>NC_092031.1:6268661-7482827 GCF_042242105.1 Pempheris klunzingeri | reverse complement strand
CCTGCTTCCTGTGGGATGAGGATGTCTCTCATTGTGCGAGATGTTAAGTGCTGTGTGTATGTGATGTTTATGGATGAGCAAATGTACATGTGCACAACATGTGTCCCCGCATGAAAGTGTGCATATCTGTCTTGTGTGTGGCAGCAATGCCAAGTATTTACGCAAGAGCAGACGCATAGGAGGCATGGCGGCAGTACGCAGCATGATATGCATACGCAACATGTTGATATGATTATTCCACAGGCTGCTCCCTGTGTTTTAGGCTGGTCATTAACAACGTATTTGAAGACTTTGTCAATAGGTGCCAAGACAACAAGAAGCAACATCACCCCCCCCCCTCTCCACTCCCCTCCGCACTGAACTCCCCCCCTCTTCCGTCCACTTGCCTTTCTTTTCTCTCATTAATATGGAAATGAGTCGCTCATTGTTGTTAGTAGGGAAGAAAGCTGTCATGTCTTTGGTGACAAGCTCAATGGATGTGTTTGGATTGCAGGGCTTGCTGTTTTCCGAGAGCATGTCTTATCTTTGTTTAGGCAGCAAATCAAAAATGTAAACATCACTTCATTAGCATCTGTCAGGAAGCTTAACGGTATGATTTTTAATACATGGCTAAACCCTCTGAATAGGCAAACAGGCCTCGTTATTCTGTCTCTTCTTTTATCTCCACTATGTGTAGTAGTTAATTTCTCAAAGGGAAACTTACTTAATCCTCTGCGTTTGCTGGTGAAAACTGTGCTGTGTAGCTCTGCGTTCTCCCTCTGCTAGAACATTACTTACCAGAGTTGCTTTATTGTGCTTTTCCTATTGGTTGATGGTCACTTTCATACTTTTTCTCATTTACTGACCCCAAAAAACCCATTTTCGGTGAGGTGAAAAGCAGCTCCAAAAAGAATTTCTGTTTTGGAAAAGTCAGAGAATGAATAAAACATAAACTACATGCACTGTTCTTAACCTTTAAGAGAGATCAAAGACACTTGTGTTCTAGCCAATCACTGGTGCTATCAGCATCACACGCCATCCACTTCATCAAGGCTTACTCCACACCCAGCATTTACTTCGAGTTTACCTGCACATTGTGGAATGATATCATAATTACTGGGACCTGACCAAAAGCAGCCAAGATTTGGAAAATGCAGCTACTTATCTCAAGTAAGTGCTTTGTTTATATCTAGGTCTGTCTGTTGCAGGGGTGCATGTACATCAGACCAAAGAGGAGTTATATTTTCTGTCTCTCAGAAGGATTTGAGCTCCTCATGGGTTCTGCAGGCGTCATCGGGGGGCTGTTTTTGCAGCTGTGACCTCTTTGAGTTCATCACTAAGCTGGAGCACCTCTCACATTTGGTCATACTGTAGACAAATATATGCTAGAGGCCGAAGTTCTCCCCAAAAAACAGAGAGAGAAGCAGTGACAGACACATACAGAGGAGTACTGAGAAGATGTGATGGATTTAAGTGAGTAAATGTCAGCTGCTCCTCGGGGAGGTATGTGGGATAATAGACTGTGATTTGAGCTGCACACTCTTGTGTCTAAGCATCGGGTCAAACTGCGAGTTTATCTCAAACAAAGGGGACAAAGATCAGTGCCTTCATGCTTCTGGGCGAGTGATACGAGTTTAACCGTTGTTGAGCATATTTGTGGATTTTTAAGGACTGCATGAAAAAGATCCACTGAAAAAGATAAGTTAGTGGCATGGTGTCCTGATTTATACATGCTCGGCTAACGTATCTATACCAAATTTTCAGGACAGCTTGGTGCTATCACATTCAATATAATAACCACCAGGCAATAGTCAGCCATCTTAAAAGTGTGTTTGTAATCCGTTCAACTCTTGGTTAATTTGGTTTCAAACAACAGCGGAGGTGAAACCAGCCCCTCCGGGTTCTGTTCCAAGATCAAATTCATAACCTCATTCAAATAACGCACTAACTATGCAAATATCTAAAAATCCATTGTGAGAATAGAGCCTTTCTCAACAGTATGCCATGCTGCTCGCTATACATGTATAGATGAGGACAGTAGTTTTTGAAAAAATATGTAATATCATTGTTTAGTCGATATATATGGGTTTTTTTGGCCTTTAAGAAACACTATTTCCTGTAAGCCTGTGACATTTGCAGGTGAAACATCACAGCTCTACAAAACCCATAATCCAGACATGGTGAAACCAATGGACGAGTCAAATGGTCGCGGTTATCTCAGACATGTCTGTAATAATATTAAGAGAGAGAGAGGGTTACAAAAGTTAAAAATGGGAAGAGAGTTTTATAATATAATATAACATGTTGTTGCGCTTGTAGTTTTTTCATGGGAACTGTAGTTCTTTCAGTGGTCAAAAAAATAAACATTGTGTAACTCATGAAGCATTAAAAATCACACAGGTTTCAATTTCTTAGAGAAACTATAGTAGTGGGTGTGGATTTTTCCTGGGATATGGAAAGTAAACTCCACAATATACTTTTTTCAGGTGACTGAAATGCTGATTGAAAGATTGACTTACAGAGGTTAGAGAGGTTACAGAGCTTTATCTGTGGCCAAGGTAAAAAGATTTGTGATATTTTTATGGGGGGCAGGGAGGAGGTTTTCGGAAGAGATTTGACATCACTTACACAACTGAAAGACAAATATAATTGTCGTCACCGTAATCAGAAATCCATGGCTTTGTCACACTTTAACAAAGAATCGACGACTTGGTCCATATTGATTAGCTGAATCTGCCATCCTGTGAAAAGAATGCAACTCAGATGTAATTATGTACAAGAGTCCTCATAGATAGATTGTGTTCCTTTTAAATCACTTCAGACTTTTGTTGCATTCCTAATTGTCTATTCAGAAGTTGTTCCAATTGCTGAAGTGCCTTTATGTGAAACGGGGGAAAGGAGGGGAAGGGATGAATGTGTGTGTAATGTTTTCGCATTTGTATTCCTCTATCCATCTCCCTTTTTGTCAGAACAGTTTCATTTCCATGTCAGTGATTTATGTAGGGAGATAGGAGAGAGCCTGTTAATGGGATATTTCTTTTGCTCTCCTCATGAACAAAAACATGTCAAAATAAAGATTAAAACCAAACCCAAATGCTTGCCAGGGTAACAAATTAGGTTTGTGGCAATATTGGAAAAAGAGAGCTTTTCAATCATGCCATTCTGAATTCATAAACATCTAAGCATCTTGGATTTGATGTGCATCTTCTCATTTAAAAACACTGGGCTGTAATTGAAACTTAAACCTTTTCAAAACAGAGTATTTTACCTTGGAAACACACTGAATGTCTCCTGTTTTAAGATGAAAAAACAAACCATAATAGAATACAAAATTATTTTTGAATATTGCCAATAAGGCAGACAGCTACATAATTTACAATCTATGTATTCTGTTCTGCTGTTGAAAAGTTGAATTTTCATTTTCCCCAAACAACTTTCTCATAGAGGTCAATATTCTAGGAAGATTTCAAAACAGAGAAGAATGTTTTGATGCATATTTCTTGGGTAGTCTGGGTTTATTTTGGATGAAGAGAAAGGAACCAGCCACTGCATCCCCAGTCTGACTGACTGTGAGGCTGCCATCTTTGCAGTTTTCCTGGAGGTGGATTGGAGTGCCTTGGATGATTGCGGGTGGCACTGACAGAATCCGAAGTGGGTCGTCCACTAACCTCAGTCCCCTGGAGTACGGCGGGTCTGGGCCAGAGTGGAGGGGAACAGAGTCCTGCTGAGATGCAGAGTCTGGTCTGGAGGTAATGGGCAGAAGGGAAAAAGAGCCTTGCCTGTGGCGTGGCACAAAATGAATTACTGCCATCTTTCTGCTCCTCTGCCTCACAGTGAGAACAGAGTCTGGAGGGCCAGATAACAAGGGCATGGAACCACAAACTCTAGCAAAATGGAGAACTGCCCAAGAAGAAAAAAAAAAAAAAGCTGTCTGGCGGAGTTAATATCATGTCATTTATGATGATTTGGCTGAACGTATGATGAGGTCATTCTCATTTCAGTGCTAATGTCAGCCCAGACAGTGGAGCAGGGTGGTGGCAATGACTGGAACATTTTCTTTTATTTCTTAGCTCCCACTCTTCTCATTTAGGGTAACAGGACATGGTACGAGTCTTTTTTTCCAATGGTGTGTTAAAACACTGACTCTTGGACCAGACTGATAACAATGTCATATGCTAAAAATTCTCCACAAAGCAGACAGGGCTGGATACAGGAGCACAGGGTCATGCAACTTTCACATCAAGGCTTCAGTAGAGCAACATAAGTGTCTGAAATCAGTTTTTTGTTCCTGCCCTTGGAGAAAATCCAGCAAATGACAGATTAGATCTATTATTCTGCTGCGTTCTCTCTTTATGTGTCAGAGGTTTGGAAAAACAGCTGTTGCTTTGTTATCCTTACAGCGCAAAACTACAGAGAATAAATCAGCGACTTGTACAGCAACTTGTCACCTGTATTTTATAGACCAGATTCAATATTTCATGCGCATGAATGTTTTTCGCCTTTCCACCATGCATGTGCACATGTTTATCTAGGCAGTTCAGCGTCTATGGGGTGATCTAAGTAATTTCCTATAAACATGATTTAAATTTCCTCAGGGATCAATACTCCATCGTCATGAATCTTGTGCTCTTTGATGCTCGTTTAGTCTACATGAGCGTAGCCTCCTGCCCATTGGGTTTGTACGTTGTGGTTGCTGTGGTCAGGATGAGGATGTAAGACGATATGTCCAACCTTAAGAGCATCCTGAAAAGGAAGTACTCTCTAATACAGCAGATCAATAAAAGAAAAGGGTCATATGGTCTCAGCTCAACTTATGTGTTAAGCATTTTCTTCTGCAGATTTTTAATATACGGTAACTCTTCTGGTAAATTCTTATTTAAGTCAGCAAAACTACAGAGAACCAGTGAATCAGCAGAGAGTTTTTCATCAAAACCCATCCTGACCATGTTTGAATGGGATATGACGAGATAGGGTGGAGAAAAAGAAGGCAGAGAAACGAGTGCATAATTAGGTCAAAGCATTAGGAAACTGTTGAGTTGCATTTTGATTCATCTCACCTTGCCCCGTTTGAACATGTCACCTGCATGCAAATGATTCTCTTTCTTGTCTCCCCGAGAGGGAAAAAACTACTTGAATTCATTGATGCCATTGTCTGGTATTAGATACAATCAATCTGGTGAGTGGGTGGGGAAGCAGGATGAGGGGCCTGCGGAGATTAAACAGAAGCCTCACCACGGTTGTTCCAAAAACAAAATAAATCCATTCATCCAATTAGGAGCTGTGGAATATTCTAAAAAAATGAGTTGGACGAGAGCTTCTCTACTAATTTACACTCTGCTTCGATCTGAATATCATAATAGACTGGACAAGATTACAGGCCACATCAAAGTCTGCAGGACTTAAAAACAAATAAGCTAGAGTGACTGGGTGGCACAGCATATTTAAAGCAAGCTGAAAATATGCAAAACTGGGTACACAGAATCCGCTGCGCTTGCATAATGAATTCTTGCAACTTGAACCACAGTTCATGTAAGAAAACTGGTAGAAAACTGTTTCCCACATCTTTTGCTCTGATTATCCATTTGCTCACGCCTTTGCACTTTTATGTTACATTATCTCATCAGATTTTCCATTCATCCATTTGTGCGCAAGACAGAATCTGCACTATTTCCCCCCTCCAATCCGTCTTTCTCCCTTTGGATTAAAATGAGTTCAACTTTGATTAACACCCAGCGTTACCCCATCCTACCGAGCAGCTCCCTCTGTTTGATGAATCTGGCCCTGTTTGTTTCTCAGCTCCTCCTGGTGTGTGATGCATGACAGCACTCCCCCTCAAAATGCAGCTTTATTCCACACAGGGAAAAAGGAGGCAGAGCAGGCGAGGTTTGTTATTCCCCTCCTCCTTTTCACAGAGGGCTTCAAAACCTTGAGGAAAAGAAAGGAAGAGTCAAATGCCACTTTTTGTGCAGAGGCAGAAAATGGTGTGCAGTGGCCATCCCGTACCGATGTGATGCATGTAGGAAAGTAAACAAAAAGGGCGTGTGTATTGTCCCTTGGAGCTCTGGGTAAACTCTTAACCCTGGAGGTGAATTGCATCTGGTGCCCTGACAGACACACAATGTCACACAGTATTAGACTCTCTACTCTGTCTTCTGTGAGCCATTTGATTTTATTTCACCCATGGTTGCTGCATCTGCTGCTTATACCTACCTGTCAAGGTTGTAATGGAAAGTGCTTTGGGATAAACATTGTTCATTCAAGAAAACCCATCGAGACCACTGTCTCATTTACAACAGTTTCTTGTTCACAGGTATTGTTAATATCAGATAAAAATGAATTGATGAAAGTGCACAATGATAAGGTGAATGAATACTTCGATAACGGTGACTTATGTATATGGAATCCAGAAATAATGAAAGATACAACTGCAAAATGCAAAAAAACAAGCGAGAATAGCTGCAACCGTGTACACTAATGCATGTGTGCATGTATGTGGTGGCTGGTGTGCTGGAATTTGTGGCAGGAATCCTTGTGGACTAAAGCTTAGTTAAAAATGTACAAAAAAAACAATCTCTTTGCAAACATTTGAGTTCTATTTTGTTGTATTGTGTTGTACAACAAGTGCATGCCCTTGTAAAGTGTTTTTTTTTTGGGTTGCACAACACTGTTCCCTCTGCACAAATCTAAAAAGTTGTTAAATCTCTTTGAGTAAATCATAGTGTACTGCTCTGGTGCATAATACTGTGTACTTTCCTTCTGTATATTTAGCTAAAGAAAGTGAAGAAAGAAAAACTTCCCTCTGCTGAGCACAATGATGCCTCCCAGATGAGTCTACGACAAGCAGGTCATGAGTTGTGAAAGAGTCGTGGTTAAAGTGTAGAAGTGGGGGAAACCATCACCAGTCTGTGTCTGTGTTTGCATATCTATGTTTGTTACTGTGCGTGTGTGTTTGTGTGTGTGAGGTTTGGCCATGTCACATGAATCTGTTTAGAAGTAATGCGTCTTTTTGTCATAGGCCACTCCCACTGCCACACCCCCTTTTTTGCCAACTAGCACGAACAGTTAATCAGCTGTCCTCACGGCTGATGAGCAACCTCTTTACAAAACCTCGTGCAAGTCTGTGAATCCATTTGGAAGTTTTGCACCTTTTTGTGATAGGTCTGGCATGAACACAATTACACAACTTCGCACACCTTCACACACACACACACACACACACACACACACAAACTTGAGCTCCATGGCGAAATTCAGCCTGCCAGCCTGTGCATGCCAGAGGGTAGAGAAATCTTTGTGGACCGACCAACCAACCGACAGAGCGAGATATAGAGCTGCTGGTCGCAGCTCAAAATAACCGATTTCAAGTCAGTCACGACTGAAACATGAAACCAGACTCTCTACTCTCACACTTCTTTGGCACTTGAAGTATTCAAGAAAAAACAATGAAATTCATACAGTGTATAATGTTGCGACTGTCCTCTCACCCGTAGAGCTGACTAGAGGGGGGTGGTGGTGTGTGTGAGGAGGGGGCATGGGTGCACAATGAGCCCTCTGATGTCATGCTGCTGGTAATTTGTTCTGAAACAAGAGGGGAAATATTGCTGCGCTGTCACTGCAGTGTCAAGCCTCACACTGCAGGACAGATTTCGCTGACACGTCGTATCCTCTGGAAAAGTCACAACTCAGTGCTATTCCCTACAGGGCTCAGACGTGATCGGGGAAAAACAGGGAGAGCACACTTACTGTACATTTGTGCAACAGTCACCAAGTTAAAGTCTCTGACATGCCGCTGCATAAGCTGCGGCTAGAATACAATAAGGCAATGAAGCAATTAGAATAAGCTGTGCCGTGACTCTCCAATGAGCAACCTCCCCTGTCCTCTGTAAAGGAGCCAAACAGAGCCACCATCCAGAAATCAATGAAGCGCTCCTCATAAAGGGATTGTCAAATTCAAGTCTGTGCAATTTGTTTTGTGATAACTCTGCAGGCTCATGCATGGAATCAATATGAGGGCCTGTGGCAAAAAGGGAGGGGAGAGGGGCTCGAATGTGCATTGATTTGTACTCAGATGCAGTGAAAGTACCGAATTCGGAAGTGTTAACCTTTGATTGTAGGTGTGTTTAGATAAGATGAAGGTTTATTTCATACCGAAGTGGATGCTAATTTATTCTTCACAAGAAAAAAAAAAGGGGAGATGGCAGTAAGTAATGTTCTAATACTGTTCTACTGGCTTTCCCGTCAGCCTCAGCTGTTCAAATATCACCATCCGCTCATTTGCCCCGCAACTTGACCTTCTCAGACAATCACCTCGCTACTTTTCATTACACATAAATCACAGAACAGACTTCGGACGGTCGGTCAGTAATTGTGATTAAAAGCATACCCTGCAGAGCTGGCCTTATAAAAGCTGAAAGAGCCACCACCACCACCACCACCACCGACAACTTTCCAGGTTGGAAGTCATCATGTAAATCTCCTGCTGAACTCACTTCTACTTCTCCTGTTTGAATTAATACCCACCCCTTGACTCCTTGCATCCATCTGCTAGAATGTTAGGTCATTAAGATGCTCCAAGATGATAGAATGAATATGTAACACAGCATCGTAACGTGGCTGTTTCATTATTTTTGCACGACCGGTATGTCGATAGTGCTTTATCTAACATCTCACATGCCTTATGGCAAAGCTGCCTTTTGTGTTGCTTCTCAGTAACCGGAGATTCTTGGTCACGCATTTTACATTCTTGCATTGAGGTCTGATAAACGTATACATGTAAGCACGTATGAGTTGGTTCATATGTGCTCCGATAGTAAAGCATTCTTTTGGCATATCTACTTGGTCAGTTTTGAAGGATATAAGTCAATTAACCCAAAAGGTGTTGTTTTTTTGCCACCTCCTTCCCTCATCATTCCATTTAGAAAAAAAAAATCCGCATGGAGAAATGGTAGGCAGCCCTCCCCTTCCTTGGAAAATCATTACACAATCCGAGAGAGAATAGAATATTCTGTGCCCAGGCTTGCCTCCTGTTATTGCACCATTAATAACTTTTGCTGCTGCCAATGAGACAACACCAAGCTTGGTTGGAGAGGAGCCGACTAATGCAGTCCGTAAATTAAAACCATCGGTGTTCGTTTTCATAAGACAGACCGATCCCTGTTGTCAGAGGTTGGGCTTTTTGTTGTTGTTTTTTTTTTTCTATTTCTCTCATCCCTCTACCCAGTGCATCTATTTGTTTGGTACTTTTGGAGAGAATTACTGCTGCTCTCATTTCCCACAGAGCAAACAAACTCTTAAAACTGCACCACACATCAAACTACTGTATTTCATGCTGCTGACTTTAACTTGACTGCAGGAATGAAAAGTTTTCAGCCGAGAAGTTGAAATTATAAGTGGAAAAAGATGAACTACAATACAAATAAAATTCTTTATTTCATTTTATTTCTTTTAGTTAACTAACGTCATGCAAACAATCTTGTACACATTTATGTCAGGAATTATAATGACATGGGAAGACAGTTAATCTTGCCAATCATCTCCACATACTCATTAATGTGGCATTAATGCTGTTCTCAGCTTGATCAACGAACCTTTTAAAAAAGTTTCAAGTTTGTAATTAAAAGCAAATGCCACGTAAGGCCTACATCTCATTAGCTCAGTATGTTCAGACATGAAATTTAATTATGTAGAATCTCCACCTTCATTGTGATGTATGGTTGTTATAGAAACTACACTTACTGTTGCAAGGTCTTTTGAATTAAATAAACCCGGCTTATAGAAAACATAACTAAAATAACAATGGCTCAAATGGCCTTCAGGAGAATTAGTGCACTGATTCAAAAGACAAAAGGTTAGATAAAGAAAAAAAACATAGATGTAAATCATTATTATTAGATTTGTTTCTAGTTTCATGCTTTCCTAATGTGTTAGTGCATCAGAAATTAAAGCAAAAGAAATACCAGGACTATAGATAAATTTTGCAGAGACCACAACTCCTAATCTGTGAAATTGGATGAATTTAAGTTGCCTACCAAATGGGATTAAATTGTATTGGCTGCAGTTTGCTGAGAGGGGGGCATGTGTGAAAGGAATGGATACGGATGTTACAGTATTAAAGAGGCACCCATATATTTCACCCAGGAAACACAGTGGTGAGCATCCAATGGGAGTCAATGGGCTCAGGGAGGCTGAAGTGCCAGCTCAAGAGAGAAGGCTTAACAAAGGCTGTGTGGGAGGGCTTCTGTACAGTGTGTGCTCATGAGGTGGAGCATTGTCTCAAGTTTTCCCCCAACTGCCAACCCACACGTGTAGTCACAAACCTACCACCCTAGATACACCTAATCACCATGAAATGGCCTGCCTCCCCTGCACGTCGCTAAACTGTGTAATTTTGCACATGTAGACAGTAAGATCATGTGAACTCAGCCTCGCTGAGGGCAAGAGGGCTTGAACTAAAGCACTTAAAAACACACTTTAAGAGCACAAAGCAGTCATTTAATCTAGACTATTCTTCCCATTTGGACTGCAGTACCTTGTGTGTGAGCGTTTTAAATAACGGGGGGTGTGGCAGAATTGTGAGGTGGTTGTAATTCCTCTGTGATTGCTGGCTGTTTCAAGGGGAACTCAAGACTCAGTCTGTGGAAACAGCTATATAGCTATGATGCATTCTGCCCCTCTAGGGGGGCTTTGTGACTGTTGAATTGCATTATGGGAAGTGTAGGATTCAGTGTTGTTGGAGCTTGACACATACCAGAAACAAAACTTTTGTTAAGATTTTTCTCTTGTGACTCTAACGTTTGTGCAGTACAAACCCAGTGATCTTTTAAAAGGTAAATTAAAAAATTCCGAAGCAATTCATTTAATAACTCAACCCCAGTGGTGTCTGGCATTGCAGATTGTTTTGGTTTAATTTGCAGTACAAAAGAGGTGAGAAGAAATTCATTTGTGCTGCTAAAATTACATTTGAGAAACAGCAGTGCGTTTTACAAGAAATTATGTACCGGTGAGTCTGGATAATCCAACATGCTGTCAACAGTTTTCATAGGGACTGTGTCTTTATTCACAAAGCAGTGCCAGTGGAAAGTAGTGAGGCCTGTGGATTACTCTGACTGGACAGTAAGAGAACAATGCTCAGAGAGACTTTGGTAAGAGGATCAACCTGAAATGATAAACGGGAAAGGGACAATATTTGGTTTTTGAAAAGCGACGGGGATGTGTCACAAATCAATCCAGAACACGAGAACTCACATGCAAAACAAGACAACAACAAACAAGACAAATGGAAAAAACTACCCACGACCAAATTGAGTTTTTTAAAACCCATTCATGTTTGAACACTGAAATGATTTAGGCTTTCATTCTGGGAGCAAGCAGCAGCTAATCTGAGCATCATAATTTGTAACACTCCATGCTTATTAGGTGGTATCTCAGGCATTATGGGCTGAAGTAATTAACTCAAGCCACCCAAGGGTAAAGGTGCTCATGGTACATATGAGGGCTAAGCCAGTCAAACTGGGGCTAATAATGAAATCAGATACAGTCCCTGTGGTGGATCACGTGCTGCTCAGCCTGGTCATGGTTTGCATGAAATGCCCTGCTGTCAATTAAAACGCCGCATCAAACAGTGAAATAACCCACCAGCAATTACTCCCTGCTTTTTAAGTATACAAACTGCACAGGATCATAAAAAAAGCATCATTTTGATGTTAATTTTGATGTTTTGATGTTTCAGGGATCTGAAAAGTGGATATATATATATGTATATATATATATAAATCATACTTTCCTGAGTGTAATTTTAAGATGATTATTCTCACAATTAGTTAATGGTATTAAGAGATTCAAATCTCAACAAATGGACTTTGTCTGTTCCCCTCTTGTATTGTGTCAAAAAGAACACCAGCGTGGGCATTGACTTCCAAAAATAATGAGTTTCTCTCCTGACTTGATAATTGAAGATATAATGAGGGAGAGAGAAAAGACAGAGAGATGAAGAGAGAAAGCAAGTGTGTGTGTTAATGTGTGTGTGTGTGTGATAGAGAGAGAGAGTGCCCCATATTTTTTGTCATAGCCCTGGGGGCTGGGTACATACACCCCCAGCATTGCAACCTACTTTTTACACCCCTCCCTGGAAAAAAAAAAGGCCTAAAGTGTCCTGAGCCCAAATCCAATCTGTTTCTTGTGACACCATTGTCATATGTGCCAGCCCTGAGAACAGCTCTGCCACTTCCCTAAATGTGCTGCGCTGCGCTGTTTGTCTTCTTGTTCTAATGTTGACTGTGAGTACATAAATTACTGCTAAGTAAACATGTAGACATGAAGCAAAAAGCAGATAAACAAATCATGAAACAAGGGGCAGCTTAGTCGTACAGCAGATGCATTTGAAATTTCCTCATCTTTGAGATGTGTTAGAAATGATTATTTTATGCGTCAACATGTATTCTTTAATAATATAGCTGCTGATGCTGAATGGCTTTTTGTTTAATATGAATGTTTTATCAGTTCAGTTCATATGAGGGACATATAAAAGTAAAATTATTTAGGTTATTTTCTTTTTTTTTCTCTGTTCCCGTTGTTGGGGATGAACCTCTGTCACACTTATCGCTTCTGTATCTGCATTGTAAATTAAATTGAACAAGGGCACAGCATTAGGATGCAAATTAAAGACCTTCAAAAAGCAATGAAATAATGATAGGGAGAAGAAAACCAAGGGGCCGTTTACAAAAGTATTGAAGTTTTGCTTGGCTGCCTTTATGAGGTCCTCATAACCATATTCTAGGACTTCTGTCAACATGTTCATAAAATGTATTAGTCTCATTTACAAATGTTGTCTTCGGAGAGAAGGTGTTGTTTCCAAGCAAATATTGACTCATTTGAAATAATTGTTTGTGCCATGAATTGCTGAATTTAATCCACTGGTACCTCCTGTGGCATATTTTTCTGCATTTCTTTTCACATGATGACACTGGTAGAATTTCCTACAGGACATTTCAGAAACAACATGAAAATGCATACATCACCTTAATGATGGTGGATCTGCTTTTCTCTCTATTTGATTTCCTCCAGCATTTACAGCGAGCGTCTCACATGTAGCCGTGCAGATGGATATCTACACCAAACTGTGACAAAGATATATCAAGTTTATGGATTGTTTGCAGGTGTAATCTTGGCATCTTTTTATTATGTTTGCGCACTTGAAAGCTATTACTTATCACTTTAAGCTTTCCACAAATATTGAGATACTACAACTTTAAATATTAGCTTTGCAGATCAGAGGTAATAGGTTTGATGATATAATGTTGATATATAATTAAACATGCCTGTACAAATATGAACTCAGAGCTCATTAGAAACAATGAAGCACTGTTGACGAGCAGCTACGAACAGTTACTGGCAGAACGGATTCCTTTATTAACCTGATCATTTATATCTATATCAGTTTTTTTATGAGAGGAAAAGACACACTGCATTATGAGCCATCCAATGGTAATCCAATTCAAATGAGGTTCAGGGCATTAAGCTTTTTCTGTGAGTTGTGATTTATTGTTTTCAAAATCCCATTCTGTGCTCATCTCTCTGTGTACATGCAGCACCTTTTGTTTACCGCAGCTATCATGTCTCTGTCAATCATGCTAGAGCCATGTTACTCTCAGAAAACACAATAAGCTCCAAAGACAGAGAGAGAGTAAGCGCGAGAGAGAGAGAGAGAGAGAGAGGGAGAGAGACTAAACATTTTTCTTCATTCATCTGTTTTCTGTCTCCATCCATACCTCTCGGCGTGACGGTAATTGCTGCCAGCAGGTAACACATTCAATTAAACACCTTATTCTTGGATACAAGCAAAACAAGTTTGTTTCTTGATGGCACAGACAGATTTTGATGCATTTGAATATGCTGAAAGGCACTATCCTGCCATGTTCTTGAACCGGCATAAGAGCATTCAAACAAAATTCAATCCAAGCCTCTTTTTTTTTCACAGGAGCTGTGCACTGCTTTAACAGTCAAGAGAAGCAATTAAAAGCTGGCAGAGGGTTAACTTACACTCAGTGGAGCAAAATCGATGAGCGGCATCCTGCTTGAACTAATCACAGTACTGAGGGTGAAGCCAGCCAGCAGACATGAAAAGTACAGGAAGCAATGACAGGGCTAATGGTTTGGAAAATGCTGCTGATGAATGAGGAAAAAAGGTTGTGACTCTGTCTTTACCCTCTTTTATTTACCTTGCTTCTGGGTATCAGAGTGACTTGAGTGTGTTACTCAGGCTTTTATTTTGGCGTGATGGATGGTTAAATGTATAGATGGGTTTTAATGCACCTTTGAATGCCAGATACTTTTACTACTCAGATACTCATATTCATCACCACCAATGAAAGACTTGCTTTCACCAGATGATGCTAAAACAAGCTGGGAATCGCTGCTGCAGACATTAAGCCCAACTGTCATTTAGACAAAATGGTTCCATACCATTTTCTTTAATCTCTTCTGTGTAAATTACTACTTGCAGCCTGTGATTTACTTTTCTTTTTTTTTTTTTCACTCACCCCACCGAGTAGCGTCAGCTATCATTTTGGAAGCAACGAGCGAGCTAATGAAACCTCTCAGCATTAACAAATAGGACCACTGAAAAATGTTCTATTTGCAGGTCATTGTTTGATCCATAAAAGAAAAGAAAAAAAACATGAAGGCACAGGAAGGAAAAAAGTGTTCGTTTCCTACTGAAGACAGTACTCTTGGCGAAAGAGTAAACAATGCAGCTCTGAATACAGCTTGGAGACTTCATGGAGCTATCGCCATGGCAACCCCATTTTCTAGTCATATCTTTAATGAAAAGGTAATGAGAGACACATAACAGTCCCAACTTCATTACCGGAGTAAGATTCAGCAATAAAAACTAAATCAGAGCGCCTGTCATTTGAGGGAGCATCATCATCATCATCATCAGCAGCAGCAGCAGGTCTGATGTATACAACAGTTATAAAAACAGACTTTGGTCTCTGAGCACTAGGACACGTATGCCTGGTCTCACTTGAGAGTTCATCATGTCTCATTTACTCACCTTACAAAATCATAGCTTTTCAAGATTTAATATTCAGCACATTTTATATTTTATTTATCAATCACACAGATATTGTACATTACACACACTGCAAGCGTATTTTGGTAAAACTATGCTTAAGTACTACCTGGTGGAGGTTTCTAGGCTTTATGTGGCTTTATATCTCTGTGTTTCAGGAGGAAATATTGTACTTTTTATTCCCTACATTTTTCTTTCATTCATTTTTCTGACAGCTGTAGTTAATAGGTACCTTGCTTTGAATTGCCTTGTGTCTGAATGGTGCCATATAAATAAAATTGCCCTGCCTTGCCTTGCCTTGCCTTGCAGATTTAGATTTCCTGTAGAAACTGCATCATCAGCTTATAAAATATGATGCATAGATTAAAATGGTCAATATTATATAAAGCAGCTACAGCCCCATGTTAATGTATCAGCAATAACAATCCAAATGTATACTTTACACACCACAATATGATACTTCTTTTGCATAATTACTACTGTATATCAATTACTTAATATCAATTAGTGTATTATCATTTAATTTTTTATATTTAAACCTGCATTGATTTGTTTTCTGGACACTTAAAATTAGCTGTAAACAGTACACTTACATAATATCATATGGCATATTATACTGCCACATTTCACATTATAATATATAGTGTAGATTTTAAGATGACTTTGCAAAGATCTTAGCAATCAACCTATTTATACATCCAACAGATGCAGTGCAACATTATCATGCATTTGGAGTCATGTTTCTGGCCACCCGATGAATGGAATAGTTACATTTTTCACTCCACTTTTAGCTTTAATTTGTTCTCCACCAACTGCCAAAGACAATTTCTAGCTCATTAGCCGCTATATGTTCCACCATGTTCACTAGATAGTCACTAATTTTTTCTGCTGTTTGGTACTGGGCGAGTAGCTAACAATGGGTTTATCAGAGCTTGTAAAGAGCCAACTGCTGCCACTGAAAAATCAGTTTCCCAAAACAGTAAATTTGAAACCAAAACAATGAGCTAAAATATGCTGATATGTTCTGTTGAGCTGAGGGGGGGCTGCATAGTTTGGTGATAACTGAGTTCTTTCCCATGAATAAGCCCTTTCACATTACACATAGTGATTTGACCCAGTGTCAATATAAAACACTGATTAATGTAGCTTAAATTAAAGGATCTGACCACTTCCTCTGAAATGACTAAAGGTACAGTCCGTGAGCAAACATACTTTAAATCTAGTAGTCCATTTCTTTCTCCAGGAATACAGTGTTGAGCATTCATCAAATGCATTATTGCTATGCAACAGCTTATGATATGCCTTTTCTCAGGGCTCTGTGTGTTAGATCTCCTCACAGTCCCATTACATACATATCTAACAGGATATTACCTACGTGAGCTGATGAAAGAAAAAACGAGAATTTCAAATGATAATTTTTATACCGGACTGGGGATAGCCTCTTTGCATTTTGCACAAGGAAGGGAATCCGACATTCATCGTGTTTGTTTAATTGGATATGACCTCAGGAAGGGGTCGCCCTCCAGAAAATGAGATGTGGCCCCCTTTTTCAGCCCTGTAAGGTAAATATGCGTCACATTTGAATCCACGTCTCACTGCCGCAGTTTACCTTGTCGTCCTCCCCTCATTATCATAGTAACCTTGTGATCTGGCCAATTTTTCAACTGTAATGATGCATGATATTCTGAAAGTAATTTTAATCTAGACCGCGGAGATCCAGCTGCCAGGTATCAAAGTAGACTTTGGCTGCCTTCAGCGGCGCACTCAAGCCACACAAAGTCCTCCACTAGCCAGCCTTCCTCACCTCCTCCCCCCACAGCCCTCAGACATTTTCCATGCATAATTAGGTAGATTCCACAGAGAATAGCAGAGATGTTTTTTTTTTCTTACAAAGATGAGGATTTTAAATAAATCATTTTAAAGAAGCATGTTAATGTTGTGTGATTGTTGCTATGAGAAGCGGACCCTGTTGGAGCCAGGCACTAAGAGAACCCTGACCGATCTGTCGTAAGATAACCCAGATTTGGCATTTTGTCAAGCAGTGTTTAACAGTCTCTCTTTGAGTAAAAGCAAACAGGCTAAAAGGCTCAATGTTGTGATATCAGAGTCAGTTGAATGATAAGTCATGGCCAAAATAAAAAGAATGGTAAGAATGATGCCCTGGGCTTCGTCCCAGATCTGCTATGAATACATTCAAGGATAATTGTGCGGAGAGACTGGACTACTGTGTTTACAAAGGCGCATTAACGTCAGAGCTAAGACAGTCCAGGAAGGAAGAATGTACAGAGCAGCAGAGGGATCTGTCTGTATGAATACATTCTTTCCTCATTGTCCTCTCAGACAGGAGGATCATTACTGGCTGGACACTTGCGCTGGCAGCACCAGCCTTCATTATTATGCAGCAGTCGACACAGGTTTAACAAAGAGAAATTTGTCTAGCATTTGTTTATCTGGAAGAGCAGAGTCTGGCACAGCAATGCTGGCAGCAGCAGGCTAAGGTGGATAGACACTCAAGTAAGCTGGCGGCCGCTCACAACCCTGCAGCCCGCACAACCCCCACCACCTCCTCGCACCGTCCCCCCTTCTACCACCATCACCCTCTTATGCTCCCCACAGGTGCACAGCTTTTTCTACCTTGCACATCAAAGAGGTAGCAGTGGAGTGAGAGACTGAAGTGCAGGGCGGCACATAGTTTCATCTTCAATTGTATCCTGTATTCAAAAGAAGACACTGTATTATTCATTTCTGGTATATTTGGATTTTTGCTCATAGGTGAAGTATTTGGATCTGAAGGCCAAAACCAAAGTTTGATTCCATTCCCCCCAAAAAAATGTAGTTTATCATTTCAGAAATATAATAAATGCTGAAGAAATTCTAAGGAAATAGTTTCTTTTAAATTCTTGACCTGAGCAATTGCGTTATGTGTAGTTACGCGCGCAGTGCCGTAATCTTTAAGTGAAAGGAGTCTGCAGCGATCCACAAAATTACCAAGGAAAAGTAAAATATCAGTCTTGACTTTCCCCCCTGAGGAGTAGGTGTGGCGGCTCTGAGTTATTGGCAGTTTTTTTTCCTCCTCACATGCTTTGTTGCAAGAAGAGGGTGGGGCGTTTGGCTTGTCCTTGACCTTCCTGTGAACCAAATACATCAGGAGTCTGTTGCTGAGGAGATTAAAATCATGCAACAATGGAAGGTGGCAGGAACAAAAAGGGCCAGGGTTTCCTAAATACATGCAACACCAGTCTAAAGATGTCTGACAGTCGTGGTTTAATCTTACCATGCATGTAAGATGCAGAGTATGCCTCTGTGCAGTTTCCTGTCAGGGCAGCAAAGAGGGTCACTGATGAGTCAGACTTTTTTTTTGCTCTTGAAGGATTTATGGAGACTCAGGAGGAGATAAGAGACGCGAGTGCACTGTATGTCTTCGAGGCATCATCACAATCAACCGTGCTATCCCATCGTACATCCAGGGAATGCCGTGAATACTGCACCCTTGTCTTATTACAGACAGCAGGTGCAGATGGTTAAAGGCAGGTGCTCGGCGAAAAAAAAGGAAAAGAAGAAGAAGGGAAAAAAGAACAAGCACCTGGTCCCTCTGTTGTAGCAGTCTGGGGCTGCTCTCACTATGATTAGCTTTGTTTCTCCAACAGAGCGCAGCGAGGAACAAGACCTACAACTTCATTAGGGTGGAGCACAGCACCCCTTCTTTTTGCTTTTGTCCTACACTTGACTGCACTAAGTTAGAGGAGTGTCTGTGAAGATCAGCCTTTTATTTAGAGCTACAGCTCTGTCACAGGAGTGGTGCCCCTCGACAAGAAAGGAGCTATAATCTGATGCATGTTAGATCTATCGAGTCACGATGACTGAAAAAGCACTCGTGTGATTTCACAAAGACCTATGCAGGAAGTGAAAGAAAGACTGTCAGAGATTACCTGACGGACAGCAATGAGCTCACTCCTACAAGAGTTTCTGACCCCCTCCTAACTTTGTTGTTTGAGCTTGAATGTGCAGGTCGAGTCTGAGAACTCGGCCCAGGCGAATACGTGTAATCACCAACCCCTGCTTGCAGCGCTCCATTTTCAGGACACTGTGGTGTACTTTCAAGGACGAGCAGAGGAAATGACTGCTAATAGTGTGTTTGTATTGTCAGAGCTCATATGCCCACAGATTTGCTTTATTCATGGCCTCACTTCATCTGCCAGCCAACCATTGAATAATTGAAGGAATTATCAGGCTAGGGGATCCAAAGCCCCTCAGAAATGTGTCATGCCCCTGAGCAAAGCCTGCAGAAAAGAAAAAAAAGAGAAAGAGGGGCCTCTTAATTCAGAGCTGTGTGTACAGCCACATAACCCAGTAATGTTCCACCTACATACAAAGACACACATACAAAGTTAAAACACAGAGGTTGATGATGCCACAAATGGCAAGCT
This sequence comes from Pempheris klunzingeri, assembly GCF_042242105.1. Lineage (NCBI taxonomy): Eukaryota > Metazoa > Chordata > Actinopteri > Acropomatiformes > Pempheridae > Pempheris > Pempheris klunzingeri. The sequence goes on along the minus strand of NC_092031.1, from coordinate 7,463,351 downwards.
TTGACTGGCAGAATATCAATAGCTCATAACAGCAGGAGCCCATGCATGTCAGATAAATTTATGATTCTCTCCAAATGCTGCTCTCCTATTTTCCTCTGCATCAGAATGGGTGTTTTTGGAGTAGCTAGATTTCACCATGCAGTTTGGCTAGTGTCCCTCATACAAAGAATGTGACTGACGCAACATTAATCTCCAAACAAAGAGACTGGCACAACTACTCCACACAATTTCAGGGCTATGAGGTGGCAACGTCAGTCTTGATTTCTCACTGCTCCTTCACGAGCTGTTCCACTTTCTCCGAATTCTCATTTAGATCAAACAAAACACTCCAGAAAGGAGGTGAAACGGTACCGTTTAAATCCGTGACACACATGCACACAGGGGACCTCCTTCTCATTTTCTAAACAGAGAGTCATGGCAAGAACTTTTAAATTTGTCATAATAAGGTGTGACCTACATGGGAAGGAGCCAAAACCCAAACTCCAGCTCCCAGCAAGATTCCTGCCTATTGAGTATTCCAAAATGTAATGCATGAACATTGCGGAGAAGAGCTTCCCCTGTAAAGACATAATTCTCTCATGGTTTGACACAAAACACTTCCTGGAGCATAGGTTAGAATACATGCCACATCCTTCAACGTGAAAAGCATGGAATATTTATTTAACTGATGCACTGTTTGGTACATTAAAAAAAGTCACCGGCACCAGCCAGAGGTTGTAACATAATATAATCTCTCTGACACTGACATATGAAAAACATTCCTTAGCTGACATTCATGAATAATGGCAGCTGTTTGGAGAAGAACAACTCTGAGGTCTATTTTCAAATAGGTCTCAGCTGCAGTGCTGAAAAACAACTATCCTGCTGTTTGTGTTGAGTGGAGAGATGTGTGGAAACGCACCTCTCATGAACGCTGGATACTGTAACATGTATGTTTACGGAAAAACACATTATACACTGCAGGGAGGAGGCAAAGAGACGATTTTTAGATTATGATTGAACTACACACTTGTTGACAAATAAAGAAATAGATGCTGCATTGCAGCACCATTTCGTCAGGTATCAAAGGATGGAAGCGTGCTCCGTGATATTTTTATTGCAGAGCAAAGATGTCAAAATTTTGTGAGGCTGACCCAGAATAGAATCGAGCGGCAGTCATTCACTGTGTCCAGTGTGAGTGTGAAAGGGTGGCCTATTCTCTGTGTGGGCTGGGGGCCTTGTTAAGGGTGGCGAGCATGGGGAGAGCTCCTGCAGGCAGTTCAGAGAGCTGAAACCCTCACAAGACCAAGTGAGGACAACATACCAGGCCTTTCCACATGATTGCATGGCACAGAGTTTTTTGTCGTTTCGTAATTGTTGTAGTTTTTAGCAGTTGTGATACAGTAATTGCTCAGTTCAACAAAGTCCAGTGAGGCAAGAAACACGAGCTGTCAGATGATCAGACAGGTTCTAAAACGGCCTTTTTCCAAAATAAGATCTTAAAATCAGTTCTGAAAGTAAGTGAAAAGAAGCTAAAATGGAGGTTGTGTGATTTCTCATTTGTTCTGGTTGTTCTGGTGTCTGGCTGCAGCATTCTGCATGAGCTGAAGATGTGAAGAGACGGGCAAGTTAAAGTGATCAGTTGAGGAATAGATGGAAGATTTCTCCAAATGTGACACATTTTACAATAGTTTTAAAAAAAGTAGTGATTCTTTGATTCATTTGGGGATTTTTTGTTTAACAAACCATATGTTTGTACAGTCCAAACGACCTAGAACATATTAAAAAAATGTCCTCCAGCTCAAATTTAGGCTGAAAGTGAAACCTGGGCATACACACACACACACACACACACACACACACACATACACAGACTGGCATATAACACAAAGTGTGACACCCTTCCCCCCAGTTAAGTAAGGGACTGTTCATACCCAACCATCATTCCCCCCCCTGAGTTAAACCCCATCTGTTCCTGTGGTAGAAAAGAGAGGAGAGAGGGCGGGTGGAGGAGAAAGAGAGGTGGGGGTGCTGAGGTGAGGAGAATATCAGGGTGGGATCTGGAGACAGCCATAGGAGAGAGAGGCAGAAAGACAAACCCCGGCGCTCGGCCACTTGACGAATTCCTTGTTTGGTGCTCACAAATGTACAAGAAGTCTCATAGCAGGTGTGTTTCTGAGGCTCAGAAGAGAATAAAAGGGCTCATAAGATGAAGGCAATTTTGTTGATGGGTGGTAACAGCACCATGCCATATTTTGTATGAGTGGATTATGTTGGGATGTGTGATGAGTACAAAAAAAGACACATGAAAGTAAATACAACAACTCTATTTCTGCTGCTGATGATGATGTAAAAATTAATCAAAAGGCTCATGATGACAGCAGTACTCCATGACTTCTCTCAGACTGATTAAAGGACTGGTTCACCCAAATTACAAAACAAAAACATATTTTCTCACTTGCCTTTATATCTAGCTATGCAGATTGCTTTAGGGTTGTTTGCCCAGGTTTGAAGATGTCTGAGATTTCTGTTGGTGCACAAACACAATGGGTCTGTCAAGAAACAATGTCCTGTTAACTGGATAATCCACACCATCACTGTGTCAGCAGTTTTCAGTGGAACTACTTTCTGACAGAGAAATAGTCCCTATGAAACTGTCTGCATGGCTAGATGCCACTACTGGTAAGTAAGTTTTCTGTGGGTGAAGTGACCCTTTAAAATGCAAGTCAAGTAAACACAACAGGTAGGAAACTGAAGGGCAGCTTAACCATTAGATGATTTTATCAGCCAGCAGGCCATCATTCTTTTTCAATTTACCTCCTCTTTGACAGAGCCTGCCTCGGCACTTACGTTTCCTGTCACTTGCCCAGACTAAAAATGGAGGTGGCGGCCGTGCAGTCACTTCTGTGTGGCCATGCGTGGGACAGCCACATCCCTCCCCCCCTTGACCTGCAGCTGCCACTCAGACTGACATCACCAGAAAGCCTCTTGTTTTGTCTCTAAAACTCCTCCTTTGGTAGAGGTCAAGGTTCAGTTTGCGGTGGGTGGGAGAAATTCCTCCACCACATATGGAGGCAAATTAGTGGGACGACTGCGTTTATTGGGCAGATTGCTTGTGGTATGACAAACATATCCTCTTCCACTCCCACTCTATTTGTTTATCGGGTATTTAGTCAATACCTAAATGCTGCATTATGCATGAGGCTACACAATGCTTAATTACACTTGCATGATTTAGATTCTTCATTCAAATTACTCTGTGTGATACATGGACTATTCTCAAGAGAAGACATGTAATTACTGTACTATTTCCATTTGGCATAGGACTCCTGCTTACATGTGTAACCAAGGAAGGATATAAAGTCAAAGATACTTGTTATGCTGTATAAAAAAACCTGCTTTTACTGCATTCTTACACAGTTTTCCATCACACAAAGAGCGTTTCTTCTTCTTCACGGTATAATGACAGCATAAGAGCTAGGGCTTGTGAATTCCAAATCCTATTTACCTCTCCTCAACATTTAAGATCCTTAGTGAGGAGCACTTTGCTTGAAACTATTTGATGATAAAAGCTTTTGAAATATTGATCTGAATGTGAAATTGAGAGGCAGTCATGAAGGCATCAGTCAGTGTTTTTCTTTTTTAATCCGAACTTCATTATCTGAGGGCACGAATAGAAAAAGAAAGGGATGGAGGGAATGGGGGAGACACATGTGGGGGGGAACATCTGTGTGTGTGTGTGTGTGTGTGTGTGTGTGCATGCATTTGTACAAATGTGGGTGCCTGTTTGTGGGCGTGTGTTTTCCCGTGTGTATTTTATATGTCTCTTGCTGAGTGAGGTGAGAGACTGCTTGATTTTTGAACCACTGTAAACAAGCCAGAGCCTTGTTAACGATGCCACTCAGAGTTAATGTGCACAACAACTTTCAACTCAAAATCCTCTTTTCAGGAAAGTCTGAATTCCATGCTTATTACTGCAGAATAAATGCTGATCCGCACTCCACCTCACTGTGGCGGTGGAATCTTTGGCAGCAGCTACAAATTCCCTTTCAAACACAGTGAAACACTGCACGTAGCATGTGTATACCCAGAAAAAAATTTATTTCCATAACCTGTCATTTCAGGAATAAAAACACACACACACACGTGTCAGCACTTCCACAGAAGGCCTCTGACAAGAGGGGACTCACACAGTATGTGGAAAGAATGCTCTCCTTTCTTATTCTGCCATCAAAATACACCTGACCTATGCACGAACACACACAAATGCAACACAAGATAAAACCACAAAGTCAACCACCTGAAAACACATATTAACAACCCAATAGCATTGGTCCAAAATTATATATTATATTTCTTATATATGTTTCTTTTTCAAAAATGAAAAAACACATAAGCACAGAGAGTTCGGTTCCCCACTGCATTTCAGAGCAATAGCTTAATTAAAATGTTAGATATATTTGTGGGGGAAATAAAAATATGAAATAAATCAATAGATTGAAAAATGAATGCCAATGTGCCAAAGAAAATAGAGACTGATGATTGCGGGTCCACACCACAGCCCCGAGGACTACTTCTGTGTGCTGAGGTTGCCCTCTATTGGCCCTTTTCCTGAGTAGCATGAATCTACCTGATTGAAGTCACGATATTATTATCTTACATTTACATTTTAATACAGCCGTCACACCCGGCTTCAATGTAGGTGCAGATGCTAATCTATGGCCTGTCAAAGGTGCAATGTAGTCTGATGGAGATAAGGTGCTGGGGTGTATACAGTATAAATAGATATGTAAGTATGTGGAAGGGATTAAATGTGAGTATGAGAATGTAAAGAGCGCTTGCTCCTCCGTATTTTTATTTGATTAATTGTATTCTTTTCTTTGCTTGTTAGGTATTAAATGTAAAGAAGCTATAGAACATTAAAGGGGCCCTAGTTTTATGCAAAACTCAGTTCAGTCACATAAGTTCACATAAGGCTGCCTGTGAAAACAGTTGTATGTCTTCTGCGGCTCTGGAAGTTTTCTAAAGTCAAACACTGTAAATGATAAGAACTTGGGGCAGATTTATGGAGGTGCAATATTAAATCACATAAGTATCTTTTTCATTTAATAAATTATTGGGCAAAAACATGTTCAATATGAAAATGGATTGCCACCATGTTATTAATGAAAGTTACATGGTTAGGTCACATGATGTTTTGCCGATTATCTTACTCCTTTCATGTCAGACATGAGTCAAAGTCTAAAGGATAAAAAAGCTAGTTGGGATTAATCAAATTGTTACAATATAATACAGCATAAACGTGTTAAATCCCTGTGATGGCCAGACACCATATACATGGGTTTGCATTGCCTTTGGTGGGTTATAATGTACCATGTATAATAAGGGGTGAGGAAATACCACGGTACACCAGAGTGGGGGTGGGGAAATGGGATTCGGGAAGCTGTTCTATCCTCACGAGTCCTCTCCATGGCTGCTGATCAATACTAGTGAAGTAATGGAATTGTTTGTTCCTTTTTTCTGATGGGGTTTCTCATGGAGTCAGTGGGCAGAGAATGACAGATTTTTACAGCGTGTGGTGAATATTGTGACATGTAGAATGATTAAAGTTCAATTTCTCAACTCAAGCACACAATAAAAGTATTCAGCATCTTCCCCTCAAGGTGTGACTCACAGAAAAAAAATGCCATCATTTAGATCAAATCCTGGAATTGTTAACTATGTCAATGCTCTTTTTCTATGAACATGAAATCGATTAAATCCTTGAACTCACTATTAATTTAACCCTCGGGATCTGAGATGGGACAAAATGATATCCCTTAAAGGCTGGAGCTCGCAGATGAAAATCTTGAAGATACATTTAAATGCAACGCATTACTGTATCTACATGCAGCTTGTTGAGCTAATCCCATGACACACGCACAGACAGATTACAGTATGACACTGAGTTGAAATGATACTAAAATGATTTATTCCTGTGTTTTCCACACTGCTCTGAGACAGAAATGAGGCAATAGCACTGCAAGATATTTTCACATCTTGGCAGAGTTTGGGAGATTTTTGTTAAATGAATGTGCTGCAGGAGTTTCATCCCATTCTCCTGTTTCTCAAGTGCCTCCCATGTGGATTCCTGTGCCATGACACAGGTTTTTGTATCACTCTGGGGCTGCTGTGGCTCCGGATCCATCAGCATGACTGATCTCATTTATCCTTGTTGCATCCAAAGAGGCCCGCGGTGAAGGGAAGGGAGCTTCAATAGCAACACTGTTAGTGCAAAAGCACAGATCATTGAGCTGTGTAGTATGTCAGCCGGGGACTCGCATGTGTGAATAACAGTTTGTATTTAGGATTTCTCTGTATGGGGAACTCCGGGATGCAGGAGATGTATGGTCCTTCATAATGGGATAAACAAACAGATCACAAGCCTCCACTGCACTGCATCGTCTTATGTACTGGGTTCAAAATTAGTCCATCAATAATTCCTGCTGAGATGTCAGCCACCCAGCAACGTACTGCAGCAACAAACATATGGCATATTAGATTCAAACAAATGTCTGAATCAGACGGATAATATGCCTGTAAATATTGTGATAATTTTAAATCTCAAAATTTTTAAATTGACTTGGACCAAGAAGCCAGAAATGATGCCCGCTGCTATCTGTTCATTCAAATCCTAGTTATACCATGAAAATTACAAGGAATCACAGAATATTATCTGAAGACAAGCACACATCTTCAGCAGAAAGAGATTAACAGGGGTATTTATTTGTACGCTGTTAATGCCTTTGCAGAGAGAGAAGCTCATTCTGTAACTGCGTGAGCAGACTCACTATCTCATGACATCCGTCTCCGTAGCCCCACTTGCCATGACATTTTGTTTCTTTGCTTGTAATTGATTTCTACTTCAATTTATTAATATAGCCTATGGAGTGCCTGAAGCACAGCGCTAGTTATCTTGGGCCCACCAGGAGCTTAATCTTGTCAGATGAGCTGAATTAATAAGAGTGTTCAAGTAACATATTGATTACAGAATCAATGTCTGTTTCTTTGCACCGTGCTCAAATGATTACTATAAAATGAAACAGCATTAAGTAATAAGGCGAGTATCTTTTTCAATCATTCTGCTTCAATCTAAATTTCCATTTTTTGATTGATAGTATGTAAATCTTTAACCGTAGCAAGAAAAATTTCAAAGAAACGGATCACTAAATAGATTTTTTCCAGCACTTCTAGGCTTTTAGTGATAAAGCTTTTACTGCTTTCTTCTGAATCAGGTCAAAAGCTTGTTACACTACAAGGAATGAGTCCCACTGTATTGAAGGGATTTTTGGAAATGGAAGTAACATGGTTTCACAGGTCACATGATATCCTTTCTTGCCTTTGGGCAGCTATGGATCTAATTCATTGTGAGGAGTATTTCTGATGATATAGGTTTTACATATTTATATCACATTAATTTTTCTATACCATAACGTTTAATGGCCACTTATTACATGTGTGATAGTACAGTTACATTTACATGTGTTTCTTCTAACGTTATAGGTCCAATCTATCTGACATGAGAAGTCACTCCATAGTTCACAATATGTAATTACTGTATGTTTTTTGCATAAATATCTCCTTTTCTTTTTAATTTTAAATTATATATGTCTAAAGTAAAACAAAGTCTGTAAACAGAGTAAGAACATATCCTACTAATAAGTTTCTTCTCACTAATGCTCCTATTCATGAGAGGTCATTTAAGGTTGTTTTCATATCAGTGTATTGATAGACTTTAGACTTTAGACTTTAGACTTCTTTATTTTATCCCCCATAGGGGGAAATTTTCTTGTTACAGCAGCAACAATATAAACAGGGACAGTGAAAGAACAAAGCAATAGAAAAGACAAAAAATAGCAAATATAAATATAAATATAAATATAAATATAGATATAAATATATGGATTGTGATGAAATGAAATAAATATTTACACCATAGGATATTTACAGGAATGGAATGGCATGGATGGTAGGCAGTATATTAACATCAGCCAGTGATGCTGGTGTTAAAGAGTCTGATGGCTGATGGGAGAAATGACCTGCGGTAGCGTTCCTTCTTGCAGGGTGGGTGCCTCAGCCTGCTGCTGAAAGAGCTGCTGAGGGCCCCCACAGTCTCATGCAGGGGGTGAGAGGGGTTGTCCATGATGGACTTGAGTTTTGTTAGTGTCCTCCTCTCACCCACCTCCTCTATGGAGTCCAGGGAGCAGTCCAGGACAGAAGCGGCCCTCCTGACCAGCCTGTTCAGTCTCTTTCTGTCCCTCTCTGTGCTCCCTCCTCCCCAGCAGACCACTGCATAGAGGACTGCAGACGCCACCACAGAGTCATAAAAAGTCCTGAGCAGAGTCCTGCACACTCCAAAGGACCTCAGTCTCCTCAGCAGGTGGAGACGACTTTGGCCCTTCTTGTACAGGACGTCTGTGTTGTGAGACCAGTCCAGTTTGTTGTTGAGGTGAACACCCAGGTATTTGAGGGTCTCCACCCTCTCAATGTCCAGTCCCTGGATGTTCACCGGTGCAGTCTGGGATGTCTTCCTGCGGAAGTCAATCACCATCTCCTTTGTCTTGCTGGTGTTGAGCTGAAGATGGTTTAGCTCACACCAGTCAACGAAGCTGGAGACGACCTCCCGGTACTCCTGTTCGTCCCCCTCTGACACACACCCTACGATGGCTGTGTCATCGGAGAACTTCTGGAGGTGACAGCTCCCAGAGTTGTAACTGAAGTCCGAGGTGTACAGGGTGAAGAGGAAGGGGGAGAGTACTGTCCCCTGTGGGGTCCCTGTGCTGCAGACCACCATGTCAGACACACAGTCCTGGAGCCTCACGTACTGCGGTCTGTTGGTGAGATAGTCTGTTGTCCATGCAGCCAGGTGACAGTCCACTCCCGCTCTTTCCAGCTTCACCCTGAGCAGTGACGGCTGGATGGTGTTGAATGCACTGGAGAAGTCAAAGAACATGACCCTCACAGTGCTGCCGGTGTTCTCCAGGTGAGTCAGGGATCTGTGAAGCAGGTAGATGACTGCATCATCCACTCCAGTGCTCGGTTGGTAGGCAAACTGCAGTGGATCCAGATGTGGGCTCACCAGGGGGCGGAGGTTTTTGAGGATGATCCTCTCCATGGTCTTCATCATGTGAGAAGTGAGGGCCACAGGTCTGAAGTGGTGGGGCTCCCTGGGGTGCGTTGTCTTTGGGACCGGAACCACGCAGGAAGTCTTCCACAGAGCTGGTACCCTCTCCAGACTCAGGCTCAGGTTGAAGATGTGCAGGAGCACCTGACAGAGCTGGTCTGCACAGTCCTTCAACAGTCTGGAGCTGATGCCATCAGGACCTGCGGCCTTCCTCGCCTTGGTCTTCCTCAGCTCACTTCTCACCTGGTTAGCTGTTATGGAGAGGCATGGGGTGTAGGGGGAGGGGGGTGTCAGAGTGCTGGGATGGTCCGTGCTTTGATGAGTGGGGGGAGGGGCGGGGGCAGAGTCAAATCTGTTGAAAAACAGATTAAGTTCGTTTGCCCTCTCCTGGTCTCCTTCCAGCCCCCTCTCATGGCCTCTGCTGTGACCAGAGATGGTTTTTAGTCCTCTCCAGACTGCCCTTACATTGTTAGTCTGCAAGTGGCTCTCCATCTTGGTCCTGTATCTGGCCTTGCACTCCCAGATCTTCTTCTTCAGCTCCTTCTGCACCCTCCTCAGCTCCTCCTTGTCCCCAGATCTGAAGACTCTCTTCTTCTCCTTCAGCAGGGCCTTCAGTTCTGAGGTCACCCAGGGTTTGTTATTGGAGAAGCACCGTACTTTCCTGGTGGGTACGGTGTTCTCCACACAGAAGTTAATGTAGTTGATAACACACCTCATTGTATTCAAGCCAACAGAAATATTAGGCTGTTTTTGTCTTTAAGACCTTAAATTACAAAAAGCTTTCCAAGTAAACAACGGATGTCCACACAGATGACGACATGTGCACATACAACAACAGGTGAATTAGTATCAATCAGTAGACCATACCAGCACACATCAGCTGTAATGAATCTCTGCTTCGGCGGCCTCAGCGGGTTAGTTTCAGTGCAGTGGGATGAACGTTGCAGATGTCGAACCAGTGCTGATCCACCTCCTTGTGTGGCAGCAGGCCATTTCGTGGCAGAAAGGGCCGGCGCCAGCGATTGCGGCTGCTCACCACCTGCCAGAAGCGCGTGCCCTTGAGTAGAAAGATGGCATTGTGGGTGTAGGAGAAGAAGGCAGCATCAACGTTGCCATCTGGATGGTCTCCGCTTGCCACTGCAGGGAAAACATCTCTGATGTTTTTGGGGAAGCCTCTTGCCAAGCTGTTGGCTTCCACGTTGAATGCATACACCTGTTTGAAGAGATAATTGTTCTGCCTCTTATATAGAATTCAATTCAATTACAAGATGCAAACAAATCACAGAGGAGTTGTAGCAGCTTTGTTTGCATAAATATATTCTCCCATGATGTTGAGAAACAATGAATTAGCTTGGGCTTTCATCTCTACCAGATCGTATATCTACCTGATATACAAACTAGCATTGTTAGATTACTAATCACAAAAGGAAACAGTAGTTCTTACAATAAATCCAGGCTGGATTAAAATTTTAGAGGGGCCCCAAGGATATCCCTCCACCAGAATATACATAATACCCTCTGTGCATTGTGTTACCCATTACAGGCCTTCTCTCATACAATCTCCAATATCTTTGTTTCCAACACAACTAATCTACCAGTCTGTGCACCTCCCCACTTATCATGCGTCAAAGAGAGGATAAGGATTCTTACATGAGTGTTTTTGAAGAAGTAGATGTGGGAGTCCCTCCTGTCATAAAAGGCTGTGTCAATGGGACTCAACACCCCCGGGAAAGCCTCAGAGATTGACCTCGGATAGCGATGACCTTCAGGGTCCTGTCTGAACACCTGGTCATTCTCACTGTCATACCGCCAGAACTGAGTGCCTGCACACAAAAACAACATTAAGTCAAATGTATCTTTATTCAGCTATTTCAACTACTGTATGAAAATGATCTCATTGTTGCCAAACTGCAGTACATGTACGCACATAGAGTATTTAGATGTGTAGGCTTTTTTAGGCCTACCTTTAAAGAAGTAAACAGCATCTCTTTTTCTGGACCACACATGCACGTATGCATCCACTCCTTCCATGGGAAGCCCACGCCAGCCAGTCTGCAGTGCAACGGGATCTCCATAGCGTGTTCGGTTCTTTTTGTTCTCATACAGCCAGTACCAGCCATCTCTCATAAAATAGGTGTTAAAGCGGATGACCACCTCCCCGTAGGGTGTCTTCTCCTTTCTGATCCAATCAAATACGGTGTTGAATCGACCTTTACAGCCTCCTGGATTCAAAAACAAGAAGCACATTATAGAAAACCTATTGGTTTTGTGTCAGTGTGTTAATCCCGAATCTAATTCTCTCTTAGTCTGTGTTTGTGTATTTGTGTGTTCTCGTTCTTGTTACATAGTGAGGACTAGCACACACATTTTACCAGCATAGTTAGGACATTTTTGGGAAGTGAGGACATTTTGGCCGGTCCTCACAACTTCAAAGGGGCTGTTTGGGGGTTACGATTTGGTTTTAAGGTTAAAGTTAGAATTTGGGTTAGGGTAAGGCATTCTGTTGTGATGGTTAAGCTTAAGGAAAGGTGTCATTGAGTGTCCTCACGCAGATAGAAGAATAAGTCAATGTGTGTGTGTAGATCCACAAGATGGTGCTGTTACTACGTACCATAAAGGTGCTGTATGGCTTTCCTGTCCGTCCAGTCCATCTCAAAGCCTGACTCATGGGGCAGGTAGCTGGGCTGCATTATAGAGCCAGGTCTGTAAATGTGAGGGAGACCCAACACATGGCCGATCTCATGAACTGCCACCTAACAGAAAGGAAAGTTTAAAAAAGATTTAGAATGACTGAACTGTAACTGAAGCTGTGGATATTCTTTTTTCAATATGATCTGAAGATTCCCTGAACCATGCAGCAGTATTCATACTTTTAGAAGGCTGATCCCACTGCCAGCATTGGGACCAGTGAAATGTTCGTCATCATCAAAGTGTATATCTCCCAGGAACCAGGCGTGGGCAAATTCTTGACCGGTGCCATCAAATCTCTGCTTGCAACCCAGATGCCTTCCTGTGTGGAATATAGTTGTCAATAAAAAATGCAATTATATCTCTGTCATATATATCTGCAATATCTACACATAAAAGCAATATGCTACTTCTAACAAGGAGCAGGTACAGTGAAATCATCCAGACATACAAAGCTTTGTTGTACAAATCCAACATTTTTTGACTCTATGGGACACTGAAGATACAGTTACAGGTGAAAAAAGTTGGTTTTTCACAATAAAGCTATTGCTGTAATCTATATGGGTCTCAAATGATGGCAAAATAATTTAATTTTAGCATTTTACAGATACTAGAATTTACATTTTTTTAGTTTTTTAAGTAAAATGTGAATTGTGTACTCTCTGTAAATATATGTCCAAGTGAGAGAGGAAAAAACCTATGTACCATACTGTACTTCAGCAAATATGTGAGCAAATAAAATTTGCTTAGATTAACCATCAGAGATTCTTGATGTTATCTCTAAGCAAAGAGTAGTACTAAGAGTTTTCACTAAGAAGTCCTGTAATGGCTATCATGTGTATTGGGTCAGACCAACCTGTACCGAAGCCCAGCTTGATATCAACGTTCTCCAGGTGGGAATGTGTATCCTCCACAAACTCCAGCGGAGACACCTCACTCCACATCCTGAAGGCCAGTCTGAAAATGTACCTCTGATCTTCAATAGACAACTGACTGCTGTAGCCTTCTCCTATCAGCCTCCATTTCAACACCCTCTTAGAAAAGGCCATGTAACCAGTTTCACCCAAATCTCTCCTGTGCCTGTTTTTGGATACCAGAGTGGCAAGGTGGCGTTTCCTGCGTCGCACTGCTTCACTCTGATGGATGTTCCCGCTGGAATTCACCTTCTGACTCTCCGTGTTGATATCATGTGAGCTGTTCACAGAACTGTTATTCAAAACTTGATATTGTAAGTTAAAGTCCTCTGTGTAATTCATGCTGGTGTCATTAGAAATGACAACATTTTCTGTGTTATTAAAATCGATTGCGTCATCTTCAAAGGAGTTAGTGGTGCTAAAAGAAGTGACACTGATTATATTACTTGCTGTGTTGTTACCGTCAGTCTCATTGAAAGTGTCACTGAATCTGTTTTCAGTATCTAAGGCACTACTGTTCTCAGGTGTTACAGGAGTGTTCAGGTCAACATCTTTGTCGGGGACTCCACACCGCGGTTTGTTCATCGCCTCCTTGGTGGCTTTATCAAACACACCTGTAACAGGCAGGCCAGATACCTTCTGAAACTCTTCAAGTGCTGAAATAAACGCTCGGCTCTCAGCAGCACCATTGTGGTCATATTGATCACCACCACGAGGAGCATCCCTTGAATGTGATCCCACTGAGGTTCCTTCCTGGATCAAGTCTTGAAGGTCTTCCAGGAAGTCATCATCAAAAGAGGTGTCTGAATCTTCAAACTGGATCTCCTCCCAGTTCACTGGCTTAATGAATCCATACCTAAGGAGAAATAACTATAACAAGACATGGGTTATATTGTATGGTTCCTATAATAAATCATAAAATGGTTAATCTAAAAAAAACAGAACAGTTTGTAAGATAGATTAATATATTAACAAAGAGATTTTTACCTCTGCTGTGTGCTTATCTGATATAACCTCGGCTTGGTGAGAATTAAGGTTCTGCACATCTGAATGATCCCGATTATGGAAAAGTTTCTCTGCATCAGCTGAGCTAATGCTCGTCCAAAAAAGCAAAATCAGCTGGATAAATGTCAGCATCGTGGTGCTGATTTACTCATGTGACTATTTACAAGTGAGATGACGGCAAGAGAGACGCGACAGTGTTTTATAGGCAGAGCCTGAGTTCTTCCACACCCATCTAAAGGTGTGACTCTCTGGAGGTATCCCACTTTCCTCAGCTTTGTGTGAAAAGTAAACCTCTCTCTACTGTCTCCAACTGCTCAATGTCACTGAATTGTATGGATGTGTCATACACGCTCCATTGGTTTTAAATGGGCTGTTGTTGGCCTGTGGAAAGAAGTTAAAACCTTCACTTTCATGTGGACAATAACAGTTTAAGACAGCTGTGACTTCTGACAACACCTGTTCTGAATAGGACACACACACACACACACACACACACACACACACACACACACGAGCGAATGTTTTACAATGAATAACCACTGACCAAATTTTTATATCCTCACACTGACTTAAGTTTAATTAAAAAAAACAACAACCCTACATCGAATGTCTTACGCAAGCTTAACATAAATAAAATCATAATTATATTCATTTACATTTTTGAGTCGATTCTGCCAACAGAAGCTAGTTTTTCTCAGTGCAAATTAGCTGATGTACATTCAAAACGGGCAAGATAAGCAGTAAAGTAAAACAGACAGATGACAACACAAATAAATAATGCAGAATACATAAAAGAGAGAAGATAAAGAGGATGGATTTAGGAGCCTTTGGGGGGTTACTGTAGAGCTTTGGCTATAGCTGCTGCCAGGTGTTCAGCTGTTGGCTTTTCTGCAGTAGAGCTGACACACAGACCTTCTGCTGTCATGGCGTCTTGCGTAGTAGGCCCTATGGCGGCAAACTGGGAACAAACAAGTTTATGTAACTGTCAGAGGCACTGAAGAACAGTTAAGTACTGCAGATTCATGCAATTATTTTACGCGTGTGACTATGAGGAGGCTGTACCTTTATCTGAGTCAGCTGTTCACCCGACAGCCTCCGCACCACTTCTAGGCAAAACTTCACTCCTGATGGACTGAAGAAAGCTATGCTGGCTGGAGTGCCCTGAAATAGCACAGACAAATGAAGAGACGCAATATTTAAAACGGTACGTTCTAAAAAGCAGTAGGAGTGGAGTCCTACCTGCTCTGTGAAATAGTTCTTCAGATTTTTCTCCAGATCTGGATGCTCAGCTGTTTGATAGACAGTTAGCGTCTCTAGGGGCACTCCTGGAAACAAAGAAACAGATCCCCGCAGTGATAAAGGCAGCACAATTATTATTTTATAATTAGTATAACCCCAGTGGGACTTTTATCACCTTGAGTTTTAATCGTGAGGCACAACAGGGGAAAGTGCTTACCATTTTCCCTTAAAGCCGTAGGCAAGACTTCTCTTTTGATTGAGCCACAGGGGAAAAAGAGTGGTGGAATATTTGTGTCCTCTCCTATGATTGGAATTAAGTATAAGGTCATATTAGTTATCGGAACACATTTTCTATTAAACTGAACTCTGAGGAGTGTGAGAGTATAGAATCATATCGTACGTTCAATAATAACACGTGACAGGACCTCTGCTGTCCCCGTGTCCTCGCCCAAAGGGTTCAGACCCAGATTTCGTACTGTGGGGGAAGAAAACATAAAAAGGGATTGGAAATAATAAGATATGGGACGTTGATATCAGGAACATATTACTGAATGATTACATAAATAAGTAATTTTGTCAAATTCATTTCAATGAATCCCATTACTAAGTACACAACTCATAAAACTGACAACAAAGAGATCAACTGTCACTAAAACACACATCAGGAAGGTGCTGCACCTGCTTAACTGTGCGTCACAGCAAACTGTGACTTGTGTACAACCGATTTTCCAATGACTGAGAGTAGTAACATCATTTCACACACTCCTGTCAGCACCTGGTGCTTGCCACACTCTGCTAGAATTAGCATTAACACAGCAAAGGTTTATAAAAAGCACAATGCACAAAGATAGACTTTTAGCCAGAAATGTATTTATGTGTGACTCACCTAATGCAGCAGTTGCCTTCCCAACCACATATATGGTCTTGGTGTTCCACTTGTCCTTCACAGAGCTGTTCCATTCTGAATCAGTAATTAGGAAAAGAATAACAGATGGTTTCAAATCTCAATTAGCGTCCATTATAGCGACCTTCAGGGTGCAACAATTTTGTTTTTGAAATGCAATTGTGTCCTCCTACCTTCCCTTCTTTCTTCTGCCTCTAAGCACATCTTCACAGCCTCAACTGCTCTTGGACTAGTAAATATAAGTCCTCCGTGTTTTTCGGGCTGGAAAAGCTGAAAAAGAAGGAAGTCATCGTAAACAACAGATGCATGATATGGATGAAAAGAAATACCAATTCAATACTGTGACAATGGAATTCACCTTGTCTGACAAGGTGTTTAATGAGACAAACTTAAATGACAGCACGGGAATTAGGGTCGCTTTATGTCCCTGTGATGCCAGCTCCTGTGGAATCAAAATAAGAAATCATTAAAGCAAAGTGCAGTACTGACAACAGCTGAAAATACAAATATGAACATAGAACAAGAGGATCTAGGGAAAGTGCATCTACCATAATATAAGGATCAGGTCCAGACTCTCCATCTCTTGGCTCCTTAAGAAGCAGCACATTCATCTTGAAAAAGACCTTAAAACCCTGGATTAAAAAAAAATAAATGAAAAAGAATGCAAAAGCACAAACAAATGAATGCAGTTGTCAAAGATGCAGCCAAATTCTGCAAAAACAGTGAAGACAGAGGGTGTGAATGCACAGCAAGCTAAGCTACACCCATAAACTGTCATATGCAAACTGCTGATAACAATACCCCTGAGTCACGATTATTGGATTGCATGGTAGAAGCAAATAAAAAGCAATAATGCCACACCTTCTAGCTGAGTGTATTTTGAATGTATGAAGCTTAAACGTGGTTTATGTTCTGCTGTGTTATTGTTTACATTAGCAAGACACACTGAACGACAGTTTAGCTACAGCGACCGCCCCCTTATTGGGACCAGTCCGTCATGCCTAGTAATAATAAGCGACTAATGATGGTATCGTAGAATGATACAAACTATAAAGGATAATAAAAAAAAAGACAAAATACTGCACGGAATTCATGTAGGCTACCTTGACTTATCACTTCCGCTGAGTGCATGACGATTTCAACCAGAAGGGGAGACATGACATCATATATTTGGGTAACCTCACAAAAAGTCAATTTATACGCGGAAACTATCATTTATTTATCAAAAATAATACATTTAAAAATCATACTATATAATACAGATACTTATTTATTGCAGTAGCATAGCAGTTTAGGCAATATAGATAATTTACCCCCCCTTTTAAAATGGTTTATTCCATTTTGCAACAGGGCGACAAGCCAACATTACGGCTCCGATGGTTGCTCCGGCAAGCGGCAAGAAGCGTACATTCGGAGCCATAATGGCGGCTTCCGAGCTTCACTTTCCTGCTTATCTGTAGCGGCACTTTACGCTTTGCCCCGCCCACCCAGTTGACGCATGTGTTGCCGTTTTGCAGCATGGCTTCTTCTGCTAAGAGGAGAGCAGTAGGCTTGGGTGAAAATCCCGAGGAAAGTGAGAACAGCTCTGATGAGAGTCCGGAGGAGGAAGATGATTCCGGAGAGGAGGACAGCGACGCGTCAGAGGAGATCAATGAGGTAAAAAAACCACTCTTCTTTGAATGTGTATGTGATGCATGGCCTTGCTAGCCAGCTAGTTACTAGCTAGCTAAGTCACCTGTCGGCTAATAGTAAACGAAGCCACATTAGGGTTATTTACCATTGCTGTCAGCCAGGACTGAAGAGATTAACACTATTAAACTCGATAAACTGAAATACTTAAACTGTTTCACTGTAACTACTGTAATAGACGAAAGCATTACACCACGCATATCTCATTTAAAAGGTATATTAAACAACAAGAGTTCACGTGAATAAATACTTTGCACACCAGCTGGCAAGTTTTATATTTTTATTAAGTGCTCTGTACTTTCTTAATTCCCTTTTTTAGGAGGTAGTTGTGGACTTTGAAGCCCACACCATTTCAGCCAACGACTTCAATGGCGTCAAGAAACTCTTACAACAGGTGTGGGAAAATATTTCAAAGTATTTAAAATAAAGTTTTGCATCTAAATGATCATGTTCATAATTAAAGTCTTGTGCTCACTGACGTCATGTCTGCTGTGTTTCAGGTCTTCCTGAAGGCTCATGTAAATACGTCAGAGATGACAGACCTCATCATTCAACAGAATCATGTTGGGAGTGTCATTAAGGTTAGTTACTCAATAGTTCAATCTCATCTCACATTTGACAACAGTTTTAATTCGATCATGTCGACTCTCAATCACTCTCAATCAACTCGATGATTCATTTGTCACTGCGCTCCAGCAAGCTGAGGTGCCGGAGGACAGCGACGACGACGACCCAGATGAAGTGTTTGGCTTCATCACCATGCTCAACCTTACAGAGAGAAAGGTACGGCCTAATTGGCAACTGGGGGGGGGCTTTGATAATTCAGGAATTCATGTCATGTGACGTTGGTTCGTTAAAAATTTTCACTGTAGGTGTGTGTCTGATGCTTTTGGCAGGGAGTGCAATGTGTGGAGGAGGTGAAGGAGCTGATCGTGGATCAGTGTGAGAAGAACTCCACCCACAGCGTGACGGAGCAGCTAGAGCAGATCCTCAATGACACCAGCAAGCCTGTGGGGCTCCTGCTGAGTGAGCGCTTCATCAACGTGCCTCCACAGATCGCCCTCCCACTCCACAAACAGCTCCAGTGAGTTCCAGTCTTTCCCCTTATGTCCTCCTCAGTATTTCCTCTCAGGGAGAAATCGACACCAACTCATATTTAACACTGTTGCTTTTCACAAAGGCGTCATCAAATGCATCGTTAAACCAGCTTATAAATATCTTAAATACATTTTTTTTTATTCCTTGGGATCACACACAATCTGTTCCCACGGTAGCACTTTATTTCAGTTTTGCTCTACATGTGTATACTCCTAAGTTTTGTCTCATTTTTCATGAGCTTTCAACCAAATGAATAATTCAAATTGAAATTCATACAGGGATACTGCATTCAGTAGGCATTTTTAATCAGTTTCACCTCAATAGAACCAGAGCTGCAGCTTCCTGGAAGGAGTTTTAATTATGTATTTGTGAAGGCTGCAGCCACATTACACTTTTATTTCCTCTTTTTTTGAGGTAACAGGGACGTTGTCAGTGTAGCATTTGAAAGCAAAGTGATACCGCCACTGTGGGGGTAAAACTGTATGTTCATGTATGTTTGTAATCACACTATTGCATCCTGGGAGTGAAAATGGGGATGAACCCCTGGATCTTGAATGAACTGCTGGCTGTTGTCGAAGCTTTTTTGTTGACTGAAAAGGATACCTGACTTGATGGTGTTGAAAAAATATCTATTTTTTAACTGCTTTTTATAAATGGATTTAAATTTGGAATAGTTCCTCTCATTCTAATCGCTAAAGGAGCATCTGTAGCTAAAGTAAAGTAGCCTTGTTCATGGTAAAAAAAATGAATGAGTCTTGTGTACAGGAAAATAAACGGAGAGAAATTCTGTCCTCCAGGGATGAAATAGCTGAAGCTCAGAGGACGAATAAACCCAGCGGGAGGTGTCACTATTGTCTGATGATCAGCAAGACCTGCAAAGAGGCAAGCAAGAATATTCCAGCCAGAGGAGCTCCCAAAGACGAATACATGTTTGTCAATGCAGAAGAGGAATTCTTCTATGAGGTAAAATCAAGCAGATTCTAAGATGCTAACTTAATGTTTCATAATATAGAGTATTTTACTTGCAGTGTTTGACACTTAATAAAACCTCAGTGTTTAACCTTTTTAATCATATTATTTTAATACATTTACACCCTCAAAGAAGAAAGAAGTGACGTAAAGCAGTTGCATTCATGTCTAAACATTCTCATGTTTAAACACTGCCTATATTCCCCTCACAGCAAGCCATCATGAAGTTCCACTACTCGGTCCAAGAAGAGGCAGATTCCTGTTTGAGCGGCAGGTGGTCGTTCGATGACGTACCCATGAAACCTTTCAGGACAGTGATGCTGATCCCAGCAGACAGAATGCCTGCCATTATGGTCAAACTCAAAGAGTACCTAACCGTGTGAACCTCACAATAAACAAAGACACCTATGCACACACCGAAGACCTTCAGGCTCTTGGAAATGGTTTAACATATTTAAGAGACTCTGTATGGTTTGGCACCGTCAGAAACGGTATTGCCAGTGTTTTTAAACCTGTCATCAGTCATTTAGTACATTTTTCTATAATTTTAGAGATGCAGTTTTTACAAATTCATGGCTTACTGTACAGAAGAAAACCACCCTCATAGCTTTTAGTGCAGAAATATACATCTTTCATGTCATGTGAATATGAATAGAAACACAGCATAAAGTCCTGTTTTTTTTTTAGAAGACTTTTGTTTATAACAAGATTATGAACCAAGACAAATGATACAGCTTTTGTGTTAATGACAACGGCTGATATGAGCTTGGAGTCCAGATGGAAGAAGATAGGGACTGTGTCAGTTAAGTCAATTTACTGAATGATAACTGATACAGATTTTCCTTAATTACTTAATTTGGTAGAAGGCTTATTTTCACAAATTTGATTTGGATTATTGACATGACATCAGACATACAAAAGCTTGTGTGAAGAGGAGCATTGTACCAAAGCACCATTCTACCAAGGATTTTCCAATTAAGTATTTCTGTAGATCTCCTGCCATTGACTATTAATAAATGTACTACACATCTGCAAGCCTTGACAAACATCTGCTTTCTTAACCTGATAGCATGTCATCTTATACATATTGTTTCTGTCTCTAAACCTTACATACCGCATTAACCTGAACAGAAAAGTACACCAACACCTCTGAAAAGGACAGCTATGCATAGGAAAGAAGGGAAAGGATGTAATAAATGATTTTTCCCAGCAGCTTGTACATGCATCAAAGTGCAAGACCATCTCTTTGAATCAACCTGTGTGCACAGGAGGTGTGATGGGATGTTTTTTTTTCTCCACCTTTAAAGTTCAGCAACAGACAACATCCATCTGTAGCCCCTCTGCTGCTCATTAGTCTAAAAAATCTAAACGTCAGTCAGGATACACACATTTCCAGACAGACCGTGTTATAAAGGGGAGAGCAGAGCAGGGGATAAAGGTGAGAAACAAACAAAACCCCTTCAGATGCTAGCACTCAGGAAAAAAAAGAAGAAAAGTACTGGAACAAGGAGGCTATAACTTGTATTGGACCACAACTAATAAAAGGTGTTCATGATTTACTACATTTTGTGACGTGTCAGCTCATTGAACAACACCTTCACCTTGTGGAAAGGTCACCGTGTGAGTCAACCTTCTTTGCCCATATACATCTGACCAAAAAAACCAACTTTTAAGCAATGTAATAACTTATTACAGTCCCTGATTTGACTATGAACATTTTACAAGCACAAATACATTTGGTGATGAGATCACAGCCCATATTTTCACATTTATAATTTCACGTCATTGAATCACACATCTGTCATAAGTCTGTGGCATCACTGCACAGCCACTGCTGACATCGCTGCTGTTTGTGGGGGCTTTTTGCTTCTGATCTTTGCGTTTCGTGGCTGCATCTGGGTCCAACATGTCTTGCAGTATTTCTTTGCTTTCACTGGGGGGCAGATTGTAGAAAAAGTAGAGTGGTGCCATTTGAATAAACCTAAAATGACAGAGAAATAGCATTATTTGGAGAAGACAAAACAAGTACAAATATGGTTAATACTTATTTTCTTATATAAACGGACAACTACTGTGGAGATTTTAGGAGGATTAAAAAGATTTAAATTAAATTGTGACCAAATGGCTCAGTGTCACTGTAATAACAAAAAGTGTAATCCATGAAAACATGCCATGAGGACTCAGTTCTAATCCGACATGACATATCTAATAGTGAGCTACAAAGCGGACTGACTTACACTTGAGGGGACATTTCAGAGACTGTTCTCATGCAGTTGTTCTCTGACAAGTTGTACTCATGGAAAACAACCCACTCTGGCAGCCCCAGCTTGTGTGACTGAGCCCCATAGCTGGAGAGCGGGTGTACCTGGGCCATGTGTTTGTGCGTCAGAATGAAGTAGTTTCCTGAGCCGTCCACATCTCGAGCAATCTACAAATAGGAAAGACACTGTCAACATGAATGCAAACGAGTTGCTTGGGGGCAAATTCAGTAATACTGACAATTATTTTACAATTACCTGCATGAAGAAACCAGCCAGCAGGGCTCTTTTGATATTATGGGTGTTGGTCTTGGTTCCAAAGGCGGACTCTGAGATGGGAAGCTCGATCCTGTTCAAAGTGTCAGTCAACTCTGATCGAATGGCCTCAGCTTTCTTCAAGGCAGAATGATCCAGAAAATAATCCTGGCACCACTTGTCAGCTCTGAAGTCTGGAAAAAAAACCCATCACACACAGTGAAGTAGTAAGTCAATAAAATAAGGACAAACTATGGAACTTACTTAAAACTATATTTAAAGAGTTTGACACAATGGAACCATATTTTTTAAATTTCATGTTGTGTTGGGATGAAAAAAAAAAAAATTATAAATTGCTGTTCTAAAGTGTACTGGTTTATTGAGAGAAGATTGCTTCTTCTCTATAACAGTGCCTTACATTGTTCTCTCTGACTTTGTTTGAAGGCATTGTAGATGTTTATGAGAGTGAAGTGATCCCCTTCAGGGTGCTGGAACTTTCTGTGACACTGGACTGCCTCATGGCTCATGCCAGCAGGTGGCTCCAGGAAGCAGCTTGGCGCTAAGAGAAAAGGAAACAAGGTCAGCACCTCTGAGACAAGCCACTCTTACTAGAGACCATCTGGTTCGGTGTCTGTGAGAAACTCCAGCTTAGTACATCTACAAAAGGAGCCACTACAACAATGTCCATCTGGTGACTCTACAAACCAATCAATAGATCTTCGCTCATGAAGAACAAGTGAACACTTGCCTCAAAACGTACCTGACAGCATTGCAGCGATCGTCAACATCTCACTCACACAATCAAACTCGCAGGATGCTAGCAATGCCTTGGCCATCTGAGGGTCCAAGGGGATTTCAGACATTATGATGCCAATCTCAGACAAGTTGCCGTCATCATCTAAAGCGGCGAGGTAATCCAGTTCCTCCAGTGCCTGCATGAGACCCTCGGGATCTGCAACAAGACAACAAAACAAACCAAACTTTTGTTTCTTGCTCAGTGTATGTAACTGTACATGTTGTGGGGAAGGGGGATTACTCCAAACAACTATATATGAGATTTGAAAATTCCCAATGCCAGTCATAGTATCCAAAAAGGACAAAAGGGTAGATGAGTTGAGATGAATGGGCTGAAATCATCACACAGACTGCACCAATATTCACCAGGATTGCCTATGTTTTCTACAAACACTAACTTACACCACAAGAATAATTTCAAAGTTACTCTAATCATATGAAATCCTATGCTTAGTGACATAGTGACTTTCCCCGCATAGGACAATAGTGGTGTAGTCCCCAGGGTCTGGAAAATTGCTCATGTCGTCCTCCTGCATAAGGACGGGCAAAGAAGTGATCCAAATAAGAAAGGACCAATATCACAAAATTGTCCACTTTGGCTAAAATTCTACAGTCACTGATAAATTGTCAACTTGGAGAATTTCGCACCGTAGACTGTTTTAAGTTTGCAACAGTCCAGGTTCAGGCCTCTGCACAGCACTGTTTCTGCCATCACTTTGGTTGTGAATGACATTGTCAAGGCCTTAGATGAGAAAAACATTGTGCTGCCATCTTTGTGGACTTCTCCATGGCATCTGACACTGTCAATCTTCCCATGCTTTTAAATATTTTAGGTAATGTTGGTTTTAGCTCTAGTTTCTAATCTAACCTTTCTAATCAGTAATCAGTGAACTTGGGAACTATGTGTTCAGGTTTTTTTACCGACCCCTAAGGGTCTTCCACAAGGTTCAGTTCTGGGTTCAGTTCTTTTTTTACAAGTGATATTAATAGTATCTTTTCATCTATAACAAATTGTCATGCATATTTATCTGTGGATGATACAATATTGTATTGTTGTGCGGACTGTGGTCAGCTAGCTGTGGAGAACCTGCAACATGCCTTTAATTTTCTCCAAGATGCACTTAAAGATTTTAAACTCAATTGTAGGTAAAACTAAGAGCAAGAGGTAATAGTAACAAAAGCTTTAATATTTCCACTGTACAAAGAACCATTATAGAGAATATAATACAGAATATAAATACCTTTGTATTTGTGAGACGATTTTGTCAACAAGTTGTGACAAAAACATTTTATACATATAGAAATAGCACTAACTTTCCAATGCTTTGATGGAAGAGGATTGTTGAAGCCGTTTTTCTCTGTCTGGATTATGGAGATGTAATTTAAATGCATGGCTCTTGCCTCAACTCTTAAGCCCTTGGATGCTGTTTACCGTTCTG
This sequence comes from Pempheris klunzingeri, assembly GCF_042242105.1. NCBI lineage: Eukaryota > Metazoa > Chordata > Actinopteri > Acropomatiformes > Pempheridae > Pempheris > Pempheris klunzingeri. The sequence goes on along the minus strand of NC_092031.1, from coordinate 7,438,956 downwards.
CTCTTAGGTTTCTTACTGGTGATGTTTACAACACTCATAGCACCCTGTATGAAAAAGTTGGCTGGTCTTTTATTTCTGTGAGATGTGATAAGCACATGCATTTATTCATCTATTTCATCATCATTGAGAAACTGCCATCTCATATTACATCTATGCCAGAGTGGAACTTTGGATCATAGTCGGTCTAATGATCGGCTTTCACTGCAAGTTTGTAATGAGCCTGGAAGATCAAGCTTTTTGTTTTTATGCTCCAACCGCCTGGCACTCCTTGGAGAGCACCCAAAGGATCGCTACTTCATTAACCCTCGGACAATTTAAATCTATGAACTCTAAGCGCTTAACTTCTGTTTGCACCTGTTTTACATGGTTGATTTTCTTGGTGTAAAAGGTAATAAATATCTCTTACACATGAAAATATAATGATACATGCATATTCAGGCAAGTCATTTGAAAGAATATAGACATATTATATTTGGCCCATACTTCCTCTTCATTGTACTTCTCTGTTGCTGCCCTAACGAGACATGTTGTATAATCGTTAATGAGCTGGCCTCTTTTAGTCTCTTCTGTTCATGTTAGGGCGGGCCAGAGCTCAGACAATAGTTAGTTGCAGGATCCTGTCAGCTCAGCTAAATCATGGCTGACTGGGCTCTAACAGCTACCCAGAGCAATCTGTACTTCTCATCTGTGCTTCCACTGGCCAACCCCCATCCCACATACACCTCTCTGGCTGTGTTTTAGGGTGGAAGAGAGATGTGGCAACGATTAGCTTAAAAATAAAAATGCTTATCATCATGACTCATGTTGCAATGTTAACCTTATGCAGTTTCCACCAGTAGGCTTACCTGGTCTGTTGATGAAATCGCACTGTCCAAGGCCGCCTATCTCCATCCTTTTTAGGAAAAGGACTGTTGGTGTAATGTTGGACTCCAAGATCTGTGGGGAGATCTCTGCAGGAAGCTGGTTCTCTTCTGGATACAGGCAGAAACATTTACCTAGGAAATAAATGTAAATAAATTTAGTAATGCAAAAAGATGATGCACTTAATTGTGGTTTTACACAAAGTTATCTGATTAACTCTGATGTTGCTCCTTCAGTCAAGATTCCAGGAAGTTTTATCATGTCTGAGTCTGACTTGGAAACATCATAAAAAAACATTTTCTAACCTTTTAAACTGGCTCGAGTTTTGTCAGACATACCTGTTGATCCAGAAAGCTGCTTGCGCATTTCTGCCTGACACTGACTAATGGGTTGAAGTACCTCTGAGTTGGCTCTTATTCTTGGATTGTATACCTACAAAGTCCAAAGCACATGCCAATTAATATCAGCATATTACTCATCTCAGGCAGATTTGCTTTGTGGGAAATCAATTACCAGCTTTTTCTGGACTCCTGTGTCAATGACAAAGTTGACAGACTCCATAGGCCACCACATGTCCTCCCCTTGCTGCATTGAGAGGAAAACTCTCCTGGACCTCTTGGAGCCTGGTTGCTCAATCGGGACAGGAAGTAGCCCTCCCTGGGCTGGGCACAGGACCACAGGCACCATCTGGCCCAGATCTGCTCCCAGCCTGGTGCCTTCTTTCAGGAGGATGCTGTGGGCACAATTAACCTCCTGCAGAATAGATTACAAGTAAAGTAGAAGAGGAGACATTTGTTAAACCAATTCATTCTTTGGTCCAATTATACAACAATCTCTTACCTCAGCTGAAGCAAAAAACACGACAACATCTCCGTCCTCTTTGGTTCGATGGATCTCCAGCACCAGTCTCAGTGCTGAGTAGAAGTAGTCTTTGTTGCCGCTGTTGCTGTGGACGACTTCGGCAGGGGACGAGGCCCCCAGACTGATGAGCGGGATGCTGCCGTAGTGGCTCAGCAGCTTGTCAGTCAGGGGTGGGATGGCGAGGACCACCACTCTGAGCTCAGGCCTCTGCAGCAGGATGTCCTTGAGGAGACCCAGCAGTATGTCTGTGCTAACTGTCCTCTCGTGGGCCTGGTCAATGATAATGACCCCGTAGTGCTCCAGAAAAGGGTCTGACATCATCTCTCTCAACAGCATATTGTCAGTACAGTACCTGAGTGATGAAAGCCATCAAAAGGGGTTAATAGTGGCAGCATTATAAAGCAACACTATGTAACTCTTTACAGCAGCCACAAGTGGCAACTTCAGGATATGGCAATAGTTACATAGTTTTGGCATAGTTTTTTCTATTACTTGTGAATTTAACTTTCCAGTTGTAAGAGGAAAATTGTGTTATCTCTTTACTTAAAAAGGTATGTAGGATTGCGTAGTCTGTAAATTATTAGAAATGAGTAAGTGTTCATGACAAGTTCCCAGAGCCTTGCTTTGTTTCAATAAAGTCCCAAATCCCAAAGATATTCAGTTTCCAATAATATAAAGGGAAAAGCAGCAAATGCTCATTTTTGAAAAGCCAGAACAACTGAAACTGAAATGACTGATAGTTCTGTCACAAGGAGCCTTTACCTTCTTGATATATGTTGAAGAGCGTAATGTCTTATGACAGCATAAAGAGTGACAGGCAGGGTTTGTGGGTGATATTAAAATGTCTTTCAAGTGTGCTGCTGCTGCCGCCTGTGACTGAGAGCTCATCAACTAACCTCAGAACAGTGTCAGAGGAGCAGCAGGTCTCCAGGGGGATGGTGTAACCCACTTCATGACCTATGTTGACGTCCATTTCATCAGCCACATGCAAGGCCAGATCTACAGCCTGCTGTCTGTTGGTCTGTGTGCACACAACCATGCCGTGCTGGTACTGCACAGACAGACAGTACTCTGCGCACCACTGAGGGATCTAAAAAAAAAAAAAAGGATAAATCACAAAGTGTTATTCACCTTTCATGCTTTATTGAATGTCTTGACAGGAGAACATTTTCTCTTCACATAAACTCAGTTTTCAGTGGCAATCACCCTTTCAAGGATTGTACCCAACAGCTTTTGTTTAAGCATACAACAAAACAAACAGTGACAGGAGATATCCTATGGTATTATCTCTCATAATGCAAAATTGCTTTGGCAGCACGAGGCGGCTCCAGCGGATCAGGGCTTAGCTGCAGGAGGTCCCCTAACACCCCTGCTGGAGCCTTTGTGAGCCCTGACTGTCAGGCAGGCAGGCAGGAGCTTGGACAGCCTCACAGTGACACAACAGCATCTGCTGAGCTGGGCAGCCTGTTCACACAAGCTCACATAATGGTATTCCTTCCATACATGTCGGAGTGGGAAAAAAAAAAAAACAATGTCACAAGCATAAAATTTATGTTAAAGGTAGACGTTGTGCTGTTGAGTGGATAAACATGGCAACGCTGCGCAGAACAACACCACTCAAAGGGTTTACTTCACATTTAAATCAAATCAGGGGGAGCAGACCTCATATTAGCTGCTGACTAATGAGGCAACCAACTGCATCCCAGTCATACAAATTGGGTTATGAGTTGGTATTTTAGTCTGAAGGAAGTCAAAATGTCCCTGAACAGAGGAAAATAAAGGGGAGATGCACTTAAGTTAAACTCTGATGCTCCACAGTGACAAAGAAGCTCCAAAGTCAGATTCCATTGGACTATGATTAATGCCATTTAAACCCACAGAGCCCTGCTGAATGTGAACTATGTTTCTATAAGACACGTGCCACCTTTTCCATCCCTCCTGATTCCTTCTTTCCAAATGAGATATTCACATTTACTCTTACCTGTGTACTCCTCCCAGTCTTCGCTGTCCCGGACACAATAACCAGTTGGTTGTTAACCAGAGCATCTTCAAATTCGCACCTGACCTTCCACACCGGCAGAGTCTTCCTCTCTTTTAGTAGTTTGTAGTAACGGGAGGAAAAGGGCAATCCGTCGAACCGATTTAACTCCAGGTCATCTCCAAATCCAAATGAATCTTCCGCAGGACATTCCTCACTTTCAGGGTAAACATCAGGCTCAGCTGAATTCTTTTCCTCCAACATGACACATATATATATTCGTTAATCCGGCCGAGAGCGCACAAAGGTTTCCCTCCCACTCCAGCCACGAATCCGTGTGATTTAGATATTATATCTTCGCTTATTCCCTCTTAATTGCTACAACTACTACTATTTACTTGTTGAAGTGGTCAAAGTTTGAACTTCTGTTTGGGGCTGGCGGACACGTAGTGCGCACCGGCGCGTAATTTCCCCCCCCCCAGCGTGGCTTCACACGTGTTTTGAGTTGCACAGGGCTTCACGTTGAATACTGAGCAATGTGGGACCACGAGCCTGTCATAATGCCCCCCGCTTAACCACAACAGTCACGTATAATGTAGAGAGGATGACTTCGACTCCAATGTTCTCAAATATCAAATCCCGGAAACCCTCAATAAAAGTATCTTCTCGTGTCATGTTTAGCTCAACTACTTCATTTATGTACAGTTTAATTTCTGCAGAAGCCAGTAGGATACAGTGTGTATGGAATCTCATTTCACTACATGTTAAAGCATTATTATTATTAGTAGTAGTAGGAGTATTGTTTGTGTTTTGTATATTAAGTCATAATTATGAGATAAGGTAGGATGGATAGTATCTTAAAGTATGACAGACTAAATAAAGGTTAATAATGAATAAATAAATAGACAAATAAAACATCACAGTGCTTTTTTTAGATAGATTTTTTTTTTATTAGATGTGAAATACCTGATGGAACGACATGAACTCACTCACACACACACTCCAGCCCACCCATTCACCCTCAGCAGGCTGCAGCTTCTCCACAAGGGAGAGCTGTTCAGTCATGATCAGCCCATGTTGACTTCAATGAATTGATCTTAACCTTTCTAAATATCACTGGAGCTTAATGAAGCTCTAAATGTCTCAGCTACACTATCTGTAAAAAGATACCCTTGTTTATACTATCCAGGAATAAACAGATATGTAAATGATTTCAAGAAATGTGCTTTTGGTCTTTGCACCCCAACCTCCTCCCCCTTTTTTTTTTGGACAAATAACAAACTACAACAAAGGAATCAGATTACGTTGGCTGTGGGTAGTTTCAGGAGCTTGTTGTCATGTCGGCCTGCTTCGATTTCTCATCAGCAAAGGATCTTTTTCTTGTCATACTGTTGTTGTTCAACATCCTTTTAACCGCACACACTCTTGACTCCACCAGGTCAGCACCAGTGAATCCTGAAGGGCAACAGTGAACACACAATGCTACACCTGTATTGATTGAATCAGTATTTGTATCTTACAAAGACCTCAACAAATTGCCTTTAGAGAAAGGCTCAGACTGTTGAAATAAGCTCAGCCGCTTCCGCTTCTGCTTTAAATGGTTAAAACTATTCAAAATCTTGACCCTTTCTGAAAATGTGAAATTACACTCATTGCTGTATTCTGCATTTAATCTCTTGGTTGCAATTTGGCTCAGACATAAAAGAAATGCCAGAGGGCCTTGAGAAAAAGGTCACTTAAAATTTGATACTGTATGAAATCTGTCTTTGTATTCTTACAAAGTAGGACTGCTGGAGTCCTGCACGTAAACTGTGATTTCGATTTTGACATTGAAAACAGCTTTAAAACATTGAAATAATAATTGTTCTTTCATACATTTCAATTTTCAGGTGATACCAGGCTGAAAACCTGCATGCTTTATAACTGGCTGCTGAGCACAGACATCAATTACAAAAATGCTCTTGAGTGTTTGAAAAACAATTTTACTAATACTGCTTGAGTGTTCAAAATACTGTGACCAGACACCAACACTTTGTGTTTGTTTGTTGTTTTTTTTTTACACATGATGTATCAAACAATCATTATATAAAAAAAGCATTCTTCATGGAAATGTGTTCACCTGTAACACAACACATGAGGAACATATGGACATAACATACAGTCAGGTGACTGGACTCTAATAGTACATTGTAGTACGTTGACACATAGCATTGAAAAGCATTGAAAAGTAAACAAAGCAATGAATGTAAAACTAGTGCATTATTAAAAAGATACCAGTATCAAAAGTAACAAAAGTCCAAAGTCAGTTTTCAGCCTACATGTCTGCGAACAAGAGCTGTGCTTAAAGGAAATGCTGCTCAGTGTGAAGGTACATACGCTGCAATGTAATTCAGTAAAACAATAATTCTGCAAAATTAATAAAACGCTGTCCAGTTACCACAAATCCAATTTATGCAGGATTTTTGTATGTGGCATGTAGATTGGCATTAAAAAATATCAATAGCCACATTAAAAAAGATGTAAAAAAAAGAATAACTGTCACAAAATGTTGGATAATTGGTGGCTCAGTGAATACTGAGTGACCATTAAACTTAATTTCTGTGGCAGATATGTCCTTTGCCATCACAGAAAACCATGATTTAAAATCCACACATGAACACTGTGTAGCCAGACAACGGCTGCTGACATGTGAGTGCCTCCATGATGCCTGTATGGCTACAGCTTAAAGAAAGTCTTTCACACAGCGTCCTCAGTGTAGACAGGCACGGAGGGAAATCCTCAAAAACACACATGACCTTTACCAGAGCAATATTTCAGAGAAGTTTACTCTCTCTGAGGGATGAAAGCTTCCTTGATCTCGGCTCATTTTAGATCCATGTTCAGTTCATATTTCGGTACCCAGATCCCTCAAGTGAGCTTCTTGGGGCTTGTTAATGAAACGGAAATGGCAAATCAGTGACATTTCACAATTCAACTTGTTACTTTTCCTAAATATAAACGCAGAGAAAACCAACCTGAATTTCAGGTCACTATGAAAACACAGCCGATTTTCACCATTTGCAGAAGTGTTGCGGTTACACCTCTGTTTCTTTTCCTGTGGTTGTTTCAAGACTCGTCAGACTGGCTCAAAGCTGCTACAGAGAGCATTAGCCTTCAATAAAAACTCCACGTGGTTTCAAATAAACTACAAGTTTTCTCTGTTCTCATCTATCATTGCACAATACTCTTTTTCAACTCTTTCTGTAGTATACAGAACATAACCATAATGTAAAGGGTTCCCTTCATTAAAACACATTTCACAAGAACATTTCTGCGATCAGAATTTCACAGATTGGCTTTTTTCTTCTTCTCAAAATCGCCCATCACTCTATTTGATAAAAAACAATGTTGTGAAACTGATGCAAACAACAAATAAAAATTCTAAGTTGCTACTGTGTAGTAAAAGTGTCTGGCACAGTGCACTGCGTGGCAATAAATACAGAATATAAATACTTTACATGTACCTGAGCTCAGACTCGTAGCACCATTCAGAGACAGAGCACCAAAGGGACACGGCAGATCTCCTGATTCAAAAGTCAGTGGAGCCGCCATCTTTTTTAAGGTTTTCAGAGTTTTCATAGTGCAAATTTATTAGTGTCTTATCACAACAATGTCCCTTCGGGCCAAAGTCTCAGCTCCTGTATTTGATGTTGGCAATTATGCAAGGCTTTGGTAGTGTTGGAGGTTGCTTGGGACTGGGTCTAGAAGAGGGAGTAAAAGTAACAAAAATATGTAAAAATCTTTCAGTTTTGTTTTAAGATAAATCTGGTGAAGGTTGAAACTCACCTTTTAGGGTGTGGGACAGGGCGCACAGGTCTGGGTCCACCGGGTATTGGTGCAGGACTGCGAACAGCAGATGAGCCTTTGACCACGGTGTGGCCCTGCACTCCAGAGGGACTTTGAACCAGACGAGAGCTCCTTGGATCAGCAGGAAGCGGTTTCTGAGGAGGACTGGGCTTCTCCAAGTCCTGTCAAAAGAACAGACAGATCAAAATAATGACTGAGAATCTCCACCAGGTGGCACTCACAGTCTGGCTATTGTAGCTCAGGCCTACGTCTCCTGTCCTCCTCTTTGAGGCGTCAGGGCAGCTCTTCCCATCTAACTTGCGATGAGGGGGACTGTCATGTGGTTTCAATCCAAAGACTGAGATCATGATAAAAGCCTGCTACCTAGCACCCATCTGGTCTCCATTCACTTCCTTCTCTTCTCCTCGGTTGAAGAGAAGCCTCCTCAAACATCAGAGAGGAAGAAGCCAAACAACCGAACGTCAGACCTCGCTCACCCATGGAATCGGATCTGCCGATTCAAAACATCATTCCTTAGTCCAAGTCTAATTTGATACCTTGGTTTAATGTATGTTGCCAGTAAAGTCTGTAATGCAGGATATGCCTCTCCTTTGCATCTATAAGGTTAAGTATCATGATAGTCTGCCCTATTGAATCACTGCAACTAATTCATCACATTGACAGCCAGTACTGTCATGCAATGAGGCCGGCATGAACTCCATCCAAAAATATCAGAACAGTGTCAAATGGTAGTAAAGCGCAATGCAGGCAAATGAAAAGAGCATGTTTGATCAGCACAAAATGTTAGAGAGACTCAGAATAACCTGCGAATCTGCGTCTCAAGTCTGCTAAAAACCTACTGGCTCCATCAGGTGAAGCACTCCCATTATAAAAAGCCTCCATGCCCCCAGCATGAGCTTTCACTGTGGGGAGAAAAAGGGCTTTGTCAATGTCTAGGATCCGCCAAACAGCTGCTAAAGATACTGTCTGTGAAGACTGCTGCCAACGGGGATCACTCTCAGTTTTACACGTTGACATTAAATAGGAACAGCTGAGGGGGAAAATCTACTTCCTGAAGTCGAAACACTGCCAAGAGCTGCTGCATTTCACCTGTTGTGCAGGTGTATGATAACCACAAAGCTTTGTAAAAATTAAAAGGGAGTTCATTCTTTAAATAGCTCTGGAAGCTAAAGCGAATATTCTAAATCAAATCACATAATATCCATTTTTGGAAGATTAATTTCTTTATTTTTTTTATTTGCTTGTTTTTACCTTTGAACACTAAGCTGCCCAGGAACTGTAGATAACATTTTTACATCATAGTGATTTCCTTGGTAACATTAACTATGACTCCCTCCATTAAGCATCTATAATGTTTTTAATAATGTGGATGTTATATTTGTGTTTAATGATCTTGCCATTCATTTTCTGTTAACAAGCCTCCACTTATGGGTACCCACCAGAGGTAAAAGGTGGTACAGTTATACAGGAGATTCTAGCATTTTATGACATATTTGTGAAATATTTATATAGTGCTTATAAATTCTAAATGGGAGGGTTAAAGTATAGTGTGCTGTCCATGATAAGTAGCCTTGAGTAATAAGTAAGTACAGTAATAGAACATTATTTCTGAATATATATCAGTGGACATTAAGGGTGCAATCATGCAATGCTCTTTATGGAATGCTGATATATTTCATCATATGCTGTCATAACGTTTATTAGCTCCAGAGCTGTGTTGTGTTTTAAAGTCAGACCTCTGTGACCCCTCCATTAATCTGGACAAGACTAGAATGTCATCATCTGTTTAATACACCTCTAATTAGCCTGCTACTGGTGCGGCATCGCTTTGACCTCTGATACCCTGTGGTGTCGTTTTTTTCTGTGGTCCTTGCGATCTCTGACATAAATTACATATAACTCAGACGGAGATCCAGGCTGGAATTCAGTTCTGATTTTTCGATATTTCATTTTTTTTAACTGCACTTTCTGACATCAAGATTTCTTGTTTTGTCCGAGCAGCACTCCAAAACCAAAAGGTATTTAATACAATAAAATATGAGCAGAAGAGAAAAAGCAAATCCATGTTTCAGAGGCATCTCCTGAGTTTCCTGTCTGAAAAATGACTTCATATGTATTTGATATCTCTGATTTATCAACTCATCAACTTATCATCTCAAGTCTTTTCATCACTTTGTCTTTCTGCCTTTTCAACCCTCTCCCTCTTTTTGGGTCTCTCTGCCACACTTTCCCACAGAGTACGAGTCAAACCGGATTAAAGGCAAATAAGAGTCTCTGAGAATCAATGAGTGAGAGGGATTTAACACCAGGAACCTCTGGCTTTCTCTTCCCCTCAACTTTGACAGCCTGAAATCCCATAACTAAACTCCATGGAATAGTAGTGGCAGCAAATTTACCACCCTGTGATATTTGGACATACTTGCTCACTCCAGTTGCTGTTTCATCTTTTACGTCTCCTCCCTCTGCAAGTCTGGCTCCATTTTTATTATTTATGTGGTGGTTTGTATTGTAGAATTAAAGTCTCGCTTGGATGACGCCAGCTCCCGTGTTAACCTCGTTATTTTATGAGACTGCGCATAACTGTCAACATGCATTTACTATATGGGGCACAAAAGAACCATGAAAACGGTCTACATCACAACACCCGTCTGAGGGTACAATGAACAACATCATTGCCCTGGTTAGGTATTATTGGCTGGAGTAGTGAGTAAAAGCTCCTCAGACCCAGTGGAGAAATTACAGTGAGTAACATCATCAAATAAAATGTTTCCAAGTGAGAGAACAGAGAAATCACTCACCATGACCATCCTGCAGGAGTTATGGTGTGATGCGCTGCGAAACGATGCCCCCTTGGGTGCGACGTGGATATGAGGTGGGGGCACCGGGGGTTTCGGCTGCCCGGGACCGGGGGAGAGGGACAGGGTGAGAGACAGAGGGACAGGGTGGCTGAGGTGAACCGGAGGGCACTGTGGCAGTCTGCGCAGGCTATGGGAGGGGAAGGGGGCTGGTGGGAGCGCCCCCTCTGGCCCCCTGTGAGAAGGCTGCAGAAAGATGAAAGACAGAGCCAGTAGAATCACTCAGAGGAGAAACAGTCTGCTTCGTATTAGTAACAGTCATGTTATCCCCCTCCTCTTGGTCTGCCATTCTTCCTGATGCTGTCAAATAAATCAAGCACTACCATTTGCCTGTTCACTATTCTCCAACTCCTCTTCAGGTAAGCTACAACAAGAGGAGACCGAGACTGAGCCACAAGCACCCGGCATGGCCTCATTCAAAGGTAGAGAGCCCATACACACTCCTACTGAGACAGATCAGACAAAGAAAAGAGCCAAAATATGAGCCTGCCTTGCATGTAGACCTGGCCAGATGTGCACAGCTGAAAAACACACAATATAACACATACAAAGGCACGCACACATGCGCTCATGTGGCGGTTTAGAACAGGCCCCGACAACTGGAATATGACCTCACCTGCACTGTGCTCACATCAAACAGCCTTACATCCTTTCTCTTCTTACCGTTGACCCCAAATGAAAACCACATGCTACTAACTGGAAACACCAATCTCATGGTAATGCACAGCAGCTTGCCTCACTCGTCAGCCACCATGCAGCACAAATGTCAATTCTGACACAGCTCCTCTTATTTCAGCACCCCTAACTCAATCGATCACAGGTCTCTTCCCATTACAATGCGCGTCAGGACAGTAATAAAGTAGTTAAGGCATACACTGATGTAGGCGCACAAGTCATTACAGCCAGATAGCTGCTCTGTCTTGCAATTATAAGTAACTGCATGACTTTATATCTTGAGTGAGCCGCTGCATCTACATTCCTTATTTGGGAAACACACAGATAAATCAATTTCTCTCCTGACAGGCAGCTGTTAATGACAAGGACCACAAACAAAATGCTCACTGCAGACTCTATTATCACGAGCTCCTCCACATATCCACATATAGAGGGATGATTTAATTGGTTTTGAATGAGCTGCCATTTGTGTGAAAACATCACATCAATTCTGCTGAGAATGACATGTGAGTACAATTATACCATGGATCATCTGCTGGTGATCCTCCATTTGTTTAAGTTAAATACTGTCTGTCTGCAAAAGGTGCCTTAAAGGTGTGTGTGTTTGTAGCAGGGGTGTCAAGCAGAGGTGTGTGCTATAGTGACCTTGAAGATGGTGGCGCTGTGTGGCACAGGCGGGGCCGGTCGAGATGGAGACGTTGTGCTCACTGACGGAGGCTGATTAAGGGCGGATGATCCACCGATAGCAGTGCTTACTGATCTGAAATTTAAAGAAGATATGAGTATGTATACCTATATATCTTCTGTGATATTTACAAACCATTTAATTATCTAGTCCAGATAAAACACCTGAGCTTCTCAATTGGGTTCTTTTTACTGGTGAAGAGCAGGCCCAGTAGAGTTTTTCTCTTGATGTAGATGATCAGGCCGGCTCCCAGGACAGTGAGGAGAGCCACCAGGATGCCCACTGTCAGATTCCTGCTGTCTGCTCAGAAACATACACAGAAATAATAAGTAATCTCAGAGACAAAAGTCTTCTAGTCTTGGATGTGGCATATGCTAACTTATCTGTTAAGACTTCTGCAGACACGTCTTTCAGTTTTTACTGATTTTGTTAACGTTGTATTCTGAAATTCTCAGTGGTTTTGCACAGAAAAGCACAGCTTTGTTTCAGAGTCCAACACTTACCAGCTAATCTGATGGGTCCACTGTCCACGCTCCCTCCCAAACCTGACTTGTCGCAGAATGGAGGCGCCCAGTGAGCCTCACAGTGACAGTTCTTGTTGTTGTTGCACACCTGCAGTATATTAAAAGAACAATTAACTGTCAGATGAGCCTAAAATGCAATTATCATGCTACGTTTGAGTATTTGCCTAACAAAACAATCTTTTAATATGCAGCTTCTCCTCTCACCAGGGTACAGAGTATACTGTAATGGGTGACAAATTAGCATTGTTTATGGAACTGGGTGCCAGCACTCCTACGTTCCACATGGGAAAGACGCCTGGTATAAAAACCAGAGTGGGCTTTTTGCCTCATACCACATTTTTATCTCTCTCACTCTTGTCTTCCTGTCCTGCCGAGTGGAGGAATTGTAAAGTCTAAGAGGATTCCCCAGCAGTGTAATATGGAGCAGGTGAGGGCCTCTTTCCAAGGCAACATCTTGATTTAATCTGTGCATGTAAGGGTGCCCTGTCTCGTAGAGGAGCAACATCCCGTTATTTATGTGAGAGAAACAGTCCTCAGGGCTTTATAGATATGTTTTAATTGGAACTAGACAAACAAATATGACTGTAAAATAACTGGGTATGTTTAATTTTAGGGGACAGTTAAAACTGTTTCCTGTGTAGCTTTGATGAAGGAAAAACTTTACCAGTCATAGTCAAAGCCTCTGGGACCTACCGGTGAATTTAAGGGCAATACCGTGAAACCCAAATATTACTTCTCAAACAGGACCACCCATAGATGTTTCATGGGTGGCATTTAAGAAAAATCCAATATCCATGCTCCCCAGCTCAAAGTCAAACTGTGTGCCACTGCTCTTGGTGTTTGGCCAAAAAAATAAGCCCGGCCTTCAGATTTCAACACAGTTTTTGGGACAAGGACGACTGCCTGAGACTATGATGAATGGCACTTAAAGCTGAGCATAAATGAAGCCATTATACCTAATTGATTGAACCTTTCGGCAACCAGAATGATTGATTGCAAGGCATTGTAATCACTCACTGCCCACCGTATACTGGGTACTTTGACCATATTATAGCTAAAATTAACCTCTGTGTGAAAGAGGAATTGGATATTAAGTAAACAACTAACATGGGCGGGGACTGGTTTGAGATTGACAGCTATCACAAGAGGTCTACACAACACTGAAATAGGATGAAAGGTGCTATACTCACCCCTCGACCACTGCACTTGGCTGAGCACTCATGTACACCGAAAACACTGACATTCTGGCACTGACGATTCAGACACATCTGAAGCAGACAAAGTCATTAAAAATTGACAGTGTGAGCTCAAAGAGCATTTCACTAATATTCTAAACCCTTTAAATCTTTTAAGGGAAAAGACCAACAGATCCAGGTTTCTATGTCTTTTAATTTGCCACTGACAAACCATTTTCATGCTATGCTATAAAACAGCATAGCAAGAGATATAATTATGTTAACACAGGGATTTTTCATGAAAAGCTGCTTTTTAAAAGTCATAGGATGTGGACTGTGGGCTCCTTAAAGGAACCACACCCAAATATATCCAGGCTGAATGTGAAGATGAACTTGGCAACACTGGGCACAGAGAGTAATGCCAGATACCCTGACAGATGAGGTCTGGATCCTCTTTTAGGGTGGAGGCTCACAGAGAAGTAAATTAGACTAAACTGAGTAAGTGTTTCATTGAAGTGACCAATGGCTGAATTGATGAGCACTGGAAGATGCCAAATAGACTGAATAATGGCGAGTCAATTAAGTGTCTGGGGTTGTGGGAGTCTGAAAATGACAAGAGGACACACCCTGAAGAACTTCTTAGTCATAGTGTGGCACACCATATCACTTTTTCCACTCTTATATCCCAGAATGTGGGCAATATACTTATATTGTGTTTTCACACAGTCTTACAGATAGCTGGGTAGGAGACAAAATCTGCAGTCCCCAGTCTGTGGAAAAATGCATTCTAAAGTTCAGCCAAAGCGATATGAGGCTTAAGCAGTCTGAGTTAGTCAAAGGTAAAAAAAATCCCTCTTTGTGTGGAGGGAAGAGTACCACTAAGAGGGATTACTTTTTTTAAACTTTGGACTAACTTTGATTTGAAATTTGCATGAAAAAGTAAGTTCTCAAGGGAAAGATTTCATGGCCAGTATTTAGAGAACAAATGACGACAGCAACCGATAAAAAAAAAGTCTTTCAATGTGCATACAGAATGAGCAGGTGAGTGTTGTTAAGGTAGACTTGAAATAATGTGAGCCTGTCCTTTAATACAACAATTTAAAAAATACTCCTGTTACTTGTTGTTTCAGACAAAATTAGCATTCTTTTTATACTGTTTGGTACCATAACAAGTCCATAACAAGAGTTGTAGCCGTCAGATGAATGTAGTGGAGTAAAAATGAAAATACTTCACTTTAAATATAAAGTGGCAAAATTATTATAAGCACCTGAAGTTTGCACTCAGGAACAATACTTAGGTAAATATACTTTGTTACTTTCCACCACTGCTAATGAGCCAGTTGTACATTGATTGTTTTGTATGTTGGCGTTATTCGTCTCTACGCGCTGTATTTAACCGTCACAGGCATCAGCTCTTACCATTCCATCTGCACACTTGGTGCCCATCAGAACCAGGCCGGGGTCGGGCATATCATCACCCAGGTAGACATGTGTGCCTCGGCACAGTATCCTTCCCCCTTCCTGTAAGGGGATGTTGGTTTCTATGGAGACAGCATTGGTACCAATAACTGGACGGTTAGCTCCTCCTTGACACTGGATTTTGCCACATTTGGCATCCCTGTAAATATAACAAACAACAGAGAGAATAACAATGTGATAAGTGAATAACATGGCACTGTTTTTCCAAATGCGTATATACAATTATTTCTTCTCTCACTCTTGCTGTCCAATTAGGAAAACTGCAGAATAGGCAGCTTGTTTGTGTTGTATTCACAACATAACCTGAGAGATTTTGCAACTTGCTGCATTCTACCAAGTGTAACCTCCAATAAGGGTTACGCCTAATTATTATTTCCATTTTTTATGTGTCAGTTTTTGATAACTAGTTAGTCTAATAAATGTCAGAAAATTATGAAGAAAGCCCATTGCAGGATGCCAGAGCTCAATGTGAGGTCTTTAAATTGCTCCTTTTAGCCAACAAATACACAAAGACATGCAATTTGCAGGGATATAAAACAAGGGGAATTCAGCAAATTCTCACATTTTAGAGGCTGGAACCAATGTGGTGTTTTTGCTGTTTTAAAGACTTAACTAATCGATGAATCAACTGACTGTTTCAGCAGGAATCACATCAAATCCAGTCACTGACAGTGAATGCTCAGTAATGTTCAGACCAAGGACATTTTCTTTACACAACTCAACTACAGTATATTGGCTGCATTCCACAACTAACATAAGATGTAATGCATTCATTGATTTCTATCGAAATGTCACGTCTTACTGTGCTTCACATTTGGCGAATGAGCCTTTAGAGTCCTTGCCACAGTTGCCATAGGGATCTCCTGCTGAGTTGACCCTTTCGAAGCAAATGCCTGGAGCTGGCTTTGCTCCTACAAAACACAATGAAACACATTAAGAAGTTGGCGACCAGTCTTGAACAATTCACGGGCAGCCAGCTAGGAGGTCTCCCACACACCTTGGCCCCACAGTGTGATACATTGCTGCTCGTGAGTCTGGCAGATGCCGTTATAACAGTAGCCGTCCACGTTGTGGCAGGCGTGGCCGTCATGCAGGTAGACGTTGGAGGGGCAGTGAGGGCTGGCACCGGTGCAGAACTCGGGCAGATCACAAGAGTTACTGGATTCACGGCATGGCGTGCCTGCAAGCTTCAGCTGCACTCGAGTGTTGACAGCAAGAAACAGTCATTAAGACAAAGACAAACACAAATATGAGGTGAGCTGAAAAGAGCTTAGGAGAAATACCAAATTTTGTTAAAGGTGCTGATTGAAGATTTAAGTTAATCAATGGACATGACTTTATGTCTAAATGCCTATGCAAAAATGCATCACGGCTGGCTAATCAGAATACATCGTACCTGGCAGTCCTGGCAACATTGTCCGTGTGCACAAACAGCATCCCCCTTCAGGGTGCACGTAGTAGCATTGCAGCAGGGATTCATGCATTCCTTCAGATGGGAAAGAAAGGAAAAAGGCAAGGCAAGCAGAAGAACAGAGCATAAGTGAGGGACAACAAATGTAAAGAAGATTTAACTTAGCACAAAGAGATCATATTTCAATCCAAAGCAAACGCTCAGACTTTGTTATCAGAGGGGATACAGGAAGCTCTTACAGGACTGTGTTACACAGCAACTAAAAAACCCGGCAGAAGAAGCGAAACAGCAGTTTCTAATTCTCCAAAACAACAATATCACCATTTAACAAGACAATCAAGACCCCTTGAACCATCAGCTGGGTGGCCAAGGAAATAGAAAAATGAGTAGATGAGAAAATAATCACCTTCCACAAACAAGCAAAATATTGAGTAATCTAGATAATTTGGCTTGTATCAAACAAAGAACTACCAGTGGGGTAAGGAAAAGAACCAATACTTTTGAACGAATATAAAAAACAAGTCACTAAGTAAGACACTGACCTTTAAGACTCGATAGAAAAAACAACAGTGAAATGCTGAACACCGTTTTCCAGCCTGATGCTAAGTTTCTTCTTAATAATCGAATGATAAAAGATGCTCGATAGGATTAACAATTTTAGATAATGACAACAAAAAAGATTGTATCATCCTAAAATAAAGATAATAAGCCATTCTTGAAGTGGTCCTCTGTACAACGCCATCCCTGTACCATTTCCCATATCGCCATGGAGGCCCATCTTTATCATGTTGGCCTTTATCATGAGCCATGCCCCGCACCAATCAGCAACTCTCCGTCTTCTGATGCGGCTGGAAGCTAGCATTCAACCAAGGTGCAGCATAAGACGTGCATGTGTGTTTGCTTGTGCATGTATAATCTCACACAGAGGCAGACTGACTGGACCCTGGGGTTAGCCCTATCCCTTTTGCCATTAAGCCGCGGTCTGAACAGACTGTACAGCCGAATACAGTAAGAGTCAGGAGGAAGTAGATGGAAGGAGCTGGCAGGGGACACAGCTGACATGATGGGCCTTCCAGAACTTCTTTCAGCCTGAAAACCATTAAGGGCCTTTCCCATGGTCCCTGGGGGCAAAGGAGGCGGAGGAGTCACGCTGAAAAGAAGTAGCCTGTGATTGTGAGGAATAGGACCCAGGCTTTTTAATGAGGCTTTTTAATGGTGGAGAGAGGTGCTGTCTGAGCACTCTGATCTGGCCTGGGTTGGCATGACGCCGCTCAACTCTGTGGAGAGCTTTATTATCGCTGCTGGCTCAGGCCTGCGGGGCTTATGACAATTCTTTGTTTTGAAGGACAAGGCTGATTTCAGCCTGACCCTGTCTGATGCCTGAACAGCTCACAAAAACACTCGCTGGGCATAAAGGTGTAAACAAATTGCAAAAGACAACAAGGAATTCTCTCTCGTGGGCTATTATATAATTCACAGCACCCTTCCTAGTCATAATAGATATCTCTTTCATATTTCATAATTCTGCTATTGTCAGCCTGCCTCTGCTGATTGTCAGGTGCATCATGATAAACTGTTTTATCATCCTACAGTTGCAGCAGTTAGCAACATGTGCCGCCATTATGCATGTGCATGCCAATGCAGATTCATTTAAATAATTCACTAGTTGACAGGCTGAAGCTGTCAGCGAAGTTTCCTCTCAGCGGACTGCATTACGATCAGACAACCCTCCTCCTTAACACCTCCTCTGTGCACAGATTGAATAAATTCACACTCATATCTCTAAGCTCATTTTCTGAAGACTGTGTTAGCATTGCGAGAGCTCTGTGCCGTTAGCATTGAAACCGAGGTGAAGTATTTGTTTTTAAATGGTGATTTGTGGAATGCTTCTGTCAGAAAAGCTAGTTAAACCCCCACTAGTGCTTCTGCTTATTTCATTTCTGAAATGTGGGAATCCTAATTAGTTATCATTTACGTGTAACAGCTTCGAAAGAGATTTCTGATTTAGCAGAAAGGGCACGACACAAGAAGTCTTTAGAACTGTACGACGTCCAGAGATAAGGACACCTTGTTTACAATGACCTATGGGATTCTCACCTCAAGTTCTCCACAGTCACACTCTTCTCCCTCCTCTACGTAGCCATTGCCACATTTCTGCCCACCATAGAGGACCTTGACCTCAGGCATGTTGAACAGACACATGCCAACGCCTTTTTCAAAACTGGCCGTCAGGTCCTTCTTGCTGCAGCTGCTGAACACTGTGGGGAACGGATATCTACAAGAGAGAGAAATACTTTGTAAGTGGCACAGGAAAGAGAAGAGGGAAGATGACCGAGATCCCCCGCAAAGGTCCTCTTCAATCTGATGTAATCAGTACTAATAGCTGCTAAATCGCAAAATCAATTAACCACTAGAGCTCAGCAACCTCTCCAAAGCTCCATCAGCATGTGAACAGCACAGTGCCCCGGTGACTTTTCCCTCCAGAGAGAGGGAGATCTGATAAGATATATTTTATGAGACAGGGGATCATAAAAGCTCGAACTCAAAAAGTGCTTCCTTCGCAAGACTTGCAACACCCATAAATTTTGAAGGAACAGGGGATGGTGTGTTTTTAATATTGTTTTTGAAGCGGACAGAGAGGGTGGTCTGCTCCGTGGGGATAGCACACAGCCCAGGGCTCTGTCTGCCAAAAGCTTTGTTACAGACCTCATGTGGCTTTATTGAGTTTTTCTGTGATAATATAGTGCCTTACACACACTGTGTGTATGAAGTGTGCATGAATGTGTGCAGATTGTATCTTGTTCTCTATGTGGCTTTTGATAAAAAAAAAAAAAAAAATCACCATGAGGTTTTTAATACCTCCACCCACACCATATAATTCAGTTCAGCAAGGCCACAATGGGTGAATATGCATGTAATATTCACACTTTTATCTGTGCTTATCTTTGTGCGCACGGATGAGTACAGGTATAAGACAATGTGTGGGAGACCCAGGTCAATTTAGATGCCCTAGTGCATTAATTTTAATAATTTTTGTTATATAAAATGTGTCAGTTTCAGAGTAATTTACAATTCAGGACAGCAAGGAAAGTTGAGATAAGCAAATTGCCTGCAGAGTAAATCAAACATATTCCATATATTCAGTGCGTAATGTATTTTCTGAAATGACAGCAAGGGAAATTGGCTAGTTAGCTCGAGACGTGTTTGTGGTCTGGAAAATGACAGCGTTGAAAGGACAGTAAACATGTCATGGTTGTAGCACAATAGGCAATACCTACGATACAAAAGGAGCTTGTGCATGAGGACCGATTCATACACAGCCTGAGCTGCTGCTGCTGCATCAAATGGTTACAAAGTCATGTAATAGACCTTGGCAGTGCGATCAATGCAGCTCACTGAGGTGTTTACATGAGAGGAACACGTGTTTAAATGTGGTGGAGTTGTCAATTTACTTTCATTTAAAAGGCTTAGTGTTGAACTCGGACCCATTGGTTGGATTGACATAGAAGCTGTAAAACAGACCCTTTCTCTCAGAGGTTTTTCATTTCTGAGAAGGAGGCATTTCTGCGCAGTTCAATGTCGACAACTCTTTCAAACTGTGTTTTTCTCTTATTGGGTTTCACATCTAATACGGCTCTAAATATGTCATGACACTCTTTGAATGTTTTGACATGACCTCATTCTCAGCTTGCCTCTGATTTCCGTCATGTGTGGAGGCGGCTTACATCAGCTCCTGCTGCTGGACCCCCCCCCCCCCCCCCCCCCCAAAAAAAAAAAAAACACAGCCTTCTGCTCTCTAATGTGAAACTGATCTTGAGGTTGTGCTAGGTGAAAGTGGGGTACCTCGAAGCAGATCTTTAGAAAGTCTGGATAAAAGCAGAAGATCAGAGTGGATTTCTATTTAAATGAAATAGCAAAAGGAAAAAGCAATCAGGAAAACTATAGTAACAGCCATTATTGTACCCTCTATTTCCCCTCCTCCTCTCTGAGAATCTCAAGGGATCTTGCTATGATGAACAGCTGTCAAGGCTGCTGTTCAACAGGCAGGCCACTTCCTTAGCAACTGCTGTTGTTGATTTCCTACTCACCCCACATGCCCGAGACAAAATTGCTTGCTCAAATTGCACCCCCTCTTTTGGTACACTCATTCAATTTCCATGAACTCAGCCCTGCTCTTCAGTTACCAGCCCATGCAATCCTTGACAAACACACACATTCCTGTTTTTTTTTTTGTTTGTGGAATTCTGAGATACATGAGCAGCTCAGGATCCAGCTGTTCTTTATGAGAGGCAATACAGAAATAATTGGTCTATTCTGCAACGGTCTGGGGGTGGGAGGACGAATAATGGCTGTGAAAAAGGAAGAGGTACCCATGAATTACAGTGGATGGCATTTAGCAGCTGCAGTCCCCTGGGCAAGTAAAGCAGTGCCGGGGCCAGTCATGGTGAGCACATCTGGGACTCATGGCAAACTAAAGACAACCACTCATCCCACGAGAGTCTGGGCCACCACCTCAAAAGCAAAGCCCCGGTATAATTCTATGACCTTCAGACTTGTTCTCATCCTGTTCTGGCTTTACAAGGGGTGAGCTGTGTTCACCTCTGCCTAGTCTCTAAGACTGCTCTTTACTTTTCTTGTACTGCGGCACTGTTTTCCACCTGATCGTGTTCTACTTCCATTATGGGACCCATTCTTCTCTGGTCTGTGTTCTTTTGTTCATCCCTAACCTGCAGTCAGCTTTTCACAGCTGGCTTCTAGGATTCAGCAGTAGTTCAGTTGACGGTTGATAGAGTGTACAAAGCAATCACTGTGACTAAGCTGCAGAACTGGCCAAACAAGGCTTTAATAGGTCCGCGGGAGGTCTGGCGATGAGGAATCATTCCCAGGTCTATCACAGGCCCAAATGATCTGCCCCACACAGATCATTCTACAGAGCTGAAGGATTTCAAACATCTCACAGCCCTGACACTTTGACAAGGGGGTAGATGATCTGTGACAGGTAACCCAGATTTTTGAGTAGAGTTAGTCATAAGAAAAGACATAAACAATGGATTAAATGGAATCTTTGACAACTCACAACTACAGCTGCATATATTTCTATTGGCTCTCTTTCTTTTGTTCTCTCTGTACTTTCAATTGACCTGCTGTTTGTCTGATCTACTTTGTCAATCTGATTCAAAGCCTCCAGTTTTATAAAAATTTAATTCAAGACAGCTTCTCTAGATCTCTTGGGCCAGAGATCCAGAGATGCAGCAAAATTATTTTATCTCAACAAATTTGCAGTATTTCATACTTTATACTATCCTTTACTATATTATACTATACTAACATATATATAGTATTGTATATATATTATATGGGTAATTAAAGTGATGAGTGGTGAGCATGCAATACAAACATTTTACAAGTTTTACAGGGTCAAAAAACTAAAATTGAAAGCAGAAATGAAGCAAAGATCTCCGTGAGATCAAAAGGTTGCTCTACTACATTTATTGGGAGCAGAACAGTCAGAACAGTCTGGCTTCAGTAATGAAAAAATGACACAGTTCTTGTTAAAATGCTGCATTACCAGTACATGAAGGTTATTTTTATATATGATTTTCCTGCAGACTGTGATCGCAAATCCAAACCAATTTCATCAGCAATTATAATACTCTTAAGGCCAAGTATCACATTAAAATACACTGAGCCCTTTAACCTAAATTTCGCTGGGCAGGGCTCTCTCCTCCTACCCTGTCTGTCCTTGTGGTTCAAATCACAGGGAACGCCGGGAAACTCATCCAGCACATCCTGCACAGCCAGTTTATGTCACATCTTTTCAGCCATAAAACTCTGATCAGGCTATGAATCAGATGTGCTGGCCTTTCCAGTGACGCTTCAGCCAAAACATTTTCCACCATTCCTGAGAACATTTTTAGAGAAAATACGAAATGTGAGAATGCCGATTGTGACCCTATCTTCATTTAGTTATCAAAGTTTCATTACATTTTGGAAGACCGTGATCTTCTGGTTTGAATGTGAATAAAACCTAACTATGACAAATAGTTCATACTTGCCTAAGTAATTCAAAACCACTCACTCCACAACACATTTTATATTAATTTTATGGCTTCCTTTGTGCATGTAGAGCCTGAGCTTTAGGTGATGACATTAGGTGATATGATCTGTTGTGGCCTTTGGTGCCTGGCAGTCTGGCCTACATTGTAGATACTGAAGAGCATTTTAACATTGATTTCCCTATGGACCCAATTAAACAAGGCGTACCAGAGAGTTCCTGCTCTTCAGAGGGGCACGGGTCACATTTCCATGGCATGCATTGGACTCTAAAAGACTTTCTGTGATTCCTGATTATTTTATAACAAGGGAAAATATCAATCTCTGTCTGATGGTGATCCTGTGTTGCAGTCATCATCCTAATTAGGGCCTGACCCATAAGTGAATGAGCCCTGTCTTAATAATGCATCCTGCAATGTTCACCTCAGGTTGTGTGACTGACTGAGATGGAAAGTGGCTAAATTAATTTTTATAGGAACATGTATGTATAATATATAGTACTGTGCAAAAGTTTTAGGAAGGTGTGAAGAAATCCTGTAAAGTAAGAATGCTTTCAAAAATATACAATTGAATTTTTTTTTTTTTTTAAATCAATTTACAAAAAGCAAAGTGAGTGAACAAAGGCAAATCTAAATCAAATAATTTTTTGGTGTGACCTCCCTTTGTCTTCAAAACAGCACCAATTCTTCTCAGTACACTTGCACACAGTTTTTGAGGGAACTTGGCAGGTAGGCTGTTCCAAACATCTTGGAGAACTAACCACACATCTTCTGTGGATGTCGGCTGTCTCACATTCTTCTGTCTCTTCACATAATCTAAGACAGACTCAATGATGTTGACACGAGGGCTCTGTGGGGGCCATACCATCACTTCCAGGACTCCTTGTTCTTCTTTACGCTGAAGGATAGTTCCTAATGACATTGGCTGTATGTTTGGGGTCATTGTCCTGCTGCAGAGTAAATTTGGGGCCAGGCATATGCCTCCCTGATGGTGTTGCATGATAGATAAGTATCTGCCTGTATTTCTCAGCGCTGACTATTAATCCTGACCAAATCCCCAACTTCATTTGCAGAAATGCAGCCCCAAACTTACAAGGATCCTCCACCATGCTCTGTTGCCTGCAGACACTAATTATTGTTCCGCTCTCCAGCCCTTCAGGGAACAAACTGCCTTCTGCGACAGCCAAATATTTCAAATTTTGACTAATCAGTCCAGAGCACCTGTTGCCATTTTTCGAAACCACAATTCCTACGTTTTCATGCATAGTTGAGTCTCTTGGACATGTTTCCATGTCAGAGGTTTGGCTTTGTGGCTGCAATTCTTTCATGAAGACCACCACTGGTCCAGACACTAGATGGGTGTACCTGGGCCTCACTGGTAGTTCTAAGTTGATGGCACTGCTGGACATCTTCCAATCTTCCGAAGCATAATGTGCATTTCATCTGCTGCATCTGTTTCCTTGGCCTGCCACTGTGCGTTCTTCATCCAGTTTTAAGCCTCCTACAAAGCTGTTTCTGTTTCAAAATTGATGATCATTAGCACCTGTTTGGTATAATTGGTTAATCATACACCTGACTATAGTCCTACTAAATCCCTGACTTTGTTTTGAAGGCAAAGGTGATCACACCAAATATTGATTTGATTTATATATATTTGTATGTTCACTCATTTTGCATTTTGTGAATCAATAAAACTAAACAATTAATTTTATATTTTTGAAAGCATTCTTACATTCTTACAAGCATTTGCTCACACCAAGACTTTTGCACAGTACTTTCTATAAATTAAATCATAGATCTAGATCATAGAAAAAAAAATCAATGAATTTATAGATAATTGAAGAACTCTTGATTCGAGATTGAGATACATAAAAGATAGTGTCATCTGCATACTATGCATCATCTGCATATTTTGTTGCACAATTTAGTGGGCCTCCAAACTGGCAATTAGTACAAATCTTGGAACCATTCATATGAAAATATGGTAATATGAATGTTTTCAAAACTCTTATTACAAATTCAAAGATGAATGCCCTTTATATTTTTGTCAATTTTTGCTGAAAACAGGCGCCTATCCTGTTTTCCTCACTTTGTTGTTGAAAGAACTAAGCATCAGAACAAGAGTAAAGATGTCAGAACAGTTCTGGGCATCAGAACAGTTCTGAGCGTCAGAACAAGAGTAAACATCTTAAATCAGACCATCAAATCTAGAGCAGGCACAATAGGGAAGCACAAGGGAAGTAGACCTAGCACAGAACTCTGTTGAGTTCCTATTTTAGTCTGAGAGAAATGGATCTCTCAAGTATTTGTGCTATATGTATCTTCCCCTGTCCATTAGGTAACCAGCAGCAGCTTAGTTGTTGTGTGTGTGTGTGTGTGTGTGTTCTTGTGTGTTTTAAGGAGTTAGAATCTCAAAGGATGAGAGACACCAGCCTGTTCTCATTAAGAGCTAATGGGAGGCTTGAGAGATGGATGGAGAGGGGGATGCGACAATTGGCCGTGACCAATGTGAGCAGGAAACAAGCAGTGGTCTGTACAGATGTGCAGCTGGCACTGGGACAGCTTGCAGTTTATATACCCCACCCCACTATAATAATGACGAACTGGATCTCATTAAGTCCTCCGCTCAATTCCTGGAGCCACAGCAAGGCCAGGAGAGCTTGATGGGTATCTGTACGCACATATCAACAACAATGAAAGAACACCCTGTACTCTGCTTGATCAAAATGAAAAGATCAATCAAATCAGCCACAACAAAACACAACGTACTCCTCATTGTTTGAGGGAAGACAAGTTTTGCAAGTACTTTCAATTACAGAATGCAGGGGCTGGTAATCTGTGATGCTTTTGTACCAACTCATCTGAGTTCCGGCCTTGTGAAGAGGCATTCTGTATAATCACATTGTGCTTTGAAAAGAGCTGGTTCCCTGCCTAGAAAAACATGGCATTCAATGCCATAAACAAATAACTATTGCTGCCGGGTGATGAACAACATTCAGGTGATTGCAGCAGAACCCATGTGTGTGGCCACACGCCATTTTAAAACATGCAACTGTGAGGGGCTTGAGCTAGACCCATGGGAGATGTAGTACTGCCTCAGGCAGAGTATTTGGTGCAGACCTGGCATTAACTGAGGAAACAGAATGAGGGAATACAGAGTTCATAAACATCCTTATTCAAATGTATGCTTCTTTAATCCTGGATTAAATAGCAGAGCAGCTATATGGAGCAAAAAGGAGGTGAAAAGCGGATTATTTTTGAAACCAAGGACTAGATCATCTCTTTCTTTTGTCAGGTGGAATGAAAAAAAGAACAGTCTTTGTGGAGAGCAGGACAAAAAAACTAAATATACATGTTTTATTTTATTTTTTACTAGTCTATATTTGGTACAAACTACATTCTTTCACATTTGGAGAGGTTCGTCACTGCTACATAGGAGTCAGACATTCTACGGGAGAGGTGGCAAGTTTTCCCCATCATAAAACTGTATAATAGACAGTTTTCAGAGGTATTTAACTATTTATTTAGAGCTGCAAAGAGAGATTTTCGAACATTAAAGTTGCATGTCTGTCAAAGAATAGAATCACTCTAACCGGTTGTGAATAAGAAAGAAACGGAGAGAGCGAAAGAGCACAGAAAATAGCATTTCTTGCTCTTTTTTCTGTGTTAATCTTGTTGCCAAATTTAGGACAAGGTCCTTGACCAGGGACACCCTCAATCAGGGTTAAATATAAATCTACATCTTACTGCTGTGTTGTTTTATGAGTCTATAATCAAGAATAGTGTTACCTTGTTTTTCATGGGTTTGGTCCAAACCAAATACAAAGGGATGTTTCCAGCATAAACATCAGTCTGAGGCTCCCACAGACCACTAGACCTTCGGCTGGAACTGATATCCAATCTTTCCACCGAGAACATCCCTTTCCCGCTGCTCAGCCTACCACAAGATTAGCCACCTCAATCCATGGTGAACAACTATTTAACAACAACAACACCTCTGTTTTAATATGTGTACAGTTGCATATACTAGCTTTTTGTTTGCACAGTGCATTAATTGCAATATCTCACTCAAACACTCGAGCATATTGTGTGCTCACAAGTGTAGTAGACACTTTCTGTACTGATTTCTTTAGTCTACATGAGCTGAGCTACATTGTGTCACAATAAGTAAAACTGTTTTAGCCATGCACTGCCACTGAACCATTGGATTCCCATTCAGAATGAGTCATATTGCCTTCAGGCGTTAGCACAGCTGTTAAATCTGCCATAATCCCAACAGTTCAGTGGCATTATTTGCTTACTGTTCGACAGACAATAAATTACAAATGGAGAGCATGTGGAATAATGTTTACATTTGATCACAATCTGGGCTTTTTTGAGCTACACAGACTTGATGATGGTTTGATGCATTTTGGATGGTTTGGGAGTTTGCAAAGGTGAACGAAAAGTGGAGTATACTAAAGCAGTGAATGATAGCGTATGTCCTAGGGCTAATGGAGGCCCGCTACCTGAAATAAAAGGAGTCATCTATCATGAAGATCTATCAACTCTTACTTATCAAGATGGGTGCTGTGACTCACCCAGTGGAGGGGGTCATGATGCAGCCTCCACGATCCACTGTCACCCTGCAGCCACAACCCCTTTCTGGCGTGTCATGGTTCATTCCAAAGTTGTGTCCGAGCTCATGGGCCAGAGTGACCGCAGCACCCAGGGGGTTGTCCGAATGGTCCTACCGAAAAAGATCAATGATGCAGAAATGAATTTACCATTTCATCCCACCCACATTTAATCTAAAACCTCTTTACTTTATGACTCTGAGTTATCGAGTGTATTTCTGCAAGACATGTCCCATAATTAAATTTGTTTAGTTTACAGTTGTGATGCAGCAAACAATAGCTAATTAAAAACAGACTTTTCTGATTAGAGACTGAGGAAAATAACAAATAAAAAAAAAAAAATTAATGCTAGCCAAATTGTTGTTCCCCACAGGACCCACTGGAGAAACATTACTCAAAACAAGTGAGTGTAATTGCATACTGCCAACATCAAACAAAGAGTGCTGCTGGATCTGTGCTTATCAGAGCGTTGCCTCTGCTTGATGTTGTGGCACTGAAGTGAGAAGTAAAATAGCAGACTGTGGGCTGTCACCTTCAGCTTACTCTGCAAATTTTTGACAGAGCCAGATGTGCTGCTTCATCTGCACAAATAAAGACATGAAACTCCTCTGGATTGAAAGACAAAGAAAAACTCTCACGGTACAGCTTGAAAATCGAACAGCCAATCAGGCAAAGATAACAGAATGGAGGATGCACTGTGAAGATCTGTGAAGATCAAGCCCCAGTGACACAGAGTGAAAGCTGCTGTTGGCAGAGGTGCCGTGGTTTCCTACAAGGTGTGCAAAAGATGAACACATGAAGAGGCTGGATAAATAATATAGAGGCAGCAGCTATCAGCTCTTCATGGATGCACAAGCTGCGCATCAGTGCACCTTGCCTATAGAGTCTCCCGTCACTATGCATTATTCATTAGTGCCGTGCAAATCTAGCTCATACTGATGAACTGCTCTGCTGGGGGCTTTTGAAAGTAACGGTCATCAGCTGTCAGCACATGCCGCAATTCACTAGATTCATGCAAAAAAACCCTCTGATTCTCTTTCCTGGAACAACCCAGGTACCCAAAGTAACTGATGAGGCTGAAGTGTTCATGAGGGCACCGTCTGTGTTCTGTTTCACCACACCAAATAAATGAATGTAACATTCGGGGCTGGTAAATGGAGATCCCAGATGGATTTAGAATGAATGTTTAAGATTTAACTGACTAGAAAAATAACAATGAGACTCATAAGGGAAGTTGGCTAATGAGTTCAAAGGCACTCGTAAACGAAGGGAGACAACAGCACCGTGATTTGCTCAGCAGAAGAGTCTGCGGTTGGAGACTAATTTCTTTTGGCTCTGACCTGATAAATGTGTGTATGTAGAGGTCTATCATAATGACTAAGTCCCTACTTGACCATCTGGGAGCACAAGAGTGAAGAACCATCTGGGGACTAGCTGTAAACTTTACCACCAGCCAGCCCGGCCACAAGACAAACAGCCACTCAGAGACATAGAGTATAAAATAAAAGCATGACTTGTGCACATAGTACAGGGTTGCAGTTCTGTAATGAGTGTTCATTTACGACATGCCCCCACCTTCTCACTCAGGCTGTGATATGTGCTACCCTTAAATCCACTCATTTGTTGCACCTCATTAAGAAGCAAAGATTTCCACTCATGTATTCAATGCACACTCTGATTTATCAGCACGTATAGGGTGCTATGCATATGCCTGGAAAAAGACTCAACGGTGTGTGCGTGTGGTGTGAAGTTAATACAAGTTAATATCAACTGTGGAATCCTAAGCTCAAGCCTTATGCAAGAGACTCTGGGGAGAAATATGAGAGCTTTATGTCAGGCAGAAGGGAGATGGAGAACAAGGCAGAGTGGAGCGCAGGAAGAGGAAGAATAAAAGGATAGAATAAGTCTGGAAGCCAAGAACACGCCAAATGTTTCTTTTGTATTCCTTTGATTTAGGATGTATTCAAGGTATTTGAACATGCGTACGGTCTACAGCACATAAGTTTACATACCATGACAATTCCTCCCGACTGCTCTGCTGTGCACATGCTCATGATGGGTGCCATACCAATAGTGGTGCCCTGGAAATAGACCCCACTAAGGGAGAGAAAATATCAACATAAAGCATGGCTTTACACTCCAACTGTTAAAGTAAATGTCCCCAGGAGAGTTAGTGACGCTGTAGAGAAATATTTTGATGATTGCAGTGGGTTGTACTGCCAATGTGTAGTGGATGCTAGTGTTAGGCTGGCATTGCACAGCTAAGCCAAGTGAAATTTGCACATTTAATCATTTTAAGACAAAGTTTAATAATTATTATTTTATTAGCATTCAAATCATGTTTATTTTTTTGTCCATATTCACAGGTAAACTCGTATCTACTTCCGTACTAGATTATAAACTTGTGAAACTTTTATCCAAGATAAAACATTTTTTAGATTTTGTATTATGTATTTTATCTGCATTTTGTCAGCAGTCAGCATTTTGTTAACATCTCATGGGGCTTTTACAGCATACAAATGGCTGAGACTGAATCACAAAAGGTTTTGCAAATGTTTTATGAGGTAGGAAATTAAATTTGTGTTGGTGAAATGGAACCCCGTATGCTGGTTATGAAAGATCCACACTGCAGGGCACCTTTGAGGGTAGTTCAAAATAACAGGAAATAGCAGTCATAGTACAAAACATCATATTCAATTTTACTTGGAATAAATAAAACCCAAAGAGCACCCCAAAACCACCAAGTAATTTTCTCTTAATTTTGTGCTCTCAATAATTTTGGAAATAAAATCAGACTTTTCAAACAGTGATATGCATTTTAGGACACAACTAGTAACCTATGCTACAATAACAGATCTACCTGATTAGCTGAGCGTTGTCATGAGGTTTCTGAGGCAGAAGTTTGACCTTTCTCCAGTCTAGGAACTCATGCAAGGTAGTGAAGGGGTCTTGAGTGATGGGGCACTTGTCCACATCACTCCACACCTCCAGGCCCACCAGGGCCACGCGGATATTCAGAGCCCTGTAGAACTGAAGGTTGAGGTGAGGACGGGGAGGTAGGGAGAGAGATGTGGTTTCAGGTTAAGGGCTAATGACCTGTTACTGTACATTACTAATTTAAACACAAATGCTATACAATAGTCTTAAAAATGAGGAGAGGCTCTGAACAAACCCTTAAACATTAATCAACATATGACTTTCTCTATGAATAAATCATCTTTTGCTTTTGTTTTATTAAACTGCCACCCACGGCACGTTTTATTACAGTGGCCTCTTCACAACATTTGTCAGCCGAGCTATGGAATTCATCACCCATTCATAATCCAATCAGCCTCTGCTCACAGGTCGGTTAATTCTCACCAGGCTCCATGTGACCTTTAATAAATCACATTCCTATACTACATTCCCTCTGTTGATTTGATTGTTACCTTGTCCACGTAATTGGCGATCTCAGCCAGCCGCTGCTTGACCTTCTCCATGTCCTTGCCTTGCTTCTGAAACTGAACACCACCAGCAAACAGAGTAAGTAGAGTAAGGAGAAAAACAAGTGATCCATCCTCTTAAATGTTTATTGTTATCAAAGACGTTATTTGGGATATATTAACATTGTGTTTGTTCTAGACATGTCTTCACAAGGTGTCCTGGGGGCTGTGCTGCAATAACTGTCATGTTAATTCCACTGGTGCTTCTGCAGCAGTTGCTATCATCAAAGAGCTCCATAGTGGAGCTAAGGCTAAAGAGATAACCTCAACCCCTCTGTCTTATATCCTGCTCTAAAGCACGTGGCATTGACCTACATGTCTCTTGTCATAAAGCACCACTTTCTTCTCTTTGCCCTCTCTAAGATCTTAGGTCTGACATTTGAGAGAGCACACGTAAGGGTACAGTGTCATTTGTGAGTCAAGTGGACAAATGATGTATAGAGAAAGTTGTAGCTGGAGCTTGACAGTGAAAAAGATGAGTAAGTGGATACATCAGAGTCGACAAAAGGGCAGCGGCCGAGCCCTCTTATCCACGTCTTAAGGGGATGGAGGAGCAGCTAAGCATGTGAACTCTGAGACCCTTTTACTGTGGGATTCAACAGCAGAGGGTGAAGAGGTTGGGCCCCTGTAACCTCCGCTTACCTCTCTGTTGTCAGCCACGATGATGAGCTCCACATACTTGGTCGTGGTCTGGGCATGGCGTCTATGCTGCAAGGGGTGAGTGAAAGAAAGTGCACGGGGAATAGGTGGGTGTAAAGGAGAGAAGATATGGGGTAAAGGTAGGGGGGGAAAGTGGCAGAGTAATAAATGGGAGAAGGGATAGCGGAGGAGGAGACGGAAGAGGAGGGAACAAAGACGAAGGGCATTAGAGAACACACTTACCCAAGCCTAAATTTAGCAGGTGGCCACTCAATATGGCTTTTCACTTGAACTACACTTTACAGAAAACGCAGCACACAGGAGAATCCGCACAAAGCAATCAGCTTCACTTCACGTCTGACCCAGTAAGAGCTGCTAAGGTCATACAGACCTCCACTAGCACTCTACAGGAGCCGGCTTATTAACCAATAAATCACAGTTTTTGGACAATGCTGCCCGCACCGTTGGCAGTACACAATATAAAACAGTTGCACCCCCTGCTTTTCTTTCCAAAATTCAAAGAGCATGTGATATGATAAGTATTGATTTATTTGACAACTTCACAGTGACTCTACCAGCACACTTACACAGTGGAGTATGGGCTAGTGAGTGTATGTCAAGATGGAAACAGACTTGTTCACACACTCAAAATGTTTTCAAATCTTATTTGCTGTATCAAATTACAGTCCAACCTCTTCTGAAGGGTGTTATGGTGAATCCAACACTGCCATTTAAATGGAGCATTTCAAGATCACTCAAAGTCAAAGGTGACTCTATATGTTAGATAATACAAATAACTCATATCTTCACAATGACAGTGCTAATATAGTGATGATAATGCTGATGCAGGTATCATATTTCCTCCTTCGTCTCAGGTTAACAATCTTAGTTTAGCGTGTTAGAATGCTAACATTTGCTAATTAGTACAGCAGAGGCTGATGAGACACTGGACAATTAAGATTGTGACCTAAAAGTGGCACAAGATGAAAAGTTGGGGGCTAACCAAGTATTCACACTCTGGGGAAAATGAACGTTTGAGCAAAATTTCATGACAATCCAACTGTTAGTTGTTGAGATGTTTCAGTCTTGCCAACCCTTGAACTATATTTCTAGTGTGGCTAAAAGTAAAATTCCTAAAGAGAGTAAATAAATAGTGCTACTTTTGATATACAAATAGTAAGCAAGAGCATTTAAAATGGAGTGCAAAACCATGAAAATAAAAGAGAGAGAATTGGAGATTATTGATTTGGGGCTCTTCCAAACAAGACAAAGACAAATACAGGCCCTGGCCTTGGAGCAGATGCTGCTCTCCCGCTGTGTGGGGGCAGCAACTCACTTTCGACTCATGTTCACCATACCACAAGCTAGGTCTCTCTCACCTGCACACACGCACCTGCACACACACACACACACACACACCTGCACACACACACACACACACACAAGCTCAGTTTTTTCCACTGACACACACATAGATCCTATACTATCCTGCTGGCTAAGTAGTCTGCCTTCACACTATGGCCCGCTTTCAGCCTGAGCCTCTTTATCCTTGCTGGCCTGGCAGCCTGGCTTCTCTCTGGTCTTATCTGCCTCCTCCATAGATAAGCCAGGATGGGCAAGTGTGCGCTAAATGCACCCTACAGTGATTACCAAGAGTCTAGGTGGCCACTGGAGAGGAGATATACACACGAACACTATGTTAAATCAACTTAGTGAAGTGCATCTGTGTTCTTGAATTGAATCCAATAAGTTAGAGGTATAGCTGTGAATTTACACATTTTCTCATCGTCTCTATAAAATGCAGCTGGGAAATGGGAGTCTTTCATTTAGATTGAACGTCAATAACACTCAAGCACAAAACAAGCACAAAATATTTTCCATCTACTTCTTTAACTTCATGTTTTACACACCACTGCTGCCTCAATATCAGAGAGTTAGGGTGAAGGAAGAGTGTTCCGTTTTACAATTTAAATGGCGACGACAAATTTAGGAACAAAGACCAGCATGCAAGCCTCAGAGCTTTCAATTCTCACAGTCTTCATTTAGCAAATGGAGCTGGCTCAGGTGTGGATGAAGATGGAAACTGAATAATGGAGCTTTGTGATTAGATTCTCCTCACCATCCACAGTACTGTCTCCAAAGATCAAAAATGAACCTCCGTGCACAAACTCTGCAATTTAGCTTAGGCTGGCATCCAATTGTCATGAGTTCTTTCACTTCAGATTTCTTTTTTAGAAACTTTCCCTCAACATACTATGTTCTGCTCTAATATTCTGCTTCAATATTCTGTTTCAACCATGGAAGACAAGACTCTCAGCATGCCATCGCATGTGTTGCACAGGCTGGACATCTTGGACAGCCTTGTGGCGATAGATATTTGCAGGAACTCATGTTGTTAATGTGCCTTTCCTGTCAACTAGCCATCATATCTCTCTACCCTCCTCTATCACATCTGACTCTCATCATCCAGGGTTACTCTGCCAACACGCCTCTTTATCTTTAGACCCTCAGCACGGCACATTGTGGCTTATCAAAGCAGCAGCAGCACACATCGACTCCCCTGTGGAACATACCGAGGTGAGCTTGCTTACATGCCACCAAGCAAAACAGACTTTATATTCTATATTTTTCATATTCTCTTTGCCACTAACAGGATCTATTGCTCCTCTGGTGTTAACTTTTGAAAATATCCTTCACTATCTTTTTTTAATCACTTGTGGGATTACCATGTTTGACCACCACCCTTATAAACTGAACCTGTCTTCACTTAGTAGAGATGTTTTTCTTTCATTTTCCTTTAAAGTACATAAAAAACCTTTTATGCATGAGAATTAAACCATGTTTTTCACCCTGGTATTAATTATCAATATGAGCCTTTGCCTTCTTTTGTTATCTTTTTCCCCCTTTGCTTCTGTCAGTCAGAGCTCCAGCAATGTGTTGTTTTGTGCCGGATTTCTTCATTTGGGTTGTTTGCAGCCCTCTTCATACTAGAGACAATGGTTGCCATTTAAGCCAGCACTATAATCATCAACAGGAACCAAACTGTAGAGTAAAACACCAGAAAACCCCTATTACTGCATGAATAAATAAAAACTAACAATGTGAAAGCGCTGGATGTTTTAGCCAGCACAGCCATATGCTTGGCCTGCTTCCTGACACACTAAATCTCCATATAACCTTAATGAAATGATTAAACAATTGCAAAAATAAAAGCCAGTTTCAGGAAAATGGAAAGTCCCTAACGTTTTTGCTGCATCACAATTATGATATGTGTGCTTACCCTCCTTTTGGGTCCTTGTACATCTGTTTCATCTTTTACACCTCCTATCTCTGTGCCTCTTTGTATTGACCTGATAAATCAGCCGTGTTCGTCCGCTCCTGCCATCCTTCACCAGTCAGATAGAGATCACTGGAGTCTGTGTTTTCCACTTATCAGCGGTCATCATCTTTCAGCCCTTATTCCCTCTGAGGACAGAGACTCCCTTGGACAAAGGCCCTTATGATTTATCCCTATGCTCGGTGGGGTAGTAAAGGGCTGAGTGGGTGTGGGATAGGTGGGGTTTCTAAACAGCAATCTGTTTAATTCTGGATGGACGCATCCCGCTGAAGACATGATGTATTATCACGCAGCCTGATCTAGCTTTCAGAGTAAATGTTGCCACTTAACAGCCAATGTACTTTCACAGGCGTTCATCAACCCAAGCTCTTCATACACTCCAGATCTCTAATGGACACCGTTAGATCAGATGGAAGGAATGAGTGAATAATTCAACAAGTAGGAGCTCCTAAAATGCATTGCAGGCCACTTAGCAATATCTACATTGCGAATGATCTTTTTGAAGAGGGTTATGGTGAGCAATATTTTTTTGTACTGAATGCAAACACAGGCTGAGTGATTAAAACACCAACTCAGTAATTTGAGTGGCAAACACAAAGAAAAGGAGAAACAATGGGCTGCATTAGTTTCAAATGCAAGAGGAATGAAATAAATCTTGGGAAGCTAAAGGTGATCCTAGAAAAATAGTCCAAAAAACATTTTTCGGTTGAGCAAGAAGAAAAGGCATGTTAAAAGCCTTCTGTTACTCAGGTGTTTTAATAGTTAAAAACACCAACCTCACAGGATCCTCTAGGTTGAAGTAATTTCATCACACAACGAAATGATCTCCGATGGAAAGGAACATCTCACCTATCTCTATTGATCCGCTATACCACTTATTGTATTACAGGGATGACTCACGTAAACAGATAACCACAAACACTTCCTAAACATACATCTAATTTGGAGTCTCCAACTAATCTAACCTTCATATAACAATAAGGGTTTATTGATTATACTCACTGAAGGTGAACAATTTGACCTGTTGAAGACAGAGTGGAAGACAGAGTAATTTGTTTAAAAAAAAAAAAAGAAAGACAAAAGGTGCCCTGAAGCTGAAGGTGCTGCAACTTGCATGCAATTTGTCGCATGCCATCTCTCTCAGCCCTTGTTTTTTGTCATCTCTCTACCCTTAACCTAGAAATTAAAGCATAAAACTCTTAAAAAAGAATGAGAAAAGAAGTACAACATTTTGAAAAAAAGATACTGTCTTTCAAATCTTACAGTCTGTATAGACTGTTTACTTGTAGCTGTTTACCAATCCTTACCCTTGTGCTGAAAGCTGTGAACGGACTGCTGTTTGCATTTTCAGTGGCGTAGGATATGTTGAAATCATGGCCACAGGTGCCAGGAGCAAAATTGAGGTGTTCAGCTGTGTAGATCCAGTGAGTCCCGTCAGAGTGATCAACAGACGGTTCCAGTACATAGGATTTGTCTTCGAGAGATATGAAACCCCTGCGAAGAGAGGAAGATGCACATGCAAAGATCTCTCAGAAGCCAGAAAAGGTGTCAGGGTCATATTCTATTCTTTTTCTCAACTGAAATGCTTGAATTAGACTGAAACTTATCAGATATGCAGGAATAAGGAAACTAGAATGTTAACCTCGATGTGGCTGAAATAAAAGTCCTGACTTGTGTGTGACATCCTAACAAAACGAGAACAGTTAATACCTCATAAATGATCAGCACATTCATCAGTCAATATCATGCAGTGTGATAATAGTGGCTGCTGCTTAAAGAGTAGTAGTCTCTATTAGTTTTTCTATTGATGTGACCTTTGTTTCCTCTTACTTAACTTTTCTTGTGTTTTAACAGTGGCCTCTGTGATTTACAGTGACATTCTCATGCAGCGAGCCTGGATAAACTGCAAGATTCTCACAAACCTTGCACAATATTCACAACCACATGAACTCATACTAAACCCCCTAAAGCCTGAGCACTGCCAACCCAAACCACGATGAATTTGTCTCGGTAAGCTAAGCAATGTGTAGCTCTCCATCAAAAAAGTTTTGTGCATCTGTCGGCGTGCAGACAGGTTGCAGAAAAACTGAAATAAACAAATATTACAACCAAGGTCAACAACAAGGGCTTCACAATCAGGCAAATCACTCAGCAGAGGGTGTAGACTTTTGGCTGGTTAGTGAATACATTCCTGATGGTTTCCAATGATATTAATGCAATCATTACTCCTGTTTGACATCTGCAAACAGTGTTTCTCACACGGAAACTCCTCACTTGTCTAAAGCCTTACAACATTTTTAAACAGGGTGTCATCTCAGCTTAATAATGCAGCAAAACTCCTTGTTTACTGAGCTCTGTTGACATTTCACAGAACTGTAAACTTGAAACTTATGACTTGGTTTCAAAAGCATAATTCCCATTTATTGTTATTTTTTGTTCCCATTTTTGCACTTTTGGTGACCATTAATGGGTTTGATAACATTCTGCTCACCAAAATAATTGAGATGCTGTAAATGACCAACAGTTTAGCCACATTATAAAAATCAGTTTCTTTGAACATAAAGCTGAAACCACCAGAACACCGGAGACGTTGGTTATAATCGCTTCTGGCACAGGAAAAACTATGGCAAGTAGGTCTTCTAAATAAGTTTTTAGATAAAAGAATATTAAAATCAGATTTTAAAACCTGTATGATCATGTGACTGCTCACGTTTCTTGACCTTCAGCAGTGTGGACAATGAGACAATGTCAGTTCCCTTGGACTTGACCATCCCTCGGCCTATGCCATGAAATAACTTTCAGCATTCAGACCTGACAGACCTGCATCTTGATTTCCAATTTGCTTATGAAGACTTGTAACCTCATTGCAAGAGGCGTTCTGGGAACTTAGTCCAAAGACATGAGGGTTAGGTTAACTGGCAACTCTAAATTAAATTAATATGAGCATGAATGTTTATCTGTCTCTATGTGTCAGCCTTGTGATTGACTGCCCCCCTGTGATCCTCAAGGATAAGCTAAGGTATAGCTCATGGTCGGACACCATAGCTGGGAGAGCAAGGATAGTTTTTGTTAGCTACTTGTGTAGTTTATCAAATAAGCATTAGACCAGTGGTATTGTCAAGACAAAAATGACAAAATTACAGTACACTTACTTAACACCAGCACAGGTACTGAGGGTGACACCTGAGCTGACGTGACCCTCCACCTCACCGTGGTAATAGCAGTTTGCCTGAGAGAGCACAACAAAAATGCGTTAGTATTTAAAATTCAAGGCAGGGAGAATGAGACTAGTGTGAAAGAAAAGGTTTAAGCACAGTTCAGTAACATTGGTCCCAGCTGATAACTGTGAAATGTGA
This sequence comes from Pempheris klunzingeri, assembly GCF_042242105.1. Taxonomy (NCBI): domain Eukaryota; kingdom Metazoa; phylum Chordata; class Actinopteri; order Acropomatiformes; family Pempheridae; genus Pempheris; species Pempheris klunzingeri. The sequence continues at coordinate 7,401,123 of NC_092031.1, read as the reverse complement.
GCAAATGAACTCATGTGAATAGTCTGTTAGTCTGTTGTCACCACAAGCTAATGATGGTTTAAATCTGTGTGGCGTTTCACATTTCACAGCACAGTCTTTGCTCGCTGCTGAGTTCCCAGGTACCCGCTTTCATGGACCACCTGTCAAGCTGCAGCAGGGAGTAACGAAAGTGAATTAAGCCCATGTTTATTGAACCAGGCCTGGCAGCGAGAGGGCGGGGAGGAAGTGTCTGGTTTGGAATGAAAACAGCCCTTCTGCTACAATTAGACAGAACTGCTCAGGTGAGGTCCGACCAAAGGTCCTTCTGCCACCCTGTTCTGGAAAACAAGGAAATGTGAGTTTTCCACCGCTCTTTGACTGCCTCTAAATATAGAATCCAGGCAGTTAATTTCAATGTGCGACCTCCTTCAAGGTGGCTCCTGATTTTGCATGTCCACAGTAATCCTGCAATAAAATTTAAATTACCAATTTCTCACTTCTGGCATGAGCTAGTTAAAATAACATTGATAAATAGTGTCTTTAAGATTGAATAATAAATAAGGTTGGAGTTCAATAGCATTTTCTGAAATCTGGATCTAGTATTGAATCCACTTATTGAATCTAAATCCTCAAGAAACCCCTCATTAAATGAATTTACGTTAAGCTTCCACTAAATTATTGTAATAAGTTCTAAAATCATTTACTATTTAAAGCTGCAGCAAGATGTGGTTGTAGTGTGTGAATGTCGGGTTTACAGGTGTTCTGCTCAACCCAGGGTGCCAAAAGCATCACTTTCTTAGTTCAACGTTCTTAGTCAGATAACTAAAATGTGTCTTTAGCTAAATAAAAACCTGAACATTTTGTTCTTTGCTATTTGCTGTTGAGAGTAGATAAGCAGATAAAAGATTTGAAAGGAGAGTTGTTAACACATTAAAAGATTTAACCAACTTGGAGCAAGATCCAAAATGTCATCCCTGTCTCCAAAAAAATAACAATAATAATGCTTAAATATTACTAATTTGTAATGAGGGAATTTCGCAAGCAACTTGGACTTTTTTTTAATCTCATATTTGGCGTAGAATATGAATGCAATTTTTTGGAGACAGGGTTGAAAAGTGGATTTGGTCAAACCCTACCATGAAAAAAAACCAATATCTTATCCCGAGGACATTCAAAAAGTAGACACACAGCCTTGAAAGCCTTCGCCTGTTTGGCCACTTTCCATATCTCTACCTAGAGGTGTACTGAAAGAGAACTATCCATTATAGTGAGGTAAAAAAGGTGCAAAGGAAGGACAGCCCATTACATGAAAAATGAAATTTTAGTGTTATGGGGAGGAGCAGGGCTGGATTTAGTGCACTGAGTTAATGCTACCACCTCATGTTTCTTTGATGAGATCATGACGATGATGCATTGATATAAGGGATATGAAAAGACTTTGTTTCTAAGGTTTCTGCAGAAAGAAATGAGAAAGGAAAAGTGCTTACACCTTCAAATCTGGAATAAGGAAGATTAATAACTAATACCCAGATTGTTGTGCGGGGCGACCTTAGGTGTGAACATTACAATGTTTATAATAACTATGCATTTATTATTCCAAGTTAACTCTTTAATATCCATGCTAGTGATTCATATTCCCTGTAGATGGCTTTTGTTACAGCACGAGGCACTCATTTATTGTATTGTATGTGGACTTAATAAGAAAAGGAGAGGACATAATACAGACACAGAGGAGAGCTGACTCACGCTGAGGTCACTCCTAGCACTACCTTGCCTTTGACATACAACTGAACCCTCTAGATCCCTTGCCCAGATCAGTATATCAGTCTCCTCCCTGCCGCCAGGACAAATAATTTAACTATGGATCAGTCTCATAAGATCTGGTTGTTTCCAGTAAAAAGAACCTCCCATGAAGAGCTGGATGTGGTCATGAACGAGGAATGAGAGGAGGGATGGAGGTCAAAAGGTGTCCGTTAGTTCCCAAGCTGGTAGATACAGGTTACTGGCAGTGATCCTTGGGTCTAACAATTCAATCTTTAATCCAGCCATCCATCTAGTGCAGAATTTATAAGTCAGTTAATCAACTAGGTGCTTGACAGAAAATCACTAGGAACTAATTTGATGCAAACATGAGGAAAAAATACCATTTGCTGGTTCAAGGTTCTCAAATGTGAGAATTTGCTGCTTTTCTTTACATAATTATGGCCGAACAAACCAAACAAGCTTACGAAGGTGTTGCATTGGGCTCTGGGAAACTGGGATGGCCATTTTTCTTTATTCTCAAACATCTTATGTTTCATTTAAAGATCAATCGATTAATACTGATGATGAAAGTAATCGTTAGTTGCTACCCTACACCCATTTATCCATCCATCTAACGATCCTTTCATGCCATGTGTTAGCTATCTAAGTTGTGGATGAGTCCACCCTGAGCTGACCTCCAACAGCTCCTTCACTGTCTTCATGCTTTGGAATGGCAGCAATTGTAATGAGCTGGCCGAGCCCAGCCAGTGATGGTCCAGCTCTGGTTTCACAGCAGTCTTCAGTGGAAAATACTGTTCATTTTACTGCGTGGGCTGGCCATTATTGAATTATATTAATCTCCTTTCTTTTGGATTCCAACATAAGTAGGCCAGGCGTTTTGTAAACAGACCTCACAAGCTGTTTATTGTTATGCTCTCTGGGTATCTGAACAAAAATTAGATGAATTGCTTTCAAAAGTGTGGATGATCAAATCGTTGGAATCAGGCAGGCAGGTGGAAGCTCTAAGGCATAGAAACTGTTGTGGTCCAGCCACATCACACTTATTCACAGTACATGTAAATGTAGTTTTCGTTTTGTCGCAGTGCCGAACCTCAAAATAAAAAGCGTTTAATGGACAGATATTTATAGATCCATGGAATATGCTTTCAAAGACCCATTGTTTTTAAAAGCAGAGCATCTTTTGCTAGAAAAACCCAACTGAGCTTAATGAAGATGAGAAAAAATGTATCACTAAACTGAAGCAAATCACAAGAAAATGGCCTAAACTTGAATGGTTAAAAAAAGAAGAATTCAGGAGGTATAGTTATTAAGTAATTCAAAAGAGGACATTCGCTGCACTTTGTTGGAGCTGTGGTCAAAAACAGTGTACTTCTCTGTTTAAACATCTGCCTTGATTTGGAGTCAAAGTTAGTGAGGTCGGACTTAACAGATGTATTTTAGGAGTACAATCTCAGTTTAATAATAACAAGCACGAGGCTCATGAATGTAATGATACCTGCTGAATTTTTCAGAGTCAGTGAGATTTGTGGAGTTCACACATGCTCTCTAATTCAATATTTTTATTCAAACCCACGTAACAAACCATTTTTGGGGTGGTTTTAAGTTTATCCATTATAAAGACTCAAGCTGTTCCCTAAAACTGAATCTATTCTCTGACCTCTGTCTGCCTTTTATTTCATTAAATATTAATCTGTTGGCAGAGAACAAAAATGTACCCACTCACCTACAGAGCCCTCTTTATGAGCAAGACTACCATATGCGAGATGGTTTAAAAAGGGGGGGGGGGTATAACGGCAGCATCAATTTTTCTTTTCATCCCCAGTGACCCTAATAATAGCACAATGAAGCAAGCAGAAGGGTTCCACAAAAACCGACAATCATAAGAACTGCCGGGTCGTCGATATCATCCCGTTATTGTGTCAGTCCTAAAAAGAAAAAAGAAAAATTAAAAGTTGTTCAAAACATACCGTGAAGTTGTGAGAGCCTGTGACCGCACTGCCATCTTCCAGGTAATGGGTTTCTGTATAGTTACTTGCAAACAGGCCCCTAGAAAGGATAAACAAAAACAACAAGTGAACCTAAGGGGGCCTCATGCTGAAAAAAATCAATCACACTGTCTTAAGCCATTCCACCACTGCCAGACTTGCATGGAAGATAAACTGTCTGTTGTGATTTAAAACTCAACCCTGCTTTAGGAGAGCATAAATTGATTTGAGCAGCTTTAGGCATCAAGGGTAGAAAATGGATAAGGAAAAATCTGCTGTGGCGTTTTCTATTAAACCCCTTTTACACCACATGCATGCACCATGAACAAGCATTCAATATCAATCCATAACTCATTCCATGTGATGCGGTTGAACAGTGATTAGCTTTTACATTGCAGACAATAGCAAGTCATAAGCAAACAGACAAATATGAACTGATGAAAATGGGAATGGGGAGATTATGTTGACAGGAAAATGGTGGGAAAAAAAAATTCTAGTTACAGATGGGAATCAATATCACCATAAAGTGACCCTTTTAGGTTACCAAGTGATTCATTTACAGGTTATACCTCGGAAAAAAAAAAAAAAATCAACACAAATTTCCGCTGCAGGCCAACAGAGGGACTCAGCACTGCTCTCTCTTTGTTCCTACTTCTATAAGAATTGATGAAAGACCTTAGTAATATGGCACTTGGTTTTGTTATTGCCGTTTCACAATTAAAGCATTCCAATAGTCAACCACTGGAAGACTTTTACTGTGACGAAACAGCTACAGTAACTCCAGCACCATTGAAAGCAAACACTTAACTCATGGGCCCTGATGGGAGTTAACTATATTGATCTATAAACTATGTAATTCATCAAAAAAGAGATGCATGACATGAAACTACATTTCAAAAACAACCATTAATTGGCATAAAAATACTCAAGGTATGTTGGACCTTGTGGTAGGTATTTATTCATCACGCTGCTGTTTCCATGGACAAGAAGGTATTTGGTCTCCAAAGGAATGCATTTTCAACAGTCTCACTCACAATCATTCCTTCAACAATAAATAGCTTAATACACTGCTTTATTGTGTTTTGAAAGAACTGCGATCATACTGGACACATGGATTGACAGTACAGAGGTATATTGTGCTATAAGATTTAGTTCTGAGAAGTTTCTCTGGACATTTTAATGCTTTTCATTTGTTCTGTGGCTCTGGGTGACCTTTGTTGTCTATATTGCAACAGTTTTGAATCCAAGCGTGCTACAGCTGCTGTCCTCCAAGAAGCAACAAGCAGCAAACCTTTCATAGCCTTCTGTAGACTTTTAAAGTATGGGGGGGGTGATTATCTGACACTTAAAATATAAATATTTTTCATTGTAGACACCACATTGCAGCCGGATTGTGCTGTCCTATCACTGCAATGACAAAAACAGCCCCGACAAAAAGCAGACGATGGCTGCCCTTCTCATCACCTAGAGAGGTTAGTGAGCACTGCTCCTTTTTCTCTGAGGGAGGGGAGGACGCTCAGCAGGGGGCAAGAGGATTAACAGCGGAGAGAGATCAACAAATGAGCTGAGATCCAAAACAACTATGTGGACCCCTCCAGGGTTCATTATTACAGCACGAGCATGTGTGTTTGTGTTCATTGTTTGTACAAGCGAAGATGAGAGCATCCTTTATGTGTCCATGTATTGTACATACAGTGAGTGCATGTACAGTATTACACTACAGGACGCCAGCAGATGGTTGGCTGGTGCTAATCCACAGCAGAGGAACAAACCTCAGCAGGCAGCTGGATTCTCTTACTGACCTCACCGCTGACAACCCAGCTGGGAGTGTCAGATGTAACAACCCAGGGAGGGGGGGTTATTTTGTTTGGGAGCTGTCAGCATGAGACACAATGCTTCCCCGCCCTCGACTCCTCAGCAGAGCCAAAGAGCTGGTAATAATCATTGGATCAAAGCGAGGCCAAAGAGTAGAGCGAGCCAAATAAAATGATGTGTTTCTTCAGTCTTAATTAGGTCTGCGCTCTTGGTCGGACACACAACCTCAACATCTGCCCACAACAGACAATCCAGTGTGGTGAGTGTGTGTGTGTATGTGTGTAGCACTCTGGGAGAGTGTCGGTATAAAAGAACATGTTATAGACACCCATGTGTCATCCATATGTTACCTTTTTTTTTCTTTGCAACTTCCAATGAATGAGCATAGCGGGGTTTAGTGTCTTGCTCAAGGACCCTGAGAAAGGACGCACAGTTGTTTCAGTTACAGCAAGGTATCTTGAGTGGACTACAACAAAGAGACAACAAGACATTAGCTAATGCAGGCAGTCTGCAGTTCGAACCATCCAAACGCATATCTAGATAACACCATTATTGGCATCCTTACGTTGTTAGCAATGTTTCTTGTGATCTGCACTGCACACAAGCAAGAAAAGACACAGCGGAAGACATACAGGAGTGTCATTTCCATTATCACATCAACAATGTTCAGAAACACATACACAAAAAACCTTCCAGTGCACATCACCCAGCCGATGACATGTGTGGGTAAGCAATGAACCACCAGCCAACTACATCATGTGTCTAATTCCACTTGCCTCCCTCCCCGCATGGCAGCAGCAGCTCACTGTTTATCAATCAGTGTGAAGTTAATGAGGCATGGGGGGAAGGGAGGGCATGGGAGGAGAGGGGGGTCGCGCCCCCCATTTAAAATGCATTACCCACGGGACAGGCTTCCAGCAGGGCCCTGTCTAATAGACGGGGAGGCAGCATTGAGGAGAGGCACCACGAGTCAACAAGAAGGTATCACGTTCTGCCTGTTAATTCCACAGAACCTGTCCCAAGTGTAGGCAGCCCGACACCCAAACAACCACAAAAACACAATAAGTGCAAGTGTGATGTGCGACTGCTGAACATGGCTTCCAACTCTGATGGAGAAATATTTGTTAACTTCTCTGCTTCTGTCAGACAGATCCAATACCCAGAATAATTACAGTTGTTGTGTACATCTCGTCATGCTGTCTCCAGGCTGAAAAAGACTAAATAACTTCTTGAAAGAAAATATATTAGGTTGGGAGGACGAGTCACATTTGCCTGTCAGTAGATTTGACGACGCAGACAGAAAGACAATGAAGTCACTTCAAGCTAATCCTGAATGCCAGCCACTAAATGCCCCTGCATTCAATTATCATATTCCTCTTTTGTATATCTGTTTTCACCCTCATGTCTCATTGGTCTTTGGATAGGGAGATAACACCAGGATTTGCACCAGGGGCATTTCTACGACTTGAGGACAGTGAGCGTTTCTGTAGGGAGGTAAAAGAGGCAACTTTTTTTTCATACACAAGCTCTATTTTGATGTTTTTGAAAGCATTTACATTCAAAGTACATCTTGATCATTGAAAAATTGAAATGTATACCTCAAAAATGTGTTTCCCTTATATGATGCGCTCCCTGCTGTGACTTCTGTCACTCAGCAATCTCTTTAGACGAGTAGCATAAGAGAAGCGTAGCTCTTTATTTTAAAGAATAGGGCAGTTGGAGCGAGTGCGTGGTTGAGCGAGTGAGAAACAGCGAGTTCCGGAAAGTGATGGTGAAAGCGAACAGAGCAGAGACTTCTATTAGCAGTAGGCAGTAGGCTGACATTTAAAACTATGTTCAGGGCCACACTCAAGGGCTTGAGCGTTGGACGCCCAAGCCTAATGACGCCACTGATTTACACATCTTATCTAAATGGAATATTCGCAAATGGACACAAATGTCACAACTAACCATTCAAACTCATTGCCTGAAGTGAATGCTCTAATTGAGAAAATACGACCACATTGACCTCAGATTAATCTCTTTGGTCATTTATCAACAAATTCCATCATTCTTTTACATATGGTCTTCATTGTCAGTGTTTGCTCTGCTCTTGTGCGTGTAAAGTAAATGTTGTAGTGTGGGAGATATATTAATTGCAACAGGCTTGATGAATTGGCATTAGTACCTAATCAATCAACAGCAGGGGAGGTCTCGTTTGTTGGTGAGTGCTGCGTATGACCTAGAAAGAAAGGCCCTGAATGTTAAACATTCCACCTGGCAATCCTGCCGGAGAAGGAATTTTTCTACTTTTATATGCTAATGTAGCATCAGTTTTCTATTGATTATGGCACACAATTGTACATCAGTCTTGTACTGAGAACTTGTGATTATGGTAAAAAACAAAACACTGAGGCTCACAGGCATACAGAAAGCTCAGCCGAAGGTCTCAGTAGTGGAGAGAGTGCTTGATACACTTTTGATCAAATGTTGGGCAAACACACAAAAAAAGTTGAATTGATTATGTGACTCCAAGCCAAGAGGAAAAAGAGAAACTTAATTTTGAGAAAGAAAGTGCTCCCTGCAAAACCAAATCAGAAGTGTGGGTAACATTACAAAGTAATAGAGTCAACCCTGCTCATGCTATAAGCATCATAGATTGGTTTTATTTAGTGGAATATAAAAAAGGATGTTTTTCAGTCAGTGGTCACAAACGGGTTTTCAACATCAAGCTCTGGAGGACTTTTCTTGACAAGGTATCTAATCGTGTATAGCAGGTATGACTGAGCAAAGAAAAGGTTAGGACTTCCACAATTTGTGGCAATAATGGAAGCATTTAACTTCCTTTTTTGGAGTACATAAAGTGAATATCCTTAATTTACTTGCTATGACCAGCACATTGACACTGTAACTTTCATTACCATTGTTGAAATATAAGCTGGATCAACGAGCAGTGATTTCCCAGTCACAAGCTCCGATATGTCTCATTAAACTCAGACAACCTAATCAGGGACTTCTGGACAAATCCTTGACTTAACTATGATAAATGAGAAGCTAGGCATCAGGCCGCAGAGGCGCAAGTAGCTCTCTAGCACTTGTAAGCTCCGCTCTGCAATGGAAAGTTATTTAGACCAGATGTAAATATAAACATTTAAAGCAGATGAAATCATCATCAAAGAAATACGTTTCTCATAAAACCTAATCTAGGAGCTCCAATTAGTACATTACATTTCAATGGAGAGACCCGTGAGGCAATGTGGTAGTAATAATATCCCTTCGCTTTTATGTGGCAAGTGGCAAGAACCCAGCTCCATGTGGAAAAAGTGGGATCATGTGCATGAAAACCTACAATAGTGCAAACCACCCCAAGCCAAGAAATCTTGTCTCAGTGTTAGTAACATTTTTTTTTTCCAGGAGCAAGGAAGGAGGGCCAGTCTTCCTGGCTGTGATCTGTCTGACATCAGGCAATGTTGCAGGCCAGTGCCAAGTAGAGCAGAGAAGCAGAATTCCCCCTGCTTACCCTGAGCTCAATGCAACTCCCAGTCTTCATGAAGCATGTCATGAGCAGAGCCGTTTGAGCATGCAGGCCAGTGATTTCTGCTCAAGGAGAAGGGAGGGAGGGGGGGGAAAGAGCGAAAAAAAAAAAAAAAAAAAAGTCAAGGCAGATGGTTTTGACTTTATTTATACATAGTGCCATGTTCTTTAGCGAGGTAACATGCAGCTCAGTGGCATCCATGGCTCTAAGACCCACATGCGACAAAGCAAAAAATTGTTTATTGGCTTGTTTCTAGAAAGCCAATTGTGTCGCAAGTGCAAAAACGAAAGCCTCTCATATTTATTTTACACAGAGACAGCAGGCTGTGCTTCATCCCACTTTCAACTTCGTAACATCATAACAGCCTCATTATGATTCTTTCCACCTGTGTGGCATCCCGGGCTGGTTAATTGGTCAGTGAGATGGTCAAACAGAGTAGCTATTAGTAGCAGTGGCACGCAATTATTGCGGTGACTGTCACCCAGAGATTGATGTGGTTAAGCCCGGGCATGCCCCGAGAAATCAATAAAGTGTCATCTCCGTGCACTGTCTGTGTGATGGATGACTCCACAGGATCCCAATTACAGAGACGGGATGATGAATACCACCCCAACAATGGATAAGATAATTGGAATTAGGACAGAAATGCAACAATAATCTTTGATAAAGTGTGACAATAATGATGCAGACTACACTGAGACACACAGGTCTGTTAGTTATGATAAAAAATAGTTTATATAGTTTCTTAGAATGTTGAATTGTTTGATATGTTTCAAAGTACAAAAAGTACACCTGTGATGGTCCACAAACCAAAAGGCTGCTTCCCTGTATTTTGAAATAAAATAGACTTGTAGCTTGTATATCATAAACAGTAAGAAGACAGTTATCCTTACATTTGGGTCATGCTCTACTAAAACTATGCAACCAAAAAGGCGGAGTATGTACATCCAGTAAGACAGTGTAGTCTGTACGGTGGCCAACAAGGACAAACTGTGCTGAAATGACCCAAAACATGTCCAGGAGGAAATGTTTAATAGAAATGTGCAGCAGCTTCAGAAACGATGCCAATTCAAGCTGTTCTACTTAGTGCTGCCCCTAGAGGCCTGGAGCACTTTGGTTGTGTTGTATAATTTTTCTGATCCGGTTTGTTTTCGGGGGTTCGTGGTGTTTTTGATTTTGCATTGTTTCTGTATTTGCAGTTAATGTTTCTGTTTTGACTTTCTGCATTACATTATTTTTTATTTGCATGTTTCCGTTGTTCATATGTTTCCATTTCATATGTGTTTTTAAATTATTTTAAATTTGAAGTTATTTTTAAATAAAAAATCTGAAGCTGCAGCAAATGGAAACATTTGGGTTATTGTAGGGCGTTTGCCCTTCTCTGCCACCATAGATTTGTTACCAGAAAAAGAGAAGGCCTACAGGCCCACAGGCCCACATCTCAAAGAATCATCTTGGGTAAACATGCAAATCCAGAGTCTGTCCTAACCGGAAAAATGACAGCATGGTTGTTTGCTGAAACGCAAAGACTAAGCAGAAAAGGTGGAAGTAGCGTGATACCACCTCAAAAGCTCTTAGGTCAGAGTAGATGGTGGATAATAAGCATGACTACTAGCAGTTTAAGTTGCCTTAACTTAATGAGATTTCAACAATAATGGGGGGAGACCAGGAAACGCTCATGATTTGTTTTTGGAATGGTCACATGGTAGATTTTTGGAAAGACACGGACAAATGTGTCATTTCGGTATGAGGGCTTGTTTTCTCTCTGCTGTCCAACAACACAGTTGAATCCTGTTTCACATTAAGCACACATGCTGCTGCCTCACCATATTCTGGCAACACTTTGTCGCTTGCTGCACCACGGTTCAGTGTTGAGTGACACATAGTCCAACCATTCCAGTCTGAAGAGCACAATGAAAACTCGATAAAGTAATAAAAACCCTTGCTTGTTTGACTTCTCACTGGTGTTGGTTTTACAACTTATCTGTACATATGGGTGAGTAAAAATGAGGCAACTACAGGAAAAGTGCAACTTTGACTCAGATGTTTTTACACATAATTGTTCGCTGACTCTTTTGTTTCTCCGCCTGTTGTCACTTGTCAACATGTAATATCAAGTAACATCTGGCTCTCGTGTGTTTTGCTCACCCTGCAAATCATCGCTTCTTACACAAGGTTGACAACAAGTCTTTCTTAGAAAAAAAGACTTCTAATAGTAATGTTACTGCTCAGGACATTACAATTGCCCAAGGCAATCAAGTGTCTTCAAGTGGAAGCCCTAAATGCCCCACTTCATGTGGAATATGAAGCCTAAACATTTCTTATGCTTGCAAATAAAAAGTGACAAAAATTAAATTTTAATTGTAGGAAAACAAATTCTTTTTTTCTCCATTTTGTGACATGGGCCAGTGACATTGTTATCTGAAACTAATTATGCCGAGTGCCAAAGCAGCAGCTTTGTTGCTGTGGATCACTGGAGGGGAGATCCTTCATCCTGCTTTCTACTCCTATGTGCCCCCGGGCCTTCTGTTCCTCTGTGGCAGAGAGCGTGCCTCTGCTCTGCCTCTTCATCTCCCTCAGCATGAGCTCTAGTTGTGTGTCTGAGTGTGGGGGTGTGGGAGAGATGGAAAGAGTGTGTCCCTGCTTGTGTGCAGAAATCACTGCATGTGCTGGTATCATCGTGATTTATGTCCATCTGTGTGGGAGCGTGTGTGTGTGTGTGTGCTTGTACACATGAAGGTATCACTGCATGTGCTGTTTCCACAACGTGGATCGTGTTTGGGCTTCACATGCAGCAGGCTCATGGCTTATAGATCATGCAACACATTCTTTTCTTTCAACACTATCAGCAAACCACAACACTCCCCGCCTGATTTCCTAAACTACTTATTCAACACTCAGTACAGCCTGCATTGGAAATCAGGAAGGCATTATAGAACTGTAATGCTTTCCTGAAGTATTTTGCAAACTCAGACACAATAAAGGGCCCGTTCACCCAGATTACAGTGAACCATTTTCACCAGACATACTCCCTACCCTTCTTCTATAGTCTCTGTAAAATCTGTTGACAGGGAGGTCTGGGATCAATGTGGACAAAGAAAAAGATGCTGAAATTCTGATTTATTTATTTTTTTCTTTTAGAATATTTTCTCACATAGTCATTCTATTGTGGTGTACGCAGAAACCTCCAAGATGCCTCGTTTTGATATTCATGTCCTCTAGCCTGTAGCAAAACCATTGACTAGGTTTAATTCATATTCCTCTCTGTGATTACATTCCAAGTGGAAGCAACAAGCCTTACGTGCAGCCTCAAAACAATTATTTGCATCATCTTTTCTTTTTTTTTTTTTTACAGTTTCTTACTTTTTTTCTAAAGATCATTATATAGGTTAAGGCTGAGAAAGAGAGGAGGTACTAAGGAAGGGTGAATGCAAAGGCATTTTCAGGATGGGTCATGCTGATGCAAAAGCTTTGAGCTTTCCCATTAATTCAAATGGTTTGCAAAGAAGTGGCCCAAGGCTCAAAGCTCATGCATCTATATTCATTGCAACCTCGTGCTTGAACTAATGAGCAACTGGGGAACTTCAAACAATCAAGCCTATCATTCTTTTTGCAAGGTAAATTCACATTCAAAAAAACAGCATTTCAATTAATTAAATCTGTCTGTACTGGTAAGCCCTCCCCCTTTTCCTGCCCTTCGCCCGTATCTTGCATGCCCTCGGGGAAATCAAACAATTAAGGACCGAATACAAATTTTCTCTGCCTCCCCTCATGTCTTTCACCCCTCTGATTATGTCACTGAGGGAGATGTCCTACTCCTTTCTAGTAAAAGTCTTATTTTGATGTATTAGGTGGGTTTGGTTATGCATCCTGACCCTGGGTTCTTTCTGTAGGAGATAACTGACAGGAGAAGAGGGCTGCAAGAATAGATTTAGGGGAGTCGGAACAAAAACAACTAAATTATTTAAAGGGAGGTGAACTTCAGTATAAGGTCAGAATCCTCATGCATTTTCAACAGGTGTGATCTGTACTAAGACAAGGAATTAAATGTCCAATTTATTAGGCAATACAATATGTTGCCGAACCCCCCAGGAATTAATAAATCTCTACCAGCTTTCATTAAAACTGACTCTGCTGTGAATGCTGACAAAAGATGCTCTGCTCTGTCATGCTTCTTTAAATCAGTACTTGACATTATGTCACCCCATTTCTAAAACTGGTGATTGATTTTCCAATAATGGACTACTAGCTCATCGATCATCCGTGGTCCATCGATCCCTTTAAGGAATATATCTACCGATGTATAGTTGATGCACCCAGGAAGTGGAACATTATTGGCTTTCTCTGGGAAATTGTTTGCAAACATCACATCACAATCAGTGTGCAGATGGAGCACACAGCTGGCTCATTTATTTTTCATTTATTTATTTATTTATCCTTATCTTAACCTCTATTTAACCAGGAAGTCCCTTGAGATTAAAGCCTCTTTTCTCGACAGGGTGGCGCACCAGTACAAAGGTACAGACGTTATGAAATAAAGCATGTCAAAAATAGACAAGTGAAGCGCATTACAAACAGACATAGGACAACACGTATGAGGCATAAAATCCAGTTTAGGAACAGCGAATGCACTCTTCAGTTATACAGTGTTTTGTTAGAGCTTTGAACTCTCCCGGGGACACAAAATCATTAAGCTATAGTGTGTTCCAAAGGTTATTTCATTATTGCATATTCCGTTTTTACAGCATTGGTGACTCATCAAGCATCATCAAGCAAGAGAAGGCGTGCGTGGTTGCTTTGCATCAACATTCAGAGCATCTATTTATCAACTTTCATCTGCATTTTGAACAAAATCAATTGCAAGAATAGGGCCATAGCTAAGCGAAGGTCATGAGTCATGCACCCCATGAATTTCATATCCCAACATGAATGTTATTTCAAAGGCTTCTAGCTCTGTCCAGGTAACAAAATTCACCTACCACAACATCTAAAGTCACCAATTAAGATACCTTATCTTGTTTGTTCAATCAAATACTGAAACATAAAAAACAACAATTTGATTTTATAGGAGATAATGTGTGGGACTATTTCTTGCCTGGGTGCAGTGACTTCCTGGAGTTTCTACTACTTGGCCAAAAGACTCCAGACTGTTGGCTCCAGCTTTATACAAGACGAATAGGTATGAGTGGTGTCGATCTTCTCCTCCAATTCTCGGAAAGAAAGCAAATAAATGCATTTCCCAAAATGTGGAACTATTCCTTTACATCCCCTCACGTTGTTAAATCCCAAAAGTGTCCTCAATGGTTATTTTGTTCCAGCATCAGACATCTTGATCTACTCCTGACAACTAAATATATGGCTTGTTGTTTTTCAAGAAGGACAACCTACAGCTTTTCTCTCAGCTCGTGTGTCAACAAAAGTGGTTTCTAGTGGATCCCTCAGTGAATTTACAACCTGCCCATGACCCCTTTGCTCGGAAACTTGTTGACGATTTTAAGGCAACTGTATCATGGACTGGGGTCTGGATTCCACTGGGTCCCTGCACCCCGAAGCAGTCCACAGCCTCTTTATCAAACCCTGGCAGCTCCTATTGTTGTTGGCAGCCCACTCCTGTCCCCAGTGCTGGAGGGATTAGGTGAGAGTGAGTGAGGAGTACAGGGGCCAACCAAAGGATACCCTGCTGTGTCCCGTGCCCCTACAGGGACTTATTAGAAGTTGCTGACTGCAAGAAAATAAGTAGGGAGGGAGAGATGTGAAGGCAGGTAGACAGAGGAGGAGGAGGACTGCCTTCACACTTCATCTGACAAAGCAAAAACACCACAAACCTCCAATACCGTCATCACACATCTTTCAGCTGCCTCTGTCTACTCCCTGTGTGTCCATCTCTCAGCACCGTGGGGCCTCAGAAGCATAACCTTAATGACGAGTGGGATGGGGAACCAAAAGCATCTGCTTTCTGCATGACATGGAAACAGGGGAAGACTCCGTGCCCCAGGTCTCTGACTTTCTCTGCACCATTACCTTTTATCACTAAGCTGAATTTAGTGATGAAAGAGGCATTTGAACTCCAACTCCTACACAGGTCTCCCATTGAGTCTTGTGCGGATTTGAAGTTTTATATGAGTCAAAAGCAGGAATACAAAAGGCAAAAAACTTTTTTTTTTCTCACCAGCAGAGATTCTACCTTTTAGGGCAAGAGGGGGAGACTGCTGCTGCTGCTGCTGCTGCTGCTGGAGGTTTTTGCTGTGCTAGTCATCTGGAGCGGATGCTGTTTTTGCTTTCTATCCAGCATACATTTTTCACAAGGACACTGCTCTGCGTGAGTATGTGTAAGGGAAACAGTAAGGGAGGAAAAAAAAAAACTAGATCAGCTGAAAGAGACAGGCTTCCTTCAGCCCAAATCTGACCGTCTGACTGATGACTACGCGTGGCTTCTTCGCTCAGTCAGTGACCCCACACACAGGGAGTGCTGGTCATAGGAAGGTCAGTGGACTGTGAGAACGGAGAGAACAGGATGGAGGACAAGCACAGCGCGCATTCCCTCCCAGCTGACATTAACTCACACTGTAACTCCAGCAAATCTATTTGTCTGTCTGTCAGAGGGGGGATGGAAGCCAGGCCTGTGAGCCCACAATGATTATCTTTATGGTCAGCAGCCATAGAGGTCAAAAACTTTGGCTGCTTTTATTTATTCCCTTTGGCACCCCAGAGCCTTGAGAAAATGAGATTTCACTCGAATTTATGGAGTAGGTTTGCTTAAATAGGTGAAAGGGAGAGATCGTGAGCCAGAGAAAAAGTAAGAAAGACATTCAATCTGATGGAAAAAGCACACAAAAGGAAGATGAAGGCAGAGAGCCTTGGCTAACTGACGCTAAAACTAACTTTTGCTCTCAAAAAAAACTAATAAAAAAAATTCATATCTAAATCGTTCTGTCTTACACTTCTGCTACTGTTAATTGGATGTAAATTGTTCCTTATAGCCATAGTCAAATATATAAAGACAGGATGTGTTTATGCTCTACAGTACTTTCATGGCTGAATTTCAGCAATACATGAGCCCCTGGAGGGAGTTATTTTATTTTGGTTGCTTATTTCCCTCATGTCTGCACACAATAACTCTGACAATATTGGAGGCATTTTGGGAAGACAGGGACAGACAGCACGGTTACAGGCTCCCAGTCTCCAAGTTTGGTTATTGTTGTTGCATATTAGCAGTGAAAAATCCAGTGCACTTGTTGATTTGTCTCTTTTATTTCACAGCCTACAAAGCTAACAAACAAAGCAGTAAACATGAGAAAGCATACTTGTAGCATGTTATGTCTGCTTTGTTAGTAGGATGAAAATTATATGATTAAAAAGGCTAATTTTGTCATTTAATTTAATGTTCCTGCAACCAGCCAATAGATAGCAACAGGTTGCAGCATGTTACAATAAATATATGAAAGGCAACACTGTCATAAGACACTTGACTAATGACCGCGTTTGGCAGCTGCAAAACTGTAATCCAGTATTATGTATTTATATACAGAAATGTTGTTCAGAATTGCCACATAGTGCAACCTGAATAGTGCTTCTGATGTCTGATGGAGCTATAATGGAGTCAAGAGCAGACATAGATAAAACATGAGGTAATGCTCGTGATGAAGGACAATAATTTTTGTATATGCATTCACAAGAAGGAAAGAGAGTTGCAAAAAAAGGAAATTACATGTGCTTTCACTTTATCAGCCGTCTGGAATACGTTGAACAGTCTTGGCAAGCAATAAATGTTCTTGAGGATGAAGCCTTACATTGGGCTCTATCAAATATTAGAGAGAAGTTAAATAAAGGTCTGGAACTGAAACACATGGCCTAGTCTATCTCCAGAATCCCCTCTGTTCATTACTTTTAATGCAATCTTATCTTAAAAGATGCTTACACACCTATTTTTATTGATAGACTGGCATTTCCAGGTAAACTAAAACGGGTTCAGCCTTTGTTCAGCTTTTGAGTTGGTACTTGAATAACAAATCTTGCAAACCGGGTTCGTAATAATGCAAGAAAAGGCTCTTAAAAGATGACTCATACAAAAGATGAAAAACAACAGGGCGAGGGCTGTCTGCTAGTCTGCCTGACTGCTGTCATGCCTTCCATGTGAAAAAAATAAGAATAAAAAAGCAGTCCACTTGCTTCTAAAATTCCTGAGCAGTACACAGCAGCACCCAGTTAATCTCTGGATCCATGTAGTGGGAACAAAACCCACTCACCCTCCTGTGCCAGGGTGCCTGTGAGCAAGGCACCAAACAACTGATACGTATGATCAGAATGATTTGATTTTCGTAGATCATGAGTGATCTGAGATATTACTGAAACAGAAGAAAATCATGAAGTGCATCATTTGGAACTGTATTGTTTTCATTTTAAATGCATGCACGTGAAGCTGCTAAAAACCAGCCTTAGGGTCTTTCTTACTTTTCTTTTCTGTTGGCTGTGTACTTTGTGGTGAAGAGAGGGAGGCTGAGGAATAGATCTACCAGCTGGAGTCCTGAGACCCCGCGGTCCGTCTGGAAAATGGCTCAGAGTGGAGAGGGGAAGACCCTTATCCCTGCACTTGTCACTGCACAAAAAGTCTCTTTTAAACAAGCCATCAGGTCTAAAGCTCTTCACTCAAAATTACATGTCTTCAGTTCACCTCCACTCAAAAATGTGTTTTGCTTATTGTGACTTTACTTGGATTTCTGACCTTCACTGTGGGGGGTGAAGGGCTTTGCCCATACATCATTCACTGTTATTTTCACATTCATCTGCTGAAGAGAGATAGATATAAAGTGAGCACAGAGAAACTGAGTTTAAGATGTGTACATACGAGCATGATTTCTGTGATTTCCTGGTTCAATTTGCAACATACACAAGAGTGATGTGGAAACTTGAAGCCTGTACAGTGAGAATGGACTTTAGAGAAGTAAGAGACATCTTATCTCCAGCAGTTAAACCTTTGAAATGAACACATTTGCATATTCATGGTTTCTGGATTTTCACGAGGGAGTCACTGGAGTTCTTAACCAGGTAATTACATTTTTTTGTGGAAAAACTATATTAGACATAGATTATTATTCAGTGCTGAGTATTTTCATATGTCTTAAAATCTAAGTAAAAAATTACAATTTTACACAAACTAGATAGTCTGAGCTGAAATGGCCGAATGAGGGGAAAAGCTGAAGAGAGAGAAAAGGTGACACCAGGTGAACAGGTTGAGTTGTTTTTGGACTTTGAACTTAGCTCCAAGGTTAGGCTGGGATGGAAGTAAAAATACATTTATACAGACACACACAAAACACAAGTTTAAAAAGGACACTGTGCATGTGCATCTCACAGTGCCTTTTCCTGAAAGAAGGGACAAGCCATTCTACGTGTCCAAGTGTCACAGGGTGCCTCCTAATTAATTAGGAACATGGAGTAGCGAGTCCACCTTATTAATTAATGCTCTAAGCTTGAAAATAATTGGAGCTTCTGAGAAGGTAATTCAAAAGGGGGAAGCTCCATCCAAAAAATTGCCTTTTGAAGGAAGTAGTTAAAAGGCGCAGGCTCCGGACAGAGATGAGCCCATTTCCATGGCTTGTCTTTGAAACTAATGAATCACAGTATATCATGGCCTTGCAGCCGCAAGGGTAACTAGAGAGGTACAAAGGCTAAAGTAAAACCTCAGTGCATTCTTCTCATGGAAGTAGGTTTCGTGGTTCTGAATGAATTTTACACCATGGTGTGTGTGAATTGTGCTGATGAAAGAAAAACTGTTTGTATGTTTGTTTGCAGAGGACAAAGAAATGCGCATTGGAACAAGCATGCAGAATAGTCGAGCTTGGGCTGTTTGCGTCTTGTTCACTTTCACTTGTTCACACTGTAATGTACAGCACACCCCTGCCAACAATTACTTTGCCCACTGAGAACAGATAAAACTGAAACTTGAATTTGATCAGTGAGACAAATTTCTGATACTGAGCAGGCTCATTCATAAGCCAGTCAAGTTTTCTTTTGGATCTTAGTGTTAGCTGATTACTTCAGAGAAATTAAGATCAGTGCAGTGAGAGAAAAAAGATCATAAATTAGGACCAGGCTGAAGACAAAGGCTATTTCTTAGGAGATGAATTTAAGAACGATGAGAAGATGGTCAAAATCTCACACTGATGTTAAACTGAGCTCCGTTATGTCTAGGAGAAATAGACTGAACATAGGAGAGATCGTATTATGAATTTTCCTTTCCTCTGGGTAATTAGACTTCAAATCACCCTCTACCTACCCCACCCCTGCTCGACCCTGCTTTTTTTCTCCTCATATTGTGCTCCCCTTTATCCACGTGGGAGCAAAGTATTTAATGAGATCTTAACAAGAGGAAGCTTTTATTTTTATCCAGTTAATCATTAGAGGATTGGAAACTCCTGTTGCTTAAGAATAATGTCAATTATTGGGTTTCCATTATGTGGTAGAATCACATTCATGATTCATAAAAGGTGTTGAAAGTTTAAAAAGATGTGAAAGTCTGCCATGCTTTGTACTTTATATTATTTGCATGTTTTAAAACTTTAATACTGGTATAAAACTTTGGGTAACGTTGGAATTTCTGCCTTAATGTGAGAAAATTACCACTGAAAAACATTTTGAAAGCCTCTAAACCAGTCTAGCAGCAGGAACTAAGGTCAACCAGATGTGTGTGCTTCAATGAAATACCAATTAACTGAAGATTTCCTTCTAAATGTGATTTTAGTGGTCAAGCATGACATCAGTCAATCCAAAAATTCACCTTTAAGGAATTAAGATAATGTCAAAAAAGCGCATGCAAGCCATGATCAGAAACATTATCCTGCAAACATTATGACGAAGCTGTTATTATAGAACTTCAAATTAGTTTTTTAAACTGTCTGAGTGAGCACTGGAGCCTTAATGAGAAAAAGACTTCATCTTGTTTTACTTCTGAATAAATGACTTGGGGAAGGATTTGACACAGTCCTTATCCCACTCCTGGCTTGATGACAAGAGGAAGGATTTGATACACATGGGTGTCATTGGGTTTGACGCTTTCACAATCTGTGTGTGGCTCAGCAGCCGGGGACAATAACTCTACAAAGGAGGTCACAGAGACGTTTTTTTTCCAGAAAGGCTTGGTTATTTGTGCGGCGTCTTTAGCCTCCTGTTTGTTCAGTTCCCCAGGAGAGGCTGTTTCCTGCCCGTGTTTTCAGTGAGCCACGAGGACATCTTCACTGAGAGAGGCAGCAGATCACAGGCCAACAGCAGCCCAGCCTGAGATATAACATCCCTAAAACCCAACACGCAAAGTGGGACAAATTATATCTGGAACCTGTCCAGGTTAAAATTCTAGTGTTCTTCCAAACACTAGAGAGATAGAAGAAGTTTGCAATCAGGCCTTTCACTCAGAAAACATATCCTCTGCCTGCCCTGTGTCCAGGGAAAAAGGCCAGATTAAAGTGTGTATATGCACATCTGTGTGTACTCCTTTGTGTCTGTTCGTCTCCCAGCACAAAAGGCTCCACAAGATGGATGGCCAACCCTCCAGGTCCCTTACGCTTAAGGCCAAACAACATGATGAGCAGGGAGAAACCCCAAATGCAGGCAACCGAGAACATCCTCCACCCTGCTGACGAGCCCCAGGCCTCCTTTCAATGATCCTGCAGTCCATTAGAAAGAGAAACATGGATAGCGAGCATGTTGCCTGCTCAGCTTGGGACTCATCTTGATATGCCTGGAGGCCTCACATTCAAAGCCACAAAGCAGCAAGTGTTGCTAGAACAGCTTGGCCAGAAGTGGTTCCATACCCAGTGGTCAAAGCTCAACAACAGTCCCCACTAGTGTAAAATGCGCTAGCTAGCCTCAGGGTGTCTCTCCCCCAGAGGAGGCAAGAAACTCAATAAGGGAAAGCCTCTACTTATGTGAAAATAAACTGATGCACTTATATGAAATGATAAATGGATGCCGATATACAAGTCCTTTCTACCTGAGCAGGACAAAGTGCTTTACTCACCCGTGCACACACACACACACACACACACACACACACACACAACTGCCTGCTCATTGAGAGCAAACAGGTTTCGAGTGTTGCGTTGAAATGTAATAAAGGAACAAATGTGCTATTTTACTAAAGCAAAGACCATGTGAAGCTTTTGTTTAGACCGTCATCTACTAACTAAGTCAATCAGAGAAGATGAGACGCCACCAGGGATTAGGCTCCGTGCAGCAGCTGACAGTGATCAGACTTACTTCATGAACATTCTGTTTGCAGTAAATGCAACAACATGTTGCTACATGATGCAGAAACAGACAACGTGAGCTTTTAAAGTTGGCTAATTTTTTTTTTAATCGTTCAAACAGGGAGAGCATGACATGAGCCACATGCCCGGGCTGACACTGTGCTGACTTCAGTATGAAGTCTGATCTTCACGCACTTTTTACATAAAGCCGATGAAGTGATAAAGTTTAATTTTCACCAGCTGGACTTGGCATTTCATCATCAGTGCCCTCATGCAAATAGCATCATCATCACCTCTGCTAATTAATGTCCTGGATGAAAACCTGAATTTACTATGCCTGGAGGATGTTTTAATAGCCACCTGTGGTTCAATCAGGTAGTTTTTATACCACTTTTATGTTTAGTCAGAGACAGAACTGCATTAAGAACTGACTTCACTTTGACCCGACCTGGAAGACTGATATGTTTGGCCATGAACACTGGAATCAAACTACTCATTACAGAAGTGCTCTAATATCAATATGCAATTCAGGGCTCTTGGATTTCTTGCATAAATGCTTCTCCAACTAAAGAGGCTAATGATCAAAATACATTTCTTACAAAAATACTGGTAGCTAAAACCAATACAGTCTGCAACACATGGTCTTTTCTTCTGGGAGATTGATGATTATTAAAACAATGAATATGTGCTTCATGTCTGAGTGCTGTGAGTCTGTCTCAACACAACTTTTTTTTTTGGGTGGTGGTGGGGGGGGTGTCATTAATCATTGAGTCACTCTGAGAACATGTTAATTCAATGTTAATATGCTAACCTAAAGCGATTGGATGACAGTCCAGAACTAATCCATATTCCTCTTTGCAGTTTTTGAGTTTGAAGCTACACCAATACATGGGTGCCTAAAATGGCAGTATTTCCACATGGAGACGGCCTTGATCTTTCAGGCAGTCATCTTTTGAACCATAATATGGAGCGCCTGTTCACACGGTTGACATGTTGCTCCAGGCAGCGTATGCCATTTCCATCCTGGCAACAGGCCATTTTCAGAGGGTGTCCGGGGATGTTGTAAGAATATCTAACGCCTGTGACTCCTGCTTCTGCAGCCCTTAATGCCAAGGAGCCAACAGTTTTCATCATATTGCAGGCTTTCCAAATGTCATCACGGCCACTTACACTAAACAGCTAACCATAAGAGTAAGAAAAGGTGATCTAACAGTATACATCCTGTGATGTATTTTGGAAAAACTACAGTAGCACCGAAAGGCAAGGCAACATTTATAATGGTACAGTTCGTTATTTTGTTAAATGGACATTGTCACTGGGAGGATGCCACAGAGGATTATGACAAATTGCCATTTGCTATAGACAAATATCTTAAGGAGAAATGATACAGTATAAAGTCAATATTTCATGACTTCCTCTGAGAGTATTTTGTCTCTGTTAAATTCTCAAATGTACCATAAATGGACTGATGATACGTGACAGCTCAGCATGCCGCTGGCGTCAAATGGATTTGAAAGATGGGAATATCAGAATTCTTTGTAGGAATGCGAATAAAACAGACTGATATTTGCTGCTCCGATCTTAGCATTTAAGTTTCATATATCAAAATGCAGTCACAGATTTCAGCAAAACACGTTTTATGTAGTTCAGCGGGGATGGTTTACACTCCCTAAAGCCGTTGACGTGCTTTCTCATAAGAAGTCTGGTTTATTCGGCCAACAGTGTTACAGCAGGGATCAAGCTGAAGGTTAAACATTAGACCTTGAAATGCCAAAGCTCTAAACTTCACAATAAGTCAGTCACGAAGCCAAAGCAACATATTAAAGAGACTTAAGAGAATAGTTAGATTTGCTGTTTCTATCGTTTTCTGGCTTTAAATTCACCAATTTAATGAGTTGAGTTGTATAAAAAAAAAAAAAGATGCAACAAATGTGCAAAACTCTTCTCTATAAAGGAGGAAAAACTTAATAATTTCAAGCAGTTTGTGATAAAGAATTTCATGCACCCCAGCCTTCCTCGGCGACCTTTACTACTCTCTATCACACTCCAGGGGTGATGTAAGCTCAGACACACACTGAGCATGTTCCCCTCTCAATACAACAGAAATGATTGCATTCAGCTGTGCAGCACACATCGATCGTGTTTTGTTGCCAGTGATGTTTATTAACGACGACCTGAGAAAACAAAAATAAATGTAGGGGTTTAATTCAAATCATTTCATTCTGGACCACATTTTTTCCTACTCTACTGATGTCGGCTGTGTTTGAACAACTGGATTTCATCAGCGGCGCACAGCCAGTGTGCCAGCAACCTCAGACAAGAACCCCTCGCTTAATGTCAGCACAGCAGGTTCAGTTCTGGCTCTGGCGCACTGATCCGCAGAGCAAGCTCACTCAACAACACACATCCTCTTCAAATCCGTGTTCTATTTGTGATTTGTCTTGTCAAACATGCATGGCATTAAGTAGCTTCTATTTAGTTTTTTTTTTTAAAGTAGTACCCAGAATCCACAGATGATGAAAATTCAGCCTTTGCCAGTAATTAAACCTTGTTCTCCAGACTTGCTGCAAGTGTCGAGAGTAAATTGTGACAGACTGGTATTTGGAGTGCAGGGAGGTTTGTTTGAGTAAAGTCTTTCCATCATGCTCGACCTTATTAGAAAGATCTAGATTGCACCTTTCCATCGTCTCTGTTTGTTCCTCTTGGCCAAGGGTTTGAGCGTAACTGTGGACTTTACATTTAATGCTTTGGGACAATGATGACAGCCATGCTGAATGAGGAACATGTGGGCGATGCATGGAAATGCAGGTTATTTTTCCACTGCAGTTGATCACAGGGGGAAAAGTCTTGTTCCCATTTTGAAATGTTTTTACTGTAAGAGAATGTAATTCCTTGCTATAAATGGGGCTGGTGAAAATTTGACAATCTGCAAGTCAGCTTTGCAAAATCCCCACCTGTGCAAAGCAGGAATGTTATTCAACAGAAAGACTGAGTGTGATTTCCCATCAAAATATTTTCAAAGTAGGTAAGCCATAAAATTGCGGTCGCTGGTGTTGAAAGCTTTGTCCCACAGTCTGCAGGTGGAATTTACATATATTAAGTCTGGAAACAAGTGAGAGTCATGGCTGACTTTGACATAAAAACCCATCCGCTCTCTGTCTCTCTTTGCTTCCCACTCCCTTTTTCTCTCTATCACACAGACAGCTCTGCTTGTTCCTGTTTGCTCATGTGTGGCAGCGGAGCTGGATAGAAAACATATTGCTCCATCAATCACGTCCCATTCTTCTCAGCAACACACTCGACTCAGGGGTTGTCTGAGACTGAGGCCACATTCAGTCAGCCTTTGTGTAAAAATGCAAAGATGACAAATATTCCTCCAGATTCTGAGCTGTGTCCCTGTCAAACTGTACCTATTCCGATAACCTGATCTCTTTCAAATGATGTTCCCCCTGCTTGCCAGTCCCTTGGCTGACACTGTGTTGACAGTATCTTAATATACAGAGCAAGGGGTGTGTGCTGTGTTCAAACAAAGCCTCCTTCTCCCTTGTGTTATGCCAATAGATCAAATGAAAAGACAGAGCGAGCAGACGGAGGAAGATGTCAGTTTTCATCAATGTCTGGCTGATATATTCAGGAATTTCTGTCTTTCAAGTCTTTGTTTCAGCACACGAGAAGACCAAATCACAGAGAGCATTGCCATGCCAGCACTAGCGGTGCAAGACAGAAAGACTTCGTCGTTCCCCTTCCCTGGTTGTTATATGTGACACACAACTTGGCCACAACCCCAGCTGTAGCCCCTGGGCAGTGCATATGTCACCCATTTGTACTCCAGAAAGCACTCAGTTCCGAGCTGAGGCCAAGTTTGAATGGAGGGAACACTTACTCGTTTTTCTCCAGAGCCAAGAGCAGCTGTTCACCTTCCGCTTCAATCAGGAGCTTCAGTGATGCAGGGTGACTCTGAAGAGACAACAGACAGTACATGGGATAAGAAAGATTGGGTCTGGACTCAGCAGACTGCATTTTGATTGACGAAAGATTGCTCTGGTTGCTGTTCAAGTAGTTGGAGCATTAGCTGGCATGGTCTAAATGTAAGAAAATCAATGAATTTGGTGTTATGTGCGGCAATGAAATAAAAAAGCAAATAGTTCTAAAAACCTCAAATTATAATCCTGACAAAACTGTGGCAGAGCCACCCAGTGCTGAGAGAAAACATGCAAGACGACTGTTTTCAATTGATGAGAGCAGTCAGAAATCCTTGTGAAGGGACTTTGTATCTTAGAACAAGAGCTGAGAGGATTAGCTTTATGTTTGTATTCCATTTGACATTAATCCGGCAGAAAGCCACGAGTCTTTGCACCCCTGAGTTACAGCACTGAGAGAGACCGTGTGTCTCTGTTAGAGTCAGATGAAGTGGCACCGAGACGTACATCACTTCTGTCAGTCGTGCTTTGCAGCTAAAGCACAGTGGCATGCGCGCACGCTCATCCACGTGTGCTGTGCGCTCACTCAGGCACAAAAAATCTTCTGTCTCACATCCTCCATATCGCTGGGCAACCACACACACACACACACAAATACATTTCACACACGTAGGTCAATCTGGGTCAACTGTGGAAAGGAGCACTGCTCTGGGTTAAGTCATCCATCACCCCCCGTGGAGAAGAATGTCTAGTGGATCATAAGAGGATATGGAAGCAGAACACTTAAGGTTTTTGGCAGTATGATTGCACAAACCATGTGGGACCAAATCTCCGCATATTTTCTGTTCAGACAGCTTTCTATATGCATGTTCAGACCTCCGTCACACTGAATAACGTCTATGACGACTGCCATCAATAACTTTAGGGGAAATCTAGATAGTTCACTGCATGTCTGTGCTTGTTGTTAAGGAAATATATATATATATATATATATATATATATATATATATATATATATATATTTAATTAGCACTTAATTTTACCTTCGTTGTGAACATTCTTGAATCCACTGATCTGAGGTTTTTGTTTTGTTTTTTGGGGTAATAATATCCCAGAGAAACCTTGTGGCACCATGCCTGTTTGGTTGAGCCAGAACAAATTAATTCACAAATGAATTGACTCAATAACACAACCTGAAAATGCAAGCTGTGTTTTGAGTCTGCCTGGCAGCCATGTATTTTGTTTTTCTAATGTCTGGGATTAGAACACCAAACAGAGCCAAGAATTCCAGATTTCAAACATTTCAATAATGATCCAGTGCGTTGTATAGTCTTTTCTGCTGTTCTGAGATGCTCACATTGTACATCTGTCTGTGCTTGGAATGGACTGAACTGACCACAAAGAGGCAAAGACTGCTATCTCTGCCTGGCTGTTTGCGGTCCTGCACCCTTTAGCTGACTCTTGGTGCAGATGTGTGAGCAGGCCGCATCGCATTAATGCTGAGGTGCACCATGCAATTTCAGGTTCATCTAATTTTAACTTCAATTTGCATTCAATTTAAACAACAATTACCAACCTCGATTATTCATTAAATCCATGAGCAATGTTAATTTAAGGCTATATTAAATAGGAGAACGCCAACAACCTTTCAAGACTGGAGTAAGACTGGCCACAAATTGAGAAAGTCTTCTAATTATAAGTTAATGTAGCATAAATTTTGAATCTAAAATCTGTTGCATTTTGCACAGATGATTTGGAGAGACTTGATTAGATTTAGTTCAGTTCTAAATTCAAAATGCAGTGTTAACCCTGTCCAAACTTAGATTTAACTTCATGAAGATTCAATGTGGGTTCAAATGTCTATGTAGGTTTAACACATTTAAAAGAAAACCTTGATTTTAAATGAGTTAGGATCTTTACACCGATGCTCAGCGTGTTGTTTTAACACATGGATGTTTTTGGTCATAACCCCACTCAGAGCTCTTCCACTAGTGGGACCAAAGATTTTGTCCTGTGGGTTACATGAGACTAGTGGTCATAAGGTTACTACGCTAGAATAATTTGTCCCCCTTGAGAACATGAATGTGTTCAACAAACGTCATGGCAGGAAGCTCTGGAGTGTTGCCAATCTAGATATTGACATTTCCTGTACACAGGTGATGTCATGAAAGTGTATTCTGAGATGACGGCACAAGACCGGAGGTGAAGAGTCAACCAAAATTATTCTGAATCATCTGCTGGGGACCATGAATCTCGATACCAAATGTCATGACACTATGCTCAGTGTAGGATAGACAAATGGGTGTTTAAAAGCAGAGTAAAAGCGTAAAAATAAATGTGTTTAATTTTATCAACTGCTTTTCTTCACCTGGGATTTGAGCTGGCTGATTGGTTTCCAGTCTTGTCCAACAAGCTGAAGAGGTACTGTAGTCCCGTAGTGTTTCTGCTTTGCTGTTGGTCTGTGTTGAACAGTCATGCTCAAGAGATTCCCTGTGAGAGAAAATGAGAATACCATGTGAGAATACATGGAAAACTTCAAAGTGCTTCATTCTAAATCCTCTCTGCATCTGTAGAACCACACCCTGTCGATCTTCGTGGAAACAAACAATGGGAACATTATCTAAACAATACTGATAATGAATTCCTCCCCGCTATTAAAGACCTGAGCCTGGTGTTCATTATTAACACCATCGGGACTCAACCTGACAGTGCAGCTGCCTTGTAATATAAAATGTCACTTCAACGAAATCACAGTATTTGCGTTTGATGGCTTTTCTGTGTCACAGCACACAAATAATGCTCCCTGAATGGTTTTGTTTTTCATAACCAACAATTATCTACGCTGACAACACGCCGTCTCCAATACATCCTCGCCCCTTCCTGAACATATGTTCACCTCCTTTTTATAGGCTGTCAGTAGAATGGAGCCCATCTCCTCTGCCATTACAACATGAATACAACAGCACTAATCAGCACTCTCAGACATCAAGCAATGAGAACTGTTAGCCTGTGGCAAAACCGTAACCACCCCCTCTGCCACTAAAGCTACATAAATCTTCACAGTTTTTCAGGAACGGAGAGTTTCGAGCAAAACTGGGGTTGCTGCTGCTGCTATGATAACTCCTAACACAGGGCTAGTGTCCTGGATGCAGTGCAGGGATTAGACGTAGCTTTGGGGCATTGTTCCCAGCATGCTTTTATCTCCTCTCTCTCTGTTCTGACAGGGTGTTAACTGAGCCTCCGAATGACTACAATTCATGGAGCTCTGGTGTGTTGCCAGTCATTTAAGAGTATATTTGCCCCCAAATCCAATATTGATGTCCCCAAGTGTGCTGGCAGGAGATGAAGTGGCAGAAAAACGGCCACTATCTCAAGCAAACCTACCACTTATAACATTGATAGAAGCTGCAATCACTCTTAATAGTACACCATGAGCACACAGTGAGTCACAATGCAATAGTGAGCCACTGGAAGACACTGCTAACGGGATTCCTGCAGTAATCAGCCCTCCACAGCGGGGAGGCTATTTCGTAGCTTGGGTCTCTTACTAAACAGCAGGGGTAGTTAAAACCATTTGTTTCAGTGGAAGCATCCTAAATCAAATGTTTGCTTGGTTTTTTTCCATTGACACTCCATCGAACGCCTCCAAACAGCAGGGAAGATTTAGTTTGAGGATGATGTCAACTTGTTATATAGGAGTTATGTGTGTGGCCTGAGCATGATTTATGTATGTTTTCAACTTAAACTTACTTCTTAATTTTGAGTCACATTTCACACACTCATATAACCACAAAAAACACTCGAGGGGACACACTTGTCACAGATTATTAGTACCAGCAGATTCAAGGCTCTTCCTTCGAGGTTCACATCCCTTCTGCCTCTCTACGCATGACTCACCCAGCTAAATTGCTGAGTCTGCTTATTATCCAGCATTAATAACCCAGGTCAGGGAGAGCACTCCCCAGCTGAGCTTTGTTCTGGTTCTCCTCTGAGGAAACCACCACTCTGGAGTTCATCACAGAGCCGCTCCAGCTGATAGCAGAGAGCCAGAGGTGACCAGCTCAGCAGTCCTCATCCAGCCCCAGCCTGATGATGAGAAGCAGGCCCAGCGAGGACAGGACGGCATCACACACACAAGAGTGGGGGAAGCATCCTACCCTCATTAGTTCTGGAAAACCATACCATCTGGGGGAGGTGGGCATGCTGAGTAAGGGAACGTGTGACAACCTCTGTGAAAAGTACAGATGGATAAACACAACAGATGAGGGGAAAAACAGAGAATAGTTTTGACAGAGAGAGGTCAGTCCACGTTGTGGTTAGCCTATTTATGCGGCTAACACACACAGAATGGAACGGCCGCTGCCTTTTCTGGGCACGCTCCACATTAACTTTGAAGACGAGGTTCGCAACCATACAGCTTTTGGTTCCCTGACTTCAAAGCCTGCAAGTGAATAGCCATTTTGTTAATGTGGTGCGCTATGAGGTTTAATTCCCGCTTATAAATGGCATTATATTAGTGGAAACGGTCTGCAGGCTCGTTTTTTTTTCTCCACATGCTTGGGAGAGACATTTGGTTAAAGATGGAACGTGGCAGGGCTGTGGTGTGTAGAGTGTGTAAGTGGCTTTTGTTAGCTAGAATGTTATAAGAGCCACCAGAAGCATTAAGGGGGCGGTAAAAGTGGCACCAGAACCCAAAGCCTTATTTATACGTTCAATAAAGGAGAGTGTAAACAGAGGTCTTAATAAAGCAGAGCTCTGGCCATGATCAGCTCCCTTTATGCTCCAGTGTACACAAGGAGAGTTTGTGCCATTTATATTGCCTCAATAAAGTAAGTGCTTGGTAGGAGGATTGTATGTCTGTGTACATGGAAATGTGACTGTGTGTGTTTTGGTTCGCGTGTGGGTGACTGAAATGTGATACAGACCTACGACTGAATAAAATAATACATTTGGCTTTCCCTAGCAGTGGTATTAAGAAAAATAACTATCTATTATGTACTGCACATGTTAAGTCATTGTTTTGTTGTTTTACACACTATAACACTGTAGATGATTTGCAGGTTGCAGCTTAACAGCAGTGTAGCATGTCAACACTAAGCATAGATTAAGTGATTTGCAGGTCAAAAGGTGTCAGGGCGTCTAAACTGGGCTGAATTTGATTGAAAGGTTGTTTAGACGTCTAGGTCAGAGGTTCCCAACCTGGGGATTTGGATCTCCCAGGCGGTTTTGTCGCGAGATAATAACAAGATAGGACAGAAGAAGAAAATAACCCAAATCATGTTGTGTTTTCTCAAATCTTAGCTTTTTTTCTTGTGAAACGTTGGAGAGTTTAACCTTTTCGGCACTACTGTAATAAAATAATCTGAGAAAGGTACATCTTTAGTTGAACTCTCCTGGACAAGAACACATGCGACTTGTGGCGACTACGTGGGCATTGCTTGGCAATAAAAGGACCACATGAGAAAATGTTAGGAGCTTGTGTTCTGGCTTAGTCGTAGGATTTTTGGTTTGTAGCTCCCTAAAACAAGACCTCGGTCACCAATCACCACTGGCTGCATATGAGTGTTGGTTATGAGCACATCAATCAAAGAGTACATTTTCCCTGTTGTATTTGAGTAATTTAGCAACATTATGAAGTCGTTCACAAGAGCAATAAAGATTAAAAGAACATCAAAAATAGGCTTGTTTATGTGCTAATGATCTTTTTTGCTTCATCAATCTGCTCTGCAATTTTCGGAGACATTCAGAAAGCAGCGATTTGGTGATGTGCATGTCAAGAGATGCCCTATTGCCTGGTTAAGATATAACAGTTGTTTCAACAGCATTTCAATGACTATATTTCATTCATTCAACCAAACTTTGGCCTGTTTAAAACTTGACATCTAGCTGTCTAGCTGGGTAAACAAAATCAGTGCTTACTGGGGCAGTTTACAAATCCTGATGGTATTTCACAGTGAATCATTCTCTGGTTTTATCAGCGCCCCCAACTTAATGCATTCTCCACAGCCTATGAGCTGCTGGTCCCAGGGAACAAATGACCTTCCTCAGTTCTTTGCAGATCTCAAGACGTCCTCTCTCTTACTGCCCTTTCGCTGCTCCAGCCCTTCTCTTTCCCCTTCGCTCCGTTCCACCAAAACAAACCAACAACTGTTCAGCTTTATTAAACCCCAGAGTCTGCTTTCTCGCAACCAGCCACAGCTCACTCCTTGACAGGCAACCATGAAATAATGTATTCATAACAATCTTTGCTTTTGCAACACAAATGGCACGCTGTTCTTTTCATCTGCACACTTGATGAGGCCGTGCCCCCCCATATGTGCACAGGTCCTCAGTGAGATGGGATACAGGCTACACATGCGAGCACACACCAACAACGAGTGCTCCTAATCATAGTCGCCCTTGCTTGATGGCTGGCGCAGGGAAAGCACACAAGGACACACTCAAAGTCACTTTGACAGCAATTCTTCCCAATCTTGCAAATATGTCAGATTGAAAATGAAAAACAACGTCTTTGGCAGCTCGAATTAGACTCTTTGAATGACACAAAAACAAGTGCAAAGGAGACACACTTGAGATGATTCCAGCATTGTTTAACTCGGGCGGACACTGTTTAGTTACAGCTCAAACCTCCAGAAGAAAATGGGCTTGAAATAAGAGCATGTGGAATTAATTAGGGCAGAGTGATGAGTTTAATATGGCCTGTTTAAAGCAGCCCTATGACACAACAAAGAAAAATGGTTAAAAGAAAAAAACTCTTTCCTTGGTTCCATATGGAAGTGTGTTGTTGATAAAGCAAATCTAATAAAATGATCACTTTTTCTACATCAAGAGCACGTATCCACAGCCATTTTTATCCAGTTTTAATGCATGTCTTTAATCGGAGCACTGACTCGATTGGACAGCAAAGTTTCTGAGCCAAAACTTGGTTCTGACATCAGCCCGTCGGGGAAAACTTGGTTAATGTTTATGGCTATTGTTCATTTAATAATGGGTGATTGACAGGCATATCACGAATTCCATTTATCCCCAATCAGAGTGGGCAAATTATGCTAATTCAAACAGAATGGTGATTGGGAATAGAGTGATGAATGATACATTGGGAGGAAGACCCATCAAGCAGACTCTCTTTCATAAATGACCTTGGAGATAAAAGTAATGAACTCCGCTGCCATTCATTATCTCTTTCTCCCCTTCATCTTCTCTAGCCATGTGACTAATCATTATTGATTTTCCTATTGATTCTTCTGTCAATTATTCAATGAATTCTTAATCTATAAAATACCAAAATATAGTGAAAAATGCCCATCTTAAGATCAATATTCAAATTGCATGTGTTTCATCAACCAATGGTCCAAACACCAGACGAACAATTAGTCAAGTAACTGATGATAATCATCAACAGTTTTAGTAATTTATGCAATTCTATGAAAAAAATGCCTGCTGAAATGTGAGCATTCGCTGCATTTTTTATACGGTTCATTGCATAAAACAAGCAATTTCAGGGCTTGTGATGAGCATTTATCACTATTTGACATTTCATAAATCTAAAAATAGACATACAATACACAGATTAATAAATGATGAAATGTTGATTACTTGCAGCCCTTAAGTATACGAAAGAAAAGCAGCAAATTCTAATATTTGGGAAGCAGGACTTGATGTTCTGTTCATCACCTAATCGACCGATCTTCACCTTGATGCATGTAACTCGCTCCTCAAGCAACAGCGCAGGGTTCATAGGCATTACAGAGCAAAGGTGAGAAGTGCCTGGTAATCTTGGCTTGACTCCACAGTAAACATTTGACCCATTTGGGGGACATTATGTCAACACCCTGAGGGTTGCACGAGGAAACATAGAAACCTGTAGGTGACATCATCACGGTAATAGGAATCCACACAAACTAGAAAGAGGCTCTCCTTAAATCAAATCTAATAAGCCAGCAGTATGTCAGAAGTCACAGCAATGAGAGTTGTTAACGGTTGGATTTATTGGTGGATGATTTTTTTTTTTTTAGAGCATACTTGGGGTCATAACAAAGCCGTTTAACACTAGGCTCCCACTACTGGTAAATAGCCTCTTTGTGTGTTCTCTCTCCTTCTGTCTCTGACTCTCTGCCCCACCTTTTATACTGAACTCATTTGCTGTCACACTACCCCGATGTCAGCACATAATTACACTATGGGAAATAGATGGTCCTGCAGCAAAAATTCCCCTTGGCTCAGCAGGAGGTTAATGTTGTCCGAGATCCGGTGCCGTTACGCCCCCGGCGGCTGAAACTGTTACGCCTTCCCTGCTGCGAGGGCTGCGCTCGCTGCCTGGCAGGGAGCCTGTGTGCCTCAGCAACAAAGGTCAGAGTCGGAGAGCTTCTGGAGCAGAGCTGTGTGAAAGCTTGTTAATATGGTCCCTATGATGGATTTCATTTATAGCGCCTTGGAACAACTCTCTGTCATGGGAAGCACATGTCTGGAGCACATTCAAAGCATAAAAAAAGACTAAAAAACAAAACCTCAGGCCACAGCAGAGAGAGAGAAGGGGTGCTGGGGGAGGAGGTGTCTTATAGATCCCCATTGTACAGTATGCAGTGGCAACCATTTCATCACCTCAGAGGACAGTTTCTTTAAATATCACATACCTCAAGGATTATAACGACAAATGTCAGTGCAAGATAACATTGAGACGGTTCAGAGTCACTTGATTATTAAATCTTCAGAAAATTATGCAACACTAGTTTTGATATTTCAATTCTGTTCGTTTTAGTCATTAATCATGTAAACAGGCAAACACTCATTTCTCTGATTTTGCCAACATACAGATCCTTGGATGTGTCACAGAGGGAAAAAACAATCATTTGTGCTCAATTTAATAATTAGTCTTTTCAAAATGCCAATTCCTGCTCTTGATTCAAATTATTTGTGCTATTGCGATTGAAATTCGTAATTCATCCATATGTTTTTTTTTGACACGTCCCAGGCTCCATACAAATGCTATGATTTGCTGTTTTTTTCTGTGCATCATTTTGGACTGCTGGTCAGAGAAAAAACACACAATTTAAAAAGGCATTAACTTGAGCTCCCAACATTATAATGTAAATCAAGAAATGCTATTTTGACTAGGTATTTGAAATCCTGAACTTGAAACCATCAAACAACTTCAAACTTTTTTAAAACAGACAGGACAGACAGCGCAGGAAACATGGGGGGAGACATCATGACATGCAGCAACGGTCCTGGGCTGGATTTGAACCCGTGCTGCTGTGGTAAGAACTCAGTTTTAAGGGCATGTACTCCAACAAGGGACCTACTGGGGTGTCCCACTGCTTGAAACTTCCGTCTATATGTAGCTCTTTTAATTAAAAATACATCACAGGTCCGTCTGTGGAATCTTAACTCAGACAGATACAGACAAAGCAGCTGGCAGCAGCAGAACTTTGGGCCAATTTATTAGAAACTCACCGAAGTAGGAGGTGACCTGTCTTGTTCCTGTTGACACATCTACCTATTAAGAAAACACACTGTAGCTTTTCCCTTGTTGCATGATAGGGAGGTGACATCGGGGCGGATGCTGAATGCCAGCCTGGAAGATAGATTATCTGGAGCGAAGACTTTAAGTTCTGTGTTACAAATCTTAGTGGAAGACAATGACTGCAAGTTCATGTGGTATTTAGTCAACGTGGAGAATGCTTCCTTTGGCACACAGTGCAGTACAGTATACTAATCTGGAACTGCAATTGATTTCCGTTGATTTCTATTCCGATTTCTATTCTCTGCTCTTGCAGAGTTATAAACAGCAGTTCAGCAAAAGATTTCTAATAAACCTAATGTATGCTAACTGCTCATTGTTGATTGTCAGACAAAGTTAGCAACTAGCTAATTAAAGTCAAACATAAATTGAAAATATTGGGCTTAACAGCCCAATAGGTAGAGACCAAAGCAGAACAAAAAGGAGAGTGAATGTTGGACTTACATTCATTTGGGAGACAGAAAAACACAAATAAATGCTAATGTTGCATCCGCCGAAATATCAGCAGCTGTTTTCTAACATGGTAGCCATAACATCTTAAAAAGGTTAAGGGCATCCCCCCTTTTTTTTTTTTCTTTTTTTTTTTTTTTACAGCAGATGGTTAAGAAAAACATTTTTGCTGTACTTAGAAGTACAGCAAAAATGGAACACAAGAACAGACCAGAACAGGCTTATGAACTGTGAAACACTGATGGGGTGGAACTTGAACTAACCCAGATAGATTTGACACTGACGAGAGATATTTGAGCCAACTGGGCCCTCTGACCAGACGAGAGAGAAGACGCTCGGGGAGCGCTTTGCTGAGCTCAACTCTGACCTGTCTGGGTGTGAAAGTCCAATGAGAAAGACCAGAGCCAGCATCAGGTTTCAGTTTGTGTGTTAAACTTTTCTTGTGTTGGGAAGAGGGGGGTGGGGGGTGGGGGGGTCAAATGAGTCCAAAGCAGCTTTGAGGAAATTAATGCAACACATGTAGGGTCAGGCCACATGAGCACAGTCCAGCTATTTTTCCCCTCCTATATAAATATCCCCACTGCGGGACAGCGACTGGTTGATCAATCTGTCTTAATGTACAACCGCACATCGGCCAACTCTTCGTACTGGCCTCTTGGGTCTTCACTATCCTGAACAACTCATCTGGAAGATCTGAATCCATTCATACTGAAAAGATACTAAATGCCTCTGACTTGAGATGGGCCACATCATGGTTATAATGTCTCTCTGGGGAAGGACACTGTTTGCTGAAGGAATGTTTTACTACAGTCCAAAAATATATTCTCAGCTCAACTTTCATTTGTCTGAGCATGCAGCACGCAAGCTGCATGCAGCGCTGGGGGCGCAGAGAGTCATGTTGGCTGAAGCTGTACAGCTGGCTAGTAAATACTGGCTGACACTAAGTGCGTCAAGCATCGGAGGAAATCATTCACAAGCGATCCCCAGCTAGGACAGAAACATGCACAAGACAGACAGGGAGAGGAAAAGCGACAAGGAAGCTCAAGGAGTGTCGTCATGAAATATGTATGCCAACATGACGTCGCATGGAGCTGAACTGCTCCATCTTTTCTTAGCAGCCTCGAATTCATGACAGCAATGACAAACGTGCACAGTCTGGAGACAGAGTAGGGACTCATAAAAGGGAGCACTAATGATTTCCACTCATTATGCTTTAATATGAAGTAAGCTGCTACTAATTATTTTCATTAATCGAGCAATCTTTTTGTCTATAAATAGTCCAAAGAAGATGTGAAAAATTGCAAACATTTGAGAGGCTGGAAACAGTGAATATTTGGCTTTTTTATAACCTAAATGACTAATGGATTATAAAAATTGTTGCTGATTAAGTGTTTGAACAACGACTTGTGGTTTCAGCATTCATATGAAAGCAGGCATCACTGCATTTCATACTATTTGATTCTTTTTGTCTTTTAAATGTGATTCCATCTCCTGTGGGTGTAACTTGCTCACACCACTCCCTCCACACATTTATCAGCCTGAATTAGCCGCAAGCAGATAAAGATCCTGCCATCGCTGATCGACTCAGACTTTCCCCAACCACATGCCCAAATGAACTGGCGATGATGGTTTTCAACGGGTCTGAACCCCCATGGGAACAAGCACATCAAGGCCAACTTCTGATGACGATTGCTGTTGATGAATAAATGAACAACTTCCTCATCCTTCAATCTCACTTCTACACAATCGCCCTTGATGGTAATTAATTCCCAGGATACTACAGTGGAATGCCGTGACTGACAGGGTGTTTAGATGTAAAAGTATTCTGTCGGACGCAAAACACCCGAGTGCAGCTCCTCCACTCATCACAGCTGCACATATTGTGTGTGGTGTCCTTGTTGAATCTCACCTAGGGCAAGGAACACTGGTAACTGAGATGTCATGAGCCACAGCCCAAAGGGTTGTAATCACAGCATGAGGCAAACAAACACAGACACGAACCCACTCTGACATCACATCTGAACATCTCCCCAGAGCTCTCAGGCAGATGTTTTCATGTGTTGCCGGGATATCATAAACACAATAAACAAAGTGCAATTTACAGGTTAAAGTCACTTGACTGCTGAAGTTCAAACCAACAATGTGACTTTTATTTTAAATTGGCCACTAAAAAAAAAAAAAGAAGAAAAAAAAAATGGAACTCATCCATAATTGAGAAAAATGAAGTATGTTTGAAGTGCCTTGAAAAATTGAAGCATGCTTAAAATGCCAGCGAAATGCCTGGGGTGCTGGCCTACCACTGATTACAAAAGAAGAGTTTCAGCATCATCAATTATAGAGCGTCTCCTCTGCTCTAAAGGTACACACTGGATGGACTGTGAGCTAGAATGTGATGCTCTGCTTTCACACACTGATCTATCGGAAAGGAGTGAAAGAAATCAATGAATCTAGAAAGCTTGTTTGTACTGTGGAGATGTTTCATTGAGCCCAATCATGTGTCACAGATCTGTGAGTGGTGTTCTAACAAAAGGCTTTCATACAACATGATGCGCCCAGAACAGCCAAAGGGGAGACGTGAAAGCAGAATAGAATAAAATAGACACATAGCAGGCAAATGCACAATGACAGATGCAGACAGGTTAATTAAAAGACGCACATAAAAGCTTTTTCTTCGTGTTTCCAGATGAAAAGGCGGCCATTCTTTCAAATTTGGCACTGAACCTGTGATTAAACAATTAACAAACTAATCCACCTACTACTTCTGCGCATGGATCTTGGACATGACAGGAAAAACAAACTAAATTTGACACCCTCACCTCTTCTTCGCCTCTTACCTTCAGCAGATCTGGAGAGCACACTGTCACACGCCGACAACGAGACAGATAAAGCCTGAAGTGCTGTCAAAAAAACAAACTTCAGACTCCGGCTCCCGGAATTCATGATGCCCGGCTGAAGCTTGGACGGGACTGGCCAACTGTGTTACTGCAGCTCAACCATCATACAATCACAGCCCACCAACAGCTGATGTGCGAGGAACCCCCCCCACACACACCTCCTCCTCCTCTTCTTCCCCAGAATAAAACCACTTCCTGAAATATGATCAAGTATATGAGCGGCGATTTAGGAAATCCCGACGACAGCTGATTCAACTCCGCGCGCTTTCCCCATTCAGGGATGTCCAGGTCTAAAGCTGCGTCGCGCAAAGAGTGAGAACTGTGCAGGAAAGGAAATATGAACAAATACACAGGCAGCAGCTGTCTGGATCGCCCACAGGAATGACATCAATTTCGGGGCAATTACTGAAGAGAAGTGTTGTCTTATGAGTGGGACCATGTGCTTCAATGTAACGCTCCGCGAGGTCCTAACGCCGCCTCCAGCGCCCATAATCGGTTACCGAGCTGCATCAAGCACACGGAAATAAATAAAGCACAAGTTCCGGTTCCAATTTTCAAAAATATAAAAAAAAAAAAAAAAACATGCAACTGTGATGGACAGTAATGTTTGTACAATTGTTGTTGTTGTTTTTTCACTATAAAGAATATATTAAGCAAATATAGGCTAAAATAATTTATTGTGTGTCCTTTTCCTTTAATCTGTCCCAGGTTAAACAAAATAAATTTAGATTTTTCTAAAGATTCCTGATGACAGGTCATCACTTTAAGTCTACTTTTATACAGAGCTATTGCTGTGCCTTCACTGTGAGATTCAATCGAATTGCGTGAAAAAGCCTCTAAAAGTCGTTCAGATTCAAAAAATAATTAAAAAAAACAGATATAGCAGGTATTTTTGCTGGTTCCATGAGCTGAAACGTCCTATGTCGTTGCAAATTGAATATATATAAAGCTTGTGAGTGGACCTTGAAATGAATGTCTATGACTTCACAGATGCTGAATTTAACCCATGTGCCCTTGTTCTTAGAACAGCCTGGGAAGTGCAGGACAAAGAGCCTTTTATTTTGAAGGAAAACCACTACATTTCCGGCCTGTCCCTTGATGTCTCCTTCTTAACTTGACCTAAAGGCGCGCACATACTGTAACAGCCCAGTGTGTGTAAATGTGGATGAAATAGCCTACACAGCCCTCACTCGTAGATGTTTTTGTGGAAACATGTTCTTCAGTCAGAGTAAGCTGAAGGCAGCGTTGTGTGAACAAAATGCAGATTTGTAAATCCAGTTGAATGTGTTGACTCCATGTATGCAGCACTTGGCTTCAAACCAAAAGCCTTTTTGTCTGTGTACAGAACACACACCAGGAAACAGCTAATTGTCCTACTATTATCAGCATCAAGTGTATTAATGTTATGTATGTTCTAATATATTGACAGGACTCACAACCAGCCACCACTTGTTATAAAATGATGTAGATTACTGAGCATGGAGTGCCTATGGACATGGTCCATTCACACACTATAGCTGAGCTCATTGTGCTCCTCACTGTGTGCACTCTGCACCACATGACCATCCAGTTCAGAAGGTAGCGCAGACAGAAAATAGGCAGATGTCCACATGCAGGCTGGCTTAGAAAGCGTTTTCTCCCGCGACAGGACAAAATTAAAGTACAGCCTTTCAGATACATCCTATTGCTGCTTTATACCATTTGAAATATGGGAATTACAGGGTGCACTCCAGTGTCATGATACCCAGAAACCTCAATTTCTCCAAACTCTTCTTTGAGGGAGAACTCAGACTAGAAATAAAAGAATACTAAGGAGTATTTCTCTGCATGCTGATTTGAGTGGAACTCAACATTCGGCTATGGGATGTTACAAAGAGCTGATCTTTTGCTCTTTTTAAGAACCCGGGGATGCTTGGAGGAAGATGATAAGGTGCAGAGAGGAGCAGGCAGTAAAATAGGACTTTCTGTTGGTGTGCTGGGACAGATAGTGTTCAATAATAAATCCCAGCTTCATGGAAGTTATTCCATCTAACCTCTGTCATGTCGATGCAGTTTGGAATAAAACATTCTTAAGGAGTGACCAGAGACCAAATTTATGTCACATTTGCAAATTAAACAAGATATAAACACAACTCAAATATAAAAATCATACAATTAAATTCCAATATAAAATACATAAGATGAAGTGTAGAGAATTCAGTTATTTTTCCATGTTACATTGCACATTGAAACCTTCTTTGTAAAGCTGAATAGAGCAAACAACACACACTAGATGTCCTTCAGTCTAAAAGTATTCATTTTATAAAGCAGAAAAATAATATGAACTAATACGAGTGCGGTTGATAATAATCCCCTACCACTCAAATACAAACACACAAGTGCACTGAGATGAAGTAGGCTTACAAAAACAGTCCGTCACAATCACCTGTCTTCTCCCATCCATCAGCGCAAATTTAGATGGATGGAACAGCTGGATGATAGAGGAAACACCAACGTCAAAGCTAATGAGTAAAAAAAACAAAACAATTAAGAACAACGAAAAGCGCGTCTGCTCTGTTGTCTATTGTTCCAAAGAATATTCACACATCTCACTTTTGATTTATGCCCAGCTCCATCATGTTGCTGAGCAGCACTCTGAGCACATCCACTCTGGATCAAAACACACAAATCTAAATGTGTCATGGCGGGCACCAGCCCATCATGAGACAAAAACAGAGACAAAAGCTCCATTCAAATGTGCACTGTCCATTAACAGGGCATTTCCAATGAGAAGAGGTCACATTCCTTCATCGTACAGCTAATAGCTGGCACTGAGTGATGGCAGAGCCCACGTCAGGCTTCTCGCTGCTTATTGGTTGTATAATGAGGATGACTGCTGAAGACTGTCCTGGATGGGACTGTGAAGCATAATAAATTATTCCGTCTTATATCACTGCTTCACATCACATGAGATCATGTGAAAGTGGCTGCGTGCGGACATCAGTGCATTATCGTGCAGTGAGAGGTTCCTCTGCATCCCATTACATGAAGTATTCTGGAAAGAAAGGCAATTTGCAATCAAGTGAAAACAAGATAAGACTGATAAGCAGCATACATTACTGGTTCAGCCATTACACCAAAAGGGATGTCAGTCAGTGTTTTGAGATATAAGGCTTGAAGCAGAATGTTGAGACATGACTCTATACAGTGCATCCATTTCGGCCATCTTTATTTGTAATCGTACACCACAAGGGCAGTTAGGACAGCTGAGTCCCAGAGATAAGCATTTTTTTTTCTCAAAATCAATGGCAATCTTTCAAAAATATCCAAAGAGTTGTCTTACACCACTTAGCACTTGTTTGAAGGTATTTCAAGGATCTTTAAAGGCTCTTCTGCAGAGGTGCATCAAATATATTCTGTCCACTGCACAATAAAAACAGTTTCAACCTATTTAAACTGTGCCACAGTGCTGCTCTGTTTATTTATCCAAACAAAGATGAACAAATCTCTCTCTTAATGTTGGATTACTACAACACATAAATAATAACATCAAGTTTTACTATTAGGTCTATTTATCTGTGTTAATGTTATACTTATGTGGTGTCCTACAAATTGAGGAGATCTATCACTGTCTCCTATCATCTTTTTTTGGATTAGGGAATAAAGTGGAGTTGCAATAAGGGAAATAGGTTAAAAGTAGTATTTATTGTGCATTAGAATATATTGTTTTATCCAGATGGGCTGAAGGGCCTTTGAAGGTTCTGGAAAAACCTTCAAAACAGCGGTAAGTGATGTTAAATGACCTTCTGGGTTTTTGAAAGATCGCCATGGATTTATCTTTCAGAAAAACAGATGTTAAGCTCGGCAACCTGAATGAAATGCAAATGCGCGCAAGAAAAAACAAGGGCTAAAGGCCAGCTAGAGTTAAATCATGACCAACGCTGATATTTCAACTCATATTCAGCACTGTCAAAGGGCAAAGGTCACTTCATCAGTCTGTTGCACAATGCTACATTCATGTCATCGTCTTCATCCGTTGTCGCTCATTCAGCTGTTGTTCCTTTGAAGAATCTGATCCAACAGTTTCTGCAACAAGGAAACAGGATACTCAGATTACTTCAACATTTAGGACAAAATGACGGCTACAGATCACCATTCTAGTCCTCACAAAAACCATGTGGCCTTTTTGCAATCCAGGCAAACAAACAAACACACACATTCTCTCAGACACAGGAGTGAAACCTGGTCCTCTCAGCCACACTGTTCAGGTTTCCAGCTCCTCTTTCAGGACCTGCTGGAGCTTTGGCATCGCCCCTCTTCCCGGTGTTATCTGCCATAGCAGCAGTGTGGGTGGAGCAGCTGTGTGTGGGCACCCACACTGTCTGCAGCTCGGCTGAATGGTGGCACTGCACCGTAGCTCTCTCTGCCACTGAAGGGCCTTTTGTTTCACGGGGAACACAGGCCTCATACACTCAGCACAATGAGACTGTTCACAGTTTCCATAATGAGAGAAAGGGTGTGGGGTGCTCTGTGGACGAGAGTGACTAAAATTCCTCTGGCAAATCAAACTGTGTTCAGCAAAGCACAATAATCATTGAGCATACAACAATTAACAACCAATAATATCTACATCACATGCTGGAAATGTCTCTATGGTGCAGTTTTTTCAGCTTTTCTTATAAAGCTCACCGCAGAAATGCAAGAAAATAGCAAAAGTTTGGCAGCAGCGACCTCTGGTGGCACAATAACCTCATTGTTCTCAAAGGCAACCTCAAGGAATCCTTAAACCGTGTAAATATTCAGTGTAATCTGACTCCTTTTGAATTAAGCACACCTGACATCTGTTTTCCCATTGATACATCTTTACCATTTCTTTAATGTTTCTCTCCAGAGTTACGTACAATCAGTACAGCGGCATTAAATCAGAGGTCACCTCCATGACGTGTTATCTAAAGTAAAAGGTGCACATAACAAAATATTCCTCCAGCCCTGCAGTTATTATTACAAAATACTGAAAGATTTAATCAAAAATGAAAAGAAATAAATCGTTGATTATGTGCTGTATGGAATATGTCATACATGACGCTGAATGTGATTTCCTTCTTTACATTGATGCATCCCATCCACCCCCTTGTTTTTGTGTTTTTAAGGCTTTTGTATCAACCACATGTGTTCCACTCAGCACTTGTCTTTTCTGTGAACCACAATGGAGTTGATAGTTGATTTGAAATTAGTTCCAACAGCTACAACAGCAGCTGCAGAGGAGCAAAAATAAAAAGCTGCATTGTTACTACGGGGCTTTAGTATCAGCCATTACTGAAAAATGTTTCACCTTTTGCAAAGTCTAATTGAGCTTGTAGGAGAAAGGTCTGTTATTACATGCTCAATTGCATGTGGGTCATATGCACAATTAATGCTCTGCTCAGCGTGTCAGGCAAACACTTGTTAACACAATGGTGAGCTGTTTAGACATTATTTGTTTCAGTTTCATTATTTTCAGGGATTTGGTGATTCGGTGCATAATTTGTGCATACATACTTTTTAATAACAACTTCAGGGAGCTCAAAATAGGCAGGTCAGTATTTAGAGATGAAGAACATACTATTATTTATCTGCTTGGTCCGCCCTTCATTGAAGATATTCGATGTTTACATAGTGAAATATCAAAATCCAACACTCCAACAGGCTTTTTGTGGCTGCACCATTCGAGATTCAGATTCAGATTTTATTTATTTTAGGCCAAATATTGTGGCAAGGAGTACAGACATAAAGCATTTAGTAAGCATTACTCAAGAATGCACCTAGTTTATATACTATCCTTTATCATCTGCAATAATAAAATAAAATAAATAATAAAAGCTTGAACATATATGGATGGTTTACAAAGAATATTGGTAGGTGGTTCTTTCTGTTCTCAGCAATACTTGTGTTTTTTACATTCAAACAGAATGTGATATTTTTACAAATTACAAATAGCATGGCCATACCACTTTTACTATTTCAATTCATAACATGAATTGCATGATGACATACTCTGGAGCTCATAAGGCCTCCTCTGCAAAAAAAAAAAAAAAAAAAAAAAAGCTTTAACCTCTTTGCAACTGCAAGCTTCCGCTATTTATTATTCATTATCATATTATCTGATAATATCACATGAAATTATCTCTGATCCAGCCAAAAGTAAAAGAAACCCCACTCATCTAAAATGTGTTGAATAGATGTAACCCATAGTGGAGAGATACGTATGCTCCAGTAACATACAAATTAATTAAAGAGGTAGCTAAGCTTGATGTCCCTCTTCAACCAGTTCCTTCAGTAATTCTATTTTTAATACCTATAAATATCTCCCACACTTCACATGTATATAACACAACTGGTACTCTATCACAAAGCTCTGGTCTAATATCTATTGGTAAATCAAACTTTCTACCTATGCATACGAAAGGAAGCACAGCTCTAAGAGCTTATTTACAGAGTTCCTCTTCAGCAATTTAAAATCAACTGTGTGATTAAATACAACTGACCCCAAGCTAACAAAAACTCAGATTCGGCTCTTTTACCAAAACCACAGGACTTCACACAGTTATATATGTTCACGATGACATTAAGGGATCTAGATTTCTTTAGATTACTTTCTGCAATTTAAACAAGAGTGCATCTCTCCACACTATATCCAATGCTTGACTATAGCCAACAAAAGAACAGAACAGGATCCTTTACTTGAACTTTAAGCAAAACATGTTTACGTATAAACATATGCTCAGCTACTGAGTACCCTTTCTCAGAAACCTGCCTGGATTTCCTTCAAAGTACTACTATCTTCACAAAACTCGAACAACCTTACATT
The DNA here is from genome assembly GCF_042242105.1 of Pempheris klunzingeri. Taxonomy (NCBI): domain Eukaryota; kingdom Metazoa; phylum Chordata; class Actinopteri; order Acropomatiformes; family Pempheridae; genus Pempheris; species Pempheris klunzingeri. Next base: position 7,356,214 of record NC_092031.1, on the reverse strand, counting down.
CAGTATATTAGTCTGAAGTTTGCCCAAATACCCAAAAGTGTAATACCCCCCCATTATTATTACAACCCTCGAAAATCCCCACTCCTCTTATATTTCGGAACAACAAGACCAGTAACCCAGTTTTTAGGGATTATCCCTGAGCTCAGGATTGTGTTGAAGAATTTAACATAAACAGGTAAAAAGATGCAGGCTGTGTTCCTAATGTATTCGTTCAAAACTTTATCTATACCAGCAGCCTTATCACTCTTCAGGCTCGCTTTACCTTTTGCAATTTATTCCTCTGTGAAATCAGCCTTTGGTGCCCCAGTAGCGAGTATATGATCAGCATGATCCCTTTGGGATTCACTATCGGCCAGCTTTTGAAGTGCTCATTGAAGTCTTTCAAGTGGACAGGACATTCTTCATCCTTGTTATTGTTAGCCGGCATATCCAAGTACAGCTTTGGGTTTTTTCCTTGATTTTCCCCAGCTCACTGTTAAATTTCATTCTTTGAGCTCTCTGTGCCTTCATCATTTCTCTTTTTTATTCTTTACTTTTAGTTGTCCCCACTTTCCTTACATTTACACTTGTTATGCATCTTCTTAAGATATGCCTGTCCTTTATATAGACATTCAAAATTAAAATGAAACCATGCACGTTTTTTTCACATGAAAAATCTTGTCTTGGAAAAGTAATTCTCATACTATCAATCATGATTCTGCATATTTCATCCCATTCCTTCAAATGTAAATATTGTCTGTGTCTTTTGCCTCACTCTATAGATAAATCCTTGGCATATCATATCAAAGCCTGAGCAAGAATGCTCGCAAGAATTAAAAAAAAAATTCTGCGGGTTCGAACAATGTTTGACTGCAGGTTAGTGACGTTTTGGTTTTGACAAAAAGATAAAGAGATTACCTTTTTGAAAAGTTCAACTCGCTGTCTGTTGCTCAAACACATCTCCTTCTTCTTCTCTTCTTCTTTTTTCTTCTTCACCTCTGCAAGTGTACTGTAACAAAATAATCATTCTGTGTCTCTTATGATGGTAGAATTTTTGGTAAAGAAAAAATGGCTTGATATTCAAACTTTTTCAAGTATTTATCTGTTACCTAAAAACAAGTATTAAGTATTTTCTAATATACAGACAGCCATTCCCCCTCCATGTGCCACTACTTACTGTAAGCTACTGTATATCAACTCTATCCAACACTATTTTCTGTATAAATCCACAATCTAACCCCTCAGTCTAACATTTCTTCCTAATCAATAGGTGGATCTGTCAGGAAAGAAAATAAACAAGTGAGGTAAGGAAGAGAAAAACATAATTAGAGCAAAAATCTTGCCAGAGACACAAGAGAAGCGTGTTTTGTATGGAGGTGTCACTGATACAGGCTCTGTCTTCACATGCAAAAGCAAAACAAGAGATAAGGTAAAGATTGAGTTGGAACTCACTGCTTAGATCTGAGCTGCATCTCTCTCCCAGTAATGGCTCTATCTCTGGGTCTGAAAAGGTTATCTGGAAACACGAGCATGTACGCACACATTCACACAGACACACACACACACACACACACACACGATGCTGATTGAGTTGAAGGCTCAAAAGCATGGCAGTAAATCACTAAAGATTTCCTGGTGTTTGAAGAGACTGAAAGCTTTCTCTCTTATAGAATCTACAGAGAGAACAGACAAGAGTATTTTAAGTTAGGATCTAAAATTGATTTCCACCTCACATTTTATGGATTATGATTTTGTATCACCATCATGCAAGAACTGTCATAAAACATTTACAGAGGTTCATCACATTGATGAACACGTCTGTGAAGTACAGTGATTTTTTAAACTCTCTGAACTTCTCTAAATCTCCCTGTCCGAGCTGCCATTGCCCATTGGTGTATGTTTCCATCATGGCCAGTAGAGGGCAGAGAGCGCTGCAAAATCTGTGTCACAAATCTTTAAATTCTTTATTGCTTACTGTGAAGCCTGGCGCTGTGAATGGAAATCTCATCAGAGAAAACACTGCATCGAGAGCTTAATGACATTTGAAGGTTGCAGAAATATTTCAGCAGAAGTCGAATTCTGTCAAATATTTCCGAAACCCTGTAATTCAAAATGTATATATATATTTTACTTCCAGCTTTCTCTCTTTCTCTCCTTTGAGATAATTTTGACTATATATCAGACTCAGAGTGTCCTTTTATTACATTTCAGATGCAGGCCTATTATGTGGTCCATTCCTAATATGAAACGTTATTTTCTTCATAATTTTTTATACATTTACTTCATTTAAAAAAAGAATAATTTACCTTTTCTATGCAACTTCTGTAAATGAACTGTACTTAATAGGAGCATAGAATCTTAATAAGGTTGCCTGTCATTGAGTAGTTGTGGTGGATCACCCTGTCTAAAATTACTGCTAACTCAGTGTTTTGGGTGTCACTAGAGGATTTGAGTGGATTTAGCACCCCTTCAAGCAAAAAATAATTGTGAATATATTATACAATTGAGCAAAATGTTACCTATCAACAGCTTAAATCCAGAAATATTGGTATGAGCCTTGAAAAAATAACGCAACTGGCTGAAAACTACCCCCCTTGTTCTTTGTTCTGTGCCTGTATTTTTGTGGTTGGTCATGTGGCAAACAGCCACTGCAGCTGCAATGGGACAATGGGTGGTACAGTGGATGAGAGAGGTGAGGATGGATGCTGGCACAGTACCGCTCAGAGAGGTAGCCCGGACACCGTGGGCTCTCCTATAACTGGGAGCAGCAGCCGCCTGCGGCTCTGCCGAATTCATCAGCTCCCTCCTCTCCTGTGCCCTTCGCTCCAGCAATCGCACTCTGCCCTGGGAACGACTGATGAAGTCTGGTCTGGACCTCTGCAGTGCGTCCTGCCAAAACCAGAAACATTTAAGCTCAACCCCCCCTCATTTCCAACTCTACCTGCCCCAGAATATAGCCCTTGGGCATCCCATTTGGAAAACCAAAGCAAGTATAAATGTGTCATTCTCTTTCCCTGACATCGTGGTGTATTTTAGTGGTTGCCTGCCCGGGGGTGAAAAATCCCCAAAGGAGGAAAAGATTAACCTGACGGGTCACATAATTACCAACATAGGGATTTTTTCCAACTTTTCTCTCGTCTTTGATTTGTGAAATATTGGACAATTTTACCCACTCAGCCCTTTAAATGAAAATTAACCAGTTCAGCTCTTTCATTATACTGGTTGCAACACACAAGTATGCTACAAATGGGCATTTCATTGTTTTAAAGGGTCACAAAAATCTTAACTTGTGTTTCTTTTCTTTGTTATTCAGACTCACCTTCAGAGAAATAGTTTCAGGTGACCTTTCACAGTCATGACTCAGAGGAATAAATCCAGCATGAGGCTGGCTGTGGCGCCGGACTGGGCTTTGATCTGGATGCGGCTTCATACATCTTCCCTCCTTTGTCACTACCAAGGCAGAGAAAATCAAATTGTTTGTGTCCCATTTACACCTGGCTTGGCATCTCGGGCCTAAGCCCAATGCACTATTGCTCAATAGCCCTCTGGGCCCGCCATGACATATTACTTCTTGGCATGAATCAAATAGGCACAGTATGTAAGGGCTGAGGAATTTCCGCTGGATCTGTATTGATTCAATCAAAGATGTAGCTCTGAAAACAAAGTGCTGAGCTTGCAGCATTTTCAGTTAATTGTAACAGAGATCAATGCTTTATAAGGTGAGAAATTATGACTACATACGAGTGGAAGAGAGAAGTAATAATACCAGTATTTCCCTGGGGTGATGCAGTGGAGTCCTTCTCAGAACTGCCATTTGGTGTTTTCTTCTTACTAAGTTGTCTTTGGAGTTTGATATTTGCTATGATCGCAGCTGCATTGAGGGCAAGCACTTCCTCTGGAGACTGAGTTGAGTGGGGATCTGAAATTCAAGAAGACTTTGATGTGAGTGAAGAGCTGGTAAAAAAAAAGACACAGAGGCAGATATTGGGCTTGTTGCTGTACACCACCGGCAGATTTTAATACAATTTCATAATGTCCTGCCTCGGTTCGAGGTTGACTGTATCAAACATTGAATTTAAATTATGTTGCCTAAGGCCTCTGTAATTAATTGATGACACTGTTAATGAATGTGATTAAAGAATAATTAATAATTTCACACAGAGAAAAGCCATCATGAATAAAGAAACACACTTGCTCAGCAGAAAACTCCCTCCTCATATTACTAATTCATCTGAGTATTCAGGATCCCAAAAACAACAATAGCTTGAGCTGACAGCTTCAGCCATTTTACATAATCAAACGACTTGATGTCAGACTTCCAGCAAAATCAGCGAAGCTCCAAGTGTTAAGATCCTGGAGCAATAAATGGTAAATAAAGAGCCCATGTCTCTCATATTTGATTATTTAGCTAGAGCATTGAAAGGACTTGATGATTACTTATAAAGACCAGTGATGTGACCTGGACTTGCCCCAAAACACTTTAAAACAGCTCTGCTTTCATTCCTTGCTTTAACCATACAGGAATACGGATTGACATTTTGGAAAATACACATTCTTGCCAAGAGTTACATTAGAAGAGCGTTGGTGGGAAGGGGAAACAGCTAATCTGGCTCTGTCCAAGGATGAAAAGGTCTCCCAATCCTCCCCTCCCCCCCAACAGCTCTAAAGCTCATCAATTAGCATGTTTTATCGTCTTTTTGTCACTTTAAGGTTGCCACGCAACCAGCAGAGGCTCCAGGAAGTTACTGTACCAAGAAATAGTCAATAGGACATAACCACCCAAAAAAACCACAAACAGTTTTAATTTAAAATTTTTGTACAGACGTATCAAATGAGATATAATGTGAGGTGTAGATGTGCTGGGTGGCAGTGGTAGCTGTTTTCCGCTGTGTTCAGGTTGTATGCTTTATATATTCTAGCTTTATATTTAACATACAGATATGAGAGATGTATTACTTTTCTCATCTAATAAGTGTATTTACCAAAACGTCTTATTAACCTCCACATTATTACCGTGAATCTATGGCTCGAATCATATGTCAAAACCCAAAAACCAAGTAAATGAATAGCTCACATGCTTATTCGTCACTGTTAAATGCTTGTTTTTATAGTGTTTTTTCTTTTTCTTTTTTTTATAGTGCTCTTGCGTATTTTCTAATGCTCTTGTTTAGAGTTTATTTATACTCTTTGGCTATAACCGGGAAGCGAGTACTCAATTTCGTGCCATCTCATGTGAAAATGTGTGCTGGTATGACAGTAAAGATCCTTGAGACTCTGTGAGAGTGGGTTTTGGCTCCCAGATGGATAATGAGTCCACACAACGTGATACGATGTGTGGACAGATGTTTGTCCCCGCAGCATGATTACTAAAAAGAAACACACCTAAATCTAATACCTGCTCTGACCGTTCTGGGGACCAAAATGTATTCTAGCACATCCTAACGCTTAATTTTCACCATGTTTGGCACCTTGTGATCCTCCCTGTGCTGTCAGTGAAAAGGGGAACTAGAATAGATTATGCATGCAAAGAGTGGCGTGGGCAAATAAAAGAACATGAAAGTGAGAAAGTGTCTGTAGGTGCTGATGAGGACTCTACAACTAGGCAATGCTATCTGACATCGGAGCAGATATCTGGCATGGGTGTCAGTTGCACTCAAGGCAGCAGATAATGGACTGATCTCAATACAATCTAACTATCAATAAGACATCAAATGACAATATTAAACCTGAGAGTTCAGCCCTTGAATGCTGAAGTGTGTGTAACAACTTTAAGCTATAACACACAAATGGCACAAAGGAAGTGTATATTTAGACACTGCCATCCTTTGAAAATGGAGATCAGAGAAAAAGGGAGCCTGTGTGCTGACAAGAACACTGTCGGAGTGGGACAGAGGAACCTACCCGGGGCCGTGATGAGAGATAGACAGGGGGACGCTCTCCTCACTGGATTCTCTGGCGGCGATCTTTCTTTCTCACCTCTGTTTGGCTTTAGGGTGTCTGCCGCTAGCTGACCTGCTTCTCTCACTGCTGTTTGAGGGCTGATGAAACTACTGTCAGAGTTCACAGGGTTGATATTGGCCTCTTGTGGAAGTCCAAAGCTCCATTTCCTGGCAGCTGGTTGTGTCACATTCTCCTTGCTTGGCTCACTGTGTCCAAACACATTGCCATAGCAGCTCAGCGGTCTGTGCGGCCTGACCGATCTCTGTCCAACAGCCCTCAGAGAAACCTCTGAGGGAGCAGGTGCTGCTATAGCAGAGGGGGTGCTCATGATAAGACTCAAAGTGGATCTGTGCAGTGTTCCACCATTTCTCTCTGGATCTGGAGTGGATTTATTTGGTGCAACAGCTGAGTTTGGCCTCTTTGTGGAATCCAGCTGATGATGTGAAGGTGCTGCATTGTGTTGTAAATGGTTCCCCTCACTCCACATGCTGTTTTCCTTGTACACTCCCTCTGTGTAGCTGTGTCTATACTCTGGGTGTTTCATCCTAGACCCTACTTTGGCTGGACTGTAGCTTTCCCTGTGCTCTGTCACTTTGATGATAGTAGCCTTTCTTCTGTGGACCACTGTGTCCAAAGCCTGGCCAGCTGGTGGGGTCCCTGCCCTTTCTGTGGTCGAGGCAGGACTAGTCATCATCCTTTGCTCTGTCACTTTGACGATAGTGGCCTTCCTCTGCACTGTGACCTGCCTAGAGTTTGGGTCCATGTACTGGTGGGTTTGTGGCAGAGAAATTGATTCGCGGGACTGGGAAGACTGGCTGCAGGTGTTGGAGCCCGGCAAACTGGCCGATCTGCTCACTTTTCTGGAGGAGATGGTGATGGAAGAGAAGCCAGCTTTGTTCTGAGGGATGATTGTAGTCACAGCAGAGCTTGTCTGTACGTGTGAGGCCTGTGGACAACAGTTTGTTCTACACAGCGGAGCTGTTGGTCTTATAGGCTGAACACTGCTTGTCCTATGTAAAGGAGTATAAGTCTTGTACGTGTCTGTGCTGTTTGTCCCTTGCAGTAGAGTGTGTGGTTTCCAGGGATCAGCAGATGCTGTTCGATGCAAAGGAGTCTGCTGGAGGGGCTCTTTGCTGGTTGTTTTTATCAGGGGGGACTTCCTGTTGTAGTCTGAGCTGGAGAGTTCGTTGGACTGACTGCCTCCAGGGAAAGCTGACACCCTGTTGGTATTCCAGCTTCTCCTTAGAGCTTGCCAGCCCACAGGTCGGTCCCCTTCGTTAGCTGGAAAGCTTTGTTTTTCTGGCACCTACAGCGTGTGGATAAAAGAGATTCTATGTGATAAATATCCTTAATTATGTATGGAAACCCCATCCCACCCCCCTGTTGTTGCAAATGTCTCTTGCTAAATGTTTCGTCGTTAATCAACACAATAAAACATATGCAGTACATTAATCTTGCCAATTTGAGCCTCTGACAAATACAGAAAATGGAATACAACCTTATCTAATACGGCATGAGATATTGACAATTTGACATCTCTCTAATACTACATTTCAACAGCAGGTCAGATGTCTTGTCTTTCTTTAGGGCTTTGCTGTTTGTTCTTCAGTCAGATGACTCTCCCCATGCTTGACACAGTGAATGCCCCAGTAGCAATGGAAGCAACAGCAGGCAAAGCCAGCACACAGCGTGACTTATCCCTCACAGAATCACAATGAGACTCTATCCTCAATAGAAACTAAGAGGCAAAAAAGCAAAGACCCTGGTCCTTGTGCTAGAGGATTCTGATGGTGTTTATGGAGCATGGAGAAATGCTGATATGTCCCTGTTGCCACCAGATTTATGATGTGACATACTGCCCTGAACCCTCATTCATCAATGTTGCATAAACCATGCGGTAATCATTTCTAAACAAAATATAAGATTAAGCCATTTGTACTTGGCGAAAAAAACACCTTGTGTCTGTGAATATTATTCACCATAGAGGGCAGACTGTGATGAAAAAACTAGTACAGTAGTCTGTTTTTTATGTCTTTTATATTTATATTCGATGCAGGCCACTAATATATTTCTCAAATTATGAACATATTCATATATACACAAGTCCAATGATTAAAGTAAGACAGTGGTAATTAAGGCTGCAGGCAGTTTAGTTCAGTTAAATCTTGTATGAGGCAACAATAAGAAGTAAATGCTATTATAATTGACTATTGTTGTGTTATTTGCTGGTTTATCCTCAGCTCAGTGTAAACCAAACAGAACAAAGGTGTTATCATTTACCTGTTCAATAATGACAGAGCCTGGACGGGGTGTCTGATACGTCTTAACACCCAAAGCGCTCGGACTGGTGTGACATCCCTCCGCTTCTCCATCTATGTATGAAGGCAAAACAAATGATCCACTGTCACAATCCTCACAACACATGCTCACACACACACACACACACACACACACACAGGCATTTCTCTGACTGTATAGCAGTGTTGACACTGTCAATAATTGACGTTGGCACGGTAAAGTGAATCTAGCACCACCCCAGAGACACTTGTCTGCTTCCTCAGGAGACATAGCAACTTGACTGGTCTCCTTCTCAGCCTTGACTGATACTCTATTGCCACCCTGACTGCGTGCCTGGCTGCATTTCCACCTGCTGCTGTTACCATGGCGACTGGCTCTCACTTCAGGATAACCCTTGAATGCTGTGTGGACAATCTGTAGCGTTAATTTTAAGGGAGAAAACAAGAGACAAGGTGAAAATTGCCCCACTTTGCAAATGCGATTACAGCCGAAAAACACAGAAATGTGTCTTTAGTTGTGTCACAAAAGACTAGTCTTTCCGCCACGTTGTTCCACCTGCTGCCATCACTATTTGTATAATTTATTTCCCCATGCCAAGTTGTGAGTCCCCCCCCCCCCCCCCCCAAAGAGCTTCTGTCATTACCTCCACTAGCTGAGCTCAAATAACCTTTTTTTCTGAATCAACAGCTGACCCTATTATCCCAGAGTAAAATAAAAACGCAAGGCCATATGGCAAATACCCTCTGAAGTCCCTACCCTCACAATTTATTTCTCATCCACATGAGTTTTATTTAAATAGTACATGTGAGCAGGGTGAAAATTGGCCAGCCTATCTAAACATGAAAGCCCTTGGAGCACAAGATCCAATTTTATTATCATTTGCTCATTAACATCAGGCCATTTTAAGTTTGTTAAATGTGACTTTTATGGAGAGAGAGGGCACTAAGTGTCTGCAATGAGACCTCGAGTCCGATTAAAACTGCTTCTGCAAGGGTTGTCAGTGACTAGCAGACAGAGAAAAAAAAAAGACAAAAAAAGAGAGTGAGAAAGAGTTGGGATAATTTGCTAGCTGGAGTGCAACAGAATCAATTCTTGTTGGAATAATTTGGGTTGGATAGTTATTTTTGGTTTCAGGTGTAGAATCGTGCACTGACAGATGAGCAAGATCAACTAGCATCAAAACAAGACACATTTGGATGCAGTCCTGCATAGAGAGTTTTGACTCTTCAGCTCATTGTTGGGAGTTCAGCCGTGGCTAATTTATGTGCATGCAGCTGCATAGTGTTATTACTCACTATGATGTAACAAAAAATATGAATATTAATGGCCCATTTGATTGACTAGCAAGAGGTTTATAATTGATCAAAGAGCATCACAGGAGATATTGTATTGGTTTTTCTTCAATTATGCTTTGATACATCATGGTTGAACAGAAGTCCCTTTGCTAATACAGCACGTGACTCAAAAAGATCGGTTAAAAAAAAAAAAGATTACCAATATCATATATACCATAAGGAGATGGTAAATAAAACCTGCACTTTTTTTTTTTATCAAAGTTCCTTGCTGCTATGGACAGATTGCTTTGATTTCTGCAAGCAGCCCAAGCATTGCCAGGATAATCTACGTATAAACAAGGACAAGGTTGGAAGATCAAGCCTCAGATCAAACTCAGTGAGTGTGGGGTTGCTGTGTTCAAAGATTAACAGGAATCCTTCTCCAATCAGTCTGCATCTGCCCTTATCTTGCTGCCTCCCGCTCCCCCCATATCTTTTCATCACCTTTTCAAGCCTAATTTGCCTGTTTCCTTTACCTGCAATCCTGCCAGAGTACTATGGCACAAGTCGGGACCAGTTGTATTTGAAACTGACTTTGTTTTTTTTTTTTGGGGGGGGGGGGTTGTTTAAAGTGATCATCCAGTCAGTCAGCGTGGAGCATTTGAAAGAGGACAAGGGCAACACTGCTGCAAGGAGCTGATTAGAGGCAGGTAAACTGTGTGGTAAGTCAGCCCTGAAATAAGCTCTTGTTCTCCCTCTGGCAAACCCAGCCCCCGCAGTTACCCTGTGGCCATATTTGTTCGAACACTGATCATGCACTAAACATCACTTGAAACGGAACCTTTGTGCATTTTGAGGAAATTGCTGTTATACAAGCGCATGTTTTTTAAATTTGGTTTTATTTATGGCTTTAAAGTTTGACTCGACTTACTTTATGATTGCACGTGCATAATTGTGCATTTGTTGAACATATGAGGGTATTCATTACTATATTCAACTGAAAACCCAACTGTTATACAAATGAATGTAAACTGATACGGCAAACCGCTTATTAGTACATACCCTGGTGCCTGTTGGCTGTTGCTTGATTCTTTGGAAATGTTGGAGTGATAGGTTGTTTCAGTTTCACCTGTAAAAAGAAAAAGGGCCCATTAGAAGTTGTCATTTCACCAAAGAAGTATCTTTGAATCAGCTTTGTCTGACCTAAAACAGTAGATTTTTCTTTGGGAGAAAGTTCTGGCATCTAAAAGGTCCCATATTATGCAAAATGCACTTTTTCTTGTGCTTCATGCCCTTTTAACATAAATATGTGTCCCCGGTGTGTCTACAGACCCTCAAACTAAGAGAAAAGACCACCCTCTCTCTTTTTCTCCGGCTCCATGTTCCAGTAAATGTGCATGAAAACAAGCCTTTAGATTCGGCTCCCTTTATTATGTCACAAGTTGATCAGTTGAACATGTGACCCCCTCCAGCCTTTCAGCAGACCAACTGTCTCAGTCCACCGTTGCTTTTTCTCTCCCTAACATCAGTTCCTGGTAACACGAAGATGTTGAAGGAAAAAGCAAAACAGCAGATTGTTCTGTACTTCTAAATTGTAGCATGCAGCAGAAGCCGAAAACAGCTACAGCAGCCATGTCTGCTATGAGAAAACATTAAACCATGTAAACTTGTTCCAGCAGTTCCTCCAAATACAGGTATCAACTTGAAAATGAGCAGAATATGGAACCTTTAAAACAACTTGAGCTTGAGATTTTGGGGGAAAATGTTTAATATTCTAGCTGGGAGATAATATGGGAGATATTAAGCTTGTGATTAAATGGTAAATACATGAGGCTAAAACCCATTGTGTAGTGTGTAACATATTGTGTATTTAAACCCTGATGGAAACCAAAGTAAAAACTAGGCTAGCTGTTTCCCTTTGTTTCCACTCTTGGTGCTAAGCTAAGTTAACAGTAGTAGCAGATTGATTGGTATCAATTGCCTCATCTAACATTTAACATTCATAAGTGTATTCTGAAAAATGCCCTAAGCTTTTTATTAAAACATAGAGCTCATAAATAACCAACTTTTGATTTAAGCTACTGTGGAGGTGATGCAAAAAAAAAAAAAATTAACATTGACTTCACACAGTAGTGTTTTTTTTCCAGTGAAGAGTCATAAGGGAAGAGATGTGCTTTGTGCAGCAGTTCAGACAAATCTCTGGTACAGCAAAGCAACTTATCGATTTTGAAGTCATATTATCAGTTCACTAGGTAATACTCCCATTGAATTTTCTTTGTACATTGACTTGCATCCTCTCAGGGCACAAAGCTCTATCTCTGCTGCCACAGCTCAAAATGAGTCGTAAATCTTTCGAGAATGTGTAGAATTCCTGCAGAGTAATAAGCTGTTTTCAAAGAGTGCCGGAGCTCTGCCTTCTCCCTGGGTATCTCAGACTTGACTACAAATGGCTCTGGGGCCATTTGTAGTCAAGTTGCATGGCACTATGCACCTTCACCTCCGTTACACAGCACTCTACCTTCACACTTACATTGTCTCACTAACATGTAAGAATCCCAATCACACAACCTGAGACAATGTCAGTGCCAAATGCAGGGTTAATCAGTTCAGTGTCTTTGCAAAGGCTTGTTTTAAAAGATCAATCAATCAAAAACTTGTTCTACGAGTTTCCTCTGAGACAGGAACTCCTCATACTCCAAATAAATTTCATATAAATATATAAACGTTGTCTGTATTTCTCTAATTTCTTCAAATCTTTCTAATCTAAATGTAAATGAAAGAATTACAGAAATGTCTGTAGCATCAGAAAATGTTCCATTTGAAAACTTTTTGATTATATGCTGGAGGCTTTGTTGGGTATTACCTGGGCAGCAGAGTGGTCCAAAAGCTGGTTCTGGTTGCAGGCATCAGCCACTATCACTCTTCTTTGGATTGGCAGCCATCCAATTTTGACTGGAGCAAGATAACTGAGTTCAGTCTGTTCCTTCCTTGGGGCCTGCATAATGTGCGCTCTCTCCCAGCTTCCTCTCCGCTCTGGAGGAGAAAAACACCCAGTTTGGAGGGACTCCTGGCTGCCTAGCGAACTCTCACACAGGCTGGGACTCCCACATGAAGATGAACCCCTGCTGTAGGAGGGAATCCCCGGCTGTCTCCCGGCACGTCCGCTTGGCTCTTTGTGGAAAGCAGGCATGGATGTTGTGCGCTCATTGAAAGCTGGAACCTGATCATGAACCGGGGCCCTGAGGAGGTCATTCTGCATCCTCTGCAGTTGCTCCAGCCATCCATCCAGCTGGCGTCCTTCAATGGCACTCTGGGGTCGAGGTGCACGTCCGTGGTGAGAAACACGGGGCAGTACTTCCCCCTCTGATATTAAGCTCTCCCAGTACGACTCATCTCCTGATCTCCTCCAGCCCTGAGCTCTAGGTAGGTGGGCAGCTGGCCTGCGGAGAGCCATCCCTCTGGAGCTCAGGTAGCCACTCACAGCTCTCGAGTTTCAGCCCACAATAAAAGCCCTTTACAGTGAAGGTAATAATGAGAATCCCTTGGCTCAACTGGACCTCTTACCGTGAAGAATGCCAGAAATGCACTACAAGGAATCAGTAGCTGCAAGAATGCAGGAGTTCATCTTTGTTACGGATCTATTATGAAAAGGCATCAGAATACAGATAAGAATGAGAAATAGGTGGGAAATAACTGCTTTCATTAAACCACTCAGTGCTACTGATACTGTTACTTACCAGTTAGTGACAAACCATCCATTCTCACTTGCTTCCATCTCTTCTCAGTCCTTAGTGTTCAGGAAGTAAACACTCTCTGTCTTGATACAAACTAGGTGCTAGTGGGTACCGTCTCCAGTCAGGCATGTAGCAATGTGAGGGATGCTTTGGCGAACAAAAGAGTTACTGAGCACAAGGGCTGAACATCGAATACAGAGAGGGAGATGGAAAGAGACAGAGGGGTGGGCGGGCTGAGAGAAAAAACAAACACTTGTTGATGCAACGCTTGACGTAACAAGATCTCCATTTAAACAAAGAACATCATCAAAATTCAGCATTTTAATTATCAAACTGTCTAATTTTAGGTTTCTACGAGTTAGACACGCCACGCGGTGTTCAAAAGAGCGAATCAAACTTCCTGACATTCAGGCGTCCTTACAAATGATAGAGCATCACTAATGAGCAGATTATCTATGTTATTCCATGAGTCACTTCAGAAATCCTCTTTGTTGAATTCCCCCTGTTTCTGCTCTTCCCTGTGATCTCGTGGTTGGTGGCTGATGATGAGGCATTGCTATCCTCAAGCCTCTATCCAAGCCATGTGACTTTTGCAAGACTGTCTTAAAAATGGGCCAGTGTCCTCTTGGATAAGTAACTGTGACCCACATGATGTCCCGCAATGCATGAGGGAGGGGTATTTACAAGACAGGAGAAACTCTCCACTAGCTGCAGGGAAGATTCTGCCTTTAGAAACACAGATCTGTAAAGATACAACTTCTTCCAAAAAAGATGTGGCAGTTGCTTTGATGTTTAATGAATTTCAGTGTTTCTCAGCGGATTCGCAGTCCCCAGATGTCTTTCAAAGCAACTCCAGTCCCACTCTGTGCGGAAACATTTTCCAAATGTCTTTCATGGATATAGATAAGGCAGAGATAAATGAAATATCAATTGCGGTGACCTGCTTTAAGGCACCTTATCAAGCTGGGAAGCTACAAGCAGAAGGAATATGCAATGATGTGAAACACTTTGCATCTTTTTGTCTGGACTGTCTGGGAGATAACATCAAAACAAATCAAAAACTCAACTGAGTAAGGACAGATCTAAGCAAAGTTGAAAATAGGTAGCTTCTTGTACATGATAATAAGTTTGAATGCGGTAGCGCCCTCTGCTGGCAACAGTCCAACACGACAAGTGGAGGAAGTGAGCGCACTTCTCTCAAAGATAGGATGCAACCATTGGATGCAACATTTGTGCAAACAAGATGAATAACGATGAGCGGATTCAGATGTGTGCACCAGGTGCATCTTTCTGATGACTTTTGTTTAGCGCCTGCAGCTCTGAGGACCAACTTCTATTAGTTGAGCACATCACTGCCCAGGAAAACAGGCCCTCCTCGGCTCCTATAGCTTCATCATTAAGCACAAAGGAGGAAGGAAATGGACAGAGACGGCATGAATTCAGATTGTGTGGTTGAGCCAATTAGAGGAACAATCTTTGTGTATGTGAGCTTTACCGTGGAGTAAGGAAAAGGTCACCTCAGGGAACATTACTATCTGCTATCTATTTACAGCGATACTGCGAGAAGTTTTCTTTTTCATTAGAATAAGTTGAAACAGTATGTGCGTGTAATTAGCTTGATCTTTAAACATTTCAAGCTGAGTGAAGCAGAAAAAAATTCTAATTCGCCAACTGCTTCATTGTCCCCAACAGTTGTAGAAGTTGCATTCAAGGCACTACATTCAAATCCTGCCTCGCTTTTTAATCACACGTAGACAATCCTACATCTGAGCGCGTGTTCACCATTGTAATTAGCAGCAGTATTACAGCTTCTATTATTCTATTTCTATTTTACAATCATCATGTGTAGCCTATTGACCCCAACACTCTGTACTGTGCATGTAAAATTCAGAGAAGCCTAAAAGTTTAGTAAGTTTACCATAAATGTGATATATGTGAAGAAAATAGACACAACAGTATAAATGATCAAACCTAACCAGGCTAAAGTCACATTAATGACCCACAGATGCATTTACAACCATCTTTGTGTCTTTTTTTTTTTTTTTATTAAACTAATGTGCAGCCGCAGATGACCGCAGAGTCAACCAGTGTTTACATGTTAATTTTTCATCAGAAATGAAGCAGTTTCCGCCTCAGTCTGAGCAGCAGTGGGGCTGCAGCTGGACGCCTGCTGTCTGAACGCCTACGGGGTGAAAAAGTTGTGTTCCCTTCCTCCCTCTTGTGGAGCGTCCTGTCAATGGTGGAAAATGGCTGCTCGGAGTAGCTCCCCAAAGCTCAGAGAAAACTGAAAAAAAAAAAAGTCCTACAGTCAAACCAGGAGGTCACACCTGGAGCTTTTCCGACAGGCGTCAACGACAACTACGGGGAAGCCTCGACACTGAGAATGTCTCGCTGGGTGCCCACCAAAAAGGAAAAGTATGGTGTTGGTACGTAAGAAAACTTGCATGCTCCATCGTTAGCTCGCCCTAGCTCTGTGCTCTCAGATTGCACAAGTTTGGGACGGATTGTGATTAGAAAGCGACCGGCTGTGTTGTTTGTCGCGCGGGAATTCTTCTCGGTCACATTTACCTAAACTGTGGGAATGCAAATCTCACGTGTCGGGGGGACATTTCCAGCAAGTTTGCATGAAACGCAAAACAAGGAATGTGTGTCTATTGTGAGGAAGAGGACTGTGTGTGTGTGTGTGTGTGTGTGTGTGTGTGTGGAGTGGGAATTGTTAGAGGCGCGCCTAGTTATAGAGCCGTTTCCTGTGTTATGGGGCCTCCGCTACAAACTAACTAGCCACTTTCGGGCTACGCATCACTTGTAAGTTGCAGAGTTAGTCGCCTGCCTGGATTTTACTGTTCCGTCTGCTACACAGAAAAAGCCCCCAGTTGTTGGTTAATTATTGTCACTTCCTCAAATGCTCTGAAAAGCAGGCGTCCTGGCCTGAGAACAGTGTCCCGTTTAGCTTCCACTCTCTCCTGTAGGGGATTATTTAACAACACTCCACACACACCATCACAGAAAAGCATCTGTGACAAGTACTAATGGAGTTACACTGAAGTTTTCAATTAGGAAAGAAACACCTCAAGTCCATTACATCCTCTGTGTGCCACTGTAGAGCTGATATGAATATTTATTTAGGGCATTTTCTTATCGCTTGTCTCCCTGTCAGCCTGTATAATGTAGTTATCACACGTGTTTGTATATTTTTGCACAATGACCAAGTGCTTTCTTCATGTGCTGATAAACCATTTCGCTCCAGGACTTTAGAAGAAGGGACACCACACCGCAGGGTTTCGTCTTTCTGTTTGTACTTTATAGGCATTAAATGTAATTTTAAAAATACATTTCTATAAGTGGTCACACATCATATAATGCATATGTTTCTATATAATGTATATTTTTTTCCCCCCTCATGCGTCACTTGACTAATAGCTGGGAACACCCTCATGAACCTCAAGGCAAGATAGCCGGTCATGTTTTAAACACGGTACGCTGCATGACTTTAATTTTGATGGACTCATAATGGGATATACGAGAGTAGCAAAGTTATGGCTCAGCACGCTCACTGTGCTGCACATGTATGCCTGAATTAATAGTTTAATGGAACTAATCAGAATTTTCCTGGGGATCCCCTGGAACATCCTGGTCCTGTTTTGGCCTGCAATGGAGCAAATTACACCTGGTCTCACAACAATGGGTAGTTATTTTTAATGTGTGTAAAGTACCCCGTCACATGAGTCCCCTTTTAGCGGCGTCCATTAGTGGGACTGAAGGCTTGCAGCTGTATGAGGGATGCCGATGCTGATTGATGGATGAGTTCAGCAGGTTACACCAAAGCTCGGGTTGGCATCTCAGACTGCAGCTTCCACATGGGCTCTGTTGTTTTCAATCCCGTCCACGCCAGTAGTCACTGTTTCTTGATATCCGTCTCCAGATATGGTTGTCTGTGGTTTATAATGCCGTGTGCTCTGTGTGTGAGAAAAGTATTCTGAAGGCAATGATTGCCAGACATATTTTAGATATCTACGAGATCTCGATCTTGTAGGTTCTTCAAAAACCTTGGAGGAAATTCTCACAGGACTCGATGAATGCAAGAGTGGATGAGTCATTGGTAGAGAGAGAGGCAGCTGCTACATCACTGCTGCAGAGGATTGGGGTGGGTGGGGGGTGGGGGTGCACAGCCATTGCACTTTTAATACCTCATGTGTTGACCAAGAAGCACTAATGAGCACTCTGTGAGACCTCTTATGCTGGCAGCACTCACTGTGGACCTATTTCTGTTTCAGCAAAACTTTTGTCACACCATTCACTGCTCTCATTATGGCCCAATGGCTTTATTAGTGTAAGTAAGAAAACTGTCTCCTTTTAGTCTTTTCACAGCAGTATTAATAATAAATGCTACTGTCTTCTTACATAGAGCATAGCTGTGATAATAAAGGGCTTTGTTATCTTACCAGTAGATTCATATTATAGTATTTGGATGATTGCGGAAGCGAAGCTTTGCACAGTGGCAGGCTGCAACAAAATAACTGTAAATTAAACCATTTTAGATTTGTGTCACAGCAATAAAAAAAAAACAACACAAATTTGATCAGACAACCAAAACCATGAATTTTGGTTTTGAACTTTTTATTTCCTGTGTCGTGTAGTTCTCTGCAGCTCTTCTAACTGGCTGAAATAAATACTGAATTCCTCTGCCTGTTTGGCCATCCTATCCATGCTAGAATAGATTTTGTTTTTGAATAATGTCTTGCATGTATATCTCAGAACTTCCTAAATCACCAGGAGTTATCTCAGAAGTATAGTTACTTGTATATCAACATACATTGATATCATATCTCACCATATATCCTATAAGTATAATATTAATATCATGCTGTAGTGATGAATGACGACCTGCAGATATCTGCATGTGTGTCCTTGTGCTAAAAAAAACAAAAAGAGAAGAGGTCCATAGTGCAACTAGAGGTCTGAAACTCCACGGGGAGTGCAGTATTTTCATTTGATGTTACTTTACACTACTACTTCACTGCATTTCAGAGCCAAATATACGTTTGCCCTCCACTGCTTTTATTTTACAGCTGTAATTACAGAACAACTCACCTTGGTGGTCAATGATTTTCCTTACAAAATATTATCATGATATAAAATTTGATGCATTGTTATAGGCTACACTATCCGTCTGTATATAAAGCAGTTCAAATCCGCTTAATCTCGGCCAGCTACAACATTAAAATCTCACTTGCACATCAATGCAAGAATAATAACAATCCCATGATAATAATTTATAACAATATATCACTCACAGTGGCCATGCTTTTTTATAATGAGCACTTTTACGCATGATATTTAAAGGACACTTTGCCTATAATAATATACTTCCACTTAACTTGAGGGCTCTTACTTGTACTGGAGTATTTCCAAGTGCTTGTGTATTGTTACTTTAGTTTGCATAAAGGATCTGAGTAGTTTTTCCTTAGCAGGTATACAGACATCAGTCGGTGTTGTGAGACTTGTTCCCATTGAACAAGGTTTGGTATGCGTGGCCTTGACTTGGTTTTGGAAACTCACGTTCTTAATGCACGTGGAATCTTTCTTATCCCACCAGAGGCAACAAACTTTATTGCTTTTTACATTGTTTCTCAGGATAATTATTACCATGAAGCTCCACTTCCTCCAAACACTGCCTTTAGTTCCACTGGCATGTTCAGAATGCTGCCTATCAGCCTGGGTTTAACTCGGCTCACCTGGTGAATTGACAGAATTAATTGCCATTCATGACGCAGGCACATACAGGAAGAATTATTGGCTATTTTTAAAATGGAAGTTGATATTTTGGGCTCAGGGCCTGACTTCATTCTTTGACCGGAAGGCATATCCTAAAAGAAGGACCTATTCGTCAAAGAAATGCTAAAATCATATCTCCCTTCACCTTGGGCTAATTTCAATACACAGTTCTTTTCCTGTTAAATGCCAACCACCCTGGCACAAATCAGTGGGATCGGGAGTTTTGAAGCCTAGTTATTCTTGTGGCATCTCAAAAGTGATTTAACAGAGCCTCGGGGAAATGTTTTTTAGCAGCTCTTGGTTCTGCGATGAATCAACCAAAAATACTTTTTGATGCTAATTTCAAGTGTTGTCTCATTAATTCTGTTTCATCAGGTTGTTGCTGTTCCTTTAGAGTTACTTCAGAGGGCTGTAGATCTAGAAAGCAAACCAGGGAACACTAAGCAACAGGACTATTTACTTTATCTGCACATTGCCATTGAGACTTAAATGCAAATTGCCCTTGAGAGCTTGTGCTGTCATGAGAAATGTTTTCCACCCCTTGATGCTTTTCAGTTTGTAATTTAGCTTGACGTAATCTAACATAATACCAGCTCAGAAGACACAAAATGTTTTCTTAAAGTACATTTGGACCTTTCTTTTATTTCTAGCTTGCAGTTGCAGGTTTGGGCTGTAAGGAAATACTGCTTCCTGTAGGTCAGATCACAGACTAGCAGCTGGTCTAAGACGACAATCGGACACACACGTGCACGCACTGAGCGCTAAACTTTAGCTCTGGTGTGGCCATGATTCATATTTTTAAACTGGTGTGTGGCAGACTGCGGGCCAACGGGACTGACAGCCCTAGACGGCTCTCATTTGGAACAGGTTAGTGGTGAGTGACACATTGGGAGCAGCAAATACAGACTCAGTCGCTTCGTCTCTTGAATGAGGCCGTAAGTAATTTGCGAAGCCCCCACCCTGCACCCAAGAAAACCATCTCCCACCCACAATTGCAGTGAGCTAACAAATATGGTTACAATTAAAACGCAGTCTCGGTTACTACATAAATTCTAACCGTGTGTTTTAAACACCCTGCCTTGTATTTTACACTTCTCTTCTAGCCTGGCTGAAAAATACGGGAGAGTGAAATTTAAGTCATTCCCTTTTTTTTTTTTTTTTCACTTTATTTCTTGGGTTTTATATGCTAGGAGTTATTGTGATGGCGCTTCATTCAGAAAAAGCCTCGTCTCACGTCTGTGTAAAGCACAATAAATATGAACAGGGAAAAAAAATGTGGCTCTTGTCATTCCCGCCCTCGCTGCCAGATATCGGCGCTGTTAATTCTGACATAACAAAGCATTCAACAATATTAACAACGCAGTTAAGTTTTTGAACAAGGCACCAGATTTCTTTCTGCTTAAGCTTGAACTTGGTCCAAGAAAGAAAGAAAGCTGAGCTGACAAAATCAGAGACAGAGAGGTTTTACTAGAGTGAAAAAAGCAGCTGATTAATAGGAAGGAGGCAGGAGAAGGACGGAGATGCTGTGGAAATGAGTGGAAGTGGGGTGATTTTTTTATTTATTTATTTATTTATTTTGGCTTGTCAAGAGGGTAAGAAACGATTTCATCTTTGTTTGTTTGGCTTGTGTTACAGCCAGGTGCTGTTTGTGATGAGCCCAGCACCTATGCTCATAAATATAACTGTACAAACAGAAATTGCTTGTGTTTTGTAGCAGAGAGAGAAGATCAAATTAAAGGAGGCACAGAGCTACAGTGTGATTTTAGGAAAAAAAAAAAAATAAATAAAAATTCTCTCTCTTTTTGTCTTGCACATCCTTCCTTCGGTGTGGTGACCAGTAGGTATGTGGTTATGCTTGGCAATGGGAATCTGAGTGTTTCTATTAAGTGTGGAGCCTGAATGCTAAGCTAAGGCCATTATTTCCATTTTTATGAGTTTGTGCATCATGGTGGTGGATTATTTGCTTTTCTTTTTGTCGCTGTGCAGAATGCTTAATACACTCTCCACCTGGAACCTCATTCTGCTCGAGTTTTTTCCCCCCATTTATTACAAATTTACTGTGCTGTGCTTATTGAGCTGCCCTACAGATCTGTAAACAAATCGTCAGCCAACTTTGCGTAGACGTCTGTAAAACTTGGCCCGTCAGGTGCCAATTAGATCACGTTTTGAGCTAGTTGCGAGCTAAAGCTTTTGATTCATACCTACCCATTGCATATACACTAAGCTTTTTTTTATCAAAAATATTCTGAGACTCAAATGCATTGATCATTTACTTTCCATTTTCTTGGCATTCATTAGGCACCGTTGTTTAGTCAAAACTTTGGCCGTCATCCTCTTCTTCTTTCTTTGGAGGTCAGTATGACTTTGCTATTATTCATTCTGAAAGGGAATTATATATTAACTATGGCCCGCACTGCTTGGTGAGGCAATTCTAATAGTACAGCTCCCAATGGCTTGCTGTGAGATGGTGGCTAAGACAAATGACAGCTGGCCTATTTAATCAGTGCATAGCTAAGTGGTTCCACACTATTCCTTCTTGGCTCACCGTTGAGACAAAGCTGGAGCACTTCTACATCTTGTTTAAGCGTCGCTGTCGTCTGAAAGGTTGAGGTGGGGGTGGGGGTGAAGAGGTTGTGAACAAGTTAACCTTGGATTTACACCGATTAGAATTTGATTGGCCTCGTGACTACTAATTATAGTGCTTGTCAGACAGTATTGGTAATCATAGTCCTTTTTTTTCCTGTACAAAGTTTGAATGTGAACAAAATGCGGAGCTGCTTCTGCGACAAAGAATAAGGAAATCTGACCAGTGCTAAAACTGAAAGTCATGAATCATAATGAAATGAGTCAGCATCCTGTGACACCACCATTGGTACCCTTTTTAGTGACTTCTCGTCCTCATCCTTGGTCTCAGCTGTTTTTGATTTTGCCGTAACATCTGCAGAGGCTAGTTGGTGCTGACAAACATAATCATCAGTATGTAGCCTGCATGCTGTTTTTATAAGGTGCTTCTCTCCATCATAGGATACAGCAATCTGCTTAGGACCAGTAGTGCTCTCAAGAACAAATCTTTCCAATAAACATGTGCCATCTCATTGACCAAAAACTGATTTTACTTCCTCTAGCTAATCTGTTAAAAGACTCATGGTTGCACAGTAACTTTGAATGAAACCGAGAGCATTCGTGGATCTCCATGACAATTATTATGGACCATAATGTTTCTTCCCAGTAGTTTTGTGAAAGGCAGCGAGACATGAAGGGCACACAAACGCACACATCCCATGTACGGAGACACTGTACGTGTGAATATCTCACATGGGTCATTGCTGTCGCTCGGCTACACGGGCAAGCGGTCCCCAGTACCCCCAGTATTGATTGTGGACACGCCAGGCAGCTTGTGCATTGTCTGAAAAGAGTCCCGCTGTGCTGCTTTTGCTAGCTTGGCAGATGGCTAATGGTGTGAAACACAACAATGTGAATCAATGGTCACTCATGTAGACGTTACATAATTTAGATTTAGCTGGATGAAATTAACACATGAGAACCTTTCAACTGTCATATTGTATCAGGCAGGCAGTTAATGTGGTTGTATGAAGTCACTGGTTCATATTAATAAACTTCATCTCAGTTTAACGTCTAAAGAGTTTCATCTAAAATTGAACCTTCTACAAAAAAAACTACTGGCACAAATATTTAATTCCCTGTGGATTAGTAAGACAGGGCGCTTTTCCTCTATGACAAAGAACAATGACATTTTTAGCCACAGTAATTTGAGCGACTCTATCAGATTCCAATCCAGATGAGTAAGTGTTCATTCAACCAGGGTTGGCAGTAGGTTTTAAAGGAGTAACAAAGAAAAAACCTAATTCCTGGGAAAACTGAAATCTGCTTTGTTTGAACTAAAACTAAAAGGAAGTTGTTTTATTTAAGGTATTAATGCACCCTGATCCCGACGCATCTCATCTTGTCATCAGTTTATTTATTAGATGACGGCCGGACTAATAGCCACGGTAAAAATAATTGTTTTTGTTATGTGAAATGTTGCTACTGCCCTTTTTACCCCCAACAGTTAATTTCATGTTTCATAAAAGTGTATTCATTAATTCTGATTTCTGCAGAGGTGGTGAAGTGACCCACCTCCATTATAAAACACTGTGGTAGAAATACCAGCATCAGCAGCTAATCACAAGACCAGGCAGTCATCCAAACACGGTTTCATCGTCCCTATGGATTACTATTAATGTTTATTTCTCATTTTTCTTGCAAGCAATCGAGATCTATTTTTAGATGTGAGTTGTACTTTTTATAATACTCAGCCATAAATACCGGGAAGCATTTCTTTACTCAGATTGGTGTTTTTGCTCAAAAGAGAATAAACAGCACAAACAAAGTTTATGTCTGGGAATAAACACAAGAGGAAAGAACTGGCAGTGAATACAAGACTCGGGCTCAGTCTGCATTGAGTATTCTTAACAGCGTCAAGCTGACCGCTCTGGCCGAGGCTTTATTCTACCGGAGTGATGAGCTTGCAGCTGAGCTGAGGCCGTGCCAGGCTGCCAGTGGGTGAGCTGACACCGGAGGACCTGTCTGTTTCTGTAGGTCAAGCATGGGCTAAAAGGACCAGCTCCCAATGGAAACTCACTTCAAAAGCACCTAGAAGATAGAGTCTAGCTGTAAGCTATTAGCAGGTATGACTCGGGGTGTATGCATAACTTAACGACGAGTGCCAACGGCATCAACATGCAAACTGTTATTAAAGTCCCATAAGCTGGAACACATTCTCCACTGAACATATTTATTTTGCCTAAGTAAACTTCCCCAGAGGTATGGTTTCAGGTCATTATACTGTATTGGTTTTGAGTCTTCTAATCCCAGATGCCGAGATTTACGTGTAGCAGATATCGTAGGGCTCAACAACTGTAGGGCTGTTCAGGTTATAAAAATGGCAGCATTAATATCACCTGCAGTCCATATTAATATTGCATTTGTCACCTTTAAAATGTCCCATGAGCTGTTTTGGGGACTTGTAATGGAGTTGTCAGTCATTGATTGTGGTCGCAAACAGGCTTGCCACATGCAGCAAGAGACAGTCTTTCAGCAGGGCTGCCATTTGATGAAATGGCCTTTTGTGTGGTTGTATGGGTGTGCGTGCGTCTGGCTAAATACTTGATAAAGTCAGAGTCTTGCAGCTCAGATGTTGGTGGGCCCTGGAGGCAGTTTTAGATTTCAGTGAGTGGCAGCTCTACTCTGTGATCAACCTTTACAGATTTAGATGAAGTTGTCGCACTGCTGTTGCTGACACTTCAGTCTCCTTTTGTTTAAAATAAATAAATTAATAAGGCCGACATTGTGGAGACATGAAATAAATTTTCACCTGGCCTTCACATTTTCTGCCTGAACATAAAACTTGAGGCCCTTCCTGTATTTGCAGGTATATGAAGATACAGGTAGGTCAAATATCTCTCTGACAAAAACCCAAAGATATTCAGTTTAAATCACATAAGACAAAGAAAGTGGTGAACAATGACTAAAATGACCAATTTTCAATAACTTAATTCTGTGAAAACTTTAGTTAAATTTTACATTATGCATTTTGTATTTACTAATATATATATAATATACCAGTGTTTTCCAATCCTGCTCCTGGAGGCCCTGCATGTTTTAGATATTTCCTTGCTCCAGCACATCTCATTCAAATAATTAGCTCATTAAAAAAGCTCTGCAGAAAACCAATAATGACCCACCCATTTGAATTGGGTGTGGTGGAGCAGGGAAACATCTAAAACATGCAGGGTAGTGGGCCCCCCAGGACCAGGTTTTAGGAAACAGTGCAATGTACTGTACTGTGTATGAAACATGAACCTTTTGCTAAATCTGTTGGTGAGAACAGTGCAGCCGTACTTTTGCACCTTTCAGACGTCAGAATATCTTCCCCGCCACTGAAACACTCACTTGTGGAACCACAAACACTGCCTTTTGAGCCGCCACATACATAACCAATGAGATACTGAAAGTAAATAAATAAGACCCTGAAAGCGTGGCAACAGAAGAACCTGCCCTATAAATACATTATCAGATGCATGCTGTTTGGTTTTGCTGCAGACTGCAAATTTTCTGAGAGACATCAGGCCTTTGCTACTTCAATCAAGGTATTAAATGAAGCAATTGATGCTGTAGTAAATGTGTTATTATATATTTTTGAATTGATTGAGGAAATTATTATTCCAATCCATTTTTATTTCCTCCTTTTAAAGATTGTGCAGATGCAGTATAGTACTGTCAATTGATCTGAACTGATTAGACTGTTGCCTTCTTTGAAAAGAGAATCGGGAATCAATTTGCAGTCAGGAGCCATTGAGAAAGGAGAGGTATTCGTTAATTTGGACGTCAGGCTACCCAGCTTTGGTACAATAGCAAGCCTGAGGTCCGCTTGGCAAACAGGTATTTCAAAAAGCCAAATTATGATGTTATCAGTGGCTGGTACACTGTGTTCGTACTCCTTCAAAAAGTACTTTCACTTCTTTGCAAACACAGAGAGAGCAGAGGGGTAGTTAATCTAAACAGTTTAGGATGGTAGGGCCAAATGAATTGTTGGACCTTTCTTTTGTCTGGGTAACTAAATCAGTTGCTGAGGGTGACAAAAAGGTTCAGTGGATTATAGTAGAAGTTGATTGCCTTCATCTATTCCCACAATGTAACACAGAACATTTTAGAGGTGTGCATGATGTGAAGTAGGGCAGGTATACTGATATTCATAAATGTTTTCTTCTGCTAAATTGAAGCTGAGTGTTTGTGCTGCAGTCTCTGCTGTACATGCTTATTCACCAGTTGCTTTTTGAACGTTCCTTGCTGTGCAAAAATGCTGATTTTTAAGACTGTTTGACGGTCTGATGTTCATAGTTAGAAGCAGTGGGTGACTGCAGGCAACCTTTCTGTACATCATTACTGATCTTCCCAACCTTCTCCTTTTCTGTTGGACATTTCAGAGTATCGATGTCATGCTGCTCTCTCATCACTGACAGTGTGACTTCTGCTTCGGTGGCACACATCAGCCTTGTGATTATAAATAACAACATGAAGAACAGGTCCCAGGCATTGTTTGTTATGTATGTCTGTTTTTGCTCTGCTTGCGCCGCTAGAAGAAGCAGATACCATCTGATGAAGGTCAAGTTCTGTATCATGTGCTTGTCAGTGAAGTCGCTTTTTTGGCCAAGTGCCACCCAAGAGGTTGGAAAGTAAACTTGCTGAGTCAATTTCAGAGTTTCATCAAATATTTGAAGGTAATTATGCACTCATTAGCATTCGTATCACAAGAGATGTAACACAGGGCAGGAAATAATTAGCTACTTCTTGCTGTGCAAAAGGCTAATCTGTGTGGATTCTGCCAATTTACTTCCCCATGCTGTGTATTGGTGTATAGATGGAATAAATACAACCCTGCGATCCGTTCAGGTTGTTTAACAAAAGATGCAAGCAGCTATGATAGTGCTGTGGTGGAGAATATGTAGGATGCATGTAATGCAAATCTGATCTTAAATATTATTTCCACGATCATTTGTAATCGTCACCTGTTGAATCTTTGAGTCATACAGAAACTGTTTCAAAGGCCCTCATTCACACTAAAGCTCATGGGAGGTGTGTACAAAGTGCAGACAGGTTTGCTTTGCAGTGCCAGTGCAGATACTCATGTACCAATACAAATAACACCGGAGAGCACTGTGTGAGAAACTCTGTGTGAAAAGCTTTGCTCAGTGCTCCGTAATGAGCCAGGTTCTGCTCTCTCTCCCAGTTGTATTGGGAAGATGATTTTCAATTAAAGGCTCTTCAGAGGCAACAGAAGCTGAGTTATTGGCCTGCGTTAGATTGTACCCCGAGGTCTGTGTTGGAGCTGGGCGCATGGCAGGAAAGTTCTGCCAAAAGGTATTACTGCTGTTGGCATCTAGATCTGGCACGTTGTAGTTTTCTCCACCTGCTCCTCCTTTCACCTTACTTCTCTCCTCGTGCCCCAAACCCACCGACTTCCTCTGCTATACAGTGTAATCATTTTACAGTGCTCTGTTTCACTGTTTACGTTCTTTTTTTAAAAAAAAAAAAAAAAAGAGGTATTGTTAATCTTCCTGTAGTCATGAAAGGCAGCAGCGTTTCCTCCTGGCTTACTGGAAGGGCCCCTTCTATTGTGATACAGTAATATCTCAAGTGGCATTTCCTGCTTGTTTCCAGTCAGAGGGAGGAGAAATCTGGTTCTACGAGCGAGCAAGGAGAGAGAGACCTGGGGCTTTCCTCTCTCCCAGCTCAGCTCCTGTTGTATTAATTTCAGGTTAATTACAAGAGCATTATCTCTGCTTTCCAAATGCAGATAAAGCTAAAAGGCTGTTGTATATAATTGGTTTAAGAGAAAAAGGGGTGATTTTGTTGGTATTTCACAATCCCGGGTTCACTGTCTGCATTTGCCTCTAAATTAGAACCATCAGGCTTCCGTCTGAACGCCTAAACCTCTTATTAAACCCTATTAGAGAGGGACTTGAAATTAATTATAATGTTTTTCCCCGCCTGGTACGTCACTGACAAAGCTCTTTTTCCATCCGAGTGTTACAAATATGTTGCACAGTTGATTGTCCACTTTCACTGTGAACGTATTGTAATATTTCTGCCAGCAAATTACATCTCTGTATTTTAATTACATACTTAGAGATGATACTTATTGTGATTTCTTAAGTGTAAAATAATTAAGCAAAGTCAGAATTATTGTAACTTCTCAGTCCTTGAAATATCTGTAGACTTCCTTAACGATCAGATTTGTAGGAGTCACAGCCTGCAAGCCTACTTGAGTGTTTTCACCATTATTAGTATATTGCTAATGCTTCTGTATTTACATTTTGTGCTGCTGGGACACCTGAATGTTATTGCGAACAGCAGGAGTTTATTCCAACAATTATCTCCCGCTAAAGGGCTTCGTTCACGCTCAGTTTGACATGATGAATTGGGACCCTTGACTCACTAACCACCCCCCAAAAAAACCAATAGCTCGATTAGTCGATGACAGAAAATCAATTGGCAGCTGACAAGCGAATCACTGTTGTTTTTAATTTCTTTAAACGCATTTTCTAAACACTTGGTCGCAAAGAATTGGTTGCGCCCTCTTAAGTGTGAGGATGCGATGCTTTTCTTAGCCAGAAATGGAAGTAAACCGAATCTATCTTTTTGTACACACAACTTTTTGAAGATTCCACTTTTGGGAAATTAAAGTTGGTTCTTTTTAGACATTTTATAGACAAAACAATCAGTGGTCGGTAATTGTTAGGGTTTTTGTTCGACCTTTTATGATAGAGTTGACAGCTGAGAGATGTCATGCATGGACACCTCTTTTAAGCTATTTTTAATTTTGCCATATAAAGCTGTGAAAAGCCAAACATAAACTATTAAGAATTCCGATTTGATAGAGTGCTTTTGAACCCCACTTCAGATATATTGCTTTCTTTAGTATGCATCACCGCCAGTGGTGAGGGAGTCCAGAGGAGGGGTAAACTAGAGTCCGCACACAGTGCAGAGATGCAGTACAAACACCAGGTCCCTCTGCCCCCCTGGCCGTCGTTCCTCATGTTATCCTAACAGCACTTGGCAGATCCCTGAAGAATACCCGTCAGCTCTGCAGCAGAGCTAGCTGCAGCCAGCTCCGTCTCACCACCAGCAGAGCTCATCAGGAAAACACAGTTAACACCTGCAACATCACCTCACTCAGCCCACATTTGCCACATACAAATGACTGTGCCAGGTTGATGTCAGACAAGGGTGGGTTTGTTTCGTACTCCAGTCATGTCTTCTAAAGCGTCACAGTCTCACAGTCAAATGTTGGGCCTGAAGCCAAATTCAACGCTGCATAGGAATTCATAGTATTTAAAATCTTGCCCTTGAAACCATCGAGATAATTGGTGCTGCAATGGTTGAAGATACAACAGTTTTCTCCCGCCTATATGACAGTCTCAAAAGATTTATTTAAATCGCTGTAAATGAGGGAGCATTTTTCAAACTTAGCCCTATATGATCGCTGGTGTGGACATTACTATGTCCACTAGGAAGTTCAATTTAAACCACTGTGTACGGCAGTGAGGTGATGCTTCAAAATAAGCGAGCTCTCTGTTGAGTCTCATACTTGAGATGCATTAGATTTAGATGGCCAAATGTATAATAGCCATGTAGCCCATGCCTTAAGTATAAGAGGTATATCATTTTACATGCAGTTCTCTTCAGTCAGTCTGGGTTAGTCAGACATATCCTTTAGAGAATAGTGTGTGTGTGTGTGTGTGTGACCCCTCTTTGCTGATTCCTCCGTCTTGCCTTGGAGACCCATAGAGCAGCTGGAGTGTAATAATCATCCTCCATTCATTCCCGCTGCCTGGAAAAGGGTATTCTCAGCCCGCTGTGTGCTTATTGAACTCCTCCTCATTCAAGTTAAGCACTGTATTAAATTCATTTTACTTGCTCAGAGTTACTGTATATTAATATTTTCTTACAGACCACAATTTCTCCTTCTCTCATATGGGATTGTCTTCATGTCCTCTCCGTCTGTCCCATATAAGGCTGCTTCGGCTGTCAGTCTTTGTTTGGCCTTACACAAAACGGGGCAAAACCTATATCCATGGTTAGGATGATACACGATCTTAACAGTGACATTTGCCAGTTTCACTTTCATGAATGAACCACAGAGAGAACTGTAACGTCCCAGGAGCAGCTCAACAGTTTTACACTGTGTTAACAATACAGGCAAAGCAGGAACATGTATTTTCATAAAATTCATGATGTTGCCCACCAAATACTACAAAGTGTATTTGATTGTCAATAAAATGCCAGAAATTGGAAAGCAATGCCCTTTAAAATTTCCTAAAGACGAAACATCGTATTGATTATTTCGTCTGACCAACAGGCTAAAACCTAAATCTGTTCATTTTATTATCACTCATTTTTAAGCAAAAATGCCAATCATCAATCAGGACTTTTGCTGATTTGCTTTCTGTCAATTGAGTAATCAAAGCCATAGACTGATCAGTGTCAGCTCTAGAGCCAAGGTTAGATCAGACTGGATGAAGTGCAGAATCCACTGGCTGCATGTATTTACATAAACAGAAAATCTTTATAATGGTGCTTTTTCAGTATTGCAAAAGGGGTTAACAGCATACAGAGCGTCTGCAGTCGATCCACAATGGGAATCTTATGGAGAATATAATGGCTCAATTTTGGGTTGTAAAAATGTCTCTCAGGAGCCATGTTGCTAAGGGGAAATGCTTTGAACTCAATGAATTTCAATGGAAGAAAGTCGGGGCTGGGGAGTGATCCTCTTTTGTAACAGAGCCCAAAGTGAACAATGTTGAAACTAGTTTAACTTTTCAGGACGCACACCACGGTTCAGCTGTTAAACTTGAACCAACAACCACTGAGTGGCAGATACAAAAGCAGGCTGCTACACCAGAAGTGCATCCAAACTTCCTGGGTCTGTCTTCAGCCTGAAAGGGATAACGCCTTTACTCTCATTCACTTGCACATCGACTCCCATGTTGTGTTAGCTGAGCTTG
This sequence comes from Pempheris klunzingeri, assembly GCF_042242105.1. Lineage (NCBI taxonomy): Eukaryota > Metazoa > Chordata > Actinopteri > Acropomatiformes > Pempheridae > Pempheris > Pempheris klunzingeri. The sequence continues at coordinate 7,325,647 of NC_092031.1, read as the reverse complement.
GAGTCGCTCAACTCGAGTTGCTGCAGTGATGTGATGTCGTGACTGACCAGTTCTCTTGACGTCATCTACCTGCTGCTAGACATTGCAGGATTTTTCTGCCTCTTTGGCATCTCAAAAGCCCAGCCCAACCAGACTGAGAGTTGCCTCATACTCCACTCTGCCTTTTTCGTCCTGGAGAATCCTCTTGTCTGGGATTTCCTGGATGACTCTCCCTGTGGGCTTACAGCCCACGGGGACTTTGCAGAAAACATCAAGAGGCTCGGTCTCTTTCCAATGAGAATTTTCTATACGCTTCTCTTTCCTCCCTTTTTCTCACCCCCCCCCCTTCATCAGCACATTGTATTCTCATCTGAGTGTAATGATATGTTATACTCTTCGTGGATTAGTGCAGGTTATTAGTGAGCCCAAAGTGTAGAATTACAATCAGTCCAGTGTTTAGATGAGACTGCTTATAATTGTGGACAGGGCGTAGATGTGCACTGGCTAAGTGGATAGGTCTGTAATCTGATTCCTCACTCGTTTCCTCTGATGATAATGTTCTCCGAGTTTGCACAGCCTTATGCACGAGGTTATGTATGGTAATGAGTCCCCAGCAAATGATGCTACTGTTTATCACGTTTCCAGAAAACCATTTGCATGCCGTACTCCAGGGAGAATATGGTCCACTTCCTCATCCTCTTCATCTTCTTCCTCTGATGGGTTTTCTCTCCCTCACTGCTTCCGAATTGACATGAGTTTACTCTTGGGTATGCAAATACAGGTTTATGAGTAATCAGAGCTGTCATTCAACCCCCACGTGACAAGAATCATTTTGGTTCCTGTGTTGAATTGCACCATCATTGCCTCACATGTCAGGCTTATGTTTGATGGTTGCCATTTACTCAGCATCTTCCCAGGGTGTCGTTTGTGTTCATTTTGTGATTGCACCTCTTGCCCAGTGAGAATCTCCCTGGTTCTCTGAGCTCCCATTTGTTTGATATGAAACCTAGTCTCAGCGCAAGTGATCAGAGGTGCAGTTTTTCATTTTCTGATGAAATATGATACTTTATGACTCGATCGGGGCTGCTTGTTTGAGCTGCAGCCCCCTCCCTTTGCTGGACCTACTATTTAGATAACATGCTGAATCAGCTGGACCTGTGACCCAGTTCCAAACAAACACACAGATGCAGCACTTGACGGCTTTACAAGCTTTTCTGGCTACTCTTAATGATGGTTTAATTGAGCACAACCCGCTGAACAGTGACTCGACTACTCTCTGATGGCTCTGCACAGATTAATCCCACCTCCCTTTTGATTGTTTTGTTGCTTTCTCTCCCTGTAGGTACCTTTTGTATCCCAGTGTGGTACCACTGAATTCATTTCCTGGGGTCTTTGTTCCATTGTCAGCCCGTGGCTCGTGTTCTGGTGGGTTCGCTTGGCTCGTCGGATTGTTCTGGGGATTGCAAAATGCATTGTAGACACGCACGTGTATATGCACACGCACTGATAACAAAACAACAAGGGCTGAATGAAACGGGCTACACATGACATTTCATGCACTCCACTAAATGGTGATGGCTGAAGTGATTGGCTGTCCAGCTGATTCTATACATGCTGAACATTGGCTACAGTTTGTCAGAGGTATTACATAAGTTCATGGTACTTTTTGAGGCTGTACTCATTTGTGGTGATGTTAAGCAAATATCCCATGAAATGTCTTCAAGTCAGTGTTAGTTAAGGTCTACTTCACCACTAACCAGTCTTCTATTTCTTGCAAAATTTCAAACTTTTTTTTTTTTTTTACAGTGTTTGCAAGTGATTGGCCACTCACACAGTACCTCTTTTTACAAGTTTTACAAGATAACACCATTATACAGTCTTACAAGACTGTCTAATGTCTTCCATTGCTGGCACACACATCACAGTTACAAAGGCTTCTCTGTTTACAGAGAACTCCAATTAGCAGCACAGTGACATTAGTCAGTGCTTTATTCATCAGTGTTTTTTGTCTTTTACAGAATCAAAAATCTAAATGGTGGTCATTTAAATGAAAACTAAATAGCAAACCAGCAGTTAAAAAACACAAAATACAACACACAAAGAAATGTTGTCTTCACTTGTGTGGGAGTAGATCAGTAGCAAAAGCGACAAAGACAGAAATGCTTTGTTCTAGATAATTGTCCACCATAACAACTTTAAAAGCTAAATGGTGACCAAAAAAAAAAGCATTGCTGTGTGCTACCTGATATGGAAATGAAATATAATCGGCTCCGCTGATGGCAGGTGATTGTGGGAGAAAACGGTTGATTCACTTGATGTACCATGAGCATGCTGGGAAGTCTCCAGTGCCTGCGGCGATGGTCTTTTTTTTAATTAAGCCATCATTCACCTTTGGAAACCTCTGTTGAAGTGGCCCTGCATGCATTCCCTCAGCAGGACTTGAATATACACACACAGACGCACATTTGTGCCATTTCTCCCCACAGGTGTACTCTCAACACAGCTACCTGTCATGCTGTCACTGTATAGATTGTGTAGTGTGTGTGTGTGTGTGTGTGTGTGGGGCCCTTGTAGTATTTCTCAAAGACAGGTGTCGGTCATGGCTGGTTTGACAATGACATGTTGTTCATCTCTCACTAAACGAGAGAACAAGTGTCACCAGTCAGGATTTTGTGGTTATAACATGACCTTGACATGTTGGCGAAGCTCTGACAAAAGACATCAGATACTGGGTGTGCTGGCTGTTGAATAAGGGCCATCAGAGACTAGCCTGCGTTGTATTGGTAGATCTCCAAGAACACAAATCCCACAGATGTCTTTATTGAATATACAAGAAAAGTTTTTTTATGCGGCACTGACTACTAATAAGAGGTTTTACTTGTGCCAAGGAGATTTATGGTTTCTGCCCCATTTGTTTTCACTGTGTGTTTGTTGACAAGTATCTGTGATACCCTGCTAGCAAATAAACAGAGTTTGATTAAATTTGGAGGAAAGTTTGGTCCAAGGAATGAGCAATTTGGTTTTGGAGCGCATCCAGGAATCAGGAATGAAAAACAGAAGAAAAATAGATATTATTTTGAAATACTGCAAAACACGCTTCTGATGTGTCGGATTTATTTCTTTACTTATATTATGTACTGTATACACTAAACCTTTCGGATTGGGCTTTGGTCTTAATGTTGTTTCAAAATTTTATGTACTCTATAGTTACTACATTTTATTCATTACACTTAAATCAGTTGTTACACTGTAGATGCTTACACACTTAATTGAACTCACCAGACCATATTGGTGATTTTTACCAAGCAGTTTTGGGAGCACCTGCATTGTGCTCTATTGATTTCCCTTCATTTAGCATACAAACATTTTTTAGGGCTGTAGTTAAGAAATCTCTGAAATGCGACCTGTTCTTCAACCAATCAGTTGGTCAGTGGTGGGGAAAAACTATCTATGCTAACACATACATTTAACTCTGCCCTAAAAAAAATGAAACAAATGTGCTTCTGTAGGGTTGTTTTTCTTTTTTTTTTTTTTTTGTCTGAGGACACCCAAGAACATCCAGAACACCTCTGTATTTTATTATCTCTGTCTCTGTTCCGTAATTCTGAGCAAATCTGTTTTCTGACGGCATTATTGTTGTTCTGGCATTCTCATTATTGCTTTCTTTTCAGTGGGTGGTGGTAATGTGTTGATATTACAGCTTTGATGGTGTCAGCCCCAACCATCACTGTGTCAGACTGAGTGGGTGGACATCCTGTGGATGTGTGATGCCTCTACTACACATTGCAATGGCACACAATTAGTGCCACAAGGGAGCCAAACGCTTTATTGCCTTTTTCCTCCTCCTGTAATATCTCCTCCTCTTATATTGTCTTCTCTCATCTTTCTCCAGCAATCTATAACTACGATGCCCGGGGAGAGGAGGAGCTGTCGCTGCAGATTGGAGACACAGTGCACATACTTGAGACATATGAAGGTGAGAACAGGCTTACTGATGACACACACGATCAGAGCTGACACGCCAATGTCGCGCATTATTTTCCTGTCATAACTAATACTTCTTTTGTTTTGTCAAATCTTTGGACATGTGTTCAATAAGAAAAATGTATGGGCAATAATGCTTATGATGGCGTGTTCCTGTAAATGGAGAAGGTAGCAGCAAGGGGTTTTTATCATCAATGTGTTGGTATTTTTAACTTAAATGTCATTCTTTATTGCATATTGATTAATAAAACTGTTAACCTTGTTGAAAAGTTAACTTTGGTGCAGGTTTTATTGAGTTTTCTGTGGTTTTATTCTTCTTGTGTACCACATAGGAGAAAAGCAGCTTACATTTAACATAATTCTGTTCTCCATTAGACTGGTACAGAGGGCATAGGCTGAGGAGAAAATCCAAAAAGGTAAGTGGCCAGTAAACAAATGTCTTGCACACTGAAATCTGGTTACTCTTTACAGCTTCACTCTTTCCAGCAGTGCAGATTCTGTCCCAGTTGTACTATGACGTTGTTTGTATTGTGATCTCTTCCTCTTCTAGGGCATATTTCCAGCTTGCTATATACACCTGAAAGAGGCCACAGTTGAGGGCAGTGGGTGAGTACCTATCCACTTCCACTTTTTCATTGTATTTGGATATGAGATCATTTGATTATTACTATGTATTGTGTATCAGATGAATATTGGGATTATAATTCTGTTTGCTAAAGATGTATTGAGATGAGATCGGCAACAAAAAATGAAATGGGGGGGGAATAAATAAATAGATTTTTAAGTTTGTCCTCCCAACTCATGTTGTGACCTACTACTAAGAAGCTGGTTGGCTAGATAGAATGTAAGTTGTGGGTGAACAGCCTCTGAGGTCGTTTCAGTGGAAATATCTGCACTTGATGTGATGTGACATGTGGGTTTGTTGTTGTACAACTTGTGGCACTGTCTTGTTTTGATCTGTATTCTTTGATTTCACTTGCACAACACAAAAAAGATAAACCTTCACTTCAAAGTCCTTGAATTCAACAGAGAACCTTGAGGAACAGATTTTGTTTCACAGAATTAAAACTAAAGGATTTGAACAACGCCAATAAAGAAATTAATACATTTAATTTTTGCTTTGACGACAGGCAACATGTTTGATACTGACAGTGTCTCAGTGTGAAGGGGAAAGTGTGGAAAGGACACAGAATCACTGTACAAAATTTGTTCACCGTCACTGCAGGCAAAAGGAGACGGTCATCCCCACTGAGCTGCCCCTGGTTCAGGAGGTTACCACCACACTGCGGGAGTGGGCTACAATATGGAGAGACCTATATGTGGTAAGAAAGCCTGTCTTCCCCCAAGTGGAAACACACACACACACATTCCTGTTAGATACATTTTTTGTGGGATAAGGCAATGTGTGGATGTTAGAGGGCAGAGAAACAACAGCTCAGTGGGCTTGTGAGGTGGTAAAGCTTATAAAGTATATAAGCTTACTTCAGCGGGTGCCCATGGGCCATGGAATTAAGAAAAGTCCTTTCCAAACCATGACGGTCTGGGTTATTTCATAGATTTAAGAAAAGGAATTTTGTTGCGTTTTCAAAAACAAAAGTTTATTTTCCAACCAGTATTTTTTGTAATGTTAGTCATTTTTCATCTCCAGGTTATTTCCGCTTTCACACTCTAAATTCTAAATGGTTGTCGTTAGCTTATTGTTAGAGAATTTAGCGCCCACTCCTCTTTCTCACCTGCTGCTCTAATGTTAGCTGTGTTCTGGCCGTCAAATCGGTAAAAAACAAAGCCGGAAAACAGCAAAGTGTTAATTTCAGGAGTTTTGGTTTAGGAAATGATTATTATAAGGACTGGGTGTCACGAGTAGATGACAGAGAGGCTAAATCCAAAGTATGTGCAACTCTTATTGAACTATCTGGGGGAGGGGAATCAAAACTTGACTCTGTATAGGCCTACATGTGTATTGAGTTATAATCAATTTCCCTGTTTGCAATACCTAGTCCTAGGCATAGCATGTTAAGACAGGCTTGACTGTTAATGAATGCAGGGCAGCTTTTAATACTGTTACTGTTAGACTGCCAATGATGATGTATTGAATAAAGCATACAAGACTTAAACATGAGGCAACTGAACAAGTCCTCTTGCCAGTGGACCGTTCAGACACAAGAGCACTTGGATGTTCTGAATTTCCTCCTGTGTCTAAGCTGTACACGTGTCCATACGTCTGTTTCCAGGGGGACAAGCGGGAGATGTTCAACTCTGTTCGTGACATGATCTACGACCTCATCGAATGGCGCTCCCAGATCCTGTCCGGCACCCTCCCACAGGACGAGCTCACCGAGCTTAAACAGAAAGTCACCTCCAAGATAGACTATGGCAACAAGTGAGGATCCGGCCTTTAGAGGCTTTTAGCGTTGTCCTTTCTTCCCCACAGCTTATATCCCTTTATCCTCATATCTATCCGGTAAAATGACTCTTGTTGGAATAGGTCAGCAGTGTCAGTCAATAGAAAATGACAGGTCATCACTTAGCGTGAGGACAAACTGGAGGGATTTAGCTTCAGCAAACTGTACCGTAGTCCATCATGAAATGACAGCTCTTGCTGTGTCTGCAGTGGGCCTAGAAAATCGGTTGAAAATGAAAATTGTGAAACTCCACTCTGTTCCTGTGATGAAAGTTTAAACCTTTGGCCAGGTAGAGAAATGGCTTTTGCCTCTGCAGAGGCAAGAAGTGATGAGCTGATGAAATACACTGACTGCATGTTGGCAGCATGTTGTCTGCCCTCCCTCCAGCCAGAAAGAGTTGAATAAAAGCAGTGGAGCTGAGGGAAAATGAGGCAATGGGAGTGGCAGCGTGCATTTAATGTGTGATGTTCCTTCTTTCACAATATTTATGTTGTCTCTTGTGTTTTCATCTGGACAGACTCTGGTAGTCCTTAACTCTCCCCCATTTGTATGCAAGGTACTTGGATCTCGATCTGGTGGTCAGAGACAAAGATGGGAACATATTGGACCCAGAGCTCACCAGCACTGTCAGCCTGTTCAGAGCACACGAGGCGGCCTCAAAACAAATTGAGGACCGGATTCAAGAGGAGAAGGTAAAGACAAAGAGGACCCGGTATCTACACTTGGACCCCATCTTGATCTCATTGTTTCTGGCTCATTGAATTTCAGATGCAGTTACAGTGTTTGACTTAGGGGGAAAAAAAACACATGGCAGAGGGGTTGTCACTGCTCTTCTTATGAGATAATAGTGAGATGAGATGACTCCTCATTTGTCTGCATTGGAGACGTCCTCTACAGCAGTGTCTGCACCATCCCCATGCACAATAGTGTCAAACATTTTTAGCCATGCTAGTGGTGTGACCTCTTTTGTCCAGTCTGAAATATCACAGCTGTTGAATGGATTTCTGTGAAATATGGTGCTGATATTCATGCTCCCCAGAGGATAAATTCAACTCACTTTGGTGATCTCAACTTTTTATCTACATCATCATGTCAAACTTCCAATTTTGTCCAATAGTTTGGTTCATGACTAAATACCCACACAACTAACATTACATCAGCTGATGCTAGCATGCCAACATGCTAAACAAAAATGGGTAATGTGGTAAACGTATCAGCTAAACATCAGTTTGTCACCATCTAATAGTCACTAGCATGTCTGTAGTCCTATTTATTGCTTTTAAACTTTATTTTGCTTTACGCAATCAATAAAGGCACTCATTTAATGCGGCTGACTATGACTGTGACTATGATCCCACTGCTTCCAAAATGGAGACTGAGGATTGTTTGCTTAAGTCATTTACATGGTTTCATAAACTATCCCGAGAGTGTTTTGCTAGTTTGCATTTAAAAAAAAAGGCGACTTGTTTCTTGACTGACTCCGGTCATGTAACGGTGAGACAGGGTATACAAATACTAGACAGATGGACAAAGTGCATTTCAAGGTAAGAAAAATACAAAGAACCCCTGTAGTTCAGTCTACAAAGATGTTTCGCATTTGCACAACTTAAGTGGGGAAAAAAAAAAAATACCACTCGTGATACACAAAAATCCTTGACTTCTTCAGAAAGTCAGGAACGCAGCCAGGTTCCCTGTCTATTTTACTTGGCGCATCAGTGGCATCCCTCACCTGAATGTCAGTAGGCAGTATGTAGGAGTGCCAGACGCTAAGTGCCCTGCAGTTATGTGGTCTCATCTTATGTGACCTTTTCATCCAGAGGTCTTTATTGCATATGCATGGGCAATAAGAAAGTGTACAGGTCAATGTGATAAATATTAATGATGTGCCTCCAGCATATTTTTGAAGGGCGTCCAGGGTATCGCAGAAGCAGTCCACCTTTTACTGCAGACTCAGTTCTGGAGATCAAGCGAATGTAAAGGCTTTTTATTCCAGTGGGGAATACTTTGTAATGAATTCTAATGGATTTATAGTTAAATCTTTGCTTCTGAACTTGTTGAATTTTCAGAGAGACATTGAAGCAGTGGGTGACATTCAATAATCCGTTGTGCAGTTGTTTACCACACCTAAGTACAGTATCTCTTCCTTCATACGCCGATGTCCCCGGGATCCTTTGATCTTCTCCTGGGCACATTGCTCAAATACACACAGACCTGCTGCCCACCTGCATTTCACAGAAAGCTGTGGAAGAATGCCCAATATTGAATTCAGTACCTCTGTTTCCCTCCGACAGTCTCAGAAGCAGAATATTGATCTGACCAGGCAAGCAAAGTTTGCCTCCACACCGGCGTTTGCCCTCTTCGTGACTCTGAAGAATGTGGTGTGCAAGATCGGTGAGGACGCAGAGGTTCTCATGTCGCTCTACGACCCAGTCGAGTCAAAGTTCATCAGGTAACCCCGTGGATGCATATCCGCTTTTTTTTTTCTTGCTCCTTCTTTTTCTCCCTCCCTTTGTGTTCACAAACACACTTATGATTAAGTGTTAGGGTTTCTTTTGGTTTCTTGTAGTATTTCAGTTTTACCTTTTTACTATTGTTGTACTGACCATTGAATTGCTCCCCAAGTTGGATCTGTGTCTGGATTAACATTCAAGCTTCCGCAGCTTTAGAGGAAACTATAGTTAATGCAACTCGACTGCCTTCATCCACTGTATCACAGATGTTTCAATGTGAATATGAGAAACTGCTGAGACAGATTGTATTGCAGAGTCACACTTTTTTCTCTGCCATCTCTCCTTTAAAGCGAGAACTACCTGGTGAAATGGTCAAGTTCAGGCCTGGTGAAAGACATAGACCAGCTTCATAATCTGCGTTCAGTCTTCACGGTGAGTTTGTTTGCTTGTACATGCGTCCCAGTGTTTGTGTGTGTGTGTTCGCTCGGCTGTGGTAGCCCACTGTTTATTCAGCCATGTTATGAGGCATGTGGGAGCCTGTTTGCGGAGCCTGTATTTGTTAAGCTCTCTCAGAAAGAGCCTGGCTTGCTGTATGTATTTACCAAGGCAGTCACCTCTATCTAATGGAAGCCCAAGGGCGGAAGGGTCAGCGTGCACCCACTGGGAGCACTTTGCTCGTTTTGGAAGGTATTGCCCACAGGAAATGAATCTGTGGACATCACAGATGTTGCTGAAGCAATTTGTGGTGAAAAATTTGCCCTCACCACAAACTCGTCTTCACCTAAGAAGGAGCTACTAATTGAGTTGTTGTGCACCCAAGCACTGCTGTAGCCTAAAGGAAGCCTTTTCTGAAGGATTTCGATCCCACATTGTACAATCTCATTGTAAAGTAAAACTCAATGTTATCAACTCTTAGGCAACAGCGTCAGCAGTTTTTCACAACTTTTCTTTCCCCCCCTCCTCAGGATTTAGGCAGCGAAGATCTTAAGAGAGAGAAGATCAGCTTTGTGTGTCAGATTGTCAGAGTGGGGCGCATGGAGCTACGAGACAACAACACAAAGAAGCTGACATCGGGACTGAGAAGACCCTTTGGAGTGGCAGGTAAAGCAGACTACACAGAGACTCTGTGATAACCTGTTGTCCCAAAAAGAGCCACAAGGAAAGAGTTGCAATATTGCAGTCACATCTTTCTTTTTGAAAACATTGATTATCTCAGAACATTGTAGCCACAGGTCCCCTTTTAAGCCTTACACTTCAGTATCCTGCCAAAGTCCTTGACCAGATGACTAAAAATGGTAGATATCCAGCTAAAGTAGAAAGAAGAGTTTGATTTATCTCATTTTGGCAAGCTGCCATGCATATCGTAAACTAATTAGATCGGCGTTTTGCCCACAGTTCTCCAGCAGAGAAAATTATGCCCCTCTTTCAGTGTCTTTTTCCAAGTGCCACTTGAAGAGAGGGTAAATGACAGCCTGATTTATGATGGCTAATCTTTAGACATCATCACCATTGCCACGGTACACAGCGTGATTGAGAGGCTGATTTTTGAGATTTGCTCTCTTTGAGACACAGTTAAGTACTTTATTTCGACCTGTTCGACCTGAAGGGCAATAGAGTAAAGGTGCTGTCACAAATACTTGCTCCGTCTCTCATTCACTTCAGCTGGAACGCATTCAAGAGCGTGTCTCCTGTTTTGTTGTCAAAGTTCACCTTCGGTCAAATTGGTCTCGCACATTTGCATCCTGTGAAAATAGTGTTGTCTTCTTGCAGCTTGTGTTTGGAAACGCTGGATTCATTATTCTGATAGTGTAACATCACAACACTTTTTAAAAATAATATTACGCCATCAGACTGCTAACTGCAGCATTGCTCTTGACTCAGACTGTTAAATCAAAGACCTGTGACACCAGAGCTTTTTTTTGGCACAGATATGTTTGAAGGCAAATGTGGCTCAGGTCTGTACACTGCTGTAACTTGTAAAGACATTTAAGAAATAACTTAACACAAGACTGAAAAGCTGTGTTGCTGCCCAAGTCTCACACCTGGTTCACCTCTGACAACAGCCAGCATCCATTGTGAGGATATAACCACACCCACCGATGGTTTCACAGAGCTCTGGACTACACATGTAGATCACTGCAGCAATCCTGTTTTCGTTGACCTCCAGCGATTTAAGCCGTTCTTTAAGCAGATATTCCACCATCATTTTTGAGCATTAAATGTGTTTTTTTTTTTAAGTCAGATCAGAGATTTGTTTCACGGGCTGCTCCTTTCCTCTGCTTTCACTGACCACGGTGCAGGTCACTTGAAATCTTATCTTCCACTGCCTTAATTAGTTGAAGAAGAGCCAGCATTGGCTGCCTTTACTCCCTGATGTGGCCTTACCATGCACTTATCAGTATCTCTTTCGCAGCCACGCCATAACCCTCTCTCCTCTCCTTGTTTTTTCACAGTAATGGATGTCACTGACATCATAACAGGCAAAATGGACGATGAGGACAAGCAGCACTTTATCCCATTTCAGCCGTAAGTGGATTGTTCAGCAACACAAAATAAATCACCTTCATACATAAGGGAGCATAAGTTCTTGGGATAATGTTGCATAAAATGACGACGCTGATATGGTTCTGCTCTTACACTTATTTCTATTATTTTGAATATGTACAGAATGTCAAAGACACAGCGGTTGTATTTTACAAATGTTTTAGAATCCTTGACACCTGATTACCAGGGGTTTTAAGACAGTAGCGCTCCCCTATTCCCTGCTGACTCAATTAAGGCAATCTCATTAACTGTTGCCATTCTCGTAGGACCGCGTACAGAGCCAGAGTAACCTTTTCCTTAACGTGATTTCCCGCATAATTGGAAATGCTTCAGATTCAGGCAGTTTAGCTGGCAGATCACCTCACTAAACGGCTTCATCTCTGAGCATAAATCATGTAAATTAGAGCCTTCCAGTGTGAAGAGAAGAACAAGCTCTACAAGGGGTTATTTATGTCCAAGTGTGAATATTTCGCACTGAAATTTAACTGAAGTTTTAAAATAGCAGTTCAGAATGTGTTTTCAAGGCTAGCAGAGGCAGGAAGTGAAGCCATTTTAGCGAAGGTTGGACGTAGTGATGTAATTTGGATAGACTCCTTGCATCCAAACAGAATGGAAATGGCTTTCACAAATCGACTGGATAGATCAGAATCTCGCTGAGATAGTTTGATGTTCTTGTTTTTCCCAGGCACTCTTTCATTATAAATCTGCCACTTAATCTCTGGCATGTGGTCCGGAATCAAATCAAACTTTCATTTAGATAATGTATTTGCGCCATGATTTCATGTTGTGCTGAAATGATTGATTAGTTCATGGACAGAAAATCCCATTGCCTCACTGTGCTCTTGTCCGACTGTGTCCAACTCTTCAAAAATCAGATCCAAAAGCTGTATCATTGCAAATTTGAGGGAAAATGCTGTCGTGTTGTCTTACAATGTTCCGTGTGTTAACTTCTGTTGTTGCTTATTCTACTTCCTCACTTGGATTGGTTATGGTTTTAAGGTGGGAGGTACTGAAGACAGTCTGAGTGACAGAGATCCTTTTACTGCTTTCTCCATGCTGATTTCACCACTGTCTTCTCCATGCTCCTCCTTTTGTGCTTGTTGAGAGTCCTCTGTACCGCCGATGCCGTCGCAGCCTACTGCTCATATTTCTCTCACAGCTGCCACACGTGTGGTGCTTCCAGATCGCATCTGCTACTTTCTTAAGCTCTGTATGTCAATCAGTCTGGTACTTTCTACACCTGACGCCCTTTGGAGAACAAAACATGACGTGATATTTGAGTTTGCCTTCTCACTGTTTCAACTTGGACATAGTCTGAAGTTTACAGCCTTGGGTGTTAAATTTCTGCTGTTGAAAATACTTCAAGACCGACCCCGGGAAGGTCAAGCTTCCCACTGCTGCAGTGGCACTATAAATGCTGACTGGGCATCATTTCCTAAACGATGATTTCTCTGTGTGTTTCTTTCATTACCCACCCTGCCTCACTGCGTCATTGCTAACAAGCGGCTTTGTGTCTGTCACGGTATTCGCATCACTCTTCGGTGTGTGTCTCCCTCTCTTTTTCTCTGTCTCTCTGTCATCCCACTCCCCTCCTCACAACCATCACTTTGTGGCTCTTCTGCCCCGCTCCTCCTCTTCTCCTCCTCCCTGTCCTTTTCCACCATCTCTTCTTCTCTGTGGTGTTTGCCTGTTGTGTGCATACTGCAGGCTAGCGTTGGATGACGCCATTCGCCACAAGCAGCTGAACATCTCCCGTTTTTCACCCAGGGTGGCGGGGGAGAACGACTTCCTCCAGACAGTCATCAACAAAGTTATCACCGCCAAAGAGGTCAATCACAAGGGCCAAGGTACAGTTAAAAGTTCAGACACAAGAACCAGGGCTAAGGAGGGAACTCTATTCCACTCTATTGTCAGACTACTCTAATGTTTATGGAGATTCTTTGTCAACTTGGCCACCAAATATCCAGCAGTGCTTCAGCAACTTGTCTTGATGTTGGATTTCTTGCTAACATCACTCTTATGCAATCTTTACATTTTCAGCTCCATAAATCACTGTTCAGGCACGCATTGTCCTCTTCAGGAAACAATAGGAAACTAAAATCTGCCAAAATGTCAATAGAATAATGAAAAGTTTGCATCAGCATTGTGAGTGTGCAGCTTTCATCTGCTCTCTTTCACATCCACTTTATCTGCAAGTCAGCACCTCACTAGAATAGGTGTGTGCTTTTCTTCAGATATTTGTTGATTACATTGACGCTGGAGTTGTGAAGTATTATTATCTATGAAAACGTTCCACTAGATATTTTAAAATCCTTACATGGAAGGGCCAAATTATAGTTCAGGTCATACTAAACATGCCAAATGTAACCTTGACTGCACCCGACTGAACTGTTGTAGTCTTCTGTCATACTATATTTTAGAACTCTTCATACAAAGTATCATTATGTCCAACATGCTGGCAGGGCATTCTCATCTTGCTAATAAGAACATAATTCTTTGTCAAGTGCTCACACTATAAATCACTGCTCATCCTATAAATAGTTGCCCTCATCACCATGACTACAGGATCCAAGTAATCCAGCTGTTAATTAAGCGGGCAAGTCTTCTGCAAAGACTAGATGTTATCAGTGATTTGACATCTGTGGTTGGAAGAACAGCATTAGCCGTCTAAGGGATTTGTGCTGGGAGGAGTGAAACAACATGACAGCCTCCACGGTATTGTCATGCCCTATGAAGATGTACTTGGATAAATGTCAGGTCTGCTCCGGCCCACACTGGGAAGAACAGCGGAGCACTGGGAGCAGCTGCTTCGGTCATGCTCGCATATCAAAAGGCTTCCAGCTTGGCTAGTGAGAGATGTGTCACTCATAACGATATGGGGCCTTGTAAAGTGTAAGTGAATAAAGCTTCAGAGTTCACAAACACCACTGGTGCTGGTGGCCTGTGAAGGAGCGCACTACAGGGTGACTGCTTTAATTGGGTGCCTTGTTTTTAGTCATTTTCAGTCTTGTTCAGAAGTATGTATCTACGTTGCTTTGCTTTTTTTCCTGAGAGAATATTAAGAGTGAGGGTTGTTACAGAACTGAAGCTGGCACACCATGCAGTGTCTGCAGAAAAGAAGCTGAGGGGCTACTGGTGTTAAACTGCTAGGAAATATTGACCCATGAAAGTCCCCTGAAGGCCCTTTGTTTAAGAATTATTCAAAGCTTTACAGTTTCCTCTCAAGCTACAAACTCTCAGGTTTCCCTAGAGCAATTATTTAAGTCTGGGAATTACTGCAGAATTTAAATATTCTACAATAAGTGTCACATATTCTCTTAAAAATGGAGTGCCTGAAGAAGAAGTCTGGGGCATTAGGGACATTATCATGAATTTTGCAGTGGGGCAGGCAACTTTTTTATTTTATTTTTTTATTTTATTTATTTAATTTTTGGTCAAATTTTCCCATTTAGGATACCAAGAATCTGTCTGTGTGTTATCAAGTAAAATTTGCCTGTTTCTCCTCTTAGTGTTAGTTCTCACATGACCTAATTCTATTTTTTTTCTTTTGCCTTTGCCACAGTTATACGACACTTGATGTGACTTGGATAGAGATTTTGTAGTTTTTCTCACTCCAGTCACACACACTCACTTTTTACTGGGCACAAGGAAAACACACACACACACTTGCTTCCTCTGTTATTATGTTTTCCTAATCACATCCCTGCGGGTAGCTTCTATTAGTGTTTTGCCCTAGAGCTGCTGGATGTCACTGACAGCAGAAAGCTCAAGAAGAAATCTCTTTTTAGTGCTTTCCTGGGGCAGTTTGCTCTCACACTGTCTTCTTCTGACATTATCTTGGTCCCTCCCCTCATTGCCTTGAATGCATCACCAGGCCTGTGGGTGACTCTGAAGCTGCTTCCTGGAGACATTCATCAGATAAGGAAGGACTTCCCTCACTTGGTGGACCGATCAACTGCTGTGGCTCGAAAGATGGGCTTTCCTGAGATCATCATGCCAGGTTGAGTGTTTTAAAAAACTTAACTTTGGCTGCCTGTCCCTGAAAGTCTCTGAAAGTTTTTTTTTTTAATATAAATTCGACTGGCTGAACACATCATTAGAATTAAAACCTACTACTTTGAAAAAAGTGAGTGAGGGAGAAAAGGAGACATCACACTTTATTAAGGTTTGCTTTAGACATTAGTTATTTAATGGACTCAAGTAAGTCATAAAGTATATGGTGCCAGATATCCTCTTATGCTACCTAAAATGTAATGAGACATGCAGTCATTTTCATATATATTAAGAATGAATGAATAAATGCATAAACCCTGAGCTCAACAAAGACGGTGAGGAAATGACCTGCTTGTTCCTATTTCCTGCTTGTTCCTGTTTCCTAAAGGTGATGTACGAAATGACATCTACGTGACGCTGGTTCAAGGGGATTTCGACAAGGGGAGCAAGACCACGCCCAAAAATGTCGAGGTGACCATGTCTGTTTATGACGAGGACGGCAAGAAACTGGAGGTAGGACTGAGCAATGTTAACTTACTTTTTTTGGGCATTTTTCTTGGGTTCAGCTCATTCGCAGGACAAAGTGCTTCAGCCCGTCGGCCTCTCAGACAGTGTGTGATTTTCCAGGCTTTCTTTAATCTCGCACAGCTCAGCACGCTGCTTAACTGACCAGGACTCCTATAAAGCAGCGTGATACACAGGCCAGACTGTACACCTCTGCCACCTGTCAAAAATGACACAATGCAATACTGGTGCTTTGGGGTTGATTGAATAGCCAAAAATGTGGCTTACTACTGCAGGAATCAACCTTCATCATTGTCAGAGTCCGTTACAGAACCAAGCATGCGTGTGGATGGGCAAAATGGGCAGCATAGTTAAAAAGTTGCAAGTGATAAGAGATGTGAAATTAGCATTTCTGTTCCGGTATAATCACCATGACTAATTAAGTTATAATGTTCTCCTCTGCGTTAGCACGCTGTCTCAAAATGTAGGAAGTTTATTTGGATGAGATTAGTTAATTATATTTTGGTGGTGCAGCAATTAACTATTTTAATTTCAGCCATACCTGTTGTACACATTGATGGGAAAGGAGAACAGCCAGGTTTGCATCTTAGCACCATTAATTGCTTTGGATTTCTGTGTAAAATCAAACCAGAAACACACAAACAATTAAACATTAATCATTATTGCTGCTGCCAGTTTCCAAATTGGAGGATGTTTAATGGACTTTTGCTTCTGTCTACATTTTAATCATGTGCCAACCCATCAGCGTCTAATGTTCTAATAAAGCTTCTGTTTCATCTGGAGTCTCAAGCCAGTGCGCCCTTTCTCTGATGTTTAATTATTGTCAGCTGATTGACTTTGCCTCTTGCTCTGCAGAGGCCATCAGTTAATGGGTGATATGAGAGGTGTAGAGCAGTAGGACATGAGGAGTATGTGGGAAGAACTGGGGCAGGAGGTGTGTGTCTGTGGGAGTGTGTCTGTGGGAGTGTGTGCTCACACGTCTGTGAATGTGCAGTTTTATTGTTCAGTTATTGTTGAGTCTTTTAACTTAACAGTTTTTTTTTGTGGCAGTGATTTTTGTATTAATTTGCAATAAGTTCAGGTATATCTAATATTTTGTTGCAAGGCTATTGTCTTAGATTCATTCTACAGGTATTAATTTGAAATGTTTGTACTTGGAGTTAGAGTGGAAGTTACAAAGACTGATGATGAAGGAGTGATTTGAGTTGACAGATCCCTGGTCTTGGGGAGGCTTCCTGCAAACGGCGCATCAGAAGAGAGAGCTATTACCCATGGCTGCCTCAATTATACACATTAGTCTTAGATTGATGGGCTTTGTCAGTGATTTGGCTCAGCGGGCCCAAGGAAGTGTTAAGATCAGTGGTGATTATACTGTAAGAGCGGAAGTAGCAGTGATGATCTGACAATACAGATAATGCTTAGCTGTCTAGTTGTCAGACAAGTAGTCTTACTGTGATTACTTTTGAATGCTACGATAACAGTATGGCTATGTATATGTGTCTTTTTACATGGATGTCTCCCAAACACACATTAAAACATATCTCAGTGCATATTAGTGTGTTTTCTATTTGTATACAATTTTTATTTGCCATTTTATTTATACTTTAAGCTCGGAAAGTTCATTTTAAGCATCTACAAGCAGCTACATTGTGTTTATTATAGCAGCCATGTTGGGTTTGAATAGCCTGTTGTACTTATACAACAAACAGGTTTGACTGATTTGCTGTGTCACTGCCAGTACGATACCTGAGTTTTTGTACTGATACTAAAATTAACTATGGAGTATACACAAGAGTTGGCAATACTCCAGGGGTAAACACAGTTTAACAACTGTTCAGCGAGTTCAATAACCAGCTCTACTTAGTTTCAGTGGAACATTCAACTGTGTGTATGTGTAAGGCAGACAGAGCCTTGGGGCTGTAATGACTGGAGTCAGTCACAGCAGTCGACGGTGATAAAGTGACATTGATCACATCTATTGCTGTCATAGCCATCCTTGCTATCCTTGTAGCACTGGAACTCCCTTCAACATCTTGTCTTGCAATTTTTAACAGAATTGCTCCGTCTCATCTGTTCGGTTCTCCAGGGATCAGTGCTAATTGGGTAAATTCTCCCTCTTCCTTCCTGGATTATAATTGGCTGAAAGGAAATTCTGTTTCTGAGATGAGAGGCACTGTCACTTCCTGTCTGTCACTTCAATGTCTTTATATACAGTCCATGGTCTGTAGCAATGTCAGTATGATCTTTGATAATAGAAACCCTTTTTAAGTCACCCAAACCATAGACAGGGCTCACAACAACAAGTACAAACAAGTACAGCTCCCTCAAATCAAAAAAGTTTTCTTTTCATAATGCCGTTTATGTAATAGAGTAAAATAGGTGCTTGAAAATAGAGAATACTCACACGGAGGCAATTTTCACAAAATGTTTACTTCTCTAATTCTACTTTTTATTGCCCTCCTTGGATGTTTCTGTCTCAGCCTTCTTATCCTGTACTTTTTCTTTCTGCCTCTCTGGTCTCTTTCTTCCTCTGGATTTATTATCCTTCCTCTGTCTCCGAAATGATTTGTATAGTGAGGCTGGACAGTGACATCGTATGACCTTGACATATTAGCACACCCCTACCAGCCCCTCTCACCTGCAGCCAGACCTCTGCCACTTTCCCTTCCTCGTCTCTCCAAAACCTGAAGCTGTCATGACTCCTGGCCACTTAGTGAAGAGTTGCTAGAGCTAGCACCTGCCCCCCAGATCTGCTCAGCGCGGCTGGGGGAGACGGGGGCTGTTATTCCTCATAATTGCTGGTTGTCAGAAGCCATTAGTGTTGGAGTATTTTATCTGCAGCGCACTAGCAGGCCAGGGAGTCAGCTGGAGTAGTGGGAGGAAAGAGGTAGGCTGGCTGAGCGCAGATTGATAGAAAACAAGGCATGCGTGCCATCCGCTCTCACTCCATCTCTCGTGCCAAATCCCCCTGGGGGCGCATAGTATTTTACATACGCACCCTGACCTGTTGGAGAAACTCAGGGGACCCACTAGGAAGACCAATTTACATGGCTGGATCCATCAGCTCCAGCTGGTCTGCTCCCGTACACCTGGCTTCCCTCCACTTCTCGCTGCATGGGAGCTACTGCCCCTCCTTCTTAAATAATTAATTTCTAATTTATTTCTTATTTCCACAATGCTGTCATAAGATTGGCAGCCAACTCATGGTGCTCATGCATAAAGTGCATCCAGACGTATAAAGGCCATTCTTTCTTTCTAGATGTAGGCTGTCTGGCCCAGGGACTACATTTTATGAAATAAGTGCTAGTCAATTTTCCCCATGCTGCAAGTGTGCAAATGTCAGAGCAATGATAGCAGACCCTTCAAAATTCTGCCACTTTGAATGAACCCACATTTATACCAGTATAACCAGATACTATTCATATTGTTTGATCTGTGTGTGTTCTTGGCCTTTGTCTAGAACGTGATCTTCCCTGGAGCTGGAGATGAGGGCATCAATGAGTACAAATCTGTCATCTACTACCAAGTAAAGCAGCCACGCTGGTTTGAAACAATAAAGGTGTGTCTCCCTCCTTACTTTGTATTTTTTTTTTAACCACCTTGACTCCAATACCACCCTTTGATATAATTTTTAAATCAATTATTTATCAAAACACAGGCCTCCATGACTTTACTTACCGTTGTTGTCTCTTGTTTTGAAGCATATATAGACAGTGATGAATATTAAACCCTATAGTAGATTAAATGGTTAATGTGGTGACAGCAGAAATGCATATAAATGTGAAGTTAGTGATCTATGACAGCTGAAGGACCACACCAGTGGTTTTGCGTGTTTTAATTCATTTACCACAAATCACTTTATACTTTACATCGCAACTAACACTTTTGCAAATCATTGGTTTCAATTAATTTCTGTACAGCATGACAATCTACAATTTAGGTCTAATTCTGCTCCCAGTGTGTCCCTAAAAATCTGCTTTGCAAGTATATGTCCATGGGTGAGGATGTCTCACATGGTCTCTTGTCTGTCCCTTTATATTAGGTTGCAATTCCTATTGAAGACGTGAACCGGAGCCACTTACGGTTCACTTTTCGCCACCGCTCATCGCAGGACTGTGAGTACAAATGTCAGAGTGTGAATAATAATTTTTGGTGAAGACCAGCTGCACAATTGGCTGCTAATCTATCCACAGCAAAAATAATGGAAAATATCCAATCCAAGCAGATGTGTTGCACGGTGATAAATACTTTGAAGCTCACCCTTTGTCACATTAATCAGAGACATTAGTCTGTCTCTACATAAAGCAGCATCATGGAGTGGCTTGTCAGAGACTACAGCTGGGATGTGAAAAATGCCTGAGGGGACTAAATTGTTTATCAGGACCAGTGTCGAGCTGAATGCAGCCAGTGTTGTATGTCCTTCTGTTTTTTAACATCATTTTTAATTTTGGGGGTGTAGAGGGCAGGGAAGCCTGTTACTGGCAGCCTTGCCATCCCATCTGCCTGCCACATGGCGAGGCCATCCCTCCAGCAGCAGGAGTGGTGCAGGGAAAGGGGTTTTTGGAGTGGTAAGAGGAGCCATGACAGGCGTATATTTATTAAACAATCAATTCATATGACAGGGAAAGCAAAGCAGAATTGGGAGGATATCAGCACGGGAAAGTAAACCTTTTCCCTAGTCAAGTAATCTGCAGCTGCTGTCATCCTCCAGTTCCAAAATCCTCCAGCTCTTTTTGCTTCTCACCTGCGTACAGGTGGTTTGGAGGAAATAGCCAGGTCTCAGAGATCAGCGCTGGCTCATAATCCACTTGGAGAGCCTTCTTGTCATGCTTGGCACCTTCCCTCTGCAGCTAATGCTGTTACGAGGCATGCCTTTGAAACTCTGTGACTTGCTGTTATCTTGCTGTAACGGTTGCTTTAGAAACTGGCTCACCTCGAGTGACTGTGGAACTGCAGGGGCATGCTGATGCCGCCAAACTTAAACTTGTCACAATTGACAATGAAGACATATGTTTTAAAGGTGTAATTCTGCACTAAGTAACCTGCCTACCTGCAAACACTGTAGGTGTTACATTTACTTTACCGCTCTGCTTTAGCTTCTCCATTTCATTACCGGTAATGGACAATTGATAACATTTTTCCACCCTATCACGGTGTGTTGAACGTTTTCACCTCAGTGTGTAAATGATCTGTGTTAAAAGTTGATGCAGGTTTTTGCAACTTGGATTTTCACATGACTGGGATTTTCCAAACTAGGATACTAATAAACACCCTCATTACCTATTCTGTAAGTGACGACTCCATGATATTCATCCTTGTAAGGCAGAGTGCAGATATGACAGTAGCTCGAAATATGTCTGCATTCTACTGGCGATGCACTTTTTCAACGAAATAGGGAAATACTTTCCCCCTCTACATGTGAAGACTTCTTGAAGAAAAGCAGAGCAGAGAAGGTCTGTCAAACGAAGCTTGTGTCCTTCCTGCTTCCTCCACTGCTGCTAGCAAGCACTGAACTTTTAATAGAAACACACAGTGACAGAGCTGCTCATCAAGGCCACTACTAGAACTCAGTATCTCAGTCCCCTGGTTCAGAATCAGGCCAGCTCTAACACAGTGCATCAGACTACCACTCCAACATTGTCAGGGATCATCAGACTGATGGCTGCTATCACAGATGCCGCCGTGGCTGTAAGAGATCCCCGTCATCTTTTCACTTCTGTTTCATCTGTCATTATGCCACTACCTGGTGAGTGGGGTAGAGGGTAGGCTTTAAAATGTGGCACCGTATGCTCCACATAAATCTGAAGTGACAGCCCACCTTAGAGGTGGAAATCTGCAGAACTTCCACACAAACTTGACTTTGATTGGCTCAAAAAAGTAGCTCTGTCCTGAAAGTCACTTTTTCCCCTAAATGTCGAAGAGTTTGGAACCCTCAGCGCTCCTTAGGAGGTCACTAATACATTTTTCTCAACTGGGTATAATACGCACAGTGTTTCCCTCCACTGGTTCCTCTCAAGACAGCCCAGCAATTATTCACTGGCGAGGCTGCAGGCAGCAAACCAATGAGGGGATTTATGCAGATAGAATACACAAGATACTTCGATGAATCATGTCTCCCCGCACGTAAATTTGAGCTTGTTGATTCACAATGATGATATATGTGGTCCTATCCAAACGCTTGGTTACAGGACAAAGTCATAACTCTCTTGCTTGTTTACACAGCGCTTCCCCTCAACACCTCCAAATACAGTCACACACATGTGTGCGCACACACACACACAAGCAATGAGCATATTTTCTCCACCCTAGTGGGATTACACAAGCTGTTCACAGCTGCAGCCTTGAGATCAAGTACAAGTGTATTCATATGCTCACGGGAAATGGATGTACAAGATATATTAATCGAAATCTTGTTGCTTGAGTATCAGCAATAAATAACTTTTTAAATAGTGGAATATTTTCTTTTTTTTTTTAAAGAAGCTAATGTGTTTTTTAAAAAAGAAAATCATGTATATTTATATAATCATCAAACAAATTTTCAGATGTTGAATATATCAGTTTTTAATTAAAGGGCAACTCTGGTACTGAAGCAATTCCAATACTTTTTGTACCCACCAGTCATTTAAAATCCAAAATATGTAAAAAATTATGCCCCGCTTGAAAAATACCAGTCGTTCTTTAACCATGTTTTGTCATCACATCTTGCACAATTTCTCTTAATACAGTAGAAGTAAAATAAAGTGTCTTCCTCGTTGAAGGAAAGGAAACAAACGGCTCGTGCACAGATACATTCACAGCATTAACCCTCCAGTCTTGGGGTGAAATGGCCGTTTTTTTTACTACTTTTCATTTTACCTTTGTGTTTCCCATTAAAACTGTTTAGCTTGCTTTCTTTGTGTTTGTGTCTTTGACGCCGATGGGCGGTCCAAGACTCTGAAGAGTTAATACGGACATCAGACTGGAACAGTAGATTCTTGTGCCAACTCAGGAGCTGACTCAGGGCCTATAGCGCTGCGATTTACATGAGGGATTATCTGTTTTATTGTCTGCTAGTTTGTTAATGACTTGCAGTAAAGTCGGCCATGTAGCAGGGTTCACTGCAATGGAGCATAGCAGCTTACAGCTCGCAAATATACACAAAAACCAAGCACACATTTTAGTAAAAAAAACAATAAAAAAAAAAAAAGAAACGCAGAAAAGTATGTATTAACAATCAATTCCAGTCATCAGCATGTCCTACAATCTGCTGTTTTCTGTCTTCCTCATGTCAGTCTATTCTTCCTTCCACAGCCAAAGACAAATCAGAGAAGATATTTGCCTTGTCCTTTGTGAAATTGATGAGGTATGATGGGACCACTCTGAGGGACGGCGAACATGATCTGATTGTGTACAAGGTAAATACAAAATATCCCATAACACAGTTAGAAGTCAGTGTGTGGTGTTCTGGTATGATTGTTATTGGCTGCCTACCTGCT
Source organism: Pempheris klunzingeri (assembly GCF_042242105.1). Lineage (NCBI taxonomy): Eukaryota > Metazoa > Chordata > Actinopteri > Acropomatiformes > Pempheridae > Pempheris > Pempheris klunzingeri. The sequence goes on along the minus strand of NC_092031.1, from coordinate 7,302,295 downwards.
GGGCCAGCCCACACTCCTCATGACCACAACAGAAATGATTGGGTGTCTTATTAGTAGCTACTATGATAATAGCTTCACTGACTTCAGTGTTGAATTGTGTAGTTGGTACGCATCAACCCCCACAGTGAAATTAAATTACTTTCCAATTAAAATCCTTTGTGTAATGATACCTTTGCGTTACAGTGCCTATTTATGTTAATTAGAAAGTTAATGTGAGAAGAATTCCCCCAATTAGATTTTTCTTTCTCTTATATTTTGCATTGCTGTTGTCAGTCAGGGTTGCTGCTTGGCAAGGAGTTTTGTTACTACTCTCACACACAAAAACTGGCAGAAAAACTGGTTGAATAGTCGTATACACAAGGAAAACACATCCTAAAAAACCCACAGAAATAGAACATAGCACTTCCTTACAACACAAAAAGCAGATATAGATTCTGCAAAAATGAATCATGAGGCAATTGTAAATTGGAAGTTGACTGAGTTTTATTGTGGGAAATCAGGCAGAAGCAAAGAAGCTGGAAGACTCATCACTGTACCTGAACCTACCTGCCACGAAACTGGAGCTGGAGGAGAAGGGTTACTCCGCCACAGGGAAAAGCTCCCAGAACTTGGGCAACTGTACCATCAGCAAGGACTCCTTCCAGATCTCCACTCTGGTCTGCTCCACCAAGCTAACACAGAACGGTAACAGCTCCTATACTGCAGTAGCTCTCATGTCTTTTACTATTCTGTTGTCTTTTATCTTTTTCTGTACAAGGTGTCCCCTCTCTGAAGGAGAGAGCCATGCAAATATCTATGCAAACCTTCACAGAGAAGTGTGTTATGGGTAACTGTAGGTCGCACCTCCCAAATGTAGTGCAGACTTGTCAAATAAGCTGATTGATCCAACACCCTTCTGGGAATTTATCTCCATTTTTATGCATCTGTGCCGGCAACAGCTGTGGCCAAAGGCATTATGTCGACAGTCGTGGCCATAAATATTCGGTTTCCAGTTTGTCTGTCCGTCCATCCATCTGTTCCATTCTTGTGAACGTGATATCTCAGGAGCACCTTGAGGGAATTTCTTTAAATTTGGCACAAATGTCTGCTTGGACTAAAGGATGCAAGGAATAGATTTTGATAGTCAAATGTCAAAATTCAAAGCTCAATGTCACTGTGAGCTCAAGCCCGTCCATTCTCACGACCAGTCATGAAGTCTCAGAAACGCCTGGAGGGCATTTCGTTACATTTGGCACAAATGTCCACTTGGACTCAGGGATGTACTGATTAGAATTCATAATTATGACAAAACGTCACACATTTTATATCAAATGTCAAAGGTCATCTTCACTGTGGCATCATATGTTCTGAAAAAATGCTTTCTGACCGTTCATCCTCATAATTCAGGAACAGAAGAGGAGATTGTGACCATATTACACATTTGGTTGGATATTGAATTTGTGACTTTAATCTTGTCTGGACAGATGTGGATGCAAAATGCAACTGACTTGTTGGTGGAGGCATACAGCCGCAATTGCGGTATTCTAGTTTATTAAGAGCTTAAATTCTTCTTAAAACCACTTTGTGTCATTGCCCATCTTGTCATATTTCCAAAAATGTATTGTATGATGATGAATCCAGATTCCTTCTCGCGTTTTTATACCTAATTTCATTACCTAATTTCCTCCGTGTTTTCTTTACATTGTGGTTTACTAAACTTGCTTCCCGTCCATAGGCGCATCAGTATCATTCTTACATTTACTTGTATAAAGAACTCTCAATGAAGAAAAGAGGTTTTTCAATGTATTTGGATTTTGAAACCAGCCTCGGGCCACAGCATCTGGTTTTGAAAGACAGATTATCCATGCACAGTAACCATATATCACTGAAATTAGGACTGCTGGACCTCTTCCATCCTTCACTCCTTCCACCTGGTTTTTACACGTGTCCTCATGTTGGACATTTGCCTTCGCTCAAGGGTTTCCTCCGGCCTTTTCTCCCTCTAACCTACTTTCTCCTTCTCATCTCCTTTCTGTCAGGCAGTCTCAGTCAGTCCATCTCTGTTGACGGACGACAGCTCTGCTCTGTTTGCTACTGTCAGTCTGGAGGAGTATTTTTTTTTTTCCTCAGAGGGTGGTGAGGATATTTACACTTATTAAACTAAGGAAATCACCAATTCTGCCCTGTGGCTCATGGATTATGGATTTTAGCCTCTTGTGCTCCCCCAGCTTTTATGCATGTTTATAAATCTCAACAGACATTACTGTAAACTTGCTTGGACTGGTTAGCATATCCAGTATTTCCAGTGTTTATAATGTTGTGGTTGTCTCCTTGTGGATTGTGTGAAAAGCTGGTCTGCTGTGTGAGTGGTCAAATGCTCCTAGCTCTGATTTCACAGTTACTCTAACCAGAACCATCCCAAATGTCTGCTTGGCTTTCCTCTGAGCACAAGGCATTGTGCCTCTTTGTTTTTTTCGCCTACATGCTGGTGACAGCAGCTGCCGGGGGCATTATGTTTTCGGTTTGTCTTCCATTTGTCCTTCCGTCCTGGTCTCGTGAACGTGGTATCTCAGGAAAGCCTTGAGGGGAATTTCTTCAGAGTTTGAACAAAGATCCACTTGGTCTCAAGGATGAACTCAAATGTCACAGTTCAAGGTCACTGTGACCTCACGTCCATCCCACTCTCGTGAACGATATCTCAGGAACGCCTGGAGGGAATTTCTTTACATCTGGATTAAACAAACAAAGGAATTTTTACTGTCTTTTGCTTCAGTGAACTTACACTCTAATAGACATGTTCTCATGTGTTGTGAGTCCAGTCCCTTTTGGTATAGAGTTGGACTCCCTCTCCCTCCCACTCCCTCTCCCTTGACCAGGACAGGGGCCTCCTGTTCCTCTGCTAGTCCACCTCAAGCCCATTTGTTTTGCTGGAAATGAGCCTCAGGTGGTTTCTCTATCAGTCCTCTGCACTCCTCTTTAAACAGTCACTTAGACTAAACATATTTCATGTGAAGACAGCATGTCTCACTGGAAATTAATCACTGACACATCCATTTAGCCAAACAAAAAAACCCCCCACTTAATACTGTTTACTAAATTACTTTAAATACTTCTACATATATTCTACAAGTCTCGACAAACATGGATGGAAACTGGAACTTGACTGGTTGGCAGAGGCATACAACCGTGAGATGGTAATTCTGGTTTTGGTATGCAGGACTGAGTCACCATTTTAATTAGAGCCAAAATGAAAGCTTCCTCGTTCCTCTCAGTGTTTTCGGCCACAGCCTGAAAGAGTGAGAATTAAGAAGGGACAGATTCACCGTAGGCTAACTTTAACTGGAATTGAAATTAATTGTTTTAGTTGCCCAAAGCAAATACCCTGTTTGAATGAGGAATGTATCGTGCCCTTATGTTTTTATTCATGGTAACCCAAAGATAATTTTAAATAGTCAACCAAGGGCAGAATGAAATAAATGCTTGGAGTGAATCGTTGAAGCAAATTGATGTTGTGTGTGGTTCAGCACTTTGCAGTCTTTTTGTAGCATTAGAGCACCCACTGTATAAAAAAACAATATTAACCTGTTTTTCTGTACTTAATAGGATACAATTCTTTTGACACTTAAAATCATCCTTTCAGGAATAGTAAGTAAAATAAGCTTAGAGGAGATCAGCAACTTATTTGTGTTCTCCATTTTTTTCATTCTATTAAAAAGAAATTACAACTTGGATCTTATTTTTGACCAATATTTCTGGTATGATAATGAAAACATTGATTCCCTCAATGACACTCTAGACAGATTTTCCACACTACTTTATTTGAAGGTAAAGCTGAAAGCAAGCGCACCCAGTATACGCGTGACAATCCCTCACCACACGGGAAACTACCACAAGTACAGCAGATCAAAACTGAACCAGGAGTTTAGTCTGTATACTACGATGGATGTTTTCAACACTGGCTCATTGAAAATGTATTTTATTGTTCACCTTTGCCATGTATCTTTTCCATGTAAGTGTAGCCAACCAAACAGGTTTGTTTAAAGCCTGTATGATCGACCTTCAGTTGAAATTCTCTCTTTTCCTGGCAGCTGATTGACAGATTTCAGATATGGAAGCTTTATGTGACATTATGGCAAATCTTTGGTGTCTAACAAAGACCTGCATGGAGGAAAAAGTTTTTTTTTGTTGCTGTTGCTCTCCTAGAAGTAGCCCTGATAATATGCACAATAAAGCTTCCGTGATGAGTTCACTGCAGACCCCAGAAAGATTTTGTGTGAAAGAGGGGGGCAGTGCGTGTTGTTACAGTAATGTTCCTTTTGATGGTTATTAAGTTTAGTCTGCGGTATAAATTGTCATTTAAATACAGTCATAGGCTCCCTCCTACTCTCCTCAGTGGGTGGTGATGTTGGCAGATGAGCAGCCTCTGGTTCAGAAGTAGAACCTACCAACACTGATTATACTAGAGAAGCATGTTAGTAACTCAAACCCCTGTCTAAACTTCAGATGTACAGTAAATAACATCGAAGAAGAAATCTATCAGCACCATTCTCTTTCTCTATTTTTACATCTTGCTTTTCTGTCTATGCTTTCCTTTTTTCCCCTGTGTGAGAGAGATGGGCAGCAGTTTGTGTCCTGGTGAGATGATTCAGTTCCATAGAGCAGCTCCACTGCTGATGTTTACCTGGCACTTTGTGGTGATAATTTGCAAGGCACCAATAGGTGCTTGGGGATCAGACTGCCTCGTCACTGCACACTGAGTTTGATTAAACAGAGAGGTTTGTGTATGTGTGTGTTTGTGTGTGGTCCCCCAGGATATATCATCCCACGCCAAAGCTCTAGGAAAAGGTTTGAGTTCTTTTAATAAAGCATCACAGAGTGAATCTATCTCTGACTGTGCCAGAGCCTGCCTGCTTTATTAAAACCCAGAAGCTCTTTAAAACTCCCACCCAAACAGCTAGCTCAGTCAGTCAGTGACTGACCCTTCTCTATTGTTGCACAATATCTTTTTTTTTATTTCAATTTTCTGTCTATTCTGATCTCTCGTTTATGACTTTAGACCTTCCAACAGCATTTGTGATTGAATGGCAAATAGCTGATTGACAAAACTTCTAAATCTCACTTGAGAATCGATAAAGGAAGTGCTGATTTTCTCTGTGGCACGCTACTCTAAATGAGTCAGGTTGGTTTGAAGTGTTGGTAAATGGTGAATGGACTGGAATTGCTGTGTATATAGCAGCGCTTTACAAGGTCCTGTTTGGTCATTGGTCAAAATAAGCTATTTTTAGATTTTGCATTGGGCTCTGGGAAATTATGGTGTCAATTTTTCCACTAGTTTGCAACACATAATGAATGATATGGAACATATTAATCAATAATGTAAAAAAATGTTAGTCACAGCCTTAAGGTTGTCTAAATGTCTCCATCATTTGCTCAATTAACGTTCACTTCAGACTAACCAGTTGCTCACACGATGTCTTTCCTGAAGACTTACACGGGTAACGGGAAAAAAGCCATTTGAATGCGTCTTGCAACAGACTTTTTGCTTCATACACGTCACCTCATCCCTGACCCCAACATTGGAAATGAAACGCTCTTTTTAATTAAGCCAGATTTATGCAGGCGGTCTCCCAGCACTGGGAGCTTGTGTGAAGTGGCTGCTGGCTCTCCCCTGGGTATTTACAGTGTGCTCCACTAAACGGGGGCTGGAGGAGGAGCACAGATCTAATGACAGCAGAGGCGGTAGAGCACCTGGCCTGGTGAAAGATGTATTAACGTGCTGCTCCTACCTTGGCTGGAAGAAGAGAAGTATTTTGTGAAAACGTTGTTTTAGAGGAGATACGTAAGGTTTATACTGTGTGTAACACTGCTGCTGTGTTACTGTGTTGTAATTGGCTACAAAAAAACCTCTTAAAATGTATTGCCAAATACAAGGCTGCTACTATTTAAAAAAAAAAAAAAAAAAAAGCAAGCTATTAAGACTTGTTAGTGGTTGTGTTTGCTTGTAAAAATGAACAAAAAAATAGCTCTCGTCAGGCAAGATGTACTATAAACAAACATTCAAATGGTAATGTGAAGTCTTTTGCATTTCAGTTGTGCAGTGACAATGTAACCAATTTCCTAGAATTAATTATTCCACCACTCTCCATCTGCCAGTTTTGTAGCTTTTGAATTTGGCTTCGTACAAAGGCATCCATTCTCAAACAGATGTTATTTGTTGAAGGCACACAGTGATTTTCTTGCACCTCCTAGGCAAAGCAGATCTCCCCCACACCCTGCCTCACTGTCCCATGTGTTACAGATGGTATGGCCTCTAACAGCAGTGCCCCAGTGGGACTGAGCTGTGTGATGATTTATTCTTGTTTCATTCCATTTGTCTCTCTGAGGTGTTAAACTGTCAATTTTCAAATCTATATCTCCTTAGGGAGGGGAATCCCTGATAGTTTAGACAGGGTCTTGTGAACCCTGATAGGTTGTCAGGTTTGCACACAAGAGGCATCCATCACAGGGTGGCCTTTCTTGATTGGCTCTACCATAGCCAATCAGGTATGGCAAACAGAGAGGGGGAGTAGCTAGGGCGTGGGTCCAAGGAAGGCCTGAGTTCCAAAGAGATAATGGGAGCCAAGTAAGTCAGGCAGGGCTCATCTCTAAACTATATTCCCAGAGCTTAGTTGCTTTTCCTGTGTAGGCTTGAGTTGTGGAGGTACAGAACAAATATCTTGTTTTATTGCGTCAGAGCCCGACGTGATGTCAGGCCCCGATGCATTAAAACAAGTATTCCAGCGATTTAGTATTGGACTTCTGAAAAGTTTGGGGACTTCTGGAAAAAAATGTAAAAAATAAAGATGTTTCAAAATTGATGCAGCAGAAGCAGAATTGTGTCATCTTCACACTTCTCATAACAAAACCCAGAGTAATCCTTGAGAAAGCTTCCTTAGAGTCACAGAACACATAAGGGACAGAAGTAAACTGATCTTGATGTTAACAGTTGGTGAAGTTGGCGTCTAAACTGACTGATGTCTCTCTACACTCTGGCTTACACCTTTTGGAAAACAAGTGTCTTTTGTCCGAGGAAACTCTCTTACTGTTATTCACAGGTCGGGATATACAGGGCCTTAACAAATTGACGTGAGACTAAAAGCTCCCAATTTGATAATCTGCCAAAGGTGGTCTAAACGAGCGCTCCCCTGAGCGTGGTTAATCACATCATGACTCATCCTCTTGTGCCTAAAATGATTTTCCATGATTAAAGTGAGAGATCTAATATAATGACTAACGCTATATTAAGAAAATTTACAAACTGCCGTGTGTGTCTGAAACATCTTAAACAAATGACTGACGTAAGCGCTCATTGAATTCAAATGTTCAACCTGAATAGTCATTTCTTGCTCCCTCTCCACTGCCTGCATTACCATTGGCAGGATGAACATACCCCTTTGTTTTGTGGTAATGGCTTTGTTTGTTACTTTTCAGTGGACCTTCTTGGCCTGCTGAAGTGGCGCTCCAACACCAGCCTGCTGCAGCAGAACCTTCGTCAGCTGATGAAGGTGGAAGGTGGCGAGGTCGTCAAGGTCAGAACGACATCATCCCCCACTGTGCTGATTACACTAATGTCTAATGTCTTCGTTTTGATGCTGAGTCACAAAACTTTGGTGCATTGAAAGCTGGAGCAGAAACGAATGCTCTTGACTCACTTTTTGTGGTAATTTTTTATATCCTTGAAAGTGCACCTCATCCGTTAGCCTGGATACACATTAGCAAAAACAAACAACCACAGCTGGTGACAAAAACGGTACAGTCACAATCCTTACTGTTTCTGAAAGCCACAGCTTCTTGGCAGCAATTTTACAAAGTATTACACTGCCTGTCAGAGCTGAACAGGTTGCTGTTTTTTTTCTTTGTATGTGTTGTTTTTTTTAGTTATTTTCTTATGTCTACAGCAAGGAGGGAGCACCACACAAACAGCGTACTGAAGGGGAGGAGATGACCTGCTGTCAGAAGTATAGGCAGGCCCTTTAAGTGCTCTGTGTGGGGCAGATGAATAAATTATTCTCTAGAGAAACTTTTGCGGGTTGGGGGCCTGGCAGATTGCAGTGTATCTGAGGAAGTACTTCACCCAGACAGTTTTGATCAGGCCAGATAGATGTGCCAACCACAGCTGGACCTGTTCATTAAACCACAGGGGTGTGATTATTATTACCACCACATTAGCACTCAATCCCTCCAAAGCACCCCGAAGCTTGCGGTGTGCAATTAGAAAACCTTTTAATCTTGGCATTTAAAACACAATTTATCAATAGGTTATGTATGCATGGGCTTATACACTGTATTAGACAATATGCACAAAGATGAAATCAGAGATGAATCCTGGGAGAGTTTTGGAGGGTTTCCTGTTATGTTTTTCTTCACAATACCCGTTTTTCTTACTCCTTAATGTGATACTGGTTTTTAGTCAACAGGGTACTCCTCCCCCCGTCTCTGTCATGCAGCCTGGCCCGTGTGAGATTGAATTGTGCTTTAAACTCAATACAGCACACACTGTGTTTGTTTCTTGTTGAGAACATGATGAATCTCATCCATCCTGAGATGACAGACCAAGAAGAGTATAGAGCAATATATCTGTTTCTGACACTTTTACATCTGTTTTTACATTGCCTCAGAATTGGCTGGGTAAATGGAGCATGTGTCCCCAGAGAAGGAGGTTGTGTATAGTTAGTGTATCTTGAGTTGCTTCTGACAAGGAAATTATTACTGTCTTCATGTCTCATGTTAACAGCAGTAAAAGGTGCGTAATGGGTAGCGCATAGCACTGTCAGAGCAGAACTTCACTTGGAATGAGGTTACACTGTATCCGGATCATTACTGAAAAAATATTAAAGGCCCCATATTATACAAAATGCACTTTTCAGCATAAATATATAACCCTCGTGTTGTTAGAGACAGTTAAACTTGGAGAAAAGACCACCCTCTCTCTATTTCTTCTGCTCCAGCTTTCGGTAAATGTGTGTGTAAACATGCCGTTTAGTTTCGGCTCCCCTTATGATGTCAGAAGGGGTCGTGTGACCTCCTCCAGGCCTTCAGCAGGTGGACCGTCTAAAAACCCTCCTAGTCCACCTCGCTGTCTGCCATTATTTATTTTGTCACTCAAACCAGTTTCTGCCAACATAAAGATATCGAAGGCGAGAACGGAGCAGCAGATGGTTCTGCTCTTCGGTTCAGATATGGATCGTTCAGACAGATAGCTCAGACTTAAAGCTGCAGCAGCCATGTCAAGTACGAGAAATAATAAATATAAATCTTTTCTAGTCGGACCTCCATACACAAGTATGAACTTTAAAATGAGGATAACGTGGGGCCTTTAATATCAATATTATGACAATGATTTTAAAAGTACATAATTAATTAATTACATCACGAAATAGCATTAAAGCCCGGCTCTGCCTGCTGCTGATTTTCTGCCTCCACACTCACCAAAAATGTCTCACTTAGATCCATACTTGGTTTGACTGGTGATCTGTGGTGTATTTTTTTATGTATTATTCAGCCAAAGACTTTTTACGTCTCATTCCTGTTGACAATACAGATGTGTAATGAAGACATTATGAATTCACTTGGCCCCAAGGTCATTTATCACATTAATGTCACCAGCTTGATGTGAAATGTCCTTCTTAGATATAATAATGGTAATCAGTTTGACTCAGTTTGTTTTGAAAGAGCAGTGGAAGCAGGTTTGCCATTTTGCAATAAGCTTGACACTTTTTTTTTGGAGTGCCATGTTGTATTAATGGCCTGCCATAACGTGCCATGCGTCTGTCATTCTAGTTTCTGCAAGACACTCTGGATGCTCTCTTCAACATCATGATGGAGAACTCTGACAGTGACACGTTTGATACGCTGGTGTTCGATGCCTTGGTAAGCAAAAAAAACCAAACAAAAACACAGTTGCAGCACAGCAGAATTCACACAAGAATAAGTTTATGTCTGTGGGAATAAACAAATATAATATGTTGTCACACCTTTTATATGCTCAAACCCTTTTTTGATGAGCGTCTCTGCTCTGTTGGCCGTGTGATTTTCGCAGTCTGGTTTGACTTGATTTTTTTTTTTCCTTGTTCCACAAGTGTGCTACTTGTTTTACAAGGAAAAACACCTCCTTTCTGAAGAGAAGTATAAACCATCATAAGAATAATGGACAATGATCGTAATCATTTCTCAAGCACTGTATGTGTGAGCATGACTTTTTTTTTGTGCCATACAAGCTTCAGCATCCATGTGCAAAAGAAGAAAAAGGACTTCTTAACTCTTATAGGGCCAACATATTTTGTTCCAGGGTGTGGTTAAAAGTAATGGAGAGTACACACCTTAACTCCCCACAAGAATGTTGGCAGTGTGCCAAGGGAACGCCTTAAATGAAAATGCCTCTGTTAGCAGAGCTGCCAATATTCAAATATTGTTGTTTTTTTTGGATAAATAAATTATTGTTGGGTTATTATTATTATTATTATTATTTGGGTATAGAATAGTTATTTGTTAGCATGGATGTGAACTCTCTCAAATACTTAAACCTCAGCTGCTGTCTCATTTTACACCACATGTGCTAAATAATGGAGCCAAAATGAAATGAAAATGTGTCCCCATCCAATGTTTATTTTAGCTCACAAAGTGTTTCATGTTGTGCACAAATAGGCTCATTGTGTACAGAGGGACGTACTGACACACTGCATCTCATGTGGTATCGCTGCTGCAATGATCCGCATTTTCATTAATGTGGTTTGCCTAACATTAAAGGTCTCATTTTCCTGCAAGACGAAGCACGAAGAAGGCAAAAAGAAATTAGCCAGCTGGAATTTTGATTACATTACTTTGTTATGTATTAAATGAAGTATTTGTAGCCAATGAGTTCACTAAGTATCTGGCAGAATCGCCTAGCATCATGGGGTACATCTCAAAAGAACAGTTTTCTATTTCAGAGAGAGGAGTTAGAAATTGTGTTGTTGGGTGTCCTAGATTATCTGCAGGCTGGAGAATTGAGAGAAAATGGCTTTCTGCTCAAATGCAGTCTTGTTTAATTTCCCAATCTATTTCAGCATATTGAGTAAGACAGGCGGTTTTTCCTGCTCTCTATTATGAGCCATGTGGTTTACATTTTAATGAACATGTCTTTGTTCTCTGACAGGTGTTCATAATTGGGCTTATAGCTGACAGGAAGTTCCAGCACTTTAACCCTGTTCTGGAGACCTACATTCGAAAGCATTTCAGTGCCACATTGGCATACACGTGAGTTAATTACCCTCTTTACAGTCAGTCCAAGGACATTTAGTAACAAATTTTATGGTATTCTGTGATTAGCAGATTTGCCAGGCTCTCTAAATATGATTTTTTTTGTTTTTTAGGAAGCTGACCAAAGTTCTGAAGAACTATGTGGACAATGCTGAGAAGCTGACAGAACAGCTGCTGAAAGCCATGAAGGCTCTGGAGTACATCTTCAAGTTTATCGTCCGCTCCAGAGTCCTCTTCATCCAGTATGTCTTGGTGCACGCATAATATGCACATGTTGTAATACCTTGACAAAGACCAGTGTGTCGTTGACAACGTGGAGAAACATATCAGCCTGGATGCGGTTACTCATTAAATAGAATATATTTTATTTACACATGATGTTTTGCACAAAAAGTGCTCAAATGAAAAGTGACAGGACAAATGTTGCAGATCCAACCGCCACCAATGTTTCACCTAAATATTAGGAAACAGTTGTTCAACAGAGTTAAATACAAGACTGAGTAGACACACGTACATATGCACACTTGTATGCAGACATGCTCTCGTTGTCCATACTTTTTCAACACAGTATTTTTTGGTGTGGAATCACTTATTGGCCTCTTACTAATAGTTTTTATTTCTTTATTGCTGTTGTACCATCAATAACAGTTTGGCTTCACTGTTATTTCATAACATTGTGCAGCATTGATTGCGTTCTACACAGTGTGCCATTACTGTGGCATAATGTTGAAACAGGTAAAAGTGAATGGGCTTTGGGTGAGGTAATTTCTGTGGATGTTTTTATAATTGGCTGTGGGGATATTAAATGGATGATAGTGTTGTAGAGCCACAGAATGAAGCTGTTGGCGGCTGAGGGTCTGATGTATGATCTTGGTCTAATTGAGTGTGCAGAGTTTGATTGGTTTTCTGTCCTAAGTCTAGAGGACGCTCCGTCCTTTAACTTGCACATCAGGCTACAGCAACGTCACTCTCTCTCTCTCGTAGAGCCGTCCATGTTCACTTTGTGCACCAAGTGGTTTCTTTTCACATAATAATCAAGAACAACCTCTGACCTTACAGTTGGTGCTTTGTCTGTGCCGTCTGCTGTCTGTGTTTTGCCGTTACTGAAGATCTGTCTTTAGTTGTTTCCCAGAATCTGCTCTGTTGGGCCATTGCTGCTGAGTTAGAATTCTTTTAAACTGTAAAGTTGTCTTTGAAGCCTTTCCTGCAGCTCTGACTAGAAGGTGCCAAGACCACACCAGTACGTGCTCGGCTTTTCATTCCAAGCCAGTGGAACATTTCTATGAAATGGCAGAGGAGACACTAATCACACACTCTCTCCCTGTGACTTGAAACTGGTCTGACTGTCCTTAGCTCACTCTGCTTCTTGGTGCTGCAGGTGAGAAGCGGCTTTAAGTAATTGTTGTTGTGGGAGCCCTGAGACGGATGTCTCTAATCCCATGATTTCTGTAAACCCTCAACAGTGACTATCCTGGACCATGTAATACCCACAGCCCCATGAAAGATTGTGGCACCACAAAACCCACCTCTGGAATTAAAGCAGTGAAATCTGATGCGGTGGGAGCAATCTAAACATTTCACCCCTCTTTGACCTGTCTCCCTCTGCTTCAGTGCGTTTTTTCAAACAATTTAAATTTCCCCCACAAATCCTGATTTTTATTCTTTTAAATCTGAGTAGTTGACACTTGCAGCGAGCACAATACGGCTCATTTGCAGTTAATACCCAGTTTGTGGAGATTTATGGGCTCTGCAAGTTAGATGAAATGCATTTGCATTTTGGGGGGGATTATGGAGGAAGCCCTGCTTTGTGTTCCCATGCACTTAGAAATTGGGGGAATTGTTTTTTTTTAACAATTGTTCTGTGATAATTGGCTTTTAGTCACTACAGTTGCTGGGCATCTTTGGCTCTACATAACCCAACTAGTAGAAGAAAAATTAGTGATACTGTGTCCCAGACAGATTAGAAAGTAAATTCACTGAACCCTTGTATGACATTTGCTTTCTGTTCCCCATATAGTATTCCAGAAGAGTCATTAGCATAGATCATTAATTTTTCTGATTTTTCTTTCCGCATGACAGCAGGCAGGTGCTTCAGGGTCTTGTCATGTTGTTTTAAATGCTAATCTGGCTGGCAGCAAGAGTGATGTCTGTGGTTCTGATCCAATAATATTTGCATTGATAACACACACGGGCCATTCTGCTGGCTGCTTTTAATGATTTAACACAGAAGCATCAAACTCTTGTCATTTCCACTGCGGGTGGGTCTGTTTACACAGGGATGAAACAAACAACAGCCTTGTGATCATCTGCCAATGTAATTCTCTACTTCATCTCCTCCCAGGCTGTATGAGAACAAAGGAGAGGCCGACTTCATGGAGTCCTTGAGGAACCTTTTCACATCCTTTAATGACATGATGAACAGTAATTCAGAGAACACTGGCATGGTGAAGGTAGGTTCACCGTCACAGGAGTCCAAATGCGTGCTATCACTCCATCTCTGTGCCAAGAAGTATCTGCTTCTGCATGAATATTATAAGTAACTGCTGCGGTGTGAATAGTAAGTAAGCCTGCTGTGATTTGCTTTGGGTGGCTTGCTCTGTAATTAGAGATGCCTGTGTCCATGTAAACTAATACAGCAGCTTATTCTATATTAATGTCAGAGCTCCTTTTGGTGGTCTCTATGTCAGTATTTATTTTCTTCACCTTTGTCATGTGTCCGTGCACAGAATTTCCTGATCTTTACTCTCACTTGTTCTCCATGTGACCTGGTTAGGGCTGCACATAAAGTAAAATAAGGTACATTAGAGGGCATCTTAAGTAGATACTTTACATTTAACATTTTGGGAAATGCGCATATTCGCTCCTTTCCTTGCATATTCGAGAGTTAGATGAGGAGATTGATGCCACTGTTATGTCTGCATGATAAATCTGAAGCTACAGCCTGCAGGGCTTAGCAGAGCTTAGCATCAAGACTGGAAACAGGGTGAAACAGCAAGCCTGGATCTGTTTAACAGTAACAAAATCAAGCTGTACAAAAAATCAAAATGTGAAAACCACAATTTGTGAGCTTAAGGGGGTTTGTACTGGAGTATTTCTGTGCCCAGCTAAATAAGATATGTGTTGGTCAGCTTGAAATCGTTCATAGATAGATTTTATTACTGTTCCTGAGCCAGCAGGGCTGTTCCCTGTCTTTATGCTAGGCTAAGATAACTGGCTGCTGGCTGTAGATTCATATGGCATTTACTTCATGCACACAAGAGTGATATCAATCCTCTCATCTAACTATCACCAAGAAAGTGTTGCTCATTATTTGTTATTTAATTTAGACAGAAGTTCTTGTAAGTCTGCTTGTGTTAAGACAACATCAAGCACAGACACAAGTTTTTAATTTACAAAAAAGGAAAAATTTGGTTTTGTATTGGCATAAGGATCAAAGATATGATTGTACTTTATGATTGTATACTTCTATAATTTAACACAAACACATCTAATGTAGAAAAAGCTAAACTCCTCTGTGGGAGGTCACTTGTTTATTCATTACAAGAGATCTTAGTCTCAGGCACTCCAGACTGAATTTTAAATGCTGTTTGAGGTAACATATTTTATTTGATATTGATTGGATAGATAGATTGGATGGAGCGAGGGAGGTGTTATTAGGCAGTCAAGAGAGATGATATGTTGAGGCTTTTTTGCGCAGCCCTAACACATTATGCATGTTTGTTCTGTGTTGGTTTCTCTTGTCTGTCTGTACTTCTATATGTGTGTTTGTGTTTTTCTCTCTCTCTCTGTTTCACTCTGACCTTGACTGTCCTGTGGTCTGGGGCTCCTCTGGCCTTCTGCTTTTTAGCTGCTCCTTAAGGTATTTATTTCACCGCCTTGCCCTTTCTGCCTTCAAACTCTTTTCATTGTGTTTTCATTTCATTGTCCTTGACCCCAAACTCGGTGGCCTCAGATATGAAATAAACACATTTATATAAATTTTTTTGTCACTCTGCGAAGACACACATACACACAACCTCGCATGCGCACACATGCTCATGTGCGCACACCTATGCTTTTGGAGATAACATAATCGCAGTTTACATACACCTCGGCATACCTACAGTAGATCCATGTGCACACTCAACCATAAGAGAAGCTCAGGAGTCAATTAGGAGTCAGTTGCTGTGTAATTGGGTGAGATATTAGCTTTACTGTCAGTAAATTAAAAACTGATCTTGAGGAACGGGCACGAAGGTGAAGAATCCTGGTTTCTTCCTTCCCAAGTCCGCCCTTGTGAAAGCACTGTGACAGGTGGAAGCTAATGAGCAGTCCCATCGTAACTCGAGTCTGAATCCTGATGAACATCTGGACAGACTGACACACACGCAGGCGAAGACCCTCAGGCACACACACACACACACACACACACACACAAACACACGCGCTTCTGGTGACTGTACGGCACGTGCAGAGGCAGGAAGCACAGCTCCACCGAGGCTTGGAGTGACTCAAACAAAATATCCCTCCACAACAGGTGGGAGAACAAAGTCTTTTTAAATTGCCTTCTTTGAGGTGTAAACAGATGCAGTTTACTTTTTATTAGAAAAAGTAGGTTTGCTAACTGAATCAAAGTCAAACAGCACAAGATGTGAGTCTCCGCAACTCTTTTTGTCTGCAGAGAGCGGTGAAGTTGTTGAGGTGTGCATGTCAAAGCATTTTATCTTTTGAGATAAAAGTAAATTAAAGAAGGAGTTTATGTGGAGGTCAAGGTAAAGATGGTTCAGATGTTTAGAAATATATAAGATTTCTCCCAGAATGTCCTTTCACATCATTACATTTACTGAAGTCAGTATGTAAAGTAGTATTTTCTTTCTTCGCATTTGAACATTGCTAATTACCTTTTACATATTTTCCAAAATGAAACCATGCACAATAACAAACAGTGGATTGTAGCATGTGACATCTAGTGTGCTACATCTGTATTGATAATCAACCTGTATGAGAAAGACTGGCACTGCTGCTAATTTGCACAGATGCTGTATAAACACCTTTTCCCACCTTGGCCGGCATTTAGCAGCAGTCAGTTAGAGAGGGAAGTGTCAGCTTGGTTAATCATTCCCTTTATTAATGGACGACTCTGTAATCAGCCCCTGGGTGCACACTCTTGATGACTTTATTATCGTATCGATGGGCAAATGTAAATTGCATCTGGCTGTATCTATCAAGGTATCATTACAGAGATCTTCCTTTCCTTTGTCAGTTTATTTAGTACAAGTCATAACATCACCCCTCTGCCCTGGCACACTGAATGAAATGACACATACAGATACATTAGGAAGAGGAGATAAATGCCTGTTGATTGGTTTACAAACAGTAGCCACTATCATATGGACCTGTAATGTTGAGTATAAGCAGGATTGGCTAATAGCCACTCAGAGTATCACAGTAAGAAGTGAAACCAAACATATTGCTCATCATAAAAATAAATAAATAAATAAAAATTTAGTTTTAGTTTGTGGCCTAAGAAGTCAAAATGTGAGGACTGCTGCAGCATGTGTGCGACTGAGAGGCCTCACTGTTTCCATCAGTGACACAAAATCAGCTTAATCAGGCCACAAGATAAATTTACACTCAGCAGCACACAATGAAGCAACATACAATTCCCACCTTACTTGTTACCACCTTACTCGCTAACTAAGTATCACCCATGACTGAACTAATTAACTTAGAGCTGAAAATGTGGTAATTGTGTCTTTTATTTTCCTGGTTAAGGGGGCTGCACTGAAGTACATCCCCACCATTGTCAATGATGTGAAGCTGGTCTTTGATCCAAAGGAACTAAGGTAATTTCCTACGATTCATAGCATATTCCTGTGCTTTATTGTTGTTACAATGACATCTGCAGTACACAATTGTAATTGGACGGAAAATAATTCAATGGTAGAGGAAAACATAGCAGATCATACTGTACGGCTCTCAATGAACTATTCATCTTGCTTTTTTTGTTAAGACCCGACGGCAATCTTGAAATCTTTCCGCGAGTTTCTCAAACAGACGGGGCTTTTCTGAAGGGCACCACAGCAGCTCATTAAAGAAGATGTTTAGAAAATGTTCAAATTGGAGTTAAATGTCCTTTTTTTTTTTTCTTGGGAATGAAAGGAGAAATCTTAATTGCTTTTGTTTTTTGGAAGCGCAGCTTGAATTCTTGATGTTAGGAATACATCTCAATTGAATTCATTTAGATGTATCCCTAACAAGCTGATGTGATATTGCCACCATAAAGACTTTGAAGCAGCATTTTTTTCCGCATGGCTCTCTACCTCCGGCTGTTTTTATTCAATAACTCAACATTCAGAGGCTGTACTGTAATAGGCACTGGTTAAACATGCTCAGGTTGCCTTGGAAACTCACTGACTGCTCCACTCAAGTGTCCATTTCAGTAAATGTTGTCTACCATGAATGTCATCTGCTATAGTGTAATGCTTGTCTTAAAAATGAATAGCTTCTGAAGTAATACTGCTAAATTATATGTTTACAGTAATGTTAAACAAAACAGAAAAACATCATCTAAGTACTTTTTCTTATATTAATGAATGGACTATCACTTTCAAATGACCATAATAATCTTTAAGCAAAACTTAAGTGCATTATATTTTTGTGGCTGTGTTTCAAGGCTATTTTTGAGACCTGAGAGGACTTTTTCGTTTGTGACAAATGCCTCATGGATGTGCCCTTGTTTTTCTGTCCCATTTGAATGCCTTTTAATCTGTAATTCTGAAAGGACACAACACAAAAACAAAATAGAATGGCCTCATTTATGGAGCATTTTTGTTTACAAATATGTAAAGAGAGCTTTTCAGTGAAACACTTTTCGGCTGCAAATGAGTCCTCAAAAACATATTTTCGTTCATGAAAACATTTCATCATCTGTAAATATTTTAATATAAATATACGTATACATGAGTCGAAATATATGAAATATACATCCTGTACACAGGCAGTTGCATCAAGTGGAAGGACTCACTGGGAAAATCAGCAGGTTGCCTCTGACCAGGCTGACTCTAAAGTTTATCTGTTCCTGATGATGTAATATACCGTCCTTTGAAAGTCAGGAGTGAGGTTGAACGAGAAAGAAGTCTGTCAAAAGTGGTAGAGCCAAAAGTGGCACACTCTTGGGTCCGTCTCAGTCAGAGTATCGTCAAAAGCTTTTCATGTTGGACCAAAAAATGGTGTGTGTGTTTTGTTGCCAGGTTTTCTGCAGCTACTAACATCAGGAGAAATTAAAGTTTTTATGCAATAAATTCAGAATTATAATTTGACACAGTAAAGGCCATATTTTTGAAGGTTGATGCTGTTGTTTATACCAACGTGTAGTTATTAATCTAATCAAGAATGATGAGACCACATGCTGACTGGACCTGTCCACCTCCTTTTAATCAAATTTCGGAGGGAAAACCCTGTATTGCTGCATGTTATTGAATATTCTATCCCCCCAAACAGTCTTGACACTGGGATCTATTTTATGGCAGCTCAAACACTGGCACAAACCGTGCTACTACATGCGGGTATTTTCCAGACCTTGAAATGTGCTTTGCCTGTTCATTTCCAAGCACTCAGCAAGGAGCTCCCTCCATTTGGCCACGTTCAGCACCTGGGCAGCTGCCATTTCCACAGCAGATCCTGGGCCACACAGGATCGCCAATCCCTGCCTCTGGCCTCCAGTCCACTCCACCTCTATCACAGCCACAGTGGAGGGGGGTCGTTGGTTAAAGATGGACGCCAGTCTTTCAGCCCATTCGCTCTGTCTAACATGCACCAACTCTGTGTTCATTTACCAAGAGTGAATTTTTTCTCACTGTCGATTTAATTCTGCATTCAGATTGACAGTCCGCATGAAATCAGTCAAATCAAAATGTTAAAAGTTTTCACTCATAATTTTATCATTCGTAATAAAACACTTTGATATTCTTACATTATTGGATTTTAAAGCTAATTGACTGGCGACCATCCTGCACTCCCTCCCTGTACTGTGCAGACAATGGAACCATATGCTATCCGGCTATATGGTGAAAAGCATTAAAACACAAAATCCCATATCCTGGTGGACACTTCCTTTAAGGTTAATGATATAAAGTATTTGTGTTGAAGTTACCTGGTCAATAGGTGGATTTTCACCCAAGTAACAATAAGGTGAGACAGCATAACGAGCACACTGCTACATGCTCTGCCATCTTCACTTTAGTTTGAGAGGAACAAACATGAGAAAAGCTTTTGATTTCAGCTTTAATTCTTTAAAGCTGTAGTCCTTGTGAACTATTCACTAAGCCCGGCTCTTTTTCCTGCTCGAGCAAAGGTGGCATCAGCTGTTCTTGCAGTCGCAAACCTGGTTGAGAGGCTGAGCTGGAGGCGGCTAAATTGAAGTCTTGGGGTTGGAGGGGGGTGTTTTATCCCCTGCCAGAGCCTTTTCTCTCCTCCTTGAGCCTCAGCTTGCCAGTATAACAGGCACCCGACCTCCGCATTCAGAAGAAAACTGCTGGCTCTCTGTGTGTGCATGAATGTGGATTTATCTTTCAGTGTCTGAAATGTTGAATGCTCATAGTTTGATCTTGCTGAGCTACATGTTGTAGCCTTGAGAAAATGAATCATCAGCCCAAAAAATGCATTATGTTGAATAGTATTCATTTGCATATAGAAGTAGATGTAGATCAGGGCAATGGCTTTGTGAAACAGAGAAGCTACATTTAAAGTCTGCTGAAGCCTTTTGCAGTAAAGATCGCACAGGGTTTTGTTCATTTATTTGAGCTACTTACACTCTTCTGGGGACTGTGTGGGTGTAGGGATGGGCTTAATTGATATTTCTGACTCGACTTGAATCAGTTTTGCTGAACCTGTACTTAGACATTTATAATTTGAAGTATATGAAGTTTTGAGGTCTCAGCAAATGCCTTTCACAGCTCAGTTCAGCTTCATCCATCCAAAAAAAAAAAAAACTTTTAGTATTTCTTTGTCAGTAGAAGGAGGCTGATTCAGGTGCTATCACACTGTCTGTGCATGGATGTATATCTTTTTGACAAGTAAACTCAATGTGCTGATCAAAGTCACAAGTAAGTGACCTTGTGCTGAGATTTTTATGGTCAAATGACTGTTTGACAATTTGTAAGGTAAGTAATAAACCTTCAAGCTCTAGTAATGCTCACAATATCAGCGTATTTTGTGATATATGTTCTCTGGATTTAGCCAATCAGTTTTGGGTTAAATAAGTGAGTAAATGCCTGAGAAATTAAGGTACTTCGTCACATAAATACAAAACAACAATCAAAAAAACATCCTTGTCACTTGTCACTGATTTGCAGCATTGACTGCTATCCTCTAATAGCAGCTGCTGCTGCTGCTCAGAGTTCATCTTAGGTCAGTTTCTCTGGGTCAGTTAGCAAATATCTCTTCAACCACAGCCAGAATATCTGAGAAGTACCTGTGTGGGTGTGCAGGACATTTAATTGCGTTTTGGACGATTGCTCGTGATGGGAAGCAGTCGACCATCCCAAGATGCCTGATCAGTTTGACCTTTTATCTCCATCATCCCCTTTCTTTCTCCATAGCAAGCTGTTCACCGAGTTCATCCTAAAGGTTCCTCTGGGTCGCCTGGTGAAGCAGAAGCTAGACTGTCTGATTGACATTGTCCACAGCGATCTCTTTACCCATCACGGTGAGAGCGCGCACACACGCACACGTTCACAAACTGCACAGTTCTTCAGCGTATGCACCTTCACTCATGGTGCAGTAATATAGGCAATCACACACACCACCTGCCTCCCCTAGGCAGCTGTGTGCGAGCTCAGAGTAAAGGTCACTGGTGAGATGTAGTGGAAATCCCTCTTGTTATCTAAGAGAGTTAAGCATCCCCACTGCTAAAATCACCTGGACTTGTCTGGATCAGAATGTTGGTGTTCCCATCTACCCAGTCTTAAAGTCCCAGTCCCTCCCTTCCTGTCTTTTTTACTATGTATTTTTTTGCGTTAAGTGTGTCTATCACGTGATTTCTGTTCTCATTTCCTTCTCCTTGTCTCACACCAACAGCACTCCACTGTCGAACAGATCCACACTAGCGCTTTCATAATACACATGCTCACCACACTGTTGTATATTTTCGCAATGTCGTAGTAATGTCAAATATGAATGTCAGGCATGTAGCGAGGGGTAATGAGAACCTGTACCCCTGGTCTCTGCAGCCAAGCTAGCCTGGGGCCCTGCAGCACCGACGGTTGAGGGCCAAGAATTTGCTTGAGGCAGACGTCCTCTTATGCCATGTTAGGTTAGGTCTTGATTTAGAGACAAACAAGCTCATACACAAACTTTGCTGGTAAATTAAATGCAAAGTTTTTAACCCAGTAAAATTGTAGCAGTGATTTAATGTGGCAACTGTGTGAGCAACTGACTAACGTAATTCTTTGAACATTTCCAGTAGTTAAAGATGTGATGGAGAAGGCTTAATTGCAAAGTAAAAAATTGTCTATTCCACGTCAGTGTCAAGCTGAGCCCCACTTTCATTACAGATAGTGACCACTGCGATGAGCAAAATGAGTTAACCAGGCAATTTTTAAAGCGGTCTAATCGGCTGTAGTAAGCACAAATGCTCATGAAACTCCTTGATAGATGCATTCTGATCACCAGGTGGTCCCTGAAAGGTTCACTTGCCAGCCACTCCCAAAGTGAAATGTACTGGAATGCCTGGAGCAAATGCCCAGCAAGACGCACCCACCTATATGCTCCTCCCTCAACATAGAGTTAGGAGTCTCCACATCCTCATCAATATGCATTGAATGTGTTCACTGATGGAAGTGTTTCTTTTTCTGTGGGCTGCACAGTAATTAACATATTAACTGTTTTTGTGTAAAAGCATGTCTTGAATTAGTACTTTTCAGGCCCAGATGGACTTACTTCTGTTGAAATTGAAGACTACACAGTACATGCATAATTGCAATGCAAGTCCATATTCTTGATTAAAAAAAAAAAAAAAGAAAATACTCCCAGGAACATTATTTAAAACATTCATTGGGTTGGAATCATTTTCAGGTGATCTTAAAGTGAGCCAGACCTTATATTCAGGTTTGCACAATTATTGGGCAGCTTTTTGCTGCCGGTAAAATGGGCCAAAAAGAAAATGAGAAAATGCCTTTCAGAAGGATGCCCAACACTTGAAGTAGCCAGGGTTCTTTGCATAACTTTAAGTTCGTAGCAAAGTAAGTTTTGGGATTCACTCATAATATTTTGCCTGTTTAAGAATAAAAACTAATGCAGAGACCAGACTTGCACCATCATTATGCACACACTCCAAACAATGCCCTTTCTCCATGGGCTTCATCTACACCATTGAAATTGAAATGCTGTGCGTTGAATATGATTGGTATGCATATAGAATTCCCTGATGCCGGTGAAAACTTAATGAACTCAGAAAAGAGGAAAGTTTTTTTGGGGTTTTTTTGTCTCTCTTTTTTTTATTTATTTTGGAGGCACAAAGTTGTGTCACCTTCACTATTGATGATGTAAAACAATAGAGCGGGACGGATGCATAAATCACTTGCAAATGGGCTCATTGGAAGAGAACAAATATGTCAGCTGCTCTCCTGGTCTGTGTTAAAGGGGAAAATCACTGTAGCGTCTAAAATCTGTTTGCGCTGGAAGTTTGAGGAGAGCGCTCATGGCCTAGCTTGATAGTTCCAGTCTGCTTGTCTCGCTCCCACCCTGCTACTAGTGTGCGTGTATGAGTGAGCGTGCATGCACGTGTATTCTCACATGTCTATGTCCACTGTGTGTGTGTGTGTGTGTTACCACCTGTGTGTATTTTGAGTTTGGAGGAGGCGCAAAGGGAATGAGAATTGGGGGTAAAAAAACAAGGTATTAAACACTCCACACAATGTTAGACGCCCTCTGATAGGAGATTTGCTTTTGTGCTCAAGCTCTGGAAGATTACTAAGCCCATACACACATATACATAAAAACACACAGTTTGGCTTTAAGCTGTATCAGGCGGAAAACTTGGTGCACTATTCCACAGTACCAAAAATATTTTAGTGCAGACATGGTTGTCACTTTGTATCAGGTCTAGCTAACACACGACAAGGCAAACTCTTAACATCCATAACTTTTTTTTTTTTCAGGAATTTGCCAGTGAAAGCTTTTTGTGAATAATAGCTGCATTGTAGAGCAACCTGTCCACAATACTGCCATCAGACATGGGAGGCTATTCACTTGTGATTTGTGGAGCTTTTTCAGACGTTTAGTCAGTTTGTGTGGAGCCACTATACTGAGGAGGACGTGGGTCATTGCTAATGGTGCTCTAGAAATGGGGTGTTGATGGGTCCAATATTAAGTGAAATAATTTGACACCAGCAGAATACATTGGGTGAAATCGTAATGATTTTTGTAATCCTGTGAGTTTTTATCCAGCACTGCCACTCCTCCAGCACTTCAATCCCAGAAAGGATACTATGGGAAATGACAATGGGACTGACTTGTAATCAAGTGAACAATCATGGTCCTATGATTATTTATTATTATATATTCCTGTTTTTGAACACCAGGCTGGCACCACATTCAGGCCAGATTGTAAGCTGGATATTGTAAACTAGATATCTCAAAATATCCAGGAAAGATAATAATGGCATTTACTGAATAAAATCACGCTTAAAAATGAAATTTGAAATTCCCCAGGGGTGTTTACTTGTTAAATTACTACTTGATGCATTCATTACCCTTTTATTACACAGCCTCATCACGGTCTCTGTGTGGAGCTCTCACTTATGGCAAATGGTGAACTCCAGTGATACTGACAGTGAAACAGAAACAGCTTCAGAAGACATTAAGACATCCACCTCAGTGTTTTTTTTTTTCTTTTCCCCTTTTCTTCCTTGCAAAGTTTTTACATGTAGCTAATTTAGGAAGCGGTCAGAGAATGTAAAACACTGATTGGATTAATGTACGATACCTCTGGGTATAGTTTATGAAGAGGTCACCATGGTTCGTGCTATTCATTATGCGTTCCATCCTGCTGTTTATCGTTCTGCCTTGAGCAATGCTGACAATCGCCGTTGCTTTATGTTTTTGTGCGTGTTTTGAAATCCTATGAATCCAGCTGATTGGCTTATTAAAGCTAAACATTATTTGTGAAGCAAAGAGATTTTATTGATTTGTGAAGTGAAATCCGTTGCTGGTTGGCCATTTAGAGCAGCGGTGTCTCTGGACCTTGTCATGATAAAGATTGTTATTTGAAGAGAACTGTTGTCCCTGTGGTCTGCCACTGTGCTGATAATGATTTCACTCAGGGCACTGCCCTTTGTTCTTGTTTCTTACTGTCTTATTACTGTCAATATTCTGCCCTTGTGCAAGACTGTGTTGTTGGACTGTGTTTATGTTTTTTCTTCTCTTTTCTTGCAGTGGGGTTATCAATTTCTATTTACACCAGTAATGCGTAACAGTGGGCAGAAAACTGTAACGTGATTGCTTTCCTCTCCATAAATCTATAAAATACTCACTTAACCGCCTAACCGATACTCCACATCTTCTAAATTGAACCAACCTAACTCCACTACTTGTCCTTAGGCTTTGAATATGACCCCCACACACATACAAAAATGCCTCTCAGATTGGAATCTGAAGGTTTAATAAAAAATATGATAATTTTGCGGCAGGCTGCCTCCATGAGAATACTTCCTGGCTTATCGCTGCTGTCCGGCATGTCCAATTGCCAACCAAATTCTCTACAATCTGCGTATGGAAATTCACTTTTTTTTTATGTTTCCGTCAACATCAGCCAAACTCTTGTGGTTGGGTTTGGTTGTATGTTGTGTAGAATTTTGATTGTAAGTGGTATTTTCACAGAGTCAGCAAGGAAGGTGTTTTCTACTACAGAAAGTATGTCATATTTTGTTATCTTTACTTTTTTGTCTGAAAAACTTGCTTTATCTTGTTTGTTTTTTTTTCACACTGATGGTGAGATATAAATAGCTAAGGTGTCCAGGACACCAAGGGTGATATGGCAATAAAATATTTTTTCTTACCTATATTTCATGGCAGGTTGTTTTTTAAGTGGTTTCTCTCCGAGAAAACGATAATGGCTCTGATTGACTCGTGTAGTGATAGCTGTGTGTAGCGTAACTATCCCAGGGGATTTTGAGAGCTTTTGCCAAATTCACTTTAATTAGTAAATTCAATCTCTACATTTTTTTTTATTTAATCCTCTGAGCTGTGAGCAAGCCATTAACAAGCGACTTCATCAAGTGCATTTCAAGAGCATATGCTGTACTGCCTTGTGTGATCCATCATCTGCTTCATGTTTTGAACAGCACAGTGAATGTGTGTATTTGGTGGTGTCCCTGCAGATTGCCGCGAGATCCTCCTGCCGCTGATGACGGACCAGCTGAAGTTCCACCTGGAGAAGCGGGAGGAGCTGAAGGCTTGCTGCCAGCTGCTTAGTGACATCCTGGAGGTTCTCTACAGGAAGGATGTGGTGAGACACACAACTCTGCAGCTTTATATACTTTATTCACCTCTGGGATGAACGCTAGCGTAACAAGGAGAAGTGCATTTTGTTTTTTTTTACTGATTAGCTGCTAATCAGTGTGCTGTTCTTAATGTTGTCGCCCTGCATGCCCTAAAAGAGCATATTTCACAGCACTGATAATTTACTCACCTGTCGAGTTGGCTGTGCTCAGTAATTCATTGCTCAGGCTAGAGGCCATCTTCAACACCATGAATGTGTGCCAAGAACATGGTGATGAGCTGTGCTTTAACCCTTGTTGTTTTAGAGTGTGCCTTTTATAGAGCACTCCTTAAAGCTAGTCAGTTATTCAGCCGGTCAAAGCAAATTATTATTTTTATTATTGATTAATCTATTTTTTGTTTTTCCAATTATTAAAATAACTGCTTTGTTCAGAAAGGGCCCACAAAATTTCCAATAGAAGTTCCCGGAGCCCAAGGTGGCGTCTTCAAATGGTCTGTTTTGCCTGACCAACTACTCAGCTGCCTCACGTAGTGTGTTTCATCCTCTTATACAGCCAGACTCTTGCTATCCTCCCATCAGGCCCTCTCAGACTCCCCTCGCCACTGATAACCACGGCCTGGCCTCCCACGCTCCACTCTTCCAGGGATTGTCAACCTCTTCCACTTGCTCTCCCTTTCACACTCCTCCTCTTCACATGCACATGCAGATAACACAACAGTATCCACAGAAACCAGAAAAACTCACTGTGGAGTTTCTAAGTTAAGGATCTAATTGTATTTTTTCCCTTAAATAGCTATCCTATCCTCATGTGCTGGGTTTGTGTCGAAAGTTTATTTAGACCGGGGGATGTCTCTTAAAAAAAACTATGTGGGAATCATGCGGGTATTCTCCAAAGATGTGTGTCACACATCTTTGGAGAGGCAATAAGTGAAACTCCCTCCTCAGATAGTTTAATCTCCCAAGTGCTCCTCTGTGAGTGTTTGTGTGCATGTATGTGCACAGACTCGCGTGCACAAGTTCTTCAGCCGCAGAAAGAGCTGTGTAAATTATTGAAAGTTTAAATTGACGCAGCAGAGCAGCCGTCTGCTTAGAAGATTCTCCCCAGAGCCTGGTAGAGACGGTAAGAAACAGCCACTCAAAACAAACTAATAAGCAAGTCCAGGGAAAACTGTCCCACTTAAAACAAAGGTACACTTGCTCCACGGGTGTTTCCCCCTCCAAAAGCAAGGATTTCCAATTTATAAAACATTTCGGATCTATCAGTCATGCTTGTCAGGTCTCTCAGCACAAAATGTCCTCAAAGTATCTTCAAATTTTCAAGGTTTTGAAGAGCAATAGAAACATTCTTCCTATCAATTCATGATGACAACCAGTCTTTGTTTTGTAATGTCACAAAAAGTAGCGGAGGTTTCTTTCTTAGCTTGTGTGTTTTAGTTAGAAAGTTGTCTTAAAAACCTGTACACATTTCCGTTAAATAGGACTCCTTTAAACAAAATTAAAGGAGTCCTCCCTGAAACACTTCGTCATTGGCAATGGACCTTATATTTTTTTCCTTTTTGACATCTTTCTGAATCACCAGCGTCCTCTCAGAGTCAAGGTTTCAGGGTTCAGTCTAGACTTAACAGTGTGCACTTACATTCAACTGCCATTCACTCAAAATCTAATTGCAAAGCAGATGGAGCCATCTATTTTAAAATTAGAATAAAACAGCCTCTAAAACAGCCTCAAGAGCTAAGTACGTAGTGCAGCAAAAGGCCTCACTCTCCTCTTTCTTCAGCCTTTTAATGCTTCCAGTGCAACCTTATGGTGCAATATGGCTACTTTGCATAATGTCTGTTCTTTCAGACATTTTAATAATCATTTTGGGAATTTTATAACTTGAATAGAAAAATCAGGCTGTGAGGAAAGTGGTTACACTAAAAAGTAGACTAAAACTTGTCGTCACTGGACATGACTGTTGCGTAACCATATTTGAAATGTTATTAAAGGTGCTTTTGTCACCGTCTCCTTCCTTCCCTATGTTTATGTGTTTATGTGGTTGTGTGCCTGTTTTTCTCTTTGCAGGGTCCCACCCAGTGGCATGTTCAGATCATCATGGAGAAGCTGCTGAGGACAGTCAACAGGACAGTCATTTCCATGGGACGCGACTCCCCTCACATTGTAAGTTTGCCTGATTTTCCTCAGCTATTAGCTGTGCACCCCACACTAGCTCTCTGTCAATCTTTTTTTTTTCTTGTTCGCCACACATGTACATTCTCGTACACACACACACACACACACACACACACACACACACACACTCCAATTTAGCAGGCCCCTGTACCAAAACCAGCCTAACTCCCACAGGCCCACTGCTTCTCCAATTCCATTCCAAAGCTATCATTAAAGGTAAAGTCTACCTTGGCAGAATGCTTTCTCACAACCTCAATCTGAGCGTGGCTTTGATCTGCTCATATCGGTCTCCAGCCAGCTGTTTGTGTGCCGATCTCTGCGTGTTTTGTTTTGTTTTGTTGTTTGGTTGTGTTTTGTTTTCGTGATTTCTTTCATGAGTGTGTTTGCCTGTCTGTGTGTCAGATCCCTTACTTATTAGAACGTTTCGGATGCTTTGTTCTGTAAACTAATCAAGAGTACCCCCACCCCTCCGCTGCCATTAGCATCCTTCCCCCCAATCACACTCTCAGCCAGAGCTCGGTAGCAATTAATACACTTATCAGTCATCGTTTAAATGTGCTGTCTGTCTGATGTGCGTGGCTAAGCCTCTATCTGTCTTCCTGAGTCCAATGAGCACAACGTCAACTGCTGTATTCTCTGGCTCGTTCCGTCACATCCTGTTGATGCTTGTATTCATTGGATCTGCGTGTAGCTTGGGATGTGACTTTGAAAGTGAGACTTGGATAATAATCATATGCAGTTTTAGGCAAGGTTTATGATGGAGGTTCCTCTAAGGCACTTAAAGGCACCTTTACAGCCCTCTTAAAAAGAACTAAGTGATGAGAGAGACATTTCCTCTGGACTTATGGAAGTACAAATGGGAAAATGGGGAGTTGTATGATGCCGACCAATTATAGATACCTTTACTGGTTGGTGTATCATCCTTTCTGCTCATGTCTAGTCTCTTGTCTGTTATTTATCAGGCATGCGTGCGTGCGTGTGTGTGTGTGTGTGTGTGTGTGTGTGTGTGTGTGAATGACACCCTCTTCATCTGTATAGCAGTAGGAAACGATGGAGGCTTATCTGTTTTTATTACCAGTCACTGAGCCACACCAGCAGAGAGTGATTTAATAAAGCCAACAGTGCCGAGAGTTATCGCACACTAATCGTCCAGTATGTGTTTGTGACTGTGTGTTATGTCATAGCGCTATAATAACGTCTGCAGCACTCATCCTTTGTCCCCAGTGTCCTCTTACTCTCTCGTTCATTCTTCTCTTTCTCTCTCACTTTTCCTTTCTCTCCAAGTTGCAGTCAAGTGTTTTGTGTTGCAGGGATTCTCTAGTGGTTCCTCTTCCTCCCATCTCTCCCCCCTGTCTAAAGGTATTTCAGCAATGCACCAAGCTAATCGTGTAAATGGGGAGCCCTGTGTTGTGTAACAGATCGCCAGCGTGCATCGCATTGCATAATGTAAAGCTAATGAAGCTGTGAGTTGAGCTGGGGCCGCCGTACTTCCCTTTCTCTCCCAGCCAGCTGCCTGGAGGGGGTCTAGGACTCCCACTTAGTGTCCCTCCCCAACTCTGCAATCAATTTTATTTCATGCCAAGGCTACAGACTCTGCATGGTCCCGCCTGGCTCGTGGTCAGAGCAGGCGAAAAGTCGGATTTAGAACTTGGTCCAGCTGCTTTTGCGGCTTGCCTTCTACTCCTGCCTTTTTCTCCCGTTATTTTTCACCGCAGTAGGGTACTTTTGATCGTGTAATTCACATATGAAACTTGCCTACCACTGCAAAAGGCTATCAACACTTATGAAGGCAGCACATGCAGGTTTCCTCTCTGCTGTATTATACTAAGTGCATCCATTTCAGCTTCCCCCTTGTGGTGTAGGTGAAATGGTGTTCCTAGCTTCCAGCAGTGGCTGCTGAATGGCGTGAAAGGGCAACATCCTCCTCTCTGGTTAATGAAACTGCTCTAACCATGACTTCCTGTCTACTATTTACTTGGTATAAATGTTCTGCAGCTGCCCTTTACATTACTTCACTCCCCTATGCACAGTTTACAGTATTGTCCCTACTGACCTCCGCTTTTTGTCAACTGCTGCCTCTATAAGTAGCTAACCACTGTACTTGACTGCCTTGACATTTCTAAGTACCTGCATAATATTTAGCATCAGCGAGGAGTGTCCTTTTACCCAGTGGGAGATAGAGGTCACATCAAAGCTTTGTCTCTCTAAAAGGACTATGGGTCTTGTAGTCAAAGACTATACATTATACAGTACTTGGGACAGAAGCTGCATTTGAAGCAGGTCTCCAAATCACTGTTTAATGATATAGTTCGTTGTGAATTTCTAAGAGCTATGAGACCTAGTTGGCGCTACTGGAAGTGTCGTAGCCTTCTAATCAGAGCGCTGTTGTTGCTACCGCTGGGTACTGCTGCCTACTCTGCAGGCAGATTGCGCGCTGCTGCTCACACAACACCGCAGCCAACCACCGACCTTGTTCTTCTGAGTGGCAGCCTCTTACATTTAGATTTATGCATTAACGTTCTACTCTCTTCCGCCTCTCTCTCTGCCTCTCTTCTCTTTCCTTTCTCCTCTCTCCTGGCGGTGGTGGACACAGAATGTTGATGAGAGTGATCACAGTGCCGGCTTGGTGGGGTCTGGTTTGTTGTGTGTTGTCACTGCAGTGCTACGCCTGTTAGCAGCTTAGACACAGAGCGCCACACATTTGCATCGATGGGCATCCTAGCAGGCTGTATCTTGATATTCATGTCCACCCTCACACAGGTTAAGATGAGTCCTTGTGAATACATTTACATTAGGATGGTACCAGAAATATTTTTGACTGTCCATGCTGAAATTGGTTTAAATTCTACCTTTATGCCCTTGAATTACATTTCCTCTAGTTTTATCTTCTGGGTGAGCCCTGTAGATACACATAGATAGGTAGCTGCAGCTGCAAAAATCAGTGTGTTACATACTAGTCTTCTGCTTTTAAAACCAATGAAACAAACGTTTTTGTTTTCCTTCGTCTGTCATTTTAGCCATACTGACCTTTGCATATTTTATTATGCATTGTCATGACACACCTAATTGTAAATGTCAAAATTAAGAGGATAAATTAAAAACATTTAGACATTTGGCTTTACCTTAATTTAGTCTAAATCACCTATTGAACTTTTCATAGCTGTAATTCTAAGGATTGACCCACAACAGGTTGTGGTGATACTTGGCTGCAGTGCTTCATGGTTATCCTGATGATTTTCCTGCAGTGTGCAGAAGGAATGGAGTGAAAAGCTGCAGAGGAAGGACTCTATGCTATTGATTGACAGTATGGGGCTGACTGGCTATAGGGGCTGGAGCTCATTCTTTGCTGCATGCACTCAAGGACCGAATATATTGCAACAAAGCCATCTCAATAACGTCTATTCAGATCAGAATCCTCTCCAGTCGCTTTGACTCGCTGTATCACTCACTCACTTTATCTTTCTGTTTCTATATCTGTTTCTGTCCAAATATTTCTCTTAGCACCTCCTTTCCTCTCTCTTTCTGTCCTCTCTCCCTCTCCCCGTCTCTCTACTGTTGGCCAGACTGCTGCAGAGCTCTTACAGAAAAGAAGCATAGTGAGATATGGCACTGCATCATAATGCCTCAAACATGCATTTATCACTCACTCGCTGCATCTCTCCTCTCCTCTGCTGTGCTGAAAGTATGACTGAGCATCCTCTTGGGTTTATTGACCCTGCGACAACTCATGTCAGACGTATGCTCCCTGTCAATACTGTGTGAAAATCCCTGGGAGTCACGGGGGTGATGCTCGTCACCTTCAAACTACAGAGGACTGCGGTTATAGGGTGAAGAATGCGAGATGTGAAGTTGCACTGGGTGTCTTGTTTGTACCCTGTACTGTGCTTCAGACATCCACCTGAGGGAAGCCCTGTGGACATGGCCCTGCTATGGGTGAGAAGGGAGGGAGGGAGGCAGAGTTGCCCTTAAGCAACATTGGTTCCTGCAGGAACATGCATCCATGTGAGGGTGACTCTGTTCTGAGGCATTTATTCAGTGCTTCGTCCCCAGTTTACCTCATGGTGTCACCTCATTGCACAAAAGTGCCCAAAAGTTCATGGATGTCATTAAAGAAAGGATAACTGGGATAAGAACTGAGCTCGGAGTTTAAGCTTTGGATCAGAAGCAGGCTCTGAGGCAGGTTGACCTCCTGCACCAGAGGCCCTTTGCTGCTTATCTCCCTGTTGTATTCTTCTCAGGTGTTGTGCCATCCCACTACATCAAAGAGATGCAAGGCTGATTTAAGGTGGATTTTCAACCTTATCTCCTGCTTTTCATCACACGAGATTGTCGAACTAATGGTTTTGCATACAGAACTTTCAAACTAAGCCAAAGTGAAATCCTAAATTACAGGGTTGGTTCACATAAATTACAACAAAAATATATTTCCTCACTTACCCCATAGCAGTGCTAAGCCATGCAGATAGTTTGATTAGTCGGACAGTTAGATTGTTGGAACAAGTTTTGAGATATATATATATATAGAGAGAGAGTATGAGATTTCTGCTGTCACCCCAACACAAACGAATTGAATTACATTTTGTTTGTAGTGCCTATGGTGTTACATTTAAAATTACATTTAAAAATGTAAATTTCAAAAGCAACATATGTTTCATGAAACGGTGACACTGACACAGATGATTCAGACATCACAATCCAGGGCAAATATAATCTAAATTGCTGCTAAGAGCTAAAGACCTTTAGATATAAGTGAGAAAATATCTTTTTTTTTTTTATCATTTAGGTGAGTCAGCCCTTTAACTGGTATATTCCTTGATGAAAATAACATCCTACTGTGCTTCTCACTATCTTATTATGCAAATGACACTCAGTCTTCTTCAAACTTCGAGAGCTCTGTAGATGTCTGTTTTTATTTTTCATATTTTGCATATTAAATATCTTTATTTTTTTCTTTTTTAAAAAAACAGTATAAAATACACAGTATTGCACATAGTAAATCAATTGCACTTCTTTAAGGTACAGATTAACATCTAGTTCTCTCTTGATGCTACAGCATAACTACTGAAAGAAACCAACCCAGCATGTACAAGAGTGGAGGTGTGAATAACATGTAGCCAACAGAAAGCAGCATGTTGGAGCTTGTGAAGGTCAAACCAGTGGTATCTAGTATAGTTTGCTAGGTGTTGTTGTAACAGTAGATAAAGATGTTCCTTTTATGCCCTTGTTACCACTTTGGCGCATTTACTGTCATTTGGGGCAGTGTATTTGGCTTTGAGGGTGACTTCGGTTTTATGCTCCTGCGGGCGTTGGTAAGGTTTTCTTTTAGATATTGGCTGCTTTCCCCCTCATTAAAATGGTATTAGCCCTATTGATGCTATACAACATATATTTATATATAGTAAATGCAAATATTATTTTGGCTATACATAGTCTCTGAACCCTGTGTGTTACTACATGAGTTTTTATTTTACAGTCGAATAGATGGGAAGCGATGAGCAAGCGCTAGTAATTAAAAAAAAAAAAAAAAAGGGAGAAAAAAAACAAATGTTTTCTCATTCTCTTTAAAAATTGTTTTCTTTAAAAGCTAGAAAATATCCTGCAAAATTTGAGGGTTGTAAAAAGCATGCAAGGCTACACGCCTGCCACCCTGCACTGTAGAAGCCCTGGTTGTGATCAGAAGTGGCACATTCAGTCTTTCTGGCTTGGTTTCAGTAGCTACCGTAGCAGCTGATGCAGGATACTGCAGCAATACAATCACAGCTATCTTCTGTAACCCCTCATGTGCTAAGAACCAACGTTATTTATTATACTTGGATTTATGACTGAAACAATAAAGGATCTTTAAATTCTTTTTTTTTTTCTCGGTGTTGAGCCAGAACTCTTTATAGTTTCATAATGATGAAGTTTGAATGTATGGATTCCATCTTCTTTTTTTTTTTTAGGGTTTTAGGATTCAATGGACATATGCATTGTGAGGTTAGTAAGAAGTCGGACGTGTGAAAAGGAATTACGAATCAGAAATTATTTAACTCCTATGCACTGAAGTTTCTGAAATGCACAGCCCCTTTCACAGCAGCTCAAATAAATATATTCCACTAAACCTTAAAGTGAATGTATATAGATATATATTTATATAGAAAAAAGTACATTGACATCTAACTTTGCAAATGTCATTAAGAAAATAAGTGTTATTTATTCATTCTTTACTTCAAAGTCAGTTGATTCAAGGAGACATTTTAGTGATGGATAGAAAGTTGATCATAGAATTCCAATAAACATCTCTGACGTCTTTGTCCTTTAGGTCTCTTCTTTAGATATTATGAAAGTCCTCAATCTGTCTTGGTTAGTAGGTGATCTACATGTGTGAGTTGATACTCAAAATAGTTCTTTTTAATTATTCTGGAGAAAATGTATCCTGAACAGTGTTAATTGTGCTTTGCAGTACGGTGATATGCTGTTGATGTAGACCTCAGAGCATCGTGGTTTACTCGCCAACCTCTCCCGGAGGATGGGGAAGAAAGACCAAGTCCCAACTGGTGAATAGAAATGTGACGGTCACCGAACGATTATCATAGAATAGAACCCCGTGGATGTCAGCTAGAAAAATATATGCAAATAGACAGAGGAAAATCAAATTTGTCTTCTCACCTTGCTGATCTCCAAATATGTTGCCCTGGTGTAATTTCACACCCTGTTTGAAGAAATTAGTTCAAAATAAATCTGAATCCATTTTTGGTAAGCATGACATTTTGATTTTTCCATGGAATCCACAAGAGTGTCCCATTACACAGCCTGTCATCACTGAGAAGGCGTTCAGTATCCAGTGCTGGAGCCCTCCATTAATACTGGTTACCAGGTCTACAAACGCCAAGTAGATGTGATAAAACAGAAGAGCATGGATGAACCAAGAAATATAGATGACCAGACGGACACATAAATCCTGTGCATCGGTAGTGGTGGAGGAGACGGTCCTGTGTATTCACAGGAACCAAAGTTTCCAGCGAGCGTGCTTCTTGGAGTCAGCTTTGGACTTGCGTTTTGGGGTGGAGGTGAACGCCTCCTGGGGGTAAGGCAGGGGGGCGAAGTGGACGTCGTCCGTAGGGCAAAGCCTCTTCATCAGCGGCTGCAGCTTGTCCTCCTGCTGCTTGAAGTCCAGCTCCACACTGCAGCAAAGAAACAGAGAGATGCACAGTCAGCTCAAACAGTAGCTAACAGCGTCATGCAGGTATTAACGCCATGCCATCATCCAGTTATTTATAACTGTCCATTATAATGCATGACTGTGAACAATCTTATCATATTTTCTTGTATTTAAGCCTCCTTTTTTCCATGTTTTCTGATTTTCCTACTGCTTCCTGAGCTAATTTCTGCTACAGTCCACGTGGCTTTTGTTCTGAACCAGCCTTAACTACTTTCTACAGGCTGCAAACCCAGTCAGCTTTTTATACATTTTTGTATATTCTTCATTCATCGATACTGAAGCCACTTGTGTTTTTTTCCCCTTCACACTTCTTTTTAACCTTGACATGTTTTAACTTGGACACTCTCCCTCTAACCATATTCAGTATCTACGTTGTGGCCTGTTCTCACTTGACCCCAGCACAGGCATCTGTCACAGCAGTGCTTAGCCTGGTAAAGTGACCTACATTTGTCGCTTACTTCATCCTTCTTCCCAGTAAAATCTCCCAATTTAGACTGTTTTTGATTGCATCTGGCTGCCCACTTTGGCTGCTGCCGCTGCTGTCATTTTTGCTCTCCGCATTTGGATCGTGATTCATAAAGCGCGAGGGAAGCCTATTAGTATTTTTCCCAGTGAAGAGTGCTGGGTCACTGGAGGGGGTGTTGAACCGAAGATCATTTGCTTTGCTAAGACTGAGATCAGAGCCTGGGTATTGATGTGAGCCCTTTAGGATTTTAGTTTATATCATGTTGCTTTGATTCCTGCACAATATTACAGCATCGGCAAAAAAGGTAATGGGGATGCAGAATGATTTAATTTGTAGGATTTTTGTACGCACACACCCACAAACAGAGTATTTTCCTTCGGTGTAGTCCATGTTTCCCCAGGGTGCAAGGGGATTTATCTGGACCAGCCATCATTGTAATCCCACCCCCGCACACATCTGAGTACTCTGTTCTGCTAAGTGAAACTCAGATTACAGCCTCAGCTGTGGTGGTAAGTGTATAGGGACTTTAATCTGCTAAAGCTTCCTCCAGCCACCAGCCTGAGTCAGGCTGATGGGGACTGTGATGGACAGACTTACATAATTGCAGCACGATCCACTTGAATACGGAATACTCTATGAATACTGCAGTTTGTCTGACTAGACGCTGCCATTTACCACTGAGAGATAATGCAGTGTCAAGGTGAGCTGGGCAATAGGCTGTCTGCTCTGAGTGAAATAGAGACGTTGGTAATGATCGCCTGTTGCAACACTCAGAGTTGTTTTTAAGCGTGACCAGTTTTTAAAATTTACACCGAGTAGAACTCTATCAGTAAAAGTACTGGGTGTTGGTAATTAGTAGTAGAGGTGAGCTGTAGTTGTGCATTATGTACACACACGAGGATTTGAAAGTGGGACAGTTTGAAATAATGTATCACCATAAAATACAACAGTTTTTATTACGTCTGTTGATGGTATTGATACAACAGAACAGACGTAAATGTGAGTGTCTGCCAGTGACTCAAGTGAATGTTGGGTGCTGAACCAGACACTCAGCACTTTGCATTTGTTTGACTCAGGCCTTTACACGAGGCCAAGAACACTGCAGCTATTAGCAATAAATCACAGGCTGTTAATTACACTGGTTTAAATCCACTTCTCTTTGTGTGAAGTATGTCTGTGTGTGTGTGTGTGTGTGTGTGTGTGTGCATGCACATTTGTCTGCATGCGGAAACAGTTGCATGTTTGTGCCATTGAGCGAGGCTGTGATTCATTGTGTGATTCATTTAACTGCAATTCATTGGGACTGAGGAAAATGCTATCATTGAAACAAACAGAAACAAACGCATTGGGCCTGCATGGAAATGAGTTTTCAAATAGGTCTGATCAGCAGGAGAGGTCACTGAAAAGACAGCAATGAATCATTTGTGATTCTGTTTTGGTTTGCCGTAAGTCACAGCAAAGTTTTGGAAAAATCTTGCAGGCATTGAACCGAAATTTGAGCCCTGCACACGAAATGTCTGTTTTGCTTTGCTTAGAATTACTTTTTGACGCTTGGGCAGAGAGATTTGTCCCGAGGTGTCCTGTTCAGCTTAACAATGTTTCCAAAATGAAATCTTTGCTCTGCAAAGAAAAGGCACAGTATTTCTTATCTTGGTATTATTTCACCTAGATCACCACAGGTCTCGTTATTCAAAAAATCCAATTATGTAATTATTCTGTTGTGTCTGTTTTTCACAAACAACTGGTCCAAAATTTAGCATCTGGGCTTTTAGCAAGTGCCAAGAAAAGAGGCTGTGTCAGTCCTCTTCATGCCTCCGTGCTGCAACAGCTGGCTCGAAGCATTAAATGTTTGGGTTCTCCGTATGTCCATACATCCCAATCTTGTGAACACTATCTCAGGAACGCCTGGAAGGAATTGCATTACATCTGGCACAAATGGTCACTTGGACACAAGGATTCATGGAATTGAATTGAATTTTATGGTCAATGTCACTTTGACCTCACAAGGTACTTGTTTTTTTTGGCCATAACTCGAGGATTCATTAGCTTATTATGACAAAATTCCACACAAATGTCTAACAGGATAAAATGATAAAGTGATGACATTTTATATCCAAAAGGTCAAAGTTCAAACTTCTCTGTGACATCATCCTGCTATGCAAAAACACTTTTCTGGCCATCATTCACTTAGAAACAGAATGGGAGATCGTGTATTTCACACTTGGTCAGACAAGTGAATTGAATTGATTCCCACCTCGAAACTGTGATTGTATGGATCTTCTCAGCTGCTTGGTTGAAGATGTGTGTGAAGCATCCATGTTTCAGAATTTGTAGCTTTTTTTCTATGACCATATTGAAAGCAGTGGCTACTGTCATGGCTACAACTTTGTGTTCTTCCAGAATCGAGCCTCCTTGGCCAAGCATGTGAACACATACAAGGAATTTTGACTATCAGTCTTCTCTCAATGAACTTACACACTAATAGACATACAGCAGTGTTGTGAGTTCAGTCTAGTTTGGTATTGATTTAGACTCCAATGTACTTTTAGTCCACCCTCTCCACTTCCTCTCACTGGAAGATAACCATGACAGGGCTGTACTGAGCTTCAGGTAATTGTCGTTGCACCATGTAATGAAGCTCTCTATCAGTCCTCTGTCCTCTTCTGTAAACATAGTCTCTAAGTGAGGACAGTATGTTCCTCACTGGAATCATACACATCAATAACATTTCATTTAATCAAAAAAATTCCCTTAATACCCTTTATCAATGGCACTTCACTACATATATTATGAGTCTGGACAGACATGGATGTAACTGCAACTTGACTGGTAGGCGGAGGCATACAACCGCGAGGCACTAAGTCAGTTTTACCCTGCACTGGTCTGGAATCGAATTTAGAATGGATTTCATGTATCTCAAATGAATTGGCTCCAGAATACATTTGTGACCTCCAAGCCCCCTGCACACCCTGCAATTTAGCCTGAAGTCTGCCAGTAAACTTCTCTCATTTCGGAAAATCCCACCTTATTTCAAAGGGGACAGAGTCAGCCCATAAACAGTGTGCCTCAATTGATTTTAAATTCCTCCTAAAAAACCTTGCGTTATTAACATGTTTTTACCAGACGGCGTGAATTTATCCTGACTGTTTTATTCTGCCTATTTTGGATTTTACTATCTTTTTATCGTCTAACATTTACTGATTACTTTATATAGACGTTCTCTTTTATTTAGCTGAAGATTCTATAAATGCACATTGATACCAGATTTAGATATTTCTTTTTTTTCTTTTTGTCAGGCCCAAGGGAGTTGATCTACATGTGTGAACACAGCCCTCAGGGTCATGATGCATAATAAGATCGTGATGCCTTCTGAAGTCAAACTCATGCTCACATATTAAACGTTATTCATGGGCTGCAAAATTAACAGGCTCTTGCAGCTCAAATAACTATAATAACACAACATCAAAGGATTCTGTGATCAATGACTGTTTGTCTGAGTGTAATGACTGCTCGGCGGTGTCACTGGTGAAGCAGTATGCTGATTATTTCATTGTGCCATTTTCATCTCTTAAAAAAAAACCCTTAAATTAACACTGTGTAAACACACAGAGGGACAGATCTCGCTACCATTTTTTGGGCATCTTAATGCTGTGTCAGTCTTGTGGGATGTGTTTCTCACACACACATAAAAAGACAGATACACTATAACTGGATTTGTCCTGCTCTTCAGTCTAAATCTCTAATACGGCCGATGCTGTTTTTGCTGTGAATCCACGGCTACAGGTTATTGCCTTGCATCAACACAGCCATTTGATCTGATCAAAAGAAAAAGAAAAAACTATTATTTTTATAGATTTTTATTGGTACAAGCATAAGCACCTATTGTCAGTGTATGCTCTGAGATTATACTATCAGGGCATTTCAGTCAAAGTACATGTGTCTTCGCTTTGCTTTTTGTGCATGAGGCGTCTATGGGGTTACTATAAAGTTACTTTACTGTACCTTACTGTACAGTCTCCATTTACGATACATCTGATTCAATTCTGTAGTAGTGATGTCTTTAAACTTCAGCTGGTTTTAGTCTGTCTTTGACCTTTGTTGCATGTCAATCCCTCCCTTTTGCCATGTTTCTTGTCAGATCCCGTGCTGCACTGCCCAGTGAAACATAAATGTCATGATTTCCACATGATTTCCAAAACACAAAGGTTCACACTGACACCTGAGACAGGAATAGTATCCAGAAAGCCTGTATATTAATCTCAATAACTGTGAAATACAGCCCTGATTAAACATTCGTACATGTCCCACATGTTGTGTTTACACTCTATTTACACCACTTATCTCACTTGATACCATGTGTGTGATGTCAGGTCATATATTCTCTCGCAGCTATAATCGTTTGATTGTCCTTTCAAGTTGACATGCTCAGTGTATTAGTGCTGACACGGTATTTTTGCAGGATTAATAAACCTCTGTAGCTGCATTGTAGTCAGACTAAATCCTTTAACACACACTCAAAAATCTTCAGTGCACTTGAACAGCCTGTACGTTCATGATGCTCAGAACACAAGTGTTGTACTGGTAGCTGTTTTTCTCTTTGTGTTTATCCTATCTATCCTGAGTTGTTTTTTTTTTTTAATCTACTCTTTAATGAAATTTGCTATTCTTACCAAATGTCTTTTAAAGTGCCAGGAGAATCATACAAAGTAGTTAAAGTGGTAAAGGAGGTAAAGTGGTCTGTGCCGTTGGAATAGCAACAGCAAGAAAACTTAAATGTCACTGAAAAGAAAAAGAAAATTTCATTAAAAAAAAAAAGTGAAAAGATAATAATCTAATCTTTGAAACATACTCAAAAGGGCCCTCTAATTAAACATTTATTAGTCTCTACCCGGCCCAGTTATCAGCATCTCCTCATGAAACTGTCACAGGCCCTGCTGCGTCGCTCCACATTTTGATTTTGTGTTGAAAGCGAAAAGTGAAGCGTTGTCGGCATTTCCTGTCCCCTCGCTGCCTCTCCCCTGAGTGGGTTGTTGGATCGGAACAAATTGAGGAAGGCACTTTGGACCTTGTCAGTCCTTAACCTCCTAACCCTTTCGTCGTCTTTCTCTCACCTACTCTCACTTTTCAAAAAGCGTATACGCAAGAAAAGAAAAAAGAAAAGAAACTTGTCCACTCCCTAAACTACGCCTTACATCTCATTTCAGCTCATTTGTGGATATTCACACCTTTACCTCGCTTTAAACATTTGTCAGTCTCTATCTCTAATGGTCTCCCTCATCCTCTGTGTGTCTTCCTGTTTCATATTCTCACCCTGCCTTTCTTTTTGTTCCCTTATCTTTCCTGGGTGTGAATGTGCTCTTTCTGACTGTCCTCACTGTCCCCTCACACTGTCTGTCCTACTGGGGATCTGTCTTGTAGCTATGGTAACCAGCTTGCCACCATGTTAGAAAACATCATTATGCTTGCAAAAAGAGATA
This sequence comes from Pempheris klunzingeri, assembly GCF_042242105.1. NCBI lineage: Eukaryota > Metazoa > Chordata > Actinopteri > Acropomatiformes > Pempheridae > Pempheris > Pempheris klunzingeri. Next base: position 7,261,241 of record NC_092031.1, on the reverse strand, counting down.
TCTTCTCCCAGCAGAGTCGTGCAGTAGGACAGCCTTGGTGCTCAATAATTTCCATATGCTATAATGTAATCAGCTCTCCAGCCTTTAGCAACGCTTAATTGATTTTCATAGCCTCACACAAAAGATGGAAGATTTTTTTTTTCTCCCTCCTTTTAAGTACCCATCCCTTTGTTGATTTTTGTATTTGATTTTATTATCTGTTTGCACAGTGTTATTTAAATAATGTTTTACAATCAGATAGTTTGTTTAATGATCAGCTGTGGTTCCCAGTTTCTGGGACACGCAAGCTGTTGAGAAAATCAGACTGACTGGAAATAACTGCAGTTCATAGTGAACAATGATGCCCAGTCGTGAGGACTGCTCCCATCAACTTTCTTAATCACAACCACTTAAATCTATCTCCCTGTTTGATCAGCACATTAGCTCATATTAATGCAATTTGAGGAAAATGAGATTACAAGGTTTTTGCGTCAAGACGCATCACGACTTAATGGCTGTGGTCTCGAAACATGTGCAATGCTTTTTCTGCACCGTCCCGTCTGTCTCTTTTTTTCCCTATACAGCCGCTCTTTGTGTTTCTCTCATGCTCACTCTCTGACTTCTTGTCTTTTTGTCATTCCTCCCCTCTCTCCTACCTTTCTTAGTAACAGATATTACATCACCTGGCAAGATGGAATGAATTGCAATAATCTTTTCATCCCCTTCTCTCCCATTCTGTTTCAATGTCATGAGCATTGTATAAAGCATTGAATCCCCAAGTTCATTTGAACACACACTGTTAGCTGTTAGGATGAGATAACGTATTCTGGAGAAACGGTGAGAGAGAGAGAGAGAGAAAGTTACCGAGGGAGGATAAAAGAAAGGCAGACTGTGCTCAAGATGGTTCAAAATGAGGAAAGTGGGACTAGACAAGGACAAGAAACTACAGTGGTTTGTGTATTCTGTTTGAAGTCCATGCCCACAGACTACAGCACCATATTGATCTGCTGCTGTTGTTATGCTAAGGATGGGCTCAGAGATGGTGCCCTATACTCTTGGACAAATTGATTATGCTGAAGCGTACATGGCTGGCTCCTTACCGGGCTGCGTTAAAATGATTTATGGGCCCATATGTCCACCCCGGTCATAAGACCAGCTTCATCATAAACACAAGAGTTAAGGTTTTGGCCCTGACGCAAAAAGACACAAACATGTTCACAAAAAAAAATAAAAATTCCAATAGATATTAGACAGCTGTTCTTCCCACGTTCAGTGTGTGCTCCTTCATGGCTCTGCTTCCTATCCTGTGTTCCTCCACCTCCAGAGAGGTTGTTTTCATGGAGATCTAAGTAATTAGATTGCCATTTAATCCTGCTGCCTGTGTGAATACAACTGCTATATTTGATTCTGTGTCCAATCAACAGAATTCACCATGCCAAGCGAGTCTCTTAAAGGAGAACTCCGATCAATTTAACAGATTTCAAACATCTCACTTCGAAATTTCTGCCCTTTATCAAGTTGAAACCCTGCCAGGCACCGGCAAGGTTTGTCAAAAACAGGCCTTCTATTTTGTATTGAATTTCTGTTTTTCTGCACTTCCTCCGCAGATGAAGCGTTTCAATTGATTGTGGCAGATCTAGGAAGCCAAATGTGGAATTCAAATGTTAATATAGTGCTTGTTTGAAGACAGTCGTCATTGTGTGTGCATGATCAGCACCAACCAAGTAAAGGGACAAATACATCCTGACTTTGTATAATATTATATTTTTTGCTTGTGGATAAGAAAAATCTCGGTAAGACAGACATGTTGGACAACTCACTGACGTGTATAATTGGCCCATATTCAAATGGCCATACTTAATGATAGCTTTTATTGCAGCCTGTATTTTGTATATTTAAACCCTCATTGCGAATTCAGATGGAGGCGATATTTAAATGAAACACCTTTCCCAACACACCAGTGATCAGAAAAGGTACACAGTAAGCTGCCAGGACTATTTTCACTGAAAGAACCTTAAAATGGTTGCTCATATTTTTGAGATTTAGACGTGTTATCATACTGCAGTTTATGCTCACAGATTCGGATGGTTGGTTAGCAAAAGGCAAATAGAGGCTGGCACAGCAGGGCAAGCACAGTTGGTCTTTACTCAGACAGGCAGAGCAGAGACTGAACATAGGTAGACCAGAGGGAGCTGGGCCTTCTCTTCCCCAGGGTCAAATCATACAGAGTTAGCTTTAAACAGCTACTGCTGCTGACTAATTTATAATACCAGGCAAACTTCCATCTCAGCAGTCTGTCCGATTTCATCCATTCTGTAATCCTGCACTCAACCTATTGCCTCTTAATTCTCCCATGCCATGTTGTGCTCTTCAAGTGTCCTTCACATCATCTGCCATAATTCAGCTCACTTCACTTCATCTTGCTGTCACTGAACTGTTGTAAAAGCGACCGTTCTTGTTTCCCACCGTGTGGCTATACGGGGGAAGCTACCACGATTTAAATCTGTTTTATGACATATTGCACCTTTCTCAGTTGAAAAATCAGAGGGATCAGAGCTGTGCCCTGCTCCTTCATTTTCAGGAGCTGATTGAAGCTCGGCCAGTGGCTTATCAGTTATTGAGAGCAGTGGATAGAAAATGATTTAAATGGCTCTTCAGAGGTGAAATGCCGACTGAGTGGAACAGCAGTGTCCACTAAAAACAGTTTTATTGATCGCCTCTCACCCTCTTACTCTTTAAATCTCTTGTCTCTCTCATCTTTGTTCTTTTTGTTATTTTTGACTGTTAGAATTACACTTTTTTGAAGCACCAAGCACAAAAACAGCCAGACACACATACATATATGCATGGAGAGGTTGTGTCTGGCACTTCAAATTGTGAGCAAAGAGCCCTCATGGGCCCTGAAGACTGTCAGTCCCATTGTTGATCAAAGAGGAATGTTCAGACATGACTGAGGTGTTAGAACCTGCAAGGCTGTGTCTGTAGGTCAGGGCCAAAGACTTTAAACTTTGAGATGACACCACAGTTTCACATCAGGGCTGTAACTAGTGGTTATTTTTGCTATATGATTAATCTGTGTATTTTTAGCCACACTTGCAACATGACTGCAGGGATGGCAATGTTGGTGTGTCAGTCAGTTCACTAATTGGCCCAGACTGGAATACCTTAACAATTATTTGATGGATTGCCGTGAAGTATTGTAGAGACATTCATGGTCCTCAGGGGATGTATCCTATACTGGATGAGTTGCTGAGAATTTGCTACAGATATTCAAGGTCTCTGATTAATAAATTCCCCTTGTGATCCCCTCTCTTTTAATCTTGAGCCATCATTAGTTAAAAATTCTACTTTGTCCAATACTTTGATTTCTGACCACTACTGGTGTGTGTGTGTGTGTGTGTGTGTGTGTGTGTGTGTGTGTGTGTGTGTGTGTGTGTGTGTGTGTGTGTGTGTGTGTGTGTGTGTGTGTGTGTGTGTGTGTGTGTGTGTGTGTGTGTGTGTGTGTGTGTGTGTGTCAGCCTGTTAGCATTGTCACTAAATATGAGCATGTTAGCACGTCGATGTTAGCATTTATCTGAAAGCAGCATCACAGATCCTGAGTCATGCTTTTGATCAGTCTGTGATTTGTTTGGTCTTTAAAATGTCATAAAACGGTGATGAGCAGCCGTCACAAGTTTTTGGACCCCTACTGATCAGCACCTTGTGTGCTGTGGAGACCTTCGGATTTCTGGGTTCCACAATCTCCCACAACCTAAAGTCCTAATGTCCACCACTGCCTCCATCACCAAAAGGCCCAGCACAGGATGCACTTGTACTATACAAGCTCAGGAAGTATAGAAGAGCTGCTGATCCAGTTCTGCAGCACGATTTTCCATCACTGTCTGATATGGATCAACCACCAAACAAGACAGGACCAGATTACAAAGGACTATGAGGACTGCACAGAAAGTCATCGGTGGCAAACTGCATTCAGTCCAGAACTTAGATGTTCAGAGATGGGAAATGTGCACGAAACATCACTGCAGAACCACCACAGCTTGGACACAACCTGGTCCACTTTCTCCCCTCTGGCACGCGTTACAGAGCACTGCATGCCAAAACAACCAGACACAAGAACAGCTTTGTTTTCATTGTGCATATACGTATATAGCATGTGTATATATGTTTACCCCTGTTCAGCTTGTTTATTTTTGCTCTATGATGTCTGTTCTGTATAAGTACATTGAGCTTCCTTGTGTGTGTGTGTGTACACATATTTGGCCAATAAAGCAGATTCTTATTCTGAAACGATTAATTGTCACAATTCATGGCAATTAGATTTTCTGCTGACTGTCTAATCGATGAATAGACTTGCGTCAGCATCATTTCACGTGCTTTAACACATTTACACACCTATGTAGCAAAGTATTTACACACACACACACACACGCGCGCACACATACCGTTATAAGGAGAGAACTACATGCATGTACACTGGTAGAATAATGATTTTGGGTTCACATCCGTACCGTCAAATAAATGAAACTAAATTTGAAAGTGCAGAGTCTCGGTTGGCTTGGTGACGGCAAACAACGCTGATATTTCATGATGTTTTGATAGTGATTAATTTCTTTTTCATTTCATTTCATTTTTGGGGGCCTTGTGCTCACTCATTCTATGTATCCTCTCAACTTCTCAACCTTGTGCCATTTGTCTCTAAATCCAGCAAACCCTACTCTTGCTACACACCCTTCAGTGAATGAAGTGGTATTAGGGGACAATGAGCGAGTCGGACAAAGATGTCTAGATTCAGAGAGAGAGAGCGTTGAAATGTCACACGTCTCCAAGTGCACATTAACAAAATCCACATAAGTCTTGAATCCCCTGCCCCTTCCTCTGCTCTATACTGTCCCTTTTTCACCTGTTCACTTTCCCTCAAGGAGAAAGGACAGGGCACATTTGGATCATCATGTCTTTGAAGAGGAATGGCCACTAACCTGTAAATAATGCATGCGCTGTTCCGGCATGTGTCACAGTTGGCCGTGTCCTGTCCGGTTCGATAGGAAAGTCTGCGGGGAAGATAAGAGTCGTGAATGAGTAATTACAGAACTCGTTAAGCTGCTCCCTCACACCTTCCTTTCTCATCTTGTTTGTCATCCCTCGTTAGCAGGGAGGTAGTAAATGAGGGTGACGATGAAAAGTCACACTGCCCTCCTGAGTGGCCTGTGTCCGGCAGCCAGGTCAGAAAGAGCATGGGGTTGGCCATTAGCTGTGGTTGACTGATTGGAGGTCAGATAAGGCACCAAGTAGTACACAGAATGAGTTTCTGGGCTGCATTGAAAGGTAGTTTTGATCAAGGACTTGTCAGGATTGTTACTGCAGTTACTTTACAGTTGTTCTCTGGAAATAATAAGAAAACGTGGGGCTGCAACAAATGATTATTTTCATTTTATTTCTTTATGACTGTATTTTTTTTTTTTTTTTTTTTGGTGCGATATAAAATTTGAGAAATTTAAGTTTCCCAGAGCTCAGTGTGACACCCTGTATTCCACCACTACTTTTCATGACATCAATCCTTTTTACTCACCAGAGAAATCCCACCATTGATAAATACATTCTGTACAGGATAGTGCTGTAAAACATGCAGTAAGAGTTATTTTCAGTATGAACCTTTTTATTACTTGAAAAAACTGAGAATCATTTAGAATTGAAATGGGTTCTCTAAGCAGATAAAAATTGACAGTTTTGTTTACAACAGTGGTCCTTTGGCTTTATAAAGTCAGTCTTTATTGCACTGCGCTATTGATTCACCAAATTCACATTGAAACTCATCAATATCCTATTATATTATATCTGATGTGTCCTGTGTGTTGCTCTATCTTCAGTTGTCTTTGAAATGAAATATTATCATGAGCCAAGTTCCTATTATAGATCTCTGTTCTCTCTCAGGGGGCAGGTGAAGACCAGGTGATGGCCCTGAGTGAAACTGTTTCATTACATGCTTCAAAGGCTCAATGGCTTTCCTATAGGATTAGCATGTGGAAATGTGCACATTGATTCTCAGCAAATATTCCCACTTGTAGTTAATGACATATTACAATGGACATACTGTGGACTCACTTCACCAATTACATGGACAAGAAGCAAATCCTCTGCTGGTTGCCTTTTATGATTATGATCTGCACTGCTGCAGCAACAGAAAGGTGTGTCGTAAACCCAGTACAGATCTCAGGCTCTTTGTAGCTGTTATTTACCCAGGTATTGACCTTCATGACTCTCCCTCTCCCTCACAATGATGTGGTAATACGTAGTCACACATTGTCCCTACCATATACAACCACCCTCCTACTAAAGCAGCTTTATGGAAGCATTTGTAGTTGTTCCAATCATTTGCTTATTGACTTTGTCTTTCCAGGATCAATTTACCACCATCTAGAGCATCAGATTGGTACACAGGTGTGAAATCTGTAGAATTGACTTAATCACAGCGAAAAGCACACTCCGTGTTAAAAGGTCAATTCACCCAAATTACACACACTTGCTTATCAGTGCTACCCAACTGTAGAGATAGTTTTGGTTTAATTTGCCTTGGTCTTTAGAAATTTTGCCTTCAATCCATTATAATGGACGTAGATGGACTTCTATTTGCTCAAAGAAAAATTACCCCTAAAAGAATGAACAGCAATGTGTTTTTCCAGAAGCTATGTCCTTATTACTGTGGATAATCCGCAGACCTCATTGTGAAAACTGAAATCTGTTTACAGTGAGGTCTGTGGATTATCCACAGTAATGGGGACATTACCCCAGAAGAGAGATGCTGCTGTTGACTCTTAAGGTGTCAGTGCTTGCGAAAATGAAATTTCAATAACCTCTAGGTGTAAGGGAGAAAATGTTTTTTTTTAGTTTGGGTGGACTGTCCCTTTAACAAGCACTGACACAAGTCCAGGTTTCTCAAATGAACATAGCTGAAAAAGCCACTGTATTCTTATCCCCACTGAGGTTAATGTGCTAACTTTCACATTTATTTCCCGTCTCTCATCTTTGCAGTAGCAGAGTCATTTCTCAGATCTCTCTCAGGGAGTCTTGTCACACTGCCCATAAGGTGCAGCACCAATAAAAATTAAACCACTATCATAAATTCCACCTCCTTATCTACTTCTTTCTGAGCTATATGCTCTGACAGGTATATTAGAGGTGTTAATATCAATATTGTTATTTAAGGCTGTCGCAGAGTGAGGTAATGGGGAGAGTCTGAGAATAGGATGAATGCAGGGATATTGGGAAGTTTACTTGAAGTCGGTTGCTTGGAGTAATTGTTTAATTGGCTTGTTATTGGAAAGGGGATGGCAGTGCACTGCAGTGGGAAAGTTCAAGGCCGTCTTTCCACCCAGATGAGCTGAATGATAAGCAGCCAATGGCATGTGTGGGCAACTGAATTGTGTCCTTTGAGCAACTCCCCCTTATTGTCTCGATCTCGCCCTCATGCTGTGTAGATCTCTTTCTCCCTCTATCTTGTCCCTCTCCACCCCTCTCACACTGAGTTGATAAAGAGAAAATAAGTGAGCGGAGCTGATTTCGGCAGGCCTCCCTAGGGAGAGCGAAGCCAAAAGTGCCATTAACAGTATATTTATACACCCTACCCCCTTTGTGCTACTAGGTGAGCTCTCCCAAAGGTCACTGAGTGGGTGGGAGTCCAAAGGCATAAAAACGTGTACACATCCACAGTGTAAATAGACAGGCTAGCAACAAGTCCCCATGAGTGTGATTAATTGGGTCTGGCCTGCCAACACTGGCTGATGATGCAGCAAATTTATTCCTGAGCTTTGTGCTGTTGGATGCAACCGATGATGTACTTTAGAACTGCATCACACCCTTCACACTGTGTTGTTCTCCTGGGAGTGTGTGTGTGTGTGTGTGTGCTTGCACGCATTGAGTCAACGTGTCCTAAACTCTTGTTTTCCACAGCAACTTGGTGAGAGCTGCTCATATAATATGGAAAGTTCTAGTAATAGAATAACCAAGGGAGATGGGGCCTTGCCCGGCGTTGTCACTCTCACTTACTTTCTTTCACATGCTTTCTTCTCATCAAGTAGCATAGTGGGAGAGGCTGTTGTGCGTGCCCCATACGTTTTCTGCATAAAAAATGCTAAGTGACGTACATTTGGGGTACATCCAGTTCTTGGATTTTCATAAAACTGTCCTGGTTGAATCATCAGTACAAAATATAAATAATTATATCAGAAAATATCTAAATCTTTGATGAAAAATAAAAAATTCTGAGTCAGCAGATTAAATGAGTTCACTTTCAGATTCTGGCTCAATTTTAGCTGAATTTAACAACTATAGTGTGATGATTTGTTCTCAATTGCAAGTAAAAACCAGTCAGAAATTGCTTCTACTTGCTACTAGCTATGGTTTGTTTACCACAAAAACCTCGACTGAGGTGTTGAGGAACAGTGAAGATGTAAATTAAAAAAAACTTTGAACTGGGAGTTAGAAATGGGAAAAAGTACTTCAGGGAACGGCGGTTCCTCACAATTTGCAACTGCCTCTTTCTCCATCTTTCATTCCACACACTTGTTGTCTTCCTCCCGAGGTCAGAGAGATCAAGGTAACGGACGTGAAAAGTGGGAGGGGTGGTTCAATTTGTGACTGAGCAGCATGTCACAAACACATGTGTAGTGATAAATGCACACAGCCTTGCGTTTCGTTTGATGAAAAATGAATGCCATAGAGCATAAGCAGTGTATCACATGTAATTGCTTTCACAGTTCACCTATAGCCTGTGGGCACTCCTATTTGTTGTGTCAGTGACATTTATGCACTAATGTAGTGTGACTAAAACAGCATTAGAATTTTTGCTGGGCTTGCTAAAAATCCACCTTTGGAAATTGGAAATATGTACAGGAAGAAGACGCTTGCGCTTGTATAGAAAAGTAGAGTTTTGATTCGGCTCAGATGGATTACAAGAGGCTTATAGTGCTCACTGACTCAACTAAATGTAGGCCTTTGTAATTAATGCATAGAAACAAATTGCGATTGTTTTCTTTCAGTATGTGACCAGGTGGTACCATTAAACAGTAGTTGCTAATCTTCATTTACAAATGAAGTCTCTTTTCTCTCCCACCTGCCACTTTAGACACATCTGATAAGCCAGATGTGCTTAGCAACACAAACAAGATGGCTCCCCATGCTGCACCACATGTCCGCTTACTTTTGCACTCACAACACACTTTGATGACTTTGGTGATAAGGAGATTATGGCTGCTTTGTGCAAGATCGAAGCAGGATAATTCTTTTAGGTGGTGTAAACAGTTATAAGATCTGTGCCTTGCTCAAATCCTGTCGAATGGGAGTTTTAACCTGTCGTTCAGTGAAGTTGACACTGAGAGTTGCTTTCACACACTGCGAGACATTTCTAGTTGTGTGCTCCATAAGCTCGACAAGCGTGTCCGTGTGTCATTCCCACAGGTTTTGGAAATCCATGTTGATATGATGTTGATTATATAGAATTTCTCTCTCCGTACCTCACCACAGTGCTGGTCAAAACAGATAGGGATCTGAGTGCAGAGCCCTAGCAATTCACTCAACAAATTGGCCATTTTGTTTGCCTCATCACTTTGGATAGACAATCCTCTATTTCAGCGGGCTAGATGCTATCTGCAGACCTTTTGTATATACTCAGTATCCATTGGACAGTAAATGGCTTTTTCACAGGCCATGGCTTTTTCAAAGGCCTTGGACTTACTAGATAAACATAGTGTGCAGCTGGATAAGGCCAATTGCTATGAGTCTGGTATTGTATTTTGCTTATGCAATAAATTGAATGTCACTCCATGATTTGTTCTCCCCCTTAGAATGACATTAGCTTTCACAGCATCATAGAAATTAAATCTCTATATTCAGACATTAAAAATGGGAATAGTCAATATTGCTTTTTATTCTCTAGGAAACTGCTGACTTATATAGGCTTACTTTCAGCTAATACTGATCTCACACACATGGTTATGTTTTTAGTGGCTGAATCAGTTCCATTCAAAAGTAGTGAGAACATTTCTGCCATTTCCTAGCCTTGCGTTGAATATGCTTTAAAGCCCGCACACAAGAAGTGTCATCAAACCACTCGGGCCAAATTGAGTGACATGATTTGTCTGTTAATAAGTTCTGCAGCAGTTCCGTATTATGTGAAGGGAAAACAGAGCAAAAAAGAACATTGTGCTGTAATAGCACCGCAGGGCAAATCCACGTGAAAGCCACATCATCCCAGTTACATGCCACTGTGATCAATTTTTTGACACTGTTTGGGTGGTTCAGTCAAGGCTCTGCTGAACACCTGTCACACATACAAGCCTGTCACTAATATCTAGAAATAATGTGACACATCTAGAGAGTACCCTTTCTGTTCATGCCGAATCATGACTGTGCTCTGTGTCTCTGGTGTTTCCTCAGCTTTAACCTGTAAACACCATGCCCTTTTCCCAAAAAGTGCTGCAGCAATCTCTGACCTCATGTTATCTTACATAAAAATGATTCAAATGAGCTCCATGCAGTGAGTCATATGAATTTTAAATTTGGGGAAAATAGAGCACTGGCATTAGTTTGTTATTTAATATATTAGGTACCCTGATTTGAAGTTTGAAATCATATCTGGAGAGAAATGTTTGCATCTCTACTTTAAAGCACAAGCTATAAGGGAGATGTCTTACCCTTCTCTGTGGGCCTCCCCCTTCTCAAGTTCCTGGATGACCCCCAACAACACCTTGATGGTCTCTTGGCTGGAGCTGATGAGATTTTCCATGGCCTGGAGCTGTGCTTTAACATCCCCGTCCTGATTCATAGGCACTATTTGCTTACAGGCCTCCTGTGTTTGGTCGGGCGGCGCCCCACCAGCCTCAACACCTCTGCAGGGTGACAGAGGCTCCTCCATGCCCCGTAGAGGCCGGGCAGATAGCTGTCCTGTGTGGCACTGTGCCTGTGTCGTACAGCCTCTGCTAGAACGTGGAAGGGTCTCACTCTGCAGCCCGTTGAGCTGCAGCGCTTTCTTCCGCTTGCTCCGCACAGATGGACTGTCCAGGCACTCCACCTGGGTGAGGGAGTTCCAGGCAATGGGGCCCGTAACCTTGGAGGCCCTGTCCGGCAGGGTTCGGGACGAGCCCTCCTCCAGATTGAGCAGCTGCCTCTTTGTTGAGTGGTCTGTGTCAGGCTCCCTGTGTTGTAATCCTGTCCTGGCTTTGGATGGGACACTGCAGAGCTGGTACTCTGCCTGTGCTCCAGCTCCGCTTCCTCGCTGTGTGTCTGCAAGGCAGTCTGTGTCTGCAGAGCAACTGAGCAGCAGAGCGTCAGAGCACAGGCCATCAGGTGCAGTGTGCTGCTCCACTGTGGCAATGCACTCATTAGTATGGAGCAGAGCCCTGGTCCTCCGGACTCCACTCCCCCCGCAGGCTCCCTCCTCCTCCTCCTCATCTAAACCCTGCTCAGCAGCCTTGGACTGCTTCACCTCCATGACAAAACCGTTATTCTGACCTTTGTAAGTTTCCACGGCCGCCACGTGTTTAAAGGTGTGGCCTTTCTTGCGCTCAAAGGGAAAGGTCTGATAGCGTTTCTTCAGGTCAGGGGACGTCTGCACGCCTGTGCTCCTTGTCACGTTTGGGATGGATCTGCGGGCAGGGACGGTCATGTACTTGTGGTACGCCACTTTGTATGAGATTGGCTTGCCACCTTTCCCTGCTGCCTGCAACTCCGCCTCCCTTTGCTCGTTCTGTGCCTCACAGATATCCTTGAAACGCACTTGCAGGGCCTTGTTTCTCTTCCTCACCTGTCGACTGGCTTCCAGGGAATACTTCACCTCTAGTGCCAGCGAGGTGGAGGGCAAGGGCGCTGCCTCCGAGTCAGACTCTGAGTTGGTGAGCATGCATTTGCCACCCTCCTTGCTCACCATGTTTCCTGAGAAGCATGAAAAAAGACACCGTGTTAATCTTTGGTAATGAATGAATGGCTTAGACAAAGACCCTTGCCTCACTATTACATCCCACTTGACAGAACACACACGCTCTCTAAGCTTAGGGAGAAGGGAGGAACCTGTGCAGTCATTTAATGAATATTATTAATAAGTGCTTTTATCAGACACCTATCATTATGTGTGACAAAAAGCATAGAAAGTACAAATATTAAAGCAGATTTTTAGCATATCTTTAATCACTTCACTTGATAAGTTAGTATAAAAGGGATAGTAGAGTTTTGCATTGAATATGGTTTCTACATTTGACACTGTGCGTGTGGTGATATCATGCATGTCTAATGTTTTCATAATTATGAACAGTACATTTACATTTGGGGGGAAAAAAAACCCTCTTTCCTTTCCTATTTATTGCCAGTTCATTAGTCCTTTATGGTTTCCAATTCTTCTGTGTCGTTACGGAAAAACTGCAAGGGTTATGGTTTTAGTATACCCTAAAAATAATCCCAGCAGATTTCTATGACGGATTTAATCTTCTTTTCTGTGAAACCAATAACTTCAATTTCTGCATAATTTTCACACGTTCATTATTGCCAGTTACAGCATCTCTCACTACCAGGTCTTCCTCCACTCCCACACTTGTGATGAGTATTTGTGTCATAGTTTGTATGGTTGCTTTTGCAGTGGCTATCAGACACTATCTAACCATCATAGACACTCCTCAAATGCTCTTAGTTAACAGTAGCAATATACTGTTGACTATTCTGAAAACTAGCCTGAGGTCTGCAGTATATTTCTATGGCTCATTAGGTTCAGCAGGACTCATTACTGTCTGACCTTTCCGTCTCACAGTAAATAATTAAGTAAAAATAGGATTTTTGGCCTATTTTGGAGCACATTTGCACCATTCTAGCATATATGAGTCTGGCATCTGTTCATTTTCCATTTTCTAATTGAACAGAAACAAGAGAATTTCTTGAAGAAATGGGGACTTTCTTAGTCAACCATTGAAAACTGTACAACAATCCCCTACGGAGAAACATCCTCTGCAGAGATTGTCTTTCCCCAATGCCACAGGTATGGTAGCTGCATCACGACTCTGCAGGTTAGCTCTGATGTTCTGACAGAACTCTAATGCTCCTATTGCGTGCTGACTTATTGTAAGCAAACAATCCACACGCTTAAATAAATGCGAAATCAGATAATTATCCTTCTCAGTTTATCTGCCATGGCTGCTCTTTGTCAACAAGGAACGACATCTGTTTACTTACCTGGGAGCTATCAAATGGACATTTTGTCACTGTCTTCTCCATCACATTATTGCCCTGCCTCTGTATTATTAAATCATTGTCTCTTTCTCTCTGGGTACTCTGGCTTCCTCCTGTTTAGGTTAATTGGTGACACTAAATTGCCCGTAGGTGTGAGTGTGAGTGTGAATGGTTGTCTGTCTCTATGTGTTGGCCCTGTGATTGACTGGCGACCAGTCCAGGATGTACCCCGCCTCTCGCCCAATTTCAGCTGGGATTGGCTTTAGCCCCCCTGCGACGCTAAAGGATAAGCAATACAGACAATGGATGGATAGATGAAGATGCTCTGGCAAACTGCCTACTACGGCTATAGTAACATTTTCTCAGCATGAATATCTAACTAAAATGGAAGGAGTCCCTCCCCGTCTGTCTGTATGTATTTATGTCCATTCTTCAATTTCATCGTCAGTCATTCATCTGATCGACTTCACACTTGGCGGGTGTGTTGCGATGTATTGCTAAAGACACACGCTACATTCAATAACAGATGAAGAAAGAGAGCCCGGAGATGTTACATTGTAGCAATCTGAAACATTTCAGGTATCAGCAATGTAACTTTTGGAATGATCGCTTTTGTTCCTGGAAATAGCCTGGTCCCAAATAGCTAGCTCCTACCAATGACTTGGTGTTAAAAAAAAAAGAGGCTAGGTATAAAAGGTTAAGAAAAAAATTATTTGGATGAGCAGTTCTCAAGAAAGCTGCAAGCAGCAATACCAAAGGCCAAGCAATCGGCCTGTTCCGAAAGGGCACTTTTCAAACGGGCACGGCACTAGTATAATCTAAAGCCGTCACATTGCCAGTGATGGCATGCCCAAGATTATGATTTTCTTGCGCACAGTGTTGTTACACAAGTTCTCAATTAGAGAGCCACTCTCCCCCACATTGAGCAGAAGAATTCAAGAAATATCTTTGCACAATTGGTACAATTATACTTAACTTTAGAGTAACCTGTCTCGCGAGTTTTTCACGAGAGAATCCCATGTTTGAAACTTAAAAATCCATGAAAGACACAGCAATGTCACAAACTGACAGTTTTCTGCTATTCATGAAGGTGTTTGACTGATTCTTAAAAGATTCAGTCAATTACTGATGTGACCAAATGACACGAGAGTACAGTGCAGTGTAATTCTTGTGAAAATTGTCTATAAGCTCAACAAAAAAGACTTTTTGGAACGTTATTCTCCCAACAGTAACGAGGGTGTCAGAGGACAGGCACTATTGCAATACAGAACAGAAATTAATTTTGCACTGTATACTGTTTATAATAAGATATGACAAGTAAAAATCTCAGTATTGACATTTATTTTGTCCCTCCCCCATGAAGCATATTGTGATTCTGAGTAAAACTCAGAAAATGGAAAAATAGAAAAAAATACAGAAGTTCTCAAGAAAGTATCATCCCCAGTCACTGCAGTTCTGCACACAGGAACACCAGGGAACTTAGTTAGTTATCAGTGGAAACGTCCACCCTTGCATTGTATGCAGATAATCATTTAAAGTTAATTGTTACCACAGCTGTGCAGCATTTGAGTCAGAGAGTCTTATTTTTTTCCCTTGCTCTGACTGTTTGACCATGTGATGTTTATTCCTAGACTATTATCTATTCACCAGCATGGCCACGCTCTCCTGGCCCATCACGCTCAGTGTCCTCTCTATGTTTGTTCAAAGGATGACATTTTGTATAAGAGATTAAACTGTTACACTACATTCCCTCTCCAAATGAGGTCAGTGAATATGTCCATGTTATAAACAACGTCCAACTTAAACATTATATTCAATGTGTGCAAAACTATACCTGATTATAATTCAAGATGCCACCCTGTTCTAAACCATCAGCTATTGAGACATGAATGTAGTTTGTCAGCACAAACAGCAACAGTGTTTTCTCATTAATTCCTACTCTCCCTTCCTTACACACAGGGTCCACAATGCTTACAGTTTCATGGTATTGTATCATATCCTCATTTAAATTTGATCCCTTTTGACACGTCAGCACCGCAGGCTGAATGATGTGTCCCTGGTTCCACATATCTGATTTGTTACCCATTGGGTTCGGGCCCGGGCGACTGTAGCAGCACTCGTATCTCACCTCCGGCTGGAACACCACCCCCTGGCCTCTTGCATAAACAGCATGACTCATCACGCAAGGCAGTGGCAACTGCCCCTTTTTAGGGTGGCCCTGATCCTTTTTTTTTTTCAATTCAGGGGCAAGTAAGTGAAGTGAACTGACCCACTATTTTCTACCCAGCAGGACGGACCAAAAACAGACCCCACAGGGTCGTGTGCGCATGGCAAAACACATCAGACATGTTCACATCTGACCTTGTTTTAGCAGTGCAGCTCACATGGCTGTCACCCTGGCACTATGGGTCATTTTTTGGGGTACTTCTAGGGACTCAAATGCACTATGTCCGCGATGAGAGCCTGTTTGTTTTTTGGGAAGATTTCCTCTGCTAATACAGTCATTCTTTGAAGCTTTGGAGTGCTGCAAGGACAATACAGATTACTGCAGTAATTTAATTCATTATTCTTTAATGAAAATGGTCTTTATGTTCACAGCACATGCTCATTTAATGTAACACACCTTGAATTTCAAATGGGTCCCCATTACTTGCATTATTTTAAACTGAGCATGAGTCAGCAATTTTGTGAATGGCAGTTGCCTAATTGAACTTTTGGTTTCCGGGGGTAAAATCCTAAAAGGTGGAAATTTCAGTGTCCCGATTCAACCAGGGGATTGGATGTTTACCGTAACTTTGAGCCTGACTAATTTTGTTTTATCGCTTCTGCTCCACCGAAGGGAAAATTCATTAATATAGTATGCATCACAAAACCAGTGAATTGATTAAACACTGGAAATATGCCGTACATGTCAATTAGCAACAGCTGCCGAAACAGCCTTTCTTATTATTCTTATTTAAGCATTTAATGGTGTGTTTCATTCCATTTTCCCATTTTCTCTTTATTTCTTTTAGATTACTTAAATCTTTTCCCAATTTAGGTGATTGATTGTCAGCTATAGCAGTAAGCTATTTAGTCATACAATATAGGGACACATACTTACGTCTGTTTGGGGCTGTTTTTCTTGGTTTTGTCTTTTTTACATCCAGCTAAATGGGGAATCTTAACGTGACAGCATACAACTACACTGTGCTTCCAACTTTGTGGCAGCAATTTGGAGAAGGTTTCACCATAATGGTGCCCCATGCAGAAAATAATGTTTTCCTGATTTTGCGTTAACTGCACTTGCCTACACAGACTCCTGACCTCAACCCAATCCAACACCTTTGGGATGAGTCAGGCCTTACACCCAACATCAGTGGTCAACCTCACTTATGCTCTTGTGTCTAAACAGGAACAAACCCCTGCAGCCAGGTTCCAACATTTTGTGGAAAACCATCCCAGGACATTGGATTCTATTATAGTAACATATTTAATTCCCATGTTTTGAAAATATATGCAGCCAGCAAAGTGAGTTTGAGGTCTGTCCCTTGTGCTGCAGGATCAACAGAAAAATCCTGCTCTCCTATCGCTACAACTTTGCATTATTACAGCTCGGCATGGTCTCACATGCTGCTCGAATAAATGAGTGTGGCAGTATCCATCACATTTATGGAAGTTTCAGGCTCTACTCTCCAAACTCTAATCCAGATTTATCTACTCGAGTTTTGTTTTCCTCTTTTCTCTCCTGTCAGCTTCCTCTCATGATTACATGGGGCTTAGTAGTGTTTTGAAAGGTCTTTGATCTGTCTCTTAAGAGCACGCTGATTATGCTGTAAAAAAAGATATGCGGGATCGCAGTTTACTTTAGATTGGGTTTGTAAGGTCATTTGACAGTGTAGGTTTGTTGTTGTTTTCTCTGTGCTGCAGCACGTGAGCAAGCTTGGGTGCACCCATGCTCGCAGGGTGTGATGTGGGGATATATACGCACAAATGATCGACTGTACAGGTCAGTGTTGAGGGATAACAGCAGTACAGTGCATTCAGCTGACACCAAACACTACAAGTTAATGGTAGCTTAATACTGTGAGCAGTAGTGCCAGAATTAATTTTGAAATGGGTGGGGGCATCCAGCTTTGGATGACATAAGTGAACTTTCTCAAGTCAACTTCCTTTCAGTCTCAGTCTCGCCAACTGTTTTTGCACAAATGGCAAGAAAGACATTCTATCTTCTCGTCAGGATACTTTCAGATCAAAATGGTAAAATGGGAGCAGCTTTTTTGAGCACTTAAGGCTTTCCAGGGTGTATAGCACTCTTCTGGGAAGCTCTTTACGTACAATCTTATATTAAAAATGAAGGGCATGGGGTTGTCTGTCTTGTTGATACAGACCATTTACACTGTAGCCACCCAACCAGTCAATGTTTCTTTCCTTTTCTGTTTTTTTTTAGATAAGGTTTGAAAGAGAGTAAAAATTCATGGCCTATTGAAATGGAGTGTTTACATCCAATATACCTACTAACATAAAAAATAGATAACCGCCTCATCTAGAGACATAGGAGTATAACCAAAGCCTACATTAAGATAAAGACTGTTGCAGGAATGCAGAACTGTGAATAACAAGAATGTTTACCACCCGATCTGGCTTGCGGGAAAAAACAGTTTAAATGTTCCAAAATTGTTTCTTGAGACTTCACAAAAATACAAAATAGGCTAGCCCGGTGAACAAATGTAGACAATAAAAGGTGATAACAATAAATAGCTTTCCAAGATGTAGCCTATAGGGGCTACTCAGTTAATCAGCACCGAATTGGACAATGGTTTATTATGATTTGACATTAAGAACCAACATGTTGAACATTATCGCCAGCACCCTATGACAGTAATACCACTGTAACACCTGAAAGTGGGAGGACAAAGGGACTTGTTGTCCCCTTTATTCCAGCACCAGTGACCATGAGATGGAATTGCACTGTAAATCACAGGATTTTAAGGGATTGTCTTTTTTTTTGCTCAGTCATAATGGACCACTACATTTGCCAAGCACCATTTTAAAGATTTTGCTCTGAATGATCATTCAGTGATGCAGTAATGACTGAACAACACCAGCAACATATTTTTTTGTCAAGACTGCAGCATGACACTTCCTGATTATAAACGGAGCAGAAGGCGACATGTTTCACATCTCAATCCTACTTACAATCACATTAAGATCCAGGACGATTGTAATACCGTTGTGATTCCACAGTTCCATCTTGAAATACTAGAAATCTGCACAGTTTCAGAGGTCTGATACTGTGACAGGATGAATCCAGATTTGCTGTTAATCCTCAGCACTCAGAATATCCTTATATATTAAGTTTCTACCATATGCATAGTATTTATTGAAAAGCCATGTGGGCATTACATCACTTTCAAATGTATACTATAGATTTATCTGACATTTATGTGTATATTGCCTCCAGTTTTGCATTGTGTGTAGGAAAAAGACTGCATAACATACTGCAGTTACAGTACAATACCTCATACAGGCCTTTAAGTGTGTGCTGTAAACACCATTAGTATTTTTTCCACCTCTATTATATTACAGTAAGGAAAACATTACTATCATGAAACAACTCACTATACTGTATGTCAGTCTGCTGTTTTCATGGCAGATCTCTTATCCTTGGACTGTAGCCTACGGACATTGTAGCCTTATTTATTTATTTATTTTACTCACTTTGTCCCCACTGAATTGTACTTTCTCTGTTATTTTCTTTCTCACTTTAGTTAGTTGGCTTTGTGCGCTACGTCTTTACCCAGGTGGGTTCCTGGGAACTTGATGAATTCACAGGAAGCGTGTAATCCATATGTCAGTGAACATACAGGCTAGATGGAGATCAGACCTCAGGAATGGATGTGTGCTGCAGAGGCTGCCTGTTCTAATCAGAATGCATGAGATCGCTCTCTCCTTTCCTCTCCTCTTCCCTTTTCTACAGAACATTGTATGTCTCTTCTTTCTGTTATTCATTTTTTTGTTCTCCGTCTCTCATTCTCTTCCCATGTGTTGTTTTCTCTCTGTCTCTCTGTCTCTCCCTCTCTCTTTGCCTTCCAGACACACTGAGGTTTCAAAGCTGATGGGTAACTAGAGAACTCCCCTGCTGCTCTCAGATTCTTCCTAGTCATCCCTAGCAAAGGAAAAAAGACACACAGAGACACACAACCACCACACACTAGGATGGGAAAGATGAGGAAAAGACTATAAAAACAATAAACAGATGCAGGGAGAACGGTTGTACAGTTTCCAGTGTGCTTGGATGGAGCAGAATTGAATGTGAGTAAAACAGACAGAGGTAGTGATGAAGAGGAAAGATGAAGCTATGGATAAGGCTCCCTGAACACGAATAAGCAGAGACCCAGGGGGAGAGAGTCTGCAAAAGTAAACCATTCTGTCTTGTCGATAAGATGCATCATTTTGTCAATTCAACTGGAACTCATGAAAGTCACATAGTGTAGGGAGAGGCTTGATAAAGTTACTTGACATTCAAAAAAAAATGTAATTTTTAGGGTTTTCTATTTTTTCCCTCCACTGAACATGGGCGTGTTGAGGTCCAGTCAGTCTTAGGTGTACATAAAATCAAAATATACATGTCAGGCTTTTAGCTAAAAGTGCAGAAGGACTTCATGTGAGTTACAGTTTGAGTAACTGTTGACAAGTTTGCATAAATGCTTATTTTTCTGAATATAGTAGAGAGAACAGAGTTAAACTGTGGGGCTTTAGACCTCTAGTAGGACCATGGAGCTGGTTTTCTATGACTGGGACCTCATGTTGTTTGTCTTGTGCACATGCAGGTGATACGGTACATAGTCCTACCAGTGGTGTCACACTATTGCAGTGATCAACAGGTGACATGCTGTAGGTGACGTGTATGTTGCAGTGCACTAGCAAAGGCAGTGAAGAAGAATACTGCAGGTCTGAAGAGTGCTGTAAATTGAATTTATAATGCTTCCAAAAATGGCCTTGCAAATGTTTTGTGAGGAAGAAAATGCACTCGACATGCTTGTTAGACCTCGAGGATACTCCGAATGTGTTTTTGGTGAGAAATACTAAATGTAAACATAACTTTTGTTTATTTACAAGGGAACTGCGGAGGGCACTATTGAATGGCTCAAAGTCACATCAAGCCTACCATCATGCATGACCCTGTCCTCTGACCTCCATCTACTGATAACAATAATTTGTATCTAGAAATAGTCAAAATGTTGTTTGTGAGAATCTCCAGCCAATCAGTACTGAAGCGATTAGTTAATCAATTAGAAACTTATTTGAGAACACGATTGATCATCAATAAATTGTTTGACATATATCAAGTAAAAGTGCAAATGGCTTTTTCAAGCTTTTCAAATATGAGAATTTGCTGTTCTTGTCTCGTTTAATTGTGAATTGAATATCTGCTGGCTTTGGGTTTTTGTTTGGAACAAAATAAGCAATTTGAAGACATTGCCTTGGGCTCTGGGAAATTGTGTTGGGCATTTTTGAGTGTTTTATGGACAAAACTGTTAATTGAAGAAGCAATGAACGGATTTTTTAATGAAAACAACGGTGGGTTGCAGAGCCTAAAGTGAAAGAGTAGACATACAGGTACATAGATTCAACTTTTTTTGCGTCACCACAGAAAACTCCCCTCTTCTGTTGTTCTGCCTCTGGGCCTGTCGGAGCCGCAGCTGACCCCCACTGCAAAGCAGTGCGGAATCCATGCCTTACACACAAACATACACCAGCGCACACTGACAACAACACCCAGGTGGGATCAGGTGCGAAGCCTCTTCTGTATGCAACAGGCACACGAAGTCACATGCACGCACCTTCTCCTCTTCGACAACAGAGGTACACCATTCACCTCGTCTGCGTGCTGCTGTTGTGGGGAAAAAATCTGACTCCTAATGAATAATATCATTAGCACATGAATGGTAACATCTGGCTTGTTCCAAAAGCAGTCATTCTTTTATAGGAGAGCAATTTGTTTTGTGGATGAGTGAGCACCCCTCCCAGCGAGCAGGGCCACGGGAGGCGAATGCCCACTTCACAACTCAAAGCCCCGCATTCTCCTCACTCCCTTTCACCTCACACTTTCTGCTGTATTTCTTTGGTTTTTGGGAAGCCAGTGTCTTTGTGCAGGCCAACTCTATCATATTTCTCCCTGCAGTTTAAAAGAGCTTTGTTGTAGCTTTGTTCTACCCTTCCATCTTCGTGCACCTCTGCATTTGGAGTGAGTGCGCACAGGATTGTCGTGCACCCAGTCCCGTCTTGTGTGTGGATAGGTGGCAGAACCGTCAGTTACCCGCTTTCTTCTTTCTAGAGCATGACTGGCTGAGGTGCAGGCTGATATCACTGATTTCTAAAAATAAAGATTAGCTTTGGAGCGGTGGGCCATCACGTCCATCACTCCTGGACGGCCAGGCCCAGTTCTTACAGAGGCAGCTCGAAGGTTAAAGGAAAGGACGGGCAATGACAGACGAAGGGGAGCATGTCAATTCTTTTTTCTAGAGTGACATCCTACGTTCATCCCTACCCTGTAATTTTATGTAATTGTATTCATATTATATAAATAAGGCTGTGACAGTAGGTATGTACTTTTCATGTCACTCTTGAGTGTCAGCTTATAATATTCTTCAATTGTCAAAATAAAATAAAATATCCTCTCCTGCCAAAGTCGCTCTATTATTTCTCACAGACAATCTCTTTTCCCCATTGCTCTATATCTCTTTCTCTCTCTTTATCTATCTTCATCTGTTTCCCCCAGTCCTCTTCTCAGTGTCTGCAGAAAGTGAAATAGAGCAGAGGGGAGATTGTATCAGAGTGTTGATGTGAGATAGGGTTGAAGGGGAGACAGAGAGCGATGGCAGGAGGTTTGTGGGGAAGAGTGGGAGTGACATGCGCTATGTGCGGCAACTGGAGGACAGTCGAGATGTGAGGGTTCCAGGCAACCGGTGCTCCCTCTCTCTCTTTCTCTCGCTCTCCCCCTCACCCACACACACACATCTACACACACACACACCCATGCTCCAGTAATCTCTAAGGAGATGGTGACTTCTCTCAGTCTATTAATCTAGATTAGTCTTTAGTGAAGGTTCTTCCTCAGATGCAGCCAACTGTCTGATGCCCAGCTCTCATTAAGTATTCCTCTGTGTTGCAACCTACCTGCCTTTAAAATGCTGCTGCCTCTATACACGGGGCAACAGCTTCATGTAACAATTCTGCATTTTTTTCTTTTGGTTTACACATCGTTATGTTTTATGTAACGCTCACTCAGCTGCAAAACTGAGAGGAAATGCAGCATCATGCAAGCCCTTGTACACAAGCACTATTTTAGCTATGTATTTGAAACCAGTCAGGTTAAATCTGGATCAAAATCCTTTCTGAAACAGAAAACTGACCTGCCAGATCTGATAAATGTCAGATAGCAGTGCCAGTGAGTTTTTTCCTCCTCATTTTTACCTGAGATGTAAACATTTTTCATGTTTAAAGTTTGACAAACTGACTGAATCGCCTCTTAAACTCTGCACCAGTGCATTCCTCAACCGCTGCCTGAAATCTCCTTCAACCACATCACCTCAGCAGAGGCAACTAAGCATAAAATCAATCTAAGATTCGCCTCCTTTCATCTGCCACACATATTTGATATTTGATCAGCCTACAAAAAGGGGAAATCTTCAGTGAAAACATTCCCTCTGGCTTATCCCAGGCTGATTCCCACAGAGCGAGATCCCAAAGAATTCCCCATCCAGAGGTTATTTGAACAGACTCCCCCCACCTTGCAGTTGCAGACTGAGAGGTGAAATAGAGGAGAGGACAAGAGCGACTCACCTCAGACTGTGAATTACTGACGTAAAGGATGCGATAGCCTAGATCCCTGGTTGTGCCCATGCATGCCCGTTTCCTTAGTGGATTAGAGGCGAGCTGGAAGAGGAGGCTATGCCATGGCAGAAGTTAAGAGGGCAGGCAGGCAGCAGCACGCAGGCAGAGCAGCAGCAGCAGCAGCAGCAGTAGTTGGAGTAGTTGTTGCACATCGGTGTCCTCTGATCCAGTGGCGTGAGGTTCCTCTAAGCCCCAGTCAGTCAACACTCCCCCTCTCTTTTCCTCCTCTCCACCCGCTCTCCTCTGTTCCCCTTTCCTTTCTCCACACGGCGTCGGCAGGGGCTCACTCACTCACTCACACATGCATACACACACACTCACACACGCGCAGACACACACACACACACACACAGTGGCTGAACTCCGGACGCCTCAGCGACAGAGCCCACGCAGGCAGAATATCCCCATCGTGCCGCTGCAGTTCTCCTCTCTGGCTTTCTCCTTTTTTCTGCGTGTGTGCATCTGAGTGTGTGTGTAGAGAGAGAGAGAGAGAGAGAGGGAGGGAGAGAGAGAGAGACAGAAGAGAAAGAGCGAGAAAGGGACAGAGTGAGAGATTAAGCGAGAGGGGGAGGGAGCACGGGAGAGCAGAGGGAGGAGGGAAGGTTGCAGTGGAGAAAGTACGGCTCTGGTTTTGGCTACATCTGGCAGGTTCATGCATCATCTTTTTATCTCATCATCAGTTGAAGCAGTTTTGTCAGTGACCTCACTTCCATGGAGACCGTTTGCGCATCAAAACTTGCTTCACTTTCTTTGTCACAAGCAGAAGAATTCCAACTTTGAATGGATCTGTTCAGACCGCACGTTCCCTCTCAGCCCTGCAGCCCAGCGTGCGAGCATTTGTCTCGAAAGACACCGACGGATGTGTTTATGAGACGCGGCAGTCTCCGTGCATACCTGTGTCTTTAATTCCTTCGCGTGTTGCCTCCATAGAGCATTGCTTGTCATGTATTAGCCTCGAGAGTTTCATTCGAAGTCCATTCACCTTCTGTTGTTAAAATTTCCCAGAGTCCTCGCAGCCCTTTTCCTTGTGTGGGAAGATGATTCCATCTGCTTGTTCCCTCTGTCAAAAGCTTATTTGCCTGATCTCCTCGTGGCTTTTTATCCATCTGTCATAGGCTAGTTAGATGTTAACACTGTTTGTGCAGGAAAAGACTGGATATGTGTATTTTCCTTTTGGACTTAATTGGCATACCGTTGTAGTGCTCAGTGATCAAAATAAGGAGGGAGGGAAATAAGTGGGTGCCTGGTTGGATGTTTTTGGAGATATATCTCGCCCTCACTCTTGCATAGGGAAACCCCTAGTCCTGCTTTAAGCCGCGGGTACCATGGTAATGAGCTGCAGTTCTCCAGACAGCAGCTGCTGTTACTGTGTGTTTTTACATTTAAGTGTATGTGTGTATGTGTGTGTGTGTGTGTTTGTTTGTAGATTTTTTTTTTTTTTTTTTGCACATACTTTGTGTACCTGTAAATCGGCAGATAAGCAACGCACAGCCACCCATAACACATATGATAAAGACTGACAACATCATTCACCATTCAGGACCTTGTGTAGTCGATATGTCAGGGGGGAGTTAACTTGCATTTTGGGTGAAAAATAAATCCATCCCTCAAAATGAAGATTTTAGTTATGTCAAAGATAAAGAAAAGAATCATATAATGGAAATCCTCTTTAATTAACATGTGTAACTTGGATGGAATCCTAATTTATTTTTCTTGAAAAGCTTTCTTGTAATAACAAAGCTGGCTTATTCTTAATGTAACACTTCTCATTATTACAGCTTGTCTGTCATACTTTTATTATTATTATTATTATGCTGTCTCTGATTAGGCAGATTTCCCTAAATTCATTAAGGAAATTCTCTATTGGATCATTCGTTATTGTTGTTTTGTTTTTTTTCATTGAAATCTTTTCTCATCATCATTAAATCCTGTTGGATGTTATGAGATACTTTATTGTAATGAATTTTTTACAGTTTTTTTTAAACAAATTTATGACACAGGATACCTGTCAAATGAAATTACAAAGGATGTTTTTTCCCCCCAATGCGCCAATTTTCCGTAGTTAAAATAAACAAGGATTTTCTGTTATAAGGTTATTTAATCTCATTAACTCTTATGATTTTTATGTTCCTCATGAAAAGGTAGAAGAAAAGAAGCAAAAGAAAAGCTGATAGTAAAGCAACTCATATTCTTCCTCTTTAAATCTTTATCGCTGTCCTCAAGATACTGGTCAAAAACGAAACCAATGCTTGACAGCCCTGTGGCTGCATCCAATTCGGTCGCAGCCAGCAGGACAGCTGATCCAGCTGTGGAAGAAAGTGCCAAAAAATGTTAAGGGAGTGACAGAGAAGACGTGACTGAATTATAGCTCAGTCTCAGGTTCGCGTCTCTCTTAAATCCATTAGACCTCCTTCCCTTGTTTATCACTCTCTCGCTGCGTCACAGCTCTCTCACACGAGCCCTTTATGACACTCGTGAATAACAGAAAGTTTTGTTATTCTTTGTTCATCCCTTCGCCTCATCTCGCGTCTCTACAGCGTGACATGAAATACTCCTGCTTCCTGACTGACTGAGTGTAGCTTCAAGGCGCTGAACACTGCACTCACTCTCACAACACAGTTTTATGAGACTGGCTTCTTGTTTTGGAGTGACAGTAACATGTCTGCTTCACGACCTTATTGCTGCAGGTTTGTCACGGGAGAAAGCTAAAGAATGTTTGTAAAGATTTGACCTTGTGCCATCTCTGTGCTTGGCAAGTGTTTTTAGATTTTAACCTGGGTTAATAGCATTTGTTTAATGGGATAGAACTCCGTTGGGAGGTGATGTCTACTGTATGTATGGTTGAAAAAGGCTTTTCTGTTATTGGAATCTGCTCAACGATCTGCTTGTCTAAGCAAACTGTTTCTCAGATGGATAAACCAGTGGCAGCGGACATGTCACTGGAGTGACTCTGCTCTCTTATTGATTTCATTACCTCAAAGCCAAGCCCTTGGTGGACTTCTATTTGATGTCCTTGTCCCCTGTATGGATGGTGTACACAGTGTTGTAGTCTAAGGGTGATCCAGACTCAGTCTTTAATTTTTGCTGCTTGGTCTGCTGGGATTGTCAACATTCCTGGTTCAAAAGTATCTCTACTGTCACGATCAAATACAGCAAAATAGTAACAGATTTTACACAACATTAGCATATATGGAATATGAAATATTGCAACAAATAAACAGATGTTTGCCCTTTAGATAGATAGATAGACTTTATTGTCTGCCCCAGACAGTGACAGAAATTCTCCTTTGACAAGGCTCCAACAATAAAATACAACACATATCACACACACATATGACAAGTGAAATGTTCAAAGGAAACAGCAGCCAATACATCCCAAATTGCTGAGGTGAAACAGAGATGAGAGAATGTGAAATAAACAAAACTTGTGCTTCTATTGTAGACGAATCATTTATATCATCCTGTCAATCAGGATTACATACTTTCCTCCATCAGTAAGCCCAGAAGATAAAGAGTGGAGGCAAAGCGGGTGTCCCCATTCCTAGTCCAGTCATAGCCCGTCATGTTATCCTCCTTACTATCACCTGATACAAACACCTCCTGGTACATGTGGATCACACGCGACAAATTCTCTCAGTAAAATCCCAAATGCCATCCTACATGGGAAGCAGTAATGAAATGCAGTGATGTATTAGAGTTACCGGTGCTTGATCGACTGTATAATCTTCCTCTTCAGTATATTCCAATGAATGTATTCATTCATATTTTATTTAGTTGAATTTTGTACACCGTTAGAATACAGAGTTGTTAATGAGAACACTCCTGTGCCCGTGGAACCAGCGTCACCCCTCGCCTCTCAGCTCATATTGAACATGCACTTATGTCACACTGCTAATTAGTGTGGCGTATGTGTTAGCATTACCCAGTGAAATAGGAAATTCTCCTCTCTTTTTTTTTTTTTTTTGCACCCCCACCCCACTAACCAGGCTAGTTTTCCCAGATTTCCTCATTGTCCTTTAATTTAACACAATAAATGGTCTAATACAGCTCAACATCTAAACTTATTTTAAGCAGATTGATTCCCAGGTTACATATGTATTCAACTTTCATTTCAGTAGCCTCACTGTCGCCACTCAAATCTCTCCCCTGAGATGCTGAGTGCATCCATCCACACAGAATACATTAGAGTGTTGAGTGTCATATCTGTATGGAACTGAATTACGAGGTGGTGAAGAGAACTGTCAATTTGTTGTAGCTTAGATCTCTAAGCAATCGTGAAACAGAAAGGGAAAGTTTTGTGTGTGTGCGCGGATGTGTGTGTGCATATCAGTTGACAGGTTGATATGACGTGTCTGCTGTGCAGCAGCCCTGCCCCAGCAAGTCTCCGAGTGAGAAGCAAAGCTGAAAATGTGCCTAGCAGATACGTCAACGAGAGTCTGTCCCCATCTGCTGCAGTCTTTTGGTCTTTTCATCAAACGTGTGTACAAAGCTGGCGCTCCTTCTGTCCAAAAAGGCATCTAGAGTGTGAAGTGGGTTAAAACCGAGTAAAGCCCAGCACAAGCACTCTTGTCGTGGAATTTATATGAGGAGAATATTCTGTCAAAATTTGGTCATATTAGTGGTTAAGGTTGATAGAGATACTGTAGGGTTCCTGCTGTTTGTTTTGAGCAGATTTGATATCGCCAACTCTTCTCCTCTTCCCAGAATTGTCAAAACTGATTTGATTTTCTGGCTCTGCCTCAGGCCCAGTCACCGCCAAGAGCTAATTCAAAGTGTGGACCGCCTCCAACCACAATATTTAAAGCTGCTTTTGACCTTTAGGAACAAATAGTTTGAATTATCTGGACAGCGTGTTATGGCTTCAAGACAAGACGGCACGTTATTGACCTACACAATCCCTCCTCATACTCCAGTCCATCCACACAATCTGTCACACTGGCCGGACAATAGTCAGTAACATCCATTTCCTTTTCAGCAAATAATGTACGTCTGACACTGGACACACACAGAGCTTCGTTTTGAAGGAAAGTGGCCTTCGCTCAATGGAGTCTCCTGTATAAATTAAGGTGTCTGTTCAAGGAAGTATTATGCTTTGATGTATTGGAGTGTGAAAGTGCTTCCTCGAGCTTGTCTAAGTTTGATGCTGTCTGAATGAAAGGCATAACAGGTCACTTTCATGGCTGGCTGCCCAGGTTTTTCGTTATTATTTACCCTTATGTATTCTGAAGTGTTAATCTGGACTTCACAATGCATTATGGCAAATGCTGCTTAAGAAGAAAATGAAGTGTGAATGGTTTCTGCTGGCCTCGAACAGGTCCTCCACTCATTTCCACTGGCTGACCTGCCTGCCTGCCACCTTGTTGGCCTGATGTTGGAGCCAAGTGGGCTCACTGTTCTATCCTGCAGCAGGCGCCAAGTATCTTGCATGTGTCAGATCTGCCTCCCTTTGACAGGCTAGCGAGAAAAGTGATGCTGCCTTTCCAGCTTCTTTGCCTGCTGTGTGTGTGTGTGTGTGCGTGCGTGCGTTTGTGCGTGTGTGTGTGTGTGTGCGTGAGGTAGTGGTGTATCGTGATTTACCCCTTTGATACAGAAGCCATACACTAGTGATTTTTGAGCAACTGCATCAAGTCATTACTGCTCCTGTAAAACTCCCATAAAGCTCCCATAGAACAGCTTGTAGTTGTCTTAAAATCAGGGATTATTGTTTTTAAAATGATAGTTTTATTTAATTTATATATTTGAAGCCTATCATGACGATCTCATTTTACTGTGGTGTTTAACAAAATTCTGTTTTCCAAGTGAATGAAGATGAGCCAATAAATCAATCTCTGTTTTATTATACATGCATTTGTACGTAATTTTGCATAGTGTTGCCATATCATATGTATTAAGTGAGAAATAAGTGGTTTCATGAGAAAGTCGTAGTTGGAAAAGTAAAATATGAATTGATGTTATGAGAGGTTTATGTTGTGTATTTCACAACAAGTACAACAGCAGAAGAGACTCATCTAGTTTATGCATCTTTATAAATGTTTCTTTCTGCTGTTTTTTTGCTATCAGGTGCTGTTGATGACGTTTCCCTTTTTCATTTGAATTCTCCTCTGAAAATCATCTCAGTGGACATTTTTGAATCACACCTCCGACAATGTGAGGAGGCTAACTGAAGAGAATACAAATCGAGATCTTATTATGTGCTGTTGGTTGCCTCTGCCAGCAAAACTCATCACCTTATACTCAATGCAGCTCCCTTTCTCATGAGATCTTTTTTCCTTTACACTCAAACCCTCCATGAGTTAGCAGAGTGGATCACTTGTGTTTGCACAGGAGGAGGAGTGTCTTCATCCCTCTCAGATTAAACGGCGTAGTCGCCACGTGAGGTTTTCTCTGTGCTCGTGTAATTTCCGTTGTAATGAGACATCAACTTCATATTTCATCAGGCCTGAAGCCAATTGAGAGATAGAGGGAGTCATTTTTGCCTCTGTTGGTCGGCACCCCCGGTCTCCCCTCCATCCCTCATCTCTCTCTCTTCTCGTGTGTCAGTTTTCTGTCCTCCAGAGACGGGTTGAGACTCAGTCTGCGTCTCTCTAGAGACCGGCGTGCCATTTCCCCCATTGGCTTAATTAAAGGCATAAAACAATGCTCTGTTTATAAGGCAACACTTCACTAGTAGAACAAACATCAATTTTTGCTTCTCTGCTGTCAGGCACTAAAGTGAGATGAATTATCAGAGCTAGAGAGTGGTGCATGATGGATCTGGCCCTGCCCTCTAATCACCACTTTTTCATTTCCGCTAAGATTCTGCCTCATTTGCCCTCAAGCATAAGATGGATTTGGAGGCAGGGTTTTGAAAATCTGCAGCTTCTGGACACTGATAGATATCAATAGTAAAGCTTCCGTTTATTATTGTTTAGCCAGAGAAAGTGTTTCAGTAGATAAATGTTTGAGACTGATGACAGCTCAGTTGGTGGCTATTAAATGATTAACTTCTGTAAGCATCTGGATTGTGTCTGTCCCGTCCTTCAGGTGCTTCATCATCTCCAGTGGGAGCTCCATCATTGATCAAAAAAATTCTGGTTCTTTATTGTGCTCATTACCTTTGAATTAGAGTTCAAGAGCTTGTCTCAAATCTCGCTCTTCATGACAAGCACTCAAATAGGGTGCACTGTTGTGCTTGAAAAATTATGGTTTGTGACACTTATGAATCATCATCATTTTGCATCACCACCGAGTAGTTGTTTTATAAATGCACTCTGTGTGTCTGTCATCTCAGGCACAATGAAACATGAGATTTTTAGCCAGAAATAGTACATGTAAAGAACATGCTTTGGATAGTCTTTCAACCCCCCCCCCCACCCTGCAAAGGCTTCCAGATGCTCAGAACCATGTTTACAACATGTTAACATTAATCTAGACTTTTATCCTGTTCATTTGTTCCTTTTTGTATTAGTGATTTAATTCAAATAGAGTCACCCTTGAAGTTAGAATACAAACATGTCACAACAAACAGGAGACTTCACACAATCAAAGTTAAAGGGATGCTTTCATTGGGTAGTATATGCAAATAAAAAATGCTTCGCTTTCCTCCTTGCTGTCTGCACCGGGAGCCCCACGGCTCTCAACGTTTTGTGCTACCCAGCAGACTTTTGCCGCCTGAATTAACAATAAAATGATTACTGTTATTTTATTGTTAAGTCAGCTGCTGTATGGAACCGCAACCCTACAGCCAGAAAAAAGTCCATCGGATGATGCGTTTAGCATCACCCAGCAGACTCACACACCCACATTGCAATGATACAAAGCTGGTTAAAAAATCGGAAAGTATCCCTTTAATGTAACCTTGTACATAAAAAAGAAAAAAAAATGAAAGGAGTTGTGTCAGGATTTCTAAACCAATCAGTTTCTGTTTCTTTTGTCTTTTTTGTTTTGGCTCTTAGTTGTTATTCTTAGGCAGGCAGATGAAGGAGCATTTTCTGGTTATCCCTCCTCTATTTCCGCCCCCTTTAGCTTCTCAGTGTGTCACATACCTCCGTCGCCTGCTCCTAAATCAGAATTGATAAGCCCGCCTGTGACTAGTGAGGGAGAGACTTATTTTCTTTTAATTCTCCGAACCCTTCTTTTCTTAGCCTGCTTTATTTGATTTCCTTCCACGCTGTCTCTCTCTTTGAAAAAATGAAATAAATAAAAGCGTTGTCATGGTAACGATCCTGGGTTTACCCCAGTGATAAAAGTGGAGAGATGTGCCATGAGGGGACAGGATGGCCTTTGAGTTCTTCTGGTCCACCACTAGTCCCTAATGGACACCCTGGTAGCCCTGTGGAGTCAGCTGTATGACAGTGACGACTGTCACTACTCACTAGTTTCCACCCAGCGAATTAGGGCTTGAGAACACAGATGAGCATACCTGAACTTTTTCATTTTCCATCATGCCCCACATCTCTATTTCTCACATTATCCCATAACAGCTGGCGTGGCATGTGTTCCTGTTCCGCATTTAGATCTTAATTGCTGCACAGCAAAAGGTCTGAATCCCTTGTCTGGGAGAGATTCACTCTGACTCTATCCTTCACTCCGAAACCACATCAAAGCGGGAATATGGAAGCTAGATCCCTCACCTGTATTTAATTTGCCATCAGGATTTGCCAGCTGATCTTTCCTTCTCTAGCAGCAATAACATTTGTTTGGAAGCTTAAGTTTCATTCATGAGCAACACATTACAGCAATAAAATCGATTGTAACATCAGCGTATGTATGCGTGTGCTGTTGGCAGTCTTGATTGAATGTTGGGAGTAAGCTTAAGGGGCTTATGCTACTGTACGCAGCACTGCAGCCTTATGGCAAGTCCCACACTGAGCCTTACAGCATGTAGCTTTTCTCTGAATTCTCTTTATCAGTGGGATTCTATCACAGCTGAAGAGATAGAAAAAATAAACATGGGATACCGTTCAGCTGATCTAGCCCCTCTAGTCTGCATGTTGAGGGGAGTTGCTAAAACAGCCGCAATGACATAAAGTTTGCTGCGTTCTTTGAAGCCTTTGCTCCTTTTGTTAATAAAGTGACCGCCCAGTGTGATGGGAATTGCAGCAGCCAGTTCCCGCCGCTCTCACCAGTTACAATCGTGGTTCTGGGAAATTTCAATTTGAGTGAAGAAGGATGGATCTGACATGCTAAAAAAAACCTACCTTTAACTCACCAAAGGTTATCCATATGCTTTTTATTAG
Organism: Pempheris klunzingeri; assembly: GCF_042242105.1. NCBI lineage: Eukaryota > Metazoa > Chordata > Actinopteri > Acropomatiformes > Pempheridae > Pempheris > Pempheris klunzingeri. The sequence continues at coordinate 7,228,962 of NC_092031.1, read as the reverse complement.
GTCACTTCCCCCTATTGTTCTCCATTTAAGAAGAAGTATGGGACAACCATCTCTTTACACTCTTTACACACACTGTTTCAGACTCTGTGTAAATATTTTTTTCCATCTTTAATGCTACAGAACTGAGGCTAACTGAGGCTTACATGCCCTTACAGATGAAAGAGTCTTGCCCTCTGTGCTTCAGAAAAACATTTCCATATTAATATAACATGAGTCACTCTGGTTTCTGTGAAGCATCTCTGAGAGGGAAGTGAAGAAGTCATCAGCTCCACATAGCATAACAAGGAAAAAGCCAAAGAATTAGATACACTACAGATACGCTATAGTAGATGTTTGCATTAATGAGTCTTTTGCATGATTATGTTATTGTAAGTGTTGATGTGGTAAGCATTATTTCCATACGTATTGATAGAAATAATTAACCTTTTGTCTAAAATCATCACAATGTGCTACAATGGAAACTGAGCAAACAATAACCGCAAGAAGGGGTTGGATGAGGTAAGAGAGTGTGTGTGTGAGTGTTCAGCATCTTTTCAGCTCTACTGTGCTTTGGTGGGTCAGGCCTAATTACAGCTCAAGGAGAGGTTCTCCAACAAAACAGAATGCCTTGTGAGGATTAACTACCATGAAGCAGCTGAGTTATATCCGTCGCATGAGGGCTACACTAACAGAGTCCGCACTTCACAGAGGTAGTCCCTGTCCAGATTAAAGCCCCAACCTGGGGTTTGTTCAGGCAATTAGTTATGAAATTATACCCACTTGCAGAAAGTGGGTTAGCATTCTTTTAACCAAATCTCGCTGCAGTCCACTTTGCTCAAAGTCATTCCATTTTACTGATGGCATGAATAAATGTAAAGCTTTCACTTCTTAAAACGTGTAATAAACCTGCCTTGTGCTTTCAGTCAAAGATTGAGATAAATCTAAGACATGTCAGTTTGAAAACCTTGCTTTTGGCCTTATTTTTTCTTCCTTTTGAAATATCATATTCAGGTCATTGCTTTTGTCAACTGTAGTAAAAGATGCACATTGACCAGCAATTCCTGTGTTTTGTGGCGTAAAATTATTGTTTTTGTCAACAGAGTCTTGTGGCTTTGAAGAGAGAGATATAACGGCTGTCTCTGGTTAAACAAAAGGATCTTACTGGTCTATCTGAAAGGTCGTGCATTCTGTGACAAAGCAGTTTTAATTACTCACTCTTTGGTGCATTTTCTTGATTTTGATTTGATTTGCTGGTTGAGGCAAAATTGTCTGGGTATATTCCGATCTGGGGCTCCACGCAAGATCTCACCCCATGGGGTCAAAATGATCACGAGAACGGTGAGCAAAAATCCCAGAACCACACGGGGGGACCTAGTGAATGACCTGCAGAGAGCTGGGACCAAAGTAACAAAGGCTACCATCAGTAACACACTACGCCGCCAGGGACTCAAGTCCTGCAGTGCCAGACCTGTCCCCCTGCTTAAGTCAGTACATGTCCAGGCCCGTCTGAAGTTTGCTAGAGAGCATTTGGATGATCCAGAAGAGGATTGGGAGAATGTCATATGGTCAGATTGTTGTGTTTGGAGGAGAGGGAATGCTGAGTTGTATCCAAAGAACACCATACCTACTGTGAAGCATGGGGGTGGAAACATCATGCTTTGGGGCTGTTTATCTGCAAAGGGACCAGGACGACTGATCCGTGTAAAGGAAAGAATGAATGGGGCCATGTATCGTGAGATTTTGAGTGAAAACCTCCTTCCATCAGCAAGGGCATTGAAGATGAAACATGGCTGGGTCTTCCAGCATGACAATGATCCCAAACACACCGCCCGGGCAACGAAGGAGTGGCTTCGTAAGAAGCATTTCAAGGTCCTGGAGTGGCCTAGCCAGTCTCCAGTTCTCAACCCCATAGAAAATCTTTGGAGGGAGTTGAAAGTCCGTCTTGCCCAGCGACAGCCCCAAAACATCACTGCTCTAGAGGAGATCTGCATGGAGGAATGGGCCAAAATACCAGCAACAGTGTGTGAAAACCTTGTGAAGACTTACAGACCTCTGTCATTGCCAACAAAGGGTATATAACAAAGTATTGAGATGAACTTTTGTTATTGACCAAATACTTATTTTCCACCATAATTTGCAAATAAATTCTTTAAAAATCAGACAATGTGATTTTCTGGATTTTTTTTTTTTCATTTTGTCTTTCATAGTTGAGGTATACCTATGATGAAAATTACAGGCCTCTCTCATCTTTTTAAGTGGGAGAACTTGCACAATTGGTGGCTGACAATACTTTTTTGCCCCACTGTATGTCCATACAGTTCCATTTCCCCTCCCAATTCCTTTCTCCACTAAGTCTCATCCTTTTGCCCGGATGTATCACCTGCATGACACTTGACAGTCAGCTGCAACTTCTCACCACCCAGCGTGCCACACATTTGCCGTCCCTTATCTGCCCTCCGCAGCACATGTACAGCGTGCTAACCAGAGCCAGCAGAGCACACTGCAAAGTAAAGACAGCACTTAAAGGACCTCACAGACATTATAATCAGTGGAGACAAAGAGCCGGGGAGTGGAGGGCAGTAGGTTAATGAGATCAGCCACTGAGTGAGGGCGCCTACCTTTCCAAACCTGGGAGGACAGGCCTGCTTCAGTACTCAGATGCAATCAACTCAACTAGTCAGAATCCATCAGAATCGCAGGCACAGCGTCATTCTATCCTCAGCCTTCAATTTGAACTTGATTGTGTATTGAATGCACTTCTTTCTCTTCTCCAGGGGAGCTTCGTGGCCAGCATGACTGCCACACTGAGGCAGATGGACGACTATCATTATGCTCATCTGATCAGCACCTTTGGCAAGATAAGGAGTGATGTGGTGGTGAGTACACATTATCAGTGTGTCCCTGTCTACTAGATGACATACTTCAGTGTCATTTTGCACTGTCTTCTCCAGAAATCAAAAGTTGGATTAGATCTGATAAGAAAATGTTTTTCGTCCACAATAAAGTGTGAAATTGAATTTCTGTTACATTCTGCTGCATGTACAGCATGCTCTTGATGACAGGAACTCCTAAGGGGTGGGGATCACTCAAGTTGTGGAGGGTGGATAAATCTCATTGATGTTATGGATTTCAGCTCTGAATAGTTCCTCCCCCAAAGCGGTATTTCTCTAGTATCTGCTGACAGATTAGCATTATGTTACTCTACTCTGACAAGTGGGAAAATCCCACTGTTTGCTTTTACCCCAACAAATGACTTTGGAGCTGCATGGGATGGACAAGAATCAGATTTACATTAGTAGAATCTAAGCAGATGGAGTTTTTGCCTTCACTTGCTGCACATACTGCTTTCATTTGGTATTGAATTAACGAATGCCCCTCTAACAAGTCAAAGGATTAGTAAAATTACTATTTGTTTGTCCTTATTGTTGTTTGATTGAGCTCTTGTATGCACCTAAACAGTATTTATTCTTTCTACATGTTTTCATTTTGTGAAATGACTATACAAAGAACTCAGCATGGGTCGAACTTTTTGACCTTTATGATTGTACACAGGGCTTGTTTGAAGCTGCCTGTCTAGTTCCCATAGCAGGATCAACAATCACCGTGATGAAGCTGGATCTCTTCACAGATTTATTGTTCCTGAAGCTGGCGTGGGCCATATACACATTTCAGAACTGGCTGCAGCCCAAAGGACTTTGTTGTTTTGCAGTTGTTTTCTAAACACGGCATCACAAAGCACAGCGATTCATCCAGGAGTGAAACATCTACAGCCAGAAATAGATTTACATGCATATTTATGTTTTAGGTATTTAGCTTCCACTGATAATAAGAGAAAGCTTTTGTGGGTGTGGCAGCAAAATAATTTTTTTAAAAGATGTCAGAAATTTCACATTATGAGAAAGAGTTGATGACTTTGTAGCCCTGATGTAGTATGACATTAAGGAGAAGGAATTTGAAGTCATGCTGCTGTAGACAGGGTAGAGCTGAGCATAACCGAACCTAGTTATCAAGTTGTCCTTTTTTGCTTGAATAGCTGGTAATTATATGTGCACTTTGTTATCTAAATATCACATGAATAGTTTTTCCGTGAGAAGTAAGATGGCTCTAATCTCATTGTACTACAACATGTGAGCATTAAGAACACGCTGGTCTCAAGTGCCACCAGCAAAAGGGAAATATATGAGTCACCTTGACCTTAAAAACTAATCTAAAAGCTGTTTCTGCCTGAAAGCCATAAACCCCTAACAGTTCATTTCAGATTGCTCTTATCTTTGTGGTGGGAAGAATAACAGTTTTCATTTTGAAAACTTTCTCTCTTGCAGGATTTCCTAATGGAAACATTTATCATGTTTAAAGATCTCATTGGGAAAAACGTCTACCCCTCAGACTGGGTCATAATGAACATGATGCAAAATAAGTAAGTATGAGACACATGGCCACACACACAAACACACACATAAAGCATACTGCTTAAAACACTTTTGTTGCTAAGGAACAGCAGTCAGAATTGGGTATGGGTATTTTCTAATGTTTTTCTCTCCATGCAAATATCAGCACAAGGCCTCAGCAGTGTAGCAATCAGATGAGCAGTCAGCGCAGCCGCAAACAATCACATGAATTATAGATGCTAGGGTGTATGCTGCCTGCTAATCTCCAAACTTAGTCTCAGCATCTCTTTACTTTGTTGCTTGTTGTGCTGCCGCAGCCTTCTGTTTTATTAATGTGAATGTTGCCTGATTCCATTTTTGTTGAAAATCTAAAAAGAGATGAAATGTGCTTTGCAGTTAAGGAGTTTAGTCAAGAATTGTGCTTTTGTGCACTTATCAGATGAAGTTAGAGCTAGAAGAAGTATTTAAAGACAGTTTTTGTGATTTGGGGGATTTTTTTTTTTTTTACTTCCCTTCGTATCTTTTTAGAAGAGACATACAGTATACTAGAATGTGTAATGGCAATGCTCAGTTATGGAATGGCACAGCAACAGCTCTTAGTTTTTACAACATGCGTACAACATAACATAACAATGTGTTTTAATCTGCAGTCAGAGACCCGTGGTCACGGCAAAATTTGCTCATCTGTGAAAAGAATACTATACGCATTAAGCATTGCACTGCTGTAGCACTGTCAGGCCCACAATGGACTACTAGAGTCAAAATTGATTCAGCATGACCAGAGATATTGTCTTTTTTCATTACACCGATTCTTCTTCTTTGTCAAAACCTGGTGCTTACGTTCCCCAAAATGTAACTTAACCGCTGACAAGCTCAGTTAAAGATTCAGCCTCTAGCCCCAGGCAGAGACGAGGAGCAGGCCATGGATGTCTGGTAACATCACTTTTTTCTAAATCCACACCTCCAGATTTTTTCATTTGCAAACTTGTAATCCTCAGCTTCAACCACACTGACTCAGGTGACAACACTGGAGGCCATTTATCAGGCTTCACCCAGCTCCCTCTGAAGCAACAAAAGGTTTTATATAACTTTTTCCACATATGCATATGATAGCTCGATCGTAAAGAAGAAGAAACCTGAACTACCAACTAGATTAAAAAATAATGATAATAATAATAATAATGGCATGTAACTATAATTTGTTGTGTAGGGCATGTAAGTTTATGTGTTAGCACTAGAGCATGTTAAATTAACTACGAAATGAAAAATAACAGCTTTTAGAATAATATCATATGAATAATATATGAATAATTAGAGCTCATTTGGAAAACAAGATAAATGATTGTTATAATTGATAAACCAAAACCAGTTTGATCAGTGTTGCCTGGAGTGCACAAAAAAAAATTATTTAGGAAAATAAACAAAATGGAGATAATCTGTTTTTGCACATGAACCCTTAAACTGTCTCACACAGACAGGTGTGGATCTCTGTAAGATTTACAAGATACTTATTTAACTTTTTATTTTATTTATTGATTTTTTTTATTGTGACCAGTGGTCACAATAAAAAATACTCACACTGTAAACACAAGGTGTCACAAGGTTAAACTTGTAGTAAAACTGTTTTAAATTATGTTGTTAAAGCAAATACTTATATTCAGGATGGTTGCAAAGACTGCATGTTGTTGTTAGATGTTGTCGGATCCTAATATATCCAGTGTGGAATTAAGCTCAGGTATCAAACAAGACCAAACTTTTCCAGGGATGTCAGTTTTTGAGCCACAGCATAGACCAAAATGTAGCGTGCAACAGACCAGGCATGGCCTGTTTTTCGCTGATTGCCAGACATACCTTTTGCTTTGTGATTTCAAACTGAAGCAGTTGTTGATCACTTGCAGCTCCTACTGGCTGGTTGAGAGGAGGAAGGAGCAGCAGTCAGACGGTATAAAAGAGTCAGTGGTTGTGGTGATTCAAACATTGTGAATGTTTGCACAAATGTCTAATAAAATGAAATGATAAATTAATGACATTTTATACCTCAAAAGTCAAAGGTTAACTTCACTGTGACATTATATTGTTCTTTGAAAACACTTTCCCGCCCATTATTCAACAGTATAACTTACTTAGGAACAGAAAGAGATATTTCACATTTGGCCAGACATTGAATTAATGACACTTATTTTGGATCTGTACAGACATGGATGTAAACTCCAACTCAACTGGTCGCTTTTTTCCTACATTTCCTTCACTGGAGTTCCCCTTTTAATGGATCATACTGAGGAAAAAAAACATTGAGTAACACCACAATTTAAATAACAAGGCTTTTCAAATTCCAACAGATTACCTGGAGCTGTATCTGTTAGAGCTGAGCTTCAAATTGGCCGTTAATGGCAGGTGCAGAGCTTATAGAAGCAGTGTCTGGTTGACTGTGAGCAGTTTGTCCCCCGGCCCACCCTTTCCAAAACTCTTCCAACATCCTCTGTAGCTAGGGATGCGTAGAGCTAGGGATGACTAGAGATTTTATTGCTGCTCAATTTTGGTTTTATTGCTTTCATCAGTGTATTTGATTCCTACAAGCCAGATTCCTTTTGGAATTCACCCCCCTCTCTTTCCCACACACACACATAAAGCATTTGTCAGCCACCTGAGTCACAATGCAGAAGACATTGGAGTAGGTTGGCGAAGATGCTGTTCTGTGCCCTGCAGGTGTGCAAATCACATCTGTTCTGCTGTAAACTGAGCTGCAGTGTGGGGAATAAAACATGTAGTCCTGACCCTCCCAAGCGACACATACACAACACATCAGCCAATGTTCACACATGCTTGCAGCAAACTAATAAGCTTGATTCAAACACTCCATAAGCACTGTGACCCTGCACTTTCTGAAGCAGCTTTAGGGGTGTGATGAGCATCACCGAGCTCCCAGCAGTCCATTCTCAGATCATACGCAGAGTATGAAATCGTTTATTTTTTGACTGGTAGACTAGAGGCCAGTGTGTCAATTACCATGCCTGAGCAGACTCTTATCTAGCCGGTCCTTTTGTCTACTGATACTTGTTTGTGACAGCCTTTAGATTAATTCTGCATTCTAGTCGGTGCATTCAGCTACTTACTGGAGTTAAATCCTTGTTCAAGTCAATGAAAAAAAGCCTGTCAAAGTCTGAGTAATCTCACAGTCTTTATACGTTAGCCTGTATGAATACTGCAGGTATCTGCTTTGCAACAAATTAGCAAAACTCTTCCATTTGTCGCCATCCATCAGTTTGTTTGATCAGTTGTTTCCTGCTCCCAGCAGTGAGAACCCAAGCTGGCACTTTCATTCATCCCATGAGAGAGCTATAAATGTTTTGCATTACCAGTCTAAGAGCAGAGAAGCTCTGTGTGTGTGTGTGTGTGTGTACGTACGTACGTGTTATTCTCTTTTGCTGTGCACTCTTTGATTGCCAGAGCACAGGGGACTGATTGAACTCACGGCAGTCTCTGAAAGTGTCACGTCTTCGAGGCTGCACTATTAAACTGGAGCCACTGCTTCATGCTAAAGTTAATTTTTAAAGCTAAGTTTATGTTTCTTTCCTTGTTTTTGGCCGTGTGGAGGCAGAGGAGCTCGAAAAGAGCTGAAAAATGCATAGCCTACCTTTGACATACAGTATTTTCGTCTCACAAATTGGTTTGGCTAACTTGGCTACTATTGTATGTTGGGAGTTTAAACTTGAGTCAAACATTAATTCAAAAATGTCAAATATTTCCTCTAATTTGAGCCCCATTTTTGGTCTCTGAGACCAAACCTCTGAGAAAAATATCTGTCCTCTTAGTGTTTCTTTTTTTTCAAGTACAATGCCAAAACTCAGTTGACATATTTTAGAACTTTTTAAAATACATTTGGAAGCCTCATGAAGTACATTTGAATATCCCTCAGCCCCTCCTCACAGTGTCTTGTTTCTGGGCAATCCACACATGCCACATTCAGCAGACAGATAACCACCCACAGCACCAGCAGACGGTTCTTTCATGTCGACACATTATGATAGCACCACTAATGAGATGGGCATCAGCAGTAGCAGCAGTCGTTTCCTCCCACTCCTTCTTCTCCACCCATCGCCTCTTACTTCCTCCAGGTTGTAAACTGATTTATGGGCTCTAATTGCCCTGGGGACAGTAGCATCAGACTGGATAACCGCTGACTGCCATTTCCCTCATGCCAACTGACCATTGCTTAATAGTGACAGCTAATTGGCAGTAGAGATGGACCCACACTTGTCTCTGGAATGACAGTGAACAAGTTTGTTCACTAAGGTCGTGATTAGCTTAGAACTTGATTACATGTCCCAAGACAAAGATATTTCTCAGAGGTTGTAAATACATAATACTATCTTACTTGATGCACATAACATTTGGCCTCTCAGCCATTTTTTTTTTGTAAAAATGAAGTACTTAAAGTAAGTATCAAACAATATAGGCTTCTCTTTGAATGTGGCAATATAGTGAAAGCAGATATAACACAATTATTTTTGGCTTTTTAGAGGCACACGTGTCCTGTAGGTAATCCTTGATTATTGTTAAAAAACCACTTACTGAATTAGTTGGCATTTGCTTAAGCGTTATAGTCACTGTCAGTTTTCTCCAAGGGATGAAAAGCCTTGCATCACATCCTTTACCAGACAACAGCTGCTGGCTGCTTTGTACAGTCAGCTAAATGTGCTCCCTTACAGATTTGCATAGTAAACTTTTCAAGAGCTCTGCGCTCTTCAACCTTATAGCCCAAGATCTGCTGAATCACTGCATACTAAGTGCAGTCATCAACATCAATCTGAACAATGTTATTGGCAATGTTTTTTCTTTCTTCCAGTCATAAGGGGAAGCATTTGAACAGCTGTGAGTGTTGCAGCAACCAAAAGACTTAATTAACAGAATGAGTAAAAATGATGTTAGATGATCAACTGCAATTACTGATATTTTATGTACTGATAAAGTATGCACTAGGACATGTGATCAGACCCTTAACATATTTGTAATTTTAGTTGATATCAGATGACCTCGTCAAGATCAGTTCATTTCCCCAAATGACACCAAAAGTTTCTTGCAGAGCTGTTAATTATGTGTAAGAATAGTAGATGGAGAGATGAATGGGGAGTTCTCAGGGAGCCCAGTGTGGCAGATGAAAAGATTAAAGCCCAGATGAGCTGAAGAGGCAGCTCTTTAACTCGATAACCCATGCCATCAGTCCCTCACAGACTCATTAGGAAAGGGTTTCTGAAGCTGGATGGCTGCCGTTTGGAGCTCTCTCCATGACTAATCCAGGACCTGAAGGGCAGGTCTGGGAGGCAAGAAGGAAGGAAGACTCACAGAGAGTGAAAAGACTGCCAATGATGGTGTGATCCTTCTTGCCCCTGTATAACCCACCACCCACCAAGATAAAAAAAAAAAACAACAGTGCCTATGGGCTTATGGGTGTCTGATTTCACCTACTCTCCTCTTAAGAAGTGTGCTGTTGAAGGAATGCTTGTTGGAACCCCCCCAACTACATTTATGGTTACTTGCATTTACATGGTCCTGTGGGTTTTTAAAAAATGCAAGATTCTTGAAATCCTTTTGAGCTCAATGTGGTAACTTCAACAAGGCATCGTCAGCCTAAAATAATTGTGCAAAAACATTTTACATTTACTTACAAAACTATTCAGTTATTACTGTTTGTCCAAAGTATTAAAACATGTTTTTAGTTAGCGATGTCTAAGACTAATGCAATCTAATACAACAATGCTGCAATGAATCCTACAGTCATGAAGGCGCTGCTGTTATTTAGTCTTGCCTCACTGATGTGAATTGGGTGAACAAAATAATAGCAACATCGCTCTTTATAACAGATTACAATTCAACAGCACCATTAACTGAAGCCTCCAAAATGACCAGTGAGTTGAATCAAAACCTCTCGAAAACAGTTTCAGTAAAGATTTAACCTTAATCTTCATGAAGGTAGGGTTATACATATAATAGAACTTATAGAAAAAATTAAAGAGGAATCTTCTTGTTTACTTCTTGTTTATTTCAGTGAACTTTGAGCACTGTGAGACAACTCTGTTGTGATATTGGGCTATACAAAATGAATTGAATTGAATTGAATTGAATTGAATTGAATTACTATACATTGTGTAGCTACAGACATGTTTGTCCAACCCTCCCAAATGATCTTGCACACTACCAGTGCTTCTCAAGCCTCAGCCTTATGTTGAAAGAAGAAGTCTGACTTTTGCATGGCTTTCCCACTATGTCACCTTATAAATATGGTGACAGTTGTCTACTCTCTCTCTTGTGTGGTTTTTGCCTGCATGCTGGAACCCTGATTAGTAATTCTGCGATAATTGAGTTAAAGACAGCTTTACGGACGAACCAAGGGAGAGTCACTCAAAGAGTTCTGATGTAAATGCCAAGCGCACCCTCTTCACAGACAACCTGAAGTGTTCTGATTGGAGTTGATGTTAATGTCTGTTAATATGTGTGTTTAGTTCATTACAACTGCTTAACGAAAGGTCTTTGCCCAGGCCAGTAACTGTTTTGCCCATGGAGTGCAGTGTACATGAGTGGCTGTGACTGTACCCTGTTAGTTGGCCTTTAAAGTGTGCTCCCTGGAGAGAGATAACATCCAATGTGATTTCTCTCAACATGGTTTTATCCAAGTCATTATCGAGAAGCAGCAGGTTGGATTGCTGTTTTTAAAAAGAAGTTTAACTTGAGTAAAACGAGGAATGCTCTAATGTAAAAAATACTCTTTAAATACTTTGCATAGTAGCCAGTAAGCTCGTGATAGCTGTCAAATGACTGTGGAGTAAAAAGTACAATGATTTCCTATAAAATACAGTAGAGTAGAAATATAAAATGGAAATTAAATCTACTTTTCCACCTCTGTTTTGTAGATGACCCTGACTTTTTATTTTCTCATGCTGGCTGACAAGAGAAATTACAAATTTTCTCTCGGCTATAAATAAGGATCACTTACTGCACTGAGGCAGATGCTCCATTGGAGACTCTGTGATTATGCTGTTGCTCATTCCTCTCTGAACATAACTGACATGTTTGCCGTACACTTGATGAGTGTGCTTCTTTCACTTTGATAACCCAATTACTCCTGTCTTTACATCAACAGTGTGTCAAACCAAATGACCCCATTTCTTGACTGCATATCTGATGTGTATTTAATTTGGCATTCAAACCAGCATTGATGAACACTGCAATCAACACAGACTAAAAGGGCATGAATGTCAGTCTGCTAATATGCCAAAGCCCTATATAGTCATATCTAATACACTGATTGGAACTGCTATCGAGGATATGAATCCACGTGAACACTCTCACTTTATGAAACATGACTGTGTCTTCTTTAGAAAACTGTCAGAGAAAGTAGAAATATATTCTATTCTTCACTCTCTAGTTTTCTATAGGCATATCATTTGTATTTAAAAGAAATTTTGAAAAGAAAATGTTGAAAGTTCTGGCTGTTAGAACCTGTTTTAATTGCTTTGTGATTCATCTGATAACTTTGAATACGCCTCATTATCTCATCCATTGCTCAATATGACCCTCGCCAACACTGGCTCCTGTGCAGAAAGTGGGAGTTTTTCCTGCACGCGAGTATTTGGAGTTCTGTCTAAATCAGCCTGCATTGCCTCATTAGTAATCCGTTCACCTCTTCACAAACTTTTGGCCTGGATGAAACGCAGCTTTAGCTGTCATTGTTACATCTCAGATCTCTGTGTTTATAGGTTGGCGGAATCTAGCGCTGTTTAGCTCCGACACTGGCATCACACTGCCGGATGCTGCCAAGTCAAAGGGACTGCAGCTTTTTTCACAGTGTTCGCATGGCAGACAGGCCCTCACTGGCCTGTGGGGTCAATCAGAAATCATATCTTTTCATTTTTTCATTTTACACAGCCTCACAGACACATTATATCTGTGCAAAAAAAAGCACACACACATCTTAAGTATTTTTTTTCCTCTGCATCTATCATCATTTCTACAGTTTTTTACAGAAATTGCAGCAAAAGTCCTCTGAGGGTTTTCTGGTTCTGTCTGTAACTTCCAAGAGATATCACTATTCCTGTGTGTGTGTGTGTGTGTGTGTGTGTGTGCGTGTCTGTGTCTGTGTATCTATATATATATATATATATATATATATGTGTGTGTGTGTGTGTGTGTGTGTGTCACCTGAAATTTGTCATCAGGATTTTTTAAGAAAGTTGCTGAAGCAACAACCATTTAATGCTTGCTTACCATTGCATACATTGCTCTAGTGAGGACAGTGTCAGCTGATCCACCACTTTGGTTCAGACTGAAATATCTGTACAACTATTAAACTTCTCATGGTAGGGTGAATCCTAATGACTTTGCTGATCCCCTGACGTTTCCTCTTGTGCTACCAGGAGGTTGACATTTAACTCAAAGCACCGCTGTGCCCAAGTATAGCCTCACAGAGCTGCTAGCATGGCTGTAGACTCTTAAGTCTTAATAAGAATGTTCTCTACATCCAAAAGAGCTATACTCTGTGACCTTTGTGTAACTAATAATGTAACTCTCTGTATGCTCAAACTACAGAAAAGATGGTAGCACATCTAGCAACAAGTTTGTTGTTGCGTGCATGCTTTTTCATGTTATTGCTGATAAATTAATATATATCATGAATATGTATTTAGTAAGAGTATGATTTAGTTGGTAGCCATTATCAGTTGGCATATTCAACCTGACAAACTCAAAATGTAAGTCAATGCTGTGTTTTTGTATTTCATCACACTCCCAACATCCACCACTCGCGGTTTATTAATTACAGGACATGATGGATTTCAGTTTTATGATAAAAGACCGGTGTTGTATTTGGTGCAGAGATTTTATTTTGGAACAATCATCCAGGCAAGGTTTAAGAGCTCTTTATCACTAAGTGGTTTAAATGTTAAAGTGAAGGGAAGAAATGATGAGTTCTTTTTCCCTCTGTGGGAATGGAAAGGTCTAACAGATGAGAGCAGTCCTTTGACTCAGCCCAGTGATATTTTGAATCATTAGAGCTTCGCTTCCCTGGGGTTTGCTGCTCAGTATAAATGCTTGCAGCTCAGTTTATCTGAAAAGCCATGATAAACTTTAACAAGTCTCAGCTACACTGTATTTAAGATGCACACTGTTGTGAGAACTTGATAGAAAATATACTGACAGATAAATTGATCTAATATTAGATCAGGTGTCTGAAATAAAGGTAATCTAATTTAATAAATTGGTTTGATAATGAAGGTCTTTGACCTTGCCTTATCTCTTAGCACAGGCAGATACGCCAGCTATTCAGCAATAGTATGCAAATAAATCATGATCATTATCGGTGATGGTCTCTGAACTCAATTAGCAAGTATGATCTACAGATAACTTTTCATTAGCATATATGCTCGGTGTCTGTTGTGCAGATCCTTCGACAGAGCTCAAGTCTGTGTACCAGCAGGAAGTTAGCTGATTTAAAGCATTTTTAAAAAGGCATCAAGGATGCAAACAGCAAATGTAAACGTACAGCACACCCATCAATCAGCAGTAATGGGTTGATTCTTCTGACACTGACAGTTTGATGGAGCGTATTTATTATAATGATGCCATATGTATACAGTATCAGATTGACTCTAATGTGTAGGAGGTGCTATGCTGCTCTCGCACAGCCTAATTAACAAGTTAAAGGATATCCAAGTTGTGTTTTTGTCTCCCTAAGCAGAAAATAGGGAAGCCTGTGATTTCTGGAGATGATTAGAGCTACCTTGATTTCCCTGCTGAACCTGAGATGAAAAAACAGAAAAACAGCAAGAGGGCAGGCTGTTTTTTAGGAATTACACATTTCTAGGGTGTCCCCAGAAATGCTCGATGTCTTAGCCGAAGGCGTTAAGCAAACACTAAATCCGCTGGATAAGTCTTTGATTGCTTTTATAACAGCAGCTTAAATTTCCCAGTCATTAACATTTTGGTTGTAATGAAGTTATAAAGAACTGGTTTGTCACTGTCTCTCCTTCTGCATCTGAGCATCTTATTTTCTCTCTGCAGCATAATGACCAGCCGTCGCAGATGTTGCAAGGCGGCCAAGCAGCTTCCCTCTGGCATTTGGCTTTGTTAATAATGCATGCTTAAAAGAGCAGTGGCACCACAGACCGTATAATATACAGTTAATGCTCTCTATGCACAGTCTAAATTCACCCTCGTATTGCTGTGTTTGAGCAAAGAATATTCCCTGAAATCAATATGGTGATTAATTATAGACTGTACAGTAATAACATCTTTTTTCTCAATAATTCCTCTTGGATTAACTCAAATACAGACAGTCTAAATGTGATGCTATATCATATTTATTTAAGGACCGCAATTTTAAAACTTTTAAGCGCCCTTTAAAATCATACATGTCAAAGTTTAAGAAATTAGCTCTGAATGCTTTTAATTTTGTTTGAAATTGCCTTTTTGAAGTATCTTAGTCAGAGCCCTCTGTGAGGGAGAGTGTATTCTATTTTCATCCGCCTCATTAAGTTTTTCACTTTAATTAATGGCAGGATGTGCTCACAGAGGAACTGTCCTGTCTGTTCGTTAAAGCCCATTATATGTCTGAGCTCGGGCAGACTGCTGGTTTCGAATAGGCTTTTAGGTAATGGAGTTTACATTATCGTGTGAACTGCAACATGAGAGAGAGACACTCATAAAACATGTTTATGGAAAGCCTCTCATGTTGGCGTACAGATATTGCAGATCAGACACATGGAGAGCACAGTAGAATCCATCTGCCCGCATCATCACCGGAACCGTGAAGGAATACCACCACTGGAAAGGGAGATCAAGCATAAATGGTTGATTACAGCTACATTTTGCCTGTTGAGATGATATTTAGCCAGAAGCTGTGAAGAGTATTGATCTTGCTCCTGTCCTCACAGTGTAACCCAGCAGTGTGGGCTGTGTGCTTCCTTGGTGATGTCTGAAGCGCTTATTGTTGATTAGAAATGAGTTTATTTGGACCCATCAACCCCTCCGTCGATATGCTAACCTCTGTCAATGTACTGCAATTGAATTTACCCTGAGCTGAAAGAAAACCACGAATTTAGCCCATAATTAGTGATGTCTCATTACCATGTCTGAGCATTATAACTGATTAGAATTGGTATTTACTTCAGATTTAGATTCTGTAACTCAGTAGCTGTGTTTGTGTTCATCAAGTGAGATAGATCATAAATAAGGCCCATCCTCTTTATTTTTCATTGATCTTTCATTGGAAAATATCTGGACTTTTGATGGGTTTGGATTTGCGGATGCAAGTTAAAGTTGTGTTCCTTACTGCCAGAAGACTGTAAATCAGTATAATTTTTGATGCTAAATAATATATGAACCTAGTATTTGTTCTGCAAACAAACTTATTTTCACATTTATTGTTCATCCAACAGGGACAATGTACAATCCATTTTTTTGCACCAGATATACTTTACCTAAAAGGTCATTTTACACTGGTGCTATAGTTAAAAACTGTGCATTAAAACAAACACAGCTTCATTGATACCAATTACCAATACTAAAGTGGCAAATATATCCCCCCAAAAAAGCAGAATTCTTACCTAGTATGAATGCAGTCTTTAACACTAGCCAACGTAACTTAGCGTAGTGAGCGTTGTTTTAAGTATCCTTAAGCCATTTTTCAATGGTCACCAGTTTTTCTTTTTAAATATTTAAGACAAACAATAAATCCTCTTCCCTGTTTTTCAATCAAAAACTGAAAATAATGACTCCTACATATTGAGCAGTAATATTTCTTAGCCCACAGGTGCAGTAGATGGAAACACATTTTAGCATTAGTCCAGTGTTAAGCGTATCAACTATATTGACATGTTCACAGCTGCAGAAAATTGAGTGAGGTGTGCAGAGGGGGAGCCGGTGCTCGTGCAGACAGGATGGTGGTAATAGGCTGTCTGAGCGCTTAGGAGATGGGAGGGGGGTCTCCCACTCTCTGTGGCCAGAGAGCCAGAGAAATGGACTTCTAATGGCTTATCCAAAGGTGTTAAATGACAGTTAACCTTTCCAGCTAATGAGTAAGGTGACTCTTAATATGTATCACACATCGGGCCCAGATAGCATTTAGTCAGCAATGGAGATAAATGTGGTACATGAATATTGTATAGCTTTAAAATACTGCAGATCCCATAGCGCTGCCGTCTCAACAGTGATGGTTACTGGTGTTCAAGGTCACTTAGACGGTGCGGTGAGGGAAACCCCCGGCCCCGTCTCTACGACAATGAAATTTCGACCTTCCAGTAAGCTCAGGTGACAGGGACCCTCATTGCCACGCAGCTGCAACATACAGTAAGAGACTTATGATGATTATTGAGGAATAGCTTTTTCCCACAGTGGGCAAAATGAGGTTTTTAGCTTATACCCTCGCGCAAAGGCAGAAGGCTCTCACCGAGATCCCCGTGCAGCATAATGTCTGCTCACCTGCCAGCGTCAGTTACACGAGCGTTACATCTTCATGCCGCTTTATTGCCTGCTCATGAAACCCTGATGCAATCCACTTAAGTGGCATAACAATTGTCCTTGTTTCACCTTGCCATTTTTATAGCGCATTCTGATGCATCTTCATATGCCGCCTTGGGCAATCATTTGTTGCATTTTGTTTATTGATTAGTAGCTATGTGGAAAATACTCAAACCAACTGATACAGGGACTAAGATGGAGAAATGTCAATAACCTGGGGTGTTCCTTAAATGAAGTAAACCAGGTTATTGAATATGCTGTGCTCAGCACTTTTTTCATACACTCATGATAAAGGCTTTTTTTTTGAGTGGGTAATGCTTAGAGATTAGTACACACATTGTTGTATGGCTGGTTCCGCCAGGGAATGAAGTTAAATAGCGGATGGGCCTCTGACTCTGTAAGTAGCAATCATAATTCCCCTCTAAAAGCTTCATGCCACTTAAGTTATTAACATTTAATTTTGCAACATCAGAGTGGATTAACCCATCAGACAGTGTTCTCATTAAGGTCTGCTCATGGCATCTTTTTTCGGGAGTGCCTCCAGCCCTTCTGTACCTCGGTCTGCCAAAGAGAAAGGATCAACCTGCGTTTCACCTCTGTTGGAAGCGCACGTTTTTTTTTTCACAAGGTCAAAGAGTTATTCTTTGTGGAAGTAAAAACCACTTATGTTCCTCTTCTTGTCTGGCTACAGCTTCAAAACTACAGTTCAGTTTTCCAGTTAATGAGTTCATATTGGACGAGTCTGAAGTACACAAAATGGTAAAAAGCTTCTCTTTAAGAGAGTGTAATTATTTTTGTTGAATTATTCCTTGAGAAATACATTTAATAAGATTTAGCATAATGGTTTGATCCATTAAGTGGTTTAAATGTAAGTAAGTATTTAAAAGAAATCATTGTATTGCTTTTTACAATGCAATCCAATAAAATCCAACAGACATCTATTTATACTCTAACTGCATATTTGTCCAAACATGGCACGAGTATTCCCTCTGCCAGTTGTTACGTGACATTTGGTACATTCGTGTTTGTGTGGGGTGTGAATACGTATACAGTATCTTGTGGCCATTTGATTAACAAGCAAAGTGTTTTCACTGGGGAACACACACAGTTGTCTCAATGTGACATTTAAGCCCATGTAATTAGAAACTATCAACTGTTTTATTTTAAGGTGAGAAAAACTTCATCAGTAAGACGACTAGATCCCAAACACTTTCCTCTTATCTTTCCAGAGTTTTCCTGCGGGCCATTAGTCAGTATGCAGCCGTGTTGAACAAGAAATTCCTGGATCAAACCAACTTTGAGCTACAGGTAAGACCTGAACAGCCTTGACACCAGCCGTCCCATCCTCCCAACGATGAAGGTGTTCTTTTACTCAAGGCAACACTGGATTATGATTCTGCGTTCTATTATCAGCAATTTTTGGAAAAGAAGTCTTTTATCATCACTTTACTGCAGTTTTCATCACTCCGCTGAGGCTGTTTTTAATGTGCAGCATTGTTGGACGCCCTGAATATGAAAAAACATCACTGAAGGCATTAGACATAAAAACTGTGGAGAGGGAACATTAGTTATTGTGTAATGGAAGTCAATTTGATGTGCATTTCGGAATATTCTAACCTGCCTCCTCCAGAATTGAACAACTTTGTGCTTGCTTTGTAAATGCCTGATATATAGAATAATGTTAATGTTGTCAACAACGAAAGTGCTCTGAGCTTTTTAAGCCTTTAAGGATTGATTATTTGAACAGTGTTTTAGTGTCACATTTAGCACTCGGAGCTCTCTTTATGGTGTATGAATTAAGTCTTTGGTTTTCCTTATTTTAAAATACAGCTCAGTGGTGTAAAAATAATTTATCTGCATAGAATGAAATAGCCTTAAACAGTCATTTTTTTACTGTAATAGCTGTAAAGTTGTTTGTTGGCTTTTGGGTATTCTCAATAGAAATTGTGTACTCCGTATGTTTTGAAAATTCATCATGAAGAGACGTATTTTCTATGCATGCATGGACGGTTTGCACAGCAGTGAAAAATCGAGGCTACAGTAGCTTCTCCTTTTAGCTGCTGCCATTGTCTGATTGAGAGTGTTCCCAGGAGACCAGTGGCCTAAATCACCAACCTCTCCCTCCACTGGGGCCGCTTCCCGACACACAAATATACCCATCTCTAAACCTTTTGATTTAATGAAAGTGTAAAGCTCTCCAGGCCACATAGTGTGATGCCATACTGAATGATATTGCTGTGAAGCTGTTTTTTTGACTGCGAATTAAATGTTCCATTTCTTCTTTTAACACCCCACTCTCTGCCTGTCTCTCTGTCCTCATGTGGGTCAGCTGTGGAACAACTACTTTCACCTCGCTGTAGCCTTCCTCACCCAGGAGTCATTGCAGCTGGAGAACTTCTCGAGCGACAAAAGAGCCAAGATCTTCCACAAGTGAGTACAAGCGCGCTCTCGATCCACAGGACGTCCTCATAGCACACCAACACAGCATAAACTCCCCCCCCGACATGAGCAGGTTTTATATAATTCATCACGAAGAGGCTCAGAGGGATTCCCAACACCCCAGGGCTCCAGTGGAGGCTGTACTAGTTGTTCACCCTTGTGAACAAAGCAGAGCAGCCTCACAGTAACTCCGGGGTTTATGGAGAGTATGTCTTGTACTCAAATCCAAGGTATCACACAAAGTTGGGAATTAAGATACAGGTCTTTGGTTTCTCCTTACAGCATGGGCTACATGTGTTTTTCTGCTTGTTCCCTCAACAGATAAAGGGGCGACATTATGATTTCATGCTGCACAGAGTTTTTAAAGGCTGTTTTTTTTTTTAAATCCACAAAGTGTAGATTTTTATTGCTTCTGAAAATCTGCTTTAAGACCTAACTCCCCCTTCAGTTATAAGTTCACAGAGCCGTTTTGTTTTCCTGGTCATCCACTGTCTGTATCTACAAAAAGCCATCTGCATTGGAGTCTGGAAATGCAGTCGAATGTGTAAATGTTTTCTAGGCAGTCATGGAGCATATTAGCTCTCATCTTCATTTGGAGGAGCTTTTGTCACCCGAGTGTGCATCACACTGGCTTGTGCTTGACAGCGAGACTCCACATTGGTCAGTGCTTTATTATCGTCCCTGATAACCTCCCACACAAACAGTCAAACACAATAAACAAAACGTTCCCAGCCACCCCCACCTTGCCTTTCTGGACTTGTCAGCCTTCCTCGAACAGCCAAAAGCAGCTTTTTGATTCACATACACAAGAATAGGCGTAAACACAGAAAAGGGCTGATCTCTACTGAGATATTTCCACTCTGTTTATCTGACATTCCCGAGTATGTCATTCAAGTATAACCAGGGAGATTCCAGAGCAAGAGGAGGGGATATTATACCGGGTTTGTCAATTTGTCTTTCACCCACTCTTTCTACCTCTACCCGCCCACACTCCCTCTCTGTCTGTGTGTCTGTCTCCTTCCACCTACCACTCACCCTCTCTCTTTTACCTCTTCCTCTCTGCATTCCGTTTCCCTGTGTGCTGGCGCATGAACTGTCAGTGCTGCCTGCAATACCAATTATTGTGCCTTGCTCGGGAGCAGAGAACAGAGGGGTGAAATCAGAGAGGTGTGGAGCACAACTCTTTGGCGCTCGGCATCAGCTTTTCTCCTGCATCACACACTTTTTCGTGCTGTTTGTGAAGTTGTGGTCCATTACTAGGGTCTGTGTGATCCTCATTACACACCTGTACAGACATGCACTGCATGGCACAAATAGCTGGATAAATGCATTTCTTCGTGTGAGCAATGTTGCTATGTTTCCAGACCTCAGCAACAACTTTGATGAATATAATAGCATCATAACTGACAAAAATAGGTTCAAATCTAAAATAATCTGGAATTTTCCTTCAGCCATACACATACCATAAGGGGCACTGGTCAGAGATGACGCAAATACAGCCACAGATGCACAGAGCCGGCTGGATAAATGAGCATGCAGCAATGTCCTTGTCATGATATGCGCATATGAGTGATGAGGAGAGGGAGTGTCATATTGTCAGGTTTTGTGAATATCTCACACTTTCTCTTCTTCAGGCTTTGATCACATCTCATCAGTTCTTACAGGCCACTGCTTGTCAATCACTTGGTTGTTGTTTTTTTTTTCTGCTTTCTTGCTGTATGTGCGACTGTCTCAGTAGTTCTTCCTTCATCTCTTATGTTTCCATCATCTCATGCCTCTGCATCCCTTTCCTCCACTCAGTCCTGATCTTTGTCCCCTGACCCAGTTGCATTACACAGCACAAGCTGCTGAGAGCCCCAGATCCACTCTGTACTCACCGCTGTCCCTCTGTAGCCATGTTATTCTTAGTTAACCTCTCCGAGAGCTTTGCTCCGTAGCTGACAGGTACGTGTGGTAGGTTCTGACAGCCGACAGTCATAGCTGCCTGTCAGGCTGCCTACAGGAGTGTGACAGAACAGCACCCTGCATCTGTCTCAGCTCAGATGAGGACATGATGCCTCTTGAGCAGTCGTCAGCACGCCCAAATGTAGAGACACAAACCCACATACCTCCAGTTGTACACATACATGTTATAAGTACAATTATACACACAGACATGCACAGGAATACATTTTAAAATGCACGTTACACACTATAGTGCGGATCAGAGGCAAAAACAGTTGAAGATGCAATACATAACGTATTACCATTTCTCTTCAGCTTTACAGTAATTTATAGAGGCGGACATCTATTTATTTTTTATTATCTTGCCAATACTCTGCCTAAAGATCAATCCTTGGGCTTTGCAACACTCCTGCTTTTGACAGTTAAATATGGTAAAGTGTCTTAACCTGGCCAGGCTGCAAAGAACTGACACAGCTTCTTTGTTAAGGATTCTATTAACGCTCTTCTCCTCTCTGTCAAGATACATTAGTGTATCTTTGTACAATATCGGCAACAACAATCAATAGGGTTTCAGAATTCTATCAGGGCTCTGATAGGTGCTCTGAAATGTCACAATGTGTAAAAGAAGGCTCTGAATGAATATTAATTAGAGGTCAGGGGAGGTTTCATGCTTAGACCTCAAAGTCTCATCTTTTTATTCCTCTGCAATGTCATGCCAAGGTGTCATACCATCAGTGTGCAAGGAGGAGGAGACAGAGGTGTCACTGCGGCTCCATCAGTCACTCAGTGTGATAGTCCGATGTCAGACAGGTCTGGTTCTTGGCATGGGAAACCCCTACAGTCGCCTGCAGCACCACCAGCTGGAGGAGGTGGAGGAAGGAAAAAGTTATTAATGACTCTGACGCCCCATCTAACTTTAAATGCACCTCAAAGTGGTTTATAAATAAACCAATACCCAATGCTCTCACTGCTTTCCTCTCTCAGTTTCTCGAATCGCATAAAAGGCGGCCGTTCACATTTAATCTGAAACCAGTTAGCTAGCTGGTTTTGTGCAAGGTTGTATGATGTTTTCAAGCAAATAAAAACAACAATTTTTCTAAATTACCCAACAGTCTTGGGTGATCTTTAATTTCATAGCAAGCATTGTTCCGCATTTTAATCTCAATTAATTCTTAAACATGTTGTAGAGCAGTGGGTAACACAGCACAGCACTTAGGATAGATCTGTCCATCGATTTTGTGTGCAACTTCTTTTTCATATTCAGCTGCTTGGTCAGCCTCACAACATGGCTAGGTTGAGGGCAGAGACTGTGACGGTTTGGCATTGCTTCAAAACAGTACCACAATATTGCGTTTCAGTGCAGTTATTCCCCATGGTGAGCCAGTAGTGAAAATACATCTGACTACCTCTCAGCATGCAATGGTGCGGCTAAAGCGTGCTATATCAGACCACTGGAAATAAGGTAAAAATGGTCAGAAACGTCTCTCTCAGGACTGTTATCCTCAATGTGTCCTCTATATTCTTGATCTTATAACAATTTCAGGGTTGAACTTACTCTCTCTTCTTATCAAATGGCCAATCAGTTTTCAAACTAAATCCATTACTTTTGTTTCATGTGATCAGTTTCACAGAAATGGTCTCACTTTCTGCCTCTCTGCCCACTGCTTCCTTTTCTGTTAGTCTCTCCATCTTTCACTATCCGTCTTTCGCTCTCCACCCTTTCCACTTCACTATATGTCCTCTCTGTGACCCAGGCCTGCGTGGCAGACAGGGAGACGGGCTCCACGCTTCCGCGTAGATTGGCACATGACCTAGACATGGCAGAGCTGATCAGCTTATAAGCCGTCATTCGCCAGAACTTGACAAAAAGTCAGCATGCGAATTATCCTTCCAGCTTCTTTTGCAAATCTTTGTTTTATATAGGGGCCCTTGACAAACCAAGCTGACGTCAAAGCACTGGCACCAACAAAGACTGTGTGATCAAACACTTTGCCTCATGTCTTCTGTGCGTTCAAATGCATACACAGGGCAGAAAATAAGCCATAGCTGACAGCCCATCCGGCTAACTGCTATGTGAATATGTTGCAAACTTGTGAGTGGAAATAAGCTGAAATAACTAGTGTGCAGTTGTATTCCAAAGCCCATACAAAAAGAAAAAACAAACTAAGTTACCATGGTCAGAGCATTGTGACTCTGTTTAAACAGTCTCATTATATGTTGGTGTGTGTTTGTGGGAAGAGATTGGCTTTGGTTCTGGCAGCTGAAAAATGTCACAGCCTCTCATATACAATAGGTTGCATTGCTTTAGGTAGTTAAATGGTTTGTGTTGCTGTCAGTGACTTTATGTAAGAGCCTTTATCTAAATCAGCTGGGCCCTAAGTCATTTTATCTTCTACGCCATGATTTGACAACAGCTTGTGTAACATTTTATCCTGTTTGTGTTTCAGGTACCAGGACATGAGAAGACAAATTGGCTTTGAAATCAGGGATATGTGGTACAATCTAGGTAATTTACCAACTCATTTTTGTCAATATTGTTCACTTTCACTCATGAATTCTGTGATAGAGATCAATCATGTAAACACTGCAGTAAAACGCCAGCAATTTACACATGTTAAAGTGTTGTTTTCTCAATTTGTGTTTTTGATTATCTGCCAACTAAGTACCCTAACACTCATTACAAGTCAACCCAGTAAAGAACAGCATCTAAATATAGACAGTCATGTGTTAATTAGCTTTATGTTGTGTGATGAGAGAGGCTCAGTAGAGAAGCCTCAGTGGAATAAGATTGTAGTACAGGGATTGGAGTTTTATATTTGGGCACTTGTGCCTCCCTTAAAGTCCTCTCATTGTAAGCCACACCATCTGATCACCAGATTAGATTGACTCATTCACTACTGGGTTTTTAAGTCCCTTGCTATTTTTTACCTGAGGTGTTTGGAAGTTATTTACCACATGAGTGTCATGGAAAATTCTGATCAGACGTGACTTAACAAACATGGGGAGCCAGATTTCTATTTTGTTTGCAATAGCTAGATTTTTAGTATACTGTATATTTATATGTCCTTTATTCTTTTCTAAGGGCCCCACAAGATAAAATTCATTCCAGAGATGGTGGGTCCTATCCTGGAGATGACACTAGTTCCTGAGATCGAGTTGCGAAAGGCCACCATCGCCATCTTCTTCGACATGATGCAGTGCGAGTTCCACTTCACGTGCAGCTTCCAGCGGGTGCGTCTTCTGCCACTTGACAAAGCAAAAAGGATTGTAACAAAAGGGCTTCATGAGAAGAAGTGGGTGTTGGTGTGGCAATCTGAGGAGGAGTGTACAGTGAAGAGGGGTAGTCCATCTGAGAAAACATTTCGTAGCCACAAGCTTACTTGTAATTCTGCAAATCTCATTTTGTTGTGCTGCGATTATCAACAGCCACGGTAAGTGGAACTTAATGTTCTGCCCTGTTACAGTGCAAAATTAAGCCTTTCTGCATGAGGAAATCCGTTTGGCTACAGCTGTTCTGTCATAACATGTCTATGGCAGTTTTCAGCTTTGTGATGTTTATATGGGCTCCCAAAGTATGTGATGCTCATTGTAAAGGAGCACAAGGGCTCCCAAATGTCTCTGCAGGCCCTTGTAGCCCTATGAAGACAGTGATTAACCAACATCCCTCTCTCAAGGGAAGGGAGCACTGCTAATTAAGTCAATGTGTCCCTTAGGATCTGGCTCACTGGAGGTGAATGCCACTTTCTTATTCTTTCCCTTTAGTGAAATGTGATCAATTTCACTTTGGCCTGACCCCTTTTTACGCTATAGGCCAGTAATATTCCCTTTACTGGTTTTCTTCCTTTCTCAGTCTGTTGTAAAACCTTGGCTTAACAGCGAGCAGCATTTATATCTTTTCTTACTTGGCTGCTCTCTCCTCTCCTGTTCTATATTTGTGCGTAGCCAACACACGAGCAAATCAAGACGTCAGAGAAAATTGGTTTGTTTAAGCACAATAAAACAGTTTGTTTTTTTTTAATGCAGCTGCTACATACACACATCAGAGAAATAAGGTCCATGCATCACTGTCAGAAGCTACAGCTACAACAACAGAGCAAAAGTAAAAGGGATGTGTCTCATGATTCAGCCTTGTTTTGCGTTCTAACCAAATTTATGCAGAAAAAGACGAGCTTTACTAATAAACAGAAAATACCCGCTCCCAGCCAGCTGGGCTGCAAAAGAGCGACGATTAAAGTCAAAGCAAAGATCCCCTCAGCCAAGCCTTGATGCAGTGAGAGCGCAAGTGTGAGACAGGGAGATGGCGTTAATGAATTGAAAAATTAGCTACACTGATTATTTACGCCTGCTCTGTCTAATTGCAGTTTGAGAACGAGATCATCACCAAGCTGGATCACGAGGTGGAGGGGGGCCGTGGAGACGAGCAGTACAAAGTTCTCTTTCAGAAAATGTAAGTGCTGATTAATGGGCAGGATTACGCCTGTGCCTCTCACAAGTTAGATAATGTTAATTGCAACATAGCACTCCTCAAAATAATCACAGTGTGCTGATGATCACACATCTTCCCATCACGGCTTGCCACTGCGATATTTGCTTTCAGCACAGTTGGATGCTAACTTTGCTTTAATGGGCAAAGGAAGATGTTTCCCAAATCCTTAGTGGCAAAAGTTTGACATTTTTAAACTGTGAAAGAACCTCTTATACATCCTTGACATTTGTTTTCCTCTCTGTCCCCTGCATTTTCTTCCTCCACATTCACAACCACGTGTACACACACACACCACTGCACACCTTCACTCCGAACACACACAAAAAACACACACACACACACACACACCAGTTTACTGGAGCACTGCAGGAAGCACAAGTACTTGGCCAAGACGGGCGAGAACTTTGTCACTCTGGTGGTTCGTCTGCTGGAGAGGTTGCTGGACTACAGGACCATCATGCACGATGAGAACAAAGAAAACCGCATGAGCTGCACCGTCAACGTGCTCGTAAGATGGTTTTCTTTTCTCAGATCCCAAGTACACACAACCCTAGTAATGATGACACACAGTCGTTTGGAATCCCCAGCATGAGTATCGTGTAGGGGGATGTATAAATCACTGTAGCAATAGTTCAGTCAATAGAATCACTTCCTAGGTATTATTCATGTTGTCAATAAAGTGGCCATAATGACATGCAACCACCCACAGAAAAGAATAACAACCGCCTCCACATGTCACATCGCATTAAGATGTTATCACAGAGCAGCTCACCTGAAACACCTCTCCTCTGTGATGTGACATTTCATCAGGAAGCACCAGAAATGTCAGTTTTGTCTCACGTGACCACTGGCAGTGAACTGCAGGCCTACAGCCTATATTCAGCATTTATCTGAGTCATGTTCTCTCTGTGCAAGTTTTCAGTTTGAGCCAGCAGAGCAGTATGGCTGCCTTGTTTCTGATGTCAGCCAACTTTCTTTTCTTTAGCAGATGCTTCACGTCTACCTGCTGAAAGCCAGGAACTTGTTATTTAGACATATTTTAGAAAATGAATTTGTCACACTGTCAAATTTTTAAAGAATAATCTACGGTCCAGTTATTTGTAGAGTTATGCAATGTAAGCATGACACAGTGATGCGTTGTATACACTGTTATGGCATTGTTGTCACCAGAAATGTATGAACCATTTTAAGCCCATTTTAATGGTCTGTCTCCCTCCTTCCTGTAGAACTTTTACAAGGAAATAGACAGAGAGGAGATGTACATCAGGTAAGACAACGTCATATCCAGCCATGTGCCTGTTGGGCAAGTTTAAATTGAATTCTTTCGAGGCATTTTACAGACTACTCTAAGGTATGCATACAGTACATTAGGAGACTTGGTGCTGTGACATTCAGTTGGGCTACCTGCCAGAGACTAAATGCTGTACATTTTGGCACTTGGCCTGCCAGCTGTAGGTCCCCAGGGTTCCAGAGTGAAATATTAAATTTTGTTAAAATGCGTTTCCATTTCCACAGTCTTCGCCAGTCTTAATTTTCCATCTGTCTGTCAAATTTTATTTGAGATAAAAGAGGCTGTCAAGATGTATCAGTCTAGCTGAGTTAACTTTGTGTCTGTTATTTAAGTGTGAGAGGACCAACCTGACATAACCCATAAATCATTGCTATTTCCTGCCAGGTACCTGTACAAGCTGTGTGACCTCCACAAAGAGTGCGATAACTACACTGAGGCTGCCTACACTCTGCTGTTACACGCCAAACTGCTCAAGGTACACAGACACAATACCTGCAACAAGTAAACGCAGAAATGCGCTCTTCAAACTTCAAACAGCATAAGTCGCAGAACCCAAGTACACCGTTAAGCTATTGTCAGGGAGATGACATTTAACCTCAGGCATTAAACAAGTGTGTATCTGTGAATTTGAATGTGTACAGGACTTAGAGAGATAGAGCTGCAGCCCTTTAATCCCACCATGGCATGAGATGGTTGCTAAGAGGGCAGACTTGCTGAGCAGCATCTTGTTCACCTTGCATAGTCGATGCAAATCATGGCTAGTATCTGATCTTTCCCTTTGATTTCCTGAAAAGAAGCGAAGACATAGTTACAGAAAACTGAGGTGCTTAAAGATACCAGTGTACTTTTACCGTCCTTTTTGTCAGTGGGAAAGTACCAATCCTCCACAGTTTCTACGACACTTTTAGTGCAATTATATCTCCGTTTAATATATATAGAAATATTTATCAGCTATCAAGAAATGTTTTATTTTAAGATCATTTTTGTTCTTGTGGATCTACTCTAGGCCTTGAGGGTTTTTATCTCAAATCCCAAAAATACGCCGCATCCAGTCCTCACACCAAGAGCTCCAGTGTCTATTTCCAATCGGGGTTTGGTATACCCTGAATTTGGGGTTGTTCCTGTCTGCCTTTCATCCAAAATGGTTGCACCCAACAACTCATCTGTATTTGCATAAATAGCTGGCTGCTTCAGCCTTTGTACAGGTCCCAACAGGGGAGAGCAGGCTGTGACTGAATCACATTTTCCTCGCTGAACAGTCACAGTAGCATTTGCAGGAGTTGTTTTTGTTATGATTATTTTAATTCAGCTCATCTCCCAGCAGCTGGGGCAATCCTGATCATAGCACACCTTCCAAGAGGGATTTACCATTATTATTGTTTTGTATTATTATATTGTGAAAATTGGTTAATGTTGCCCCAGCAGAGTCTGGATAAATAATTTCTTCTGCCATAGACTGTCTTTGAAGTCACTGTCCTTCTTTTGTATGCGCACACAGGCTTGAATGAGGATGAATGATGGATACATTATTCCATATCCACTAGCAGTTACAGAGTAAAACTGGCCCCTGTTGTAATAATTAATCCTCTTGTAGAGTACCTGGAGCAGTATAATAATGGTTGATGACTATACAGCACTTTATGTATTGTCGAAGATGTATCAGCACTTTAGTTCTGTCGATGCAGGGTCACCGGCCATCCATGAATAAGCAGAGATTCTTTTTACCATGTAAATGCTGCAGTCCAGCTGTAAAGGAATCAATAACCTGATCCAAAGCCTCCAGGCATCCCTCTTCATGCCACAGCAACAATGTGCAGAGCAATTACTTTTTCACCCATCTGCAGCGCAGGGGATGCAAATTCCTTGGCTTTGCTATTCAAATGTAGCCCTCACACAAAACTTGGTCAGATTTTCACACAGATCTCAACTCTTCAGGTCACTCACAACACCACAGAATCCCAATTACAGCTGGCTGCTAATGAATCAGTCCTGGCACGACACATAGGATTATACTTCCTCAGCACAGAGGCCAATCAGATTGCCCATCTCTCCGTTAGCCAAGCTCCCCTAGTCTGTCAAAAACCTCATTATTCTCAATGTTGGCTGAAGAAAAGGCATGATAGAGTACACAGTCAGCACAAAAAGATACCCCTGCAGTCTTTTTTTTTTGCATCACTCTTCCTTGTCTGCCATTGTATAGAAATAAAAGCAGAATTTCTAATGAATAAGATTACACTGCAACATGACTCAATTGTATCTGATGTTTGTTAACACCAGCATATGTTATGCATCTCTGCTCCCTTAGCTCCACCTCACTGGACTGGCTTCCAGTGGGCCATCCTACTGGTGCACTAGTTTGGCTTGTGGGGGGAGTGTTGCACTGATGCTCGCTCTGAGCCATTCAATATGTATTGACGCCTGTTTCATTGCCCATGTCTCAAGTTTCCATCTTGCCCTGCCAGAGTGCAGGGCAGCTTTAAAAAGAATTACACATCAATTTCACCCATTTGCATTGGCTATAACTCAGTGATTGATTTCTTGTCACCTGTTCCCATCCTGCTCTGTATTGTATTGCACAGTGTTGACCCCAATGCTAACTTGTCCTCTGTAGTGGTCAGACGAGCCATGTGCAGCCCACCTGACACAGAGAGACGGCTACCAGGCCTGCACTCAAGGACAGCTTAAAGATCAGCTCTACCAGCAGATTATCAATTACTTCGACAAGGGCAAGGTAAGAGACACACACATTGTGGCGCGCGCACACACAGGAGAGTGGTCATAATCGTGATAAATCCTGGACTCTGAGGATGCTATTTTTAGAGGCTGTCATTTCTGTTAAATACCTCCTCTGGCATGAGAAGGCAGGTTTTTAGGAAGAGCCACTGAATGGAAGTTTTATATTCCTTTTCTACAGAACAGGGATTGAAAATAATCCTCTTTTTTTTATTTAGCTGATGCTCCTATGGACGAAGGCGCGTTACAGACCACACAAGCATTAATGCATCTCTTTTGTGTTGTCCCCTACTTTTCACAAAACCGTCTCTCCTGCTCTTCTCTCCCACTGTTCTTCTTTCTCCTTTTCCCTCATAACACTTCAATGATATACTCAAATG
This sequence comes from Pempheris klunzingeri, assembly GCF_042242105.1. Classification (NCBI taxonomy): domain Eukaryota; kingdom Metazoa; phylum Chordata; class Actinopteri; order Acropomatiformes; family Pempheridae; genus Pempheris; species Pempheris klunzingeri. Next base: position 7,198,812 of record NC_092031.1, on the reverse strand, counting down.
CCATCTCTGTATGATGCCAACCTGTTATGACGTGAAGAGCAGGCACCTCTTACACATGCCTCAGATTGAGAAAATGTTCTAGTTGCATAAGACCTGGTTAATGTGCCATTCTTCTACGTTCTTCATATTTTATTCCAGAGGAGAGAAATGCTTTTTCAGCCTGTAAACTAAGCCTGGAGTCGGTCTGCAAGACCGCAGCCAGGGCTTCTCAGAGATGATGTCCCAAGGCTTTGCATGTGTTGGGGTGAAGCCGCCACTCTTGGTTCTCTAGCCAACTGTCACTCAGCAGGATTTGGCCAAGGAGACAACAAACTGAAAGAGCCTTGGCTAAACATACACACACAAACACACCAGAGTGATCAGGAAGTGTTACAGTGGCTGTAAGAGTACACCAATACTCCAGAGAGGGCGGTATCAACTGAGGACAGTTCCTAAGAGTGTCATCTGAGTCATCCAGAAAGCAGTCCCAGATGGTGTTGCCACCACCGCTTTCACTGATGGCAGGCTGATCTGAGTAGCAGTCTGGACTCCAGCCTGGCCCAGATCAGTTCAGCCCAATCTAGTCTGTCAGGAAGCCACTTAGAAGCCTTTCAACATGTTCGAGTGGCCCCCTTCTATCTGTGACACCACTCCACTGGATTGGTCTCAGGGAGAAATGCATCACTATGATACATTTGCTTTATCCAAAGGGATAGTATCTGAATTTTAGTGTTTTAGACCAAATAGAAAGACATTAAGGAATATTGACTTACTAAGAAGAGTTCACATTTAGTTATTTTCAAAAAGGCCTATATTCGATACCATTGCTTTGGAAAGATGATCCGTTTTATTCATCTGGCTGAAAAAAGAATCTTTTATCTCAGCTTGAATCTTGATGATTAATTTACAAACTGTCTCTGTTTATGTTCCCAATAGATGTGGGAGGAGGCAATCATTTTGGGAAAGGAACTGGCTGAACAGTACGAGAATGAAATGTTTGACTTTGAGCAGCTTAGCGCGTCCTTGGTGAGTAATTTATTTATTTATTTTCTTTAATGCCATAAATGGAGTCATTTCATTATATGGAAATGCAAATGACTTGAGTTTTTGTGATGTGATTACTTTTTTTTATTTAACCAGGAGAAAGCCTCATTGCGATTAAAGTCGCTTTTTTCGAGTTAGGTGGCAACAACATAAATGAGATGTCACAAGATCAGAGTGAAACAAAAATGCGCTTGAAAAATTTGAAAACAAAATCACCAATAATGACCAAAGAAAAGCAGAACTGTAAATGTTTTCCATTACGCTGAAGCACACCCTTGTATCTCCTAACAGCGGAAGCAAGCCCAGTTCTATGAGAACATAGTGAAGGTCATCCGGCCCAAACCAGACTACTTTGCTGTAGGCTATTACGGCATGGGGTTCCCCTCCTTCCTACGCGTGAGTACTCGCTTCAAACATACATCTCCTGCAACTCTTACAGCTCATGGCTGATAGCACAGCGTGGGTGAGCCACTTGTCAAAGCAGATGATCAATAGGTTTACCGGTGCTTGCTTAGTTCTCAGCTTCAGCCATCAATACATATGTGTTTCACACACCTCGCTCCCACAGGTTTTGGTTGTTTTGGCGGAACTCACTTGTGCAGCATCCCACCTGGTCTGGTTTTCACTTACTTACTCATAGAAAACAAACTGTGAATCATAGCATCTGCTCCATGTGCAGGTTATAGAATCATCTGCTGGACAGACGCCCTTCGGTGTGGGAAAGTGGGTCTCTTGAAAAAAGGAGGGCTAGAGAGCTGTGAATTAAAAGCAACCTCTCTCTCAACCTCTCCCTCCTAGCCGAGCCGCTCTCATTCATGGTTTATCTCTCCCAGCTCCTCTAGCCTTTCTCCTTTCTATGAATCTAATATCTGCCTGTTTTTAGCTTGTAATGTATCAGTCACTCTGGCTGCTGGTCTGTTGGTCAATCCTTAAAATTCCCCCAAAATCGGACATTGCAGGACATAGCTATAAAAACAGTTGGGACCAGACGAATGACCACAAGCAACAACCCAATCTTCTCTGTCAAGTCAAAAGGCCGATCACGCTGCAAACACTGCCTTTAATTCTATCACATAAACTTCAGCTGAACACTCTTTTCTCCACGCTGTGAGCGTGGTCTGCATCACAAGTTGTCCCCTCACTGCCTGCACGACAAACCCGCGCACCCACTACAATGTGAAAGGAAGTGATATGGTCACCTTGTAAATTGCTTTTGGTCGCTGCCGAGTCATGGCTTATAATCCCAAAACATTCAGGTCTATACTTGTTAAGGTAGTCGGAGCTTTCCTCCAAATGTTCTTACAAGTGGTAGCACCACAAAGTGGAATCCAGCCTAATTTCTAAAATGATCACCATTTGTTGTTCATTGATCATCATTAATATGAAGACTTGATGAAACCTAATAAGCATTCCCAAGTGTATTCATAGCACCAACAAGCATACTTGGCCGCTAAACCTGAACTGATCTCTATTTCCCCTCTAAATGTCCTGGCTGGCTGCCAGTGACAATCTGATAACAGCTTATCACAAATTTAGTATGTGTTTAACAGGCGTTTGATATCTCTTCACTGGCCTTATTCAGTGTCTGAGGTGCTATTGTGTGCATATCAGATCTCTTTTGCTCTCTGTCTGTGAAGGGTGTTTAGTTCTGTCCGTATCTCAGTTTTTACTAAAACAGTAAAAGAAATTAATGGAGGAATTTCTCTGTGATGCTTTGACAAATAGGGTTTAATGTAAAGTTAGAGCTTTTTTCCCCTTCCTATATCTAAGAAGAAAAATGAACATTGCTATAATGAAAGAATGTTTGCTTTTAATACATTCCCATTTACAGCTGTTTTTAGGCTGTCATCTGGCGTGCTACTGAAGGTGTTGTTTTCACGTCTAGGGCAAATTGGAGCCGTTTTTAATCACCAAGCAACACATCAAGTGGCCCAAAAGTCCTTACGGAATAACATATTGTGAAAGTCCAGCTTCAAGAATAGTGATCTCCTGATTATACCCTTTTCTATTATGAAGACATTTCACAAGAGTCTTTTGCCACTCTGCGATCTCCATGTGTCCGTACTAAACCCTTTCATACGGCAGGGCAGAAACTCCATTACAGACAGGGCAAGCTGCACTGGCCTAATCTAACTTGCTATTTGAGGACAGCTTGGAGTTCTTTTTTTTTTTTATCTCCTTTTCATTCTTTTTGAGGCGACTTGACCTTACCTGAAATAACCAGGGCCAAGTGTATGCCAGGTTGCCTTTGTCAGTTGGAATCTGCACTTAATTCACCCGTTTATTGTTTTGTCCTTTTGAATCATGGCGTTCCTCCTGCTACAGTGGATACAACATAGTGTACAAGCTGGTATTGAATACTCCGACCAGCAAATAGTAGCCTCTTTTGCAACCCAGTTTCCCCTAATTATCTTCCAGCAGCATTTAGAAGCTTAGTAAGTGTTATAGAATGAATACAGCCAAACAGATCTAAAGTATTTTGCCCCAATAGAGACATTAGAGGATTACGGCCCTTAAATTGTCCTGCTACAGTATAAGGGCTCTTATTTTGAACGCCCTCTTGATATTTTTCTTAATTATGCTGAAAGATTTCTGTGTGAGTACATAGGGAAGTATTTATGTATCGGTTAGTTATTAAGATGAATATAGTTCGGAGAGGTTTTGTTTCACACCCAACAATGCTGTTTGTTGCAGTATGCCAGTGTCCTCCGGGAATACTCGATTATGTGAGAAAATCAATACTCTGATAAAGGCGTTTTGTACCCACCCCCCTTAAGAATTGATTTTATGCAAGAGTGCTTAATAAAGCTTCTTATGATTTATTAGTTGTTAAGGTGGTTAGACACTAGGGTACTTGCTAATTGTAAAATGCTCTAGATTGTGTCATTTGTTTAGATCTTTAGACACAACTAAGCAGTTGGTGTCAGTGTTTTCATGTAGTTCTGTGTAAAAACCCAGTGGTTTTTGATTGTCTCCATTGGTGGGTAGAGTCTGTTTCTGAAATTCTTTTGTAACTAGCAAAACAAACATTGGAAAGACGGGCATAGAATTTTTATCTTAAGTCATCATTTCAACCTTGAAAGTCACAACATCTTGTCAAGATGCTTTGAAGCATGACTGCAAGCTTCTGTTGTATTTGTTTGCTCTGTTCTTTTAGCTTTTAGACATTAAAAGGTATTGTCAGTATTTCAAAGACCGATTTCCTCTACAATTGTTTCCCTCAGTTTACACCCAGTTGGCGTACTTCTCCTCCTTCCTTCTCTTCCTATCAATCCCAAACTTTACTTAATCCCTGTATTGAGTTTCCTGTGAGCGCTCAGCTTAAAGAGCAGTTGAGGGTGTGTGAAAGTTGGTTTGAAATATGTATCCTAACACACCACATTCTGAGACACTCGGGTATGAGCTGTCATGTTCTATCATTCAAAATGTTCCTCAGACAGACCCCTGAGCACACTCAGGGAGATGAAGGAATGTTCCTGGCTCATACATTTTTAGGAGCACTCTATGCACTTTTCTCATAGAACTTATTTTTGTATTGGAATAAAACAAGAAGGTCGTTTTTATCAGTCTCTGTGTCTGTTAAACCGTATCTGATTCTGCAGAAGATTCGAAGGAAGCCGCCATATGTTTAGCAGTTTTGCCAAAAAATAAACTGGGAAACTATCATTGCCAAGAGAGTAAAATATTGATACTTAATTGGCTTTCCTGTTGTCCCCTACATGTTACAAATCTTCCAGTCTTGCTACAAGCATATCCAAGGAGCTTAAATCCTTCCCATATGCTTCATTTGAACTTGATAACATTGCAGCTATACAAACTGTTGCTGCTCCGTCTTTTGACTGTATGAAATTGCCCTTTTTAACCACCAACCAAGAAAGAAAAGGCAATTTTAGCATGAATAATTTTCTCAATGACAGAGATTTTCTCTGCCAGAACTGGCCAGTGTAGGTTTGAGGGTAATGAAAATGAGGATAGTGACACTGAGATGACTGTATACACGATCGGAATGCTCAACAACACAATGGGAATCTGCTGTCTTATGAATAAGCATACGATACACAATGATGGAAAAAGATGAGATGTCCTTGGTTAGGTTTGAATGATTTAGAGAAAATATAGAAAGCAAATCTCGCAGTTGTTCGCCATCTGAAAATTGCAGCTTTGTATTGTCAGGCAGATTTAGGAGCTTCTCTTGCTGTTGGAAGGGGTGACTGTGGGAATCAATGTGCTTTTGTCAACTTATCTGTCAAAGCAGATTTAAAAATGGCCCCAGGCATATTACATGGCTGCAATTCATTTAATTAATTGGGGAATTGAGATGTGTGCCGTGCATGAGCATAGAACTTGCCATGTGTAAGCTATTGTGTAATGATGGTCTATGAAACAAAGAAGGAAATGTAAAAACGGCTAGGTTATTCTTCCTAAGTAAGATCCTGACTTTCAAGCCCGACTAATGTCCATGTTAAGCTAATGAATGAAGCCAATAAATCATAGATTGCCCTGAGGGAACCTTGGTGGTTTCAAGAAGAGATCAAGCCACCAGGATGTGAAGTCGGTGTGAGGAGTGCCCTTCCTCAGCTGCCACGATGTCGCCACACTGATTTGAAATTGGCAAGATGTCTGAGCCATTACAGTGGTTTGAAGGCGACTTCATCAGTAGCTGTAGTTTGCAGCAGCCGTTTATGAAAGAGCCCCTGGCAACATGGTAGTAGCCATTTGCAATCTGTCAGTTCGGTAAAACAGAATTCCTCCCCAAGCAAGCCCACTCTGAACCCAGCTGGATTCGACTAATCACGGAAACGGTGCCAAGAACTTTCTGTCACCCTTATTTCCAAGTATTTAATATGGAGATTATGATAATGTATTTTAACCCACAGTACCAGGCAAAGTAGATTTACAAATCAAAGCCATCCTCATCCATGTAGCTTTCTTTTAATATTGCAGTTTTGTCATTGTCCCATGCCTGTCCTTATAGCCATCATTGAATGAATTTTAGCTACCGGATGCAATCTTCTTGTGAAATGGTCTATGAAATGATGCAGTATTCTGTCAATACTGCCATTTTCATAAAACAGAGACAGTGTCCACAAATTATCACCTGCTTGCATGATTGTGTGTCTGCCTTCATCTACATGTCCAAGGTCTCACTGCTGTCTTTATTGTCCTTCAGAACAAAATGTTCATCTACCGTGGGAAGGAGTATGAGCGCAGAGAGGATTTCGAAGCACGTCTTCTCACACAGTTTCCCAACGCAGAGAAGATGAAGACGACCACACCGCCCAGCGAGGACACAAAGTGTTCTTCCGGACAATGTATCCTCCATCACTTTTGCCTTTTTAGCTTCTGTTCGAGTTAACATTCAATCGTTCAGGTTGTTTTTCATCATTTATTTTGGTGCAGATGCCATATTGAATGCTTCCAGTCTACAAAATGAGAGGCGATGGGTTTTTTATACTGAATACAATAAAGAAAATGATGATGCATGCTTGCAGAGTAAATTAAATGATGGGAGACATGGTTTAAAATCAAGATTAATATTAGTATCATTAATGATACATAAATTAGGCAGTCAACATATGTAAAATCTCATATAAAATATGAGTTCATGTCAAATTGAATCTGCCTCTCACTGATATGTGTTGCACCAAAGAAAATAAGCCTCAGTTACTTATTTTGTTAATTTTTAACTACAGTTTGCTAAAATTCATTTGTTTGGATAATAGAATTGTGTTAAACAGTAAGACAATAAGATTGTATTTTATAATTTGATAATTTGATGTTGATTAACAATAATAGTGACTCATCACCAATTAATTTAATTTCATTCATTAGAGTTCAACAGTTTCATTTGTTTCCTTGATGTTTCTGCTGAAGACATCCAGTGTTTCACTGTGAAACCCATCCTAGACCTGCCTGCCAAGTTCCAAAACAAGCCCGTCTCTGAACAAATAGTGAGGTAAGCAGGATATCCCCGCTCCTCATTTCTTTACAATTACAGAGTATGTTACTCAAAGTCACACAGCGTGCATTTCAATCCAGCAAGCCCAATTTACTTTCCCCAGTCACTCAAAAACAATTTAGAAGGCTCGTGATGACATGCGTAAGTGCATTAGCATTTTTCAGAGTGTGATGTGTTAAAGGACCACTGTGGTGCAAGTGATTAAATCTTGATGTAAATGTGTGTCTGTGTAGAACAAACAGCAGTTGACCTTCTTGTCGTTTTCGTGGTTATTAACTTTCACCAGCCATCTGCTATTAGTCACCGTGCCAAGTACAACATTTTTTCTCTAACATCATTAATACCTTTGTGTCGCGCAGTGGGGCCACAGCAAACAGTGGGCCCCAACACTCCCACTTGTTTGCCCAGTCTGTACAGCAGCCATCACCCACCGTGTCACTCAGCTGTGCAAATTCACTTTGATATGCCACCCAACGCATCAATGGACATAATTAAAAGAAGACATTTACTTGGAAAACCTTTAGCCAAATATACCTGCGCACTGATCTTATCGCAAGCCTGCACTGTCGGTCACATCCCTGTGCAGCAGCCTGTTGGCTTGTTTGCTAACTGTGTCTGATTGGAATATGTAACTGTGTTAATAGCCTAGATTAGACAGCCGTGTTTAGAGAGTGATAGAAGACTGTTCCACACCAACTGTCTCTCTGCCCGTCTCTCTTTCTCTGCCAGGCTCTGACTGTGCCTTTCCCAGTTGTCTCCCTCTGTCCCTACCTCTCTGTTTTCTCTCATTTGTTCGTTCATTTTGTGCAAAGCACCAACGGTGCATAGCAATGAGAATGAGCTGTTTGAGCCAAAGGGTCACAAGCAGCAGGCAGCGCACACCCCCTTCTGACCTTGCTTTGTCCAGACCATGCCACTGCATCATCTCCAGCCCGCCAGCTAATGACATGTAAAAGGCTTAATTGGGGTAGCGCAGCTGATTTAAAGCTGCTTTATTAATCTGTTTATTAGATCAGAAGCTCAGAGGCTCTGTTTTTTAGGTTAATGCAAGGCGTTCTTGGCTAATTTGGGAACAGGTCTCGCCATGTTCATTAAATGTTGTGTTCCCCTTTGTGACAAAATACAGAGGGGAACATCTGGTATGGTAAGACCTGAGCGCAGTTTCTCTGTGTTGTGTTAATGTCACAAAAGCTTTGTGTGGTCTGACAGTCCAAAGTAGTCTGACAGTCCTTAGTAGAAAAAAATGTGTAGCAAAGTTGTAGCATCCCATCTGCACACACTTATTGCTGCCACTACGAACCTAAAAGAGCAGTGGTTTTGGAACAGCTCTGATTTCTTTCATATTTTATTCATAACTGTTTGCTAATAAAAGCAAACCATGCTCTTCAAACCATATGGCATTGTTTTAGGAATGGGAAATGCAATATGCTGTATGTGGATAATAGATCTGTAATCGTCTCTCCAGGAGAGTGTGAATGGATTTCTGTTGGCAACAGCGACAGATAGAAAGCATCTATGTGGGGGGGCATGTATGTGCCCAGACGGCTGCTCCCACAGCCACTATGCAAAACTGTCATTTTCTTAGTGTGAGAAGTCTATTAACCTGTTTGGCAAAGTTCATCCCTGCTAGTCATGTGCCTTTATCACATGTGCTGCAGCCTCTCTTCATGTCTGATATGTCCTGCTAACTTTAGGGACTGCCAGTGACATGAGCGACCCAAAAGTCAATTTATTTACCATGTAGATGAGGCCGTGCCTTAGACAAAGTCAACATGCTAAATGCCACAGTTCCTGGCAGCGTTACCATGAAGGGGGTCTGTCCTGTGTTTGACCTGAAGCAAAGCAATCAACCTTTGAATCAAGCTGTAGATTGCCCATAACAGTTTTAATTTACTCAGGTGCTGATTTTCTCCCTCCCCAGCTTCTACACAGTAAATGAAGTCCATAAATTCCAGTATTCCAGGCCAGTGAGGAAAGGAGAGAAGGACCCTGACAACGAGTTTTCGGTAATTGCTGTCTCTATTTTTTTCCCCTATAGCTTGTCGATTTTATTCTTTTTCCAATGGTTCTATGTTTTTTGTTTATGTTTTTTGTTAATTTTAGAAAATCATACTCTTTGAAATGGAACAACTGCTTAAGCTAAGTTGACTTTCTAAAAGTGACATGGAGGCTATTTGATAGTAAACTATAATATAGTTTCTACAGGGCATGCAAATATGCATTTTCCTGGCCCAACAGTAGGTTTTAAAAATAGGTACCAGGTTGCATCCAGCCTCCTACCTTGTTGACAAAATATTTCCTGTGTATTTATATCCCATGTTTTAGTTTTTGACAAATGATACCTACAATAGGTAAACAAATGTTACATAACAACAGCAGCACCACATTTTTGTCTGTTTTGATCAGGTTTCTGCTTTTTTGTCTCGGTATCTTTACCGCTGTTTTGTAATTTATTATGGGATGCTGCTGGATTATTGTTTAAGGTTTATGCTCTATACATATTTTTAGTTTTTTTTCCAGCAGAGTAAATCAATAGCAGAGCAGAATTCTCATTTACATAGGCAGAAGATTTTACACCAAGGAAGAGGGATACAGAGGATTTATTTTATTTTTATTTTTAAACACAGCAGAAAGGGGGTTGCCAACAAGAAGAGCCAGACTAAATAAAAATGTTGACTGCGATCCAAATCTGGTTGCCTGGTGCAACTATTACTGTCGAGTCCTGATTTTTAGTAAATCGAATGAATTATGTTTTGAGCACACTTAATGTCTTAAGGTTTAAAATGACAAAGGCAATAAATTGAAACCATTCACATTTTCCTCTGTCTGTTTACTGAGAGCCGGATGATGTATATAACTCATTTCAGACTTACTCTATTATGCTGACAAACCAATGGGAGTCTTTCCATCCTGACAGAGAGGTGATAGATGCCAACTGCGAGACATATTGTATCTTTCAAACCTATTAAACGTGTCAACATACACATATCTTATTCTGTAATTTGCCATCTCTCCAGCATGAGCAGTTTGCTGTAAAGCTTATAGCGTTTTTTCTTTTCTCCCGGCTTAAATGTTGCAAGAGAAATCATTATTTGCTGTGGTGTAAGTTTTTATTCTGAAGATTTAAAGTCATTGTTTGAACTCCGTTATGTATCAAAGGAGCTGCTGTTTGGGCAGGGAGGTAGTAGACACCTCATTTCCATCAGCCCACCCTCAGTAGGCTTTAAATTGAAGAACCGTTACATTATCTTACTCTCAGTCAAGCCACAGCGGTCTCAAACCTTGTTGCAATGTGGTTTGGCACAAAAACAACAGCAAATTCATTTGTTTAAATTGCCTTGTCATTTCTGCACTGTTCCTTTTTCAGAATTCTGATTTTTGTGCCCTTGTCATTTTGTCAACAGAACATGTGGATTGAGAGGACCACATACTCAACTGCATACAAACTTCCTGGCATCCTCCGCTGGTTTGAAGTCAAGTCAGTGTCCACAGTGAGTATGAGAGGCCTGTGTGCCAGGCAGGCCTCCTAATCAGATGAGGATCTGCAGCCTTGCTCAGAGGCAATCGATATGATTTGTCCACTTAAGCTGTATAGACAGCAGTGCGGACGCAGGCGCACCACTCCCCGGACTAACGACAGGGCACGTTCTCCCTCTGCCAGAGGGCCCACATTGATTCACCAAACACTCCTTATAGCCTGTTTCCACTGAAAATAGCTACACAGCACAAATACAACTAGAGGACAGTTTAGAACTCAAGTCACTGTTGATTTTTTTTCTGTAATAGAATTACCTGGATTGCTGTATTGAATACCCACTGATAAGAGGATGGTCTGACTGCAACAAATGACTTTAGTGTTTATTGTAGCACTTGGAATGGGCACACATTTTCCCACTGAAACTGTATTAAAATTTAATTCCTTTAGCTCTATTGTTTTGACTAATTAAAATTCTGGTCCAGTGTCCTCATTTTGGGCTGAGATGTTTACTGTTGGTACAGGGAGTGTGGAGAAATGAATACGGTAATATAAGTTGGAGCAAAAGAGCAGGTTACAGTATCACTTAGAGCCAAGACACCCGCCTCATCTTTTTAATGTCTCATTAGTTTGTCCCAAAACAAATGCACTACTTAGCGTAATTAGCGCGGGTAAGTATTCCGCAATCAATTACTCTTTATATGTCGCTTTGATTAGTCACTTTCACGTCTGTGTTGGTGAAAGCTTTAGAAAGGAGCACTTGTGCTCCTCTTCACAGAGGTTATGTTTAGCCATGGTGTTCATTACAGCTCGCTCACTCTGCATTCATAGCCGTCAAATAGCACCACGTGACATGCACATTCCAGGGAGCTTGGGCATTTAGCTCACCATAATCCGTGGAGAGATCCTTCTAGTTTCTACATATTTAGCACAATCATTTCACTACAAACATTTAAGCCCTCTCCCTAACTCACGAGTCCATGCAGCGAAGTGTTCCTCTCCATTGCCACACTAATTCAAAGCGGAGGCCTCCTCCTTCAGGCTGGGTTGGAACATACTGTCAGGAGCAGCTTGCCCTCCAGATGAGCCAAGGAGAGGCCAGGTCCCCGAGGTCATACTCTCTATTTAAAGCTTAATGACTGGGCTGAGATTCGCCAAGCTAAAGCCATTCATCTGACAATGCTTTTTATCATGCTGGCTTGAGACTAACCAGCACAGATTGGAGATTTGTCTCCCTGGCACAACATCTTTATTTTTTTGGCTGGGGTCTAAATCTGACATTTACTCAACAATCCACTCATGTTTCTTCTAAATTCTTGCTAGCAAGCTGGAAGGAGGTGATGTTTTTTCATCCAAAGTAATGAGATTGCCCCCACGTGGAGTTGTATGGGTTGAGTTGGTATTTGCTTGCACACAGTAGTGGAATTAATGACAGTATTTTATTCATCTCCTCTCAGAATTGCCAATCATATTTTGTTGACATGGAATTGAATTTCCTCTGTACAAACACACTATACATCTTCACCTGACAGTTGCAGGTTCATGTATGAGCACAGTGAAAAATGATTCATTGCTTCGCTACCCTACATGATTTATGTGTGTAGTTAAAGGCTCCTAAGCCTATTCTCTAATAGCCTATGCCTAGTCGGTGAACGCAAATTTTATTGTTGATTGTTGGGATCACAGAGACAGTAGTGATTTATGTGTGTGTATGTATACTGAAATAGGTGAATAAGTACTGAAAATATCTGATGATACCTTCACTTGCTGTGCTGCACAGGAGGAGATCAGTCCACTTGAGAATGCCATGGAAACGATGCAGCTGACCAATGAGAAGATCAGCAGCATGGTGCAGAGGCATCTCAACGATCCCAACCTTCCCATCAATCCCCTCTCCATGTTGCTGAATGGGATTGTGGACCCAGCCGTCATGGGAGGGTTTGCCAACTATGAGAAGGTGAGAGAACATGAAACATGTTCTGGACTTTCTGTGTCCCTATACTGTCTCAGCCTGTATACCTTTATGTCCACATCTCCGTTTTTATCTTCACTTTACTTGAATAGAGTTGCTTGGCATTTTGGGAAATGTGCTTTTTAGCTAGATGAGAAGATCAGTACCACTCTTATGTCCGTCCACTAAGTATGAAGCTATAGCCAGAAGGTGGTTAGCTTGGCAGAAAGACTGGAAGCAGGAGGAAACAGCTAACCTGCTCCTCCAAAGCTCATTACACCTTAAATAACTTCCTTGAGTCACGTTGTCGCTGTGAGGTTACCAGGCAATCAGCAGAGACTTCAGGAAAAGTCACTGCACTCAGCCAAGAAATAATCCAGTACATAACACCCTGTATCACACTGTAACACACATATTTTTACACCTTGCTTGTTGTAAAGATGAAGCACACAAGACAGAACATGCTAACTAGTGAGCTTAAGAGGTGATGATATTCAAATATCGTTACCTTTGGACAGAGCCAGGCTAGCTGTTCCCCCATTTACATTCTTTATGCTAAGCTAACCGCCTGCTGCTCCTGTTCCATATCTAGCATACAGACATGTGAATGGTAATCTCATCTAGATCTCAGAAAGAAAGCAAATAAGCACATTTCCTTGTGATGTTGAACCATCACTTTGTCAAGAGAACACATTTTAGATTCCCGAAAAAGAAACTGAGAATTGCTTGTGGTAGATAATTTTACATGTAACTTTCATTTGCATATTAAAGCCAATAAGGTAATAATACACTTTGCAACATATCAAATTCTATTCAAAACTAATTCAGGGGAATCTTTTTTTTTTTTTTTTCTTTTGCTCAGGTGACTACTCACTCACATATTGTTTGCCTCTGTTCTGTTCTGTTCTTATTCGTTGTGACCTGAGCCTTTTTTCTTTAAAAGGCTCAACTCAATCTTCCTCGTATCCTGTCCCTCATCACGTTTCTAGGGGTCTCCCTGGTTTGTGAGCTGCACACCTTATTCACCATATCATGATAGACTCATGTGGAAGGGGAAACTCTTTTTACCTTGTGTTGGATGATAAAAAAAAAAAATGATAGCCTGTTGGTTTCCCAGCACAAATCATGACCTAGAATAGATTCATATTGGTCTTGTGAAACGGTGCAGCATGAGTTAGAGGAGAAGTGATGTGAATTCTTTGCCCCCAGGTCACTCCTTCATCTTACTGAAATGGTGCAGGTGGTGGAGGAGAGACGGATGTCTTGACTAAATGTTTCTGATCCCAATGCTTTCCCCCTTGACTCATCAGTTTTTCCTTCCCCATTTCCCCTTTTTTGATATCACAAACGTGTCCACATTTCAGATTATTTCTTCTTTCATCCATTCCACCTACTTCTCCTTTTCCTCCCTGCATACAAACATACTTACTCCAGTATTTCTTCTGCCTTTTCTTTAGGCCTTCTTCAATGAGAAGTACATCCAGGAACACCCAGAGGACCTTGAGAAGATAGACAAACTGAAGGACCTTATTGCCTGGCAGGTGAGACTAAAGTTTGGAATGTAATCTGCGTATATATGACCTGCATTGATCGGGGTAAAGCATTAATCTGTCAGAGTTCAAGGAAAGGTGTTACAATCTGCTTATCACAAATAACATGCTAGTCTACTGTAAAATATAACATACTTTATGATATCACATGGTATTTCTTTTTCCATGGCACATGTGTAGAGCTACATAGCCTACAGTCAGGAGGCAAAATACTGAGCATTACTACATAGTATGACGGAGCATGACAAGCATGAAAATGTGAATTCATGCCACTTGGCCTTACAGCATAATCGAGCTCTCTTAATTTGCATGGATTTGCTTTGGGCCATTCATGTAGCCTTTCAGGTACTGAAAATTTAGTGGCCTTATATGTAAGTTATATATAGTATAGTTAGAATTACTCAAGATAAGGTTAAGTCAAATAATGGAATCGGCATTCAATATGGGCCCTATAGACAGCAGGCAGTGTGTGTGCATCTGAAAGTCCCTCATACACACAGTGGAGAGTTTGAATGCTGGTGGATGCTTGTTTTGCTCTGAATGTTATGGCATTCATATCTGAAATGTTGTCACCTTACTAAAGCACTGCTGCAAAAAAAAAAAAAGTCACTCTGAAAGGTTGCAGCTGAAAATATATTATCGTTTGAAGAACTTGTGAGTGCTCTGCCAAGAGTGTCCAGTGACAGTAACTGAAGTGAGCAGGGGAGAAGTGTGTTAAAGAGTTCAGTGGAGATAATAGCGAGGGAGAGTGCTGAAGAAAACATTCTGAAGTTAGGGAGGATGCTCCACTGCATGAAGAGACAGCGAGAGATCAGCATTGTCGGTTTTGCGAGCTCTGCACCGTCACTGAGCCTGAAAGAAGTGCACACGCAGCAGACAAGAAATGCACATACATACACATTGTTGGAATACATCACAAAATGTGCTGCTCAACAACTCACAATGAAACTAAGCAAATCTTTAGCTCATTTGTGGCTCTTTATTTACTCCTGGCTGTCTTTGTTTTCTAGAGTAATAACAAAAACTTCTGCACTTTAAGTTTTTCTGTTTTGGTTAGCCTTTTTTATTACTCTCTCACTTAACTCTTAAGCTCCGAACTAAGGGTCACTTTAATACTCACAAATTCATGGTTTCCTGCCCTATTGTTCACCCAGGAATTGAGCAAAGATACAAGAAGTTTCTCTGTCTGCTTCGTATTTCTCGGTGCAAGGAAAAAAGAATTTAATTGACTTTACAATTGTTGTTCCTCTCCGTTGTTGTAAAATAGGTCAACTTTGTGCTCTGCATCACTGGTGGAGCTCCTCCGAATCTGAAAAGTTAGACTCTTTTGTGTTTGCGAAACCTCTTGTCTTCATAAGGCACAATGATTCACACAGGAATATACCAGTCTTATTGGTTGGATGTCATTATGTTGACTTAAAAATAAGACCGTTTTTATAATTACCATTTTCCCATATTAGTTGTTATTCTAGTTTTTCCATGTTAATCTTTGGAAGACATGGGGAAATGTAGGATATCACTGACTGAAATAGAGGTTGACAAAGCAGGTGAGGTTAACTAAAAATAACGTTGTCGCTACTTCATTACTCCTGGAAAGAAGTGAATATCACAAATACATTATTTCTGACAAGGTTGGAGTATGCAACTTCATTTTACCTTTAAGACCTATCAGTTATTTTTATATCCATCTCGGAGCAAAGGCACTGAACAATAATGTTTGTAAGACTACCTTTGATTTAAAACTTTGTGCTGGTTCTAGTATGGTGCTCAGATGTGAAAGTGCCAAATCCATTTCAGCATCAATTTGAGATTTGAGCTTCACTAAAATAGTCTTAGAAATCATACTGCAATTTTCAGATGATCTTCCGCCCACAATCCGCAGTACTAATTAGCAGGATCTCTGCTGTATACCCCAGCCATTCCAGTGTGAGATAAAAGAGTGGCTGTACCTTGGCAGTTGTGTCACGTTATAAATGTCGTTCATATCATGCTAACTGAGTGTTTGAAATCACGTTGGTATGTATCAACCATAAGACAGGAAAAACATGATTGAAGTTGTCTGGTGTGATCATCACAGCGACGTGTCATGGATAAAGCAGAAATATGTTTGCAGAGCCCACGCCAAACATGCACACAGGGAACTTTTAAAGAGATGACTAAAGCAAAGTTGTCAATTTGAAATGCAATCAGCTGTCTCCTTGCCAGAGCAGGCATGCTTGTTTATCTCGCGTCTTGAATGTCTAAATGAGACAAATGAATGCGAGCCTGCTCCAGTGAACAAACTAAACGGTTCGAAATGAGCCAGTGTGCACTGTTATTCTGAAATACCCATTGTCCTCGTCTTGCAATTAGAGAGGAAATGAGCAACTGGAAATCAGGAAATTAGGTACTGTAAAAAGCTCCCTGGCAAATACAAAGTAGGTGTTTTCTGTGATGTTTCTGGTTATAATTAGCAAACGCTCTACACAGATGCATAAATTAGTACCTTAAACCTCTCATGCAGCATGATTCACTTTATTAAAAGTAAAAGAGCAGCTGAGTGATTAGCAAATTGAAACACAGACCTAATGGGGCCATTTTCACCAGGGCATCATCTTCATCAGCATTTCTCATGCATATAAACACAATCTCTCAGTGACGATTCAGTTTTCTATATGGTGTCTCTTGATTAAGGTTTTTGCTTGTGCTTTTGGTCCCTTCACCTCATCTATATAGTACAGTCTGTCTGTTTATTAGTCTGTCTGACTCACCACTGGCTGTGTACATCTGTGAGACCTTTGTGACCTTCATGAAAGGTCTTAATATGTCATCATAGCCTTAATACCAGACTTCTCAAAGGCAATGTGGCTATACCAGCACCCCAGGGTGAGTCTCAGAAGTCTGCTCGCTGTGCATTAGGGAAGGATAGAGTGACAGGGTTCAGCTAAGAACACTGGGCTGTGAAAGACACTGCTGATATTAAACAGCAATGCCATTTCTTTCGTACCTTTGGTTAGCTGATAATACTGGCATTCACCTGTTTATAAATGGGGTTGGGGCTTCATTTGTAATCACTGCAAGCCCACAAAGTGCAGCTTGAAAGGTGAATCTTTTGTTCAAATAATGTGGTTTGCATGGAAATATGTTGGGAGAATGTGCCTAAACATAATCAAATGCCAACCCTGCACTTATGTATTCTGGAAGTACAGAAAAATAAAACAAGTTTGATGTCAAAGTAGTCATCATATTGTAAATCCAGATCTATTTTCTTTTTTTTCGCCATTTCATTCTAAATGCTGTATATTTACAGTCATTTGCACAACTCTGAAAGAAACGTAGCCCTGAGTTACTAGCGGCTTATCAAGTGTGACTGACTGAGCTGTTTTGAGGATCACTTGACAGACATCACCACGACTGAGCATCTGTGGCTTACCTTCACATATTTTTTCCATTTCTCATAATTGATCCCAGACTGGGGAATTGTATATATTCGGCAGCTATTGGCAGCTAAAGGAAACATTGTGTGATCGAATCAGTGGCATTGAAACATGCAGTGGGGCAAAAAAGTATTTAGTCAGCCACCAATTGTGCAAGTTCTCCCACTTAAAAAGATGAGAGAGACCTGTAATTTTCATCATAGGTATACCTCAACTATGAGAGACAGAATGAGAAAAAAAAAATCCAGAAAATCACATTGTCTGATTTTTAAAGAATTTATTTGCAAATTATGGTGGAAAATAAGTATTTGGTCAATAACAAAAGTTCATCTCAATACTTTGTTATATACCCTTTGTTGGCAATGACAGAGGTCAAACGTTTTCTGTAAGTCTTCACAAGGTTTTCACACACTGTTGCTGGTATTTTGGCCCATTCCTCCATGCAGATCTCCTCTAGAGCAGTGATGTTTTGGGGCTGTCGCTGGGCAACACGGACTTTCAACTCCCTCCAAAGATTTTCTATGGGGTTGAGATCTGGAGACTGGCTAGGCCACTCCAGGACCTTGAAATGCTTCTTACGAAGCCACTCCTGCGTTGCCCGGGCGGTGTGTTTGGGATCATTGTCATGCTGAAAGACCCAGCCATGTTTCATCTTCAATGCCCTTGCTGATGGAAGGAGGTTTTCACTCAAAATCTCATGATGCATGGCCCCATTCATTCTTTCCTTTACACGGATAAGTCGTCCTGGTCCCTTTACAGAAAAACAGCCCCAAAGCATGATGTTTCCATCCCCATGCTTCACAGTAGGTATGGTGTTCTTTGGATGCAACTCAGCATTCTTACTCCTCCAAACATGACATGTTGAGTTTTTACCAAAAAATTCTATTTTGGTTTCATCTGACCATGTGACATTCTCCCAATCCTCTTCTGGATCATCCAAATGCTCTCTAGCAAACTTCAGACGGGCCTGGACATGTACTGGCTTAAGCAGGGGGACACGTCTGGCACTGCAGGATTTGAGTCCCTGCCGGCGTAGTGTGTTACTGATGGTAGCCTTTGTTACTTTGGTCCCAGCTCTCTGCAGGTCATTCACTAGGTCCCCCCATGTGGTTCTGGGATTTTTGCTCACCGTTCTTGTGATCATTTTGACCCCACGTGGTGAGATCTTGCGTGGAGCCCTAGATTGAGGGAGATTATCAGTGGTCTTGTATATCTTCCATTTTCTAATAATTGCTCCCACAGTTGATTTCTTCACACCAAGCTGCTTACCTATTGCAGATTCAGTCTTCCCAGCCTGGTGCAGGTCTACAATTTTGTTTCTGGTGTCCTTTGACAGCTCTTTGGTCTTGGCCATAGTGGAGTTTGGAGTGTGACTGTTTGAGGTTGTGGACAGATGTCTTTTATACTGATAACGAGTTCAAACAGGTGCCATTAATACAGGTAACGAGTGGAGGACAGAGGAGCCTCCTAAAGGAGAAGTTACAGGTCTGTGAGAGCCAGAAATCTTGCTTGTTTGTAGGTGACCAAATACTTATTTTACCAAGGAATTTACTAATTAATTCATTAAAAATCCTACAATGTGATTTCCTGGATTCTTTCCCCCCATTCTGTCTCTCATAGTTGAAGTGTACCTATGATGAAAATTACAGGCCTCTCTCATCTTTTTAAGTGGGAGAACTTGCACAATTGGTGGCTGACTAAATACTGTTTTGCCCCACTGTATCTGCCTCTGTAGCTCATTGACATTTGGTTGTTTTTTTCTGGAAAGGTAATATTAGCATATACTCGGCTTGTCTGACCTTGTTTTCTAGCTGTCCACAGTTTTAAATGTGGCTGGTTAGAGCTGTGATACTCAACCACTGGTATTTCCACAGGTGTTTGCCTTGGTCAGGAAAGAATGCCTGAAGTGTACCCATCACAATGTGCTTCATGGCATTTTTTATTCATCTGGCTATAAGCTCCAATGTTTGTTTTTTATTAAGAGTTCAGCCTTTAAAGCTAGAATTATAACTGGTGCTGTGACATGGCCCATAAAAAACCTTGGGCGGTGCTGCACTTTCCCAGCTAGCATTTCAGCATCTCATGCAGAAATGTTTATCTGGCACTCCCAAGTTTGCCCTTTTCTCATCTAACAAGAGCAAAATGTTGTAATTCCTAGTCAATGCTACATACCAATACAATGCAGTCTTACAGTGTGTGCTATTTTTGCAGTGTGCATTGTTAGTCATTGTAAGCTAATGTTAAGAGTGAAATCTATGCTAGGTCTTTATAAAAGCAGCCCCAGGTCTCCAGTGTCTAATTATCTGATATTAACATCAGCCTCACATGAGGTAACATCTCTTGCTGATATCCCAAATCATAAACCTGCTGTCTCTTAGTCTACTGGAGAGGAATCAAAACTTTTTTTTTTAAAAGTTAGTTCATGTAATTAATCCACTGAACTTTGTGTGTGTGTGTGTGTGTGTGTGTGTGTGTGTGTGTGTGTGTGTGTGTGTGTGTGTGTGTGTGTGTGTGTGAGAGAGAGAGAGTTGGCAACCTTGAGCCTTAGTGTCTTCTACAATGAGCTTATCTCCGTGCAGCCAACAAGCAGAATTCTGTTGCCATGCTGCCACTCAGTCGCACTCAATCATCCTAAGGTCTATAAAAAGATGTGGGTATCCTGGGAGACGTGAATTTTGCCTCAGCTTTCACTCACTGTTTTTTTTCTCCCCGTTCCTGTCTTTTTTCTTCTCACAACACTTCGTCCCTGTGACTCCTCTCCCTCCTCCTTTCTCCTGTTTCTAACCTCTTTTCCTTGCACCTCTCTTTCCTTCCCCTCACCTTTTCTCTCTCAACCTCCTGCCCTCCTCTCCTCTCTCCTCCAAGAGGTCCCAACGGTGATGATAAAGGTGCTCAATATCAGGGGAAATCCTCGCAGGGTGTCTGTAGCCTCCTCTCATTTATCTTTCTGTGTCAGAGCTTTGGTTTTATGGATCACAGCACAGTGACTAACACTGGATTTTAGACACTATGATACATGCTCACTATCACTTTTCAAGCTAATTTGCTCACTCTGTGCTTCTCCTATCACAGGATGCTGTTTTAATGTATTAGCGTATTTAATGTATGTAGTGTATTACACAAGGCCAAGAACCTCAGGGTGTCTTGTTCTTCAATTGGTGACCTTATAGATGTGTTCTTCAGCCTTAGTTCTTTCTCCCTATTAATGAGCCCACCACATGTTGAATAATGTGTAAATAAAACATGCACTGTTTGAGATTATTACAAAAGGTTGCATCACAAAACTGAATTGGTGTTGTGTGCCAGCTGAGTGAAGTCAGTTCTTGCTGTAGCCTGCTTTGGAGGGGCGGTTTGCCCTCAGAGAAAAGGAAGAAAGGCGAGCAGTCTCTAGGGAATCGGAGGTTAGCGCACACACTGCCTTCTCTTTACTGGCCCACCTATGCCCGATACTTCACATGCTTCTTTGTACTCTGAGCAGGTTCTTTGTTCCATTTGCTCAGGTCTTAGGTGAATTTGTTAGCCGTAAAAGCTGCTGTACTTAAAATGAAGGCACAAGATGCACTCTGTAGTTTAGTGTTTCCTTGTTTTTCAAATGTGCAAATGCACCACTCTGACTGCGACTGATTAATATAAACGATTGAATTAAATCCCCTCTAATGTGGCGTATTTTTTTTGTTTTTACTTATTCATAAGCATAAAAAGCATAAGCTGCTTTCCTTTCACCATTAACAGTATTTCTCACTTATTGCAGTGAGACAGTAAGGAAATAATTTTAACAGTTGCCATGGGAAAGAAAAGGACTGCTATTACCACAGCTGACTGTAAGGTCTTTGCTGGTTTCTGGTTATTTATTGTGCAGTTCTTCACTGCCTCACCACAGCCAAAGATGGCATGTAGCAAGAGCCCTAACCTGTGATTTAAACCAGGACAGAGGAAAAAATCACTCAAATGCTGGCTCCCCAAGGGATGACGCATCCTCCTCTTGCCAGATTTAGTCAGCAGAGCTTGCTGACACTGGCTGTGGCACTGGGGTTTCCTAATTACTAGTTTTCAGCAGTTTCAGTCTTTTCCACACTCTTGCTCTCTCTGTCCCCTCTCTCTCCTTCTACCTGAGTTGCCTCTGTTATGTGTTTAGATTTTGCTATTCACCAGCTGCCTACAGTGTGAGATGCAGCAGTGTGCTGGAAAGGGTGCATTGCGTCTTTATTTGCATCACAGGAGGAGAGGAAATCATCCATCACATGCAGTACATGCCTGTACATGTAGTCTGTCTTTGCTTTCTGTCTATTGCCTTGTTTAATATACCTGTGTGATGATGTGTTGATCATGGTGGTGGGAGGCAGGGGGAGGGAGCGTCATGGCAACAGCCTTTTCTAGTCTATTTCCACCTGGACAGTTTTGCTGTGATATTTCCTCTTTGAGCACACAGACACACTCAGACTGATGTGCATTCCCTGCTTGTGCTGAGTATGCATAGCCACGGGGCCAAAGGTCATTGCGTTAAATTGGATGTATGTGGCGGAACAGTAGCTTATTCCTCTGATGAATGAAGAGCCGACATGTAGCTCACCTCTCGTTTCTCCAGGGTATGTTGGATGAAGGCTTCTTACACTATTGTTTTGCCCCACCAGATCCCGCACCTTGCCGAAGGTGTTCGCATCCACGGAGAGAAGGTCACAGAGGCGCTGAGGCCTTTCCACGACCGCTTAGAAGCATGTTTCAAGCAGCTGCGGGAGAAGGTGGAGAAGCAGTATGGGACAAAGGCCCTGGTAAGAGATTTTGCCTGTTAGTGACCTTCTCTGCTCCATCAAGTGCTTTATAGCCCAGTGTGGTCATTTTTAGCAGGAACTAATGGAATCTGCAGCTCTTTCTTTTATTTCTCCTGGAGTATTTTCCACAGCATTTCTTAGAAATGTATATGGAACATATATATAACACCAATATGTTTTGTTATACTTTTGAGAAATGCTTTATATAGGAGTCTGGTCTTCCTGTTCCTTTGGTTAGGGATGCTTGCAGTTATAACATTTATTCCACACAAGCTTTATTTGTCTTTTATTGCATTTCAGATACAACACAGATGCACCGACTTTAGTGTTATCTGAAGATGTTCATTCTTGAGTATTTTATATATGGCTGGGGTGGTTAGAAATACCAGACGCAGGATGACAAAAGCCCCAGAAAGACCTCAGTCATCACAAATCTTTTATGAGAAGACAGGGAGGCCTCGTTTGTTTTACCTGTGTTAAAGTTACAGGAAACTTAATTTAGAATCCTTCTTTCATTTTTCTGCTGAAATACACGTGATGTATTGCTCAAATGCATTTAAAGTTACAGAAAACACCAAATAACAACAAAGCCACATGGCGTAGGTTGCTATGGCAACACATACATGGCACACAGTGTAAAGGTAACTAAGGAAAGCCATGTTCCCTGTTTGGATCTACTGTGCAGTATGAGTAAGCCAGACAAACAATGATCAAATGTAAAGAAGAAATATTATGCAAAATACAGTTTTTAATGTAATGTGTCGACATGAATATATGTCCCAGCAGTATCCAGAGACCCAGAGAGAACTAATAGGCCATCCTCTCTGTTTTCCTCAAGCTCTCTCTTTCAGTAAAAATGTGTGAAAATGCTCTGTTTAGATTTGGCCTTGTGTCTGACGTCACACATGAGCATGTGACCTCCCTCAGCCTATCACTAGGCCGACAGTCCCGCCCTCTCAAGACCTGAATCCAGTCCTGTCTGCCATTTTTGTTATGTCACTCGCCCTACCCCTGGTAATAAGATGTTGAAGGTACAAGCAAAGCAAGCACATTTTTCTGCCGTTGGCTGCAAAAAACCCACACAAAAGTCCTCATGTCCTCCCACCATCTGAGGAAGTGAGGATCCAGTGGATTTACTGTACTTTGGATGGACGTATTTTGGAAATGTCCCCACATTTGCATGACTGCAAAACATAATTGTAGCATCTGTGTGTGTAACATCATTTTACTCAGGACTGACTTTGCGCCTAAATATTTGTGTGAGCTACTCTCCCAATATGTGCCCTCTCGTTCACTAACATCAGCAGATGGAGCCCTGATAGTAACTTCAAGGTCACAGTCGGTGCTGATGGAGCCCTCACACTCTGCCTGCTGAACTCAGACACATAAAGTCTCTGGCTTCTTTTAAATCTCATCCTAAAACTTTTCTCTTTGTGAAAGCTTTCGGTAGGATTTGATATGTTTTTATTCATACTGTTTACCTTATTTTTATTTGTTTTTACTACCTATGTATTTATGTCATTTTGGTTTTAACTCATTTTAACCTTCTTGTCTGGTTTTATTTTATTTTTATAAAGCACTATGTTACGTCAGTAGAAAATAATATCAACAAGGGACAGTAACAGTACAAGCTCAAGGCTGGACTGATGCTGGCTCTCTGTGACCCGACTTCAGACTTGGTGTTATATGTTGTTTTACTGTTTATTTAGCAGATTTGTCTGTTGAACTTGGCGTTGGCATGTTGCTCGCCTTCTAATTCCTGATTTTGGGTTTCCTGGTCCTTTACAGTTTGTCCTCTAAATGCTCTTAACATGTATGTCAGACTTGCTTTTACTTTTAGCTGAAGTCAGCTCATTTGTAGCGGGATGCTGCTGGGTGCTGCCTCCCATCTCTCCTCTCCTTTACGGATTTAATTGTTGCTTGGCCAAGCTTTTCTCTCAATCTTGCCTGAAGTAAAGGCACCCTCGCTCACTTTAAAGGGAGAGGGTGGTGACCTTTTAAACAAGAGAAAAGCCATCACTTTCCGGGGTGTGATAATAAGGTTATCCTATCACATGTTTGATGGCCCTTTTCTTCACTTGAAAAGAATGCAGAAGGGCTCATTAAAGCTACTAGGTTTTTCTTCCAGAAGGTCCTTTTTTTACAGAATTATAGAAATTAGTATCACCAGAGTTTTTTCTCTTTTTGTTCGGTAATATAATTGTGCTTTGTCCTATGCTGTGCATAGGATAATATGGGGAATGGCCCCCACCATTACAGTTTCCCTCTGACTATGAGTGTGGAATCCCATCCTTGAATATATATCTGTCATCCCTCATAATATGTATTGGACAAGGTCAAGAGTGGCAAGCAAATGTTGACGTAGTAATGAGCACTTTTTTCCAGTTGTAAAGTAATAACAATTTACACCTCTCCCTGAATATGTAGTAGTCACATCTATCTGTCTGTCTGTCTGTCTATCGAAATGTAAAGCTAACTTCAAAGCAGTCAGTTACTTATAAGCTGATTTCTTTCCGTGCGTTTCTGTTTTTCCTTTTCTCTGCGGTGCCAGCCGACGGCAGATGAACGGCGGGGGCCTCGTCCTCCCTCCATGGTGCGCTCCTTCACCATGCCCTCCTCTCAGAGGCCTCTGTCAGTGGCTTCAGTCACCTCGATCTCCTCTGACAACTCACCCTCCAGGCCTGGCTCAGATGGGTAACACCTGGTTTACAGTTCTTCGGGGCATAAATACCATACATCCCCCATGGCTTTTGGTCATTCCATTTAAGCAGTTCATTTTTTATTTATTTATTTATTCTAATTACCATCTTGTAATAATCGTTGTCTTCAGTTTGATTCTCAGTCTCAGGCCTTACACTTAACATTTTACACAGATTCCACTTTCATTTTAAACCTAAGACGATTTCTGAAGTTGTGCTTCAAACATTTTTCATCGAAACTATTTCAGTTATTCCCATTTAAGTCCAGATGAGAATAACACAACAGTGTTGTATAGTTTTTTCCTCACCTCACGATCATCTCTGGCATGAGTCCGTATATTACATAAAGTTCAATGTTTACTGGAGGCTGTGTTAAAATTGCACATACAGACAATCAGACATTGTTGATAAAGCTGCTTCAGATGCACAGACAAGGAAGGAGATAAACACTCTTTGATTGGATCATTATCATATTCTCCTTATTGCAGTTTTGCCTTGGAGCCTCTCCTGCCAAAGAAGCTGCACACCAAGTCTCAGGACAAGCTGGACCGGGATGAGCCCGAGAGGGAGCGCAAAGAGAAAAAGAAGGAGAAGAGGAACAGTAAGCACCAGGAAATCTTCGACAAAGAGATGAAGACCACAGAGATCCCTCTGCAGCCCGCTGAAGCCGTCATCCTGTCAGAGACGGTACTGAAAAAGTTACCTGCATAATAAATTACCAGTAATATACCTATGTATTACTCATACTCTCTTTCTGTCCATTTTCTCCTATTTTCCATCCTATTCTAAATATATACTATAGTAACTTTAACTTTACCTGATGGTTGCTTAAACCATTCTGTATTCTCCTGCTTTCCTTCTTCTTTTCTCTGTGGTACTCTATCCTACACAAGTGCAAGGCTCCCAAAGTCTGAATCATTTCAATTTTGGAATTGAGGAGCTTTTCTCCAGCGCCACTCTTAGGTCAAGTTAAGTTTTCGCACAAGAAGGCCACAAAAGGGCGACACAGGCAGTAGACTGTGACTCTTGCACCGAAATGTTCTGCTTGCACAGAGGACATCGTAGAGTGCACATACAATAATACAATATTGTAGAGCAGTTGATGACCTCTGCTGAATGTGATGTCTGTAGTATCCTGAAGTCGGATTTTGAGTTTTGTCCCCTTAGCAGCAAATCTCTAAGGAAAGCAAAATGCATCACAGTCCTAGGTATAGTCTTCATTCTTTCCAACACATGGCTCCCATTTCTACTACCCCCTACCTTTCTCCACTGTTCTATTTGCACTCTACGTCTTCATCTTCTCCTCTCTCTATTGTGCTCATGTCCCTCTTTACCACTGCTGTGTTCATTACAGCAGACGGGTATCACTGTGTTCTGCATGCCCAGTGGGAATGCTCCCTGGCCAACGGCACTAAGATAAGGGTGGGAATGGGATCCAAAAGAGGCTCATAGCACTGGTGGAGCCGTCTGGCTTGTGATACGAGCCTCCTCCCTTAGGGGTCAAGGATAGACCACCTAGGGGTCTGTGGTAGTTCCCAAGCTGTTGTGGTATGTAGTTATAATCTGGAAAACCTATATCAAGGAAAGTGCTTTTTTTTTTTTACCCTCAATACAAATGTCAGTTTTGTATTTTTGTGCTCTAGAAAATCCCTGGATGAAGTGTGTTGTTATTTTCAGTGTCTCCCATGTGGCAGACTGTTTGAGTTTGGCCAATTACAAAGTTGTTTGTTAATGTAGCCTGCAGTGTGGAATAGCCCTGAGGACATATCTTTTCATATTCAAATTCCAGCCACAATAAAGCTGGGAGAACTCAGTCTTGCATGCAAACAATGATTTGTAACCACAAATAAGATATTGCAACCCAACGAGCACATTTATCCAAATAGTTTTTCCTTTAGGAATACAAATAGCCGACTTGATATGTGCATGGATACACACACACACACACAATGGTCCCACAGGAGATGTAAAACTCATTTCACCTTGGTCTTTGATAGATCTTCTGTTATATTTCATCACGGGCTCAACTCATTTGCCACACAGTAATTTTTGTTCCCAGTTCTGTTTTATTGACTTGTGTAATTTAGATTGTTTTACTTTTAGCACTCCGTAATGACTCAACCACTGATGCTGTGTACTTCCTCCCTTTGTCTGTGCGTGATCACTCAGATCAGCCCCCTGCGGCCTCAGAGACCAAGAAGTCAAGTTCTCAACCAGATTGGCGGAGACCGGCGCCTCTCCGTGTCCCCTGGACCCCCTTCCTCTTCCTCCAACTCCTCCTCCTCCTCGCCGGGCCCCCCACCCATCACACCCAGGAGTAAACTCTCCTTTAGCCTGCACACTGTTTCCAGTAAGTCCAGTCACACTTTACTTTTACTCCCCTTCAAGCACATACTGAGCTAAAAGGTTCTTTTATCTTCTTTGGATTGTAGATTTCCATCTGACTTCATTTTACCTCTTGCATCTGTGTTTCCACAGGCTGTGGTACATGTGATGTCACTCAGTTTGATATAAAAAAAATAGCATTATGTGTCATATTAGCTCCACATTTTTTAATGGATACTCTAATTCTAACTGTCAGGACCACATATTTACATCTAAATTTGTCTCCCTTTGTCACTGGCTGCTAACACTAGGATCACACATAATAGGCTCGAAGTGTAATCAAGGATGCTCATTAGCAAGAGTTCTTTTACATGTGTTATATGGTGTCTGTATGGGCCAAACTAACTGGTCAGATAACATTTTACAACTGATCAGCACTCCACATTAATACTAAACTGTTCTTGACGTGTACAATCATTTCCCCTTTAAGTGTTTGCAAGAATTTTGCTCTTAAATTCAATTCTCTATAATTCTTTTATTGTTACTTTAAAACATACAATTAGTCTTACTAAGAGGGGACCTACCAGTAATGGGCCATGTGATCCATTTTGGGTCCCAGCCTCACTGTTGAAGAAATGCCCATGCACTTTGATGAATGTGAGCTGATGAGTGCCCTCTAACACAGATCTGGAGCTGAACGGGATGGGCTGCTCTGACAAAGGTGAAACCCCTCCTCCGCTGCCTGTGAAAGGCAGCACAGCTGATTATGGCAACCTGCTAGATAATCAAGACTTGACGAGTCCCTCGACGCCTCCACCACCCCCGCCACATCAAAGAGTAGGTGTTTTAATTACGGCTGAGAGGAGCTCCTTAATGATGCATGGCACTTATACTGAAACAAGAGGCCCCTACATGCACTTGACATTCGGGTCAATTTCTTCCACTGTTCCCTTCCCTGTACGTCCTGCGCTCATGTGCTTGCGTCCCTGTCGGTGTGCGTGTCCGAATGTCTCACACTCACAGTTGTGCTTGTACTGCATTTGTGCATCATTTTCGTAATGTGTGTCACAGAAGAGTGTAGGCATCAAGTCAGTTAGCAGCAAGGGCCTACACCCGCCTGTCCACCCCGCTGTTATTTATACTTGTTCCCCCCAGCCGGCCCGGCGCTCAGACGTGATTGATTGGATGATTACTTTACCTCTCACATCCATCAGGAGCTCTCCCGCTGTTAATCAGCGGCTCGTCTCTCCACACTCACAGACGTCTACGCTAGCCATCCTCTCGCCTCGCCACTCCGTTAACTAATCTTATTTATCCACTGTCACGGCTCGTGGACAGGTAGTAAACCGGAGCCTGTGCACACAGTGTGGCAGCAGGCTGACAGCAGTGTAGTGAGAGCAGATGTTCTGAGACTGAGTGACAGCCACTCTCCATTTACAGTCCTTGATGGAGGCAGAGGTGAGGTCATTGACGAGCATTACTCCTTGTCTTTTGTCTCTGTTGCGAAGTCAGGTGTCTTAGGTAGGAAGGGCATGCGGGGGGACAGTAGAGCTTAAACATTTCAGACTTTTTCTATCTGGAGTGAATTAGGATTAAAATCTGACCACATAAATATGGAGTATATTCAGGGAAATAACATGATTTAGAGATGAAACAGTTCACAGTTTTTGTGTTTTTCAACTAATACAGGGCTGCTCTCCTGTGGTTTTGTTGAAAATGATTGATGACAAAAAAGTATTTATCAGCATCAGAAAAGAGTAAAAGCTTAGATTTAGGTGTC
Source organism: Pempheris klunzingeri (assembly GCF_042242105.1). NCBI lineage: Eukaryota > Metazoa > Chordata > Actinopteri > Acropomatiformes > Pempheridae > Pempheris > Pempheris klunzingeri. Next base: position 7,169,865 of record NC_092031.1, on the reverse strand, counting down.
TAGTGTTGCTCCAGGATCAGGCTACATGATATCAGCCTAAATTTGCTGCCAAACCAATAGATGTGGGGTGTTTAGAAGGAAAATTTTGCTCCCATACACCAGCAATGGAAAGCAACAAATTCTGACAGTCTGTCTCTTTCCTCACCTGTTCCTGTTCACAGTGTATTTTGTCAGTTTAAGGTGCTATGATCACCTAATCTGGCATAGTGACTATCTTAGAAGACATAAATGTTGTGTAAGCTGATCCTGGCATTAGCCCATGTATTAAAAGACCTGTCAATCCCTTTGGGAGTGATAGCAGCTTTAATCCGGAGTTTTGAAGTTTAGCGGAAAGCCACGTTGCCCTTATTTGAGAAAATGGCAATTTCAAGGCTACTGTTGTGTCTGTTTGCAGCCCGTTCCACCTCCGCTCCCCAGCAAGACCCCTCCTCCACCTCCTCCCAAGACCACCAGGAAGCAGGCCTCCATCGATTCAGGAATTGTACAGTGAACAAAGACACTGACAGCAGGACCAAACAACACACTGACAACGCAACAAAAACAACATCAACAGTAACCGCCCCCCCTCCCCAAAAAAGCGTTTGTTTTTACCCACACATTCCTCGCTCCCTGTCCCAGCTTGACAAGATGAATACCTCACTGCAGCCCGCCCCTTCTTATCATCTTTTTTTTATTTCCTTTCTTGTTTTGCCTTCAGTTTGACGGTGATGCAGTCTGCAACAGGGAGCATGTTGCACAGATGACTAGTCACTGAATTTATAGATGCTGTCTACCACGCCACTTCAGGACTTTATCAGGACATTGTGTTCAGACAGATAAGCTTGGACCAACAGCTTTCCAATACTGACCCACTCTCAAGTATATGAGAGCACATAGCTCGTTAAAGAAAAATTCCTCTCTTTTATTCATATTCCCACTATGTACAGAGGTTTGTATATATGATTTTATTTTATTTCAGGTTTTTTTTGTATGTGCTTTGACCATGACTCTTTTTGTATTAACGTACCATTAGATTAAGTGGCATTTATATGAAACAAAAAAGGGCTCGTAGGTTTTGAATTGACAGGGACCTTACAGAGTTTGTATGTGAGAACCTATCATGGATTTTATTGGCAAAATTTTGGAGTGCACATACAACTAACTCCTATCGCATTATCATTGTTCAGACCTTGTCCTAGATTGCTGTAACCTTGGATTTCAATAATATTGACTGTTCCCAATTCACTACTGACATGACTTCTGAATAAACTTTCAAATGTATGTATTTTTAAAAAAAAAAGATGTCTGCCTCATTATTTTGTCTACAGCGAGAGATGCTGAAAATAGACACGAGTGTTTTCATATTTCTGAAATCCAAAACAAACTGGCAATCTGTACGCGTTTCCTCACTTCTACTGAACACTCTGTAACGAAGCTTTCTGCCTGCTTGATTGACAGCCATCACAACAACCACTTCATTGTCAACACAGAGGCGTTGTATACTGGGAAGTGTTATGCCACAGAATGACTTCTATATAGGCTAATGCAATCTCATTTACATAATGTGTCCGCTCACCAAGCGATCATTTCTCTTTTTCAAAGCTGAAAGTGTGAATCTGGAATGTGGCCCATATTGAAAGAATAGCAGCATAGATGAGCCAACAAACCACAGGCGCCGGCTTTGTCCCGCTTCATGCAATCTTGACTTCTACTTTTATAGAAACTGCTGAAGGTCATACTTAAATTTCTCTATTTAAAACTGTCGTTTCCTCACACTGCTGCAGCACAATAGCACGTCGTGTGAAAATGTTAATCATCTTTTAGGGTTTTATTTAATTTCGTAGTCTGAAAGTTATTGATTGGGTGTCATGGGACTCCCATCCAAGACGCACAGGCTGACAAGTTTTTTTTCTCAGCTTTTTATGCTCGATGGGTTTAATGTATTTTGACTCCAAATTAATGATTGGAGTTTGAGCCATTAAGTAAGTGTACAATTATCTGTTGTGCAGCAGCTTTAAATTAAATCACACATTAATTAGTTTAGTAATGTGTGCATTACTCTAGGTGTCAGTAGAATAACTTCACTAATTTAAAGTTCAGGGACAGTGATCATTGTGGCATAAACAGCATTTAAGGCATACAGTTTTTAAGAAAAGTCTTTAATCACAATGCCATTCTATACTGATAAAGAGAGGTGTTTTAGATAACTTAAACCATCAGTTTTAATAATTTATTAGGGATTTTCTCCATGCAGCTTTATTAGTCATATTCTTTCTAATATTGAGAAAACTCATTAAACATATATTTTAGTTTTTAGCAGTTTCCAGCTGTTATTTGTGCTCCAGTAACTCAAAGTTTCTGTAAAATTGTGCTTTTGAACCTTCAATTTCTGAACTGTCATTTGCACATTTTGTGAATGTATTTGCTGGCCTCATTGTCTGAACCATAAAACCAGCTTGTGGGACCCTTTTGAAGTGTTTGCCCCGGGTGGCTCATATTCCTCTGCTTTCCTATTCTGCTGACACTTTGTGAGTGGGTGTCCGCCTGAGGAGAATTGCTCAAACTGTAGCATCTGTTGTTTGAAGATGTTTTTTATTTATTACATCTCAAGAAAGTTGGGGTTTATGAAGCTCTCTTGTCCTAATTAGGAACACTGAATGACATCTTTTCTTCTGGTGGTTTATTTGGTAAAAGCAGCCTTAAGAGACCATGTGTAATAGTGTCGCTCAGGGGTGGTTTTAACATATTTTGTCAGACTATAAAATGTCTCATTATTATGTTAGTAATACACCTACTATCAAAATGCAAAATTCAGTGCTGTTTCTTAATTGTTCATTAATAAACCAAGCAAACAATTTGACTTGCGTATATAATTCTCAACAGAATTGATGCTGTAAGGGGCTAGAATTCATCAGAAAGGCAGTAAAGCTTTGAAAAATCATTATATAGAAAATAAGTCAATACTTATCTGCAGTCTATTCCATTACCTGTCGTACTTCCTGTACCAATCACAGGAAAGAAAGAGTTCCCTCTTTCCTCATCTGTGCTCATTTAGTCCAACAGTAAAATTCATTTAATCCTGGTGAGGGCCGATCATTGTTGTGTACATGTTATCACGGCTGAATACCAGGTCGGTATGTGCACCATAGGACCTTCGTTTGACCATGTACTATCCGTCTTGATAATAAATTGCTCTACAAAAACACAGAGAGAAATGGAAAGAGTAATATTCAATAAAAATGCAAGTTTTCCTATCATACCAGTGTTATTTTCTCTCATGGTTTCCCTCATTCATCATTCTTCCAGTTCCCTTCAAGGCTTGACTACCTAACACTCTCTAACGACCATTAGCCTTGCCACTGTGCAGTGCCATACTCTACTTACAAGGACAAAAACATGATGGTGTTCATTAAAGCCTTTGCTCAGTCCTGATGCGCATACGACCTATTGCAAGATAACTTAAACGTCACACTGGTGGAATTTATGGTTTCAATTGATTCCATGTGAAAAGCTTAGGGGGTGTATAAGGTGCCACATGAGAAGAATGAATGACCGTTAATGGCCACAAACTAATCAACCACTCCTAATCGCCGATCGATAGCTACAAGCCAAAGTACTGTGTAGAGTGTTAAAGCGGTGGCCACTGCGCTACTAAACAACTTGAGGGTGATTAACAAGCAGGCGATCACAGTTTGTACAGCGATGATTTAGAGCTCTTACATCTTTTGCATGCGTTGCCTATAAAAAGTATTCAACTTCCCCTTTTGACTTTTTTAGACTTCAGATTTTATAATAGTGAAACGCATTGAATGTAAATGAAAACGCAGACTCAAAATATATATAATCTATAATTCTCTACAAATTGATCTGTTGTCCCACATCTCAAATTACAACCCAAAATAATTAGTAATTGTAATGATAGAAAAAAAGCATGTGTTACTAGTTAAATCAGTGTTACTGTTTAAACTACCGATGGCTCAGTGCTCTATAAGTACCACAGTAAGCTTGGACACCTGAAACTGAAGCAGCTTAATGTAATGCATCCAGCAGTCATTTTATTATTTGCACCTGTGCTTGTCCAAGTGTGACACCTCAAAATGTCTTCTGTGAAAAGGTCTGTTGTGTTAGTGCTCACCCCCCTTGTACTGTGACACACCTGCTGTCATCACTGGTGCTGCCAATTGTTTTTAGAAGTCGCATAACAGGTTGAATGGGAATCATCTGTTAGTAAAAACATTTGAATCTGGAAGGTACAACACCTGCTTAATCAGTGTCCTGGCAAAAGCTACATCATGAATATAAAGTAACAAACAAGTCTGCGACGAGGTTACTGAAACACAGCGAAGTACAATGAGGTCAAGCATTTAAAAAAACGGCACAGCTGTAAATCCACCTGGAGCGAGCCTGTGGACGCCGTGAAGCAGCTACGGGGTTGAGACACTGTCCATACAGCAAGTGTTGCCCCTGTGATTCACAAAGAGCAGTTTTATGGAGCTGTGGCAAAGAGAAAAACACAGTAGGAAAAAAGAAGAACTCACATGACATGGCCCAGCAGCATGCTGTGGGGATGTCTCTCTGCAGCAAGGAAGGTTTGTAAAGGTAGAGGGAACACAAATGTGGCAAAATATGAAAAAGAAAAAAAAAATCAAGGTATAACAGAGTCGAAAAATGTTCTATAGTCACAGAGTGTGTGCAGCTCAACAGAGTTTGACCAGTTTTGCAAAGAATAATGGGTATGCAATGCTGACATAGATCCATCTGCTTAGAATGCATTAGATGTCAAAAGGCACCACTGACTCAAGGGGGGGTGGACATTTATGCAGTCAGTCACATAGCTATCTTACTATGTACTTAATTTAAGTCCGTTTCACAATTTCTTTCTCACTTGGGCATTAAAAGTTTTAGTGATTTAAAGTAAAACAATAAAAGAAGTCCAAGGGGGTCCAATACTATTTTTATAGTCACTGTAACCTGCTTATTGCGATGCAATGATTAGTTCATTCTTTCCAAACTGAGGTGGGGATAAAAACTTTCATCAATGGCATAATTCACTTATCAAGAATACCCAGTGCACACTCAGTATCTAGCCTTGCAATTGAAAAGGGATAAAGGGTGAAGCATTTCAGCAGTGGTAATATTACATAGTTAACTGGCAGCTATTTCAATAGGCTCTCAGTGATTTGTGCTCAGGCATTATGCTTCACCCTCTCTCTCCTCAAAGCATAGGGAAATGCATCCCTTAATTGAGAGGATTTCCAGAGGCTTTGTGAGGGGAAAGCTGCGAGCTAGCTCCTTCTCTCCAGGAGAAATGTATTTACAACGCACTCCATCCCCATCTCATTTGTCATTTCAGTGTGGAATAATGTGTATATTTTCCTTCCCTCTTGACACGCTCTCATTTGCTGGGAGGCTGCAAATGTGCATGCTTCTCTTTAAATGTCTCCTTCGCATTATGAAAGAGGACTGTATTTCCATAAATCAACAACTGTGCATATATCCACTAAACTCACTACATGTAATGGACATGGTTAGCAGTTGTGTTTATATTGTGAATGTGGCAGACACTGTGCATAGCTTCTCAGGACATACAGATTCATTTTTGCACAGGCAAGGTATTTTCAGACATAACTACGAGTCTACAGTCATGCCAGCAGCTTCACAAGGCCGTAACGCATGGCCATGTCAGCACACATGCTCATGATGACAATGCTACAAGTTAAGCAGGTATAATATTTAACATGTTCACCGTGGTGTGTTAGCATGCTAGCATTTGCTAATTAGCAGTAAACATAAAGTTTACCATCACCATCCTAGTTTTGTGTTAGCTTGCTAACATTTGCTAATTAGGAGTAAGCACAAAGGAAGGGAATATCATTCATTTTGCAAGTATTTAGAAGTAAGAATCACTAAAGTCAATATGATTTATCATCAGGGGACCAAGTTTCAAAGAAATCCAACCAACTCGTGGCCCAATCCAGCTAAAAAAAAACTTTATTGCATGCCATCCCCCTCTTTGTTCCCATAATTTAAGTTAACTGTCTAATAAAGAAGATAAAATGAATCTTGAAAGTAAGATGGTAATTTCCATTCTAAATGCCACCCTGTCTAAAAATGAAAAAGATCTGCATTTAGACCACCCATTGCCAACTAAATGTGCTGATGCCTATTGTAAACAAACATACAGCTTCACCAGCAAGTCAATACATGTCACCATGAAAGTAGAGTGTTGTGTGTAGCTGTCACAGATAGTGTCGTGCAGGAACCATAACCTTTGTATCGCAGCAGAGTTGTCACAGAGTGGTTCAGTAAACTGGCTGAATGAATTGTGCTCAGTGACAGAGCAAACATCACTTGTGTGGCGAGAACAGGGCTGGTGTTTACTCGGTTTTAGGAGCATCTGCATTGTCCTCAAGAAATATCTACTGAACAGTGATATTGAGTCAATTGCCTTTGCTTTGCCTCAATGTCACTCTTTCACTGAGGAATCTTCATTAAATGTCTTTTAAAAGATAATAGCAGATTTTTTTCAGTTGCACAGCTCCTTGTGCTATAACAAAACAAGGTTAGTGATATGAAGATACAGTTTAATTTGCATGTCTCTGTCATGACCCATGACAGAGCTGAAAAGAGCTGAAAAGTTATTTTTCAAGTGAAAAAGGCCAAACGTGTTTAGCTTGGTTTTTGAGGAGAGGTTTGTTTGTGAGCAAAAAAGCCAAAAATTCACAGATTTTATGATGTCAAACTCAATCACTTTGATTTTCAGACTTTTAATTGGGCAAAAACAATCAGTTTGATTATGTTTATTTCAAATTTGGGTTGATTTTACTCGGTAATATTTTCTACTGTTGTGTGCCCTAAATGATTCAGTGATCGACAGGGAAATAATCATCAGACTAATCGATAACGACCATAGTCATAAATTGCAGCCCCACATGACTCCTATTTTGGAAAAACATCACTTTGCCCAGATTTTCAGTTACTTGCAAAATTTCTGATAAAACACAGCTGCATTTAGAAATGTATCCACATGACCACACAAACTAAAATAATAACAGACCTCCTCGGGTCCTCCTCGACAGTTGCCTGCTCTGCCGAGCATAAAGACAGTTTCAAATGTCTTTATGCTGTTAAAGTGTGAGATTTTGCAGATAGCAAACTGTCCTTCTAGCACATTTGTAATCTGTTGAAACAGCATATAGGAAATACCTGGACTGGTAGCCATGAGCCAAGCCTTTGATTGAACACTTTAATATTGTTTTTCTGTACCACTTCCAACTTTACACACTCCAGACAGACACTCCATCACTCTCTTATCAAGAGCGGCCGTCACAAGCAGCTCTTACAGGCACAGACACAAGTCGACACCGGACTATAAAGCACCGGAGAACTGCTGGCATTTTAAATCAGAGCCTGTTAGCATGCATGTTTCTGTGCTGTATTCAACACTAAATACAAAATGTACATTCTGCACACAGGCTTATTATCTTGGTTTGAGGGAGTCAGTCTAGTGGTGGTGATCTATATTAGCTGAGGCTATTATGAAGCACAGGGTTTTCCCAGACAGTCGGTGAGACGTGTTGCTAGGAAACATACCTGGAGATCGGGGGTGGAGAACTGGTTTGATGAGGAAGCAGAGTTCCCAGCTACTTTCAGCCTCACATAGAAATAACTAAGAAGTGCCATAGGCATGCTGTCTCAATCGCAGAATATTGATTTGGTTTTAATTAAATCTTTATAATTTGGTCTTTTTGATCTCATGTCTGTATTTGTGAGCTGCCTCAGAAGCTTTCCTTCTGCAAGTATAGGATCAATGGATGTTTTTCATAGATTCCCACCAATACCATGACAAACTCATAACTAAGACTCCACTGAGAGCAAGTTTTCATCACAGCTCTGACAGTTAAATTGGCAAAATGTGATTATCATACACACGATGCTTACCTCTGAGATTATAATACTCTGGCATATTGATGACCTTTTCAGAACAGAATAAATGTATTATTAAAGTAATATTGTACATAATTCTAAAGCAGCAAGCGTAAACATTTAGTGGTGTGGAACTGTATATGCTGTAAAGGCAAAATCCTGCGTACTCAGACAGCAAACTTCCACACAGAGGAACATATTTCATTACTTTCGCTTCAAATTCTTAAGCCTCTGTATTTTTTCAATTCTGCGTGATTAAAATCAATATAAAGATCAGATTCAGGATTTTGATATATTTTGCCTCCCAGAAAACTGCACAGCATGGTTGATGGATGGGTATTATAAAGATTTTGGTTTATTGAGTAACGCTGAAGGTGTCATGTTTAAAGCAATGCTGCCCTCATCTGGGTGATACTATTAGTGCTGCCTGCCTGCCACATCACACTGCCTAGATGAGTAATTACCAAAGTGACATAAACCTTTGGCTTGTGTATATATAATTTTAAGGTCATATTAATAGTCTTGACACCACCAGCACCCTACTATATCAAAGCATGTCCATGGTATCTTTGCGCCAGTGAATTGAAGCAGCAGTTATTTAATGGGTGATGAAATTTTAGAGTTGAAATATCTCTGCTAACAAAATCTCATTTCATGATTCTCCTCTTCTATGCCAAGTTTCTGTATTTCAGAGCCCACACAAGGAGACAACCGGCAGAGTATATTTAACCTCTCTGCAACTGATGTGGGCCCAGCAGAGAGTGATTTGGGATCTAACAGACCAGTAACATCGGATCTCTCCAAGGATGTAATCAGGAGCAGAGGTGTAAATCTGCCCAGCGGAGGAGAGAATTAAGCTAATGCAACCAGCAGCAGGGAAGCAGAAGGCCAGGCTGGTTGTATTTCTCCCTCAGTCAGCGTGCTGTCTGCAGGGCTGCCTCCTTAGCTCCCTGAGACGGGCCGTCAAGGCCAAACAGTAATTGGTCAAAGGGGACTACACAGAGAGGGACATCTAATTACTACGAAACATATCCTCGTCATTGGGCCTTGCAGGTAGATGAATGCCTTAAAATGTTTATGTGCTAACCTGAGCCGACTCTATTGACCCAAAGTCCCCTGCCACTCAAAAATATGTTTTCCTTTTTGCTCCATCACTTGGATGTTTATACTTCACTGTGCAGAATGAGTTTGTTTTCACGTTCATCCGCTGAGGGGGAAACATTCCTCTGTGCTTGCCATAAATATCAGTTTAAGGTGTGTATGAATGGGATTATTTTGTGACACCATAACTGTTTGGAAGCCAGTCGTGCTCCATTACGCAAATTCCATAAGAATGATGTGGGAACTTGATGCATTTGGCACACATACAGTTGACTTCTCTGTGAATTAGAAGGCTTTGTTGTCCTAACATCCATATATGTTGTCAAGAAGTGGCATGATGTGACATTTGAAATAATTTATAAGAAAAGTAAGGACATTGATCTTAAAAGTACCCATTATTTACCCCTTTAAACTCGTGAAATGGTTGCGAAAGAGTGCACAGCTCAGCTAGAGGCCCTGTTATAAATGGCTCTTGCAGTGGATATGTCTTTGCCATTTTGAAGAATAAAGACCATCCAGTGTAGAAATGAAGGATGGGCCAGACAGTTGCTCTGCCTGCCAAGTTTTAGATCGCAACACTTCAAGTGTCTTTAATCTCCGGGACAGTCGGGGCTGCTGAGGAATTAACTTTCTGCGATGTATTCAGCAAGACCAGCTTTTATTTTATGTCACTCTGCATCCAGGATGTACATTAATTAGCGCTGATGTCTGTTTTCTTTGTTCCTCCACTGGGGGGAGACTCTGAGAGGGACAAGCCCCTGGCTGCACAAAGGGATAATTTTGTTTACACAGTCAGAATTAATGACTTTATCTGGGCCTCTCATGATTTTATTGGCCTTAAGTGCAGCTAATAGTCTGGTAATTACTTCAAAGCAATAAACAGTTAGCAGATGTCTAACTCATACAGCCACATGGTGAAAGCCAAGGCTGTTTGTGGAAAGCAGGCCTTATTAACCCTGAGGGTCTTTGTTGATTCCAGCCAGTGTTTAGCTGCAATCCCAGCAGTGGAATATGTTGCTCCATACTGAAAGGAGAAGACGCAGTGTGGGTGATTCTCCCATCACCTGCAGCAGTGGTGTAACTCTGCTCTCAGCTCTGAAGGGGCCTGCGGTGGCTCTGCCCTGCCTCTTTGACCCCGCCATGACTGACTTGATCTCCCAAAGAAAAGCTCCCATGATCTCAAAAAGCTCGAGGAAACAGGGGATGAAGACAGACATGACAGAGCAACAATAGACACCCCTCCACCCCCGTCCCCATCCCCCACACACACAGTCAGCAAGTTTGAATTATTACTTTACAATGGCACGGGCGCTTGAGTTTGTCATGTCGAGCCACATTTGACAACTCTGAAATTTAATCTGAGAAAAAAAAAAAGATGGGAAAATTAATGCTTCAACACAACAATTCTTATTTCTGAGGTCTGCCTACTTTTAATCAACCCCAGGCCAAGAGAACAGTGATAGCATGATAACCATATTTAAAAGAAATCCCTACAGCAATTAAAATAACTGAACCACAAATAAATTATATATTAGATTTAAAAGTCATAAGGGATCATGAGGCAATTCAAAACTTCCTTAAAGATTATGACTATTTAAGGAGGATGAAGGATTGAAGTTATTGCTTGAATAGTTTCAGATTCAGATGCCCAGTCAGCAGTAATTAGCTGGACTGGGTGTTAGACACCTAACAGGTTGTGTTGTTTTCATCTGGGGGTTAAATGCCACTTCCCCCCCGTGGAGTCCACTGCTTGCCGCCGCTGTACGGCCTGTGGTCGGGACAACACCTTGGAGCCAAACAATTACATCAAGGTCATGGAGAGGAGGAATGTTCTGCCGATTAGTGCAGGAGTCCAGCAGCAACCTGCGGAGCCCACTCCTCACGGGGATGACAGCAGACCTGCACACAGAGGAGACTTAATAAATCAAAAACTGACCTGTTAAATTCGCTGTAAATTTACAATTTCAGTCGTGTAAATCCTACTCACGCCATAAAATGTCCTCCAGGCGTTAATTCCAGGGGCAAAAAAAAATGAAATCTGTGTGGAATATTGTTCTGCATATTGTATTGTATTGTTCAAATATTATAGGGCGACTAATGTACGCTTTTCAAATTTCCTCTTGATCGAAACTCAGGGAATTTGATTGCTAGAGGTCGGCTCTAGAAACCATGAGAGGTGGTATTGTCCTTCTGATCAAATCAATGAAATTGGTGTACAGTCTGTTATATCAGACTCTTATTGTTATGTGCATAAGTCCCCTTACAGTGTATGAAATAAAGAAATGTGGGCCTTATTCCACTTTGAGAGGAAAGTTACACTTTGAAGGGATCTATTTAAAGTTATCATCGTTTTTCCTCATCTTATTCTAATCTAATAACATTTTACTTATTATACCATAAAAGTTTAAGGGTTTGCTCCCATTCTCAGTATTTTGGGCTGTTGCAACACTTTTAATTTGCCTAATTCAAAAGTGACATTCTCATATTGTTTTCTCTGTTGTAAAACTCATTTAGGTTTGATGTAATATAATGATGTAAATTAAACATCAGACCGAGTTTTATTACAAGCCAGGTACAGCAGGCTGTAGCCGGGCTTCATTGTCAGCCTGCTGGGTGTATTTTTTCCACGAGTCACTTGTTGACACTAAACTTGCGGTACCTGTGAAGTGTTTATTGCAAACGAATTTCTTAAGAGAAGGAGGGTTTTTACAAACACATGTGGGTCTACGTTGTTTGGGGTTGACACTGTCCCCCAGAAGGTTCAACGAGTTCTGACACGGTGACAATCAGTGCGCAGAAAATGTGAATAATAATGAATTCTATTTTCATCCAGGTGTTACGGCCCATATTTATTGTTCATTAATGTGCTGCTAAAATATTTTTAGATTTACATTTATATGAAATATGAGTGATTTGTTTAGTGAATATATACTTGCTATAACTGGAGTCTCTATATACTAACAACAATACATATATTTGGGAACCACAAGAACTCTAGAGAAATAATTATACTAGTGGTCTTCATTAGTACATCATATCTACTAACGTATATAGTGCAAAGCTCTACTTTGTCTTTGACAATTTTGTTTAAAACTAATTCTAAATATAAAGGCTTTGCCATAGCTAACACAAGCTCCCGTGCGTAATTACGCACGGGCACTAGTTATAAGTCACTAACACGCCTTAATGAGAATATACCTTAAAATAACACGAAGCCCAGGGTTGCAGTTAGAGGCAGTATCGGTGTTCATTGATAGGGAAATTGGGGCAATACAACTGGGCTGTAGCGGGACAGAAAAGAGGGGTGTGACCGTCCCAAAAGTTTTCTTCAATGGGCTACCTGTGGAGGAGCGCTGCGCATAAATACTCCTCCCTCTGTGGATGAGTTCAGTCTTGAGGGAGAGACACAGAGACGAAATTAGGTTTTGGGAATCTGGTTAGAGCGGATTATGAACGCTTTTGGACACCAACCATCTAACCAGCAGACCAGCCCCATTCAGCACCACAGCGCTCAGGAAATCCTGGACATGGCCGTGTACTGCGATAACTACGGTGTGTACCAGCAGAACCTCCACCACCATCACCCTCAGAGGCCGCCGACGCACCCCACCAGCTACGGCCTCGGAGAGTACACCTCCCCGTCCACGAACCCGTACCTGTGGCTGAACGGACCCAGCATCAACTCCTCTCCTTACCTTCCCGGGAACAACGGCACGTCCTACATTCAGTCTGGATACGGGTCGAACCAGAGGCAGTTCTTGCCGCCTCCCACCGGGTTTGGTGGGGCAGACCTGGGGTGGCTGTCCATATCCAGCCAGCAGGAACTCTTCAAGATGGTCAGACCACCTTATTCCTACTCAGCGCTGATAGCCATGGCCATACAGAACGCCCAAGACAAAAAGTTAACTCTCAGTCAGATATATCAGTATGTAGCAGACAACTTCCCTTTCTACAAGAAGAGTAAAGCTGGATGGCAGAACTCGATTCGCCACAACTTGTCACTCAATGACTGTTTCAAAAAAGTGGCACGGGACGAGGATGACCCTGGTGAGTGTGGACTATTCAACCAAAACTAGTATTTCAGTGGGATATTTCTATTGAGGCTGCTATTTTTTTGGTCTACAAAGCTATTAAAATAGTTGTAACTGCTTTTAAAACAAACAAAAAAAATGATGATGATATGATGATCCAACTAATTGTCAGTTTTAAAGATTATAAAGATGAAATCATTGTAGATTCAATTTGAGTTTAAAGTTTGTCTTCCATATTTAACCCCTCGTTTTATTTCCTCATCCAGGTAAAGGGAACTACTGGACGCTGGATCCCAACTGTGAGAAGATGTTCGACAACGGGAACTTCAGGCGGAAGAGGAAAAGGAGAGCGGACATAAACGGAGCTGACAGCGCGGCTCTCCCCGTCAAGTCAGAGGACGGCCCGCACAAGCTCTCCGACACCGCCAGCCTGCTGAGCTCCTCCCCGCCCAGCCTGCACGGATCTCCGGCCTCCACTGAGCCCAAGTCGTCCCCGTCTCCGTCCGCGGAGCACAGCCCGTGTTTCAGCAGCTTCGCGTCCAGCGTGAACTCGCTGCTGGCGGGCGGCGGCGGCGGCGGCGTTGGCGGCGACGTGTCCCGGGGCGGGGAGCGGGACTACGGCTCCGGGCATCTCGGGGGACTGTCTCAGACCAGAGAGGGCATGTCAGGACTGGGCTCCTACTCGCCCACTTTAATCTCTCCTCTGAACTCTGACAACAACAGAATGAACTATTACACATCAGTACAGAGCCTCTCCAACCACTTTAGTGTTAATAACCTCATATACAGCCGGGAAGGAACAGAGGTGTAGACTGTCTTTGCCAGTGTTGAGCTGCTCACAGAAAAAGTAATTTATCACTCATTTTTAGCCTTCACAGTCTTTAGTAGCCTGCTGTTATTACTGATTACTCGTGTCTGGTTTAGTAGGCCTCATTGTAAAACTAGCACTGGAAGAGAACTGCCATTTGTTTCACAGTAACACCTCCTAACTGGCTATAAACTGCCTCTTCTTTATTATGGTTTGAAACATGTTTATATGTAGAAAATTAATTAATTCACAAATCAGCCCACTGAAATCCACCACTGAACTGATGGATGCGTACTTTACTTTGGATATTGTTTTTATGCCTTATTGTAGCTGCGCTGGGCCGACTCCCTGTCTTCAAGAAGAAGACTGTGTACAGAAATTATTTTCATAAGACATGTATTTTAGGCTGAATTTTGTTTTGTGTTTTATTTAAACTCATGTCGATGTTTGAATAAAAGTCATTTATTTTAACTCCATAAGTGAAGCTCATGTGTCATTTTCCTACTTCATGACTGTTGCATGAAAAAAGTCAGAGAGATATTCTCCAAGGCTGCTTTCAGACTGTGTAATACTACAATCCTGACATCTTTGGAAGTGTTAGTTACAAGACATGCTTTATTTGTCTCTCAGCAGGTCATTATTTGTCTGTTATTGTACAGACAAATCTATCCAGATAAAACACAACAGGACCAATTGACCTCCCCCCATTTTTTCTGTAGATTTTCAACTTAAATTGGCCATTTAAAATATTTTGGAGACCCAGCTGTGCCTTCTGTCTCTCACAAAGCCAAAAAGCGCCACACAAATAATCAGATTAAGTTCTCAAATGTTTTGATGTTCCAAGAAAGAGGTGAATAAACCGGTTTAAATGCTTTAGAGCCTGTCAGGAAATCTGAAGTCAAGTGGCTGTAAGCAGTAAAGTGTGTAAGACAGAGACATTTTCCGCTTGTCACTTCCAATAGCCCCATTTCAACAAGCAATCGGACCTTTAACTTACTTCCACGAGGTTCAGAAGTTCAGCTTTTTGTCTGGGCTGGATTTGACTCAGACTGCGCCTGTTTGATGTTAACCTGTTTGCTGAATATTGCACCTGTCTCCATCTATTCCCAAAGTCTTGTCACGCAAAACGCTGCCTGTTCCGTGTGTGCCTGTGTGAATCCTGTTAATGGGATTTGTTTTGTTTTTTTTCTTGTTTTTGTCTTTGTATTGGGAACCGCCGTGGACCAGCATCCACTAAACAATTGATGAGAGGGTTCAACAGGATGTAATGCTCTTTTGTTGTGCTTGTGACCCAGGGGACACAACAGAAAGCCTGCTATTGGGGTGAAAATATTAAGCAGCCCATGCAGAGAAAATGTTCAAGTGATTTAACACCCCGCTCCTGTCTTATTTTCAAACAATATAGATACGCACGGAATCAAAGCCTGTAAATAAAAGGAAACACCTCTTAATTGGTTGATAATTGAAATCACTCAGGCGCTCTGTGGTCTGGAATAAAAGAAAAATTAATTGACAAGACTTTCGTGCCCCTTGTTGGAACACAATAGAAGCTGGCAATTCAAGAGATCCCCTCCTGGGCTCAAATGAAAATATTGCGATCTGAAGATCTGGGAACAAATTATCTCCCTCAGGCCACATTTTGCTCTATTATCTGTGGAGCAAGGCCCGGATCAGACAAAGAGGATTTTTGTCATACAGGAGCAGGTTCTCACAGTAACAAGTTTTCTGTTGAAATCCTCATCACGTCGCGTGAATGGAGTCTAAAGCCTTTCCCATTCAGAGGCCTTTTAGTTCTTATTACTGTCATTTCTTGATCCCTCAGTTCAGTCCTGACTATGTGGAATTGTACAATGATTTAGTATTACATGGAAAACTCAATTATATCAGGCAGTTGAGGAATGTAACTGAGTTTATCTACTCCAATAAATTCAATTATATCATGTATGTTATTCTGAAATGAGTCAATCTGCCCACTGGGTGCTTTTACTTTTGGCATTTTATGTATATTTTAATGCTAATGCTTATTCAAATATTTTTGAAAGCAAGATTTTTACATATAACAGAGTACTTCTAAACTGTGGTAAAATTCAATTCAATTCAATTCAATTTATTTGTATAGCCCGATATTACAACAGAGTTGTCTCACAGTGCTTTACAAAGTTCACTGAAATAAACAAGTGTAAAAGATCTGAATACTACCTCCACCACTGATATAAAGGTACAGTCCAAAGCCTGCATACAACACAAACCCCAGACTACATCCACTTGCTTTCCAAGTTCGATTCAGCCCTCTCAGTTCTCAGAAACGTAACGCTCCAGTGCCCTGTGCCTGAAGGGCACATTTACCCGGCTCACATGAATATCAGTCAGGCCACCATGTCTCTGCTCTACCTGCTCGAGGGCCCCTGGCTCCAGGGCTGAAGGCCCAGGCCCAGCAGAATACCTCAGCATAAGGGTAGCTGCCGGTCCCTACACATGCCTGGTGGGCTAAACCCATAATGATGGGTTTCAGCCTCAAAGGGTCATCCCTCCAAGGCGAGGTTGGCTCATAATTGAAGGAGCTGGTGTTTCAGATCTGGATTATTTTAATCCTTTCTTTTTTACAGGACTAGATACAACAGCAAGTCATCCAATGCCCACGGATGGAACAGGGATGGAAGCGCAACATCTGCTTCACCTGCAGTGAGTTTTGCTGAAAGAGAACAAATCCAACTGTTACAGCCGAATTAAATGAACAAATACAGAAATAGGGCAGTTGCTTGGTTTAGATTAAGGTTTATTTTTGGTTTGGGATGTCACGGTATAGATATCGCAACTGGAAAGACGTGAAGAGGAGTTGTCTGCAGCTTGACACCTGGAGGCTTGTCCGCGTTAGTCAGTAAGTGACATGAGCTGGAGTGATGAATCACTGCTGGATAAAGTTGCACTCAGCAAAGCGAGAAACTTAACTCCCATTAGCTGCTGAGTGAGATCTCCTCAACTGATAAATAAGCAACTACAACTAGGACTAGCAACCCACTCCAAAACCTGCTTTTCAATATGTACTGTGCAGGTTTTTGCCATGAATTGCGGTGAAGACTGGTGATGCCGAGTAATTTTAAGATGTGCTTTGCAAGACAATTTGTTGGTTTGTGAGATATTCGGGATTTCAAATGAAAAGATGTGTCCAGAGCCTAATAATTCTCCACAGCCCATATAACACTACCTTACAGACAAATCTGAGGGGTAATATGAAAAGGGAGACTGTGCGTCTGACCCCAGTGAAGAACATGATATGTTGGCCATAGGGGGGCTGATTACTGTCTGTGTCTACCCTGAAATTTCACATCTGTTTGTAGCAGTCAGTGGGCATTACAGGGATAATTCCTTATATTACAGCTCAATCTCTTGAGGAAGTTAAATATTTAAGAGAACAATATGATGACAGCTACTGAGGAAGCCACTATACGGCTGTGAGGAGGAGGGGGTCCACCTCTCTTCACTGCACTTTAAAAGGATTGTGTGTGGAAATGATAGCTGAGGAGAATGTCTATCAATTGGCATGACCTGATTCGGTTTCATCATTCCCCATCCGAGGCCCATAAAAAGCCTAACGTATGGGCCGGTAACGGCATGAGATCCCTGCTCCGGACAAGCAGCCATATGGATTATTTTATACAGAACAAGAGGCATCCCAGTGCAAACTGCTCGGTTGTTGAGAGCATGTGAAAAATGTGGCGACACCTCTAACTACACCACTTGACAAATTCTACATTTCTCTTTGTTCTTTTTATCTTATTATATTTTAGATTAATTACATTCAGATTATGATTCAAACTGGGCTATCATTAAATAATCAAAACTGAATGGTAAAATGTCTAAAAACATGAAAATCTTTTACAATGAAACCAGCAAGTTTTCCACCATACAATAAGTTGTTTTTGTCGAATGTATAATTTTCTTTTATCAGCCTCAAATGTTTCCCTCCATTCTAGCAGTGGAAACAAGCTGGTTTAAAAGTAGGGTCTAGAATTATTGGTGAGCACAGGAAGGACAGCCACTTCAGAGCCTGTGAGGCTTGCCAGCAGAGGAACCTGCTGAAAGAGTCAAAGAGATACAAGGATTAACGGACTAGAACGAGTCCCAGTAAATCCACAGCCAGGGCCTGTCTTCACATCGCTCAGTCTGGAAAACCTATCCCCAAAACAATGTAACTTATCCCCCGCTCACTCTATTGCTGGAATATATTTTGACAAAGTCTTTGTTCTCACATTAGGGAACTGTAGGCAGATCATCTGTTATCCGTGACCTTTGTCATAACAAACCATGGCAGTGGTTTTACACACTGCTGAGAAGCCAGAAAAGAAAGTTCACATCAACTTTTCAAACAAATTATGGGTCATTGTGACTCACTTGAAGCCAAACCTCTATGACATAAAAATGTGTAAATATGTTAAGAAAATACTTGGTTTAATAGACAGCCTTTATCACAGTGGTTATTTTTTACAACTATATAATGATGAAATAACGATCATCTCAATACAGAGAAAGGCTTTCTCATGAACTCCTCAATAAATCTGCAGCCATTCATCACCTACATGAAATTCCAAACCATGACCTTATGAGAACAATATCCAGGGTTCATGGAACATCAATTTCTACGTGCAGTGCAGCAGAACAAATATCTGAGTAACGGCCAATATGTAATCATTTTAGCTCGGTTCAGGAACCACTTGAAGTCTTGCACATAATAATGGTGCATTTGACCTGTCTATGTTGATTGCTGCAGTATGTGAATAAGTTGGACACATACTGTAAAAAAAAAAAACTGAATGATTTAATACTAAATTTTGAAATTAAAGCTGCTGAACTGAAACAGCATTAAAGCTACTGGGGAAAATAGCATGTTTTGTGTTGCTGACGCCTTGCGGTGATACCACCCGGCTCGCAACACCTGCGTGCTGTCATTACCTGTTCTTGACAGACAGGAAGTGGTGACAGATGACAGAGGAAGTAGCTACCCAGAGGGAATCCATTTTACCCGCTGCAGCCTGGACTTTTGGTGGCAAGACGGAAGTGAGGAGATCATTCGGTACTCAGGGGATCCTCAAAATAGCTACCTCTGTACCACTTGTCAGTCATTGTCAGGAGTCTTAAAGGAAGTTATCTCTCAGTGTGAATGTTACATCAGATGAAGTCCCTGTTGTCAAAAGACGCAGTCCACCTGGAGCACTTTTGAACTTTGAGACACATCTTGATGCTCATCTTGGTGCACGTCATTCAGAAACAGATATTGAGCTATGCTTTGTTGCAGAGATGTTGCAGAAGCAAACGAGACCTGACCTTATGTGTTTTTTATGAGAATCTATCTGTTTATCTTCACTGGCTCCCATGATGCATTATTCAGCTTCAGTGCTGTTGGATGCTGGTGCATCTGCCCTGAGGAATTCATTGACTGCCCCCCCCCCAAAACAACACTCACCCGGCCCCTAATGAGACCCCCTACCTCCTGCCTCTATTATGAGGGATGCATACCAATAGGGAGACAGGAGAGGGGAGACAGACTGAGCCTCGGAGACCTCTGGAGCCCTCCATGGCCTAAACCATCAAACGCACCCCTCACAGAGAGCCAAATAATGGGCCTGATCAACATTTAACCAAGTTTTCCCCATGTAAGCCGCAGATGATCTATGGCTGAAGGCTCTAAATGATACCCTTTCAAAAGGGACAGCGATGCCCCCTCCAAATGCTCCTTTTGTGTTTGCCACTAATCCCAACCTGCACTTCAAGGCACTGGCTCACTTCTGAGGCAGCTGCTATCATCTTAAATGGGGGGGAAAGAAAGACAGCGATTTTAAAGTGCTTTAATCAAGAAGATGTAATACCATGATAGGCTGATTACCCCCTTGAGCATGTAATTATATCCCAATCTGTTATTAATAATACTACTATTCACTTCTTTCATTGTTTTATTGCCTGGAATTATTAACATACTGTAATTTCTGCATGGTACGAAAATACAGACAAGGCACTGTTCAACCTTTTTAACACTTAAAAAAATTGATCCAATACTTTCATTTCCCTGTGGAGCACGAGGTTGTTTTAGGTATACAGAGGTACAACGCGCAGGAAAATCAGCCAGGCTTGTGCAGCAGCAGCCCAGGAAATGCTTATTTGCCAGACAAGTGTTCAAACAAACATCAGCGTGCAGCAAGTGCTATGTGTTGACTCTGGTATTGGAGTCTATCATCCCTAAACAGCTTGTGTGTCAACCATAAACACAAGACGTGCACCCTGTCTGGAGAAACAGGCTTCCAGGCTCACTGCTGCTGCTAAAGCTGCTCTGTTAACACGCTCAGTCGCTCAGTCGCTCAGTCTGCCATTGGTACTCATGCCGTGTTTCATGATAAAAACAAGCTAGTGTTTTGTTGCTCCGACTCATTTAACGCAGTCTGTTCCCCTTTGTCACGTGATGGCATTCCAGTGCTGTGACATAATCCAGGGTGCACACGTGCAGCCGTGCATGTTTTCATATGTGCGTGTGTATCCACTCTACACTGATGCTGACAGCATAGCTGAGAGGCAGACATCATCCACAGAAGTGTGTTGACATGGCCCCACTTGACAAGGAGGCCTTTTTTATTCACCATGAGGGAAATTAGGTTTTTACAAGCCTCGGATAATCTGAGGCAGCACAAAGGCGTAATTAAGACAGCGAGAGGGAAGCACTGTATTTAGCCCGTGAAATAGAGACGCTGTCCTGATTACTGTGTGAATCATTAGGTCACTCTCATGACACTGTGTTGACTTTATTTCATTTATAGGTAAATAGACAAGCACACTAAGGAAGGAAAGTGTATGTTTTCCTTAACTTGAGACCCAATGTAAATGGAAACTGTTTTGCCACCTCTCTGAATTACACAGAATCGAGGGACACATACAACCTAATAATGATGTGGCATGTGAATCTTGCATGGGGAGATAATGGTTTATCTGTGCCTGGGTACTCTAGTTAAATTAGCATGTATGAAAAACCAATGGAGAGTCTGGCAGTTTTCATGATACAGTGTCCCTCTCGTCCGCCTTCTTTTGCAAACGAGACTGTGATTTAAAGAGCCTTGTTTTACTCAGGATGGAGAGGCTTTTATACCCTTGTCACTATGACAAGAAAATGGTGCGTAGCTTCTGAATAAAGGTCTGTGGGGGCATGATCAAGTTTTCAGAAGGAATTTTATGGGGGTTTTTTCTATAAAAACATTTTTATTTTCATCCACTGTATGAGCCTAAATGGACCGTTAAAAGAATTGTTGGGAGGCACACTTTTCTATTTACTTTAAGCTATCAGGGACCAACTCACTGACAGGGACATCAAGATTGATGGGACACCGTCTTAATTAGGTGGGTCAGGTCTTGGACAGATAGCTTTGTGCAACTGTCAGAGCCCCTCCCTATATAAAATGTGTAATTATCCCTTTCATTACACTCAGCTTTCAGGCTACCTGATAGAATTCAAAGGGAGGTGTCACTATCTTTTATCATTATGCTAATGAGGCTTGTGACCAGCAGTTAAATCACAATAGTGGGGGTTGAACAGTAGCTATCAAGCTAGTCTGCCAGTCTAGAGGTGAGCCCCAGTCAGGGACCTGTCTGTCTGCAGGGTGATGGGCCATGACATGTCCACAGGGCCACAGGGCATTCAGACCAGGAGGGGAGAGCCGCCTTGGGACACGTCCTGGAGGGCAAGCCCCCCTGACCTCCATCTGCATACTGGGCTGCTCAGACGCCTCTTCAATAGCCATTTAAATATGATTAGACATTAATGACCTTCACAAATGAGCAGACAGAAGATGCTTTGTTGGGGTCTACCTCAGGACTCCTTTGGTATCTGGGCATGTGTGGTTGGATCTTGTAAATCCCCTTTACGTCTGGTACCTGTGGTTGGAAGCTGTAGGCTTTGCAGTTAGCATTCGACAGTGCCAAATGTGGACCCGAAGCACTGCAGAAAGAATTTGATGAAGGGGGAGTGACATGTGGTTAATTTCCATTCTGTTAAATAAGCCAGGCACACTGCCCTCTGCGTACATGTCAACACTGGGGGCTTGTATGGGTCACACGCTAATGACTGAGTTTATAGTTTACCACTCTTCTCTCACTGAATGAACAGAAGGAATATTGCAGATTGCATCACCCCTATCAACACTTTCGCTTTTTTAGAAAGTTGAAATACTCCAAAAACCTCATAATCATATGTGCCTTTATTTCAAATGTACTGAGTGTATCCATCCGTCATTAAGTAGATCCAGTATCTATTATTCAATAAAGGAGAGTGCCTGCAGAGTGGCTACAAAATGACACATGCTGAACTATGCAGGGGTTGGACTGCTTTTACAATTAGATCAGACCATCTATCCAATAAATATAATGAGGATGAATCACAGAGTTGTGCTGTTTTTAATGGTGTGTAATGGTACGAGCGCTGACAGCGTAATAGCCCCAGCTCTATTGACTCTTCTCATTACGCGGCGGCAGAGGCCTTGTCCAATCACTATATTTAACTACCACAGAGGCAATCATCTCAGGCCCATATTACCGGACAGCCTTTAATGAAGAGCACAATCATCAAGCGTTTAGGTTTAATGAAAAGAGCCACCTGTTAAGGTGCATGAGCAGACCTCAGAGACAAGCGACCATTTAGAATGATCCTCAGATGAATCATGGCGGTCAAGGACGTAATGACGGGACGCAATAATCAAATGTTTTTTTAACTGAAGATGCATGAAAGCCCCGTGTGTGTGTGTTCCATGGTTTTATTTTAAACCGTGAAAATCAGATTGTTCATTCATAGAGTTTGTCATGAATCAATAGAATATCTGTAGAGACAAGAGACAAACTCATATTATACTAGATAGTGACGGTAGGAATAGGTATTTCTGAAATAATGGTGTCGTTGGAACAGCACAAAGCTGTTTTGAATCTGGTGTGAACGTCAGGGGTACAGTGTTGTTCTTGCAACAGCCGGAGGAAAGCTCTCTCCATTTTTGTGAGACAGAAAAAAGACTGCTCTCACAGACAATGCATCCTTCATTAGACCACTCCGCCAAAGTCCATATCATATAACCTAAGATTTTCCAACAAAGCCCAATCCACTCACCAATTCTAAAGCAAAAAGGTCATTTAATAAGCCGATTGGAATGAGGATTTAAATGCCTGATGTAAGTGAAAGAGAGGATTCTGAGGATAAACTGGAGTGTTGGCACTGGCTTGACTTTGTGCATGAATTAATTTTTCAGATCGACTCCAAATCTTTCTCAGATATACCTTGAAGTATAAAATGAAAACTTCCCACTGTCTGTCAAGTTGTTCTTGTCTCACTTTTCCTCAGTGACTGCAGGTCATGTTGGATTATTATTTACAGTCAACAGCAATGGAAATCCACATGTGGGACGGATCAAGAGTTTTAAATAGTATTCACCTTCCTGGCTGATGGTCACCTTTTGCTGTACTGTAATAAATGTGCGAAATGTTAGGAAAGTCCTGCTATTGAGTCTCAGAATTTATTTTTTCTTTTTTTGACTTCTCTCGCATATCTCAAGGATTACAAACACACTGTACGTTTACCTCCCTTCCTTTGTCATAGATTTTGTGTGGGAGAACAAGAAAGACATCTTTCAGCAGGATTTACTTTATCTGTACCACTTGAATAGAGCTCCTATGTATTATGTAGGATCAGTGACAATGCTGGTTACATTATTACAGGCACAGATACAGAAAAAAAGACACTTTACAGAAATGTACAAATTTTACAGCCTACAAAATTAGTCATATTCTGCCCTAAATTCTCTCATGAGTCTTATTTTCAAGCATAGAATATAAAACACAGTATGTGAAAAATAAATACAAAGTTAATTAAAAAAAATGATATGAAATTGATAATGAAATAAAATTATAGAATATATAAAAGTAACGATTAATTGTTTGGTGATTATATCAAATAAATAGTTTTGTCCAAAAAAGAAGGACACAATTAGGAGCTGGAGCGAGGTAATGTTTTGCAATTTTGCTTGAAAAATTACTTAACAATCAATCAGTAAACAAAATAGTTTAATTGCTCAAATCATAATGATGTAAGCAGAAGGATTGTCCTATTCTTTCTGTGTTCATTTCATATTTCACACTTTGTCAGTTTTGCTTAGTGTGTATTAACTCACATGCTGTATGAGGAGAATTACCCAGCTTGTCATTTGCTGAATTGAGGTGGTCTTCCTTTTACAGCTTACATAGAAAGCACACATCAAGATAATTGATCAAGAATTTTGTTGCTGATAAAGCTAATGTATTGTGTTATTCTGAAATGTGAAGGCTAGATTCCACTAACCTTTGCATTTAAAGCTACTGTACATCACCAGTGTTTGTATTGCACTGTTGGTCCACTGCACTCACAGACATGGTGTTGTTTTTCACCATGTCCTGGTTGCAGACTCTGGCTTTGTCATACATAATGGCCAGTCCTTTGAGGCTGTGCCAGCTCCTGAACACTCTGAGCTGATTATTTTGACATCTTATGGCAAGTAGAACTCTCCTCTCAGCGGGTTGTGCTTAAGCACAGCGAAGAAGCATTCCTTTGTTAAGTGTTTGTGTCACACTTAAAGGATTAGAAAGCGTTTGAAAAGCACAAGGAATAATGTTTGGAATCACCTACTGAATAGTTTTACTGCTCAGGTTATTCAGGCAATGAACCACAAATTTATTTATGGAGTAAAATTAGCAACTTTGCCAGAATATAGTGAGCAAGCAGTACCAGAATCCGGGTTTGGGCACTGTTCCAGGAGCTGGCAGGGGTTCACTGTATGGAGGAGTATGTGTTACCCATATGATATTTTACCCTTTTGACAGAATGTACATTTATGTTCCCATATTTCATAGTTTCTGTCAGGGTCATTTTAAATCCCCTCACCTGTATCTCACATTTAAATCTTCACATGTAGGCATGTCTGGGTCTAAACTGGGAAAGGGCTGCTAGGATAAATCACGGCAGACATTTCTACTTCGATGGTTCCCATACATCTCCGATTTTATTGTGTCTCAGGATCCTCTGTCTTGATACGGCTTTAGTGTGGTGACAGAGGTTTTTGGTTTCTGACTGGAGGGAGGAGAGGGAATGAGGGCCTCTGCTGGGCAGGTTGTGGCACTGATTACTTCAGCGATACTAATACTGTTCTAAAAACAACTACAACAAAATAGATTAAATAAAGTGAAATATTTCAATCTGAAATGTTTTGTGAAAGAGATTCTTTAATTTACTGGCTGTGAACATTTGAGAGCTCAATACAAACTGTTCTTTTACAGACCAGTTGAGGCTGTGACTCAATAGTTTAACATGTCAACATTAGGATACTATAGTTGCTGTTTACTTATTTAGTATGGATTCTAACTATCACATTGGCATTGGCTATTAGTGGATATCTATTGTACTCTTGTATGCTTATTTATTATGCTGTGTATGTACATTTTATAAGATATGTGTTTTTATATTATCTTTACGGCGCATTTTTAACAGCATATGAAGCTAACTCTATAATTATTTTAATAATGAAATAAATGTTTTTAAAAGATTGTAATTACAATCAAGTTATTAAAAAAAAATCTCACCAACCCCCCCTTGGTATATACAGTAGCCATGTTTTGGTTTTATCTTCCCACATTTTGAGATTCGTGCCTCTGAGTTGACTGTCACCCCAAAACAATGGAGTTGAGTGGAAATGCAACTCCATTGAAATGAGTGGAGAGGAAAGACTAACAAAATAGCCCAGATATAAATATTTGACAACATTTTCTTGATATTCTGGATTATTGCTTATTGGATTATAGGGATGGCTTTTTTTTTTTCTTGAACTACATGTCGCTGTTTAAATTTAGCAAATGTAATTTAGCCATAAAGGAAATTGAATTCATTCACACTGTATTGGCAGAGCTGGAAATGTCAAAACCGGGGCCTATAAAGCCAAAACTGTCAAACTACCTGCAAACTGCGAACAAACCTTTTAAACACACTGCTGGATTCAGATAAATAGATTGCTTTAAAGATCCTGAGTGAGAGATCTTAAAGTGTCAGTCATGTTCTCCAGTTTCAGCTCTCTGAATGACTGAGGGGAGATGGACATCACTTAGGGATCCCCAGGGGAAGAAATTCCTCCCAGACTTAGTGTTTTTCATGCTGTTCCTCGCAAATGAGTTCCCAAGCCATTTCCATTAAGAGACTTGGGACAGGCTTTCCGCGAGCTTCCCAAAATGTATAACCAGCCAAAGGGCAGGGTTTTGTCAAACAAACCTCTGAAGGTGTAATCCATAGTGTTAAAAGCAGAGTGGCTGACCTTTGGTTTAATTCATCCGATGTCTATTTCTTCAACATGAATTTTAAGTTTATGTAAAATTTCAAATACATTTTTAAAAATTTGGTGGAGTTTTGATTCAGATTTCCACACGTGGCTGCTGGCAGACAGGCCAGAGTGTCCTGGTTGGTTGTAAATCACCAGAGGAGAAATGAGTGACGTGTCTCAAATGTTTACATGCAGCCCTTATTCTTCTTCTCAGGATCTGAGAGGCTGGTTGGCAGCGCAGCATATCCCCCCTATGCCTTCTCAGAGGTTGTGTTACTGCGTCCATACATCACCCTGACATGGGTGCACTCATTGAAACGGCCTGGCTAGACCCTGTCTCAGGATGATGACATATTTGCCATTCCACTCAGTGAGGTGTGTGAGCATCTTGTCACTTATCACTGTCATAGATCCACAAGCTCAAACCATAAACACCCTCTGTCCTTAACTCAAAGAGTATATGCAAGACAATTTCACTTCTTCATGTCTTACAGTGCTTTAAGGATGATCTAATTGGTGGCAAGACCTCAGCATTTAGGCTCCGACATCGATACTCCCCCGACCCTGCCTGGGAGTCCCCTTCAACACGACTTCCCTTGCTCCTCCTGGGGGTAATGAAGGGAGGAAGAATGTGGAGGGAGGAAGTAAGTTTCCTTGAGGCAGATTGCTGGATGGAGAGGCTGAGAGACGGACAGATGACAATGGCAGGGAGGCCGGGGCCTGAGTGTCGCCTCAGGGAGACCTACACATTGCTACGTGTTGGCTCCAGCCGCTATGCTAAGTGCACCGAGCTGAGGTCTTCACAGCGGATTTGGCAAAGTGATCCCTTCACCCACCCCCCCATCCATCTCCTTCCCGCCTCGCCCCTCTCTCCTCTTCCTCCCTGCGTTGACACCCAACCAGGAGGTGATGAGTTGACACAGAGGGTGAAGACAGCGTTATCTCCACCATTACCGCTTTTGTATCTTTTTTTGGTTGGCAGTCTAATTTTTTAGGCAGCTTAATTTCTTGGGCATTTCTATGTTTTTCTTTCTTCTTTTTTCAAGTGCATATAGTTGTCATGTATGTATGCCTGTATTTATCCATGTATGTGAGTATTATAGCTTGACTGACTTTTTTTTCACACAAACTGATACTGATATTCAAAAAAATCCAATAATGCAGATATGATTTTTCTTTTTCCATAAACTTATAACAAAATAATCTTGTTTTTTTTCATTCTAAATGGGACATTTTACAGTCATAAAATCAGCCTGTCAGTGCTCTCTGCTGGAAAAACATATTTATCGGCTGATGAATATATTGATACCAATATATCTGCAATAAGTTGATATTGGTTTTTAAAAGGATAATTTGAGTTTATTGCAAACAAATTCTTGTTTCATAGTTTTGGCCATCGTGTCTATCAATAATAATACACTGTATTGACAAAAGTAATTACTGAGATCTGGGAACATGTAACATTACTAAAAAGAAGTCTGGTAGGGCAAGAAACTCAATTACAGTTTTACATGAAAAATAAACTGATTTAGATAATCTGGCTAAACTGTCTAATCAATTTGTGATTGTGTTGCTTGGCCCATTCTCGGCACATCCAAAATCTCAACAATTACTGTAGTGAGTATAATGTTATCAGAAATTATGGTTAAAACTACAAAATGACATCCAGATTGCAATAAAACACAATTATCCTTTAATGGAAGGAGGCCACGTTTGTGGTGAGCGAGGGGTCATCTTGTTATATAGGCTGACAAATTGTTTCATACACATGCAAACAGGCCTGAAGCACTCCTGATCCCTCCAGCAGTCAGACACCGTGTCTCCATGTCTATGGTGAATGACACTGAACATCGCCTCCTGTAGAGAGGCCGCATTGTCTCTTTTGCAGGAATTAGAAAGCCGATATCAAATTCAGCTCTATTCAAAGAACCTCTGTTTTATTAGAAAGACAGGCAGGTGATTGCAGCTTTTAAGACTTTGCATCACAGGCTGAAAGCCACAGAAGCACAGGTCAGAGGAGAAGTGGAAAACTTTGTGATGAATGGAGTAGAGGTGTAGAAGTATTGAATTGCAACAACATTCCTGAAGGTAAACTTAAGGTATTGAGGTGCTGTTGTAATTTGCAGTGTCTTGTGTCATGGATCCAATCCCTCTCCTTTTTTATCCCCATTGCACAAGGTGTTGATGTTGATGTTGAGGTGAATGGCTTGGCAGATGAAGTTATATTCTTTATGACAACAGCCCCATGGTTTTTTCTTGCGGTCAGCGCCGTAAATTTCAGGCGGGTGTGACAATGATTGACGGCCTTATGACAGAGCTTTGCAAATCCTTTAATCCGTTCATAAAGCTCAATAGGGGGCACTTGATGCACTTTATCCTTGCGCCTCTCCCCATCTGGCTTCTGTAAAGACACTCAGTGCCGTCAGATGCTCTGAGAGCCTTGACAGGAGCTGATGACACGCAGCGTTGAGAGCTTTTATGAGACATGGTGTTTTAATCACAGAAATTCACTCAGTGTATTAAGATAACATAAAGATGGAAGGAGGCACTCTTTAACCTCCACACCCTTCTTTTTCACATTCACCTGAAGTTTTTGCCCTAGAAAAAAGTGTTGTTTTTTTAAAAAAAAACAAGGGTAAAGAAATACTGTATGAGGCTGACAACAATTTATATGTGCTGTCCCTGGGTGCAGACTGCTGGAATCTGTGGTTTTATGGCCATGTGGATTTGAGAACAGCCTGCAGTCTATGACTGAGTGTCTTAGTTACAGTTGAGTGTCTGTGATCTATGGATTTGTGTCCCGCTCCAGTGACAGTCAGAGCTCCTCCTTCACACAGGAGCCTTTTATCTCATGGAGACACATATGAACCTAGAAAACACCAGTAGATACAAACTCAAATGCAATCTAAGATAATAAAGTAAGCACATTTTACTTAAGATTGTTGTTTTCTATAATATTCCAAGTATATGTGACAGAGACAAAGTATTTAATGGTCATATCTAAGTGTATAGCAGGCATTATTTGTAACAAAAAAGTACACATATGATTATTTAGTTATTTGGTTACAATAAAAGCAAATATTCCTACTTATACTACAAGTTTAACGCAGGGATTTGTTTGAGTCATTTGATTCAGTTATTGAATGCTGCCTTCTGGTGCAAAGCTTGAGTAAGTAATGCTCCTGGTATGAGCTCTCTCTGCTGTGAGAAATGCTTTGTGTGTATGTATGCTGTAGGTCTGATCTCTTCTGATGCAGAGGATTCTGGTTAAATTGTGGCTGTGAGTGTGTTCATGTGAACAAAATAGAATCAGGTAAACCCATAAAAATCGTATGGGCTGTCATCAGATAATTGCATAGAAACAGCAAAAACTAAACCTGCAAGTGTGTATACCGAGGTCCAAGTCCCCACTGAGGCACTAGAGGCAGCCAGGAGGTCAGGGCCATCACTGAATAAGACTAAAACAGGTGGTTTAACACATGTACGCCACTGTCAGCTCAGCCTTAATACACAGTATGTTACTTACTGATTAAACGCCTAGCTTCAGTGTGTGAATGTGTGAGAAAGAATAGTCTCCTCCAACTTAGATTCCTCCTGTTTGAATGATGTGTGAATGAGGATGTAATGTAAAAGCGCTACAAATACAGAACATTTACCATTCAACTGAAGACAGTCAGACTCAGCGCTGAATGCGGGGGCCATATGAATGGTGATACGTTCACTTTCTGAGAGTTAAAAGAGTTACAAAAACAAAAGTGAGAAAGAAATTCTCACAGAGCATGTTAGTTAACGTTTGTTTATGTGTGCTGGAGGAAAGGCAATGTCTGCACGCCCCAATTTGAAATGAAGAGAGACCGAGCTCTTATTGGCATCCCAGCTAGACAGAAATGGGTCACAGACAGCTCTGTATACAAGATATCTAAATATGTAATGTGAGATATGAAAGAAATGTACACACTCAACGTCATATCAGCATAACACTAATAACATCAGAATGTTTGCATATATATAAGGAAAAACATTTCACTTTCCCAAAGATCTGTAAATATCTTATCTTTAAACACTGTCTTATATCTTTTTATCAGTTTCTTCTATTGACCATTTGAAATAATGGATAGTGGACTTGAGTTGTAATGCAAAAATCTATTGAATTCATTGCAATATTGCTTTTTTACCGCCTCTGAAATTCACTGTTGTTAATGTTAAGTGTTTGTTTATGTCTGCGGGTCAAATGGTGCCAGTTCAGTTGAACTGAGTGCTGTGTCAGTAGGTTAACTGTGTGTCCCTACGTGTTGCACCCACTGATATCTATCACACCTGCCAATCAGGGGCACATTAATCAACAATGGTGTCAAGCGGCATGGGGCAGAGAAAGTGCTCGGCCTTCCCTTCATCCATCATTCTCGCTGTAAACCGTCATCCAGCATCAGATGTAGATTTTTTTTTTTTTTTTCTTTACCACACAGACAGATTGGTCGGAGAGATTCTGCACAGATTGATTAGTTCTGTTCAGTTTGTCTCCATCATGGGTTGTGAGACCTGGCTTGATACTCACTCTGTCTTTTTTGCTGTCTCTCTGTCCTGGCCAGGTAAAGTGGAGAATTGGCTTCAGGTAATTTGGAGAAGATCTTATCTTCTGTTAACAGTGGAATGACACCATAATGGAGCAGCAGGGGTGCAATTACCTTTTAGCCCTTCTCCTCCTCCTCGCCTTCCCTCTGCCTTCACCTCAGCCTTCACTGACAAATTAAGATTAATGACAGAGATAAGTAAGGAACCTGCCTACCCTCCAATATCGCACGGTCAGGTTGAGTGTGAGAGCACCTCAGGAGAACAGCGAGGTACAGGTGATCACTTGGTGTTATTCTCTTATACCTGTTCCCTTTAAATCCTCCCTTTAACTTTAATGATCTAAATTCAATTTGGACTTTTTTCTTATACCATTAAAATGTGCAGTGGGATGCAGGGTTACCTTGCAAATAGCAAAAAGATAAAGTAAAATATTACATGTAAAACTATATAAAGGAGTGAATACAAATAGACTACTACTTCTTTTTTCTCTATTCCTAAATTTTTATTTCCTTTGAAAAGTTAAATGTTTTCCCCAGTTTTGTGTTTATGTCAATCAGTTGCATACATTTGAGCCATTCAGTGTGAATGGTATGAAAAGCCAATAGAGAAAGTATAGAGAAGAGTAGTGTAAAATAAATAAAACCATTAGAGTAAATAATAGACAGCAAAGAGGAGTAAATGTGTGTAATGTGGAAAATGTGTGATGTGATGTGTTTCAGCTGTTATTAAGTCGTGACATAAAGACAGGGCAGAGCCATGAAGTGCCATAAATGTTCATTACCTCATTGGAAAATATAACAGAGACACACACAGCTATCTCACTGCCACTGAGGAGGAAAAGGGACGCTCAGTAGGAATAAGGATACCAAATGAAAAGGCTTTGGGACATGAGTGGCCTTTTCGTGTTGAATGGCTCAAGAATTGTCTCTGAGGAAATGTATTTCGCTTTATTTAGTCCCATTTTTCATTTATAACGCCGGATCTATGGATTTATATGGGAAAAACCTGCCCAGGTGTTTGTGAAAGTGTTAAAACAAGTGTCCCCTTCCCCCTACATATATACACCTGCCCATACCTCTCAGCTGTCAAATTAACTTCCAAAGGTGGAAGGAGACCAGACCCCTTCCCCCAACCCACTATGCCCCATCAGAGTGGACTCTACATTGCTAAATGTGTGCCCCCCTTGCCCTGCAGCTGGAGGTGTCTGTTTCACAGGCCTCTGTAATGCGGGACCTGGGAGGATAAGGTTTCACAGGTACAAAAGTTTCCGCTTTAATCCTATCACACAGAGTGAGTGGTCAGGGCTCAGGGCTTCCGCATAATCTCGGGTTTATCCATTCTGGTGGGCCAAGAGACACAGAATATGCAGAGAGGAAGAGATTACTGCCCATCTCTGATTTTATTCAATCAATGTTTGCACAGCAAACGGCGAGAGGGATCTCTCAATAGCAATTCAGTTATTCCACACCTCAGTGCACACAGGAGAAGATCGGCGATAGATACAGTTAAATATCTCCTCTGGCAGCTGTTTAACAGGTTGATGTTTAGTGTAGAGGGATCCTACAACCATTTAAAATGCCTTTATTCATGTGTGTAAGGAGACTGTTTTTTCTTATCATAGCCAAAGTGGGATAAGTAAAGATACGTACTGCATATATATATGCTAAACAGAGAATTTCAGAAATTGAGTTAAGTCAACTTTGAGTATTTTGTTGTTGCATGTCTTTTAGTTTAGTGACTGGCTGTCGTTCAGAGGTCAGACTAGATTTAAAAGGGTAAAAAAAATAAAACAAGAAGGTCCCTGATGGCTGACGGATCTGTGCTGTTTTGTGAAGAGCTTATCAATTTCACAGCAGGTGATTCTTCACTGAAACAGGCTTTGACATGGCCTCCTCTGGAGTAGACAACCTGCCCCGGCTTCACACTGGGTCACATCAGGCTGCATCATGAATATTTTAGCAGGAGTTTGATGACAGGTGAGAAAACAGATGTTAACTTTTGAATATTGATAAAGCCTTTGATAGGCTAAAATACAGAAATGTATCTACTAATGGCTAGTCTAAAATTTAGGTTCTCCTACCATGAAACTCAGAAGGCATGGTGGATTTTCTACACAGCTAACTGCTATTTCTGTCGGCCTGAAATGCTTTCTGTCCATTAAAGAAAGCATGGATTCTACGAAATTTAATACATATTCACACTGACGAGCACAAAGGAGATTGCTGCATCCTTTCACAGGTCCCTTGAAGTGTGAGACTTGAAGGAAGAGTGGTTCTTTTGAAGGCAGGTAGAAGGCGTTGCAGGGCTGAGAGGTGCTGGAAAGGGCATGTCCAAACAGACTTTAGGCCCTGAGTGATGGGACACGGGAAACGGTAACGGGACACCTCACCCCTGCTCTCATGTCAACACAGTCATGTGAATCACAGCTGTGAGAGCGTCTGAAGATCTAGGAGACAAGAGTCGCCGACTCTCAACAAGATCTATCTCAGCTTCTACCGAATCGGCAAGCTTTGTTTCGATCATCATACAAGTCAGAATTGCTTGTTTTGTTTTTTTTAAATACTTTGAAATGGATTAAAGAGATCTGTAATAATTTTTTCTCTCTTATCAAGGCTTCTCCAAGTTGTTCCCACATGAAAGTGGATACAGTTAAGGTGCAATGCATTAATGGAGTTTACAGGGCTCGACTTTGGCACTGTCTCTATCATGAGCCATGAATTGATGAGGGTAAAGTAATGTAATCCATGTGGCCTGTGTCAGTGGGCCAGAGGGTACTACCCCAGGAGGTACTAATGCAGTCGCTAGGGGGTACAGTACGTGGAAAGATTGAACAGTATCAAATTATATTAAAAAAAAAGAAGTTATGATTGGATTAATAATATATTCACATATTGAGTCAGCTACAATTGAGAGCAAGTTAAAAGCAGTCAGCAAGCAAGCAGAGAGATAGTTAAAAAACTGACAGTAATGGATAAACTGTCAAAATAGTTAGCAAAAAGTACTGGATAGTTGAAAAAGAAAGCAAAATCAATGAATTAATGAAGTGTTGAAAGTGCTTACTAAAAGTAAAGGATAAATAGTTAAAATAGCTTAAGTTTAGGTATTTAAACCATGTATTTGTTCTGTTAAACATGATGAGTGGACAGAAAAGTAATGGCTAACCAGTTGAAACTGTAGGCTAAAAGTAACCGATAGATGGATGAAACAATCAGCTTGACCAAGAACCAAACATCGACAATTCTGTTATATGAAAACATTATTTTAACATTAACCGCTTTATATAATTGAAGTGTTGAATAACATCCCATTTGAAATAGGACATGTGATGTGAAGAGGCCCAAGAGTTGGCACGACTGACACGACTGAGGGGGGACATGTGTTGAAATGGTTGGTGTGCAGGTTTCCAAACATGGGAAAGTCTCCTGGATAAGATGTCAAGATAAATACTTTGTCGTTCTTTAAGTCAGACCACTTGACAGAAATATCCCATAATTACAAAAATATAAAAATCTTTTGCTCTTTCTTTCCACTTTCAGGGTTGGGTGATGACTTTTGGCATGACACGTCTCTTTGCATTTACGTCCTCTCATCGATAGAGGGCAGCAGAGATCCACAAACATGATTTACTCATCAAACATGTATGTTTTGTGCTTGTTTTGCAGCCTGAATAAAAGGCTTTCAGTAAATCTGGAACATCAAATGACAAAAAGACAGAGAGAAGTTGGCTGTCATCATCTGCCTCATCTTTTCTGTTTATTTACATTCACTTATTTTACACAAACTATTGATTCAGACACATTGCACACAAAAAATGTCATTGCGGTTATGTATAGCTGTGACGTGTAAGACATGCTGATGTGCTGAAGCCTTAAAGATGCATTAGATTTTTATCACTCTAAGCCAACAGCCATTAAATTATTTTCACAGAATAAATAGATTTGTCTGAATGTAAGTTCAAAGTCAAAAAGATATGAGCCTGGTTTGATTAATATACAACTAAACTAATTTTATTAGCAAATGACAATTTAAGACCTTCATGTCCAATCAGATTAAAACACTGAAAAGATAACACCTTTGCTCATAGTGTAAAGACAATAAAAACCCTGTGTTATTCAATATATATTCTTATTGTACATTAAACAAGCTGTACATCCATATTTTACTGTAAATACATCAAATTTCTGTCTGTAATTCTCCATTACAGTATGTTACTCCACAAAGTCTTGAGGAACAATTTATCACTGTCACTGAAAATGGACTCCATCGCAGGCCACTAATACATCATTATCTCCTTGGGTGCGTCCTCGGTAGGCCTCTGCTGCTCTCTCCTCTGTGTGTAGGCTGCGTGGTCGTACATGTAGATCAAACCAATGGCGAGGAGACAGAGCACCGTGTAAGGGATGATCAGGTAGTATCCGAGCAGCATCTCTGAGGTCTTGTTCCTAAGATCAGCTGTCTCAGCAAACCTCTTCACCAAACCCTCTGCCATGTCGGTCACGGTGACATTCACCGCAAATATGATGAGGACCACAACAGACAAACATGCTGTGGGGGAAAGAGAACAATTAGTAGAGTCATAAATGAAAGAATGGGACAAATACCGTATCCCACCCACCACTTAACTGTCTACAGCAGTGATTCTCATCAGTGCAATGCAAAGAGGTACTGATTTCTAGCAATTCCACATCTGTAACTCCGAGATGTTTAGGGTTCCAATATTTCCAACGTACCGCTGAGAGAGCTGCAGGTGTAGATGCCAATAGGCCCCATGTAGGTCTCATAAGGGTTACTGACACTGTTGTAGAGGGATACAAGGATGCTGCAGGCCGAGAACAGCAGACACACAGCCAGCAGGCACAAAACTAAACCGTGCAGGGCCACAGGTGTAACTCCTGTTTTTGTCAGTGTAGGAATCACTGCACACACAGACACAGAGACACAGTAGAAGAAGTTCACGGTTATAGAAATTAGTCCAGCTTACATGCATTATACTATATGACTATACTATAGTTGTATCTAGCTATTCAGGTAGTTTTTGTTTTGAGATATCTGTCTCAGAGGAGTTTTCTTTGAGACCACTTTTGACCGTGGAAATAGTACCAATACGAAGACAGTGTATTCTTTGGGAATATTCAGCGTATGAGTGACACTGCTGTTGAATCATTTCAATTCAGTGTTTCAGTGCTCTAGTTTGGAAGATGGAAACTCAGAGACCAATATCTCAAAACCCGGGAAAACAAAACCAAAACTGTCAGCGTGGCTACATTCTAGAGGTCTATAAATGAGAAAATGTCCTGGGTGAACTAGGCCTTTGAGGGCCCTAGGAAGTTACCTTGAAAATTCTCGGTGCCTCCAAACGAAGGGCAAAAGTTTCTGATTAAAGTTCCAGTAAAAAGCTCCAAAGTGATCTCAGCGGTTCCGTTGTCGAAGTCACTTCCAGCTCTCGTGCACTCCATGCTCGACTTAGCCCAGTCCAGTGACATGCTATACCCCATCACACCAACAGATATGGCAGTGACCAGCGCACTGGAAATGTAATGCAGAATCTTCTTAGTGGAGGGCATTATCGCTGTATTCCAGTTGCACTAATTCAATCTAAATCACAGCGTCTCTTCTTTGAAGCTCTGATGAAGCCTCAGATCCGAAGTAGGACCCTCTGATCCACTAAAAACTCTGTGTATGAGTTACCTTCCTGGGTGGAGTGAAATGTGGCCATAAAATTTCTAGATTATGACTGTGACCTTTGGTTTGGAAGGGAAAGACTGAGGTGGTTGTCATGGTGGGAACACCGGTTTCCATTGACAGTTTACACAGAAGAATTTTACCATATGTGGTCTCAGAAAACAAAAGAAAATCATATCTGTTGTCACTGTTGTTCATCATCTACACACACACACACACACACACACACACACACACGGTCATCATCTACACACACACACACACACACACACGTTCACATTCTTGGATCCAAAGTCCTGTTCTTGAAATTGTAGGGTCATAAAACAGAATGCAGATTAATTATTTACCCATCTGACTAAAGAAAAGTTACTGGAAGAGGAATGGTCATCTGATCACACGTTTATGGGCTGGTATCATTTCAGAGAAGACACGAGGGTGTGTTTGATTCACGAGTGAGATGAGAGATTTCCACTTAAAATGTAAGACTTTCACACAAATAATAAAACAAGTGAAGATGACAACCTCAGAGAAACTGACATGCTCCTCTCGGTGTCTTTAAGTGTGTGATTCTACTGGTCAGTGTGTCTGATTTGAAATGAAGCTGCTTTTCAAGACAAGACAGAGAGAGTGGCTGTATTTCCAGCACCAATGGAGCTACAGTTTGAGGCTTCAGGAGTTTCTGGTTCCTGTTTAAAAATGGATAGGAGGCAATCAAAAGAATCTGTTTATGTTTTAGCAAAATGTTCCTACCAATCCTCTTATCTCTGGGTGTAATTAAATTAGCAAAGAGCTCATTACATCACACTGTAGGGGATACATTTGCAATATGACTTGGATCTTTTTCTCTGTTTTATTTTTTTTATGTATTTCATCATCTTAAAACAATGTTTGACACTCTGAATACAGTTATACAAAGAGGAGAGGTAATGAATAAGCACTGGTAGAGGCTTCCCCCCCCTCTCTTCCTGAAACATTACTTTCCTTGAAAATAAAATAATAATAAAAATAAATAATGTAAGTCTCATATAAAACGGATTCAAATCGATCACAATTATTTAAATAAATAAAATATAATAAATAAATATAATAAATAATAAATAAATATTTAAATAAAATAATTTAAAAAATGATCAGTGATGTTTTTGACCATTGATAACCCATAGTTTTATTCCAGCAGGGACCAAGTGAAACAGTAACAAAAGCAAACATTTCTATGGATTCACAGGGACAAACTGGAGATCCCTGTGAGGAAACACGCTGTAGTAAAGTGTGCGGCCAGACCGTGGCTCCCTCTGTTCGCCAAACAGGGAGCGGAGCCGTGAGCTCGCTGACAGCCAGCTCTGTTATGTCGGAGTAAACACAAACTCCTCCTTCCCGGTGACAGGCGGCAGCGCTGAAGCATCGCCTCGCCTTTTCCAAGACAATCTGCGCCCGGGACTCAATGTCGAAGCCATCCAGGTGAGTGCTGAGGTTTCCTTGTGTCACCGCGCCATCGTTTGCATGTTCACACTTATTTTGCGCGCGGGAAACGTCAAATTTCCAGTCGTTTTGTTTCTCCCAGTCACACAGACAGCCTACAACGGCGTGTTACCTGTCCGTTACGCACAGCAGCGCACGGTTGCTTTTTCTCACATGAAGCGTCCATTTCAGGTGCGCGTTGGTGTCTAACGTGGCAGTGATTGTAATCATCGTTATGACCCGCGGGGGTTTATTGTGCGCTTAAATTGGAAGGAGATGAGGTGGTGGTGGTGGTGGTGGGGGGGGGTGTTCTCTGTTTGACAACCTGCAGCCGACTTCAGTCAACCCGGTGCGTCAATGTGGGTTAATGGAACAGGCGCAAGGAGTTTCTGTTCCCATATCTCCTCTTGGTCTTTATTTCCCCTCCTGTATCTATTGTTTGGCAGTCATGAATGAAGATTGTGGTTGTTTGCTTCATATTCGGTGGCTGACTGCTTGTCAGTGTGGGCTGCAGTTGAGCCAGTTTCAACATGTCGGTGAACAGGGGCTATTTTGGTAGGCTACTTCATATATCATGGATGGATCTGCTAAGACTTGTCACTGTCGGAAGACTCTCCTCCAAATTTTTTGAGCTCCTCTCTTGCTTAATTTTTGGTTACGAAATGTAGTGTCGGCTCCATACATTTGAATTTTGTCGTGGTTTTCAATGAGTTTTGGACATAACATTATGGGAAAGTGTCTCCCTGAGGAGGTCAGAGGTCAGGGTCAGCAACAGATCAGCATCCCTGGAGCAGATTGTTCGTGGCAGCGGGCTGGGTAAAGAGAAAGGGAGGTGAACTGCTGCACCAAGTCTGACAGTTCACATAAATGAAAAGTTAAATGAACCAAGACGACAATGAGACTGTGCTCAACTGGTCATTAACAAAAGAACAGACTTTTAAACAGAAAATGCATTCATAGTATTATAGTGAAAGTAATTCTCCATATTTTTGTGGTCAGTTCTGCCTTTTAATGGCTTGGTACAAATAGGACCAGCATGGACTGATTCTGAGGGCTAAATGCTGCGCTGTTACTGTATTTTGGGCCATAACGTGTCAACATGTCTGGACAATGAGCTAAGTTCATTAATGTCACAGACACACTGCTAAATTACGCATAATGAATGGTGTAGTCTGTGTGACAGGGCCAGGTACTGCACACTGACCGGGGCTGCCTCAAGGATCAACAGATGAGTAAATAAGACAAATTTAAATGTCATCTCGAGTCCTGCTGTCAGAATCAACAAGCTAAAAACACAGGGTTGTGAGATCGGCCTGAAATGACTGAAGGGCCGAACAGGTGGTGTCCTCCAGTTCTGATCCGCTCTGCTCCTTACCATTAAAAAGACAACACTCTCAGAGACACCTGACCTCTCTCCAGTCCAATTCTCTAAACACGTCGAACCTGCCAAGTGAGCAGAGGTCATCTGTCTTTTCCCAGAGACCAGCCTGTTATGTCACACAGATGTGGGAGCTTTTTCCAGATGTATAATGAACCTCCTGGCTGCTTTAAACTAGTCATTTAGCTTCACACTCATGTAGCAGCCTCCCTCACCTTGATTTTGTCTTGACTTTCTCTCTCGTCTCATACATAGAAAGTCTGTGTCTGTGTGTGATATTTCAGTGTGATTCCATTTCAGTTATACAGTATGAACCTCGGGAATATTGGCAAATTGCTGTGGCAGGGGCTAATGAGGATGCAATGAAACAAACAAACAGTCAGAGAGCCAAGACAAATGAGACAAATGAGACTGTGAGGATGCAGGAAGAAATAACATTTGACTGCAGAGTGCTGTCGGCAGATTGATTTGGCTTTCAGCGCGTTACTGTTCGTGTTTGACTTCAGTTAATTTCTCTTCTCTGAGGCCAATTTGTATTTGAAACCTACACTGAAAGATACATGGTGTACATTTTTTATTTCTGCCACAATCAAAATGAAGAGACTATCAACTGTATATATCATGTGCAATGACATATTTCACTGGGAGAATTAATTTATTACAGAAGCAAAGGTGAGACTGAAGGTTATACTTGTGTCTAAGTCGGCAAATAAAATTGTGCAAATACTCAACAGGTTTATTATTGCAGAAGCTATTTTCAACCTACACTGAATTGCTGTTTATTGAATCTGCTTTTTTCAGCTATACCTAGAACTATAAAATGGCATATTGGAGTGCTTGTGAAGTGAATGTTATTTGAACGTGGGTGTGCAGTACAAAACGGACCAGATGTGGTGATTAATGAAACCCACAGTGAGGTGGAGAGGAACGAGTTGTGCATATCTGAAGTCTCTAACAGCTTGCTGGGTTTATACCTCAAATTGCCAGACCCATGTTAATCCCCGCAGCTCGCTCACCACTCTGTCTATCTGCCACCTCTCTCTAACACTTGGAAACACGCAGATTCTAACTTTGAGCTGCTGCGGAAAGACTGCACACTGTGCTGTGCTCTCGCTGAGGCTGCAACCCCACTTAACTACTCTCTGCTTGAAGGTACACTCTCTCCTCAAATAGGCGGAGAAGGAACTAATTGGTATAAAGTTTCAACAATTAGGTAGTCAGATAGTTGCCGGCAGAAATGGTTGTAGTCAGCCTTGAGCGAGGGTTCATGAATTAACTGTCATAGTAAGATTTTCCTTTTTGATACAAATGACATTCGTATCCAACCTGTTAGTTTTCTGCTTGCCTTAGTGGAGGCTTGCTAAAGCACATTAAGCTGCAGTATGTTGCAACCGAAGGCTTGTTTGTGCTTGCGGCTAGTGCTACAGAATGCAAAGCCTGCAGCCTGCCTTTGGATTTTGGCATCATGCTTAAATGATTTAGTAATGACCAAACTTATTATAAGTCATGCCGAGTGAGGAGATAAAAATTTAACCCTCACCTAACCAGGCAATTGGATCAAAAACTCATGCAAAGTAAAGGCCAGTGGATGGGGTTGTTGGGGGGGGGCAGCCGTACAGCTTGTATTGAATGTGACATTGTATTTAAACAGGAAAGTGTGAGCTATGATTGAGGATAGTGCCAGAGCAGAAACGAGAACAGCAAAAGCAGAGAAAGGAGAAAAGAAGCATGTGAGCGGTGTATTGCTTCCTGCTTGGAGGACTTTGTTAGGATCTGGAAAACCCTGCAGCCTCACAGTGAGGTGGGACGTCAGTGATGCAGAGAGGGTGTGTCTCCATCAGAGGAGACCCTATTAAACACATGGCTGCTGCGAGGACAGTCTACAGCTGTGCAAACTGCTACCTGCAGCCCTTCCCCTTATCCCCTTATCCCCCCCCCCCCCCCCCCCCACCATCTCATCTGTGTCACACCCAGAGCCAGCACATCCGCTGCTGCTGCTGGGGAAGCCGGGTGAGACGCTGCTGTAGCTTGTGATTGATACATGTACAAAGACAAGCTGTGCAGATTTGTGTTTGTTTACTATTAGCTGTGTTTAGGACTCAGCTGGGCCACTGCCGCATTGGAACAGCTGGACAGAGATCAAGGTTCTGCCTTTTCAGATGCGTCAGAACTCACCCACCATCTGTTCAAAGGAGGCATTGTAAATTGCTCCTCTGAGATAACAGTGAGGTTGAGCACATGAGGCACAAGAGAGGGATAATATTTTGAAGAGAAGTTTCAAAATCAATTTGTCGTTCCAAAATAGTGCCAGGAACCCCATAAAACCAGTCCACCTCAGTTAGCACCTTTCTGGCACCTTCAGTCAATAGCACAAATATCAATTTGTGATATTGACTGAAGAGTCAACCACAGCAAAAATGCCCAAACATCTGATGACTCCAGGTAAAATGTGAGAATTTACTGCTTTTCTTGGTCTTACATTATAGTAAATTGAATATTTGGAGGTTTAGACTGTCACTTGGGCAAAACAAATCCACTCTTTTAATTTTAATAGACCAAACAAGTAAAAGAGAAAATAATTAGCAGATTATTTTGATAATGAATTGCAGGCCTAGAATCAGCTGTTATTAATCATTGCAATACTGGAATTTGAAAGTTAAATCCAGGGGCTGGTGAGCAGCTCAACATACGTTTGTGCTACAGAAATATTTCTTTGTCCTTGTAATCATCTTGTGACTTTTCTTGGGACCCCTAAGGAGATCCTGAACCCCAGGTTGGGAAACCCCAGGTTGAGGCCTTCTGGTTTGAATAAGAGAATATAGCCCAGGGAGGTACTGCATGATGTCACTTCACAACAGCTGCCCAGTAGTAGTATGGGTGTATTCCAGCCTCCAGGCAACACATAGTTTCTCTATTGTATTTCTGTCAGTTGCTACATGAGCGCATTACAAAGCGCACCACAAAGCTCTTAAAAGATTCGCTTTGGGAGATTGAGCTGTGACCTTGCAGTTGTTTTATGAGTTTCCAAAGGGAGAGAAACACATTGTTGAAAACCTTCAACATCTGTGTGTTTTTGTCTGGCTTCTAACTTGTAGAAATAGCAAGGGCAAAAAAGGAGCAGACTGCCAAAACTCATTTGTTATAATCACACACTCCCATACTTAACATCAGCTGCTGGTGAGGGCAGCATGTTGACATAAATGTGATTTTTAACATAAGAATACCGAATAGAGCTTTTTTTAGGCAGAGATATGGCAACCTAATTTGATGACCTGCTCAGGGAAAGCAGGGTGGAACCCAGAAGAGATTAAGTCCCTGCGCTATGTGGCCTGGTTTTACTGAAGTGAAAGCAAACATCTCCAGCTCTGGCTTAAAACATGTTTCAGTCCACTTTATTTTATCTGAATGAAGGACTGGGAAAAGCAAATATTAGGTTTTCTGCGGCAAACAAAAGAGCAACCCACAGTCAGTTAATATCACTTTGACATCCAGGAAGAAAAAGATTTGGCCGTTGTGGATCTCCTGGAAGGCTGCTTGTTTGATCTTAGTGCGAATTTGAGATGCAGTCATCTTATATGCACATAATATGTCACACCCACACATTCCTAGATGTTTGATAGCTTAAAAATGTATAATGTCTCTGGAGATGATGCAAATAGTCTGAAACTGATGCTCACTACTGCATGTTACCATGGCATTACTGATTCTCAATAGTCTTAGGTATTTAATCTTTTCCTCTAAATGTCCCCCTAAATAAAGAGCAATAAAGTCCCACGTTCTTGCTTAGAAGCAAACATGTAAAGTAGTTTGAGTGAATTGATTCCAACTGCAGCAGGCGTGTGGCTGTGTCTTACATGGCAATAGTGCATGTAGAAAGAGTGATTATCTCCCGTCATTTCTGCAGCACCATAAACTATGAAGCCTGCTGGAGATGCATCAAGGTCTCACCGGGCCTTGTGACTTATGCTGCCAGTCACTGCATCTATTCTCAGATAATTTTTGTGTGAGCGATATATCAGCACATGCAATGATTTTTCTCTTGCACCCGATAAAACGTCACGAGGATCAGCTGCAGCCAAGGCTCCCTGTCTCTACTGAAACATTAATGTTGGATCATAGTCTTTTAACACAGTTGGATTACAGGGTGTTTTGTGGGATGTTGTCCAGTTTACAGGCTCTTAAGAATTAGGCCGCTGATCACATATGAGATGAAAGCTAGCTGTGACTGGATGAGAGAGAAAGAGTGAAGCAAAGAGTGAGTGCAAGAGAGAAAGAGGAAATAATGGTTTGGCTGTGTCACTACAAAGGTTGTTGACATGGAGGAGTACAGTGCTTAATGCATAATGGATGCTTACTAAAGCAGCCCATTTCCTATTCATTCTTTCAAGGCTGCTACACAAGGGGTTGTGTGTGATCATCATGTCAGCCCCTCAATATTTTCATTGTAATACGACGCAGTTTGAAGGCGCTGGAATAACTCCAATAAACATTTTCACACAAGTAAAATAGGCTAATTCAAAACGACTGTTTTTCTTTATTTGATCCTTTTGTTAAATAAATACAGAACAACAACTTTAATACACACATTTCTACTCTTGTTTTATTCATTCAGAGTATTATTGGCTGCAAGATTCCTTTTAACATCAGTATTCCTGAGACGTGTAATTATCAAAAGTGTGGCGATCACATCACAAAGGCCTGCAGTGACAGCGACAAGCATTAATTCAATGTCTGCCATGTCATGTTTTGTGTTGAGTTGAAAAGGACGTGGCGTGGTGAGCGAGTCCAGATCTCTTTCATTAAAAGCACCTTTTAACTTCTGACTCTTAGGGAGGCTTTATAGTGCAGAGGCCTTTTTTGACTGTGATGAATGTCTCTGAATGGGTGCAGTTAGATACGGCAGTGAGCCCACAGTGAGGGGTTAGCTGACATGCCCTGCATGCTGATAGGCATGTAAAGCTCAGGCGAGCACCAGAAAGCGTTAATGTATGGGATGATTATCAGGCCTGTCCTGGAGGATATAGATGACCAAGGTTAAAGGCAGTCTTTGGATCATGCAGCATGTTAGAAATAAGATGAGGATAAGATGAGGGGATGAACCTTGATCATGCTTCATCATATTGA
The DNA here is from genome assembly GCF_042242105.1 of Pempheris klunzingeri. Lineage (NCBI taxonomy): Eukaryota > Metazoa > Chordata > Actinopteri > Acropomatiformes > Pempheridae > Pempheris > Pempheris klunzingeri. Next base: position 7,125,450 of record NC_092031.1, on the reverse strand, counting down.
ATTCCTGTCGGTTTTTAAGGGTGTAATTTCAGCTGCTGTTATGTGATGGTACTGCACAACTATCTCTGTGAGGATATTGTTTAGATAGAACAAAATACAAACCTAGAGATGGAAAGATAAGCAGTCACACATGTCTGACTGACTGACTGTTAGCCCACAGTGATGCAAACTCTGTTAACTTGTACATACGGTATTTGGCCTTGTCACATTTCTGACAGACTTCAGATTGGAAACCTAATAGTGATGAAGCCAAACAGAAAGAAAGACAAAATACAAGAGTGGTACAGCCCAACAGAACTGGAGACGATTCTGAGCTAGGTCGATCCCAAATCAATACATTTGGCACTCCCCCAACTCAAGCGCTCTGGCCACCATGAGAAGTTGGACGGTTGGACGGTTTGTAGTGAAATTTGGTTCAGACATTAATGTTCCCCACAGGATGAACTGTCAGAATTTAAGTGATCCCTCAATTCTTAATCCAGTACCATTATTGGGTCGAATTGGGTTAAATTTATCCAATACTTTGTTTCATGACAGCAAAACTAATGACATTCACATCAGCCTTGTACTTTGTGCATACTAATCATCAAATGTTAGCATGCTAACAGGCTAAAATGAGATGGTGAACATTAGCATTTAGGTCAAAACAGATGGCTCCAGATTCTTAGGGCCCTGTTTTGATTGTGCAAATGCAAAAACAACTGCAAAGCAGTATGTCTTGGGTGCTCGGACTGCGTGGGTGTCTCCAAGTGTACCTGCTGTTTTACTTCATGTATGTTCAGCAGTGCCGTATGCAAACAGGCTGGGTGAAGATGAATATTCATATGTATACTGAGTGACAAATATTGCATCTTTCCTTGTGAAGTCTTGTCTGTAACTGGCTGCTGTTACTGCCCTTTATTCATTAATTTTGTAGAAGGCAGATTTTTATGGCTGCTGTAATGACACTGTTTGATTAACGGGGCGTTCGTTTTTTATAATACAGATTATAGACACTGTTCCAGATGTCAACTCTCCAATAAAACCCTCATATCTCAAAACTGAAAAGTCCTTGGCATGTTATTAATATTATTATGCTCTTTAAACAAGTTATATGGCCACTTCTGCCCTGTTTATAGTGTCATCACGTAAGATGTTTTCCATCAGAAAACAAATTACCCGAAGTCATCAATAATAATTCTGAGCAGATAATATAATAGGCCTGGCCCTCTTAGGGAGATTAGATTGATTTGTTCATGTAAGAAAATACATGCCACAGCAGGACTGTGTCACACTGACCTTCAGCTCTGGAGATCTAATCTATGAGTGCTGGGAACTATTGTCACTTTACAGCAGAGCATTATGTATGTACGACTGAACTGGTCACAGGTCACATTTCTGTTTTATTTCTTTTTTCATTGTGTAAGGTTTTAATGCTAATTAACAAAACTAAAATATGCTGTATGTTGCTAATCCTTGCAGCATTTGGTCATACAATATGTTTCCCCATTGGGAAAGCACACTGTTGACAGTAACACTCCTCTAAAGACTGCCAAAGCCTTTTTTCGTGCTCAGCCAGATCCACACCATTCACTTACAATGACGGGATATTTGTTTAGCACAATTAGAGTCCGCTTTGATGCCAGCAAAGATTCAACCATGAGGAGCCGCTTGGTGTTTTTACAGAAGTGAGAACTAGGAATTGGGTTGATAATGCCATATATGTAGGGCTTTTATTTCTCTAAAAAACAAAAGTGTTCATTGAGTATTGGTAAAAATCTGCCAAAAATATCAATAATCCAGCAGCTCATTTGCATTTTCCTTCAGTTTTTCTCTTCATCGTCTTTCACTTGATGGTTTTCATGCACCTGTGGCAAGTTTACTCTAAATTATGGTGGCTATCTGTGTACGAGGATGTCCTCAGATGTCTTGTTTTGTCAGACCAACAGTTCAAAAGCCAAAGATAAATACTCAAATTATTAATTTAAACCAATCTCAATGAACAATGAAACAGTGAGGCTTATGGAGTTTTATGACCTGTTGATGTGAATTTAGGTCTTACAAACACAAGTAATAATATATTTTAAAAAAGCAGAATGTATCATTATTATTCTGAAGAAAATCTGTTCAGCAAATGGAAGTAAGATGAAGACATCCCACTCAAATGGCCTTCACGTCATTAAAAAAGTAAAATCCATGAACCTGGATGTAAAGGAAGTGGTTGTGATGATCCTCTTTCATTATTGCACCACAAGTCTTGGAGATATAGTGGTAGGTACATATGGTGCTGATAATTGAGCAACATGTGCTAAGAGCCTAGTCTCTTCTATCCGCCCACTCGTCCTCTGGGCCTCCCTGTTTCGTGGCACCTTGTACAGTGAGACAGTTGTGTGTCGGATGAGAAGAAGCAGGGATCACAGGCAGCAATCGAAAAACCGTGAGTGTTTTCTCTGCTGCTGCAAGAGAACCAAGACAGTGAGGCAAATGAGGTCAGAGATCACGGTAATCATAATAATGATGTGTCCCAGGGCTGAATATCACACAGTGTTTCTCTTTGTGGGCCCTGCCCAGCCAGTGGGTGGCTCTTCACACAAACGTCTATTTCACTGCTGGTGAACTACGAATTGTTGGAATCCTCTTCCTCCCCGCTTTCATTTTCTCTTCATTTGGAGCTTAAACAGAAGACAAGTATGCATTATGGTATATGTGTTTTTATGTCGGGGAGTGTGTACTTCCTGTGGAGCTCCCCGTGTGTCTTTGCACAATGAGTAATTTGTTATCCTACTAGAAATTACAGGGGCCCTTTAGAAAACAGCCGCATTTGTGTATCCGTGTTGTTTTCAGTTATAAATCACACCACTTTCCGCTCTGTTCTGTCGTGTCTTTGTGATTTAAAGAGCATATTGGAATAAAAGAAGTGGTTGTATACTACTGTCCTCAGTTGCGTGTTGGGGATTGTCTGCGATAACGTCCACATTTCCTTGTTTAGTTTGTTTTGCAAGTGCAATTTTCCTGCGCTGTACATATGTAGGCCTTTTATCAAAACTGGTGGGCAGTGGAGTGTGACACATGGCTGACATGAGCGACTGAACCCCCCCCCCCCCTCTGTTTGCTGTGTGGAGAGGGGCTCAACAAGGAGACAGGAAAGGATTTGATCATCAGATCTGTCTTCCCTGGAGAGGGAAAACGCCTCGCTCTCTGAACACACTACGACACTCCCTCATTTGCAGTCTTTTATGACTGCCTGGAATGAACTAGTGTAAGACGAGGAGGCAGACAGTAGATGCAAGGACTGCTGGCTTTTTTAGAAGCACCGCATGCTGGGATTTTGTTTTCAAACAGGGGCCAGTTTTGTCTTGCTGGAGTATTTGTTTGCTGTGTTGTATCTGATTTGAGACAAGTGTTGAGTTTGCTGTGTCCGAGGCAGCGTTTTAAAACAAATCCGACACGTGGACACAGAGTGCTGAGCCATCAGGGATGCTTGTCTGACATGGCTGAACTACAACAGGAAACAAATAAAAGGCTCATTTTATTACTATACTATCACATACAGCAGCTGGGCCACAGCAGGGGACTAGTTAGCTGCTTAGTTAGCCAGAGAGATGCCTTCGGTCTCATGGCAAAAACTCATTACTGCAGACTAGTTGGAGACCATTTTCATCATGTTCAGCTTGAGCTGCACGCTGTTTCTCATGTGTGGCTGCACCAATGAGCAGTTGGTCCTTCAGTGCTGTGCACTTTTGTCCTGAAAACAGCCAGAACTCCTGCGGGTCTGTTTGATTGTTTTCATTAGTCTGCAGACAGTAGCTTCATACTGCCAGCCCCCGTCATGGTTGTCATTTTCCATGAGCTCCAAAAATATGGGAAGGTGAAGCAGGGAGTTGTTTTTATAGCATTCCCACCCATGTTGTTACCATCATATCAGTGTTGGGTCTGATATAAAACCTACATGCTCCAGGCCACAGATTTCACTCTGCATTCCTGTGCCTGTGATTGGTTTTTGTCGAAATACGTAGGGGGGTTGGGTGTAAGCTGTGGAGGGGAAATGAAGAGAAAGGGGGAAGAAGGAGAGAAAATAGGGGGAGGGTGTATATTTCATTTAAAAAGACAACCACAAGCACAACTGGGAAAGATGAAACACAGGGAGCTACGGCTGCTGGTGCCAAAATACATCCCCCCATGATGAAGAGGAATTTTTAACACATCTTTCATTTGCATGTGTTCAATTAGGTTTCCTTTGGATCCTGCTGGGGTGGTGTTGGCAGCGGTTCCTGCTTGTGGGATCTCCTCTCTTAAAGCACACAGTGGTTGTCAGATATGACATGGGTGGGCCAGCATGGTTACATTTGGGTTTAGAACTAATTTGTTTGGGTTTATTTTTTGGGGGAGTGATATATGTAGTGTTGTAGAGGAGGAGAAAACCTACTAAAGCTGTTCAATAAAAATGACAAAACAAGCTGTTTGAGGACATCGTGTTGGGCTCTGGGATCTATCTTATCTGAAAATGTATAGACCAAATGCTTAATTGTTTCATAGGAAAATAAATAATAGTTGAATACCCGTTGGCCTCACTCCTGCATTACAGCAACACAGTGATGTTTGAGGGGAATGAAAGCATGTTTCTGGTGATCTGCATTGTGTTCTGCAATGTTGTCACTGTTATTTGCATTTTCACATTGTTGTCGTATAATGCGATACACTTGGACGTGATTCTGTGTTCATGAGTATTGAGACTGTCGCCCTTCAGACTCGATCTTCATATCGCACTTCTGTTTTCTTTCAGTCTATTTTATTATCAGCATTCTGTCACATATACAGTATTAGCTTATACTAAAACTGCAGTGGAAATTGGTCTGACAATACATGTATGATTATTTCTTACTTCTATGTTAGTGCCAAACTGGCCACACGTCCTCCTTGCAGGCACTGGACTTGTGCAATAATTAACAATTGGTTGTTATTTAGTTTGCCAAATAATCAGTAAGCCTGCTCCTGGCACCAAAAATGAATTGAGGTAGAAGTGGCACATTTAATTGTGTTGTTTCAGACTGAATTCACATGCAGGAAGTCAGTTATTTCTAGAGCAGGTCTTTTGTTAACCATTGGAGGAAGGGCACTTTTGACTGCATCTCGGCGCCATAGGATTGACAAAGTGTCTCTTTTGGCCATATGTTTTATCATTAAAATCGGTATCAGTCTACTTTGTGACGAAGAAATAGATTATTAAACAAGCCTTTCAAATCGTAGTTCTGGAACAGTGGGTGGGTTCGTTAGCAGTAGCACCCTCTGCTTTTGACCTTTGGATGCTCACCAGATTTGAAATGATTTTCTGTCAACACTCTCCAGACTGTGGGGTCCTGAGAAGAAATGCCTCTCCAATTTTCAGTAGCAGAACAAAACTTGAAGTTTGTTTCACCAATACACACACACACATTCAAATTTTGAACTTTCAGCACGCAAGTTGTCAGTGTTTGAGTTACAAATATGTCAAATCTTAAGATGCAAGATTTAAGTGCAACAATTATTCACTCTGCTGATTGCAAACAGTAAATTTCTGTTCATTAAGTTATTGCCGGTTCGCCTGCCAAATTTTCCATCCAATGATTTGTACTCATTTTTGAAACACTGGGTCCCTGATTTCATGCAGAAGTAAACAAAAGGAGGCATCTCTTATCTAGTCCCTTAGAGTCAACTTGGGTATTTGCCTGTATGTTTTATCAGCTGCAGCCACCTGTCAGCTGTGAGTTGTGCTCTCCGGATGACTTTTTAATGTCTTAATGCTTTTTAATTTTCTTAATTATGCATTTGATAGCTAATTCAACTGTATTCTATTGTCATTGCAAATGTTGTGACAATGAAATGCAACACAAACATGACATCATTCTATAAGAGCACAAGGCTAAAACTATATGCCCCATACAAAAACATCATGGTTTGTGTAGAGGACATCAAGACAAACAGCACTGTTCTTGTATTGCAGTCGCCCTAATTAACTCAGTATTATAAATAGAACAAGAAAAATCAGGCAATTACTTGCACTTACATATTCCTGTTTGGGCTGATACTGAGACAAGCAAGGCAGAGGTCAGATTTATGCTTCATTGCTAATGATGCTAATGATATGCAAAACTCTTGGTGTTGCAAGTGATGCCAGGTTTTGTTACTATTGTATATACTAACATTTGCAGCTTACATTAGATCAGATGAACACATTTAACCCATCACTTACACTTTTGCTCTAGTGTGTTAAAGCCTGATTTTTTTATATATGTTGACTATGATTCATAGGAAAGCCCCATGCACACAGCTTCTACATGTGGAGAAATAAAAAGTTTTCAACTGGAATCCTGTTTGACTCCATACATTTGTTACAGCCCATTGATTCATAATGTTGCTTGCTCCAACGTCAAGCAGTGGCTCCACTAAAAAAGGGGCATGATGAGATTGCTGGCTTTCAAATTACAGTCAAAAAGTAGCGCCTGCAGCAGTGCCGTTTGTAATGGTTTATGCCATGTCTCGTCAAAGATGCATCTAATTAAGTTCATTAAAGCCAGCCATATTAACCACTCTAATTGCCTTAAATGTGTCTCTGTAAATTGATTCACTTTAATATGTCTGGAATGAAATTACACTAAGGTGTTGTGTAAAATCACTTTACATGAAGGCAGATTTTTACTTGAAGACCAAGCTGACATCAGTCATTAGTGTGTGTCACAATGAAGAATGTATGTTCTGTGTTAAAACACTGTGTGTGATTTCACTTACGCATGGTGTGATCGCAGTGAGCAGTTTTCCCCCTTTTGATAGGGTTGTGACAGAGTGTCAGACAGAAAAAGCTGGAGTGAATTCTAACGGCGGCTCTCCGAGTCACGTCAGCTGATTGGCAGCTACTCTGATGTCATTTGTTTTTGTGGGACAAGGACAGGTCACGCTGGCTGATCTGTATTCCCTCTTCCTTTCTTTTTTTCTTTTCTTTGTCTCTTAGTTTCTCTCCCCTCCCCTCTGCCCCCTCAGTCTTCAGATTTTCCTGTCTTCACTTCTTGTTTATAGTAACTCCCACTGATCCTCTCTCTCTCCACTTTGTGTCTGTCTTTTGAGTTTCTGGCCTTTTCTTCCTTTTGAAATAACAACACATATTATTGTGAACGAAAGACTGCTGACGAAACCCTAGATCTGTTTCAATAAACTCAGGAGATGAATGTTCATGCCTGAATACTATTCTCTACTATTCACGTTTCTGTTTTAAGCCGAAATGACAATTGGCACTGTGTGTGTCTATATGACATAATATAGCATTTGCAAAATTAGCATTTCAGTTTTGTTTTCAATGGCACTCACACCAATACACCACCAATCTGCTTTATGTATGATTTCTGAGGTCTGCAAGACTCAGAGTATGATTACACTTTTTTGTGGAGGGCAAATAAATTATGCATCAAAAGCACAACAGCGCTCACAACGGCTAGAATGGGTAGGCTGCCATCAAAAGATATGAGAAGATGTCTAGACAGTTGGATGCCTTTTTTTTTATCACTTTAAAGTGCTACTGGTAACTCTGATGTATCCTGTTAAGGTGTATTCTGCTAATAGTGAATTAGTTGAAACTGAATCTGATGTATTCTGTTAATACTGAATCGGCTTTTTCAACATGGCCATATCATAATTAAATATCTTACAAAGTCATAACCTACAGACTATATTGTCATTTTAACCCCCTTTACAACATCTAACTACACTAATAGGCTAATTGGAGTTGGTGAGGTCATAATCTGACAAATCCAGGCTGATTCTGGGGGATTCTGGGGATCTCGGGCCTCTCTATGGGCTGCCAGGCCTGCTGCTGGTCTAATCACTCATGACCCTATTAGAAATGAGTCTGCCTTTGTTACTGTGCGGTACTGTCAGTTCTAGGGGAACAAAAAGTGCCATTGTCTTTCTTTGCTGCGGCTGGGATAGAAATAATCTGTAGCAGTAGAGCTGCCTAAGGATTGCTATAATCCAGATTCAGTATTAATGACAGTCTAATCCACACATTTTTGACCCTCTGGAAAGGCTGACATGGCATCACTGTTGTTATTTGCTTGTGTAATGTCACTGATTCTAAAAATGACGGGGGTTGCTTACGGCTTATGTCATGAGGGATGCAATATCCTGTTTAGATTTGTCGTGCCGTGTATGCCAAGATGCTGCACTTGTCTGATACCAGCACAGACAATGCGGGGTTGTCATGTTGCTGGCTTTGTCAGATATATCCATGGATTCACTTTGAATTCAACCAGCTTTCCTTGACGGCAAATGAGAATTGTGTTTTTGTGTATGTGTGTTTTCCTTCCTTTCCTGAAAATATTCATGCCTGAGACCAGTGTGGCTGATAAACACAATAATTGCATGTCTGTGTTGAGCACGCTGAAGGGCCATGGGGGTGTGTTTGCTCACCCATGCACGACATGCAGCGGGGGCAAATGACATGAATGGCAAAATGGTGAGCCTTTACTGTGTGCACTCCAAAGGGACTCTTTTGCTCTTTGTTTGGCACAAAAGGATGCAGAGGTAGACGAGTAGATGTGTGTGAAATCCATCACACAGCTGCTAGCTTGGCACAATGATCTGTAATCACGCCCCCACCGCCTCCCCCCACCCATCAGAGCCCACCCTACGCCTTCTTATCTCCTCTGCTCAGAGTTGTGCATGTGGGCCTTTTGTTTTGCAGCTCTTTCCAATGATCCACACCAGTAATCCTCATGACAGGTAGCATGACTCTCTGACAAGCCTCCAACCTTTCGTCCCTTTAGTGATGGCCAAGACTGATACCAGCTGGACTATTGCATAAAGATGTCCTTCCACCCACATCCACCTAAACGAAATGACTCAACCTCCTTCTCAACAAATAACAGAACTGTTCATATTAGCCAATGTCTCTTAAAGAGTGCAACAGACAGTCTTGATACTCTGCTGAGTCTTAGCGGGTTAAACGTTGCTTGGTCTCTCCTGCTCTCCATGGTAACTTAAACTGTAACTAATGATTTAGATGTTCTCATTCACAGGGTTTTTTTTGTGTGTGTCTTTAGTCAGAGAACTGAACGAAGGAAGAAAGGAAGTACTGATCTGATCGTAGATTATAAATAGCTGAGGTGCATAACATATGATTGCATGAAACATGGTCAAAGCAGAGCAGGGGCCTTCTACGTCATAGCCATGTCTCTCTCCCAAGGTTTCCTTTCTGCATGTCTACGGTCACTATCAAATAAGGGACAAAACTGAAATTGATAATAAAATCCTACCCAAATAAATAAATGCCACCAGTTAACCAGCCTCCACTTGTCAGCAGCCAACAATTTCTGTAAATATTGGTAACTTTCCCAGACAATCCGCCAAGCACATCCACTTAATGCAGTGAAGTTAAGAGACCATGCACCATAAAATTCTCTTCTCTCTCAGGTTTTCATTTTTTACTTCTCACTTTTTGCAGATATAAACTAGACAAAACAATATTACTTCAAGTATGCTGCCACACAGCCCCTAACCGTGTCATAGACACACGTCACATACATACAGTAAAACAACAGAGCATTTTGGATTTGTCCAGGCTTTCAAAAAAAAAGGTTTTGAGAAAAGCTTGTGTTTGGGTGTGAAAAGCTGCAGCTTAGTGTGGATGGAAGGCCAGAACAGAGAGAAAAGGATGGATCTTTAGCTGACTTACTATGAGCTTGGCTGAAAGTTTGGACAGCCATATGGGCAGTAAAAAGGATAAAGGATTATGGAATATCACTGGAGCTGAGCACAGTGATATTTACTGTAGCTCTAGACGAGTTTTGGATCAATAGAGGCTAAGAACAAAATCACAAATATCCTCAGTTTATACCATCGTGATGAACTGTGATGTGGTAAATACTGTGAAATGTCATTAAATGACACTATGGTTCACTGTATTTGGCAGTTGTCACAGACCTGGATATGTTTATTACAACAGTAAAAACCAGTGTTACAGGATGGTTAGACCTTTGCAGCCTACTCAGTAATCTGCTAGTCTCTTAAAGCCTGATACTGCACCAGAAATGAGTGCACATGTTTAACGATAAACTATAAATAATGTACATCACCTACCAGACAATCAATGCCCTGGAAATAAATCTTACGTGTCAATGTTGCCTGAATGCATTTATCCATTTCATGTGCTGAATTTATCACCACAATATCACAGCAAAGCCTTTTAAAAATGTAACATTATCTTGAATCAGCAGTCTTGGGATGTATAAGAAGAAAATCAATGGTGTCGCAGCTCGAGTGTGCCTTGCCATCCATCAGTCAGTTGGCTGACTGGAGCGGCTACTGTAGATGATGTGCTGAATGGCCAATTTCCTGTTACCTGTTAAAGATGGAGAACCACAGCGGCTGTGTGAATCATGATTTCCCTCTGGGTTGCTGTAACGGCTAGGAAATAGTTTAATATAACACAGCGTGGTATTTGCATCTCTAATCTGAGCCCCTGGATAATTTGCAAGCCGAGAAGAAATCCTAGTTTAGATATTGCTTGAAGTGTGGTTGACAGTGATGCTGTGCTGTGAAGAACAGGACTGGATTCTCTCTGGTCTGTTTGAGAAATGTACAGCATGTCTGCAGCAAGAGATGTAATTCCACCATAATTGTCTTAGAAAATAGAAATATCGAAATTGTGGTCAGTGCATCTGCCATCCGCCCTGCAAATCTGATCCTTTTGCCCTCCAAGCTGCAACCAGTGGCCTTCAGTATGTTTCGCGTTACATGTCAGGCATAATACAGCAGAGTATTTACGCAACTGCTTCCTGGGAGGAGGGTAGGCTTGAGGATGTAAGTTCCCCTCTGATGACTAGATTACAGTATTTACTTGAGTGCACGGCCCTGCCTGTAGATCAGCTGAAGTGCATCTCTTTGCATCTCTTTAAAGAAGAGATGCAAAGAGGTTTGAGGACCTTCAGGCGTGGCTGCTCACTGCCCCTGAGTGCACTGGATGTTACCCTGTAAATCATCCATATCCTGTTGATTTAAGTTTACAGGGCGTTCTTCCTATGAGCTTTTACTTCCTGTCGTAGGCATACTTTCCTCAGGACTATATGGTTGGTGTCCAGCTGCATGCTCTTACTGTGCTAGTGTAACAGTTGTGTTCAACATCAGCGAGGCGTTACCAGTCAGCTCCCTACTGACGAAGCAGTGCCTGTCATCAATATTTCTATATCAACAATGAATCACATGACTGCTTGTAGCCTGACAAACACAACGAAAATTGTACCTTCCAGTGCAGTGTAGTAAGGATGGAAATGCTCAATGGTCCGTCAATCTGTCTGTCTGACACTTTGGTCCACAATGAAATAACCCAACAAGTGTTTGATGGATTGCATTGTCATTTTGTACAAACGTCCAGAGCATATAAAATAGAAGAATTTTTTAATAATTGGAAAGAATTTGGTGATTCTTGTACTTGTCCAACACTTGATGACAGGACACCTCTAAAAGTAATAACTTAATTCTGGTTGGCCATAGATGTAACTAGAGATTAAAGCTAACAAAGTACGCTAACATACTAACACAGGTGTCTCCCACAGGCCACCATTTACATTCTTTGACCCAATAAGGAACTAAGAAAAGCTTCGGTCTCTTTGTGTTTTTTGCTACTAAGCCAGTGGTCTAAGTCAGCTGTGGTCTGTTTTTTTTTTCAATATTTATTACAGAATGAGTCATTTTAGAAAACTAATACTTGGCTTATGGATATGAGACACACCCACAATAAATGTTCTAGGTCATAGCTCACAAAAATGCAGTTTTACTGTGCCATTTCCTTCTCTAATCTGGCTTAATATGCCACACAACTGAGCCAGCGTTGAGCAAACGATGACATCTGTGTTAGTGGAGCCAGAATCGTCACGCTTGTCAGGAAGACGGTGCACACAGAGCTGTTCCAATAATGGCTCCAGCTCTTTCCCTCTCTTGGATCCTTTTGTCTTTCTTTTTTTTTTTTTTTTTTTATGTGCGTGGGGGGTTGAGTCTGTCCTTTTGCTCTCTATCTCTACCCTCTCTCTCTCTAGTTCTCACAGTCCGGCTAATTTTATACCCCCCGTGTTTGGCTGTAAACCACTGCTCACTCACAGGATGTGATCTAAACTGTTTCTCTTCCTGCTTGTGGACAGCGAGTCTTCTGAGTCAGCTTCACACAGTCAGAAAGACATGAAAGAGCTCCTCTGACCAGTAAGCAAAGATCGTAGAGGGACAGAGGGGTTGTGCTGTGTGTTTTTTATTTAAAGTCATACAGCCTACAGCAAGAACCAATCATCCAGAGCCAGCCTTAAAACAATTCTCATCCATGTCTTTTTGTTGATGTATGTGTTAATCATCCAACAGACAGCCTGACCTTTCTGTGGCAGCGATCTAAAGTGGAAAAATAAACCCAATCCTGAGAAAGAGCGTGGTTACATATTACCTCACAGTTACATTTGTGTTTTGATTTCTCACTCCAGTTCCTACTTTTGGCAGTTCTCTGTGAAAGAAGCGGAGGCGTTTGTGTCTCCCTCTCTCTAACGTGTGAAAATCTCTGTTTCCAGACAAGGTTGTACAGGCAGACAAGACATGTAGCCTTGGGCTGTAGCCAGATATATACACAGATAGCTTGAGATCTCCACGGGGCATTTTTCTCCTTTTGTGTGGGTGTACATGTTTCTTACTTGCCCATTAAAGTCTGTCTGTATATATATATGTGTGTGTGTGTATTAGAGAATGTAACTTCCAAGTGTGGAGACATGTTTGTTTCTTCCCCCCATTCGTCCTGGAATACCACTATTTCTCTGTCATGAATATTTACCAGGTAGGGTTCATGGAGTTTAAGCATTGCAGGGAATCTTCGGCTGGGGACTTGTTTAATCCTAACCCTGTTCTGTCTGAGCTGCTCCCAGGTGCCTGGGAGAACAAGCTTTGGGAAAGGATGTGTGAGGAAGAAGAAAAGCGAGACAGCACCACTGAGGAGAAGTGTATCGGATTGTGGGATGGGAGGCGTAATAATGTCTGTTTTTACGTGCTGCAGTTATAATGAAATTTTTTGAGGCCTCTGGCCAGCTTGTCTGGGACTTGGGACAGAGAGCTGGATTGAATGGCTGTCCACACTGGTCCTCTTTTATTGTTGTTTAAACAAAATAGTTAATTTAATGCAGGCCCATAAGGCAGGTGTGTAGGAGAGTGGAATATAATGAAAAAGTGGTGTACTCCCACACACACTGTCAGCACATTATTTGATTAAGGTGGCTACAATTCACAGACCTTAATCAGACATTAAACAAACAATACAGTAAACAGAAGCTTCATGCTACAGGCACAGGCTGCTACACAAAAGGGATTAAAAAAAAACAAAATAAAAAAAGTTTATCACGTTAGAATGCAAAAAAAAAGTAGTAGTAGTAGAAAAGTTAGGGGATCATCAAAGTCGCACAGAATTCATCCTCTTGGGATCATGAATATGTATCAAATTTCATGGCAATGTTGGACAAAAGCAGTGAACTGACCGGCAGACTGGTTAAAAAGTATATAGGCATGTTTTAAGGAAAGACTCGGGGAGGATATGGGTCATCACTCATTTCTCCATCATAACACCAACACACAAGTGAAAAAGAGAATCTTAAACTAAGCCCAAATGATGTTCACATGAAATATGTTCTATGTTATTAGTTATTATATGTTAGTATAAGTTATTGCAGTTATGGCCTTAGCAGCGGTTTCTCAGTTTTATTCGTGATGGACATTTCCTACATCGCAGAGGCTTATTCCATCACTTTATTGGCTATTGATCTAAGAGTGCCACAGGTGAGTATTAAATCAGGGTTCTCATTTAGCTTCCCACTAAATGAATAACACTATTGATGTAGTCTGTCACACGCTGTCTGTCTGTAAATGATCTAGTCCTGCCTGGGCCCTTAAGGAAATTTCCAGATATTTGATTATATCAGCGATTGCCAAGTTTTAGAGGAGCTGCTATATGATATTATTACATTCACATCCTGCTTGGTTTGGCAAAGAGCCACTCAGTGGGCCTCAGCAGACCTGGATGCCAAGAGATACCGGTGTGTTTGGGAGTGAGGCGCACAGGCGAGGGAGTCTCCGCTAACAAAATCACACTCCTTGTTGCCGTCTGTCCTCTCGCTCTGGAACATTAAGCTCCCGTGTGTGGACCGCTCATCAGGGACACGGCTCTATTCACACATCTGATCACAGAGGCATAAAGTCCGCACGCATGCATTTTCTCTCCTGCAGTGCCATTTATTATCATGTCTGCCTCTGCGGTGTTCATTTTGTAGCTCATTTTGTCCATTTCAGGTTTGCCTGTAAACATTATAAATGATAATGAGCCTTCTCTCACGTCTACATCTGACTTGGTGAAGAAAGCGCTAGGCTGCTGCTCTACTCAAATTAAAGCCGTATCATTAAAAATGTAACACCGCCTAATTGCTGTACAACGTATTATTTTCCATTACGCAGCATTTAGAAAATAGTCATGCTCTCATATTTTCTCTATTGCCTGTGTTTCCCGTTTTTTTCATTATCCAGCTGTTCATAAGAAAAACAAATTTTGTGTTGAAGAAATATGTTTTGTCTGCTTTTCTATCCTGTTAATCATCTCATGACCCCTGAGATGTATCTCCTGGCCTGTTGGGGAGGTCCTGAACTGTTTACAGAGGCTTTTCTGTATTTGGAAGTGACACACAGTGGCAGGTCAGGAAGGACTTCTGCAACCACAGCACTACACCAGAATGATGCTGGGGCCTGATAGAGACTCAGATGGCTCCTCAGTGGGTCTCTCTTTTTCTGTGGCTGTGTGTGTGTGTGTTTGTGTGGCAGTGGGTTGCCCTCAAAGCTTATCTCTGTAAATGGATTTGTGTTGTTGCACTCAGAGATCTCGGTATGATGCTCTAATCTGATTGACCACAACCCTGGAGAGGTGAAGGAGTCGTACAGCCAAGTGTGTGTTTCTCTGTGTGTATGCATATGTACGTGTATGTATGAGGTGTCTTCGAGCTGGTATTTGACACCTTGGTTCTGTGTATTTTCAGCTTAAGGTCTTGTTAGGGAAATAACAGCTGTATGGGAGTGTTGCCTCCCTTACCTCCTCAGATGAAGCACAGAAAGGTTACACGCAGAAAAATACAACATCACTTTTTTGAGTACAGCGCTGCAACAATCAGCGAGCAGAGATCTGATACAGTGACACGGATTATTTGTCTTTTTTTTTTTCTGTGTACAGTATGTGTTATGTTGCTGTGAAAACTCTTCAGGTGTGTTCATTCTTAATATGAAGCAAATTTCCACCTCATTCATTCATGCTAAGTTGAATGCATGAGTGTTTTTGCACTCCATGTTTATTAGTCACACACATTTACTGCTCTAGTATTAGTAGCTGTTAAGGCCTTCATGCATCTTAAAAAATACTCTATTAACTTCCTTTTAGTTTTTTTCCTCTTGCATCTGTATGCTCTTTGGGTGATTCTTTAAGACAAGCGCAAGTTTTAGAAGTATACCTGAGCACTGTTTGGCTCCCAAGTTAAATGTAGTCATTTCACAGCCCAAATGTAATAGGAATCTTGTATGAGTAGCACCCATATTTATGCGGTGTTTATCACATGCACTGTGGTAATCGGTGTATGACTGAGGGGAAGTGATACACTGATAGCTGTAGACAGTCACCGAGGGCTGCCTTGTTCACCACATACTGTCAGTGACAGTGCTCCTGCTTTACCTCAAATAAACAGTGAAATGAACATGATGATGATTGCGTTACCGTAGTAATAAAGATAAAGTATGTGTGAAAGGACATTTTGCTCACCTCTCACTCGTTCCCAGCTAACCAGTACCTGTATGGGACTGTCGCTGCAGCAACACTGCCCAGCTGATGCTGTGAGAGACTACAGAAGGTGACCATTTTTAGTTAGACTGCTGCCTCTTCCACACGCTGAAGGGATAAACTAGATTTTACATGTACAAATTGTATTATGCACTCAGCAGCTTTCATGTGTTGCTGTGTTTTCCTCTGATGTTGATGAGCGTCTGCATCCGTTTGCATTACAGGTTCTTCTATTATTCAGTAGTTTGCTTGATCTGATTCCACGCTGTCAGACCTCGTTTTATTTATTTATGGACTTTGAGATGATATATTATTTGAAATACTTCCTCAAAGTGCTTTCCAGGAACTCAGGTGTAAATTTAAAAGTATATTACACAGGATTAATGATATGATTTTTTATTTTCTTTGATATAGTCTCTGTTCCTTCTGAGCAGGGACTCTTGCTCGTGCCTTTAATTTAGCTGTCATGGAAATCCTCAAGCATGACACCTCATGTTCAGAGAGAGACACAGAGAGCGAGAGAACCCCTCTCCACACCTCCCTTTCGTTCGGCTAGACGAGAATGTCGCCATAGCAACCACTGGGCATGCTCCTCGCCACTGGCAGGTATAAACCCTGTATCTCCAAAATGTTAAAGTTGCAAGGGCAGACACAAGAAGACTTGAGAGCATGTCGCTTCGAGGTTTAGCAGTTTTGGAGATGGTTTCATATTCTCAAGAATAAAATCTGCTGATTTAAGTTTTCACCCAGAATCCTTCAGTTCAAGGTAAAACGGTACATACGAGCTTTCCACACAACAACGCTGCCACCAAATTGTTGGGCTCAGCGTTCCCAGGTAAATAAATCCTTGTCCCCTTTTTACTCACACACCCCCACCCCCCTTTACCCTCCTTTCAGGCCTCCCGTGGGTAATGGCAGGGATTATATATTAGATGGCACTAACCCGGAATCTCTACTACAGCTTGTGCACAGTATGTTCCAGCATTTGTGCATACAAATAGACTCAAGTTTAAAAGAGGCATTCATGGACATATGTAACTCTCCCTGGGAAAAATTGATATGTTTGTAAAGAACCTTTATATTATCCTCATGCCCAAATCTGGGTTGATATGCTTTTTTTGCTGTCAGAAGATTTAGCAATCAGGAGAAGCAAATTTTTCAGTTTTTAAATGAGGTTTGCCTGGATACCAAATGATGCTCACTTTGAGTTGGAGACTAATTTGCATTATAGGCGCTCTGTAAAATGTTACCCCCAAAAATGGCCTCATTTACCTCTCCTGCCTAAAGTCTTTTCTTCACCATGGTTACTTTTTGTGACCATCTGCATATCACCCTTTGGCACTTTCTGAGACTTTTGTGCTGTCTTCAACATTCCTTTGCTGATAGAGAAAAAACATTCCCTCAAAGCTTAATGGCATTGTTATGTGTGAAGGGTAACTTGTAGAGGGTAGATGTGTGGTTTCACAATACGATCTGCTTATTACTTAGCAGTTATCTCCTTTGGGGAAGCACTCTTCTACTCTGAAATGCACTTTCGTCTTCTTGCTACATACTGTTTCTGCTGAACAGGAATTGTATCACAACTTCCCCATCCTCCAGCTTCGCCTCCTTGTTTGTCACTTTCTGCAGTGTTTTTAATTGTCTAACATTTCCTCTGTTCTTATGCTTCTCTATTAAAATGAAGGCGGTGAGCAGCGCTGCCCAACTAAACATCAGGCTGGCTGCTACTTGGTGAGGCACTGAGACCCAGAGCTCACCGCTGCTGCCAGGATCCAGGGATCGTCTCCTCACGTGGCTGTGAGAGCAGACCTGACCTCCCACGCCCCCCCCCCCATCTCCACCTTTTGTCCAACTTCTCACTAAAGACGACGGCAACAATGTGACCACTGGACTCTGTCAGAGCCATGTGACCAGCTATTATGGATCTGAGAGTCAGCATACATTGAATCAACACTCATCCAGGTAATTTGGCACACTGTGGCACACAGAACACTGCATCAGTGTATTTAATGATGAATAGCTGCTGATATGAACTTTTTTTGAGTTCACACTTGAGGGTAACTTGGACACACAACTCCTTCTATATTGATAAACTGTTTTAATCACAAGTTCCCAGCATATTGGTGCCATTTAGTCACTTCCTCCAATCCGGAGAGTTATGTTTGTTGCTAGTTGCTAAGTTAGCTTGTTGTCTGTCAGCTGGTAGAAAAACAGCCAAGAAACAGGAAGTGGGACACTAGTGTCAAACAGCAGTGCAAACAGAGGGATGCACAGTGTAATATCCAGTTGTAAAAACAGTATTCATTTGACTGTGCTTGCTGCAGCTCATTCAAATCAGTGATATTGTTTGGAATATAAAATGATATGGTTTGTTTTTACACTGTGTGAAGTGCATCTGATAAGGAGTCTATGAAATGCAGTCACATTTGGCTTTTTACTTTGCACTGATATTTGGAACTGGATAAAGACCTTGCGTGGATTAGTTGGTAAAAAGTTGTTAAAGTTATTGTCTTGTGCCAACATATAAAAAAGCTTTTAGTATTTTTTCACTTGAGACTTTTGATCCTCAAATTTTAGGTTTAGGTGGCCACATGAATGCCACAATATACTTAAAGTTAAGCCTTACAGGTGTCACTGTGTCAAGAATGATCCATTCATCCATCCATTGTCTATATCGCTTATCCTTAAGAGTCGCAGGGATTTGGAGCCAGTCCCAACTGACATTGGGCGAGAGGCAGGGTACAATCGCAGGGCCAACATATCGACAGAGAACCATTTACGCTCACATTCACACTTACGGGCAATTTTGAGTCACCAAGTAACCTAACCAAGCCACCCTAAGCAGGAGTTCCCTGAGAAAAACCCATGCAAGCAGGGAAAGAACATGCAAACTCCACACAGGAAGGTTCAAGACTCAAACCACAAACCTGCTGGCCAGTGGATTCAAACCTGGAACCTTCTTTCTGTGTGACATGATAAGAAAGATAAAGCAGGCAGAGATGAAAGTGAATCCAAACATAAAGCAATGAGTGCTTTCTTTCATTTTGATCTTTCTGTAGTCTCTGCTATAGACTGAGGTTACTGGGGCTGTCTCAGATAGACGGTCTTTGTCTGCCAAATTACACACACACACGGTCTGTATATTTAACTACCGATTCATTTTCCTGTTAATACAACGCATGCTAGGTGGCTAATAGGTTTCACAGAATTTGTAACTGTGAAAGCCCCTCACCACCCATGCTTTTGACTTTTCCTGTATTTAACAATCCCCTTCATTGTTGTACAATTTAAATATTTTAGTCCCCACCAAGCTGTTTAATGATTTGTGGAGGTGTTTGACCATGAAAAAATAAGGTCAAAGTGAACAGTAAATGGAGGAATGAAAAACAAAGTCTAAGACGGAAGGAAAAAGAAAGGAGAGGAGACTGTGAGTGTGTTTGTGTTGAAATGTGTGGTTAAAGTCATTGTCTGTCCACATGTCTCTGCATGTGTACGTATCTTATCCAGGGTTTTTGTCAGGAGTGTGTGGCAGTCTCGCTCCCATTTCCCCTCTGGAGCAGAGCGGCACAGGAAGGCTGGCTGGTTGGCTGGCTGCACAGGAAAGGAAATAGTCTCTATCAAGCAGCAGATGGAGGACAGCATGTGCTTACACTGCAGAAATACACGCATACAGGCAGGCGTGCACGCGTACATTCCTACACACACAAGGAGCTATGTGCAGATACAGTTGCCTTTATTAATTATTAGTGACCCATATCCTACATTGCAAATGTCAGCTGTGGAGATTCTGAGGTTTTCATAGAGTTGTAGATGAATGAGAATCATAGAGGACACGTTTCAAATGAACTTTTGAAATGTTTTCATAATAGAAAAGATGTTTTTTTTTTCTTGCTAGACGGTTGTTTTGCATACTTGACTTTTCTCAAAGCTTTTTTTCCCCGCATACTATTTGTACTTTACATAGTCACCAAACTGAGAAACAAATCTGATTATGTAATTAATGAAAATAACCTTTAAATATTGTCAGTAAAATATTATTTGAAAAAAAAAAAAAAAATCAGGAATTTCTTTTTCAACCTAGCTGGACAGTTTAGCTTTCCTTCTTGCCTCATGGGTGTAGACAAAAGCAGAGCTGAAGTTTTGACCGTTTGTTGTACCTCTGTGGCCTGCAGGTCAAACACATTTCTCTGTTGTTGAGATTTAGTGATACCCAATATGTCATCACCTCCTCCTCCTCCTCCTCTTGCCCCCCGCCTGCTGTCTATGTCCATGATTTCTGATGACATGTCGTGCCTCCATGCCTCTGTCAAGAGCTGTTAGTGGCAAGCCAGGTGTCTCCCTGCATGCCAGCCTGTCTTGCAGAGCTCTTGTCAGCAGCATGTGAGAACTGGATGTTGCACTTCCTTTTTCCAAGAGGGCAGCGAGTTCTCCAAGAGGCCTTCGACATAGAATAGTCATTTGCTCCCAATATGGTGTGTGTGTGTCTTTTCTCATTCGTGTGACAAGCCTGCTTAGGAGGGAGGACAATGAGGCTCACTATGGTGCCCAAGGCCCCACTGAATGACTCATATTCCTATAGAATTCAGGCAGAGACCGAACAACAGGGTTACACAATCTTAATCAACAAAGTGCTGCTCATAATATGCTCTGCAGGGGCCGTGATCCTGCAAAAGAGGATTGTGAAAAATGTGTGAGCTTGGGGTTTGGCTTTGGGTAACATAATTACTGTGCCTCCACTTCTAGTTTCTACTAGAAGCTGGGCTGCTGTTCGAATCAGCAATCACTGCGCCTCCTATGCGAATCTGGACTACGCTGCGAAAATACCACTTGTTTTTGTTTTCCTACTTGTTTGTCAAACCTGTTGTTGCTGGGTGTGTGATAAGATGGCATGAAGGGGCTGTTATTCTGGAAGATGTAGTGTTATACTGCGGTTTTGCTATGGCAACTGGAGGTGTTCAGCAGTAAAATCTCTCACTTCCCATGCGGGCAGTCCGGGGACATGTCAAGAACCAGAAGACACAGTCCTGACATCCCTTTTTAAAGACTCACTGGAGGGTTTTATAGTCTGCGTCTGCACTAAGCAGACAAGTCTGCTCAATCTCCGCAGAGCAGCAGAGGCAGGCTCCTCATCCTCGCAGCGTGGGCCGTTTACTTATCCCTTCTGGTCCCACATCTCCTCTCTTCCTCCTCCTCTCTTCCTCCCCTCAGAATCAAGTGGCTTTTTGTTCTCCCGCAGCGGTGCTTATCACTTGTTTCTCCACCGCTGCTCCCCCCCCCCTCTCCTCCCCATCCTTCACTCAGGGAATGAAAGGATATTTTAGGGGATAGATCTTGTCTGTCCTGTGCAGATCCCAAAAGACTGCAGTTATCTCTGGCTCTCCGTGTCTGAAAATGTGGGGCTCTGTGCAAGACCCCCCCCTTCTCTGTCTCCCTCTTTCGCTGGGGGGTGGTTTTCTACGAGGGTTACGTTTGTTTAGCCCCAGTCTCTGCATCAGCGCTGACGTTAAATAAACCTCAATCCAATATAGAAGTTTTGTGGATTGTCATCATTACAGGCACTGACACTGCAATTTATTTTAATTCATTTGAGAGGAGTAGGTTTTTTGTCCCACAGGATTCCTCAATTGCCTGTTATTTCTATGCCTGAATAACATGACATAAAAATGAGCCATAAATTCTCTGAGGAGACAGTCTGGTTGGTTGTAATGCTCTCTAAAATCAGGCTCCCAGACGGCATCTGAGTCAGCTGTTATGATTCTACATTTTAATCTGTTTAATCCTTTTTACTGACCATTAAAACTTTCTAAAAAAGGACCTCTGACAAATTTATGGTCAGTTTAAGAGGTGATTTACTTATAATGTGACCACCAGTCATCATTTTGTTTATTGTTTCAGATTTATTCTTATGTGCGAACTGGATTTAGGCAATGCCAGAGGCTTGGAATCAGAAAGGATGTGGTTCTTGAATGGCTGACGCTATGTTTCTGCATTGATTGCTGTAAATGCATTAGAACAATAAAAAGAAACCACAGTCTAATCCAACTCGTCCCCAGTGAATGGCAGTGTTGCAAATTATGGTACTGAAAAAACCCAGAACTTTCAAGGGAAATTCATGCGTTTGTCAATCTGAGTCTCATTTTCTTATATTTGGAGTGCTGGCATCCTATAGCTGTCCAAAAAACGTAAAGGAATAATTTGCATTTTTTGGAGGCTACTATTACTTTAGCCTACCTTAAAGACTGAAATGGGGGGAAATAGCTTCCTAGTGACTGTGTGGAGTCTCAGCTGGTTACCTAGCAACCTCACAAAGACCTGCACCCTGACACTAATCGGCTCCAGCACACGTTTCCCCGCAAAGTGGCAAAGTTGTCATTTTTTACATTACAGTTTTTGTACGGGTTAAACAAACAAGACGTAACGTGCGTCCTGTAACCATATGAAGAATGCATATCCAACATGTACTTAAACCTCAAAAAAAAAAGACCCTACAAGTACTGGCCTCATATTCACTTGCTTAAGAACTCATTAGTTTATCGCAGTGTGTGTCACTTTTGTCCTCTTAATGGCCCTTCAAGTTAAGCAGTAAATTTCCCTTACATCACTGAGAGCTTGACACACACCTCTTCTTCCTCTTCGCTTTCGCTTTACATGTCTCTCACACTAATACCTGTTCGTAGCAGAGCACCAGTAATCACAGAGTGCTGGGTGATAATGAGAAGTGTCACAACGCTTGGTTTCGTCATTTTCAGCCCAGCTGCCGAGCATTGCGCTGGCTATCGACAGCTCTGATTCCAGGCCATATGTGCTCTGCTTCTGAATAATTGAAAGAGGGGTGGAGGTAAATCCCAGAGGTGTCAGGGTGGGAGAAAGATGGATGCCTCGGTGTTCAATGCTGTCAGGTCAGGAGGTGTAAGGGGCCTGGAGGACATGATGAGACCCTCATGGGCAGATTACCCCCACCGCACACACACACGTGTTGTGGATGATGGACCACCAGTAGAATGATTTCTGGCAGTGTGGTTTTCAAACAGGCCCTGGCCCATGTGTTTCCCATGGATCCCTGCTAGAACGTTTGTAGACTTGTGGGTATGCATGTGTGCATGTGTATTTCATGCCAAACAGTCAGACAGTGTAGCTTTGCATGCTGGTTGTCAACAGATTTGATGAAAAAACGTATGTATGTAGTGTGTTTATGCAGGCGTGTAAATCTGTGGATCAGTGGTGACTGAAACACCTAGTGGTGCCTTGGCAAAATTAACCGTGACTGTGTGTGTATCTGTGACACACACACACAACGGTACGAACACACGGACTAAATGACACTCAAACAAGCCGACCAAGTGTGAGCTCAGATGTGGTGATTGCTTGTGCAGACGACTGACTGGAGTAAATATTTACTACCAATTGCACTCGTGCTTCCCATGCCTCACCAGAATGTGACAGTAACGTCTAAATGCTCTAAATGCAGAAGACGTTTAATCATACACTAAATGACAGCTGCTCTCAAATGTTACAGTTGTGACTGGAATGTTTTTAAGAAGATTATCAATAATCGCTTCTTATCTAGTACTGTGTTATTCTTAACTAATATTCAGCAGCTAAAAGCTATTTCCAGTGACGACTGCGCTAATGGCAGAGCTTTTAGGGTCAGACACAGTAGCCACCATATCTCAGTCAACAGGATGTTGTGGCCTCAACCTGGCAACCAACAACAGTGGGTTTTTTTCCTGGCAGTGGCTAATGCAGTTTTCTCTTTGTTCTTTAACTCAGTAAATGTTTCCCTCCTTCATGCAAAGGTAACACCAGCATACATACACGTATGTATTTTCTCACACATTCAGCTGAGATCACCGCGGGAGATGCTACATTTGTTCCCATAGAAGTAGAAGGCTGACACTGCAGAGTGGAACCAGCGGGTCTCCAAGGTCATTACCACTGCCACAGCGTCTGGGCGCCCTGGGAAGGAAGGCAGGAATTGATTAATGACAATGCTAGGAGCGCAGGAGGGGAGGAACCTAGATTGGCAAGAGAGCAGCGCTGCAAAGGTTGTTACTGTACAATGTTGCTATAGATAGTGCTGGATAGTGGTGTGAAATACTGCAAAGCGTAGCACAGTTCTACAACTACTCCAGATAATTAAAATAGCACTCTTAATGTAAGTTGGATCTTCAGCAAAGAGAATTAATTGCTACATCAGTCTGGAATTTCAAAAACCCTCCATCAGCTTACTGAGTACTAATCCCAGTAACTAGTTACATCTAAAAAAAATTCATTCACAGTCTGCAGTTATGGACATTTTTGAGATAGTTTCTTTAAAAATATAATCAATTACTCTGAAAAAGTAATCAGTTGCATAATTCATTGCAGTAGTTTTGTTAAGCTCTGTTTAAAGGTGCTGTTCACTGCATTTATCATGTGTAGAAATAGAAAACAAGACATTGTGGTTTAAAAAACAACCAGCCTGCAATTTTGGCCATCAGCAGCTGGTTTTATGTTAGCCCTGGTGGCAGCACACAGCGGTTCACACCCTCCAAACTGTGTCTCAAGAGCTGTTAACTCAGAAATACAAAACGCCCGGCTGACATCCGATTTTCCGCATGTGTGTTGGCTCTTCTTTTTCTTTCTCTTTTAATAAAGCCAACATGTTCAACTTCCCACAGGTGCCACGTTGGTGGCAGTGCTGCAGTCAGGTTACCATGGGAACACACTGTGAGGAACAGCGGTACACATGTTAAAACAAAAGCGTCTGCAGTTTTATTTTAAATGTAAAATATACTGTATGTGCATGGACTATATTATAATATAGTCTTTGTGTAAGATCATGGAAGTTTAGTTTAGTTTAAGAGCAACCCTGATCGCCTTGTCCAACTAGGTTACACTGCCGCAGATCTGTGTGAGCACATGCACAGGCCAGCTTCATTTCTACAGTCAAGTATAGTGAGCTGTCCTTTAAATAGCTAACCCGGCCCAGGTTTACGCACTGCACCTCCCCAAAGGCTGAGAGCACAGAGGCAGAGATGTGCTGGTACGAACACAATGCACTCAAATACAAAGCGTGAACTTCAATTAGAAGTTAAACTTCCTGCAGTGCTCTGGTCAAAACTGGCGGACTTAAAGCTTTATCCTGCACTTATTATTTTCTTTTAGAGAGGTTTCTTCACATTAGGTAGCCAAACACATAAAATTATAAGAGTACTCCTGTAATTTTGTATTGAATTTCAATAAAGCTGAGGTATCATAACTTTTAGTCCATTAAATGGGCCACGCTGCAGAAACACTGGCTCCCACACTTCCCACATTGCAAATTGATAACACCCTGTCAAATATGACCATGACACATTGTGACAACACACAATCACAACCTACATCATCAACCTTTCCTTCACACATTTCTGCCATGGAAACCAAACATGACTACAAATATTATCTACCTGTTACTGTAGTTATAAACACTAAATTCCACATGACTCAATGTCACACTGATCACCTCTCGGAGCTTCGCTCTGCAACAACAGCTTCTATATTTTACTCACAGGTGTCTCTGTGGTAGCACAACGAGCAAGCGGCTACCAAAGTGAGTCACTTCATCACATCAGTATGCTGAAACTGAAACTCTGATGGTCTGGTCTCTACTAACGCTGTAAAACCAGTAATAAGAATAATAATAATACAACAACTAGTACCACTACTACTAATAATAATATTAAACTGGGATTGAAATAGGGCTGTTTATTATCTTACAGTGTTGATACTAATATTAATATTTGGAATTGTGGAAACCTGATATTATACAACAGTATAACAACATAAAAACTGATGAAATTGGTTCTAAATTACTGCAAACACATCTTTGCTATTTCTGTACAGTCTTCTCTTGTTACTTATTGGTCGGCATATACCATTACTGATACTGATGTGTATGTCATAAGCTCATACTATACTGGGCAGCCATATTTATAACCATATTTATCATATTAAATGTTCCTGTGTTCATTTAGTAGGAACTGAGTTGGTTAAAAGGAATGGTTGTCATTTTGGGAAATACACTACACTTTTTACAGATTAAATAAACAAGACATAACATGTTAATTAGTCACCTTTAGAGGTGCTGGTAGTCAGACTCCCCTCTGATTGGTTAGGTTTAGGCATGGCCAGCCTCTGATTAGTTAGTCACATGGTAGTCCGGCCCTAAAGCATACCCTGCTTTCTCGTCTGGGGTCATTTTCTCATAGACTTCCATAAAAACTGACAAAAGGTTGCAAGCATGTTTTGAACACAGCAGTGAGGAAATGCACTAAAAGCTTTAGGTTACTGGTTGTTTTTCCTCAAATAAGCCATCTTGCAGGATTCGGTTATAAAAAACCTTGTGGCCTAAAGGGTAAACAGCAGCTTTTTGCTCAGAGGACACAATGTACCTAGTGCCCGCTCATCCTGTCACATCGCCCCTACACCCACCACCCATTTTCTGAATTCCCCAGCTGATGTATTTGAAGAGACAGAGCGACTCTGTGCCCAGAGAAACCACAGTTAGTGGAACTGACAGTGCTCTGTCTACGGGAAGACATGATGCCAGGGAATACTGCGTTTCCTGTCAGAGGCAAAGACAACCAATTTCTCTGTCTTATCTTCTAATTATAACAAGCTTGTCCTTCCTGGTTAGGTTTATGGGGCTAATCAGTAAGACAATAGTGGAGAGCTGCAGGGTTATCATTATGTCACTTCAGGGTATTTCTTTTAACCCAGACTGAAAGAATGACGGGGCATGAAGCACACCACAAGGAAAACAAGTCTGCAGAGAAGCGTAGCTCATCCTCCAAAACAAAACACTGTCAGGGAGAAACATTTACTAGCTTTTTGGTGCGGGACAATAAACAACACAAGATCACCATGAGACAGAACACCCACACTGCCTTTTTCATCTTTGGTGCAAGGATAAAGAAGCAGAGAGAGTCCTTCTAGAGGCCTGTTTGTATTCTCTGTTGACATGCTGATATTGTTTCATGTCCACATTTTTGTTGACATGCTGTGAGGTATGCAGGTATGCAGGTATTCAGCGGTGGCAGGTTGTAATCAGTGGAGACGGGGCTGTGAGTGGCACAATGCATACCAGGTGCTGGAAGTCTCTGAGGACATACGTAACGGTGGTGGCTGAGATACTCGTAGACAATATGTAGACAGAACCTGGGCTGGGCGATATTGTTAGAATATATGCTATAACCAACATTACTTTACTTTAATATTTTAATGGCAAATGTCCACAAAATTTTGCATTTTAAATGATCCTATTAATATTTTAAGTTTAAGTTACCATGTGTAGAATTTTGAAACTGTACTGCTGTACACCAGAGAAATGTCTTGCTTGCAATCTTCATCTTATTACAAAATTTTGTCACAATGCAATCCACTGAATGCCACCGCTACAGAATTTGTTTTAGGTAGGTCTAGATGACTTCAAACCTGGTTTGGCATTTCTGCAATTTCTTGTGACATCAACAAAGATGCTGATAAGCTAATACTAGTTGATTTATTGGTCTAATTCTCTTCATAGAACAGTACTCACATGCTGATTTGTACTTTAAAATAGCTTTTGGTGGGATACCTTGGAGGCCTAGGGGTTGGGACTCTCCTGCTCACCATGGGCTGCAACATGCCTGGTTCAAGGGACCTTTATTGCATTCCCCATTTCTTGTCATCTCTCTTCTTTTGACTGTCTAATAAAAGTAAAGTTATTGGTCGCTGTAATCAAGCTTCCTGTTCTTGATGACCATGACGAGATCCCTGCCTAACTTACCTCCAGTGTAACAGACCCACTGTCTTCGCTTAAGTGTAAAAATACACTTTACATGAGGCTTGACTTAGCCAAACCAAGGGGATACAGTGTCATCAAAGGAAATGCATACTAAAAAGACTAAATTGGGAGATAGTCATTTGATTTGGCTAATGACAAACGGAATGACTACACTGACCAATAAATCTTTCAATGTTTGTACGGCATGTGAGGATTTTTGTAAAACTGACATGAAAAATACCTCATTATAAAGTCTGCAGTTGTTTAAGTTGGGAGTAATTTTGTTCTCTAACTTCATCTTATTTAATTGGAGTTGGAGCCCAGTTGCTTTCAGTTACAGCTGAGGCCTCCCATTCTGCAGCCCTGCTCTGCAACACTGACCCACTGTGCGACAGAGCAAACTCTCTGCCGGGTAACTCAGGACACATACCACTTAAATAACTGGCTGTCTAGCTGGTCAGGACAATACCCTACCCCACGGCTACTTACAAATGTCTCCAATCGGAAAATAAGGACGCCTTAGAACTTCCCCCGAGCTGACATGTCCCATGACCTATTTTCATTATGGCTGATGCTTGGTGACTAGCTGTGGAGTGCTAAATGGAGAAAGGACAATACACAGATGAGAGCACACACAATGTGATGATAGCTGCTTGCCCGGAGTCTGACCTGAGCTAAATGATGACTAATACTAAGAGTCTAATGTGAGACTTGTGGTCTTGGCTGGTTTATGCTGAGTGGGGAGAAATGGAGAAAAAGAGATTAGATACCCTAAGGAATAGGGAGCAGTGTTATTTATAGTTATATATAAAAGGACATTTCCCCACAAAGACGGAGGACAGGAAGTTGGCGTTCTCCTCAGAGATGCTGAAAAGGTCAGGCTAGAGACCACTGCAATGACAAGATGGGAAAAGCTGGAGAGCAGGGGGTGAACAGCCTGTGGTCCCCTGGAAGCAGTTGAGCGCCGCAGGGGCTGGAGGCTAAAACATGACAGGGTGACATCTCCAGAGGTGAAGGAGGGAAAAAAGGGAACTAGGTACTAGGGGATGCTTACAAGAAGGAGTACTCTACCACATGACAGAGCCTTGGGGCTAGCTATGAGCACTCTGCTGGGTATCCCTGTTGAGTCGTTGTACACACAAACAAACAGACAGACACAGCATACATAAAATTCAATGCAGCTTGTGTAGTGGAAAGTCCCGCATGGCGCCATGAGTGAATTTCCACATCACAAAACCTCAAGCCTTATATACAGAGTCCTACTCCAAGGATTAACACACTGTACTAACTCAGCTCGATGTCCTCCCCCTCATCCAAGCTTGTGACATTTGCAGAGAGCCGTAAAAGAAGGGAGGGAGCTGGAGAAGAGGGTAGCGCACTCCTCCCCTTCTCTCATTAGAATTCTCTCATCAGTCTTCCCCATGGAGCAGGGGGACATGTCAGGGTTTATTAATCGCTCCAGGAAATATTATTGACCTGGACCTTCTGCTCCCTCTCTCCCTGCTGCAGTCAGTGTCTCTGCTCTGTTGCCTCCACATTCCTCCGGTGTCCTGCCTGGACACATTACAGGACACTGCGGCACAGCGCGGAGGCTTCAACACAGTGTCTTCATTGACTATGCACTTGGCCTGGGCTTTCTTTTCACCGCAGCTGCAAAGCATCACACACACACACACACACACACACACACACACACACACACTCTTTCTCTCTCTCTCTCTCTCTCTCTCACACACACACACACACACCTGCAGTCTTGGGGAGACAAAGCACACTCTGCTATGCTTCATTATTGGGGGAATAGCAGCTCTGTGTAGGTGTGTATTGCTTATATTCCAACTTTTAGAGTGCTTTTGTGAAAATAAAAGACACCTTTAAAACTGCAAACATCTCAAGGATTACTGGTGTTCAAATGTTATCAGCAGTTTTCAAAAGAAAAGAGGTGCTTAAATCAATGTGATGTGAAACGCACTGTGAATGCTCGAACACGAGAATCAATCGGAGATACTCCTTTATCCTCCCCTCCTCTGCATTCTTCTCCCAGGAGAAAATGAGGGGATGATCAGAGTCATTCAGCTGAGACTCCTGGATGTCACTGTGTGTGGGGGCTCTGGACAGAGCTCGTGTCTGCTGTGGGTGTTGGTGTGCCTGTGTATGTCTTTGTGTGTATCTGAATTGGAGTTTGCGTTGGGGTGATGTTGATGTCAAAAGGAGGAGGGGAAGGGTGGCAAAGAGCAGAGCTGGAGGATGTTGGGTGTTGAGCCTCTTGCTGTCTGACTCTAGATTTCGCGCCCCATCTGATTCATCCAGTGTGGCTTGGCTTGGCTTGGCTTAAGCACTCATTCGTAGTTCGATGTCAGCTGTGCAGGCCTTTTGTTGGCATGCATGTTATATGTGTGACTGCGTTGTGATTTCTAACATATAGCACTAGAAGACCCTACACATGCTATGTCCTGGAAATCGCATGTTTCAGCATGGCATTGCCACGGAAACAGCTCAAGGAAAACAGCTGTCATCAGCTCAGAGCAGCATTTACTCAAGTTCTCTGATCTGATAATGCACTAATTAAAGCATGAGCATGTGCTTCATTAGAGTAGTAAGAGGCATTGCGCTGAGTTGGTTGTTAGCAATGCTGATATTTGTGAACACATCGTACCCCCCTCAGGTTTACAGTTTTTCTATTTATATAAACTTTAATTAGAAATGTAAACATTTTTTCCTCGTCTGGATGATATCTTTTGAATTTTTTTCTCAATGGGTTGGATAGAGAGCATGCTATCGTGGCCAGCCTTGTTTTTCAAATATTGGTGTATTGTGCCTCCACGTGGACATGTTCGGCATTACACTCTAAGCTTTATGACAGGACTAATGAGTGACCAGGATATGAGTGTGTTGTTCCATTGTGTCTCCATGAACTTTGAGATGGTGAGCACATTCCTGAAAGCAGCAGTCACGAATAAAGAAATATGCGTCAGATCTGTCAATAGATTTTGTGTTCCCTAAATGGTGATATTATCCAGCCCCCATGTTCTCATGAATCCTGACTTTGCAGACATGTCTGACACTAAATTTAATATCTGTCTTCATTTTGTTTTTCTGCAGTCACAATGGTCCCACTTCTGTTTTTGGTGGCAACCACAACATCATCTAATTCCACTGGCAATGGCAACCAAACACGGGGTAAGAACAATAACAAGAGCAATGCACCTCGACATGTGAGACCGAGCAACACTGAACAATTTGAGATGGCAACAAAATCCCATTGCTATCCACTGCAGTCATCACTTTTCCATAAGATATGATTATTATGCATCTTCCTCAGCCCATGCATCTGCTTGATAATAGCCTTTTCTACAGCCTTGTTATTACCGGATCACAATGAACTTCAGCAGCCCTGGACGGTAATTTATGGCTTATTGTGCGCCTTTATAAACACAGCTAATAGCTGGCTGTGTGGCTGCGACTCTTGGCTGAGTCTCCATTCTTAGAGCCTCTCATTTTCTGTCAGACATACCGACAGAACGAAATGAGCTGATACTTATCTCTGTAGACAAAATTCTGCTGAAGTCAGTTATTAAATCAGGCCTGAGGCCAGTAGAGAACATGGGAGGTGTGGTGCCGTGCCAAGTATTGATTGTTTTATCAGTTCATGGCTCAAACACATGAATGTAGCCAAGAGTTTGCACACACAAACACATGCACATATATCGTCGGCCTTGCCCCCACTTCCTGCTTCTTTGTTGATGGTGCTCACTGAACTCTGCCTCTCCTTCCTCAGAAGACGTTACACCCCCCAGCCACCACATCCTCCCCACCGTGCTGGTCCTGTCCCTGTTGCTGCTCATCATTGGACTGCTAACCTGGTACTTCCTCAGGTAAACCCCCCCCTCCTCCCCTTTGCAAAGACTCACCTACCACTCCTTACCTCACCCCCTCCCTGGGCCTCCCTAACTGGCTGTGAGCCAGGCTCGGGGGCAGAGCTCAGGGTGACAAACACTTCCTCCTTCACTCATTGAGGCGGAGCCCCGTCAGGAAGTGCTGTTAGTTGACTCCCTCTCGTGCTTAGTGAGAAGAGAACAGGCAGCCAGGCTGTGACAGCGGACCAACAGAAGAGAGCATAGAACAAATTCTGTACCACATTTGGACTACAGCGTTGTCTTTCCCAGATATCAGCTAATGAGAAAGAATAGCTTCTCAAGTTTCAGATGGTAAGATTGATTGACTTTTGTTCATGGCTACCTACGTTATTTGGGAGATCTTAAGTATTGTTTGGCTCTAATTAATCAATGTTGAGCTTTTTTGACAAGGACATCATTGGATCATACGTTTTGTGTCATTCATTTTCTCATTTTATTGTATTTTTTCCGTTAGGTTAAAAAACCAGACAAAAGCAGTCGTCACAACAGTTGACAAGAAAATACCAAATGGCATCCTGGAGGAACAAGGTAACATTGTTGTCAATTGTGAGAAACAGCAAGACAGATTGTAGATTGTAAGAGCAACAGAGTGGAAGTCAAAACAAGCATACTGAGACTGTAAAGGAAACTGACAGAAACACGAGGCAAAGAAAAAGAAACAAGTTAAAACGGATAGTAGGAGGCGCTCTGGAGGTGTTTGTGACTATATGTGCAGGTCGTCCCACCACTGCATTGTGGTTGTATTATACTTCCTGTCGTTGATGTGAAAAACAAAACCATGTGTTATCACTTTTAATGCATGTAAAATTAGTATACACCATTGCTGGTGCAAAGATCAACAGCAGTTGTCCCTGAGCTCTGAGCAACACCGACCAGTGTGAAGTGTGCAAGCAGCTACTGGACTTAACAGGAAACAACACGACTTGAGAACCTGTGTGTGTTCTATAGGAAGTATTTTCTTATCTGACATTACAATGGAGTGTACAGTTGTATTCTTGCAGATAGGAATGTCACAAGGATATATGGCTGGAAAAAACACAGCACACCCAAAAGTAACTGTGTAAATATGAAAGTATTAACTGAGCTGCTAATTACAGTCATTGCAAACATGACACATAGTCAACTTTTTCATATAAGAGTAATGTTATATTTAATTTTCACCTATAGTATAGTTTACTACTTCTTACTCTGTTTTATTGAAATATCCAGCTGTTTTCTGTTTTTAACTGATAAAACTGAAAGCAGAAATGTCATGTGGGACCAGAAATTAGTTTCTGTCTCATGAACATGATGTTTACATGTTTGCATTGCTTTTATGACTGCGTACATGTGTGTTTGTGTGCACTGTATTTGATTTGATATGTGTTGTGTTTTAGAGTTTGGATACAGTACTGAGTCCTTATACACCACTGTACCACCAGGTCAGGTATACAGGGTGGCGGCATCAGCAACCTCATATTACTAACACTTTTTTACTTTTTCAACCTACCTTTTCCAAATTGTGAGTGCTAACTGAGTGCCTAGTCGGGTGTTTAAGAGAGGTTTACCTACAGGGTGCTGTAAGTGGATTTTCCCTGGGGTCCTTTGGTTCTCTAACATCTGTTGATGTTTGGTTGTTATTGAATACTTAATGAATACTCCTTTTGTTAAATTAGCTGGTTTTAAAATCCTTGCAGAGTAGTTCGACTAGCTTATTGTCTGATTCAGTGATTCCCAACCAGGAGTAGTTGCACCACAACTTCTGCGAATTGAAAAAGTAGAAATTACAAGTTTATTTAGAATATATAATCATATATTGAGTCACTTGTAACGACAGAACATTATGCGCTGTGATTGAGAGTGCAACACATAGCAAGCGAACACAGAAGTTGTCTTAAAGTAACGGATAAACCATTGGAATAGTCAGCTATATACATTAAATCATTAACTAAAAAGTAACGGTTAAATGGTTTCAATTTTAGTCAATAATGATAATAAAAAAAAGAATTATAATACATTTCATGCCATCTCATGTGGAAATGTGTGCTGGTATGACAATAAATATCCTCTAATTCTTAAATCCTTGAATTCTTGAAACACTCACTGTCAGCTAAGTAATAATTAATAATAGCTAGAAGGGATGAATAAACTTGTCAACATAGTTACAAGTAATGGATTAATGATTTAAACATCCAGGTACTCCCAGTCCAAGTGGTAGTACAAAAAAAAAAAACTGAACAAGCACAGACAGTGACTGTTGTATGTAGACATTACTGTAGCAGCTTCTATAAATCAACTCAAATGAACTCATTTGAAACAGATGGTGTCATAAAGGGGTAGTTGTGTGTATGCCTGACAAAATGTTGGGAACCACTGGTCTAATTAAACCCAATCTTATTTCATAATTCATTTCTCTGTGTCAGTCATCTAACAATAATTGAGTGATTAGCTAATTTAAATCAAATCCTTTTTTAAAACAACAAATAATTCCCCATCATGATGTTAAACCCAAATTAGTCCAGCAGGGATGATAAACCCACTGACTCTTATCCCCACAGAGCAACAGACGGTGGTCCTTCTGCCCAGATCCCCCTCAGCCTCAAAGACCTACTTCCCCCTCCCGGTGGACCACCTCGAGGAGGAGTACAGGCTCCGCTCAGCTGACGATGGCAAGCTCTTCAGGGAGGAGTACAATGTAAGCATCCCCTTCTCCACCTGGCAGTTAGAGTAACAGGTGGTCATAAGTCAGTCAGTCGACTTTATTCTGTACAAATGCTAGAACATACAGACACTTAATTTTTCATAAAGTGCGATTTGAGGTTAAACTAATTTGGACTCCTTTTAGGCATTAAGCAATAACCAGATCTGTACTGTACCTTTTAAAGCTCTATTCAACAATGCCTGTTAGTTAAGAATATTACATTTTTCAATAGCAATTACTGTAAATAATAAAATACCTATAATATTTTTATGTAACTTAATATCTCCAAAATGTGAAATGCAGCTTTTTTTACTTGTGTTTTTAAAATGGCAACAAAACCACTTAAAATTTTCAGGAAAACTACTGGAAGTATGTGTCACACTGTCCATGACACATACTGTGCACACACCCACGTATATGAAAAATACCCTACTGGTTATTTGTGTCTATGATTGAGGATCTGAGTCAAAGTGTACGACTCATGGTTCATGTAACATATAGAGGTATGATTTTATGCAGACAGTTTGTCAGCACAGACAGAGGAAGTTGAAGTTCTCAGCTTTTAATGGAGGACTGTTTGCTGGAGGTAGCAGAGGAAGTGCTGACATTGAGGCTGAACAAAGCCTTAAATACAGCAGCACACAATGCAAAGGAGCAGTTAAAAGTCAGCCTGTCTAACTGTTTCTCAATATGGAAGGTGTACAATCAAACTATCCTTTCGTTTTACAGTCCTTGCCAGGGGGTAATGCCCATGGGACGTACGAGGAGGCCAACAAGGACGAGAACAAGGAGAAGAACAGATACCCCAACATCCTTCCCTGTGAGTGTACTTTCTGTTCTGTCGGAACAGAACTCACACCCAGAGCTCACAGTTTCCTGTCTGTGTGTGCGCACGTGTCTTTACGTCTTTATGAGTTCAGTTCAGTTCAGATACACTAGATCCTCCCCAGCAGCTCATGCATTCAATTACAATGAAACACCTCGGCTCCTCACCCTTCTTCCTTTTCACAGTTGCAGTTCCTATGACTCATCACTCATTAATAATCAGTTGTCTCATTTATTTCTTTACCTATACATTTTGATCTTTAAACGAGTGGCTGGGCATTTACAGATACGCCTATTGGCTTTCTTGCTGAGGGTTCAGATGAAACGATTGAAACCCCTCTCACATCTGTATGGTAAATGTGTTGTGGTTAGCTTAGCATAGCATAAAGACTGGAAACAGCCTGGCTCTGTTCAAAAGGTAACCAAATACTCTTGCCAGCACCTATAAAGTCCACTAATTAAAATGTTGTATCTGAAGTGTTCATTTTATATACAGGGGCCATGTGCTAGACAATATCTTTGCCAGATGCAGTTTCAGAAGAAAGTTACTGCCCTTGGATTTGGTTAGCTTCAGACATTTCCCCATTATTTCCTGTCTTTATACTAAGCTAAGCAGCTGCTGGATGAAGCTATATGTTTATCCTACAGACATGAGACTAATATTGATCTTCTTGACAAATTCTCAGCAAGAAAGCAAATATCGTATCGTATTTCCAAAAAAAGTCAAACTATTCCTTTAATGCTCTATGTTCCCTGCCTAGGCAGCAGACTCTGTATCGTGTTTCCAGTATAACCCTCTAAACTGTCCTGTGGTATTTTCACCAACAGATGATCATTCCAGAGTGGTGTTGACTCAGCTGGAAGGAAATCCCTGTACAGACTATGTAAACTCTTCATACATTGATGTGAGTTGTGCTTTTTTTCATCATTCTCTTGAGCGTGGATGACACTAACTGTACCAAACTAACAAATGTGATCTTAATTTCTGATGTATGTTTATCTCCACTGTTTCATAAATAAACATAATATTGGTTGGTTGGTAACAATCTCACTGAAAGATACATTAGTTTTTCCGGAGCGTTCGATCATATCACATAATTGTTCTCTGCAAGTGAAATTTGCCTGGTTGTTATGAAAGTATAGTTCAAGGAATACTCCTCAATGTTGTCTTAAAAGTTGAGATTCAAAGTTCATTCCTGACTTTGTAAAACAGCGGCTGAAGCAATAATCTCACCACAAGGTGCATTAGTAGCTCTTCCCGAGCTTCATATAATATTCTTAATCAATATTATTTTCTAACAGGGTTTCACGGAAAAGAACAAATTCATAGCAGCACAAGGTAAGACTCTGGAAATTACACCTGTTGTGCTGACACCTTGGATATTTCATGAGACTGCGAAGATTTGATACATAAATGATTTATTACCATAATAATCTTTGAACTTTTTTGTTTCACAGGTCCAAAGGAAGAAACGGTAGCAGATTTCTGGAGAATGATATGGGAGCAGAAAGTAGCAACTGTTGTCATGCTGACAAATCTGAAAGAAAGGAAAGAAGTGAGTGATTTTCAGACTTGTTTATTTCTTAAATGTGTCTCAGCTCCTCTGCTCCAGTTTCCATGTACAAGATAACTCATTCCTTTGAGCTCCTGGGTTTCAAGTCTCTGCTCTGATTTTTACTGTAGGGATTAATGGAGCATCACAAAAAGATCTGTGAAGAAACGCAGTTCAAATAGTTTTCATTTGTTATGGTCAAAGGTGAAACCACAGAGTTTAATTTATGCTATTCATTTCACACCTCTAATCTCCCCTCTGACATCTTCTTTCTCTGCTATAACTGTGAAGTCTTTATTGAGAACTATGTGAACCAGAGCTCATTCGCTGAACAAGGAGGAGGGAGAAAGGCTAAAAAAGATCAATAAGAAGAGAATTGGCAAAGATTTAAATCAACGTGCTGACGAGTTGAAATCAATGGCTACATAATGTGGAATTAAGTCCTCTGAAGCAGTATCATAATCACCCAGCAAAGACGTACATTGAGTGGTTTCACCTCTCTCACTCACACTAATCTGGACTGACTGGCTGTGAAATTGAAGCATGTGTGCTTTTGTATTCGAACCGTTTTGTCTCTCGAAAGGGAAGTCCTTGAACGCATTAGAGGAACAGCTCCTTTTTAGGTATTTAATTCATTGAGTAATGGCTGTCGTCTGCCCCCAGGACAAGTGTTACCAGTACTGGCCAGATCAGGGCTGTTGGACCTATGGGAATGTGAGGGTGGCGGTAGAAGACTTCACTGTCCTCGTGGACTACACCATACGCAAGTTCTGTGTACAATATGTGAGTTTTTGTGTAGTTTTTATGCATCAAAAAACAACATTAACAGAAACATGTGTGGGGTTTGTGAAACATTACTGCATGGTGAATTTGTGGTTTAGTTCCTTGTCAACAAGAGAATTTCTCATCTCTTAACAGCTCTGAATTTCTAAGTAACTTATCAGAAAAAAAAAAATCTTGCTCAATGGTATAGAAAATGTTCCTAGGTCACTGCTCATCAAAAGAGCACCCTGGGGAAAGACTGCTGTGTTGTCAAACCTGCTACGAAAGTGTTGTAAACACTGTTAACCATGTGTCTGCCTGCATGTGTGTGTGTCCGTGTAGCAAGCCACCGATGTTGCTAAGACTCCCAGGCTGGTCACCCAGCTCCACTTCACCAGCTGGCCTGACTTTGGAGTTCCTTTCTCCCCCATCGGCATGCTCAAGTTCCTCAAAAAGGTCAAGGTGGTCAATCCTCCTTTCTCTGGACCTGTTGTGGTTCACTGCAGGTACCAGCACACTGAGCTCATGGGTCTTTGTTTATTTTTTTGTTGTTTACTTGCTTCTGACTGAACATTCATTTTAATGGTTAAATTATCCAATTTGTTTCTATGGAGATAAATATATTTAGACTTAAATATCTGCTTTGTGTGTCGGCTGGAAAACAAACTGTCAGCTATGGCTGGAAACATTTTGAGTGACTATAGCAATACATGTGTTTACAAGCACAGATGTCCCTGTGTCTCACTGCTGTTGTCTATTAACATGCAAGTGTCAGCTGAGGACTGTGGCTCATTCAGTCTGTGGTTTGCTTTGTGTGCCTGCAGCGCCGGTGTCGGGAGGACGGGAACCTTCATCGTAATAGATGCCATGATCGACATGATGCACGCAGAGCAGAAAGTTGATGTGTTTGGGTTTGTCTCGAAGATACGAGAGCAGCGCTCGCAGCTTATTCAGACAGATGTGAGTTGGAGGGTTCTCACTTGTTTATCGTGTCAGCCACACATGACATTTGATATGTAAATTATCAGTGTGACTCATCCCTCCGTCAATCATCGGTGTGCCCATGCCTAGTGTGTGTGTTAATCAGTTTGTGCGTCTTCTCCCCCCAGATGCAGTACTCATTCATTTACCAGGCCCTGCTTGAATACTACCTCTATGGAGACACGGAGCTGGACGTGTCGTCTCTGGAAGGACATCTGCACAAACTCCACAACACCTTTGCAAACGGTGACCGGGTCGGCCTAGAGGAAGAGTTTAAGGTAAACTTTAAGGCTTATTTTCAATAAAGAGATCACATTTAATCAAGTATCAAGACCGGTACATACCAGACTGAGAAATGGCTAAGGAATTAACCCGTTCAAATACCAGGAATTATACAACTTTATGTATTTATTCTTTAATTTTATCAAATATATTTGTACAAACACACAACCATTTACAGAAAGATCATCTCAAGCAAAAAAGATGACATGTACCAGCTTTAGCTACTCCATCTGTAGTCGTTAAGCAGTTAAACCAAAAAACTAAAATAATACACTAAACACTGGTATGATAGATTTGAATAATCATTACCAACATGTACATACAAAGCACTTGTTAAAAGGTGCTATACATATAAACTTCCCTGCCTATATTTATTATTGGAAAAACAATTCTTACCGATAAAAGAAATGAGTTGTGTTAGAAAATGGCAGTGGGAGAACTTGTAGAGGAACCAGAAAGCCTTACAGAAAGCTACCGTTTGTATTTCCCTTTGTAACATGTATGCTTCTCATTCTGCCATCATCCGTACAGCAATCCACTAACTTTCATCTACAAGCACCAAATGTGATTTACAATCAAGTGTATATCAGTGTAACTTGTGTTGTAGATTTGCAGATTTGTATGTTTGACTTTGCTTGTTTGACTTCTGCCCAGAAACTGACCAACATGCGTATAATGAAGGAGAACATGAGAACGGGGAACCTTCCTGCCAACATGAAGAAGAACAGAGTTCTGCAAATTATTCCATGTGAGTAAGAAGGAGAACTGCGGAACAAAAATAGATGCCTGTTTCATACATCAACTCATGGCAGATTTTGACCTCCAGATTACGCTGTCTGTCACTATGTTTTCAATAACTCAATAATGGCCACTTCGTATATCTGATTCTCTGTGAACGTGTTTATAAGCTGCTCTATTCTGAGTGGTTTTGAGCTGTTTCCTGTTCTATTCCTATTTCAGATGACTTCAACAGAGTTATTCTCTCAATGAGAAGAGGTCAAGAGTTCACCGATTACATCAATGCATCTTTTATAGATGTAAGCAGAATGCAATACTCAAAGCCTTCCCTCTTGCCTTTATATCTGCAGTAGTTGCACAGGTATTGCTATTAAAACACGTTACTTGACCCATATGATTGAAGAAGTGTGTGCTTGGCTTTGACACAGGGCTACAGACAGAAGGACTACTTCATCGCCACCCAGGGCCCACTGCCTCACACAGTCGAGGACTTCTGGAGAATGGTGTGGGAGTGGAAATGTCACTCCATTGTCATGCTCACTGAGCTCCAGGAGAGGGAGCAGGTGAGCTGCGATAGCTGGTGGCTGCAAGCAAGCTATGATTGATGGCTGTAATAACCATGGCCATCTGATTCTCTGCTTCCGTCACAGCAATTTACTTTTATGTCTAGTCATGTACAGTATTTAGTATTTTGACAAAAAAATACTTGGGAATATTTACATTTCATATATGAAGCTGTGGTTCTCTGTTCGGCTTATTGCAAACACTGTTTTTGCAGGACAAATGTTGCCAATATTGGCCCACAGAGGACTCAGTCACCTACGGAGATTACACGGTAGAGCTGAAGGGAGACACTTTGTGTGACACCTTCAGTCTACGAGACTTGGTACTCACCTTTGTCCCGGTAAGCAAATTAACCACGCACTATCACACAGTGGTTAATGGGGCAGTAATGCCACATTACATTTGCCTGTCAGGATGAAAAGACATTTATTGGCCCTTGTGATGTAACTCCATTGATGCTTTCAGTTCTTTTCCTTTTTGAGTCAGTGAGATTGGTTCTATTCTAAATCATTATAGTGTCATTTGCACATTTCTTTCATTTTTCTCCAGTGGTGGAAGAAGTATTCGCATCATTCACTCCAGTAAAAGTACAGATATGTGAAAATACTGCATTACAAGTTCTGTATTCAAATCCCACTTAAGTATAAATACAAAAGCATCATCAAAAAAGTTTACTCTGAACATCAAAAGTAAAAGCACTTGCTCTACAGAAAAATGGTCCCTGTGAGCCATATCTTTATACATTGATTGTCATCAGCATTTTTACTGCTGTAGTTGGTGGAGGTGGAGCTGCTATTTATCACTTGATATGCAGTTAAGTCGTTAACTGCAGTGTTTCTGTGGGTTATGAGATGATTAATTGGAGGAGGAAAGAGGAAAATGCTAAGGAGCTTTTTGTAATCTTAGCATTTTTGTGATTAGATCATTTTACCTTGTTAAGCCTCAAACTGTTACATAAATTAAGCCATCTGAGAAGTCTATTGGGGTTTGTCTCATTGACGAATCTGCTAACAAGTCACAGACTGAGAAAATTAAACTTAATCGCTGGATATATGCAAACATTACGCTTCACGAATTTTAACAGCATTTTTGATTCTCACTTTGTAAAGCTACACAGGATCTCACTTAAGTGTATTATAGCAGAGCGAAAGTCCAATTGAGTTCATAAAACTCTTTTGGCTGTCAGAGGAAATGTGGTGGGAAGGATGTGTTTAGGATTATCAAGTGAGAGCCTCCCATCTCATATATTTCATTAAATTCGACCCACATCACCTCTCAGAGGCTCAGTGGTACATTCCCGCCTCCTGTAGCAGCACCCATCAGTCTACCACTCACCTACTGCACACTTAACCTACACTGACATTGCACCTGCCATTATGCTTTCATATAGTGCTAATAAATCATATTTGAGAGGTATTATGATCTCGTCTGCCTGTGCGTTTCCTCTCAAAGGAGAAGCAGACGAGGGTGATCAGGCACTTCCACTTCCACGGCTGGCCGGAGATCGGCATCCCGGCCGAGGGGAAGGGCATGATCGACATCATCGCCTCAGTGCAGAGACAGCAGCAGCAGTCTGGGAACCATCCCATCGTCGTACACTGCAGGTAGCTTCAAGTCCCACTTTCAGATTTGTGTTGTCTACTGCACAGTTTTGCATACGACAGCTTAACACATTGTATTTGCAAGCCACTGTTCTTGCTTGAATGAATTTCTAAGAGTTTTTGTGATTGTGCCTGCTGCAGTGCTGGTGCAGGGCGAACAGGTACGTTCATTGCACTGAGCAATATCTTGGAGCGAGTCAAGGCAGAAGGCCTGATGGACGTGTTCCAGACTGTGAAGAGTTTACGCATGCAGAGGCCTCATATGGTCCAAACGGTGGTAAGTATCAGCAGATGTGGATCCTACATTATCTGAAAAAAAAAGATGCCTCTGCTTTGTCTGAAACTGACCACCTAATCCATCTCTTCTGTTTCCCCCTTTATCCTACAGGAACAGTATGACTTCTGCTACAGGGTGGTACAAGACTTTGTCGACATTTTCTCAGACTATGCCAATTTTAAATGATGAGATTTGCCTTAAACATGGTTTTTAATGTTGTTTTCTAAAGCTGGTTTGTCAGTTTTATGTGTTTCTTTAACTTGGTCAAATGATCTATTTTGCTATGCACTTGTCCTACCATTAACTGAGACTCCATCCTCGCTGTAATATATTGTATGTCAGTGGGCGAAAATTGTAAATGGAAAATGTTAGATTAATAATGTATATTTCACATCATGTATGATAATTATTTTATCATGAAGTGTTGTTTCAACCTTGGTCTCTTATTTTAGTTTTGTTGTATAATACTGTACTTTAAATGTTTAAGTGTTATTTTGGATTGACCACATAATATTTTTAAAAGTTGTAGTTATTGTAAAAGTATTTATGTATTGACGATGACATTCCATGCGAGTTTGGAGAACGCGACAGGAATGTTAAGATTTTTTTCTGTTTTTAATATACAGTACATACTTTCATTTATTGATGACTTCTACCTGAGATTAGAGGCGATATTTAAACTATTTTTCATTGTCCACATGCCCATCACGATTGTGATACTCTTTCCAATGGAAATATTGTCCGGAAGAGAATGAATCACTTCAGCCATAATGCGGAGAAAGCAAAGTTAAGCATCGGAGGCCGAGGTGATGACACAGGGGTTGATTTCTAATATGGATTCAGGCAGAAGTTTCACAGTTAGACGTATCACAGTCGTTTTTGTACCTCAAAAAAGTGGTATGCAACTGCATTTAACATGGATGTAACTTTACTACAGTCTGCCTTTTATCTGTAGACAGCAAAAAGTATTTTGCTAAAATTACTGCACATTAAAAAGCACATAAACTAAGCCTTTTGCCAAGAATCTGCAATATTCAAGAGTATGGTTATTGCTTTATTTATATTAGAGATTAGAGATTCTTTTTCACAAATCAGTGCCATATGTACATTTTTAAGAGGGAAAGTAGAACAACCCTAAGTTGAAGGCACTGAAAGGTGATCATAAGAAAAGTATGGTCGCTAAATGCAGTAGAGCCAGTACAATTTCAAGACAACCTGTGTCAGGTGCACAGTTAACACAGGAAAAGTCCAACAGTAGAGGAGTCCTATAATGGCAAAGACCACAACACTCAAATGTGGTGCTACAGTGCCTGCTTAATGCCAGAGCAACAAAAAAACAGCCCATTTTATCAGTTATTTTAGATGTTTTACAAAACATGGTTTGTTTCTTCATGCAAGTCAAAATGAAGAATCAGAATGTTTCATAGAAAAATATCAAGGGGTAGTTTGATTCATGGGAAAGTATCTGAATGTGAAACAGCTTTTCTTCTGAGGCAGTAATCCCTCATCCATCCGGTACTCCACATTAAACCAAACATTTGGAATAGTTTGACCCAGCCGTGCTTTAAACCTCAAAGAGATGTGTAGTGTATGTTGATCTATGTGAATACTACATGACAAAGTGCTAAACATTGTGAAAGTCGCTGAGCAGCAAGGAACTGTAAAGTGATTGGTCATGTTTTGTGTCGGTCTGTGAGAGATGTGAGGTGCAGCACGTGGGGAGACTTAAAACAACCCAAGTGTATTTTCCCATGGCTTCCTTTCTGTCTATGCCGTCCTTTTAAGAATATTGAGGAGGGTCTCTTCAGACTACAGCTCTTTGCCTATGCTCTCTCTGTGGGTGGTCTGTTCCTTTTTGGATTCTCAATGTCTTTGAAATGCAAGTTGCAATATTAAATGCGTCTGAAAATGCTCTGGGTGTCGGTGAAAGTTTTCTTCAGGTGTCGTTACTTGGGAATGAAACAATGAAAAAAAACGTAGTGCCATTGTGCAGC
Organism: Pempheris klunzingeri; assembly: GCF_042242105.1. Lineage (NCBI taxonomy): Eukaryota > Metazoa > Chordata > Actinopteri > Acropomatiformes > Pempheridae > Pempheris > Pempheris klunzingeri. The sequence continues at coordinate 7,081,656 of NC_092031.1, read as the reverse complement.
TTATACATATGTCAACTTTGGAGGAGACTGCGTAAGCTACTGCAACTACGACACAGCCTAAAGATATTCCATTTATTGTTACAGTGCAGTGAGGCGGCAGCGGCTCACTGTCCTGCAGGTTTTAGATGTTTATTGCTCCAACACACCGGATTCTAATGAATGGGCCGTTATCAGGCTTCTCAGAGCTGGATGTTGAGCAGATCATTTGAATCTTGTGTGTTGGAGCAGGGAAACATCTAAAACCTGTGGGGCAAAGGGCCTTGGAGACACTGTCACAGAGGACTAAGAAAGCCAAGAAATGACATTTTTGCTTAAAATAATTATTCAAACAATAAATCTAAAAAAATATAGAATTCAAGTTGTCATGTATTTTTAACTGACTAAGCTTTCAGCTCTGCTGTAAATAAAATGAGACAGGATGTGAATCCACAAACTGTTACCAAAATTGCTTTTTTTGCTTTTTTTTTTTTTTTTCCAAGACATAATCTTAATTAATTAAAATCTTAATGATCTGTAAATTCTGATTCTGCTTATTATTAGTCTACATTTCAACTAAGGGTTATTTTCATAATCAGTTAACATGAATTTATCTTTTTTTGATAAATTCATTGATAATTTGGTCTATAAAATGTCAGAAAATATTAGCGGACGCTTGAAACTTACCATCTTGTTTTTAACGCCCAACATTGAACATTGGGAAATGAAAAACACTAGAAATAAATCAAAAAGTTTGGACATAACTTTAGTATCATCTCCTACCTTATGACTCAGCAAACACTGATAACACTATAACACACAATAAAATTAACTAGAATTACCAAAAATCTGCAGTAGACATAAAGCATGGGGCAGATTTTGTGACCCGTGTATGTACTAGTTCAAGCCAACAGGGGGCAGTGCACCTTAATCTACATGTAGATGAGAAATTCTATTAATTAAACGGGAAAATGTAACTGATATGTCACTTTCTTTATTATCATACTATTTAGTCATAATGTGGTCATTTCAGTCTTTCCTTATCCAAACACCAAAGAGCAGGACTTTGGTGATGATCTAAACAAATGCTGAAGCTGCTCTGTAGATGGTGGATAATGCAACAACTCCTTCAAATCAGCATGGTGAAACTGAGATTGACATTATAGATATCATTTTTATTCGAGCAATTACAACTAAATTACTTGTATGGTTTTATGACAGTTTCACAACTGCAGAAACTCCCATTCAGATGGCCATGTGCCATGTGACAAAGTATGACCTTTCTACTGAAACTGATGCAGCTTTCAAAACACCAAAAGCAGACACTTGATGAGTACAAGACAGGCAAGAAAGTTCCTCTTACAGAGTGTCACATGATAGAGGCCAAAAAAAATTGGATCTCCCTCTTCCAAATATAAACTTGTGATTACATAAAGCTTTCACGCATGTGATTGCCACCAGTCAATCACAGGGAGGAGCAATTTTGAGCTATTTTTGCCAAACAATCATGTTTCTTATCTTGCAGAAAAACCCAACTGACAAAAAGCCTCTTTGTTGACAATTTCCATTTCCTCTGGGCCCTGGCGCCATGGTAACACTCCTCAGTGGGAGGGGCTGTAGACCAAAAAAGGTCATCATGAGTGGAGAGGTCATATGAATTATGTATTAACCCTAACTCACTCTCTTATTTTGAATGACCCCAAACCAGTTATATTTTGTCTTTCACAAGGCTGCCTATTTTCTTTCTAATATAATGTGGAACATGAGCCATTTATCCGCAGGGTAGCCCACGCAGTGACCCCTCTGCTGAAATACTTTCATGTGTGGCTTCTGTCACTTTTTTCCAAACATGCTCTCATTCCTCTCATCTCCTGAAACGGAATATGAATTCAAAACCATTAATGCCTAAGAATGAAGTATTTGGAACTACAGACGTGTTGTATTACCATATGGAAATCATCTTTTTCCAGTCCATCTTTTTTGTAAAGTACTGAGGAATTTTGTAAAACACATTCAAAGAATTCTGTTTAGACCAAAACATTGTTTTAAATAAACCAGCAGGAAGCAAAACAGAGTGCTACAAAACACAGAATTATTTCAAATGAGCATTATTCTAAGCAATCAAAGTGCTACTCAAGCAGACGACTGTGATTGTTGCTACAGAAGATGTTTGCTTTTGCCAAAAGAAAAAGATAAAACATGAGTGTTACATTTTCTCCCTGTGCTTCTGTGGGTACTAACGATACTTCAGCTTCCTCACATAGTGCAAAAACATGCAGGGTAGGTCGATTGGCGAGTCTAAATTACATGTAGGTGTGAATGATGAGGCCTTAATGTATACTAGTTAATGAATGTGGCTTCAATTTGGCTTAGTTAGATGAAGACTATTAAAGTCCTGAAGTTAAGACTGCATGAGGGCACCGCAGTTAAGCCTCATTAAGTTAAGTATGAACACATGCTGTTGGCTTGATGGTGCATGTAAAAACCCAGAATGGAATAGAAAGCACCATTACTGGTGTGAACCTGGGAACAAAACAATGGCAGAGGCAAAAATAATTTCTTTCACATAAAACTAGGAAAGAACGAGGAAAATTGTGTTCATCCAATTGCTAAAAAGTAAAACCCTTACTACTGCTGCTCAGTAAAGAAGAAAGATTAGTTAGACGTTAATTAACATGTTCACCGTCTTAGTTTTGTGTGTTGGCATTAGTTTGGCAGATATTTTGTTAGAAGCCAAAGTATTGTCCACATTGAAATTCTGACCTGATGACGGCGATGAAAAGCAAGTGGATCACAAACGTTTTTACATTTCACTGTATGGGTAACACAGATGTGTGAAACAAACATCAGAGAAATCCAATCAGTAGTTTTTGAGACATTCACTCAAGATCACTCATTTGAACCCTGTGGTGGTGCTAGAGGAATCGTCAGAGTATCACCAGTCAGTAAGGTTCATCCTCTTGGAACAATGAATGTGTTTACCAAACTGCATGACAATCCATTCAAAAGTTATTCAGATAGTTCAGCCTGGACCAGAGTGATGAACCGCTGACCAACAGACCTTCCCAGCCATACAGCCACGTTGCTAGGATGGCTTAAAACCTAAAGACTCACTGTATCTGCAAACAGTAAAGAAAAAAATAACACAAGAGTCTAAATTTTTTAAAATTTTGTATGCCATAAAAGTGCAGTTTCTAAGATCATCAGCCTGACATGCTAGCACACTCTTTTCTCTTGCATCAGTGTGGTTGTAGCTGATGAAAAGAGACAGGCACGCAGTAGAACATGGACACTGTGCCATTAACATCCTAAGAATGAACTTTCCTCTTTCCTCTCTCGCTCTCTCTTCCTCTCTCTGTCTGTCTTTCACAACGCAGCGTCTTGCTACACTAAGAACATTCTCAACAGGCGCTTTAAGTCTCACCATAATTCAATCAGACAGCTTTTACTGGGATGTTAATGTGACACAATGCCCCCCAAAACGCATTATAAGTGTTATCCTATGCCTCCCTTGTTCCATCAGGCTAATATGCTTCTCAAGCTTCTTTAGCAGGAAATACAGTGGAGGCTCTGATGAACCAAATGCTTGCTTTAGACAAAAAATGTATCAAAATAAAACCTAAATGGAAAGAGAACAGTTAAATATCAATGTGATAAACTCATAGCTGGTACGCATGTCATTTTTGGACTATGTCGAGAGGCTGCTTACTTTTCTACTGCTTAAAGGGATAAGCCTAGTGAATTTCTCTGTTTCTGTTACTGTCAATAAATGTAATGAAAAGACCAAAACCGACAATACATTAGTCCATCCCTCAATGCTTTTCAGCCTCTCTGTTTGTGGTTTTAAAGCACCAGCTGAATCCCACTGGAGAGGAAAGTCTTTAACAAAGTATACTATTATTTTAAATATTTCATTTTTAAAGTAACGCAATTTCGTAAAATTGACGGGCACTGTAGTTTTTAACAAGCATTGCTCAAACAGGAATAAAATGTAGGCAACTGGGAGGGTGTATCTGGTTTTGACTCAACAACAACAACAACAAAAAGTGTCTGTCTTGACGTAACAGTGTTTTAGCAACACTGCAATCATATAATGATCTTATAGACCATGATGCATTGCTGTAGATTAAACTACCCAACAGTATATAACGTGGTTACAACAGAAACAATATAGCATCTGCTATAGTTTTCATAAAAACCTGACAGGAAAACATCCCATTATGATAGTTGACTGGTTGCTTGAGGACAGTATCTTACCAAGAAAAAGGAAGTTGGTTACAGGACAATAATTATTAATTATTACTTCAATATTTTACTGCCTTGTTAACATCATTGATGAGAAATTACTTTAATGAGTAAGAGTGAGATCAATAAATGCGCACACTAAGACATTAGAACATAATTATGAAAATGTGTGGAGACAGAATCAAAACACATAAAAAGTAATTAACACCAGGGCTCCAGACTACATCACAAATTATTTATCACATGTCAGTGGGAGACACAGCTGTGTTGCAACACATGGTGCGGCTAATCTTAGTTCGGTTAGATTCCACACAATGAGTGGCAAAAGGGGATTTAGACACTCGTGGAGTGGAACAGTTTGCCCGTTGATATAATGCACTGCCAATCTACTTTGTTTTAGTATGAAAGTTAAATTCGGATTTTTACTAATTTCCTCATGTTTTTTTGTTCGATTCCGTTATGTTATGTTAGTTTCTGTTGTTACCGTAATTGCTAGAAATGCCTTTGTTAGATTCTGCCACGTTAATTGTATTCATGTGTCATTCTTTCAAGGACAACAACGGAAACAGAGCCCTAAACTTAGTTGTTTGTGCCATCTCCAGCACATAATCTAAGAAATGCTGTTTTTTTTTTATTGTGGAAAAAACTAAAGTGAACTATGCTGACTGAATTTCCCCACAGGGCTACCTCCCGTGGTAGCCCATGATGAGTCTTCTGGCAGTCCTAGAGAGAGCTTTGTGCATCTTGGTTAAAAAGCAGAACAGCATCAGGATACAGACTGTGAGGCAGAGGTCTGACACTGCAGAGTCAGAGATCTCTGGCCAGAAGGGAGGGATAAAAACAAAACAAGTCGGGATGTGTCTTTGATGCATGTGTCATAAAGAGAGGAAACCTAGTTCACAGCCATGGTGCTTTATGAGCAATCTTGTCCAGCCGTTTCCTTGCTCAAAGAGTACAGTCATTCCTGATTGACATGAGAAACACCATGTATGGTAAAAATTAAATCAACACTTTCTCGACCACACTGAACCTTCTAAACCACCTCAGGAAATGATCTTTGACGTGCTTTTTCAAAGATTGCGCTCAGTTTTGCCTTCCAGTTTTAAGAGGGAGAAATGGTGGTGCCAATAAACCACAATCCCCACTAACTGGCCTCTAATAAACTGTGGGGTCCATCATCTTTTATTAGTGTTCACCACTGATGAACACCATTTGACCAAAGCCGACAGAGTTGACTGATGGCACGTCTGTTGTTGCTACATTTCCAGTGGACATCTTTATAATATATGCAGTCTATGCAGCTTAAAACATCAACAAAACCTCAGTTAGTTAATTAAAACAGGAAATAACACGTTCCCTGACTTTTCAGCTTGTTCACATCACACGTTATTTTGAACATATATGAACTGGATAATGTACAGGGTTCCTTTGTCAGAGGTCAGCATAGATGTACAAAATACATTAAACATGAAATATTGTTGTTATGGTGGCATTTCATTAACCAACTGCTCTCCAACTAAAAGCCCTGTGGGCGCCAGTCAGCGAGAGAGGCCATAGAATTAAAGTTTTGATTTATTGATTGTCATGTTCCAGTGATTGCTGATTGACTATGTGGTCTAACAAGCGTCAGGAGTCCTGCCTGGCGACCCTCGTAGTTCCTTTCTCCTCCTCTGTCTGTCTGTCAGTTTTGCTTCTTATCATTCTGAGGAACTGTTAGATGTTGCACCAGTAAGTGATTTGTAAAATGGGGAAACAATGACAATTGTGTAAGGTCTCAGAAAAGTTTCACAGTTTGCTCTCTTTTTCTCTTCTTCTTCTGCTCCGTTTTCATGGTTCTAATATGCAAATGTGCAAGTAGCAATAAAATGTATCAAATTCTGTCCCTTACTTGAACAATATTTGCCAAAAAAAAATGATATGTTGCACTACTGGAAACTACTTTGTAAAATAACCTTTTTAAATGCTCAGTAAGCCCCTGTTATTTGCATTTGACAAACAAAAGCTGAGTCCCATAAGGTAAATATCTCAGAGAAGACCAGCGATATTTCATTGCTATCTTAGTTCAGCTTAAGCAGGAAGACTTAATTATACTCTGACCAATATTTGATCAATGTCTACAATACAGATTCTCTTTTTGCTTGTTTAAGGATGACAGGGTGTGGTTTTCTGCAAATGACAAAAACAAATGAGTTAAAATATTCTTAGGGAATTAAATCATTCCTCCATGTCATGAAAACACATCCTGGTGAGGTGATCATTCAGTGGGAAGTGTTGAGCAGAAGGTATATGTCAAGTGATTTAATCTGCAAGAGTAACACAATATGTGCAGTTCGGTAGTAATGCTTTTATTCAAAGTGGTCAAAGCATCAAAACTGCAGTAGCTTTTAGCACAGCCTATCCTGTTCTCTACAAATGAAGCATTATGTTTCTGTCTCATACTTGTTACAACATAGGGAATGCATATTAAATTGCCAACTGTAGATGTGCCTGGGTGATAACAGAGAGCTGTGGAACATTAAGACAGCGTTTGAACTTCATGAGTTTGTTTTTAATATATATAAAACAGCAGAGACAGAGCTTCTGTCCACACCACAGTACCTAAAGGACGATGGCAAAAGTGAAAAGAGGAGCATCTTTGTAGTCCTATAATCGGTACAGAGTGGGGCTTCAGCTATCTAGAGTTTTCGCTGACAAAATCATCATATGGAGTGCACCAGAGCATATCATCATCAGTATTAAGACCAGACGCAGGGAAAACATCTGAGATATAACATCTTTATGCTGAGCTTAGATAACTGGCTGCTGATTGTAGCCTTCATATTTAACGTACACAAAATGTCAAACTAGTCCTTCAAGCGACCAGATGGGCATTTAGGAGACACCCCCCATCCCTCTCACTGAGCACACCATTGGATAGATTGATATTTCCCATGACTAATGATGATTTTTATATTTAGTGACAGACTGGTGGAGCGTCTACAGACTCAAGCTGAATAACAGAACATTGTTGCCATCTTGAAGAAAGTATTCTGCTTGTTGCTTAGACATCATTAAGTGAGGATTACTGTTGTCATAATAATGTGTGTTTTTCTTCTATCACTGCATAAAACACTGGGAGAGCTCCAAGCAAAATAATACCTCCTAACGTCTGCAGTCACACCACCACATAAAAAAAAAAATAAATCCCCCCAATACCACTTGTACTGATTGCACTATACACATTAGCATGCATACAGATCACACCCATATATTAACTGTTTTCTGCCGATGGTGGCACATTTTTCTCATACGAGTATCGGTGCCGAGTGCAGTGGTAGCGCGTTATTGTCGTGGTTAAAGTGTAGCCTGGTGTGTCGATTTGAATGGTCTCTCCCCTGTGACCGTGGCTCAAAAACAGGCAGAGCTTTGTTTTTCAGCCTTGGTAAAAGTGTTTAACAAGCACACACACACACACACACACACACACACACACACCACACAGGTAGCAGCGTCCCAGCCAGTGCCATACACTCAAGGTTTCTTTATCATCCTGAGCTGAAAGCTTTGTGCTACTCTGCATGTAGAAATCTTGCATAATTCCTCTTTGAGTTAACTTTATAGGCTCTCTATTTGAGGTTTAAGACTTCAGTAGAAACATGAGACTATTTTTTCTCCGCAGCGTTAAGATTACATCTATTAAAATGAGGGTGCCGGGTATCGAGGGTTTAAGACTGAGTTCACCCTCTGCCTCTTCTCTAATATCCCTACAGCTTCAGCTCCAGCTCCCATCCAGATCTAACACTGCTTTCATGTTTGACCCACTTTTGCAAGACAGAGACAATGACAAAAAGGAGAGGCAGAAGGAAAATGATGAAAAAGACACCAGTGGAGGAGAGCGGCAGAGTTAAGGCAGAGAGACAGATTAAGAGGGAGATGCAGAAAGTAGGGAAAGGAGAAAACGCAGGAAGACTGAGTGAAAGAGTGACAGCGGCAAAGAGCATGACAAAGGTGTAGAGAGAGCGAGAGAGAGAGAGAGGAAGAGAAAGGGGTAAGCAGAAGGCAAAGCTAAAGGCGCCTGGGAAGGAGGGGAGTGGGCTGAGCAGGAGGGAGGAGGGAAGCTCAGCTTCTCCTAATAAAGCGAGTGTATGTGAAAGGAGGTGCTGAAAACGTTAGACTGAGCAGAGAGAGCTGTTACCCGAGAGAGAGAGAGAGAGAGAGAGAGAGAGACAGAGAGAGGAAGAGGGAGAGAGGAAGAGAGAGGGCTAGAGAGAAACAGCGAGATAGTGAGAGAGAGGGGAGAGAGAGAGGGGCAAAGAATAGAAAGAGCATTGTGTTGCTGCTGAGAAAGAACCCATGTCTGCACAAAGAGGTAGGTGTACTGCTATGACTGGCACACAAACACAAATATACACACACACATATACACACACACCACAACAGGAAATCCTCATCACCCAGTGTATCCAGCAGGGAGATGTACCACAAGTCCGTCCAGTAAATGTATCAGGTGAGTGTGTGTTCTCTTCCAACTGTGTGACTTGCTTTGCTGCATGTAGCAGCTGTGTAGCAGTGTGGGGCAGGTGTGTGACTTTTCCCTAGCGTGTGCCTCATTGTGCGGACCAGCATAAGCAGGTGCCTGTGTGTGTTTGTGTGCGTGTGTGTGATTCAGAGGGGGGCTTCAGGTCCGTGGGTTAGTGGCACACTTATTCAGAGGCAGTGTTACGATCATGTGAGGCTTACGGTAGTTTAACAGAGACAGTGCACGTGACTGAGGGCAATAACAGTGTTGTCTCATTAAATAAATGCATAAAGTTTGATTATCATATCTGATGTATGATACAATGTTTTTATTGATGTACTGATGGCTCAAAAGAGCAATTAGCTAATCACTGTTTCAGCAACCATATTTCATGCTCAGTATGAACGTGAACGGGCACTGTAATGAAAGCAGAGTTTTCAACTATTATTTGCGCCTACATGGTTTGTTGTCGGGTACCTCAGTCTATTCGAGAGCGCTTCGACATATTTATCTGACTGTCAAGATAAGACACAAGCCTCTCTATGAACATTAAAGGGCTACTTCTCCCAAAACAAAGTTTACAATAGTATGTAATAGTTTACAGTTACATGATATTAATGGGCTTGAGTGGAATTTCCTTCATGGTGCTTCCTTTAACTGCAAGTTTTTTTGTTTTTTTATAAGTCAACAACAATGTTTATCTGATACCTTATCTACAGTGTCAAGATAGGGCAACTGGCTCTCTATTTAGATAAATGTAAACACCAAGTCACCGATATGTGAATAATATTAGACTTGAGGCTATTCTTATGTAATTTTTTTGGGTCAGACAAGTGCAACATTAGTGTCAGTTTGTCCTGAGGGCGAGGACAGACTGAAAACAACTGAGCAGGGACCACTTCCCTGTGGCAGGCAGAGATGCTTCCCCTCATTTTTCATCATATGACGCAGCAAGAGGTTCCCTTTTTACAGGAAGGGGCAGACAATGCTGTTTCACAATGGCCTGAACAGCAGTATTTATATAGCGGCTGAGTGAGTGTTGTTTTGCTGTTAGGAGAAACAAAAGTTTGGAAAAAGTTGAACCAAGAAGCCCGGTGACAACTCAAGGACAGTGTTTGAAAACAGAATGATGTATGTGCAGACAGAGGATGTGTTGATCCATAAGGAGGATAGGCACTATGTTGATTTCTGTAGGTGTATATGCATGCGTTAAGCTTAGGAGGAAAATAGCTCCATTTACTCTGAAGTACGACATATATTTACTAACAGATTTATGCTGGATTTACATAGTAATTGAGCATTTTTCCAATGTGGTATTGCTAATTTTACTTAATTATAACATTTAAACACTCGTTTAAACATACACATGCTTATGACTTGTTGGGAGCCACCACAGCAGCATAACAAATTTAAGTCCTGTTTAAGGGACGTGTTGACACGTCTTCCCGTCATTATGGGACCACATAGTTGATCTCCAACTGTGTCACCTCTTGACTCATCGCTGAATGTAAAGTAACAACCGTCTCAGTATCTGCTGATTCATGACAACACTCCTCCTTCTTCCATTTCTCTTCCTCCTTTATGCATTTGCATCTCTATATCTCAGATTTACGAGCCCATAATTTCAGATCAGATCCAGGGGTGGAGGCTCTGTTATGTCATAAGTTATCAAACAAGGACCTGGCTGTTCTTAAACATACAGCCAATATAAACCCATAGTTGTGTGCTTACTTGTATGAGGACAGCACATAAGGTCAACCTATTAACTGTGTATCTTGGCCTTTATGTGTGTGTGTGTGTGTGTGCGGGGGCCGCTGTGTGTTTGTATGAGTACTTACATATGCCGTACTTTTAAAAACTTGTAAAAACAAGTGTGAACTTTAGACTTTTAGCTGAATTTTGTCTTTTTGCCTAGTTTTGTAGGCTAGTTTAGCACCAGAATTTAAGTTAAATATTACATTTTAGGGTTAACCTTAGATAAATATTAGGATTAGTGGGGATTAAATTAAGGTTTAGTGATCCGGGAATGAATGTGTGGACGTCAGTGGACATCTTGAGTCAAGATGCATGTGTGTGTTGGGCAGTAAAATGGCTTTGTGCTGAGGATGTTATTTTATGTGTGACAGTTGTTGAACATTGTTTTAGTAGGTGAGTGATATAATTGTACCTCATCTAAACAACACTCCATCTACTAACTATCTCGAGTCTTCTTACAGGGTGCTTTTCTTTAATTTCCTGCTGCCTTATAATTTGAGAACATATAGATGTCCTTATTTTTGCAAGCCAAGTAAATAATCTCATAAATTCTTAAGGTATTTGCATAAGCCCCAGTAAAAAGAACTCAGAGATACAGTAAGTATTAGCAGATGTTATGCAAGTTTTCCACTGCCGTTCCATGCTCTCCTTTATCCCACCACTCCGTCTTTCCTCATGATGTAGTCTGAATCACCCTGGCCTCACCTTAACACCACATTTGTGTTTACAGAGGGGTCAGAAATGGAAACACTGTGATGCAAGAGTGATTGTATGGTGTTTGTCTCAACGTGTATATGAGTGTCTGCAAATGTGTGGCTCTGAATAAGACATTGAATAAGTGACAGGTTTGATTGGCAATTTAAGGGTTAAGGCACGTTCTTAGGGTTAAATCTCAGGTTTTGGGATAGTCCGAGGGTCGGGGTTAGACATGTAGCTGTGATCATTAGGGAATGCATGTCAATGAAAGTCCTCACAAGTACAAATGTCGAAACCTTGTGTGGCTTATAAGTCTGTGCCTCAGTCTGTGTTGATGCTCCAAGAGGAGTTCCTCTGATCTCTCTCTCGGGTAAGCCCTGTTTTCTGTCTCAACATGTGTCTGTGAGTGTGTATTCGTCTAGTCGGCAGCCAGCGGCATCTTCATCATGAGTGAACGACACATGATTGCAGATTTTTCCCTTCCTTTATCTGACAGCAAATTACAGAAGTGATTTTGCATGAGTGAATGTTCATCTCTTGCTTAAATACTGCTCTGACTTAACAGTGACCGGAAGGAAGGGTGAGGTTCAGGTCACAGCAGGGCACCTCTACAGCTCTACTGTCACCACTTCCCTAACAGACTTTGTACTTCTAGTTGTCATTAATGGAGTCATTCATTGATGCTGAAGCTGGTTGTTTCCTTCCCCAGCAGACAAATCTAAATGTGCTAAGACGTTGTAAAACAAGGAAGCGTGTGGCAATCACATTATGGCTCAACGCCTTCACGGAAAAGTCTGATGAATCCCATAATTGCACTGAAACAAGATGTTGGCTTTGACTGATGTAGCTCTGACAGCAGTGCAGTCTGGGTTGGTGGTTGACCTCCACTAAGATTGGCACTGTATGAGGCTTCGGTGGCTGACATTGATGTAATATATGATTAATGTATAGTTCTATAACTCTGTGTCTTGTATTTAGTGTTAACTATAAATATCCTTATGTAACTTTATTCACTGAATTTTAGCTACATTTTGAAGAATTTGAGTCCAGTTTAAACTCACATTCTTTATATAAAAGACTATAAACTATAAAAGGTTTTGCCAACAAACTTTTGTGTAGATAATATTTATTTTACAGTGTTTTTAGTTTATTCTTTAAAAGTACTTAGAGGCCTGAGTTGCACATAAGCTCAATATTATAGTTCTTTGAGCAACAATTTTAAATCTCATTTAGTGACACTAATTTGCCTTTGTATGTCTGCTCAATATTCATTCATATAAAATAAACTCAACTTAACTTTTGGAGAGGAGTAAATTATCTGAAGTAGAGATTACTTTTTCAACCACATCTCACAGTCTTCATTCAGTTAGTATAATAGTAACAGTTTATAAATCTATAGTTTTACTGAGTGTTAGAATTTGTCAAAAACCTCAAATACTTTTTGAAGTACTTTGCCACTTTTTTCCTGTCTTGAAGTTTCTGAAACAGAATTCAAACGACTGGACACAAAGTGTCCTACCGACACTATAAACATTCATTACAAGTCTTGCCCTTTACATATAACTGTTGTCAGAGAGGAACATCCAATAAATGGCACCAAAGGCTGAAGTGGACGTGTCCTAACAAGACATGGACATTTAAAAACAACAAATGTTCTGGGGCCTGTGTGTTTGATTGTCATGTGTCTCAGCCCGACAGTAAGCTCTAACAGATGTCACATTTTTGTCTTAAAGCAGCTCCACCCAGGCTTCTTTGCCTTTATCCAGTTGAAGTTGAAAAGAAGCTTCAAACAAAACCCACAAAATAAAGAACAGGTTTTATTTTTTTCCTACAGCTATGGCTATTATCCAATGTGGTCTGACCATCTTTGGGTCAGTCATGTGGAGGGTCACATGTGCCTAAAGGAACCCGTCACATGCATTTGGACAAGTCTACTCTCACACTTCCATTTTGATTTTAATATTTTGCTACTGTTATTGTGACAATATTACATTTTGTTTATTTTATCTTAAGAAATCAGCACAGAAATTAAATCAGTGTCATTTCCATGGTCATATGCAGTATGCTACACTAGCTCTTATAAAAAGATTTCAGCTGGGTAACTAAATAACGCCTGTTTAAAGAACACACTGTGAATAAATAGCCACACTACTGGGTCATATTTTAACAGGAGGAAAACAGCCATGAACTTTGTTTTTTTGCTTAGAACTAGCATGGTCAATCAACATTTTGGTGGCCGTGTGTGTGTCTGTGTGTGTGTCTGTGTGTGTGTCTGTGTGTCTGTGTGTGTGTGTCTGTGTCTGTCTGTGTGTGTCTGGAGAGAGCTGTAGGACTCACACACAGAGAGGAAGATTAGGGAGTGATAAGTGACACAAATAATGTGTTCACAGTAATTCTCTTGTTTATGTTTGAAAGTGTATCTCTCGTGTAGCGAGAGAGAGAAATAACAGAATCTGGATCTGTGAATGGATCAACAAATTTGCAGGCAAGTCATGTATTGAATCTTCTCACACGCACACACGAACTCTCCAGCAACCCCTTTTCTTCCAACACACACACAGACACACACACACACGCGGCCGTAGAGAAAAGCAGGGGATTCCGATCCGTCACAGAGATGACATCACGGCCTGCCAGTAATGAAAATGAGCTAAACAAGGGAGTCCCCACTTCCCCTCCCTCCTACACATCCCACAGAGAGAACAGAGAGAGAGAGAGAGAGACAGACAGAGAGAGAGAGCCTTTTAAGGGGTTCACATGCACACAAGAGTGCACTGGCATACGCACAAACACGCTTTAGCTGTGTCTCCATAGTGACCAGCTTTGCTTGCCCCAGCTTGGGGAGGAAATGCCAAACTCAGTGCTTCAGAGCTGCTAAACCAGAAACACACACACAGCCCATTCTAATCCTCTGTACGGCCATGACGGAAAAACCTCTCCTCATCTTCACTCCGCTACCTCCCTGTCCATTCTCTCCTCTTCCTGTCGACCCTTCCACTTCCATTTTTTTTTTCCCTCTCCCCCATCCCCCTCCCTGTACCATGCGTGGTCCCTCTCTCCCCGCCTCTCTCCCTCCCCTGTCAGTGCTAAGTTCATTGAAGTAGACAACAGAGGTAAGTACACGATCTCTTTTCACCCATGGCTCACTGCTTTAATGTGCTCTAAAGTTTCAGTTTTTGTGGTTCCCACAGTGGGCAAAGGTCAGGTTTACTATCATTGCTCAATGTCCTGCTGATCCAGCATTGCAGAGAAGTGTGTGTGTGTGTGTGTGTGTCTTTCTATGCCCTCCTAAAATGTACTCAGCAGTTAGGGTTGTTTCTACAGTGAGAGTGTGTGTGTGTGTACTTTGCCAGCTGTCCTGCACCTAGATAGTGTCTGCCAGTTTACTTACCCTGATATTAATCAAACATGCAGTTGTGTACTGCACGTTAAGCGTGCGTACTTCACAGTTCAGGCTGGTATCTTGTTCAGTCTTTTCTATCACAATAGCCTTGTGAACACAGACAGCCTGCAGCACCCTTTTTTTGTCCCTTTATTAACTCTGAATATATAAGCACATATTATCTACAATACGTGCATGTGCGTGCGTGTGTTTCAATTCCCATTAGTAAACAGTGGAAACTCAGTGAGTACTTAGGAAGGAATGGGAGCCGAACAAAGCAGCAGCAGACAGTGTCCACATATATTCAGGATTAAAATAATACCTATAACAGGATGTTGAAATTATTCATTACAGTTCAGTAAAAATGACTCATTGCTATAGTTTTAATCACAACAGGTCAACAGCTTTGTAATATACAAGTTATTGTTTTTGTTGAGGCCAACTATTCTATTGTTTTGTACAAACACTTCAGCTATTTCCACAATAATGACAGTGAAACTGGTTTCCTTTTAATTATTTTTCCAAAGGGGAAATGTTGTTGATCTTTCAGCATTAGCTAAGTACTTTGGTGGAATACTCTTTCAAAAGTGCCGTCGCTGAAATAACAGCCCCCCCTAGAATCAATGAGCAGCTTGGCGTGAGTTCAGACAGTCAAATCAGAAATCCATCTGTAGTCCTTGGTTACAAAACAACACAATTAAACACTCAGCAACCCCCAGACAGACTCTCATACATACAAACACACATGCTGTGACATCACTCACATCTGGATGCAAGACTTGCTAACACATCCCCTTCTCCTCTCCAATGTGTCCCCACCTCCCCCTTTCTATCCCGACAACCCTCTCGCTTCTCCTTCCTGTCTGTCTGTGTTTCCGCCCCCGCTCTCAGAGATGAAAGAGAAGAACCCCTGGCACACGCCCGTGACCATCATCATCACTGTGATTGGTGTCATAGCGATTGTTGCCTTGGTGACTGTAGCAGTATTGCAGAACAGGCCCCTCCCCCAAAAGTTCAAGGTACGGTAGAGGAAAATGTAAAAATGTTGCAGGCTGTTCCCTTTGGCTTGACTCTACATCCAAAGTCCACAAGCCAAATATGGTGTCCTGTCAAAATGACCTCAACCTGTGCTACTGGTTCTGAAAATCCACGACCAAATAAGGCCAGTGGATGTTGATAAGAATATCAAATAACTACTCTCTTTTGTCACAAATGCAAGCCCAGCATGAGTTGTATGTCTTGTAATAATGATGACAGCTTTTAGGGTGGTTTTAGTGAGTAGCTTCTGTAATAAACTAATATTTTTTGTCTGCATAGATAAATGTGTTGCTGATGTAGTTTGGGAGGTTTGTCTGTGAGCTATCCTGTATAATCATTACACTGACTGTTTAAACTGTACGTTTGGATAGAACTCATCCAGAGATAACGTCACTTAGTGAGCACTGAACTGGAAATCCTCCTTCTGTGTCCGCTCCAGTATGGGATTGTGCTGGACGCTGGCTCCTCCCACACAGCTATGTACATCTATGAGTGGCCGGCAGAGAAGGATAACAACACTGGAAGAGTTGAACAGACGCATTCCTGCAAAGTCAAAGGTATGTACTGCACAGCGTGTTACGTGCAGACACTTAGTCCTCTCATTCACATGTACCGCCACTGATGGAAATATTCAGGAAGGTACAAAGCTTGTATGAACGGGCTAATGTTCATATACTTTAGATCTTTAAAGGATGCATTTTCCCAGAGTTTATGTTAGTGGTGCTAAGCCAAAGTCATACAGTACCAACACTGAATACCCAAAGGTAAAAGTTATCTTTACTGTTACTGATTGGCTTATGGCTGCTGCGCTGATGGCTCATAAAGTGAGAAATCCATGACTTAACTCAAAAGGCATTGGAGTTGGCTCTCATACATTATCAGGTCTATAGATCATATAGATGTCCAGATGTTCCAGATGTCCAGGTGTTCTGCAGTGGTGGTCAAGTGATTTATTGGATGGTCCTTGAGGTCCATGAGGAATTAAAGAGGTAGCTAAAGAGACAAAGTAAAT
The DNA here is from genome assembly GCF_042242105.1 of Pempheris klunzingeri. Lineage (NCBI taxonomy): Eukaryota > Metazoa > Chordata > Actinopteri > Acropomatiformes > Pempheridae > Pempheris > Pempheris klunzingeri. The sequence goes on along the minus strand of NC_092031.1, from coordinate 7,065,054 downwards.
AAAGCTCAATGAGGATATACACCAACCAAATAGGTTTTTAAAACATAGCTACCGAAAGGTTCTCTTAAACAACTTAGTCTCTGCAAGACAGTGAATATGTGTATGTCCAGAAATGCCAAACTATTCCTTTAACAAATGACTTATCAGTAATAAGCCATTAATTACAATATAGCAATCCATAGAGAGGTGTAGCTACAGTCCCTCTGTTGTAGGCATGTTTAGATGTATATATACTCTAAAATCGAGTTACATCTTGACCTGAAACCCGCATAAAAATGCAAATGTATCTGTCAAAAGTGCCTCAGCTTCAGGGCAATCATTTGTTCTTGCACCATATAATAAATGGGTCTTTCAACCTGAGTCCTGCTGTTAGCTTCTTTTCTGTAAGTTGATTTAACTACTGTGTTGGTCTGCCTCCTCATGTAATTTACATTAGTTATCAAAGTTTAAAGTAGAACCTCTTTGCAGGCACCAGATAACAGATTCCCATAGACAATACGATAGACAAGCTGCTCTGAATAACGTTTGCTTAAAACTACAGTACTCGGCTGTAAAACGTATTTCTTCAGTACTAGAACAAGTCAGAAAGTACAGTGAGGTTAACAATTGGGTTCACAAATTGCTGGTTTTGGTCTTTTCAAAAGAAAAGCATGGAAAAACACCAAACGTATCCTTTATCAATGCTGAACTTATTCGCAAGTGGGGAGGATGCACACATTCATGATGGATATCTAATCAGGGATATTCATTTTGCCCACTGGGAACTTCAAATAGAGCAAGCACACACCTTGATAACATCTTTGCTAAGCTTTCGTCTCCACAGCAGATTTCCTTCCCAGTTCATGAATTTCTACAGATGACCTTCAATTCCCAAGAGAGCTAGCATCTCTGAACTCAAGGCTCTCATTATGTTTTATGGTCGCTAAATTTAGGCTTTACCCTCCTCATGACATTTTGCTCAACTTGCAGGTCCAGGTATCTCCAGCTATGCGTTTGCTCCATGGAAAGCGGGGGAGTCTCTAAAAGCGTGCATGCAGGAGGCCAAGCAGCGGGTCCCCGGAAAAAGACACCATGAGACCCCTCTTTATCTGGGGGCTACTGCAGGAATGAGACTACTGAAGTACGGCCCATGTCTACATACACACATCCCCATATGCAAACATGAAATATACATCCATAAAAAGTAACAAAGGTTTTTCTTTTCATGCTAACATTGGTGTGATGATACATCGAGCCTGAACTCTGTAATTGTGTTTGCACAGGCAGCTGGAGAGCTGCTATCTGTAGCTTTTTTTGTCTGCCTACTTTGTGATTTATCTCCACTTGAACCGCCAGAGCAGCGAATGTGTTACTGTCAAATCCATTATATACGACAGAGTCTCTTGATTATTTATGGGCTGCTGTATTGATTTGAATTATGGATGTGAATCACTCTGATGAATTTGTGTTGTGTGCGCGCACAGTATGGAGAACAGCTCGGCGTCAGACAAGGTCTTTCAGGCTGTGGAGGGGGCTCTGCAAAAGTCCCCCTTTTCCTATCAGGGAGCGAGAATACTCAGCGGCCAGGAGGAAGGCGCCTTCGGGTGGGTCACGGTCAACTACTTGGATGACCGCCTCACACAGGTCAGCACGCGTATGTCTGCAAAACATGTCCGTGCAAGTTTTTCCGCTTTTAGATGTGCTTCAGTCAAGAATGTGTGTCTGTCAGTGCACCCCTGCTGTGCACAGACTTCAGTGCCTTTTATTTCCCCCTGCTGCAGGGTTTGGAAACCACAGGAGCCCTTGACCTTGGTGGGGCCTCCACTCAGATTAGCTTTGTATCCGATAATTATGACGGTTCAGAGTCACCGAGCAATTCCGTGACCTTCAGACTCTACGGAAATGACTATAACCTGTACACTCACAGCTTCCTGTGTTATGGGAAAGACCAAGCACTACGGATGACGCTGGCACACCAGACTCAGGTAAACTTCAGATTTCCTTTCTCCGTTAACATTGATGGGACAACGCAAAACTGATCTGTCGTCACATAATTTCAGATTTAATGATGTTTAAGAGAGACGTGATATACTGAAATGGGCAATGATGCTGGTTTTAAATCTAATCAGCTTCCTCTCTCCGTCTCTTACGCCTCTCTCTCTCTCTCTCTCTCTCTCCTAGGCAGGTCCAGGAACAGTATTAGATCCTTGTTTCCACCCCGGCTACACTGCGACAAATAACTACTCAGTCCTCTACGACAGCCCCTGCGTCTCAGACAGAAAACCCCAGAAATCTCCTGCAACCTTCACTCACACAGGGAAAGGAAACTTCGCACAATGCCAGGAAATGGTCAAAAGCATCTTCAACTTTACGGACTGCAAATACAGCCGATGCTCTTTCAACGGGGTCTTCCAGCCACTTCTGCAGGGGCCATTTGGGGTAATGCAACACAGCTGTCAGTGTTAATTTGTCATCATATTCATCTGTGGCCTTGGAGGGTTGCACAAACAACACACAGGGGACACATCATATACATATTTATCAGTTGTAATCTTTAATAGTCACAGTCCACTTCTGTTTAACATGTGTCAGAATATGAAATCCCTAAAGATTCACTGGTAAAGTAATTTCCTTAAAGTGCTAGTTGACCCATATTGCAAATAAGCTTTATCCCCACCGGTATCTAGCCATGCAGATACTAAATATTTCTAACACCAATCCAATATAATGTAGGTGAGTGGCATTTTGTTTATGGTGAACATAGCATTGTAGACTTGTATGTGAAAACTTTAACTTTCCAGAAACTGTGTTTCTCCATTCAACTGATTAATCTACATCTCATCATGTAAACAATTTGACTTGGAACTACTTACAGCCAAAGAAACATTTCCAATAAAAAAAAAAAAAAAGAAAAACAAAGAATTGAGATAATGGTCTACAGAAACAGGGAAACTGTTTCTGGTGAGAGATGTTGGTGTTGAATATAACGTCACTTGGAAGAACCCACCCTTTAACATCCTGGCCTCACTGACTCACTGACAAATAACGTCGGAGTCAGTGAGGCCAGAAAAAGCCATATGCGTCAAATAATGAGAATTATGTATTTATAAACTGATTACTTCATTTGCTGAAGATACCAGGAGAGGTTAATTTCCTTTGGCCTCATATCCTCCTCCTCTCCCCTCCCCCTTCCCTATCTCATGGCAGGCTTTCTCTGCTTACTACTTTGTGATGAACTTCCTCAATCTGACTGACACATCCATCCCTCTGGAAACTGTCAAGGAAAAGCTAACACGCTACTGCGCTACCCCTTGGAGTCAGGTCAGGGGCTTCATGCTAATGCACCAAACACACACACAAAACCTGCCGCCATATTTATCCACTGTCTGCAATTATCTACAGTATATCCTCCTGCCTGCCGATGGTGTATATTGATGAGATCGCTGCCTTTGAACTGCTTCAACAGATAATGCAGCAGCATACCAACGTAAATTTGAAGTATCTGGCAGAGTACTGTTTCTCTGGCACGTACATCCTCACCCTGTTGACAGAAGGATACAACGTCACCTCAGAGAGCTACTCCAACATTAAATTCATCAAAAAGGTCAGTAGGTCACAGGCCACTCATTTCCCATCTCACACACCCTGACCCAATGCCCTGTGTGTGTGTGTGTGTGTGTGTGTGTGTGTGTGTACACACAGTGGTACGCCCTTGCACTTCTGTTTCTGTGAGGACTTTAGACCATGAGAACATTTTGAAAAGAGATGCGATTTTAGTTCATCCTCTCTTTTTTTTTTTTACATTTTTTATATGAATTAAGGTTAGGCTATCCGAGATTTTCAGTTTTTACAGCACTGTGTCCAACTGCCTCAGGGGTGACCACTCACAACATCATATCCCATTTTATCAATTCAATTTAATAATTAACATGGTCGATCGCGCAGTTGAGACAAACAAACAACATTATCCATCAGGGACTGGCTCAGAAAGTCCAAGACATCTGATATGCCTTTCAATCAGTCATCTCAGTTCAGTCGGAAACACTCATACGTCAAGACACTGACCATTACTGTAAGCGGTTATACACAAATAGTCCCCCCCCCCCCAAAAAAAAGATTGTTACCTCCTTAAAATTGAACACCAGGGAGCACAAATAGTAAAACCCCCCAAAACAATGGAGTCAACACTTTCTGACATTGAATAGCATCTGAAATATATTATATTATGCATATATGCACAAAATATATAGACATGTCAAAAGCTAAGCCCTGTCCCCTCTAGTTAACAATAATCAGGAAAAGAGCTAAAACTATGGAATAAAGAAATTAACTGATTTAACATAAATTCTGATTGAATGTTTTGAGTAAAATATTCCTTTAGCCAAATGCTATATGGAGAGGAATTATGATTGTGAGTGCTTACCCTTCAGAATTTCCATAAACTAATATTACATGCAAATAACGCGAATAAGACAACCAATAAACAACATTACCCTCTGCTGGAGGCCTGAATTGCAGTTTACATACTGTATAAATCCCAGAGGCGGAAAGGAAATATCACCAAAACCAATTCTGTGCTAACTTTCACTGGCCTACTTGGTCATTAGCCCCAGAAAGCATAATATACGTGCCAAACTGCAACCACACAACAGTAGAGTAGTTTATCTGCTACACTCAAGTATGTTTCACACCAGTGCATTCACAACAATACAGTAATCAGTCACCAATGAGCACGCGGAAGTAACGAACCTAAATAAGGCCACTGAAGCTAAAAATCAAGGTATTTCAAGCTCGAACAGCAACAGCAGTGCAGCCAAACATCACTAGCAATGACTGTCAACACGAGCAGCACACGAGTGAGCAACTTAGGCAGGATGGCAAGTGGAAATGTGGGGACTGTCTCCTCATGAGGAGCTGCAGCAGTGGGACAGCAAACACTGTGAAACTCTTCTTTACTGTCCTGGAGTCTGGTAGAACTTTGTTATGGCGAGCAGCAGCAGACGGCGCCTGGCACCGTGATGAACCAGGCCAAAACCGGGAAAAAAAAAAAAAAAAAAACAGCTGTGGGCCGAAACCATGAGTGAACTAGTAAAATATTAAGGTGTGTTTGATTGTATTGGCGCGTGCACACCTGCGTGAATCTGATTGGACACTGCTGGTCAGCTGATGGCTGAGCAACCCGTGACGTAGCTGTCGGGGGGCTCTATGGAGAATAACTAACTAATTACACAAAGTGTCATGTAAATGATTAAGAAGCATTACATTAATTGACATTGAGTTGAACAATAACAATGATTGAATTGAATATGAATGATTTTGACATGAAATATTTATATTAAAAAAATAAAATGAAATGCAGTTTTAAACGAAAATTAAACTGCTAAATTCACAAAAAGATATTTTTTTCATCAGGCAATTAATCAAGCCTCTTCTTTGTTTTGAGTAAACTAGTGCATTGCTCATGCAGGACATCACTGTTCCCAGCGCCTGCCTATTCAGTGCTTTCCCATTCAGAACGGGCCTGTTGCTTGTTGCCTGTTGCTTGCTGCTTGCAGCGCCATCGAGAATCACTCATCCAATCGACTTCACACTTGACACTGAACTCCCTTGGGTTCTCTGCAATACGCCCACTAAGTCGATCAGATGAATGGTTCTCAAAATATACCTCACATCAGGGGCAGAGGGGCTGCCTTATTGGAGAGGTCTCACATACAAACCACCACCTACTACCCTCTGCTACCAGAGAAGCTGGTTTATTTTCCTCCTTAGGCTTTTGGTTAGATGACAGATGCTGACATGAAACCATGATTACGAAAAGTTGCGACAGTTCCAGACAGGAATAGATAGAGAGGGAAGTTAGAGCTATGGGTGCTAATACAAATAGAGGACACTCTGTGACAGAGTGGGAGTGGGAAGGTTGTAGTGATAAATTCAAGGAAAAACCAAAGTCCTTCCAAAATAATTTTCCTCGTTTGGTTCCCTCTGAATTCTTTCTTCATTTATTTATTCATTTGTTGGTTTAATTTAGTCACCTTTCTGTATTCAAGTACAGTATAAATACCTTCAAAGTGTTCTGGCCTGCAGTTTGTCAGTGAATGACAGTTTTTCTGTGTTTGTGTCCAGATTAAAGACAGTGATGCAGGCTGGACGCTGGGCTACATGTTGAACCTGACCAACATGATTCCAGCCGAGGCTCCCGACTCTCCCCCTCTGCCCCACGCCGGCTACGTCTCCGTCGTCACCGTCATGGCAATAATTCTCTTCATCCTCTTCATCCTCAGCCTGCGTCCTCTCTGGCCCCGCTGCTCCAAACAGCCACAGATCATATAAACGCACATACACACAAATATAAACAGCATGAGTGATGGTGATGGTGGGAATGTCTGTGAGGGCTTGTGAGTGTGTTAGTGTGGGCTATTCCATCAATATGTGAATAAGATAGTCAACTCTAAATTCCCCAGCCTTTGTGGGGAGGTCAAAGGTCAGTGTTGTGCAGCAACAGTCCTGCAGCTGAGGTGGATTCAAGGACATTTCAGAAGGACAAATACTCACCGGGGACTGAGGTCTGCGTCTCTGGTTGAAGGACAGTTCCTGTGTTTGTGTGTATGTTTGAGTGTGAGTGTGTGGATTTGGATGCGTGCTCGTGTGTGTGTGTACCCACATCAGTTTGCATGTATGTGTCTTGAATTATGATGTGAATATGATACTGTATAAATAAAATAACCCATGTTTATATAAAATGTTTGATTCGCTTGTCATTTCTGCATTTGGAAAAATGCAACCAATCATAAAATGTTAAATGCAGCATGATTTATTCGCACTTCATCAAGACATCTAGTTGGGATTTTTTAAAAGCTGCCATTACAAAGTTCTGGTCTTTATTAAAACCCATGAACCAGCGAAACAGCAAGGAAAACTGCTGCAAAGTGGTCTTTGGAAGACAAATTATATCCTTTTAATTCTCGTGATTTTAACTTATTTTTTCAAGCTTTTTCGCCAGCTGATGAGTAGAAAACATCCACCTAGTTCAGCACCCTCTGTAACTAGGACGGTTTTCGCATTGTAATAACAATTGTAGTAACAACATACTCTTGCAGCATAACTAATTTTCTAAGAAACACTACCCTAAGCACCACGGAAATTCCCTTTAACAACCAACTTCATGTAATCTTAAAATGAAAGTACTGCCCTCTAGTGGCAGAGGATTGCACATTGCAGTATCATATCCCCAATGAAACACATCCAGATGCCAGTTTATTAGGAACATCTGGCAAAAACTAATGCAGTCTAATGCAACAGCCCTGCTATAAATCCTTCCTTCATGAAGGTTATGTTCAGTTTTTTGTTGAAACTGTTTCAGTTTAAGTTTTGATTTAACTGTGCAGCCATTATGGAGGCTGCAGTTGGCGGTGCTGCTGAAATGTATGACGTTACACAGACAGCTGTCTATTATTTTGACTCTAAAACATTTTTTTAACAAAAACGGAACATTATAACCTTCAAAAAGAGGAGATTTATAGCTGCCTATTGTATGAAACTGTGTTAATTTTAGCTTGGTGTACCTAATAAGTAGGCGACTGAGTGTGTTTCCACATGCCATCAGGAGCTGAGTAATCACCTGTAAGCAACCAGGAAGAAAAACATGTTTAATACTTTCCATTGGTTGATCTTCCTTTTGGAATACTTGCACGTAATGTACAAGAGGCTGACAGATGGTTCGCCCAATTCTCCCGGTACGTCTTAACCACTTCCAAGAAGGCAAATTTCCTATGCAAATACCACCATAGATTATATAATGTGCTAAGAGCGGGTGTGAAATCCTCTAGAGCAAACTGTGCAATTACAGCATCAAGACTTTGGCAGGAAGTGGAACCTTGTGGGGCTTCCCTCCGTTTGAGGGCACAGCCTTTCCTCTGTGTCACAGATCTCGCTCTTATCTGCAGGGAACGGAGCAGCAGCGGAGAACAAGAAAACAATTCCATCCTGATAGTCTATGGGTGGTTCCTGCTTTTACGCTATAAATGCCTGTTAGTGTTGGCAGCGGCAGAAAACAATCCCTTTTTAAGCAATTAAGTGACTTAACTTTCATGTAGATATACACATAAGTGTACTCAGGCTCCTTATCTACTGCTACAGTACATAGACAGTGAGGTCAAAGCCTGTATGTCCTCAGCAGTCGTGAACGGATCACAAGTCCACAGACGTGTCCCTAAAAAACAGCATGTTCCAGACAATCTGTCATGTCAGTCTTCTGTCAGCAGCAGGTCCTGATGCTGGCATGTAAGGCTGTGACTTGCTGTCCCGCCGTAGGGACGCAGCCTGTTCTGACACAGAGGGGATAACTGGTTGGGGATCCATCACGTGATCCGGGTCGGTCAGCTGGTCACTCGTATAATCCCGGTCGATGATGTTGGTGGTCTCAGAGTCCAGGTCGCGAACGTTTTCTTGGTAGAACCTCTGTCTGAGGCGTCTCATCTGGGGAAGTTCGCAACACGTCTCCAGCACCACCAGGACGCACACCAAGCCCAGCAGCAGGTAGACTGGGAGAGCAAACAAACACACACAATGGCAGCATAATGAAACAAAGACAAGTCACAGTGTGACTAATAAAATCAAATTAAGGTTTGGTCAAAAAAAATAAAGGGTGTAGTAGCTAACAGTCATTGCTGTGTTTGACCCTGTCAATCAGACAAGCTACGAAGACAAGTGGTGAAAAATATGAACCTGCAATGAACATATCTGTGTTTTTTGACTTTTATGTTTCAATATCAGTATTCAATTTCATATTCTCTAATTTTGCCATGCTAGTGAGATGACTCTAGGGATGGAAATGTTGTCCACCACTTTGGTTCAAATATCTCAACAACTACTGGATGAATTGCCATGAAATTTTGTGATGAATTAATTTATCTTCCCCTGACTTTTTTCCTGGCGCCATTATCAGGTCAAAATTTTAAATTAGTGCAGTACATTGGTTTATAACCAAACGCCTGCAATGACATTCTCATCACACTCAGCTCTACTTTGTCATCAGTGCTATTTAGTAAGTGCTAGAATGGCGACATGCTAAATTAAGATGGCATACATGGTAAACTAGAAAAGTGCCCTCACTAAAGTGCAGATCTCTGCAAGGTGATATGTGCAACGCCTAAACATAACCTAACCTAAACCCAACATATACTGCAGAACAGACTGCCATGGGAAAAACTATCTGTTGGGAGAACAGACTTCAACAGAACAGCTGTTAAGACCAGCTCACTTAGAGTCAAGGTGGTGGCGAAGATAACAGAAATGGAGATTTATTCATGTAGCATCGTGGATCATAACATATCGGCAGACGCTCTGGTTCAAAACAAGACCAAATTATTCTATGAAGGTCAGTTTTGAGCCGCAACAAAGACCAAAGCGTGGCCTGCAGCAGGTTAAGTAAGGCTTATTTTCAGCTGAAAATGGCCTTTTTCTCTGTGATTTCAAACTGAAGAGGTTGTTGTTTACTTTCAGTCCCTACCGAGCTTGTTTTTCCTTCTCCTCTAAAACCTTTCAGTTGAAATATGACAAGGGAAGGTCACTCTTTAGTCGAACAGGTCACAAAGCATACACTTCTGCAAAGGGAGACCAGTAAACAATGGCTTTTGGACGTCAAAATCAAACAAGGCTGGAAACCACTGCTCAGAAAACTAAAAACTAATGCTTTTCCTTAATTGCTTTTCTCCTTGTGGAGATGACAGGCTGTAAGGTGGAGGCCTCGTCCTGACAGTACATTCAGCCACAGACTCACTTGTAATGGCCAGCCTGTACAGCTGTGGGTGTGGGTTGGCCTCTTTACTGTGGGTCTCTCCGGGGACGTAATCCCCGAGGCCAATGGTAGTCAGGGAGATGAAACAGAAATACAGAGACTCCAGAAAGCCCCAGTCCTTCTCCAGGCTGATGAAGATCCACGCAGGAATAATGAGGAGGAGCAGAGTCATGATGATTGTCAGGCAGGTAGCGTGTATGGCGGCTAGCTTCGATTTAGACATGGCCCAACGACGGTGGAAGTACAACACTGGACGTCGAGTCACCACAACCATAATCCTCTGCACCACCACAGAGAGGAAGAAGAGGGTAATGGGGATGCCGAAGAGGGAGTAGAAGATGCAGAAGGCCTTCCCTTCGTCTGAGAGAGGAACAGTGTGGCCATAACCTGAAAACACAACCAAGCATACAGCACAGCCTTACTTACAGGGGTATAATTAGAGGTGGGATACCTCTCCAGGAGCCACTTAGCCCCTGTGAAGCTCCACACACATAACAGTAATTAGAAGGAAAGAGCAACGGGCCCATTCAACAGCAACATGTCTTCTACAATCCAAGACCAGCTAAATGGTAAGTCTGTAAATAAATAATAGGCTAAACTATTAAATGAATTATTCATTTAGTTTCCGTCCAGTCTTGCATACGCTCATATGTTTACAGAGGGCCAAAGGTCTGTAGATTTTAATTTCGTCCTTTTAGCAGAATTAATGGTTTAACTACTGTACGTGTTCTGGCACTTCAGGGGCGTCGATTCTCATTAAAACCCACAATAATTCTTCACCAACACCTCTGAACCTGCCTCTGCTTACTGAATATCAAGTGGCACAGCAGCTAAACAAGATGTTAGTACAGTCAACATAAACTTGTAAATACCCTAAAAGGTTACCGGACCATGTACACTTTGTCTTTGACCCTCCCCTGGTGTCAGTGCGACGACCTCCATAGAACCTTGGCTGCTTTTCATGATGAAAAATGCATACAGTAACATAACTGTACCACTTTCTGTTAAGTCATTCTGTTTAAAGGGGCTGTAAGCTGCATTTTCTGACTTTATTAATGGGAAACAAATCATTTATAGATTCTTTACATTTGGATAATGGACAACAGACTTGATGGTTTACTAAAAAGTATGAAACTGTTTTCCAAACTTTGCACAAACCCTGACGAATCATGTGCTGGGGGGGGAAAGTTTCTCTGTGATCACCTTCAATCTAAGTTTCAGGCAGATTTTCTGACATCAGAACAAGCGCAGAAGCCAATCTAGTATTTCATCTTAGATGAGTGAGGTTTGGAAATTTGAAACTCACTGTACACATGAAGGACCTGTTGCTGCTGGAGGACACATCTTTTGTCCGGTAGTTAAACTTTCCAAGAGAAAAACATGTATATTTACAGAATCTGGATAGATTGAAGATTGAAGATTAAAATAGATGTACGTGTTTTAGAATAAGGAGAAGTTCTAATGAATAAAACCCTTCAGAAAACGTGACTTACTGTATGAGGAAATGCTACCAAATTAAATTCACACTCACAGCAGTGGCCACTGCTTTGTGCTCACACTTCGAAGCTGTCTCCTCTCCACACCTGTGCCTCACCTGTTGTGGTCAGCACGGTGCTGGTGAAGAACAGGGAGGACACAAAGTCCCAGTTGCGGTCGGTGTCGTTCCCCAGCACGGACACTCCATAGTTATTGGCCTCCAGCGCGCGGACCAGAAGCTCCTCCAGGCGCGCGTCGGACACACAGGTGTTGTTGGTCAGGAAGTCCTGCCGGGCCGCCTTCAGCTCCTGCCGGAGATTGTGCTCGTAGGGCAGCTCGATGGCGGAGAAGATCCCGGCGCCAAAGAGGAGGAAAAGGATGTAACAAACCACCAGCAGCGCGAAATTCAGCGCTGACTGGTGCCGCTCCACAAACTGCGCGCACCAGCTGCACGCACGGTCCCGCGCCATCCCAGCAGTGTCCACTAGTTAACGTCACCTGAGGTACCAGCAGGTTACACTGAGGTTCTTCCAATTAGCTGGACAGAAAAACTGCTTTTAGTGCTTCTGCCCTGTCTACCGGGAGCATGGATGGACTCCTCTTCCTCATTCTTCACATCCCAGTGGAGGCGTGACGTCGCTCAGGTAGAGAGAGAGAGAGTGTGTGTGTGTGTGTGTGTGTGTGTGTGTGTGTGTGTGTGTGTGTGTGTGTGTGTGTGTGTGTTGGTGGTGCTCTCCTGCACTTCCCTCTCAAACCAGTTTTGCAGGTTTAGTGTTTCCAGTCAATACAAAGGATTTATTTTCCCTGAGTCTCAAGGCCAAGTTTCTTTGGAGACCCAGATTTAACACTTTGACACAGTCACACACACACACACACACACACACACACACACACACACACACACACACACACAGGTTTCAGGACAATCAACAAACTAAATTACTCAAGTGGAAACAATTTTGAGTCTTGACTTGAGAATTTCTATTTTCTGCACATTTATACCTCTACTCATTACATTATATTGTAAATGTCCCCCGTCGTGGGACTAATAGAGGAACATCTTATCAAAGAGGGAATTATTGTACTATTTACTTCTACATGTATCTAACAGCTACTTTTAGATTTTGCACCAAAACACACTGACAGTGAACAGTCTGTTATACATTTTGTATTTATTTATTTATTGAGTATTGTGTATTTTTGTGTTATATTTTCATCTTTTATCATTTCTCTCTCTGTATATTGTTAAATTATCTCTATACATGTGTGTATGTATTTCACTTACTCAGTTATAGTACTAATAGTATAGTTTATGAATGAATCCCTTGTAATTGTAAAGGGATTTTTAAATGTGTTCTAAATAGTTTTAGTTAAATGACTCATATTTCTTCCACCAGTGACTGACCAACCTTAACTACTTTGTCAGCTCAGTCTTCATTTGTAATGAGTACTTTCACCACTAAGAGGCGCTAGAGACCATGTTTCCACAATCATATGTGTGCTGCACTGGCGTCATCAGGAAAGAAAAAAGAGGAACAGTTGGAAAAAAAAAAAAGACCCAAGTGTTTTATTGATAAGTTACCACCAGACTCCTGCTCAGTGCTCTACTTACTCCATCATCAATTTATCCTCCCCTTATCTCCCTTTCATATCTGGCACCTGGCAATAAATAATTATTTACAACCATTAGTGAATAGCAGATGAAAAGCAACAAGAGGTTACTGTCACTAGCAATGCGGTCTGAGTCTTACAGTAATATACAGCAAATGAGACAGCCTGAAATCAATACTGCCGCATGAAAAGCTGATAGATAGATGATGGTCACTAATTGATAGTCTTGGCAGGATAAAGGGCTGGTTGTGGTGCATCCTCTCTCTCTCTCTCTCTCTCTCTCTCTCTCACACACACACACACACACACACTCTCTGTTATATTAAGATTGTCTGTCGTCTGAAAGGAATGTGGATCTCGGGGCGAGTTGTTCAGTTATCTGAGGAGGAAGGAAATAAAAGAAAAACAGGTCACAGATATGGTCATTAGAGACACACCTTTTGTGAATGAGCTGTAAACCCTGGAGGACAGGACGGCAGTGATCAGCAGCAGCGATGGAAAGTAACTAAATACATACAGCACTCAAGTATTGCGCTTGTACATGAGTATTTTCACTTTATGCTACTTTATAGTTCTACGCCACTACATTTACACATTACGATTTTATAATGAAAGATATGATAAGCCTATGAAATACAGTATATTGTTAAAGAAGACACAACAGTAAAATGCTGCTTATACATTGATTCATACCTATCTAATAACGTCATATCTAATCACAGGGGCCAGTTTTATGTGGATCTGGTATGTCTGTAGTTTCACTAAAGGATTTTTACTTTTAGTAATTTAGTATTTTTACATCAGCATCCGGACTGACGCTCTGACTTGACATCTTACCTCTGCACTCATATTTGAGGTCTGAGAAGAGGACTTGTTCCTGCGAGAAGACAAATAGTCCCAGTCTGCCCCCCGCCAGGGTGTGGTCATACACCGCCCCCGAATCGGATAAAATGTCCCTGCCCTCATACACCACCACCCTACGATGGGAACACAGCCAACATCATCATTCACAGCATTCATCATGTGTCTTGCCACAGATGCAGATAACTTATAACTGTGTAGCTGAGAGTAAACTGTTTTTATTAACATTAACTTTACACCAGTGGTGGAAAAAAACAGCTTTTCCCACCACTTTACCCTTCTACCTCACCACATAAGATTTAGTATAATCTTATAATTGTGCATTGTTCAACTAAACCACAATCAGCTCCACCTCAGCGAGCCTCAACATTAAAATCGTGCTTACATGTTAATACATCAGTAATAATAATCTAATAGTATAATATATAACAATAAAAGGCAGATGCCATTTGCCTGCATGGTGAGAACATTTACTTCTATTCTTTAAGTATATTTGTTGTCCAGAACTTGCTTTTACTTATATTTTCAGTACAGGACTTGAATTGGTAATGCAGAATATTTTTGCACTCTTTCACCACATATCTTAATGCGCCCAACATTTCTGGGTCGAGATTTTTATTCCTGGATAACACGGAGGACATGACGTCAAATGGAACTATATTTAAAGCAGTTACAATGGAGCTTCATAGCAACTATCCAAAATATCAAAGTGTGTCTGTCCTTCACAATCAAAGAGCAGGAGCTTCTTTTCAGTCTCAAATTCAATAAGCGTACAGTCACCTTACAATTATTCAGTACCCAGAATGCAATGCACACATCATTTTCTTTCTTTAAAAGTATTTCAACAACTGAGCTTGGCACATCATAGTTTTGCTCTCTTGCTCCTCACTTTTTCTCAGCTTGAAACACTCACTATAGTGCTTATGTTGTTCTCTGCGTCTGCACATAAACAGCACAAAGCACAGAGAACTCATTGCCCAGGGGGATGTTTCTGAAAGTCCATTAGTGAGAAGTACAACTAAGTAGAAGTAGATGTGGCAGGTTGGGGAGATGTGGGTCCAACAGAGAAAGTGAATTACGCCACTAAAAATAATAAAATAACTCTTGGAGACTGATGGCGCCCTCCAGTGTAAGAACAACTGAGGGTCAGGTTTTTTCTTTTTTTTTTAGTTATTCAGCAGATTGTTGCTCTACTAAAACCTACAGGATCTGAATTGTTACTGACTGAGCTCCAAATGTGTGTTTTATCCCATTTAGTACAAATTACATATACTTAACAGTTTTTTCCTCTCGGTCAGCCATTTGTTTTTACTTCATTCAAGTTTGCGGACTAAGTTTGTAGACACTTGAACCTGCTTTATATTGGTGATCTCCACTGAGCATCATGTCTGAATATAAATTCAGTCTCAAAAGAGGAAAACTAAAACCAACAAATGCTTTAACTCAATAAATCCAGAGGTTCATATATCAGTTGCCTTGTTTGCGACTATCCTTGCTTATAGAAATAACTATTTAATGGAGCGATGTTTTCCAGAAAATACTGAGGAAACACAAGGAAGAAGAGTCATTTCCACATATATGCTGGATACTCTGCGGCTAGTCTCATTCAAGAACCCTGCTAGAGTAAATCTGGCCACCACTAGATGATCCAGTAATAAAACTGGCACTTTATAGAGTTATATTGACAGTTTTTGTACCTGATGAACCCAGTTTTGGGTCTGTGGATAAGGTGCATGCGGTAAGCTGTGAAGTCCTTCCAGCCAATGTTATTGGGGTCATGCCACAATGTTCTGACCTGAAACAGACACACACACATATACACACACACACACACACACACACACACACACACACATCAAGGTGGACAAGAAGGTGTACATGAGTATCTGAACCTTATTGTGCAACTCTAACAAATGGTCTGTTCAAGGTTGTTTTAGGGGACATTTTTCCGTCCAAGTAAGAAATTTAGTGTGATTAATGACAAGCAGAATATAAAGAGACAAAGACATATTAAGTCACTGATTCATGCCTGGTGTCTGGTGTTTCCGGTGTGCCACAGGGCATTGCGTAGATACTCCCCTGGTCCAGTGGTGGAATTGACCAGTTTGACTGAGACCCCCGCTGTGCCAAAAGCTTTGGATGGCTTTTTTTCCCAGTAGGCCTGAGACACCTGTTCTCCCAGGGAGTCATAAAAAGATGTGTTTGAAAAGTCAGGTACTGTAATATTGATTGAGTTAGGACATATTGATTGAGTTAGGACATAGAAAAGAAACACAAAGGAGGTTATGGTCAAGGAGATATTTGAAGATGTATAAAGATGGATATAACCCCCTAAATTAAAGGATTTCTAATACCTACTATCTTGTTAATTGTTAATGTCATCAATATTAATGTCATCATTCAAACCTCACCTGTTTCCACATGACAACATAGAAGCGTCGACTGGACTGGTAGGCGAACACAATGCCTGCGTAGTCGTCATCTCGGTTGGTATTTACATAAAATGTAACACTGAAGTCTACCGAGCTAAACTTGTCATATCCTGTTTAAACAGAGGGACATTAGTCTTGTAGAGGGACAGTTTTCATTGCCCTTTTTATGGGTTCTTATTTTTTGTTGTTAATCTTACCTAAAGCAATGCCAGGGTCCGAGTTTGCTGTCTGCAGCAGTTCGGTGCCTTCACTGCGAATCACCCAGAGAGGATCGGACTGCGTGGTGCCTTTAGGGTCCAACAAAACAACCTGAAACTTCCTAAAGTCTGTTGACCCAATATCCTGGTTCAGCGGACAGGGATCCAACGCATCTGGAATACTGTCATTGTCAAAGTCGTCAAAGCATGCGTCTCCACTACCGTCACCTGCAAGAGAGGAATATGGAGAAAGAACTTAATGATGTGATTTCCTGGTTTCATTTTTGCCAAGAATGGAGAAAAAAGGGCTGGAAGAGATAATGTGAAAATGTGGTGAGAAAATCCTGTACGATGGTGGATAGGTTAAAGAATATTTCATTTGTGATTAATCACACTACTGAGAGCCATAAACTGTTTATGCTGATGTCCAAGATTAACATGACCCAGGCCCATGGAGTCATGCTGGACTGATAGTTACAAGATTTTACTGCATGACTGCAAAATCCATTTATTATAAATTGTACAAAATATATTCCCCATGTGACAGCAAATTAATCAGCATTTGTTCACATCTGTATCATGATATTAGAGATACCCTCAGTGCCGTTGATGGATTGTTTTCTATCCTCCACCTAAATTTAGAAAAAGTGTAGCACCACTGACCATCAGAGTCCAGCTGGTCCCTGTTTGGCACTAGTCTGCAGTTGTCTCTGTCGTCAGGGATACCGTCGTTGTCGTCGTCATGGTCGCAGGCGTCTCCCTTCCCGTCGTTGTCATGGTCGGCCTGGTTGCTATTGGCGATGTAGGGACAGTTGTCTAGAGAGTTTTGGTGGCCGTCCTCGTCGATGTCCTCGTTGTCGTCGCACATGTCCCCCACCAGGTCACTGTCAGAGTCAAGCTGCAAACACACACACACACACACACGCAAATCACAAGTCTCCATACTTGGTTTCACTTTAACCAGATCATTCACTTCCTGCACCAGCTTCCAAGATTTTCTTGTAATATTTTCTTTCCTGTATCAAAAAATTCATCCATCCATCCCTGATTTATTGGCGCTAATAAATTGTTAGAATGGTTTTGTTGGCTCCTCATGTTCAAATGTGTTCCCCCATACCAGATGTTCTGTCAGGACACTCCACCGCCATCACTGTTGTTTTTGTCGATATATTTTTCACTAGATACATGTGTGCTTTTCAGCATTCGAGTGTTGTGTTTTTCAGGAACCTGCAGCGGGTTGTGTAGGAGGGGACAGTTGTCACACTGGTCTCCAACACCGTCCAGGTCTGTGTCCCTCTGGTCAGTGTTGTAGACTAAGGCACAGTTGTCACGGTCATTCAGAACCTCTGGGGAAAGACAGACACACAAACACACACGGCAAACAAATTTTACATGTAAAAAATCACACAATAAAGTCAACAATATAAATCAAGACTATGTTGGGATTTTTTTAGTTAGAAAATTACATCATAACTTTATAACACTACCAACTGATTCTGGTTTCAGTCTGTATTGCTCATCGCCTCTGAATATATTTTCTTTTAGAAAAAATCCAGTAAATCTGTCACCTAGACCCCCCAAAAATCTGTGACCTTAGGTAATATAGGACACTCCACTCCCAAAATACAGAATGTATATCCACCCTTACTCGTCAGCAGTGAGATTGAGGCAACTCAGAGTAGTAGTTGTAGAAATACTACAGGGGTAGAAATACCACCACTACTAATAAGCAAGTAGTTTACAGTGTTGATCAGTGTGTTTTAGTGTCTAGGGCAAATCTACAGACCCCCTGCCACTCATTCAACCCCTCTAGGCTAACGTTAGCAGTTCAAACACCTTGTCTTGGCCGTCACTGAGGGTGGCGACTTGGAAGGAAGCAAAAGCTACTGTCACTGACTTAAATTTTGGCCAGTTAGGAAGACGCTATGGGTCACACGAGTGAAACGTGAGCCGTTGGTTGGAGTTTCTTCCCCCCTTAAATAGCGTTTAACCCACTGTTGCCCTGTGTGGTTGGGATTAGGGCATAAATTAGGTTTTGGTTTGGCACTGTAGAGATAAATGGTTGGTTAAGAGTAAGGTTAGGTTGAAGTTCAGCATAGCAGAAAATCCATTTCTGGTTAGCTAAATTGGCTCTTAAGTTAAATCTGTTGTATCTCTGTGACTGATTGATAGACACATAAAAAATATTCATTGAAAACCAGTGAAATCATAAAGTCGTAATATTAATCACACACTGTAATTATGGTATTCTCTCTCTGAAGACTGAAATAATTGGATATGTAACTGCATCTTCCAGGCCTGCTTTAGTGCATAGCTCCTACCGTCTCCATCAATGTCGATGCTGCAGGAGTCTCCCTCGCCGTTGTCATCTGTGTCTGTCTGCAGCGGGTTGCTCTCAAATGGGCAGTTATCACAGCGGTCCCCAACCCCATCTCTGTCAGAGTCAAACTGCCGAGGGTTGTACACCAGCGGGCAGTTGTCCTACATCAAACACACATGCAGACACACACAAACACACACACAGGAGATGTGAATATTCACCTGTGCCTAGTGACAGTATTCTCAAAGTTAATATCTGAGACACGGTCTCACCCTTTCATCTAAGATGTCATCATTGTCATCATCAGGATCACAGGCGTCTCCCAGTCCGTCCTTGTCCAGGTCTTCCTGCCCAGAGTTTGGTAGCATGGGGCAATTATCCTGCAGCCAATCACAACTCGGTTTAGTGAAATCACATTCAACCAGAACCCTGACAGACAATCAGATTAGATTTTTAATTCTTTTACCTTTTGACAATGGTAGGTTGCGTTCTGCTTGCAGGTTAATCTGTTGTTGGGCCAGCCATCCAGATCAGAGTCTTCACCACACAGGAAGCCATCGCCCGCGAACCCGACAGCGCACACACACTTGTACAAAACCTCCGACGCCAGGCCCAGGTAGACACACTCAGCATTCTTGTGGCAGGTGTGTGTGTTGTCTTTGCAAGGATTGTATGGTTCACACATCTACAACCAAAGCAACAATTTGAAAATGCAAAGGGATTCAGTTCAAAGCAGAAGAGTAATGCATACAAAAGAAAATGTTTATTCAGAGAGGACAACACATGCCTGCCTGGTTTTCTGGGCTGCCTGCAGTCCAAGGCCATACGGCTGGGTGCCTTTATAGCGAGGAGGACAGGGCAGACAGTAGAACCCCGGGTCTGTGTTTACACACTCTGTGACACACACATCGTTCACTTCACACTGCAGAGATAGAGGGATTAACCATGTTCAGCATATCAAACACCAACTGTGAATACAAAGGTTTGACAGGTGATGTGTCCAGGAGGAGCTCTCAGCCAGGATCAGACTACATTTATTTCTTTTGAGATGGTTGCTTAGGTCAGTGATTCTCAACTGGTGGGTCGCGACCCAAAAGTGGGTCGTGGACCCGTTTTCAGTGGGTCGTGGGCCTTTGCCTGGGATAAAAAAAAAAGAAATATTAGAAAAAAAGTCCTCTGCTTTTATTCTGAATGGACTTTTTATTCAGCGGAGTGCGTCTGTTCTCACTCCTGAACAGTAGGTGGCGATGATGCCGGTGATGCTAATTGACATCCGGAATCTCACAGTTTAGAAGAAGAGCCGCAAAGTTTGTTTTCATGCTAATTGAGCGAAACGCAAGTGAAACACCGACTACATGAGAAATGGATTTTCTTACATCGAGGACAAAAACCTAAGGTTGAAGTGAGTGCTGCTTAACTTTTTAATTTTGTATACTTGAATCTTTTTGAATTGCACTTTTTGTTTAAGTTATTTTGAGTTTGTGGATAAAAACTTTTCCACAGTGCAGTGTTGGTCGTCATAGATTCAGTGAGTGAGTATTCTCAGCTAAAGCTACATAACTTGAGTGTTTTTCAAAATACTTCTCAGAACTTTTTTATTTCGTGTTTGTCCATGAAAGCACTGTTGAGTCTGTTAAAACAGGCTGAAGTCACTGAAGTGGTCTGTATGTTGTAACAGCCTCCGGATCAACGGCTTATTAAGAGCTACTGGCTGAATATTATTAATACAGGGCTGTTCTGTGTATCCTCTGATGCAGGGTTATCTGCCCCATCTTTTCATTAAATACATTTGAGAGGTTGAAAATTTTCCACGATTTGGGGCTTGTCATTAAGGAGTGACGGTGGGTCCTGAAGCCAGACCAGTTGAGAACCACTGGCTTAGGTGATCACCTCCATCACCTCAACCTCCATGAAAGCTAATCTGGCAGAAGAAGAGAGGAATTTTCAGGGTTTGGAAACTGTACAACAAATCTTAAAGCAATACTAAAGAGTACTGGAGTGTAGGCCGGTGTTATACTGTTTCCCTACTTTTGTTAGATTCCTAATAATGTTGTTTGATGTTCCTGAAAATGCTGTTAATATATTAAGAGTTTAGCTATTAGGTTAAATATTATAATGATAATGTAAAGATTTGTCACCTCTCTACAAATGGGAGCTATTCTGGGTCATAAGAGGTAGTATCACCATTGTTTCATACTAAAACTGTATTTATTGATCTCTAAAAAGCTTCACTTTCTCTTTTCACCTGGACACCTTTTATTTACTGTGTTTGCTTTCAGTAATTTTTGATGATTATGTGATGCTTGGTTACTTTGAACAAAAGCAAAGTCAGTGTCTGGACATTGTAACGTTTCAGAGCTTTTTTTTTTTTTTCCTAAATCTTCTAGGAAGGGAAAAGTAGTTGGGAGAGCTGTTAAGTGAGTAACAGAGGAGCTGTGAAGCTGTGATGCTAGCACGTCTACGTGTTTGCCAGTGAGGAGCTTGTGGCGGCTTTGCTCATGAGGTTACTTGGGTGCACAGAGCATTTATGCAGGAGCAACCCTGCAAATGTTTATCTTGTTGTAATCCCAGTTAGAGCAGTTAACACAAAGTGCAGCTGAGCCTGATGGGAATATCATTAGTTTGCTTTACTTTTGACCTAATGATGGCTTTAGATGAAAAGATATATATATATATACACATATATATATATATATATTTGACTCAGAACCACAAATGTCGACCTGCTACTGGTATTGGAGGAAAAGTGAGGGGACCATGAATGCCTGCACAAAATTTTGTGCCATTCACTTTGTTAGATGTTGAGATTTTTCAGTGGAGTGTAAGAGACCTGCTAGTATTAAAAGAAAATTCAAGATATCAACAAAGTCATTAAAAAAGCATCCCCTGGGGACCATGAATATCTGTATAAGATTTCTCAACAATCAAAGTTATTTCACCAAAAACCAAAAATGTAAACCTTCTGGTGGATTAGATTAAAAGTGGGTCATAGGTGACTTTTTGCCCTACTGCCCCTTTCATGCCCTACTGCAGATGTAGGATTCAGCTACAACACACTGTATGGGACTGTCATTCTAGTGCCTCACATCAGTGACACTGAGCCAGTGACCTGCTAATGTCATGTAGTCTGCTCTTTTTACCTCATTCTCATCTTCACAGTGAGTACCATTGCCTTTTAAACCCAAAGGGCAGCGTCCACATTCCCATGATCCATCATTGTGTGATGTGCACTCGACCCCGGGGAAACATGGATATGACAACAAACAGATATCTGAAAACAGACAAACGTACATAATGAGTCTTCTATATGCAATCCAAATAAGTCAAGATTGGTTCGTTGGCACTTATTATTATCATTATTCTGAGGAAGTTTATATTTGTCCGCTCTGTCCTGAGCCTCAGTTATTCAATAAAGGCAGATTAAATGCTGTAGGATATTATTTTTAATCCTCTATTGTTTGAAAATATGTTTCATCCAATAAATATAGAATAAGGTTTTTCCATGGATGTGAGGCTTAGTCTACTTATACAACGATATCTGCTTACACGGTTAAGCTGTACCTATAGACTGAGGATGTGAACAGGGTAAGGGTTTACCTATAGGACATGGATGTTTGTTACATGCTTCATAGTCCACAGCTTCTCCAGCACAAAGCTTCCCACCGTGCTGAGGAGCAGGGTTCAAACACTCCCGCTGACGACTCGTAAGACCTCCCCCACATGACTCTGAGCACAGCGACCATTCAGTCCAGCTCGTCCAGCCTCCAGCAACTGCACACAAACACATCATTTACCTGTAAGCCCGTTCAGCACTACAATGCAGCCTGTATGTGCATTTGTGCTCGTGTACCCACTGGGGCAGAGTGTATTGTTGCAAGATTGTGTCTCCCTGGCGCTGCCCGTGCACCCTCTGCCCCCCTTCTGTGGTGGAGGGTTGTTGCAGAGACGAACCCGAGTGATGTTGCCTTCTCCACATGTGGTTGTGCACGCAGACCAAGGAGACCAAAGGCCCCAGTTCCCGTCGACACGCCCTAGACATAAAACAGGCACATAGACATTGTAAAAAGTCCATTTATTTATTTTTTTTGTATAGTAGCCCGGAAAAGCCTGTGAGCAGAATTCAGCACAGAGCACCACCAGCTCACACTATGTATACATTCACAGACCTACAAAAACATGTTTCTAATTATGATTAACATCTCTCTAATCCATTCGTCTGAAGTTCCATAATTTTGCTCCTTGGGGAATTTTCAGTTGATTTCCTTGGAGGGGCTGTGCTCAATCCATCACAGAAAATACACAAAATCGAGACATGTGACAGCTCAGACATGCAGAGCGATGTCCTACCCTTGCGGTCACACTTCATCAGCATGCAGCTGCGGGTTTGGAGTGACGGGCCAACACAGGACGGGATTATGCCATTGCAGGATCGGCCCCTTTGCTGCCCTCCACGTCCACAGGTGACGGAACAGTGGGTCCACTCGGACCATGGGGACCAGCCATCTTCATTATCTTTATACACATGCACACACACATACACAGTTTGTATATATTTATCAGATTTTATGATCTTAAAACACATTTTCAACACTAAATCATAGTTGCAGATGAGGCAAACTCACTGAGACAGACGGGACAGCACTTTCCATCAATAAAGGATGGATTGATGCAGGATACAGGGGGGCAAGACACCTGATGACACACCACCTTCCCGTCCTACACAAGGTGAGGAAGATACAAACCATTAATACATTCAGGAGTTATAGCAATATTAGTCAGACCATGTTAGTTTGAGCCAGATGTTTTGCTAAATGCCAGTCCTTGCAGAGGAACGATATGCTGTCATGATTCATAATAGGTTTGGCTACTCCTCAATCCGTCCTTGACAAAAACTAATGGTGTTTCATAAACAGAAACAGACACCAAGTGGATGATGAAGCAAACATAAAATGCAGCAGGCTAACAAAGGCAGCTCTGGAAATAAATGAAACCACATTAGATACAAGTGAAGCATACTGGAAGTATCTCCCCAACTGGTTTATACATTTTCAAAGCAACAGGTAGAAATTTAAGGAAATATGCTCTTTTGTTTAATTGCCAAGAGATGAGAAGCTGATACCGTTCTCATATGTGTGTGTTAAATATGAAGCTGGAGCCAGGAGCTTAGAGCATAACCCCTGTAAAATTACTTGTCTTTTCTTGTTTCATCTTTTGTACAGATCCAACAAACCAGACATAACATGAGCTTGAGAGGTGCTGCCGGGCTGGAACTTTTGAGCAGAGCCAAGTTTTTTTTGCTACCCTAAGCTAACTGTCCCCTGGCTGTGGCTTCACATGATAGGAGCTGTTATGAGACTCAACAAGACAGTAAATAATTGAGTTGCTAAAATGTGAACAACTGCTTCAAGGTTAAGCTGCATTACAGCCCTAGAATTGTTGGATTTTTTTTATTGTTCCAGGAAGGTC
This sequence comes from Pempheris klunzingeri, assembly GCF_042242105.1. NCBI lineage: Eukaryota > Metazoa > Chordata > Actinopteri > Acropomatiformes > Pempheridae > Pempheris > Pempheris klunzingeri. Next base: position 7,040,916 of record NC_092031.1, on the reverse strand, counting down.
AAAACCATAAAGACAAAATGTTATGGCTTTGGTCAAGTTTTTAATCTTTTGAATCGAATTTCAAGCAATCAAAGTCTTGCAGCAGTCGAGAGATGTATTTAAAACAATATAACAAAAAGAGACTTGGACTAGAGACTTGACTTGCACTTCCCTGTAAAAGAGATGTTAAACTGCACTAAAAAACAGAATTATCAATAAAGAGGGAAGCGACTGCAGTGTGGAAGATTCATCATCTAATGTAGTTGATCGAGGTAATGTTCCAGTCTGTTGTGTATGACGGATCTTCCATTCAATCAGACTTGCACAGCATTCTCCCAGGAAACACCTCGCTGCCAATATTTTAGAGTGTAGTTACATAAGGCTTGTTCAGCACTGACCTGGCAAGCACAGGAGGTGCAGCTGTCAGCGTCCCAATCGTCCCCCTGCTCGTACACTCGTCCATCCTGCATACACCAGACCTCCCCGTCTCTGTCTCTGTCAAGATCATTAACATCATCACCACTGCCACCGTCGCTGCCATCGCCACCGCCGCCATGGCCATTGCTGCTGCTGCTGCTGCTGCTGCTGCTGCTGCTATTTCTGCTGTTGCTCAGCTCAGCCAAAGTTATGCGCATCTCTTCATTTTCTTTTGACTGAGAATGCAAATACCCAATAATAACATTATTATCAGAAAAACTATAGTTTTTAATCTATGTATGTACACGTTGCCCTTTATTAGTACACAGTGACCTGCTGAATTAGGCTAGAATGGTGATTGAGTTCATCTGTAGCCAACATTTTAACAGTGACAGTATTATTTTTGCTTGTTTTTTCCCCAGAATTACTGGGACCTTTACCACAAACCACAGCGCTTCCTGCCAGAAAAGTGATGTTGCTATTTGTTCCATTTGCCCTGGAAGAAGAGCTACTCTCTGTGGGGTTTGTCACACAGATTTCCCACAAAACTCTGCCCCGTCAAATGCAACGTTAAATGCCTGCAGAGGCTGGCTGACCCAGACAGACTAAGGCAAATGTTTGTTTTTCCTTTTCATCTAAAATCCAATTTCTTGTTCATGCCCCATCAAAATAAATGCATAATTGGAGAGTTAAACACAACAAACAACTGCAGACATGTAGATGTTAACTGTGCGTGTGTCTTACTACTCTCTCCAGGTCTTCAAGCAAATTGCCGGTCACAATACGCAGGCCATGTATCTCAGTGAGCAAGCCCACCAGCTCCTCGCACGGATGACGACAGATCTCTGACGACACATTGTCGACCTTTGCACCACCCACACCTGCAGACGAGGCACAAGTGTGTGGTCCGTGCTAGATGTTATACTTGAGTATGTGTTGATGATGGTGAGAAAGAGATGAATTACCTGCATTCAAATGTGCATGCATTTGAATGCAGGTAATGTGTGTGTGTGAGTAATTGCACGTGTGAGAGCCTGCGTGGTACCTGCACACATAGCTGCTGCATAGATGGATATCAAAAGCCAGAGGAAACCTCTCAGAGGACTCATTCCTGTTCACACATAAATCACATATGCAGTCACTGTGACATATAGCAATTATGCTGCTACACAACCACGCAGAACAAGCAGACTGCTGCCGAAAAGATAAGAGAAGAAAGAAGAAGTTGAGGAGGAATTTAACCTTGCATACCTGCGTGTGCCTCGCCGGTCTGTCTTTCTCCACGATTAGAAATCACGGCTGGTAGGTTCGTCCCTGCTGCAGCTCCACGGGGGCTGTGATGGAATGTCTGTCTCCTCTTCCTCTTCCTTAATTCCTTGTCTCCTTGCGTCCTTCTCACCTTGGCATCTGGACTGGCACAGCCTCCCTCAGTGATTTGTTGCTGAGGCATCCAAGAGAAACAGGCTGGTGAGAGTGAGGTCTAAGTGCAGAACATGCAGACAGCTCTGTTAGTTCTGTAGAAAGTTCTAATGTGGTTATGTATTTGTTTGAGTGTGTGTCCGTGTGTGTGTGAGGCAGGAGCGGGGGCCATATATTACCCGTCTGTCTGGCGATGAACTGGGCTGCATATCTCCCAGTGAGAAACCCAGCTGGATGGAAGGAGATCTGTGTGTGTGTGTGTGTGTGTTGACGTCTCGATGCAGGTTTCCCAGACACATCATTTACACTCTTCACTCTCCAAACTGAGACACACACAAAAACATGCGCTCACACACCGAAACGCACACACTTGTTGGCTGCCTGAGTTTTCCAATATTTTAGGAGAGAAAACTGGCACCACCTTAAATCCCTGGTGAAAACGAGAGACTTGATGTGTGTGTTTGTGTGTTTTTCGTGTTTGATGTCGACAGAGGATCATGAGGTTAGGATGAGCAAGCTGGTGGAATACAAAAACATCTACTTCCAATGGGACCATCATCTCTCTTTCCTTTCTCTCTCTCTCTCTTTTTCCTCCATCACTTTCCTCTCTCCCTCCCCTGTTCGCTCTTCTCCCTGCTGAGTCAAAGAGGCATCATCATCCTGAATCATATTTTCCATCTGTAGACTCCACTTGTGGAATAATGAATCTCACAGATGTGTGCACACATGTATGCACACACATGCAAGCGCCTGTGCCCATACAAACACACAATTCCAACAAATTCTCAATTTCCAGATAACTGGAAACATCACAGCGAGGAACAAATACGGAGAGACACCATGTTTCTTTCTGGATGTGGTTCAACGGTGGAGACAGTGAAAGCAGGTGCTGTCACTGCACAGAGGGGCCGAAAAAGCCCGTAAGTAATAAGATCTGAGGGGATATAAAAGGTAAAGACTTGGGCGAGATTACTTGGCACTCTTGGACTGATATGCTGCGCAGAAGGCACATTCCGTTCCCGGGATCTCTCTCAGAGTCTGTGATTCTGTCTGTCTTCCCCTGTGTTTATAGAGAGAAACTAGTTTTGAAGAAGACACTCCACTCGCTGGCTCATAAAGCTGAAACTGGCTGAAGGTTGCAGGGCTGTAGACAGACCTGCAGCGGCAGCGAGGAGACCACTCGGGAGATTGAGGCAGGGTTGAGAAACAGGGCACTTTATGCAATAAGGCAGCTTAAGAAAGGCTGAGGTGCTGCAGAAAATGCCCCATTTCCCTGAAGGTAACCGAACCAGAGAACTCAAAGGGGTTTTGCATTATTCCCTAAGCCCTGGCTGTGACCGGCAACCTTACAGCTAGACAGGCCAGACGATATCCTGCAATTGCAGTACCACTCTAAGCATGTATTACCTGGGCTTAAAGTAAAAGGATTTACATGGAAGGGTGAGCAGTAACACAAGAATGGAGAGGTCAGGGACAAAGGTGTGCCTGTCATGAGGCACCAAGGGTACACATGGAAAACATGGGTGTGACTTGTTAAGTCAGTTGTTTACTGGCGCGTATCAGTTCGCAGATAAATTCCTCTGTGGCATGCAGCCACAGACAGACAGACAGACAGACAGATAGACAGACAGACAGATAGATAAGTAGACAGACAGATAGATAGACAGACAGACAGATAGACATAGATAGATAGATAGTACACAGTGTCTCTCTTAACTCTGTCTGTCCCAATGACAGCCACTGTGGGTCAGTAAAACAGGAGATGAACATTAATCCAGTTATCAGATCATCCTATTATTTTTGCAGATTAGCTTGCAACACGCACATATACAGCGTCTCTGGGATTTGTAGTCCAATGATGCCTTCATGGCTGCCCCCCCTGCATACCCAATACCCAGTACATGAAAATCTTCCCATATCAAAGCCATCTGTTATTAGGCCCAGTGGTGCTGAAATCAAAGCCCGGTCACAGAGTAATGCTCCCTCTCTACCTGCGGGCCATTTTTGGTCATTTTGACATTTGGACGCACAATCGTCCTGTCATGCGACCCCCCCGTGCGCGCAGGCCGCAGGTGGGAGCGTGTGAGGTGTGAAGTGAGAGGTGACGCAGCGCCTGACACTGCAGGTCAGAGCGGAACCGGGCCTCTGCGCTCAGGGCTTTACACAGCTCAATTAGCGTGACATACTTTCCCCTGTGATCGCCTGCCTTCCGCCCGGGTGCTGGACACAGCGGATTATGCCCACTAACTTCGGCAGCGCACATCCAAGAAGCCACAACACTGACTGGATACAGAGGAAGGTTTTTTTTTTCTTTACCCTTTTACGCGCGCGTACAGCAGGAAACCTTAAAATCAGAGGAATATGACCGTGGATGGGGACATGGCTGGGTTTATCCCTCAGAAGGAGATCGTGTATAACAGCCTGCTGCCTTACTCCGACCGGTTGGACCGGGAGGCCACGGAACTGCTGGCGGAGATCAAAGCGAACCTGTCCAGAGCTGTCCTCCTCAGAGAGCTGTGGCCCGGGGTCGCTTTCTGGTCCAGGAAACTCTTCTCGTAAGTGTTTAGGCACGGTTGTCATGTAGGATTCATAATAATGGTCTGTTTAGCAGCTCACTTATGTAATTTTGCTACGTGTATTTTGTCCTACAATGCATCCAGTCCAACAAAGTCACAACTTCACAAATGATCTTAGAGTTGAATTAATACCTCTTCAGGACATTGAAAAGTAAACTAAATTAATAATCTTCATTAATTTGCAATAATATTTGCCTCAGTGCTATTTAATAAGATTACATTATTCAGAGTGTGAGCATTCCCTTACAAGTGGCCACAGTTATATTAAATGTTCATTTCAAAGCCCACATATTCAATAATTTTAGCGCTTTAACAAATGGAGAATAAGTGCCAAATGTTAGTGAGTGTTTAAAGAGGAGAGCATGATGTTGCTGACCTTCCCTGAGCTACTTTGTGTGCCTCAAGAGAGGGTCAGGACTTCATGTTCTGCCCTTTAACTTTAAATACAGACTGGGCTTTTAATTCACTTTGTCTGCTTGGCATCAATTCAGATTCAGTGAGGTCAGTCAAGGTTTCATGTTCAGAAAGTGGGACAGCGAAGCTGTGTATTTCCTGTGAGGGTGAGGATATGGGTCAGCTTCAAGAAGCAGGAAGTGATCAGCTGCTCACCTCTCTCTGTCTGCCCCCTACCTCCCTCCCCCCTCCCCCCTCCCGCACCCTCAGGTTTCTGAAGCTGTACGGCCGGAGGTTCAGCAAAGAGGACCACATTCTCTTCATCAAGCTGCTCTATGAGTTGGTGACGCTGCCGAACCTGGAGCCGCACATGATGCAGAGCTACGCCAGGCTGCTCATCCAGCTCCTCAAGTGGGTGTGACACAAACACACAGGCATACGTAAAAGCTGAAGGGTTGCATGAGATCTGCAGAACCCCTGGTAATAATGACAGAAGCCAGCAGAAGTATCTGATCTGGATGCCTCCACGTGGACCCTGGGGCAGGCCCAGAGCATGAGGGATTACATATCCCATCTGGCCTGGGAGTACCTCGGGTTCCCCCAGGAGGAGCTGGAGGATGTAGCTGGGGAGAAACATGTGTGGGTAGTCTGCTGCTGGATGGATGGATGGGTTATACTATGCAATACAGCACAGTTAAATAATTAGACATTTAATAAAAAAAGAGAGAAGTACTAAAGGGCTAGTTATAGTTAAAGTCATAGCAACGAAAGCTCAGAAAGCTGGACATCAACCTCTCTTGCCCTTTGGTATCCGTTAGTATAATGAGATCAGAAAGCACTGCGCTTGGTAAACAACTCTGCTACAAGTAATATACTGGTGTCGAGACACACGATGTTAAAGTGCATTTTTCACGTACCTCTCTGCCATTTGGAAAGCAGCCATTTGGAGCTTTAAACCACCTGCACACTTGAGAAAGACGGATGAAAGTAATTTAGGAAGCACTCGGAGAGTGGATACGCTCCATGAAGACGGCACAGTCCTCTAAATTTGTGATTTTAATTATAGAAAATGTTGCATCTACATCGAGATCTGAATCTGCATTAAAATAACGATAATGATAGAGATTCCTTTCATGCTGTGTGAGCCATTTCCAAGAAAAAGTATAGATTGCGACTGGAAACACTGAGGCTTTGACAGATCCTTAGTGGTATATGAAATAGTTCATAGTTAGTTTCTGGGGGCTGGACACTCACACACCCCATTAAAAATACCAGTACAGCAAAAATACTCCATTGCATTTAAAAACTCCTCACTCAGAGTCCTGCTTAAGTAAAGTTGCAAAAGTGTTGGTAGCTAAATGTACTGAAGTATCAAAAGTTATGTAGTTCTGTATAACAATACATGTTGTTACTGCATTTTACTGCTGTATCTGGTTGAGGTGCAGCAAGTTTTACCTAGAAGAAAAAAGACAAAGCTACCACACAGTTGTCTGGTTTTTTTTAGTGGATTAAAGGTTTAAAGTAGCAAAAAATGGAAAGTTAAGATCTGACAGTTGAGTTCTCGAGCACTTAGTTACCCACCCAGACACACATGCAGTCAATCAGACACACTCATAAAAAGGACAGTGAAGTATGTTGGCCTAACGGTACATTTATTACTTTTTAAGCCCTGGCCTGTTTCGTAACTCCCTGCTTTTGTCTCTCAAACCAGATCTGTCACTACTCCAGTGACTGCAGGATATTCTCAAAGACGGTCACATTCATCACTTCCCATTTGTCCCTACTTGTTTCCATGATTTTCACATCCATCACAAAACAAAACCATAATGTAGATGTCATTTGTCTGAGTGTTTTCCATTAGATGAAAAGAGAAAGATCTGGGCTAACTGTATATTAAGTGCCAGGTCTTGCAGCTGAGAGATGAATTTGATACTCAGAATCACGCATCGGGTCTCAATAGGCTTCTTTTTTTTTTTCAGTCTCTCGCATTTCACTGTCATTTCCCCAATTGTCTCTTCTTTCCTTCATTTTTCAAATCTCCCCAATGAGAGTCTGTTCCATGGCTGTTAGATGAGTGCGAGAGGAGGAGACAAGAGGAATCTGAGGCTGTGGAAATTGCGCACACTCTTCAGTGCAGAAACTCTCAGGTTTTCTGTGGAGTTTATTCCCCTAAAAAGTATGATTTTGCAACAAGCTAAGTAATGGAGTACAAAGGAGGCAATGTGAAAGTTTCTCAGGAGGATTAAAGAACCTGCTTTGGTTTAAAACTTATAAAGTATTCATCAGTGGCACACCGGTTACCATGCAATTTGAAAGCTTAACAGGGTGTTGAAACATCAAGAGTCATAGTAAAAGCTAACCTCACTGCGTGGTTAGCTTACAGATAGCCAGTTGTGTCTACTTTCAGATCTTAAACTCTCTTCATCTCTCTCCACGGAGCCCCTTACAAGGAGGTTGTATTATGAGTATTTTATTCCAGCCGAGTCTACACCTGCAAATTACTAATGTCTGCAGCTGTCAGTCCAGTTACGCTTTATTGAATACAAAGAATCACTGTGTTGTGTTTGCAAACGTGTCTGGAAGTTGGCAGGTGACCTGCGAGGTTGTGACTAATTTTCCCACAATCTCTCTCTCAGACACCCTGTAGTTTCTCACTTCAACATAACATTATTGCTGTCATTTTGTCTTGACTTTTTCAAAGGGTTGAGAATCAAATTACTGGACTGAAGTCCAGCAGAATCCCTATGAATAGGCCAGACAGTCGATAATTGACTTCTGTTTTTTTTAAACAGGAAGAAGGAACTGCTGTCAAGGGATGATCTTCAGTTGCCATGGCGACCACTCTATGATCTGTACGAGAAGGTCATCTACTCCAAAACTGAGCACCTTGGACTCATCTGGTTCCCCAAGTATGAAGTTTTGCTTTTACATAAACAATGCTGTGAGAAGTAGGAACTCTGTACTGGCTTTCTATATACATACTTCATATGAATGTTCCTGGTTACATACCCTGTTATTGTGACACTTTAGAAATACACTGATTTGCCTTTTGCTGAGAGTTAGATGAGAAGATTGACACCACTTTCATGCACGTGCGCTAAATATGAAGCTACTGCCAGCAGCTAACTTAGCTTTGCACAAAGAAACCACAACAGCTAGCCTGGCTCTCATGCCCTTTGGTATCCTTCAGTATAATGAGATCAGAAAGCAGCCCGGTTGGTAAACATCACTGTGCCACAAGTAGTACACTGATGTCGAGACACATGGCGTTAAAGTGGATTTTTCTTTTACTCGCTGCCAACGGGAAAGCTGCCATTTGGAGCTTTAAACCACCTGCACACTTGAGAAAAATAAAAATAAAAGTAATTTAGAAAGCACTCAGAGAGCAAATTCGCTCCATGTAGACCGAACAACACTGTATTTAAATGATAGAAAACGGTGCATCTGCATCTAGATCTGAATCTGCATTTAAACATAAAAACATAGTGGTAGATATTCCTGTCATGCTGTGTGAGTTAAGTTTAAGAACGAGCACAAAAATGCGCCTGGCAACACTAAAGCTTTGACAGATCTTCAGTTTTAGGTGGACAACATTAGCCTGAATTTTGTCATTGTTGTGGGAAACTCTACATGGACACTGTTTTCTGACATCTTATTGACTAAAAGATCAACTGAAAAGATTGAAAAGAAAGACCAACAGATTGATGATTAAAATCCATTAGTTGCAGCCTGAATTTTGACATGAGGATCTCACAAGATAGTAAAAGCAGAATTCCTTCACCAGCACACACTCACACACCTCCTCTCTCTGCTTGTTTGCAGCTCAGTGGACCACATTTTGAAGGCTTTGATCAAAAGCTGCAGACTGTAAGTCTCATTCTCTGTGATCATGTAATTTGTTCACAGGATAATGTATCACTTTGATCTTCACTTGAGCTGTGTACTGTAGATCAATGTGTGTTTTTGTATCTCCCGTCTGTCTCAGCTTGTCTGCATTTATTTGTGCTCATGCCTGTCCTTGCTGTGTGTGTGTCTGTGTGTGTGTGTGTGTGTGTGAATTTCCCAGGTATTTCCCTGCTTCCTCCACCAAGGAGATGTTGGATGAGTGGCGCCCCCTGCTGTGCGTGTTTGACGTGGTCATGCAGAAGGCCATCAGCAACATGGAGCTGTTCCTGCCCACCATCATGCCCCCGGAGGAACACAGCCAGGGCTTCCAGTAAGTGGGCCAACTCGAATGGCTCTGCTTAGAAACAGGATGATACGCCAAGTGCAGCTTGTCTCAGCCAGAGCAAACACAAAGGGTGTATAAAGTTTTAGCAAAAGCGCCATTTCTTTTTTTTAATAGCTCAATCTCTGCCAACAGAAAAAGGTAAAATATGCAGCATCTTCTGCCATTTTCAGTCATATAATGAAACTTAAATCTTATGCTTTCATTATGTAATTTGATTTGATGGTGTGGCCTCAAGAGTGCATGCATGTCATGTATAACTACATTTTGCAAGCGTTTCCACCTTCGCACCAGGGAGTTTCAATAAATATTGTTCTTTTTGTGTTAGCAGTGCTTCCCCTCTCCCTGTTTTGCTAATATTTTGGTTCCTTGGAAAACCTTTGGCCCCTTTATCTCCGCACCCTTCCTGGTCGCTTCCAGCTATCAAGCCTCTTCACAGCTTTCACTGCATTCTTCCGCGTATTCACTCTTTTGCAAGCTATTTGTCTGGATTTAGTCTTGGATTCATCAGCACTTTCCGCACAGTTTCCACAATACATCATCTTCAATACTCTATTTTTCCATTTCAGTTTCTCTCTCCCCCAGAATCTCCAAGGGAGGGAGGGAGTTGATATTTTGGGGAATTTGAGATAAATGAGGGGAAATCAGATTCAGGTGTGTCCGTGTGTCGTAGCGCGTGTGATGCTGGGTGTGAACGTAATGGGTTATTCTTTTGTGTGTTTTCAGGTTGTGGTTTGATGAATTGATGAATCTCTGGACATCAGTGCAAAACCAGCCAAGCTGGGAAGGGGTGAGGCACACGCACATGCACACGGAATATTTCAGGTATTTTCGGAGCATTTTTGAGTCACCAGGTTATACAAACAAAAGGCCTGGTGTGCTCACCTCGAATGTCTTTAGAGCAAATGAAGCAAATGAAGTTGTCAGCACTCGCAAATGAGTCTGTAACACTTTTAATGATGCACAGCAGCAGGAGGAAACGGACGCCTCTCAGCCCCAGGCTTTCCTCACCGCTGAGGAACACCTAGTTACACAAACTGTTGACTGGCTTGAAAAGTCTTTATGCAAGAGCAAAACTACATGATGTTGAAAGTAATGAAAATTCCACCTCAATTTTCCATATAAATTTCCAACACCAAATGGTGGATTTTTAGAAATATTTATAAATTATTGAGCAATGAATCACATAGCTTTCCAGTTTTCTAAAATGGATGGAGTCATTTGGATTGACACACTTTTCTACGTTTCCTGATGACGATGATTGAAATGTCGAAATGTTGTTAAAGTATTGCCGGTTTCCACTCGGCATGCAGATAAGATTTTCCATTTATACCCCCGCTCTGCTTTCATCCAGCCTCCTGGCCCAAAGCAGCCTGGCTGTGCACTCTTCCTCTTTTCTTATATTTAATTCTTGGAATGACAGGCTTCACTTCTGGGAATGTTCTTTGTACTCGCAGTGATTGTTTGCCTGATGTTGTCCCGCAGCACCTAGTGAACCTGTTTGCTCGCCTCGCCAACGACAACATCGGCTACGTGGACTGGACACCTTATATTCCCACAGTGAGTCATTAGCAGAATTATTTGGATATGTGTGTCTGTTCATGTATTTTATTGGGGCCTGCTGGGCCATATGTGTGAGGTGAAACTGCACTGTACAGTAAGTGTATGTGTGTAGATCTTCACCAGGATCCTGCGCAGTCTGAACCTTCCAGTTGGGGTCAGTCAGATGGTGGCACCACGGTATCTCACCAACTCCTATGACATCGGACACTTGGTGTTGTGGATCACGGCACTTCTGGTACACACTCTGCAGACCTTTTCTCATAAAAATACATTAAAGAACATACATATTTTAATTGCAGCTGCTTAATTACTCAGCTGATTTGTATCCCTGCAGGGTGGACCAGGAAATCCTGCACAGAAGGAGCTGACTTGCCTCTTCAACAGCATTGCCTCCTTCTACCATCCCTCCAATCATGGTCGCTGGCAGGTAAGCCCCCTCTCTCACTCACTCAACACACCCTCACACACACATACACACACTCTGAGCAAGATGTGAACACGTTTTCAGCTGCTGCCAGTCACATTCCTTTGATTTATAACCTGTCATTCAGGACTTGCCTGGCTCTCTCCACACTAACAACACAGTAATGAAATGCACAACTGCTGGAGAAAAGAGCGATATCACAGATCTGTTTACCTCAGACTGTGTGAATGTGCCTCTAGATGATAACGCTAATGCTAAATGTGTGTGTGTATGTGTGTGTGTTTGCTTGCAGTCTCGACTCATGCGCCTGCTGCAGCGTCTCCCAGCGAGTGTTGTGCGCCGAGTGCACCGGGAACGGCACGCTGACCCCAGCTGGATCACGCTGGTTCCTGAGTGTCAGAGGCTGACTGATGAAGACCTGCAGGAGTTCACCCGCAGCCTCATGGGCGCCACCCTGCTGGCCATGTTCAGGTACTGCACCTTGATAGCCAGCAGCCATAGTAGTAACTACAACCTCTCTTTCGGTATGAAATCTTGCATAGTTACACCTGTGTTTCATCATTAGAGATCTGAGGAATGTACATGCACACAGCCACACATATCAATACATGTTCCTACATGTACACACAAAGGCGTATAAATACATACATATATGATTTACACTACACAGGTACACAGATACGCTCCTAACAGTTGGATCACTGCAAATACAACACAGTAACTCAGCAATATTCAGCAAGTAATTTATTTATAGAGCACTTTTAAAGCAAGCTGTACAAAGTAGTAAGAGGAGAAAACACAATATTGTAAAGTCACAATAATAGAATCAAACAAAAGAGAGTGATTAAGTGAAAATGAGTGAATAAATAGTTTTTAAGAGAGGCCTTTCTGTAAAAATAGGTTGTTAGGTGACATTTAAAAACAAAGGCAGTGCAAGCCAACTTAGTGCTACTGTAAGTGGGAAGAACGATGAACACTATCTCCACTCCGGCAGAAATAGAAACCATAGGTGCCATGGTGGGAGTAGGTGTGAGCATTCTGTTGCATAGTCAGAGCCAATCCGTGAACTTCTTAACCCACGTTTAATGACCAGAATTTCTCCAGACCTCCATCTTTTGAGCCAGAACTTTGGCTCACAAATAGATTCTGACTACATATTTGGATTTGCACCTCCTGGTTATCAGTTTTATTTCAACAGTAATGTCCTTTTTCTGCTAAATATCACAGCTACAAAAAAAACCTGTAATTTGGTGGACGGCAGGATTACTTATAGCTTAAGAATGAACATTTTGAAGACATCTAGGTTACATATAACCAGTACTTCAAGAGCATCTCAATGACTATTTTCATTTAAAGTTAGGAGGTTCTTCATATTAGAATACTGACTTTTGAATGTAGTAAAAGTAATGGTTATATGTAACCAAAACATCTAAAATACATTAGATTACAGCCAAATTGGGTTGTACAGCCAGTACAGCCAACAGTTTTGACCTACAAGTCACCATAGTCCAAACTCTGCCGTGTCTCATAAGCAAGTGCCTTCACTGGCCTCACAAACAAGAAGCCTAATCTGTCAAGGTCACCTGTGATTATCTACCTGTGTGTGTGCACGTGTGTTGTTATTGTTGTTGACGCTGTACTGTACTGTGTGTTGTTTTGCCCTCCTCTGGTGACGTGCAGTAAAACCGGCAGCACGGATGCAGCCTACGCTCTGCAGAACTTAGCTCTCCTCACACCAGAACTCGCCATACCACCTGTACTTGAGAAGTAAGTGTTTTTGTGAGACATCTGCCATGAACCATGAGGACATACTGTCAACTCAAATATGATAGTATTATTCTTTGTCTTATTTTGATGTGAGGGAGTATCATGATCAAAGTGTAGGAACTGAAGTAAAAAAAAAAAAAAAAATTTTCTTAGCCTACATTTGCTTATATTTTGACAAATGTGCACCATTATAATGCCATGCTATTTAAAGGCTATGTATGCTGAGTTAGCTTTTAGTTGTTCCTGTTGTGTACTTGTGTACAAACATCTATCACTGGATTACTTTGATACTGAAGAAAACTTAAAAACGTGAAGATTCTCAGGCAAGTTCTGCATTTATGAGGAGCATCTTTTTTCTATAATTTCTAAGCATGAACTAGCAGAAGAAGTAAGCAGAACTAAGCAGAAGAACCATGAATTTTGACTCAAATTGCAGCCATTGAACGCTAAGGGTTTTAAAGTACCTTAATCGCTACCGTAAGATGTGTGTCACACAACTGCTGCTACCGGTGACAGTGTTGGTTAGCGGGACAGATCAGTGACCAAATTACAATAATTACCACCCAGCTGTTTTCAGAACAGCGACACCCACCTGTCCCTTTCACCTCAAGCGGTGCCCCCGTCCCCTCCCCCTACCTTCAACTCCTCAACACGGCATCTCATTTTGCCATTAACCTCTTTACATTGTGTGCGTAACAGGACCTATGCAGCGATGGAGACCCTGACAGAGCCGCACACCCTCACTGCCACTCTCAGCTGCATGATCGGCATGGCCCGCAGCCTGGTTTCCCCTAACAACCGTTACCCAGAGGGCCGTGTGCACGTGCTCCCACTGCTCATAGGCTCTCTGCCAGGGGTGGACCCCAATGACTTCAGCAAGTGCATGGTGAGTAATGGATGTGTTGATCAGTAATGAAGAAGAATTGTAAATCACAAGTCAAGTAGACAATACAGCTCTTGCTGATTAAATTTCCTTCTAGCGTATTCTGGTCTATCCTATTAATAATTCCTGAATGTGCAGTGAATATCTCAGTTTGAAGAACTCTCAATTACTGAGGCTCGGCCCTCAGTTTCTGCTTGGATTGTAAAATGAATTGGTTTTCTTTCTTGGTGTGCTCATTGTCTCCAGACTACATTTAATCCATCACCCCAGAATAAATTACTACATTAGAAAAAGTTATTCCACCAACATCTGGTAGGTTGATCACGTCAGATGGTGTAAATTGATCTGTTTCTCTTTGTATCGCTCTGTCCAGATAACGTTCCAGTTCATTGCTACCTTCACCACTCTGGTGCCTTTAGTGGATTGTTCGTCTGCTCCTTCTCAACACAGTGATCTCACAGAGGTACGCGCTCAGCACACATTAACCTAGTCATGACAGGGATTAAAGAAACATAATATTTACAACGTTACGCAAAAGTTTCATGTACTTGGCATTCATGATTCAGACATTCGCTTTAACCAAGAAATATGATGACATTTTAGGAGAGTTAGATCGAAAGATTGATGCCACGTCTGTAACGTCAATATGCAGCCAGTTAGCTTAGCTTAGCACAAAGACTGGAAACAGGGGTAAAGAGCTAGCCTTGCTCTGTCCAAAGCTAACTCTGTCACATTTACACCTCACTAATTCACTTTGTCCATACAAATAGTGTAGTGTAAAAATGACAGGAGGGTTTATTGAAGCCATGTCATCACTGTGGGGTGCCAGGCTAGCTGTTTCCCCCTGTTTCCAGTCATTATGCTAAGCTAAGCTAACTGTCTCCTGCTTCATGTTTAGCACAAAAAACATTAAAGTAATATCCATCTTCTTATCTGGAAGAAGAAAGTAATTCCTAAAATGTTATTGAAATCTTATGAGCCATTTGGACTAAAACCAGCTCACACACAGAATCATAGATTGCAGCACACTCATGTTATAAAACTATGCTAACCAGTCATTTCACTTTCTCCTTCTCAGACTGAAAAAGATCTGTGTTTTGCTTCAGCTCAGTTTGAGGACTTCGTTCTCCAGTTTCTGGACAGGTAGAGACAAATTAACAAGGCAAACTGTCACTTGGTAATCCTCATTATCAACGTCTTTGTATGAATGCATCCTGTTTGAAAGGCACTGGTTTATATCTGCTGGCTCTGCTGGCTATGTATTTCACCATAACACTGTTGACATTTTCATTGCTGACAAGTGTATAAGTGTGTGCTTGTGCACATGTTTGTGTCTATGCTCGCTCGTGCAGGTGTTTTGCTCTGATAGACAGCAGCACCCTGGAACAGACGAGAGACGAGATGGAGACGGATACCCAGACTCATCTGGAGAGCCTGGTGGAGCTGGGCCTATCCTCTACTGTTAGCACCATCTTAACACAATGCTCCACAGAAATATACAAGGTACTACACACTCTCTTTTGACTTAAATGTAACACGCTAATCTGAAACTCTCTGCCACTTACACTGTGCGCCAGTCAGGATTTAGCAATGATGATAAATAAAGATAGTTTTTTTCACCCTTTAACTAAGATAGTTTAGTCATGCATAGGGTGAAAAAAACTATCTTTATTTATCATGGGCTTTAAAGGTACATATCCATTAATAATACAAATGCAAATAAAGTATCCTTTGATTTTACAGGCTGTTAATTACTTAAAGTCGTGCTCTGACAATTTGGCATTTCCACATCCATAAAGTTTGGGAAATTCACAGGAAGCAGATTCTTCTTCTTTCAAGCCCCACAGCTCCTGTTTTTAATGCAGGTCTTATGTTAAAAAAAGAGTCGAGATTACCCTGATGACAGGATCAGTCATTATTTCAAGCTCCTCCAGAAGCACAGAACACTTTATACAGCCGGCTTCACAGGCTGAGCACTACTTCTCATGACGAGTAAACTATAAACTGGCCTTGATGTGTAAAATCAGTGGAGTGCCCCTTTAATAATGGCAAGAAATTATAATATAGAGTAAAATAGGTGTAGTAGGAAAATGTAGGACTGGAATTACACAGTAATCATACTGAAAAAGGGAAATAACCACATGAATTGAATGTAATGGCTGTAGTTTCTCTTAGAAAGACTGTTCTGTAACCATTATAATATGGCAGCCACAGCTCCCATAATGTAGCAAAGGATTTTGAATATAATTAATACTAATATCCTCCATCATTTCCACAGCATTACCCACATATAACCCCTAGTGTATAGCAGCAGCTGTTTCTGTGAAACTGTTGTACACAGGTGTACAACAGGCCGATATAATCAATAATCATAAAATAAAAGCATTAACTTTATTTATAGGTCAAGCTGTTGTGCTATTTATGCAGAAAATTTAAATTTGAACACATTTACATTCAGTAGAACACATCTGATCTTTTCAACTTTGTGTTAGGTGGCGTTGCACAAGGTGTATAACTTTGCCACCTCCAACATCTTTGAGACGTGCGTGTCAGGCAGGATGGTGGCTGACGTGTGCAGAGCTGCAGCAAAGGTATGTGTGTGTGGCAGGTGTATTTCACTCTGTAGAGCTCTAAATCAAGAACACAGAAGAAAGATTTGTGGGATGTCATGTTTCATTGATGATTTTGATGTAATTGCAGAATAAAATTCAACCTTATGTATGATTCAATATTCATTCAGCACTTCCACTTAAATGCCACGGTGTAGTTACAGCCTCATGCTTTCAGTGTTAATGGATGTTTTACTCTGCTTAACTGTTGGAGAAATCAGTCTGTGCCATTTTCTGCATGCTTATGTTTGTGTTTGGGCATCTGAATGTGTGCTTGTGTGTGTCTGTTTGCAGTGTCATCCCGCTGAGTCGCTCCGTCTGTTCGTCCCTCACTGCTGCAGCGTCATTTTCCACATCACTGACAGTCAGTACCACACACTGTGTAGAACAGTCTTGTGTGTGTGTGTGGGTGTAGAGTAGATCCGTCTGTAGTGTGTGTGCATGCAAACTGTACAAGACCTCTAGAATCTAATGAGCTTCGAACAAGTTCATTCACAACTTCGTTCACAAGTATTAAAATGAAATGTTTCTTAATCAGCGATAATTATTTGTTGATTAGATGTTTTTCTTCCTAGTGAAAGTAGCCTCTTATCAGTTCATGGTAAAACGGAACAAAAATAAGTGTTGAATTATAAGAACATTAACATATTTAGCAAAACATTGTATGTTTTTTTTTTAGATTTTATTTTTTATCTGTTTATTTAATGAAAACGGTCAAATTTATGGAAGTATCAAAGATAGATTAATGAGCCTAGGGACAGTTTTTGAGCTGCATGCGAACATGCTCACAATTACAATGCTAACATGCTAATGCCATTTGCTTATCAGGTATAATGTTTACCATGTTCACTGTCTTAGTGTTTAGCGTGTTAGCATGCTAACATAGCAGGCATTTGGTCATAGAGAAAAAAAGTGAAATGACCCTAAAATTCTGCAAAATGAGCTCAGTCTGTCAGGGGAGCAGTACAGTCCATTATTCAGCTTCTTTGTGATTGTGTGTGTGTGTGTGTGTGTGTGTGTGTGTGTGTGTGTGTGTGTGCAGACGAGGAGCTGCAGAGTGAGGACGAGCTGGATAAGGAGCTGCTGTGGAATCTCCAGCTGCTCTCCGAGGTGAGGCAAGGATCTGTCACATCCCAAGGGCTTCAGCACTGTAAAAAATATTAATCCTACTCGTGTATTTCATCTAGTTTGTCCACGAAAATGTTATTTTTAATCTCAAATTGTTTGAAAAGTCTGCCAGTCTGGTTAGTTGGAATATTTACTCGATTCACAGACAGATCAATTTATTTTAAGAGTATTGTTTTGGACGCAGGCGTCATTTCCTCACTCCAACTGAGGTGGGTTAGGTTATTTGTGTATTCTACCTCGTAGAAGGGCCCATCATGTGTCTCTATTAAAGACCATAATCAAATAAAACACTTTTTTTTTAAAAACACTGTTTTAAAAAAAGTTGAATATACTTGCGGCATTGTATGAGCAAAAATGATGACCAAATGATATTTTTTGCAGCGTGCACCCTGCACAGTCATAAATATCAAAGAGCTTTGTCGTTAACGAGAACATATTGATACCCTTTCTGTTTTGTTTTATTACCCCTGGGAGCTTAATGCGAGTGGGAGCGAGCCAGATGCTGTGATTTACTGGAGAGCCTCAATATTTAAGACACAACTCTCCACTGAATTGTCTGTCTGTGTGTGTATATGTGTACATTTACTCGTATGTGTGTCAGCATGTGTTTTCACATTTACTTGTGTGTGTGTGTATCTGTGTGTGTTGTTTTTAGGTAACCCGCGTGGATGGTGAACAGCTGTTGAAATACCAAGGGGACCTGGAGCGGATCCTGTGTGTGTGTGTGCGTCTGCGCTGTAAACAGGCATACACACTCGCCTGCAATCTGCTGGAACACACACTCCGCTCGCTGTCCCTCATCTATCCCACCGAGTACCGCAGCACCTCTGGAGGCTTTGATACTGACCTCCCTATACGGGTAACCACACACACAAACTTCTGCAATGCTAATTTAAGAGACTAAACAATGTTTACTTTCTATTTCTATAGACTAATACTGAAGTTAAATCCTGTTCCTTGACCCTAACTGCATAATTTCAACAAAGGCTTATTTGCTAACCTCCTCAAGTGCTAATTGGCTGTTATCACAGCTACTACAGTGTAGTCTGTGACGGGAAACAGAGGCTTTCTTGGAAACACAAAGGAGAACTTTTAAAACTGCTCTTTGTTGCAGTTTAATTAAATGGGATCTTACAGGTTCGGTAATTCAAATGCAATTTCCAGTTCCAGGAAAAGAGTTAGAAAGCATTTATTAAATTGGAACTAAATGGCCAAGCTACCAGACCATGCACTGCAAACAACGCTCTCTCTCTCTGTCACTGTCTTTATCTTTTGCTTATTTTGCATAAAAAATCAACAAATATAATTAAGTAATATAAATAAATAAAGTATGTTGCTAAAGTATACAGAAAAGGGAAATTGTGATGCTTAATAACAGAATCTGCTTATTCTTAGAACATAAACTGTATATATGCCCTTATTCATCTTAGACAGTGGTTCCCAACATGGCAGGTCAGGTGACTCAGTAATGCCAGTTACACCTTTTGCTAACATTAGCCAACATAAATTACTGATCAAACTCATTACTGATCAGACTAAATGAAGCTGTAGTGACTACGTTCCTGTGTGTATTGAATTGTATAGAAGCAAAACATTTAATTCTTTTAGAATAGATGTGCGGAATTCATGTTTTTCAAAGTTGCATAACCTTACTTTAAAGGTGCAGTGTGTAGTGTTTAGTGGCATCTAGAGGTGATGTGAGGAGATTCACGCTCGCTAAGTTCTGAAACTTCTCACAACTTCCAAGTCCTCCAACTTCCAAATTCAAGCTGCCACTTCATCAAAAAATCACAAAAGGCCCTGTTTGTCCATTCTGGGCTACTGTAGAAATATGACAATGCTACATGCAGGACTCCATATTCCATTCCATACACTGCACCTGGTAGTAAATTAAAGTTCAAATTTGATTTCTCTTATTTTCTCTTCATTTCGTTCTTAGTTTTACTTTGTGGCAGAAGGAGACAAACTGAGCTGCGTGCCCTATACTATCTCTGTCGTGCCTCAAGAGAAGAGCTCCCCTGGAAATTTTTTTCGAAAACCTTGATGATATTTCGTCATATTTTTGTACATGAGCGCAGGAGGATTGTGTTTCTGTTTTGATTTTAGGTGGCTGCAGTTACAGCTACAGTCATCTGCTTTCCACAATTTCAAATACTGAATTCTTTCCATCTGCAGTTCATGGTCGCTGATTCAGAATTTTGTTTAGTTTTGATTTTCTTTCATTTTGAGGTATTTTGCTATTTGGACCCATCTGCTATTCTGCCATCTGACAGTAAATCAGTTTGCTGCATATTTTTTTCCCTCTGTCCACTGTTCAGCGTCCTTAATATTTACATGTGTTTCAAATGCTTAAATGCTGGTAGATGACACAGGACTGTGGTTTTGCAGCGGACTGGTTGTGCTGGTTTCCTTGCCAGCTGTTCCACTGGAAAAAAAAACACTTTCTTTAACTCTACAACTTGCTGAGAAAACCTCCCTCTCTCTCCCCCCTCTCTCCAGGACTGGGGCAGAGCTGGAAATGTGGCAGCCTTGGGTGTGTGTTGGCACGTGCCTAGCAAGGAGGAGGAGAACTTTGTTTTCCAGCTGTTGTCCCGCCTCCTGCACCCTGAGCTGCAGCGAATCAAGGGCCACATCTCTGGAGATCAGCCAATGAGCAGGTGTGCTGTGGTTTTTCCATTTTTTGACGCAATCGGGCGCACGCACAAACAAAACAAAGAAACCTGTAGCCTTTCATCACTGATAAATGAGATTTGTCTGCATCCAAAAATGAATCCTGAAGTTTAGCATCTGTTTTTACTCTGCTTTAACGCCCTTGATGAAACCTAATCAGGAGCACAGAGGAGGAAAAGTTGAATTCATAACGAACACGGACACACACGCAGCTATGATGGTACTGTAACGTGCGGTGTGATTCACAGGGAGGAGCTGTTGCAGAGTCTTGCTATTGTGCAGCACTGCCTTCTTGGAGCTGGAAACATGCTGCCCCCTCTGGATGGACCACACGTATCTGACCTGTGAGTCCTGCAGCTACACACACGTCGATAAAAACACACATTCTCAGTCAGGCTTGTCACGTTCTGCTCCTTACGTTGTGTTTCTTCTCAGCGTGCGCTCCATGGTAAATCTGGGGGAGATCAAGCTGCACATAGGTGTTGACTACAGTAAGAAAAGCGGAAACAGCCCCATAACACAAATGCACAAGTAGTCGTTTTCTCAACAGTTTCATTGGGTGATGATTGAGCCTCTCATCCTGCATTCTGTGTCCATACTTTGTCCCTTCTGTGTTTCTCCTCCCCTCCAGATGATTCACGGGAGAACTACAGAGAGTCCATCTGCCAAACCATGAAACTGCTGCTACGTGAGTGAAGATTTGAACACCACTACACTCCAGCTCTGAACTCATCACTTTGTTTGGAATGTGCACAGTTAATCTATATCCTCTTTTTTACCAATCCAGATCACATCTTGGAGCACTCTGAAGATGACACAAAGTCACTTTTTGTCATCATTAAGGTGTCCGGCCCCTGTGATTTTTCTATTATTCATGTAAGGAATGTTATTATTCTAGCCTGCGGTAGGCCCGCGAAGGTCTCACAGAGCCCTTTGTCTGTCTGTCTGACTACAGATCATCAGTGACCTCATGTTTTTCCGAGGCACACACAAGAAGGAGTTTGACTCACGCTGGAAAAGCTTCACTCTTGTCAAGAAGTCCATGGAAAACAGGGTGAGTTGAAAAAGCGCAACAAGGCTGCTGATTGTTGTCAGTTTCAATGAGTCGCTTGCTGGGTGATTTACGTATGCTGCCTTTCCTTTCTGCAGCTTCATGGGAAAAAGCAGCACATTAGAGCGCTGCTTATTGACCGGGTTTTGCTCCAGCATGAGGTTAGTTTAACGACACACTCGCTTCGTGCAGGGTCTCGGATGTAGCTGCGATGACATGCACAGACATAAAATGTGTTCTGTTATATTCACAGTGAGAAGTTGGCGTTTTTGTAATATTTTAAAATTGCATTTCTGTGCGAGTAGATGAGGAAGCTGGTGGTTGATGGCAGTGAATATAAAGTGGTTCATCAGGAGCTGCTCTGTAATCTGCTGCAGCTCTCTACTAGCACTTACAGCCAGGTAAAAGTGACACAACACACCAGAAAAATTAACACGAAAAATTCAATCAGAACATCTGTTGGTTCCCATTTACCTGATGGTATTAACATAAACATGTCTGGTGAAAAACAAATTAATAGAGAACGTATGCATGTGCATCTGTTTGTGTGTGTGTGTGTGTTTGTGTGTGTGTGTGTGTGTGTGTGTGTGTGTGTGGATGTCCTTGCAGGTACGTAGCAGGGCTCAGAATGTGCTGACAGTCGCACTGGGAACCTATAGCTTCTCCTACAGAGACCTGATTCCTCGAATCCTGCAACTCCTGTCACCACAACACACCAGTGTCACACAAAAGCAGTTTAAGGTACCACACACACACACACACACACACACACACACACAAATACACGATGCACACATACAGCACATGGTGGGCATTCTTATGATGGTAACTGTCCGTGGTGCTGAAACTTGAAAGTAATCCAAAACTGTGTTTTCAGTATGTATTTAATGGCCTCCCTGCAGTGTTACCTGTGGCCTTCAGCGCTCATTTTAAAGGTTTACTGCTTGTTTGTAAGGCAGCCAGGCCTTGTCCCATCCTACATGTTTGTCCTTTTCTTTCCTTACACTCCTGATCTGAAACTAAACTAGATTTTACTTGACTATCCAAGGGCTAGACTGGAGACAGAGGGTGGTATCGCATTTTCAGGGCACCAAAACTCTGAAAAATTGGAAATCCATTGAGCAACATCACTGTCCTCTTTAACTCTCAGAGAACTTATTTATATAAATTGGCTTTTAATTAGTTTGATGCTTAACTTTTATTTTAACATATTTAATTTTACCTTTCCAAATGATTTTTTCTTGTAAAATGAATTTTTATCGTGTATGTAATAGACAATGGGCAGTCTAGAAGGCTAATGATGAACATTTCTGTCAAACTTCCATTTTTTTGTAATACCCTGTAATTAGATTAATTTGGTGTCCATTTTACTAACAAGAGTAATGGAGTTCATGCCTGGTTTCCTGGTTTCCTTGTTTCAATTATCTTCATCCTGCTGTGGTATTTTAATTGGTCTTTGATGACTTTGCTCTTTGCTGTCTTTGTCTTTGCTTCAGTGCCTCAATAAACAGTTGACCAGTACTTTACAGATTATTCGAGCTGCAAAGACAAGATAGTTGTGTCCTTCAAATTCAGACAAAAGGCCACATTTCTCTTGTGCTGACAGTGAAGGATTCGGCATCTAATTGAGCCACAGCTATGACTGTCAGTATGCCTTTGCTTTTGATGTTTATTCACAACATAATCTGTCATGTGTCCTTATCCTGCGTGTATCTGTGTGTGTTTCTGTCGCTCAGGGCGCTTTGTACTGTCTGCTGGGTGTGCACAGCAGTGTTAGTCTGGCCAGTGTGAGGGACTGGGACTGCGTCGGGGAGATGTGGCCCGCTTTGGTCCGCTGTGGCCTGTCGCCCACCATGACCCTGGAGGAGCTCTCCATTGGTCAACTCCTTGACGAGATCACTGACAGGATCCATCGCCAGCACGACACTATAGGGATCTATTTTACTGTGAGCCACGCATCCATTAACAGTCAATACCCTACTCTTATTTTATCTCTTTTTAATTGCCCCCCTTTGTTCTCTTCCTCTTCTAGGTATGTGAAAACTGCGTAGAGATAGCTAATCAAATTGCACAGTCTGAGAATCCCGCGCCTTCTTTAGAGGCACCGTCCATAGAGGAGCTGAAAGAGGGGCTTCAGCGTCAGCGAATCAGAAATGTGGTTGCTGCAAGGTAGTTAAATAAAGTAGAGTTTGTATTATTAGTTCATTTGTTTAGTTTTAGCACACTCTTAGTGTTATTGCCATTAGTACATATGGCAGTAGGGGTGACCGGCGACTAACACGTCTTTCTCTTTTACACAGGAAATATGAGAAGCTGGTCAATGATCTCTTGGATTGTCTCGAAGACAGAGAACTGTAGGTTTTCTCTCCATCTCTATATGTGTTACATGTATAGTTATGTTATTTAATCTGTATTTAAAATACAAATGCACCCTCCTTAAAAAATGTGTTGTTTTTAGAGCAGACTCATTGCAAAATACTATGTTGTAATCCAGAATTTTTTTTTATCTGCTTGTGTGTCTACTTGCGTTTCAGGCCGTGGAAGTTTGAGCACATGGCCACAGACTTGTTGTCTCTCCAGCTGAGAGAGGATCACCCACTGCCCCCCGACGCCGTCCTCTATTTCACACAGGGCCTCACACACGACTCCATCAGCATACGCAAGGTCTGCAGCTGCACGTGTGCTCTATGTCTATCTGAGTATGTGCTCGTGTGGATATGAGATTCCACTGATTTGAAGGGATGGAGATGAGCTGGCTAAAAGCTTTTTGTTGTCCATCACATGTAACATGCAGTTTACATGAATCCTCATGCATGAGGATGTGGATTCATGCGCTAAACATCAACAAAGCAGAGTTCCGTCAAGGGTTTTTAGTATGCATACTCAATTAGTGCGTTGTGTTGGTTTGGGACACAGCCAAGTTCATGTTTACTGTCAGTCATTCATATACAAGTACACAGTTGATGTCATTTCGCTCTACGGCATAACTTGGTACAACACATAAGGGATACAAGGCACAGCAAGCTGGTCATACTCACAAAATGAAACCTGACAGGGTGATGCAGGATTGAAGCTATTACTAGCAAAGCAATAGCTTTGTACTAAAGAAATCAATCATTTGACATAAGATTTTGATTTAGAAATGATTTTATTGATTTGAAAATGATTTTAATGCTTAGACTATCACAACTACGCCTATAGCAAAGGTCTGCTATACAGAAATAACAGACTGTAGAATGTTGTAATTGATCTGAATTAGGTATTCAACAATGCCTCTGTGTGATTAAGTTATGTAGAGCTTTTAGACAGAGTGTTTTACAAGGTTTTTGCTGCCCATTCACTCACTCACTTACACACACACTCACACACTAATAGCACTGAGCTACCACGCAGAGCTCTGTCTAACCATCAGGAGCAATTTGGGGTTCAGTGACTTGCCTAATGACACCGAACAGGAGGAGGTGGGGATCAAGCCGCTAACTCTGTGATCAGTGGCCGACTCGTGCTACCTCCTGAGCCACAGCTGTAATAAATAAGCAAATTAAAAAATTAAAAGTAGCAGCAAGGCCATATAACAGCCGAGACTCATTGGTGCACATTCCAGCCCACTATTGTGAGAAGACAAATACCAGCACAGACAGCGCTTTTAATACCCACAGCACCTTTTATTGGACCTGGAGTAGCTGCTGTATTTGGGCAGAGCTCTCCTTTCAGACTGTATAATCTTTCTCTCTGGTAGGTGGCGATCTCAGCGGTGGCCGGTATCCTGAAACAGCTAAAACGGCCGAGAAAGAAAGTGGCTGTGAAGCCATCAGATATCAGTGAGTATGAAGACACAAACACACACTAACAACCATATACAGTATACAACACTTGTGCTCAGTCTTCAGTCTCATTAATTGTAGCTGTAAGGATTTCTCTCAATAACATTACATTCAGCTCAGCAGACCAGCTGCAATTTCAGCGTTTCATTTAAATAAAATAATACATCAGGCTGTACATACTAATTGTGTGGTAATATCCCATTGAGTAAGCAACAAGACAGGAATATAAATCTACATTTCTATACCAGGCAAAATTCTGGTACCTGCAGCCATGGCAACCTGAAACATGGTGACTCACTGAGGGAACCACGATTCTTGTTTTGCCTGCTGTTGTTGTGTCCCGTTGTGTTGTACCTCATTCATTTCTGTGCGTCATCGTTGTTTAAGGATGTGTGTAAAATATAATGTTGATTTTTGAGTGCTGAGAAAAAGGATTTCCACTACGAGACAATGAAGTCTAGTTAACTAACTAAATTTGCGTTCTATTGAAAGATAAATAGCTGGAAATTAGAAAATCTTTCTCATTGATTTTTTTTTTCTTCTTTTTTGTCCAGAAACAAGTCAACTTTTCAACAGTCACTACAAACACACACTCGCCCCCACAGACTAGACTTAAAACATGATTATATGTGTGTGTTTTTATTCATGTGTTGCTTGTGTGTTTAGGTGGTACAGAGGATCCAGAGGGCGTGTGCGTGGGGGATCGTGAGGCTAATCGCTGGCTGCAGTACGACAGCAAAAACCTACCTCTAAGTCAGGAACAATGGGATTCTCAGCAGTTTGTGGAGAAAACACACATGGGCTACTATTCATGGCCGAGGTGAGAGAATGACTGAGTGTTTAGGTGGTGGATTTAAAAACTGAAAGGCTGATTAACCGCTTGGTTGGATGAGGCTAAATAGTTGATTGACTTAACTGCCTGTTAGATTTGATGCTTGTCTTTGTGGCTTTATGGCTAACTTTAAGTCTGACTAACTGCCTGGTGACTGATCTGGGTGGCTGGATAACTAGTAGGATCTTGAACTGACTTCCTGTCATGGCCTGGCCTAGATAAGGCTGACTGAACGACTTACTGCCTGGCCTAGATAGAGGAATTGATGTATAGGAGGAGGGCTGGCTGGCTTTCTTGGTATGCGGGCGGCTTGCTGACTAACTGACTTTTTAATCATTCATTTGTCCTGACTGCTTATTTGAAAAAAGCATGTGTCTATCCATATTTTTTTTTCTGTTTGTTGTTATCTATAAATCACAGCAGCATCTTCTTTGTCTCCCGCTCCTCTCAGAGAAATGATGATCTATGCAGCTTCTGAAAAGCCAAAAGATGACCTGCCGTATGAAGAGATGAGCGAGGTACTTGTGCAAACAGTACCACACACAGAATATCTCAGTGATGCCTCAGTCTCACTATTATTACATTTGGTCTTTCTTTGTGTGTCACTCAGGGTGAAAAGATTATCTTTGAATATTTCTCGGACCAAGAGTTTATTGACCAGCTTATAGGGTTTCTCTCTCTGGAGGATCGGAAAGGAAAAGACAGCTTCAATCCCCGACGCTTCTGTCTCTTCAAGGTGTAATTTAAACTCTCAGCTTCAATCGATTTGGCAAACCTTTAAGAAAGAAGTGACACAGCATGCCACCGCTAGCCAAGGATGAATTGAACAACGTCAATCTGAAATTTGTGTCATCAACTGATTTGATTCATTGTTGTCCGTCAGACCGCTGACACTCAACTTGCGCCAAACAAATGACTGTAATCTATCTTTCTTTGGTTTAGAAAATGGTATGAGTTCCTCCACAACGAACAAACCTTCATGCTCACCTTTGATTGACAGGGGCTGTTTTCTAACTATGGCGACGTGTTCCTGCCATTGCTATGGCCTCACCTAGAGCAGCTAGCCAGCGACCCCCATGAGAGCTCCCAGCGCTGTGTGTGTGAGATTACTGCAGGACTAATCAGAGGCAGCAAACTCTGGAGTTTCAGCAAGGTACTGGAGACACACACACACACACACAGATAAATATACACACTGCACTACTTTTTGATAAGAAAAGTCAATATTAATAAAAAACTTTCATTATTGTGTGTGTGTGCGCTCAGGTGGACAGGCTATGGCAGCTTTTGTGCCCTTTGATCAGAACAGCATTAACCAACATCACAGTGGAAACCTACACAGACTGGGGCACCTGCATCGCTACTGCCTGTGTGAGTTTCTCATACACATACAAATATATCCTATGCATCTTAGGGCACATTAAAGAAAACTGGGAATTTATCTGTGTATTTTCCATATTAAAAGTGTTGAGGATCAGATTTTTAAAAATCAATAAAACAAACAGTCTGGTAAAAATTGGATTTTGAAAACACCATTTGCAGCACAAACACTCTCAGCTACTATTGAACTGATTGCCATGATATGTTGTCCAGATTGTTCCCAAGCGATGAAGTCTTATAACTTCCCCCTGACATCTCCTTTAGTGCCACCATGATTTTGGCATTTGCTTTGCAAGGATTGCCATCAAATTTGGTTCATTCATTCATGTTCCCCTCAAGATGAGTTGTAATAACTTTGATGATCCCTTAACGTTTCTCCAGTGCCATCACCAGGTCAAGATTTTAATTTTGTCCAATATTTTCATTTGTGACCTGCAAAATGTATGACAGAACAGCTTCAGATGTACTTTGTATTTAGTGCTAATTAGCAAACGTTAGCCTGCTAACACGCGAAATTCAGATGGTAAACATTACACCTGCTGAACCATAGCACTTTATTATTGTCATTCTAAGTATATGGCCATGCTAGCATTCAGTTCAAAGCACCACTGTGCCTCACAGAGCCGCTAGCATGGCTGTAGACTCTTAGAATAAGAAATACTCTACAGTATTGATGTATAGCTGACTTACAGTCATCTGCAAGGATATCGATGTGTCGCTTGGTGTAGGAAAGAAGTAAAATTTAACCAAAATTATGAGCATATAACCCAGGACTATTTTCTCTGGCTCCATTAGAAGTACAAGTATGGGAACATGTGTCTGCAGTGCTTCAGCAGCTACTCTCCTTGAAAAATAGATCCCAAAATGAGCCTATTTTGTATTGGTTGCTGTCAAATAGGAGGGCCGGGACCCAAGGAGGCTCCACTGGCTATTTGAGCTGCTGATGGAGAGCCCGCTGAGCGGAGAGGGCGGCTCATTCAGGGACGCCAGGTATGTGCCTGGATGAATAACTTTATGCACAGAGTACGTGCTTATGTCATCTCCAGTATTTCAGTGGTTTCTGATTTCAGGCTGCAGTGGTAACATGAGCTGACGTATGCTGAGCTGACGTGCTGCAGTAACACAGCAACACCCCATTCCTCAATCCCCCTCTCTCTTTGTCTCTGTCAGTTTGCTGTATGTGCTTCAGGGAGGTCTGGCCCAGCAGCAGTGGAGAGTTTCTGAACTGCTGCATCGGCTGCTGGAGTACCTGGAGCCCAAACTCACCCAGGTGTATAAGAATGTCAGGGAGCGCATTGGAAGGTACCAAATGAACTTGGCGTTATCTCCTCTGGATTACATAATCATGGCTAAATAGGTTAATCTAATTAGTTTGTGGGCACTGTTTGGGCTGTTCTCTTCTAAGCCTCTTTATCTCTATGTGTGTCGCAACCGTCTGCTCCTATTCTGTATTTGTGACTGTTCTTTTTCCCATCCATTCTCCCCTCTTCTCCCTCTGCCTCTCCTCCCTTACCCCCTCTGTCCCTCTCTCTCCAGTGTCCTGACCTATATCTTTATGATAGACGTGGCCCTGCCCCACACTCAGCCCACCTCGTCCCCCCACGTGGCAGAGTTCGTCACTCGGGTCCTAGAGCGCCTCAAGCCCCTCACATCAGAGCCGGAGATCCACAACCACGTCCACGAGGAGAACACCCAGGAGACGGACGAGCGCACCCAGGCTGTCAAACTGCTCAAGACGGGTCAGAATGTGGATGCAAGGATGCGAACTGTGTGGTGGATGGACAGTGGCTGTGGGAAAATAAACAGTATAAATACACCAGGCCAGCTTGTTCTCTTGATGAAATAGGCCGACACTCTGTAGCCAGATGAGTCAAGCTAAAAGCTGTGATCCCTTATTGATTTCACCTTTTAAGTCTGCTTTAAAAGGTAGTGGCGTTCAGATAAAGGGGAATTTCAAGGGTGTGTGTTCAAGCCTTTCAACAGAAAGGATGGAAAGGAGCCTAACTATTTTGGAGGGTGTCTCTGATGCAGTAAATTGTACTGGATTTTGTTAATCATTTTATTGTCCTCAGTCAGAGTTAAATGAATGTGAATACAGTCTATTACATTCAATTAAAGGGACAAATTCCAGAAACATATCTTTTATATTACTCCGCTTTAGTTGTATTTAGCTATGCAGAAATTTTGGCTTTTAATTGCCCAGGTTTTAGATATCTGCCTCTGAGATTTCTGTCTCCACCCAAGTGGATTGGAGGTGGACTTTCATTGCATTGAAAAATTACATTCACAAAATTCAAACAGCAACATCAGCAACCACCTGGATGGCTGAGTAACACAAGAGATGCTGTAAGCAAGGCTGAAGCCACCACTGAGAGCACAATTCTCAGTTTTGAATGCTAACTTTTAAGTATTCAATATTATTAATTATACCAGCTTTTTATTCCTGGCAGTGTGGAGAAGGTTTTGAAACAGTGTTTACACCTTCAAGAAGTAAAAAAAAAAAAAAAAAAAACCCAGAAGGTTTGTTTCACTTGTCTTGGTGCGCAGTAGGTATTTCTAAAGGATTGAAAATTCTTCCTTGGTTTGGGGCAGATATTTCATTTTAGAGCAAGATTTTATTTATTTACGGTTTTCCTGGTGGTGTGCCTGTTTGCCAGAGACTGAATTTACATCTCATTTCTTGTCTGAACACTTATGCGTTGTTACTCTTCTAGTTCCTTACTGCTCAAATCTCCATTATTCAGATAAATATCAGGTTATGAAATTATCCAAATCATTAAATACTAAATCATGATAGATTGTGTTTTATTAGCAGAGCAATGCAGTAAGGTCATAGCGCCAAGGCTGTTTTCATTTACTGGCAGCAACCCAACATCTGTGTGTGTGTGTGTGTGTGAATGCTGTATGTGTGTGCTATTTGCAGTGTTGAAATGGTTGATGGCGAGCGCCGGGCGAACTTTTACCAATCCTGTTCAGCAGCAACTACAGCTCCTGCCTCTACTCTTCAAGGTAACAACACACACACACACATACACACATGCACACACAGGTCCCAGCGCAGCATTATTACCCACTCAATCTTACTTGCCCATTAAACTCAATTTCTCTCTTCATTTACTCAAAATGGTGCGTAGCTCTGTGTCTTCCTACCTCTCTCCATCTCTCTCTCTGTTTCTCTCTCCCTGCAGATTGCCCCGGTGGAGATTGATGAGAGCTATGATGAGATGAAGCAGGATGCACGCACGTGTCTCTCTCTCATGTCCCAGGGCCTGCTGTATCGTGAGCACATCCCTCTGGTTCTGGCAGCGCTGGAAGAGGTAATATGCACACGCTCAAACACACACACACACACACACACACACACACACACACACACACACACACACTGCCCCACCTGCCTGCTGCCAGTGTTCCAAGCCTAATGCTGCCCAAGGTGTTGTTAGACTAAAAACAACCTGTGCTATTTTAATTTGCTTACTTTGTGATGCTTACAATGTTTCCGCTGTGAGCTGTGCATGTGGATGTGAGTGGCACTCCTGTTGAGAAATGTCTGCACTCGAGTGCTCTCAGAATATCTAACCATCGTATCAGTTTCATATTTGATGGTAGACGGGTTTAGAAAGTATCAGAACAAGATTTTTTGGTTTCACCTTAACACCCGAATTTATTTATATTGTAGGAACAAGATCTCATGTTTTTTTTTAAAGAATTAATACTACCATATCTGTATGCTAAATAGCGATTAAGAGCCAGCAGATGGTTAGCTTAGCTTAGCATAAAGACTGGAGACAGAGGGAAACAGCTAGTAACACCTGGTAACCTGCTAATAATCAGCATGTTAGCACGCTCATTGTGAGCATGTTAGTATTCTGACATTAGCGTGTAGCTCAAAGAACTACAGCATCTAAATACAGGGCCCCAACAGGGTGTTGAGATTTTCATGAGATGACAGATGCAAATAAAACTTGATAAATTGGTAAATAACATTTGAACTGACACCAAATTATCTTGTTCTCACAAGACAACAACTCGTACACAACATAATATTTTGTTTGTAAAGGATACATAAGAACATCATCTTTTGGGACATGTGCAAACCTCACCCCAGCTCTGTCCCTCTCTGTCCCCTCTCCCTAGATGGCAGGCAACCGGTCGTGGCACGCACGCTTCTCAGTACTGACCTACGTCCAGATCATGGTTTTCTACAACTTGTTTACCCTGCTCAGTGTGCCTGCCGAGGTGCTCCGCATCAGAAAGCTGGTGATGCAGCTGCTGCTTGATGAGCAGCTTGAGGTAATGTATGCACCAAAAGGCAGCAAACACTGGTTTAATACAGCCATCGCCCCTCTGCAAGGTATAATTGTCACAGGATTATAAATGGCCACTTATTGTCCCCTAGTCTCTCCTCGCTAAATCTTAATCCCTCTTTTCTGTTCACGGTTATTGCTTAAAAATAACCCTCTACCTCACTGCTCGACTCTTAATTTATTTTCGTATTTTGGTGCCTTTCTCTTCTGCGGTTACAGGGATGTTGATAGAGCACTATGGCCGTCTTTTGCACTCCTGGTTGTACCTTAAGTGATCTAAAAATAACATCACAAGTCAATAAATTCCTAAAATATAATTTGGCAAAGAACATCTGTTTTGACTGTTAATCTTTGCCAGCTGTTGTTATGTTAATTATTCCTGTCTATTTATCGACTGCAATAAATCAACTTTACTACCAGTGCACAGAATGTAGAAGCCTCTCCCTAATATTGAGTTATGTTATCTCTTGTACAATCCATGTCTCACTTGTCTCCGTGCTTTTAAAACCTTCTTTAACCTGTCTCCTTCTATTGATGTGGATGTGCAGGTGAAAATCAATAAGTACTGGCCTTCACCCAGGTTGTCCAACTTACAAAAACAGTTGCTTCTCTTAATATTTTGTAAGCTGTGTACAGCCAGTGAATGTGTTGTGTTTGTATCGTTGTCTATTTCAATGCATCAACTGTCACTCAGTGCTCATTCATAATTTATGCAAAGTGATGCAGGAAGGCAGTGATGCTCTGCAAGTGAATTTTACCTCAGCTCAACTCAGCATCCATCCCTCCTCCTCCTCCCCCTTCCTCCCTCCCCCTCCTCCCCCGCTCATCTCTGTCCTGTGTGCCTCTCTCTCCCCCGATCTCCTTGCACTCGCCTCTTTTAATAAATTGTGTATGCGTTTCTCGCCCTAAAACTGCCTCATGCTCTCCGCCACATCCTTTATTTGTCGGTTCTGATCTTCACAGGTCTCTATTTTTTTATTCTTTATTTCTTACTCATTCTATCTCCTTGGTGTCCCTCCCTCTCTCCCTCCCTCCCTCTTACCTCCTTCTCCCTGTAGGTGAGGGACATGGCAGGCACCACCCTCAGTGGTTTACTGCAGTGCCAGTTCTTCCCTCTGGACTCCAGTCTGCAGACACAGCTCCAGACGCTGAGTCAGACTTGCCTCCCCAAGGCCAGAGGAGAGCTGGCCTCCACAGGTACACACACACACACATTTACGTGCACGTCACAATCACACAGTGAGGCAATCACAGTAATACTTGCCCTATTACCCTTTCTTATCCCAGGGGAATTGTGAACCTTGAAATTCTAAAGCTCATTTTAACTCGCCATTTGTGTGTGTGTGTGTGTGTGTGTGTGTGTGTGTGCATGTGCAGACTTAGTACGGCGCCATGCTGGAGTGCTCGGCCTCAGTGCGTGCATCCTGTCGAGCCCCTACGACGTCCCAGACTGGATGCCTCAGATACTGATGAACCTGAGTGACCATCTCAACGACCCACAGCCTATAGAGGTAAGCACACACAGACACACACACACACACACACACACACACACACACACACACAAGTACACGAACACGCACACTCATATACAAACATCCAGCTCAACACAGTGTGAGCTGAAAGAATACAATTTCATTGTCCAATTGAGGAGAAAATTGTGTCTTTGGCCTTACTTCAGGCATGAAAAAGACATACAATGTAATCCGTAGTGCAGAGTTTGAATAATACATTACAGTGATGGGGAGCCAATGATGATGATAATTTAGTACTTCTCCTGTTGCAAAGTGAAAGTGATGAGAAAGAAAATACAATGGAATACTGTTAAAAAAATATATATCTGCTTGTAGATGAATTACCCAGTCTGTTACAGAAGCTGCTGAGAGGAATAGTTGAACAAATTCTAGATGAAAATGGATGGAAAAGAGGATTTTGTGTAGAATGAGAAGGGATACGATATCTTGGTTTCTTCGGGCAGGCTAATCTGTTGTAAAAAGTAGTTTTGGTGGTCAGCCTGGAGGCACCTCCTTGTTTCCTTAAAATCTAATCATTTTGTTTGAAGGCCATAATGTAAAATGAATGTAGTCTATGTTTAAGTCATGAATGCATCCTTGGTTATAGAGATCATCAGTTTGATTCTGTTTTTGTGTCCTTGTTGAACCACGGCAACTTTTCACTTCAAACTTGTTTCGCTTTAAATAATTCCTACATTGTGTATTTAAATTGTTATATGTGGCATTTTAACATCAATAAATTATTATTACCTCATTAGTTTTTAATGAATGTAAACAACAAAGCTCATTGGTGGAAAGATTTGAACCTGCCGTTGGATTTAACACTACATTTTGGATTGTCTCCAGATCAGCAAGTGACAGTGGTTTTGTTTTACTGCTCAAAGCAGGAACTATTTACTTTGCAATTCATATTCAGTCTCACTCTTGTTCCCCTGGTAAACTCGAGGGTCATTGTCATTGTAAGAGTAGATAGTGGCTGTTATCAAAGGCCATTATCAGCTCTTTACTTCTTTCTCTCCTCAAAGCAAATGAAGCAACAGAAAGAACTATCAACATCCTATTTATTGCAGGAGTTTACAGCCGAGTTAAATGGAAATGTCCTAATTCTGAGATGTAAAAAACACCCACTTTGAAATGTACATTTCACTCCGATGATCAAACATTATCCATGAGCAAAAGAGCTCTAC
The DNA here is from genome assembly GCF_042242105.1 of Pempheris klunzingeri. Lineage (NCBI taxonomy): Eukaryota > Metazoa > Chordata > Actinopteri > Acropomatiformes > Pempheridae > Pempheris > Pempheris klunzingeri. Next base: position 7,006,765 of record NC_092031.1, on the reverse strand, counting down.
TAAATCTTTGTGGAGGCTAATTTGATGTAAACATACGGGAATAGATTGTGTTATAATGGTAAACAACTTTAAGTTTTGAATTAAAATGAAGTGAAAATATCTTGTCAAAAGCAAAGCGAAGTATGTACAGTGCTTAACAAATGTATTAGACCACCACCCAGTGTAAGGTGTTTGCCTGCCCTAAATTAACAGTATTGCTGATTACCAAAATATTTTTTTAATTGGTGATAATAATGGTTAACCCACCAGTATGTGCAAGCTCTTTAATCAAAATGATGTATTTGAAATGATGTAAAAGGAATCTGGAGTAGTGGAAGTGATGGACAGTCCAAGTCAAAGTCCAGACTTGAATCCTATCGAACAGATCTGGGATTTATTGAATTAAAAAATAGATCACACACAAATTTTATCCAAAGCAAGTCTCTGGGAACAGCTAGGAACTATTTGGAACTCAATAACAAAAGAGACGGTCGAAAAGTACATGAAAACAATCAGGGCCAAAGGAGGTCAAAGAAAATATTAAGATTTTTGTTTAAAATATGTGAATAAGGACTATTTAGTTGTTAGAATATTTGTGTTTTCTCGTTTTTATGAAATTTGTTAAGCACTGTATATGTTACAGACAATGTGAGTTGTGTGATTTATTTATTAAATTCTGCACTATATACTGTATTTATGACTCAACAGAAACCTGAAATATTCTAGTGTACAGATGATCAAACATTTTAAATTTTACATTTTGATGTGTTCAAATTTCTGTCAAAAGCTAAGGCAAGATGGGGCCAATTACTTATCATTTAATCTCATTTCTTCAGTGCTGTGTAGGAGATGTTTTTGTCAGGGACTTATTGATTTTGTGGTAGACATGGAGGTCTCAAAATCTGGACTGTTTAAGCTTAACTGACTTTTGGAGGAAGAAATAATCCCATCTGATACTCAAGTGGAAGGTAGAAATGCCACAATTCTGAGTGAAAGTTCTGCATTGAGAACTGTACTTCGGTGAGAATACTGAAGTATTACAAGCAAATTATAGAAATATGCCCCTCTGCGAGTGTCTTATTATCATATATTACATTACTGGATCACAGTTAGTGGTGTTTTTATGTGTCAACTGTGTTTTACTGGTGTAGTTTGTTGAGATGGAGATGATTGTAGCTACTTTAAATAATATAATATTATCAACAATACCACAAATTTTGTTTAAATTGATATTAAGTTGATCTTGATATACAGAGTATGAAGTAACTACAGTGGTCAAATGAAAGTAGTAGAGTAAAAAATACAATATTTCCCTCTGAAATGTTGTAAAATATAAGTATAAAGCAGCATATAATGATAATACTCATGTACAAGTGTCTAAAAAGTATATTACTATATTACTCAGTTATGATGATTATGTTTTTGTCCCAAGATGACGGTGAAGAAGACCCTGTCGGAGTTCAGGCGTACTCACCACGACAACTGGCAGGAGCATCGTCAGTGCTTCACTGATGACCAGCTGCTCGTGCTAACAGACCTGCTGGTGTCGCCCTGTTACTACGCCTAGACTGCCAGCTGCCTTGCCAGGTCCTCTACAGACTGACTGACCAGAACCATAGAAAAATAATTACACCTTTTAACACTGATGGGAACTCCGGTCCTCTGTGCAGCCTGTTAAAATAATGTCTGATGTTGTTGGAGTGGCTGAGAGCCCTGCCTGTGGAACCTCATGTGCCAATGTTGGCCTTCAGTAAACCCAGCAGAAAAGCAGTCCTGGGCAAAACGGTTTCAAATATTTATCTTACTTGGTGTGTTTATTTTGTCTCGCCAAGCAGCACAACAGCCCCAAAGGTGGCCACATTACTGTAGAGATAACCACCCTTTAGGTATCTATTTCTGTTGCTGTTGTAGATTATATTAGAACACGGCCAGAAAGCTCCGTCTTTTCGTTCACTATTTCTCATATTAGTATTTCACTCTATCTGCTTTCAAAAGACTTTTAAATAATATGTTAAATGTTGGAACTGTCCATTCATTTACTGAATACAAAAACATTAATGATGATATAAATATGTAGAATTAATATAAAAATGACAGTAGTAATAAATACAACACACTATAATGGTATTTCTGCAGTTGTAATGTAATCCTACACTTACCATGCAATGTGTTGTGATGTTTCTAGTACTATATACTATTAATACAACTTGTGTAATTTACATGTATATATTTACACTTACACCTATAATGATTAATAAAATGTATAACATGCTGTAATATAATTTTATCATATTCCTGTACAACCCACTGGGTGCTATTATACAGTAGTTCAACACTGAGAAATTCCTGTTAAATAAACTCAATGTATCATTTGTAAAGAGAGATGTATTTTTATTTTAGAGGTGAAGAATGACAGGCTGTATGTTTGCCAGGGCTGACAAATCACGTTAATACCTGCAGTTTATCTGCACACGTCCATATCACATAGCTGTCACATAGCTGTTCTGCATGACAGACAGAGAGAGAGCTCAAACACAGATGAGATGTCTCGTTCTGTGCTGTAATACAGTTTTGTGCTGAGCGTGTTACGGATGCTGCTGCAGGCCACAGCCAATGAACACTGGGAACTGGTTGCGGCTGTGTGTATGCGTGCATGCGTGTGTGTGTGTGTGTGTGTGTGTGTGTGTGTTTAAGAAAGACAAGATCACAGATAGAGCTGTCACCATTTTTATTTTGCATGCTGATTTCTTTACTGATGCAGAGCGGTTGACTTGATAAGTTCACTGTGTTGTGATGTACACCGGCAGACTGAAAAGAAGCATGGCTGATGAGTACAGTGTGGAATAAACAAAGTGTACTTGTGGGGCTGTACACTGAGAGACAGCATGATTACAGTGGCAGGATGATGATACCAGGCCTGAAATTTAGTCTTCAAATCAGGCAAAGAGATGAAAGGCAATTACAATAACAGGATGATTTGGGTTAAGACAATGAACTTTGGAAAAAAACTGCTTGGGCATGACTAACGATGTACCTGAACCTAATATTCAAGTTTCTTTTTAGAGATCAAAAATAATATTTTCAGTTCTCCTGCAAACCATGTTCACCTTATTTAAAATAACCTCAATAATCACTACAGAAAGGGCATATAACCCCATTTAAAATATTCTAAACTATCCCTTTAAGAGTTGACATCCATGCCAGCAGCTCTATGGGCCTGTGGGCACAGCACTGCTTTGAGCAAAATGCTAACATTAGCATGCTCACAATGAGGGTGCTAGCATGCTATTTGACATGTATAGTGCTTACCATGTTCACAATCAATTGCTAATTAGGACTCAACACAAAGTAAGCTGATGGGAATATCATTACCTTAGCTGGTATTTGGTTGTAAACCAAATTACTTTAACTCAAATTACAACCTGATGATAGAAGTAAAGGTTAAGGGGTCACCAATGTGATTACACTTCATATTGATGGCCACATAAATGCCTTTACACAGCCTAGCATGGCTAAAAAAAACCACGAGATGCAAATCGTTCCTGTGCAAATCAGACATTTTAATGTTGTTTATGAGCAAACGCTGTGTGAAATGCAGCATTGTGGTTTTTGCTTTCCAATCATGTTCAGGTTTATTCATCAGAATGTGATGACAGTCGTTGTTTCCACACCTACATGCGGAGGCAGACACTCAGAATCGCTGGAGGCCTTTCGGCTGCCACCCAGCTGGGAAAAACTTCCCAGCCAACTCCCAGCCACTGGGAGTCTCCCCGCCTCCTCCTGTTTCCTGGCAGGACATGTTAGGGTTAGGGCGCCGCGTTCACTATGTCATCAAGGAGGATTTGGTTTCAGCCAAATCCCCAGCAGGGGCCGCACAAAGATCCACCATGGATCTGCCAGGGCCCTGTCATGGCCCAGCCGGCAATTCTACGCGGCTGCATCTGTAGTCCTGATGCTGCAGATCAGCTAAGTACTCTTGGATGTGTTTGTTTTTTACTTTAACTGCCATGAATATTTAGTGGTTTACCAAAATCAAATAATAAAACCAAATTTTCAGGGATTTTAAACGTGCAAATTGTCTGGCAGAAATTTTGCACGGGCCTTACTTTTCACTTCAGTTGTGAGAGCAGAGCACTCACGCTTCCAATGATTTTATCTTTTAAAAAACAGACCGTATGAATCTGTGAGTGCAGATATATTCAGTAAGAACACAGAATATTTATTGATCATAAACATTCTTCCTTTGTGCTGTTGAATGTTTCACAAGCTGTAAATCCACACAAGTTTATCCACAGCATATTTTGTCATCATTGTGTCGTGGAAATTTTCTGTTTCAATAAACAAGCTCAACTTCAGTCGTTTGTCTGTAAGCGACTACTTTATTTCTGCAGAGGGACAAGTTCTCCAGAGTAACAAAGCAGTCTGCAAAAGGTCCAACGAACAAAATAGTAGGCCGTATTTAAGGGGAGCTGAGTCAATGTATGTGTATGTGGAATAGGTGTGTGTGTGAATGTAAATGAGATATGTGTGGGGAGAGGTCATCTGGTTTCTGATGCCCTTATAGGTGTTGTGCGAGATAAACAGGGCTGGATGTAGAGTAGTAAGGTACAGAAAGGGAAGTGTGTACGTCTCACAACCAAGCGTTACACTTAACATAAGTTGTCTGAGGACAGGGGAGTTACCTACATACAAAGGGTGCAAACAAAGTGCAAGTACATGTTTTCCATCACAGATGTCAGTTACAGTATTTGTCATTTTTCCTATTTAAACGCAGCTTTCAATACACATATTATATTGATCCGTGTAGTCTACCATTAACAGATAAAAACAGACCAAGTCAACATATTTTCTGTACCAGACAAATACCCTGATTGGCCACATGAATACCTTAGACCCTGAGATTATTTATTGTATCGTCTGTTATTGATCAAGTCGTATTCATTATCTAATTACAGTCAACCTGTTTGATTGTGTGGCTGTTTCTGCATATTGTGAAGTCTTTCTCTCACTAAAGTTTCTAGAGAAAACAGATGTGTGTCTGAGTCCTCAGGTAGAATTGTCCTCACAGCATCGGCCAGCTGAAACAGGTACTCAGTATTTTTCCCGCTTGGACCGGTAGAGTTGACGATCTGGTTGGCGATCTCCTCCAGAGGCGCGGGGCCGAGGTAGTCTGGATTGTCCTGAGAGCCGATGTAGAGCAGCGTCTGGCTGGGCGGGGGAGTGAGTGGTGGACGGGGGTGAAAGGTCACCGTGATGACCTGATAACCACCTTTTTCTCTGTAGTCGAGGTAGCTCTTCACTTCCCGCTCCTGGCCCGTTGGCAGCTTGTAGGCGACGCCCCAAACACACCCCTGAGACAAGAAAAACGGGTGGCTTGGGTGGATTTTAATATTTTATAAACCAAGCAATGAACTGATTAATCATGGAAAAGAAGAATAGAATCTACAGGTACAACCCTCTCGCTTCAACTCGTAAAGAAATGTGTTGAGTGTCTTATTTTAGCCTTATCAGTAACATTTTTAAGATACTCATCAGTCACCTCTAAACACATGTTTTGTAAGTGCTTATCATGTTCTCACTACAGGACACGCTCTGCATCTCTTTCTCATCAACTGCAGCAAATCATCTCTCATCCAAGGACAGAACACAATGCATTGCCCTTTCCTTTGTTTCAGCTGTATGAGATGCCATCTCCTTTTCTGAGCAGTGCACACTCTCATTCATCTCGCTCAGAATGCGTCTCTGTGTCATGTCATGCATGCTGCACATGTGATATACATAACCCTTCGACAATACAATTGAAGAGGGTGGATTTCAGCAGTACTGGCACTGCTTTGGTGAAGCACTATCATCTTACCATACAGTTTGTGAAAACAGGATATAAACAGGATATAAGTGGTACAGTGCAAGTTTTCTCTTAATTATACCCAATAATATACTGACAAATACCAATGTAGGTGAATTATTATTGTCAGGTGAGATGATCTATTTACTATATAAATTAAATGTCATTTTTGTTTAGGTCATTTATCAAGCAAAAATGCAAACCATTGCTGGTCCCAGCTCCTCCGAAGTGATTCATATCATTGTAAGCTGATTGAATTACTTTTGGCTGAGTGTTGGTCGGACCAAACGAAACATCTGAAGAATCACTCTGGGCTCTGGGAAAGACGTGTTTTACTGTTTTTTGGACATTTTATAGATGAAACAATTGATGGAGAAAGTAATAGGCAAAGCAATAGAAAGCCCTTGTTCTAGGCTGATGTTGTAAACCCTGAGTTGTAAGTCTATTACAAATTAATGTAAGGTGCCATTAAGTTTAGGAGGGCCATGTATTACCTCAGGATCGTCCACCAGAGTAACGACTCGACCAGGCTGTCAGGGACACAGACAGATAAAAAAAAAGTCATTTAAAACAGCAGCAAAAACACAGTAAAGCAACTAAGAAGGATTATGTAGAACGGATACTGTAGAAATGTCATTAACGCAGGTCATGGATTTCTTTATGGAAAAGTTATGGTGATAATGCAGCAACAGTATATGCTGTAATGACATAACCTGTAATGCATGATATACTCTAAATCCCAATAATGACTGTCAAACAAATACAGTGATACCTGAGAAATAGCACCTCAGTTAGCTGTTATGTGAGGTCTGGATAAGACCTGTGGATCTACATGACAGCACCCTAAAACTTCTATTTCCTGCAGCAATTTGACTTTGATACTCAACTCTACAAGGCAGCAGCACTGCTGTACAACCAGATGTTGCTTTTTTTTGATGGCCAACGATGATGTGTTTTTGCAGTGAATTAACAATGTGTAAAGCCTGTCACAATCCTACTTGTCTTCCCGTGTTTACACAATTAATGCTAAACTGAAATTGAGGAATATACCAAGAACTTGTCAGTAACTGATACAACACTGAGCTCCACAGACAAACTCACTATGGCAACATTGCATCAGTTATTGTGGCTGATATCAGGAGTGAGCTAAAGCTAGCAGCGGTCTACAGGCTCACCTTTCCCGGTACTCCCCGGTGGTCGGTGCTGCCCTGCCAGAACCGGCGGCTGAAGCCTTTTATGTAACCAATTCTTTTCTCCTCAAAAGGAAAATCCACTTTCCATATGAGGGACCCGTACCCGAAGACCCACATGATGAGACGTTAAGCTAACGTGACCGAGACAAGAAGGACGGCTGAAGCTGGACCAGTGGGCGACGCTTTTAGTGTGACAGCTATCTTATAACCACAGTCACAACATTGTGTTAATGACTGACTTGTACACCTGCAACAGTGTAGCTAGTTTCTAACGGAGACCTGCTCACTTCACTTCTGCCCCGCAGACATAATGTCAAATCATTCTAAGTCTACTTCCGCTCAAACACCTTCAGTATAAACCGTAAATAGCAAATGTATAGTAACATTAGCTATTTACAGGGCTTCTCTCTTAGCCAATTATTATACAATGTTGCTGTTTTATAGTATTTTGTTTTCGTAACCCGTGCCGTATCGCTATAGGCGTGTCTTTTAGAGCGCTATGCTTTTATTTTGAAAGTAAGCCGACAATCCGGGTGTTTTGGGCTATTTGAGTGAAAGGTCCAAGCTGAGGCAAAAGGTTCAGGACTATTTATTTTATTCTATTTTTTTTGCCTGTATTCCCATAATTGGAAAGTAAAATGATTTTAACACTTAAAACAAACATTAATGACACAACACATTAATGAATGATAAATGTGATTAATGTGTCCTCTTGTGGAAAACAGGTTCTATTGTGTAACACTGCCCTTTTTAATAGTCTCGGTGACTTACTGATTACTGTAATCACCTAAGCTTCAAGGCTATATCTTCTTCTAGGCTGATGTTGATGTGCACCCATTGATTTATTTTCAATGAATACCTCCTTGTGCCTTTGCATTTGTTCAAATATGAAGTGGGACAAATAACACAAGGAATGTGGGCTTCCATCCTGACACCAGGGGGTGCTAAGTTTCTATTTCCGTCCCTTCCCCATTGTCCGTTCTCCCAAATAACATGCTCTTAAAGTGTGAGCACTGATTCAGAACCAAATAATGTGGACAGCAACAGTCTGGCCTGTAATGTCAGCTTCAAGAACAGCAGCCATGCTCCATCTTCTGCCTCAGAGGGAACCAAGTCAGAAAACCTTCTTATGTAACTTACCAGCCACAAGTTTGGAGAGGTGGCTCTGTGGTTGAAATCTGCAGCTGGGATGGGAAATGCAGCTGAAGTTACATCTGCTATGAAGATAGCGTTGTTCAAAACACCGAAGCCAAGTCTGGTGCAAGTGGCTGAAAGCAGAACACTAAAGATCAGCTCAGGAAATTTGTGTAAATACTAATGCTTGTGATACTACCGGTACTAATAATCACTTTATTTGTATAGCACCATTCTACAAAAGTAAATAAAATCTGAAACTTAACATTTAAGACAATTTAAATATTTAGAAGTGGTAAGAAAATACAAGTTGAGACAAAGCTATAAGAGGAGTTTGCTTGCCTGAGGAGTTTCACATCTGAGTGGTCCGAACAGCAAAGGCCCAGTCGCCTTTAGTAACCTGGCGAGATTTTGAAACCATGATGGAGGATGTCAAGCAGCAATCAGGCTCATGGGGAGTCAGCAGATCAGCCTGACCATTGCAGGCTTTAAAAATGAGCAGTAAAATCAATTCTAATACTCACATGTAACCAGTGAAGGGTAGTGAGTATTGGTGTGACATGGTCACCTTGCATTTTGCATAAGTTGCAGTTTTTTAATGTTTTTACAGCTCTGAGTCAAAAATAACACCTGGGTTACAGGCCTCTTACTTAATCTTTATTAGATAAGGCACCCTGACTAGATGAGACTTTATTATTGGGCCAAATTACTTCTAATTTGGAGTCATTCAGCTGAAGCACATTTTTGTACATCAAATTGTTAATTTCAGTGAGGAAGACAAACTACAAGATACATCCGTGGTACCAGGCTGTAATGGGACATACGGATGCATGTCATCCACATAGCAATGAAAATCTAAAGTATGTCTTTGCATGGGCAGCATGTATATAGTAATTAAGAGGGGATCCACAATAAGCCCCTGGGGAACCCCACAAAAGAGAGGAAACAAGAGAGAAAAGAGAGGAGGAGGACGCCTCTCCAAGAATAACTGAGAGGGACGTTATTCAGGCAGTTGATTAAGACATTGTGGCCCACTGTGGATGAGCTGAGGTCAAGGAGAGTTACAATGGAGTACAGGTCTGTGTCAGTGGCAAGCAGTAACTCATTGGTAACCTTGACCAGAGCAGTCTCAGTGCTGTGTAGAGAATGAAAATGAGACTGAAAGCTCAAAAGTTAGTGTTGTTTATTGTTGTTTATTAAAGAAAGCAACTGAGAGGAGAAATTTTTTTCTGAAACTGGATAAAAATGACAGCTTGGAGATGGATATAAAATTACATGTTTTAAATCAGTGGAGAAAATGCCAGTAGTCAGAGAGCTGTTAATAATGACTAAAATATCTGGATCTGAAATACTGGTAAGGCTCTAGGTTCGAATCCAGGTTTGGACCTGGGGTCTTTCTGTGTGGAGTTTGCGTGGGTTCTCTCCGGGCACTCCAGCTTCCTCCCACAATCCAAAGACATGCACATTAGGTTGATTGGTGACTTTAAAATTGCCCGTAGGTGTGAGTGTGAGCGTGAGTGGTTGTCTGTCTCTATGTCTTGGCCCTGCGGTTGGCTGGCGACCAGTCCAGGGTGTACCCCGCCTCTCGTCTCAAGTCAGCTGGGATTGGCTCCAGCTCCCCTGCGACCCTGAAGGATAAGCGGTATAGATAATAGATGGATGGATGGATGAAATACTGGTTTTAAAAACAAAATGGGAATGCATTCTAGGATGATTTTGACAGAGAGATTTCACTGAAGCGGGCAGGAGTCAACATCGAACACTCTGAATTCTGTGTTATTGTGCTGCCAAATCTCCAGTATTTTGTTCTAAAAGTAATGAAGAAATTCTTCACATCTCTCTGGGGAGGATTCAACTGGCTGGATAAGCGAAGGACCAATCACGGAGTTTATGATTTTAAAAGAGGATTCTGGGATTATGACCCCATTTAGCGAACCGTTGTGAAAAATAGGAGCTCCTGGCTCCTTTGAACTCACGCAGATAAGCAGGCATCAGATCTTTGAGAGAAGCAAGAGAGACACTGTGTTTATCCTTCTTCCATTTCCACTCTGCCTTCCTATATTGTCTTGTTAAATTCCTTGTTTCTCCTTTTAACCACAGCACAGAAGGAGATTTTGACTTTTTATATCTCACAGGAGCTACAGGATCTAAAATATTCGTGCAAGAGGTATTAAAGACACTGACAGTCTTCTCTGTGGTGAGGCCCCGGAATTCATCGGTATTAGAAAATGTGTTTGAGGCAGTAAAAGCTTGACAGAAACGAGGTACAGAGAGTGAATTTAGGTGGCGGGAGTGAATCAGTGTGGGGGGTTTGGAGTCAGGAATGAGGAATGGAACGTGGAAGAGCACTGACTCATGATCAGAGACAGCAAGATCACACAAAAAGCACATCTTCTACACAGAAACCATTGAAGCACAAGCACAAGGTCAATTGTAAGTCCTTAAAAGAATCTGAAAGTTTGAAAAAAAATGTGAATTAAAGTAGGGTGAAGAGGGGTAACAAACATGGGTATTAGAAATCACCAAGAATAAGGATGGAAAATATAAAATGGGCAATTTATTCTTTAAGTCTGTGTATTACTTCAAGGCCATTGGCTCCAACTTGTCAATCTTGGCTGGTGGAAAAGTTAAACTTCTGGGGGGGGGTGGCTTATTCATCAGGATTAACCCAAGGTTCTGCACCGGTTAAAAAAAGAATAAATAAAAATATATGATAAAATCCTGGAAGTTAAAAGACGTATTAGCAGGGGATCTTACATTAAGTAAACAGTAAAGAGCTGTTTCAACAGAGGGGATGGAGGGAGTGATTTTTACCTGCAAAAGAGCCACGACAGAGAGGGCAGATAAAGTGTTGGCAGCAGAAGTAAGGACATCAGTGGATGCAGGGAGAAAACTTACTCACTCTGGCTGCATACGGGAGCCCACAGTGGTGAAACAGCAGAATTCCTACTTGGGAATAGAAGGGAAATTTACCACTAACGGCCGACAACCAGGCCGGCTGCAGATGTACCAACAACGTTAGGTCTTCACCCAAGATTGACACGTCCTGTAATTCAAATGGTTCATGTTCTGTACTGTGAAAATAATGAGCCATTTACATTAACTCTAAACCTCGACAGAGTACACAGAAGGGTACTTACATGCTAAATCCCGCTACAAATATCTAAAACCTATTGTACACATGATTGTTATCTAATTCATATGTGAATCAACACCGCAAAAGGCTTACAGTCTGTCCTGTAGGTACACCTTCATCAGCATTTGTCTTTGACAGGGACACATTTCTCTGGAAAATACTGTATTAAGTCTTTTTCTGCTGTTTCTGGCATATATATTTATTATGATGAGGAGCAACCTAGAAATGTAGTCCTCTCTACAGCCTGTTTGCTGTTGAAAAAAAGAAGGCTGTTTTCATGATGAGGAATATGTTTTATTTTCTCCGGTGAAGAAAGCATGCATTATGTGCCTTCACTTGGTGAATTTAGCAAATTTGTTATCTCTTGCTTAGAAGATGGAAAACAAAAATGGTGCAGTAAATATGAAGATAACTCAAGAGGAATTAATCCAGTAGGATTTACTGGGAATACTGTATGTGTTCTTCTGACTGTTTCTATCAATAATAAGACCTTTTTTTCTTTTTAATACCAGTGTGCATTGTTAAATTCTAATACAGACCACAACCTATTAAATTACTTCAAAAATCCAAATTAAATCTTTGTTCCTGTGATCAAAAGAGTCACTTTATCAACTAAATCAAATAATCAGACTAATCAAATAATTCATAATTCCCACAACAATTAATCAGCACTGGTATGTACTTTAGGTGGCTTTGTCCATTCATCTACCTCCATCAGTGTTTTCCTCCCTACTCCACACATGTTACTTTAGCTTAATTTTCTTCTCGTAAGCCGTCTTCCTCCCAGCTATAGTCTATTCCTGTGCTACAGATCTCTTTGTGTTCCCTCTCCAACTCCAGAGCTGTTGCTAAACCGTTTCGTTCTCTTCCTGCGTCGCATGTATTCATTGAGGAGGTGGCCGAGATAGAGATTCACTCAGCCATTTTCTTTTTTCTGGCTTCTTTTCATTTTGGAAATGTCTGCATTTTATTCAAAATCATCTCAGTTTGATATTTCTTGCATTTAAAGGGGCACTCAACATGCTGAGCACTGCACAGCCTTTGACAACAGTTGTACAATGTTTTCTGTGGGGTGCTATTGAACTGCATTATGGGAAATGTAGAATCTTGGGCTTTAGAGCTTGATTTGTACTAAAAATCAGGATATCTAAGCCTCTGCTACATCAATGTTGACCATTTTGCTGCTTGCAAGTCCCTCAACTTTATGGAAGTAAAATACTAAACTGCAGGAATGCCCCTTTAAGACGTGTCACATTCCACCTCTGTTTGTTTTTTTGTAGTGTCTGTCCCTGCTCTGAGTGGGTTTTCTTGTTCAGACCAAAATATCCAGGAGGATAAGCCTGTTCTCCTCTTACTCTTGTATTTTGTGGCAAGGCCCTATTCTCCTTAACCCAGTTACATAGTGCATGGCTTAATGGAGGCTTCAACATCCAGCTCTTCTTTTGTAGTTTGTTTATTCCAGCCAAGGCTGATGGCTATGTGAGAAACTAGCTTAATCAATTCATTCCATGTTCATTGTGTATGAACATACGCTACCACTGATGCTTTCTTTCAGCTCATCCTTGTGGAAAGTCAACACGGCCTGTGTCTCTTTAACCTGCTTTTTCCTCTCAAGTTGAGCTTCGAAAAAGAGATTTCCCAGTCAGTAGAATTTCTTTTTTCCAGCATCCACCTGCAAGATCGCCTAACTAACCTCCGATGTTTAGTTGTTCTCCTGCAGTTATTGAGGTCTACAAAACCCATTCAAAGGTCTCCTCCACACTGACTCATTCTAGAAGCAGTGGTGGCACACAAAAACGCTCTTGAACCTCTGACTCCCATCTCAGCAGCCATAGTGAGGAAGTGGCCTGGTGAGCCATAAAAGTCTGCTATATGCAGAGAGCAGAGTTGAGTGGACCATTTTGGGCGCAGAGGCCTCAGACTGTTTGATCCCGAACTGCTCATATGACTCCTGAGATTTCTCTCACAGGCTCAGTGAAAGCAGTCGCATCTATCAGCACGGTTGTACTTGCCTGAGAATGTGATTCTATTCTGAGTAAAACAACTAATAATGATGATGTGAAGGGCTATAAGATAAGAAAGTCATTATTAGCTAGTCAATATTATCTATTTTGGCTCAGTTTTTACACTGAGACTGCAAAACCCTCATTTGTAAAAATGTTGGACCAGCACAAGCATTGACTTAGAATAATAGACTGAGAATCATGTTCACATTGGCATTTTTGATATTCCTCTGTCTTCAAACATTGTAAATGTAATAATAGAAATGATGATAAAATAGAACGTTTCCTAGATGATAAATGCTGTGTTCTCCTTTGTCTTAGCAGCAACAAAAGCAGACTATTTGGAGTCCATCTGATGATAGAGGCTTTTGTTAATACATATATTCAGAATTTTATTATAAAGTTGACATTTCTGTGAAAGACAAAAGCTGTTGCTGTCGTCAAGGTCTTTTGACTGAAATGCTGACAATAAAACGAAAGAATCAGAGGCGATGTGGACTTTCTGCACCACCACCACAAGACAAGAGCAATATCCATGTTATTAATTTTCTTTAAAAATACAGGTTTTTTGCACCTAAATTAGATTACAGCTGATCTTAATTTGTTTTATAATAATGAACCACAGGCTACTTTTCCTCATTGACTGATATCAAATAGTAAAACCTCTGCAGTGCAGTTATACATTGCTCTTTTTTTTCCTCATTTAATTTTTAACTTAGATAAATTAAATGCTCAAATTGGGGTCATTGTAACCTTAGAAAAAATTTCCTTAGAAAAGTGTCCAATCATCCAACTTATATTTTCATTCATCCTGCGTTTGGTGAGTAACTACAGAGACACATATGCTTCACTTGGAACTGACATCGCTGAAGGGATTTGAGATATTTTCCCCCAAAATTGGTATAAATAAGGCTTAAATCCAGTCGCTGCAATGGAAACTAATACTCTAAAGCTTCCTTAAGCCTAGCCAAAGTCTATAACTTTATCAGCATGTTTGAGTGAGAACCATGACCTGTTACAGGAAACTGATCAGAAAGGACTCCCTGTGGTTTTCCTGGCTGCAGGATTGTCCCGTTTAAAATGGTCTATTTTAGGATTAGGATAACGCGTGGCAGACTCCACAGCACATTTTGCAATGGCCTACAGGATGTGTGGGATGTAAAAATGTAAATCTACTTCGTTAAAAGAAAGTACTGTAATAATAAACTGCAGAGAAGAATGTTGCAGGAGTTATGATAAAGGTTAACTTGCATCATCACAAAGGAATGCTAACATGCTGATGTTAAGCACACATCATGTTTATCATGTTCACCATCTTAGTTTGGCATGCTAGCATGCTAACAGTTGCTAATATGCACTACACACAGTGTACATCTGAGGCTGATGGGAAATTCATTAGCTTTGCAGATCTCCATAGTATTGGACAAAAGTCGAGGGATTACCAAAATTTTTGGCTGGGACATGAATGTCTGCACCAAATTTCATGGCAATCCATCCAATCGTTGGATGAGACATTCAAAACAACAACTGTGAACCTTGTGGTGGTGAAGATATATCACTGAAGATATATCGCTTGGGAGCAATGAATGCCTGTACAAAATGTTCCACTAATCCATGATGAAGATGTGGAGATATTTCACCGTATAAATGAAAACTTTGATCTGGTGATGGCGATAGAGGAAAGGTCAGGGGATCGCTAAAGTCATCAGGATTCATTGTTTGGAACACATTGATGTCTGTACAAAATTTCATGGCAATCCTTTGGGTAGATGTTGAGATATTTTGAGTCTGGACCAAAGTGAAGGCCCAACTGGCAGGCGACACTGCCATCCATAGAACCACGCTGCTAGCATGGCTAAAAAAACAGCCCTGTACTAAGCTCCATACGTGCTAACTATTCAGTCAGAACATTGAGTAGAATATAAAGTCTTACCACAGTGCTGGCATAGGTTTTTTTATTGGATGGCAAACAGGCTCGAGTCTGAAGTTTAAGAGCAGAGATGAGTCAAAGCCAAAGCTGGAGGACAGTTGGCTTGAAGTCAAAATGGAGTCAGGGCCAAAGTGGAGTCATAGCCATATCAGAGCAGAGCCAATCTGACCGAGGTGCCACGCAGGAGATGGGGCTGAGATTGAGCCAGTGCCAGAGAAACGTTTTGAGCAAAGCTGAAGCTGATGCTCACTCTGAAGATGAGTGGGAGTTGATGTCAGAGAGGAAGTCTCGGTTCTACTGAGGAAGCAGGAGCTGATGACGAAGAAGATGATGAGTGGAGTCTGAGTTGCGTCAGAGTGGAACCAACCAGATAATTGCTGGAGAAGAGCCAGCATA
Organism: Pempheris klunzingeri; assembly: GCF_042242105.1. Classification (NCBI taxonomy): domain Eukaryota; kingdom Metazoa; phylum Chordata; class Actinopteri; order Acropomatiformes; family Pempheridae; genus Pempheris; species Pempheris klunzingeri. The sequence goes on along the minus strand of NC_092031.1, from coordinate 6,991,149 downwards.
AAACTGCTGGAGTCTCTACTGAAGTCAGAGACAGAACTGGAGTGGGGGAGGAAAACTGAGATGAGGAGGTGGAAGAGACTGGGGATTCATGAAAGTTTCTTTGTGTCTTTCTTTCTTTGTTTCTGTCTGTCTTTCTTTCTTTCTTTCCCCATTTTATTTATTTTCTGATCTTAATAATGTGTTGAATTTAGCAGCAGAGAACAGTGTGAAGCTGACAAAGAAAAATTGTGCTGTCAATGAATATGTTGAGCTTGGCAGGTGAAGAGGCCTGACTTGATATGATGAAAGGGAGTCTGTCACTCTGGCTGTAGACAGAACATTTTGCTCTGGACACTTGACAGACTCGCTGCTGGTAGCCACAGAAAAGAATATTTTCTTGTTTTGCGGTAAATATTGTCATCAGGAGCTCTTATTCTGACATTAAACCATGCAACTACTTCAGACCTGAAAATCAGATCAGTCACTAATCAGATTTTCAAATGGCTGCCGTTTTTGTCCTTGTGTCCACCTCTATCAAAGCCTGTCCTCTTGTTATTCCTCCAGTCTTCAGTTAAAGTCAGCTGAAACAAAGAGCATCAGTTGCTCCATCAGAAAAGTTCCTCCATCAGAAAATGGTCAGTCTTTATTTGCTTTGTGAATGGATTACTAAATCAATCAAATTGTGCGCAAATTCTGACATTCACGATCACGATGATGAATCCTCATGACTTTGGTAGTGCTCTGGCTTTTCCTCTTATGCTACGAGCAGCTCAAAGCTTTTGCTTCTCCTGCGAAACATCTGTATGTCTGTTTGAAGGATTGGCACAAAATTTGGCACAGACACCATCAAGTCATATGTTTTAACTGATGCTCCTCAAGGTTTTTATCATAACGGCCTGTTCTTCTCCTTCTGATTATGTAAAAAGCGATTTCTGAAATAAGCCTGCTTGACCAGAAAATGATGCAGTGAGTCAGTGTGCTGCTGATAACACTATTGCAAAGAGCATATCAGGAGCACAATGAAATGACATTGATGCTTTCTAAGAAACAATATCGCTTAAAGAAATTGTTTGACATTTTGAATAATGTGCTTATTCGCTTTCTTGCAGAGAGGTAGATAAAAAAAAAACACCCTCATGTCTCTATGTTAATTATGAAGCTGGAGCCAGCAGCTGATTAGCTTAGCTTACCATAAAGACTACAAGCAGGGAAAAACAGCATGCTGGGTTCTGTCTTAAGTTAAAACAGTCAGCCTACCAGCACTTCTACAGCTCACTAATTAACATATTATATCTCATTTGTTTAATCCATACGAAAGTAAAAAGTAAAAATGATAATTCACAGTTTACCCTGTTGCTCCTGTTTCCAGTCTTTATGCTAAACTAAACTAACCGTCTCCTGGCTGTAATTTCATATTTAGAATACACACTGTATATAACAGTATTATCTTTTTGGCAAGAAAGCAAATACGTGTGTGTACATGAGATATGAGATATGTGTTATGTAATGAGCAAAGGTAACACTAAAATTGAATGTAATATTTCATTCTAAAACATTTAGACACGCACTGACATGAAAATCCATCCATTTTACCACCAACTCATGGACTTATTACCACTCAAAGACTCTACCTCGCTTTCTTCTCCTCCTTCTCCCCCAGTTTCATTTCATTGTGACAGTATGTGTTGTAAGCGCTGAAGTGGAGGCACAAATGGAATGAAACCAGTTACTAGTTTGCAATGATGAGGTGGCCATGACTGTGTGATGGGTCAGATTGGAAATTTAGCCAGGCCACCAGGAAGGGTAATTGTTTTCCAGGGTTGGCAAGGGTTACATGGGAAAGCTGAAGGAAGAAAGAAGGAATGAGAGTGGAGACAAAAGCGGGAGGGTATGAGTAGTAAGCTGCATAAAGAGCCATTCTCTCCTCCTCCTCCTCTTCTTCTGTCATTTGTATCACTCTGTCCCTCCTCCCTCTCTCCTCCCGTTCCTTGTCCTTATCAGATAAGCGAGGACGCCTTCATTCTAAAGGTACTACGAGACATCTCCAATAACTATGTGCGTGCTCATCTGTGTGTGTGTGTGTGTGAGTGTGTGTGTGTGTTTGCATGACAGTTATGGGAGCTTGTCATCGTGCTCCTCCAGATCAATGGAGCACAGTTGCCTAGCAACCTGCTGATCGGGAGAAAGGAGGCGGGGGAGAGAGAGGGAGAGCGGCATGAGATTAGAAAAGAGAGAGATGGAGAGGTCTGGAGAGGGAAGGAAAGGAGGAAGAGAAGTGGGTGAGATCAACAGTAAAGAATGCTGTGGTTGGATGACAGGAAATAAGACCTAAGACAGTAGAGCTTAGTGTGTCGAATCTGCCTTTAGAGTAGGGTGAGGAGGAGGGAGGTAGTAGGTGGAACACTGAGTGTGAATGCATGAATTGCGAATATGTGCGTGATTGTGTTGAGTGTGTGCAACAGTAGTTTGGGACTGATGAGTTGATGTTGATACTATCGCGCTGAAATAGAACATCAAAGCGCTACCATGGTGACGCCAGCAGCACACTCTCTCTCATTTAGCTGCTGATTTAATTATCTTTATCTTAAAGGGGAACAAAGTGGTTAAACGCACTGCATTGGGGAGGGAGCGGTGGTAGAGATAAACAGCGGGGAATGAGCGAGAGGAGGGGGAAAAAATGGAGAGGGAACTTGGAGGGAGATGAATTTGGACAGGAGGAAATGAGGAGAGGGGAGACGGGCGTGAAGAAGGAGAGGGGAGGAGAGCAAGGACGAGGCGAATCAAATGAGAGCGAAAGAGAGATGGATGGAAAGGGAGTCTGATGATCAGGTGTTGGTGGGCCTCAAGAGAGATTCACACATATGCTCCAGATCGTCTATGATATTTACACAGACTCCCTTTCTCTGCCAGTGATAGCAAGAGGAAGGAGGAGGAGATGAAGGGGTGCGAAGGGAGGGTGGGTTGTCATTATAAACGAAAAAAAGAGAGAGGGAGGGAGGGATGTAGAGACAGAGGAAAAGCTGTACATCCCAGAGGTATACTCTGTGACTGAGTTAGAATAACATGTGGAGGCAGAGTGGCTGTTAAACTTTATGGAGGATTGAAAATGGACAATTAGCATCTCAACGATCTCACTGTCACCTGGAACATTCTCCCCCGTTGTCATAGTAACCCTCCTCTCTTTGCTCACACTTCCTAATTCATGCTCCCCCCCTCCACCATGGCCAGAGTGCACACACTTGCACCTTCATGCTCATACACATGCAGACACGCAAAGTGGGGCACTTTGTGTGTATAATCAATGCAAACCATATTTTGTGTGTTTCTGGTCTCTGGCTGTTTTTCATTAAGGGAAATCTTAATGCTGCAGCCTACAATGATGATTTAGACAACAGAGTGTTGCCAACATGGCAAAGCCATCATACACAAAGCAAGCTCCATAAAGAAACTGTTTTCCAAGTTTGGTGTGGATTTACTTGACTAGCTTGCGCAGAGCCCGAACCCTAACCCCATCCAACGACTGCAAGCCAGGCTTCACCCAACATCCGCACTCACCCTCACTAATGCTCTCCTGGCTGAATGGGAGCAAATCCCTGCAGCCAGGTTCCAAGATCTTGTGAAAAGCCTTCACAGAAGTGTGGAGGCTGTTATAGCAGCAGATTAATGTCCATGGTTTTGGAATAAGATGTTCAACAACAACAGCAGGCCTTTTACACAGCAGACACTCTACACAGCACACCTTTTATGTGGGTGTCCATTCAATGTTGATGGTCAACATAGTGGATTGAAGCAATAAATACCTCAGTCAGCTGTACTGTGTTCGAAATAGCATTGCAAACAACTGCCTACTTCATACTAACACAGTATGAACTGCATGTCGCCTACTAAATGGACAATTAATTTCTCCCATACAAAATTCACATCCTTTGTAGTGCATACTAATGTACTATTCAGAGAACATTACTATGCAATTCCTAACACAGCCAGAGGAAGCTGGATTCATTTGGTGCTAGAAGTGCCTACATGTACCATGACGCATTGCGTGCTAGCTTCTCCTAAATCCTCTCCACTCCTCAGCTAGCATACAGGTCTAAAGGCTGGTAATGATGTGTAATGAGCTGGCAGCTAATGATGAGCATGCACTGAATTAGCATTCAAACTGCCATGCATATGAATAACAGTCACTGTGACAGTTACTTCTGAACAAGCATTTGGTGGAAAAAGTTATAAACAACAGAAAATCGCAACTGTAAAGCAGTGATTCTCAACTGGTGGATCGCGACCCAAAAGTGGGTCGTGGGCCTTTGCCTGAGAAAAAAAAGAAATGTTAAAAAAAAATCCTCTGCTTTTATTCTGAATGGACTTTGTATGCAGCGGAGTGCCGTCTGTTCTCCCTCCTGAACAGTAGGTGGCGATGATGCCCGGTGATGCTAATTGACATCCGCGATCTCACAGTTTAGAAGAAGAGCCGCAAAGTTTGTTTTCATGCTAATTGAGCGAAACGCAAGTGAAACACCGACTACATGAGAAATGGATTTTCTTACATCGAGGACAAAAACCTAAGGTTGAAGTGAGTGCTGCTTAATTTTCTTCAAAGCACAATGTTTTTCAGTATCTACGGATTAGGTAATCAGAAGAGTTAATTTAAAGAGTTAAAAAGTTAATTTTGTATACTTGAATCTTTTTGAATTGCACTTTGTGTTTAATTTATTTTGAGTTTGTGGATAAAAACTTTTGTTGGTCGTCATAGATTCAGTGAGTGAGTATTCTGAGCTAAAGCTACATAACTTGAGTATTTTTCAAAATACTTCTCAGCACTTTTTTATTTCATGTTTGTGCATGAAAGCACTGTTGAGTCTGTTAAAACAGGCTGAAGTCACTGAAGTGGTCTGTATGTTGTAACAGCCTCCGGATCAACGGCTTATTAAGAGCTACTGGCTGAATATTATTAATACAGGGCTGTTCTGTGTATCCTCTGATCCAGGGTTATCTGCCCCATCTTTTCATTAAATACATTTGAGAGGTTGAAAATTTTCCACGACTCATTAAGGAGTGATGGTGGGTCCCGAAGCCAGACCAGTTGAGAACCACTGCTGTAGAGCAAAGAAACTGCATCCTTGCATAGTTACAAGCTGCGATGTCGTCCATAACATCTTCTGCACCCATATTTTGGGATGCCATTTTTCGCTGTTGGAAAAGATAGTTTGCAATACAAGCAGAGAGCAAGTTTTGTTGTGGAGTGGCAGCTGGAGCATGCCCACACTAGCAATCCAAGCTGAAACAGCCTGCAGTTTCTCTGGGTCACCAACAACATCAAGTGATGACACTGGTGACCCGGAAGAGCAACCGATTTGTGGCAGGAGAAACAGCTTTCTTGGCAAATATAGCACGTACTGAGGTATTTATTGCTTCAATTGCCTGCATTTACCACCAACACTGGTTGGACATCCACATAGAAAGTGAAAAGATTTGCCTTTAATATGGCTGCTTTTAAGTCGATGGTGACAGTGACCCTGAAAGTGAAGCAGCTAAATGGACATCAGCCATCATTAATTTCCACATCTGGGCTTTACCTGCTGTGGCGTTACAAAATGTCTTCAGTGGAAAGGCTTATCATATGTGGGTGAGATGTTAGGGCTGTTTACTCATGATTTGTGTGTGTGTACTATACACTGACATTATGTGTGCTCAGGTATGTTGGTCTATCCACTTCTGACTCCTTCCTTTGCTCAGTGAGGTCCGTGAAGCCTCAAGCCGTAGGCTGCCGGAGTGTTCTCCATGAGTGCTGTACAGCAATCCTGACATTTTCAAGGCCACGAGCCAAAAGGTTAAAGGTGAAAGGTAAAAGGTGACGATGTGTTCCTTGTTGCTGGCTTCCCTGTTCATTATCTGCTTTTAAAGTCTGTTCCGCCGCACAAAACTGCTCTGACCCTTGACCCCTTACTGTAGGGCATGGAGTGCCTCGGGCTGAGAATGGCTGCATCACCATGACAACCAGTAGCAGCTTGTGAGTCAAGATTTATAATCATTGTGATGGGCACAGACACACATGAAGCTCTGCACATGTAGGGACACACAAGTGTAAATCAGTGGTGCGAAGGCTAATGAACTATGGATCTTGAGATTTTTTTTTTCCCATTTGGCCACACTTGTAAGCAAGCCCACCCTCACACGCACTTCACCCCCTCTCTTTCAAACGCACCCGTGCACACACACACACACACACACACACAATCACACAATCAAACTGGCTTTGTTTAGTTCTTGTCGGTCACTCTCCATCTGCTGGTCAGATGATCAATGCTAATGCCTGTTGAGAGTCCTAATGACACACAGATCCATATACAGATGGACTGCACGTTTGCTCTTGTGCTTGAGTGTGTGTGTGTGTGTGTGTGTCACACGTGCGTAGACACACACAACACACACTGTGCGCCTATGCAGGTGTGTGGGCGCCCATGTGTGCATGTTTGTGCACATGAGCTAATGTTATTTGTGTTTAGAAATTGCAATCCTTTGATGAGGACAGGTCAGCGCTATTGTTATAAATGAGAGTGAGATTGCAGGGAGGTGACCTCTCCTACCTCACGCACAGAGACACACACATACACACACATATACACACATGCGCACGTGGCTGTTTGCACTATTGGCAAGTGGAATTAGTAAATGTATGAGCTACACAGAAACTCATTACAACACGATTAGAGACAAACCTCCCATTTAATCTCATTTAGAACAGGGTGGTTGCCTGTCAAACACACTCACACATACACACACTAACTCACTTATGCGCATGCACAGATACACACCCGTTTGTACTCACACGCAGACCATCCTCTCTGTATGACCGACAGCAGGGGTGTCTGACTCATAAAATGATACCTTAATAATCATATGCTCTCACCACTGTGTAAGTACAGTGATTTAAATGGCACAGTAAGTCTTCCACATACATATAATCCCACTGTTTATATCATATCACCATTAAAAACCTGAGCTTTCTCTACATGTGGCACAACTCCTCCCTCCCTCACCCTCACCCCCCTCTGTGCCGTTTGTCACCATTCACAGCGCAAACTAGGTAAACCTCATCGTCTCAAACTCGGCTCCAAACGCTGTAGCACAAACTGACATAAACGTAAGCACAAAATATGGGCGCGCAAACACAAACACACATACCCACTGGATGCTGACAGATGAGTTTTTATTTTTGGCTGTATATTCTCTCTGCTGGCAGTTCAGACACATATTACCCGTGCACAAGCGCTCCTGCACACACGCACACATATATAAGGAAAATATGTATACACACCCCAGACACACACATATACAGTGACCTTCTCTCTGCTGAGTAGGCAAAGAGTCAGGGGTCACTGCCTGCTGTCAGCCTGTCAGAGAGAGGAAGGGAGAGGGGAAGTGAGAAGAGGCAGAGGAAGAGCAAACGTGGTTGAAGGAATGTACAGAATGCAGCTCCTCCGCCTCATCATTCAATAAAGACTAATGCAATCAGAGGCGGCCCGCATCTGTCACGGTTAATGTTGGCTGATAGAGTCGCTGCAATTTAAAATGCTCATGGTATAATGCATTTTCCTGTGCCTCTTACAGACTGATGATGCATCACATAACGCCTTGATGGCTCTCTAACCTGCGCCGCAGCATGCTGAATGGGGCTGACCATTTTGCTCGTTTTTATCTTAATCGGCTACAAAGACTTTCATTCCGAAATCCATTTAAAAAAACAAAAGTTACCTGAAGTTCACTGCTCAGTCATTCAGGATTATTTCAGATAATTATTATTTTCTTTTATTATTTGGTCAGGCAAAAGCAATGCTCCAACAAAAGCCGCAAAGGATATCGTAGCTCTAATTCAGCAATTCACTTGAATGGGTTTGTCTTTTCAAATGTGAATGTATTTTTAGAATATTTCTGCTGCAAAAGAAATCGCCATATGATTAAGTCTCATTATTTTATCATGAAAATTGTATTTTCTTAACATGAGGGAGGGGGGGGGATATTTTCTTTCCTTCGTAAATCAATTTCTTTCAAGAATTCTCTAAAATTAGGTGTTATTTTTATTGATTCTGGTGCAGCAGTGTGCTTCATTCTGTCCTCGTTGACATGCAGTTGTGGAAAATCCAACTCAACTTGTTATTCAGTAGATGATTTGTATTGGGGAGAGGTTGAAATAATTGGACTGCAGTGGCAGATTTCTCCACTTATTTCGACACAACATCCCATTTATGGCTCAATAGACAAACGTTACTTGATAAGAGATTTTTTGGCATAATTTTGATTTAGAATGAGCATCTTATTCTATTGAATCTGAATTATTTGATCAATACTTCATTCCACATCAACTTTATTATTATTTATAACATCATTTTGTCAATTAATGTCTGCATGAGAATTGTACCTTTTATTCATGCATGGTTCTCTACACGGAAAAAGCGTTTCCACCAGAATGTTTCCCAGTTTTTATTCATTGCTCAGGGAAGAGATGGAAGAACGTTATTATTTGATAATGCCATTTGGTCCAAAAGGTCAGCCTGGTGCAGGGATGGGGGGGTTAGAGTGAGACAGAGGGAGGAGGGAGGGGAGGAGTATGGAGTTTAAGTGGGGTTTGAGGAGTGGTGGTGGTGGCGGTCAGTCCAATGGGAAACCAGGTGCTGATGTTGAGATAGTTTCCATAGTAACTCCTCCTCCTCCTTCCAGTCTAGTTCTTCCCTCTTCCCTCCCCCTACACACACAAAAACATGTGCACAAGTGCATGCTCAGACCTCCCCTCTTTATCCCATTGCTGGTCTCTGTGGTCAGCCCCTTTTTGCTTTAGTATCTGTTGCTCAAATCAATGTGAGCCTTCATGTTCCAGCTGTGTGGCCATAAGATATACTGCAGCTCAACTATTAAAGCTGCCTTTCTTACAGTTGCCTGCCTTGCTGGAGTAAATGTGTACGTATAAGCAAACATCTCATAGCAGCAAAACAGCCAGCGCAGACTATGCATTCCACTGCAAAACCACGCAGATAAAGATGACATCAACTGTACAAAAAAAGGAATTATGTGTGTGTGTGTGCGCAGTTGGCGGCTGCACATTGTTCAATGCTGAATGCGGCTCCATTCATCGTTTCTGTAGAGTGCATCTTGAATCAGCATCTCCGATCAGGTCAGGGTTGGTCTTTTTACATGAGGCCCCAGCCTTCGGTTGCCAATTTTCTAGCTCTACTATTCCTCCTCCTCCTCCAGCCACAGCACTCAATGAAGGTGAGTGTTGAAGCATTGTAAAAGGAGTAAAGCAGATGTGCGGGCTAGTCAGAGGCAGACATGTACAGATTGAAAGAGAGAGAGAGAAAAAGAGCAGAAGCAGCAGCTGGCTCAGGGAGCCCAGGGAGAGCACCTCTGAGCCGGGCTCAACACAGCTGGAGTCCCTCCCTGAGACAGGCTGGGGAAAAAAAAGCCCTGTTTGTGTGTATCTGCATGTGTATTTACTGATGGGATCGTGTGTTTAATTGAGAATGTTTCCTGCATGTAGCATGAACGTAAATACACCAATTGTCCAAAAGTGTGTGGACATTTAAACATGCAACATGTACTTCACAAGAATCAAGTGAAGTGGATACACCTGCATACCTGACCACACATAATGTGCAGTACACGCGCATAAATCATGAGTAAACCTCAATGGGATCTCATACATGACATAGCCAAAAGTATAGAATTAATCTGCCGCTATAACAGCCTCCATTACTCTAAGCTTTTCACAAGATTTTGGCACCTGGCTGCAGAGATTTCATCCTATTCAGCCACAAAGTTAAAAAGCTGTAACAAAGGGGCTGTGGTAGTGAATACTCTAAGCCACAAACCTGCCCATCCATGTTTATGTTAGTTCAGATTTATTAATGTGTGTTTAGTATGTGTGAGTGTAACTGTCTGAGAATGTGTGTGAGGGGGGAGATAAAGAGTGAGAGAGATTTGTAAACTGAGACGGCCTTTCTCTTCCCTTTTCATTCCGTCCTTCCCCCCACGGTGCACCGAATCGCTCCTGTAGCACGGGAGAGGTAAAGGCCATCGTCACTGTCACTCACGGATTTAATCATTCGGATCTAGCCCGGTTCTCGCCTTATTTTCTGCCTCCGGTAATTGCGTTTCTGTTTCGTGCGGGCGGTGAGTGCGCGTTGTCCAAGGTGCTGCAGCAGCGCGCGGCCCCGCCCATCCTCTCTATCTCACTCTCTCTGACACACACGCGCACGCACGCACGCACACACATACATACACGCTCTCGCAACCACGTGACTCTCCCTCTGCCGAGTCTCGCGGAGAGCATCAGACTGCACCTTTTCCTCCTCAAGAGAAGGGAGAGAGAGAGAGAAGAGAGACATTGAGTCAGACAGAGAGAGAGAGCGAGAGATGGAAGGAGAGCCATAGAGAGAGAGAAGAGAGAGAGGGGAGAGAGAGAGAGAGAGAGAGAGAGAGAGAGAGAGAGGGGGAGACCAGTAGCACCTTGTCGCCTGGAGGCGAGCCTGTGATAATTTTGTCCCTGTCCGGTAGACCGGCTCTATCCACCACCAGGCGCGCGGGTGCTCTCCCCTGTCTCGCGGCTTTGAGATTCTCCTCAAATGGGAAGGGAAATCAATGGGTCGCGCGCCGCACTGTTGCCACGGAACCACAGGATGCCCGTGAGGTAGGTCGGCTTTCTACCCTGTATGTGCCCGCATTGAGGAAAGAAAAAAACCCTGCTGTTTTATTTACCAGAGCGAGGCTGTCACAAACTGTAAAAAAAAAAAAAAAAAAAAAAAAGTAATTACCGTGTTACCGGTTAGCTCAGCTGTGGCTACGGCACAGGTGATGAGCCTGAACCTCCGGTGTAGTGAAGTAACGGGAGCGTAGGAGGAAAAAAATGGAGAGGAGGTATGGCCGCAAATCGAGAATCGATATTTCAACCGCATTCATTCACCCCGTCTATCAATAACTGTGATGTCGCCGGCTTTTCGCCTCTAAAAGATGCGAGACGCGGAGAAGGAACTGTGTGTAGCCCTCTGTGTGAGTGTGAGTGTGTGTGTTTTGCAGTCTGTGTGTGTGAATGTGTTCAGTTGTTAGGAACGAGCTCTGGCGCCGTTAATTCGATAAAGCGAAGCGGTTTGAGTCATCCGCCGCAGCGCGCGGTGCTGCTCCCGCTCTTTGTGATGTAGCTGACACGGTGGGAGTCCGGTATTAAACCTTTTATTATAGAAAAATAAAATAAAAGGAAAAACATTAAACAAAAGGGTAAGGTGTCACATTCAGAATAGTGTTAAGTCTCAAAAGTGATAAAAAATGATATATATGCTTTATGAGGCCGTCGCAGGTATGCCACCTTTTAAAAAATCTCCTGCGGCATGATGGGAGCTCTACTGAGGAGGTGCTGTTTGTGTATGTGAGTGTGTATTCGTGCGCGTGCCTACAGTGTGTGTTTAGCTTAAGGCATTGTTGTGTGGGCTGTGTGTAAGTGAAAATCAAGGGTTTGTTGTGTTAATGTTCAGACAGTCCTGAGTTGGGCCTGTTAAATGTGTAATGTGACAATGTGGTGTGTGTGTGTGTGTGTGTGTGTGTGTGTGTGTGTGTGTGTGTGTGCACAAAATGCATGAGAGAGAGTAATTTGAGAATAATAGCGGGCTCTGGCTCAGCTTGTGTATGCTGTGTGTGTGTGTATGTTTGCGCATGCACATTTCCGTGCGTTGTGTGTGTGTGACCCTGGTTGATTGTGCCATCTCTGTTCTCTCTGTAGGTCGCTGGAGAGAGTGATGACGTGGCAGTGAGAGACACACATACCTCACTCGCACACACACACATATTTGCAGGCACACACTTTAAGTCTTGCCCTACTAAGACAGGGAAGAGGGGGAGAAAATTCTGCTATGACGGTGTCATTTCTCTCCATTACCAATGTGTGAGCCACACACCCACACACACACACTCAAACTCCGTGGGGAGTTGCCTTCATGGGGGATAAGGCCCTATCTAGGGCACAAAGATGGAGTTCACATCCTATTCGTCACGAATCTAACACTCACACAGATGTGCACACAAATACACACACCGGGAATCTCATATGTCAGAAGTGAAGAATGAAAGACTGAATGGCGAGAAGACATTGAACATCTCAGAGAAGACACAAACACTAGGCCAAGGCAAAGGAACATTCCCAAAGTGTACTGAAAGGACGGACGGAGCTACTGTTTCACCTCCTCCACCACTGGAGCTGTATTGTGAAGGAGCCTTCGCTTTTAAAGAGCACTACCAAGAAAGCAGGGTGCACCTGAGACACATAGAAAGTGTTCTTCGAAGTGCCCTACAGTTGTCACCATGAGCTGTAGGCTAGAGGGAACACCCCAGCTCTAGCCTCTATCTCCTCCCGTGTGTGTGTGAGTGTGAGAGCGAGTGTGTGTATGAGTGTGATGGCGGTGTGTGTTTGGGCGGCAGCCCCCCTGCTCTTCTTGGGGCTGTGCCTGTGCAGTGTGGGGGGCCATGCCCAAGGGGAGGTCCTGGAGTTTGGAGGCGTGTCCAGCCAGTGGGGACGGTTCCCAGTGTGGAACGCCTGCTGCGAGAGTGTGCTGAGCTTCAGCCTGCGGACTCACAGCCAGGAGGGCCTGCTGCTCTACCTGGATGATGAGGGCTTCTGCGACTTCCTGGAGCTGCTACTTCTCCACGGCCACCTCCGCCTGCGCTTCTCCATCTTCTGTGCTGAGCCAGCCGAGCTGCAGTCAGGTGTAGCGTTGAGTGATGGACACTGGCACGCAGTGCGTGTCAAGCGGGACTGGAGGAACACCTCATTGGAGGTGGACGGGCGACTGGAGGGATGGGCGGAAGTGAAGAGCAAGAGAAGAGACATGACAGTATTCAGCCACACTTTCATGGGCGGGGTGACGCCAGAACTCCACTCCTCACCCCTGCGCCTCACATCTCCTTCGGTGCGGGATCACGCCGCCTTCCGTGGCTGGATCACGGCGGTGAGCATCAATGGCTCACTGGTGCCGCTGGACAGTTCAGAGGGCGTCACAGTAACAGCTGGCTGTGGGCCGGATCACCAGTGCCAGAACGGAGGGGTGTGCAGCGTGGTCAACGACCAGGCCGTCTGCGACTGCTCCGACACCGGTTACCAAGGCAACGACTGCAGCGAAGGTAAGGCCCAGAACCATGCTGACCCATCATTTACATCTCATCCTTGACACACACACACACACATACACTTAAATACACATGCACCTGCATATATAGTTACTTTTGTGGATGCGTATCTCCAAATTTATACCTCCAATTCCAAACACCAGGTCCTTCTGTGTAGACATCTATTTTTCATTCACACCTTCACAGCTGCCTTCAACTGGTGTGTAGGACCAGCAGCCTTCACAAACAGTACAAGACATGCATACTGATTGAGTTTGATATTGATTTTTTTATGGCTGCCAGTGACTCTCAATTTGGTATGTACATCCAGATCTCAGAGCTAAGCCCCCTCCCAAGAAGTGCAGTCAGTTTAGTGAAGCTGGAGCTGAGAGCTTGAGAACAGCTGTTCCAGGCTACAGTCAGGCCGCCAAGCTTGAGAGACTGGAGATTTGGAGACAAATTCCTGAAACTCACTGAAAAGTGTTACCTGGCTGGCAGTATTAAAGCCTTGATGGACTCAGTTGGTGTGTTTGGCAAAACACAATGACCATATAGATCCGTTATGGATGTGGTTGTTGTGGTTGTCCAATTAAAGTCTTTCAAACAAGATTGAAAGACTTTAATTGGAACTAGGCTAAAAGGCTTGAAATCAGTGGCTGTTAATGACTGACATCTGTCTGCAAGTGTTCCCTGGATTGCATAGATTGATTCTAGATGGCCTTCAAAGGTACCAAACATAGGATGTTGAAATTCAATGTGTAAAATCTATCGCCTGCCATTAGTTTGATTTTTTTTTAAGATGCTCTGTTTGCGTATGTGTGCGTGTGTTCAGTGTTTTTGTGTCAGTGCTGTTATGCATTATAAAAGAGGAAATAGAGTCCTGTCAGTATTACTTTATAGATATGAAGAACTGTGACAATAAACAGCCTGATATAAAAATAAAACTTTAATGTGGTTGAAGCAGAACACAAATGCTGTTTCACAAATGATTTGATATCTGGACACATAAGAACACCCTCCCTCAATTCTGTCAAACAAACCTTTGGTCAATACAAGTGCCAATAGACAGGACATTGTAATGATGGCCATTACAAAAACGAAACAGCTGCTTAATGAACTCAGCTACCTTGTTATGGCCAGTGCTGCAGTTGCTTTCATTTCCCCGTTTAGTTGTGTGTGTCGTCAAATGCTTCAGCTCACTCACAGACCAATTCTGCATTCTTAATTAATAGCGCTCTCAACTTCTGTGTGCTTTTAAAAATGTTTTCAATGCATAGATACCTTTCAGCTTTGCCTAAGCGATATATAATTTTATGATATAAATGCATCTGCAGAAACAGGCAGAGCGGCCTTGCTGCGTGGCCACCGCTTGTCAGCGTTCTTACCTCACACCCCACCTAGCACCGCTGTCAGCATCACACCTCCCTTGAGCCACCCTCCATATCACACCCTAGCATTTAGTGGACAGTGGGATGGCCTAGGTTACCATGGAGACAGGACTAATAGGGAGACCTCATGCCAGGAGTGTGTCTTCGTCCTCGCTCTTCCTCCCCACCCCCACTCTTCAGCTCCAACTTGCATACAGCCGTATCTCAGCCCATAATGACTTCAGGCATCCTGTCTGCCACACAAATCTTTACATGTTTGTGGAGGTGAGTGTGTTTGTATGTTTGTGTATGGCAGGCATCCTTAAGGCAGTAATGACTGTCTTGACCACAGGTCTTAATTTTCCAAGTAGGTGGGGATGGTAGCTGGTGTGTTTTGCTCACTAGCGCTGAAATAATTTGTCAATTGACGCAGAAATAATTAATAATTTAAGCAGAGCTGCAACAACTAGTCAATTAATTGATTAGCTGCTCAACAGAAAATTAATCCGCACCTATAATTGACATTTTTCAACCAAAAATGCCAAACATTACATTTGCTACATTTAGTGCCTTTCTTTGTCATATGACAGTTAACTGAATATCTTTGAGTTTATTATAGAGATTATAGAGAATATAGAGTTTTGGACTGATGTTTGAGTAAAACAAGCTATCTGAAGACAACACCTTGGGCTGTGGAATATCACAGGCAAGTAAATAATCTGCAGATTAATCGATTATTAAAAAATTAGTTTCAGCCTTACATTTAAGATTCTTGCAAAGCAAAAAAGAGCCAACTGATCCCTTGTTCCAGCTTCTAAAATTTAAGGGTTCTGCTGTTTTTTCTGCTGTGTATCATTGGAAATTGGATATCTTTAGATTTTGAACTGTTGGTCAGACAAAACAGCAATTTTAAAACCTTAACTTGTGCTCTGGGAAATAGTATTTTTCACTATTCTTTTGGTATTTTATAGACTAAACAATGAATTAATAAATCTAAACAGTTGACTTGATTTATCAATAAGTAAAACAGTTTGCTCTCTGTAGCCTCAGTCCTCGCTTTTGCATGTGGCGTGTCTACACGTTCATGAAGTGACAGGTGAAGCTATGATCAGCTCTCTGCAGAAACTCTGTGCTGCGCTGAGAATTACGTGTGATCCAAGCCAGTCTAATCCAGTCTGCTGTTTTGCTGCTGGTTAGGGCACAGTGGGAGACACAGACAGCACTGATGCACACATACCTGCACAAACACACATAATACAAACATACAGGCTCATGGAGAAACACATTCACACTGTGTGCAGGCTCCAGCACCGCCATTAGTCACATCACCACTGAGGCACCTAAAAGCAGTGTAGCTCTACAGGCTAAATAGAAGGTGCAGACATTTTCCATAAAGGCCCTCACTAGATACAACACCTGCTTTAGACTGGCACTTTGTTGCTCAACAAGAAGCTACTTATACCTTATAAGGGGCTTTTTTATATTTGTAGAAATGGACTCACATTTCTATTGTGAAACTGTGAGTGATGCCAAGTGTTTCTGTGGAAAACAAGTGCTAACATAATTTTTTTCCTCTCGGGAGTAGTGGCCAGTGTTATAGTCGTAGTAATAGTAGTCTCATAAAATGCTTCCAGTTAGGAGGTCTGCTGGGACGGATGTACATCGGGTGAACAGTACTGTATCTGGTTGTAGCAGGTTTGCTATCATGTCAAATCAATATTGCATTACCAGAATAAATAATTCCTATATTCTGCACCGAACAAAAATACAGCTTCAGATAAAACATAATAGGAAGTTGTTCTTTAGTTGAACTTTGCAGTGAGACAGACATGGAAATATAAAGATTTCTTCCAGCTCTCTTTTTAGTCTCGAGTCTTTAGTATCTAGTCTTTTTAGTGTGATAATATGTTTCATAGTGGTGCCCTCTTTTATATCAGATTCATATTTCAGAGTTTAGTTAAAAATAAATGCAGGATTTAGAATATGATGTTGGTGGAAATTGAGAGTAGCTTAATGACTGGTTTTTAAAGGTTACTACCGTTCTTTTCTTTGGTTATTTACTAGTCATGATTTTAGAGTAATTCATGGATATTATCTCAAGGAGAGACTCAAGTTACGGAGCTATGCCTGTGAACCAGTGGCTTTTTTGACAGAAATAAACAGCAGCAAATGGGACTAGTCAACAAAAACATAAACCACGGACAACAGGAGTGCAACAACATCTTGAGAGTATTTCCAATGCTTGGTTCTTATCTTAGACCTCTCTGAATCATGGAACTCATTCTCTGAAAATAGCTCAAAGATACAGAGAGGTCTGAGAGCAGAGCAGATTACATATATATGGATGGTTTAAATTTTTTGGAGTGCTGTTATGGCATAAAGTGTTTTTGAAAACTGGCCCCATCTACTGTCATTTTGGTCCGATAAGACCCTGGCTCAGTGGAATATCTCCGACCACAGGATTCGCAGGCTGAGCTAATATCCATGCATCAATATCACTGCCAGAAAGTTACTCAAACCAACTTATAGAATGTCAAAAGAAATCTCTTTTCAGATGCACTGAGGCACTCAGGAAAAGAAAAAAATATTATGTTAACAGCATCTAGGGTTTAGTAAAATGTTGATTGCTTATGATGGAGCCATAGCTGTCTCTTTGGAAACAGGGATGATCATTCTTTATTTTACAAGTCCAGGCTTTATAGTTGTTTTGGAAGAGTGAGGCAGAATCTGTGATAAAGGTTTATCTCTTATATGGTACCTCGAAATTATTGATCAACCCAGCAACTTCTCTGAAGCTGCACAATAAAGCTTGGATATAAAATTATAACCCTCTGAAAATTAGGAAAAAGAATCTGCCATGAATCTTTAATACAGAATGAATACGCTCTGCTAGAGGAAAAATGGAAGCTTAGGACCATGTTTAAAGCCAGAAATAAGCAATTTGGCTGTGGCAGTTCTAGTTTCCTTACACGTTTACAATTACACAATATCTTTAAGGCTCCCTTATGATCCTCTTCCATTCACAGTCATATTTTTGCAGATTTGTGACAATTTTATAAACATTTGCAAAGTAATATAATATCAATACATGCTGTAGGAATTTCTTTCACCGCTTAAAGATTGTATATTACATCTTTCATACCATTGTTAGAAGAGGGCTTTTTCTTTTTATTTCAAAGCACAACAATATGTCAGTTTTGGAGAAACAATTATTATTTGAGACACTGAAAACATGATAAAGAGAGTTTGAGCCAGGCTATGCATAAATGTAATTAATGTCTAAGCCATTCTGCCCTCCAGTGAAGGCAGAGTGAACCTGGCTTGTTAGGCCTGGCCTGGCTTGCATTGTCCTTGAGGGCAAATCGCTGTTAGCATGCTAATAGCTCCACCTGTTTCTGCCATGCTACTAGCACAAGGGCAGAGGCATGGGAACGCTCAGATGAGCACACAGCTCAGAAAACACACACACACAAACACACACACAGTCCCAGTATTGAACCATGCATGTCCCTCGTTTTCCTGCACTGCTAATCCACCCCTACATGTTTTCCTGCTATTTCACATCATTTTTACTGCCATAGTCAGTGTTAGTGTATGAGTGTCTGTATGTGTGAAAGACGGAGAGAGTGTAAGTGAGAGATTGCGAGACTGAATGTGTGTGCGTCAGTGAGCGTGTGTGTACGTTTGCATGCTATCTGTCGGGGGGCTCTGGGGAGAGGAAGCGGCTGCAAGGTAAGTTCTGGGGTACACGGCTCTTGAATCCAAACATACAGGTAGGAACGTATATTTCCGCCCACACCCCCTCCTCACCCTGTGTATCTACAAGTGTGGGTGGGTATGTGTGTGTGCGCTTATGTAAGTGTATTTGCACACACGTGGAGCAATAGAGAGCGATTGTTAATGCGTCTGTGCATATATATATAATAGGCAAACTACGTTTTGGCTACCAGTGCAGCATGGTATCCATTGTGACGTTTGCGTGGACTTTGCATGTATGTTACCACGGTAACCCCGGACGGGTGTGCATGTACAGTAAGTAGCCATGGTAACCCAAGGGCTTAGCATGCATGTTAATGAATGTCTGTCTCTTTCTTTCCTCGCCTGGCCGCGACACCTTTCCAGAGCACAGCTACACTCCAGGTAGGTTGCACTTTCTATCTGTCTATCTATCTGTCTTTCTCTCAGCTCTGCCTGTGTCTAAGTTTCTCTTCCTGCCCTTTATTCAAACATCTTTATTCATCTTTATTTGCTTCTCTATCTGACTCCTCCTTTTCCAAATTAATTATTTAAATATACATTTTTTTGCCTCTATCATCATCTTGTTTTCATCTGTCCTCTCCACCTTCTCTGTACATATTTATAGCTTTTCCATGTGAAGCTTGTCCTTTACATTCTTCTGTCTGGCCTTCCTATTCTCATTACATCTTCTATTATGGAAATACAGTACAAGGTAGCCAGCATAAATGTATGTTGGTCTGTGTGGGTTGTAGGGGTTTGTTGCTGACATCTGGTAAGTTTTCATCTCATGTGCAATCATCTGAAGTGGCTCTGGCCTCAAGATAACAGAGACAAAGGCACACAGATACTGTACTGTATACGACCTACTTCATGGCTGTGTGCAAATGTCTGTGTGCGTACCTGTTTGTGCGTAGGATCGCTGCCTAGGATGAGTAAGTGTCTTCAAAGTTATTTTCTTTAGACATTTGGAATAATTTAGAGGACTTTTACACACGCATGCACACACACTTTTACACAAGAGCTCTAGTCTTTACCAGCATGTCACTGACAAACTCCAGTATCACAAAACACATATATCCACACACACACGCGTGCGCACACACACACTTCACGCCCCATGATCCTTTGCTATGCTGACTGTGCTCTTGTCTCCTTTAAGGTCTGGCACACCTGATGATTGGCGACCAAGGTATGGCCTCCTCTTTCCTCACTTCCTGTTGTCCTCTGCTATCCCATCATCCCCCCCTCTTCTCACTCCCACACTCACAACTCCCTGTATCCCTCCCCCACTTCATCACCACCTGGCGCGGGAGGAAGTTGTCTCTCTAGGCACTGAACTAAGGTCAGTTTTTTTCAGTAACTGAGATTTCTTTTAAACGGTTCCATTTGGTCTCATTAAACAATTCAGCTTTGATTTAAACTGAAATGGATGACTTGGGCATTTCCACAATTAAATAATAATAAACTAAATTTAGCCTTAAAGATTGCTTTCTGGTTTGATTTTTGAATAGGGAAGTAAGCCTGAGAGAAACTTCTGTTGTGATCTATGTTATTGTCATGATGCTAGATTAGATTTGGCAGAGCTCCACATCATGGAAATGGAGCTAAGGGCTGACTGACCGACTGACTCCATGGATGGTTTGAACTGGTCTTTACTCCTCCACCCCATTTCATTTTCTCTCATCTGTATGTAAGAGTTTGATTGAGGGGATTGGAGCATTGAGTGCCTGTGTGTGTGTGTGTGTGTGTGTGTGTGTGTGGGCATGATGTATACATACCGTGTGTGTGCATGTGTGCTTTGACATATGGGTTTGAATCAATGACTGGCAGTTTTCACAGGACCATCCACATTCATCCTGTGGCTTTTCATCAGCTTCCAGCATGCCTTGCTCTGTCGCTGCTGGTCCTCACATGGGCTCCTGCTCACACATTGGCGAGCACATGTGATTCTGAACAGATGTTCTTGTGTATGAAAGCAATGCTGTTATACTTCAACCCCTGAGTTATCCAGTGATTTTGAACACAGCCCAAAAACAAGTGCCACTGCTCTGCCTTTGGAAAATTGTTCTCTGATGAACAAATCTCACAATACCACCTCTCTCTTCTTGCCCTCTTTCTCCTTTTTCCTCCTTTATTCCTGCCCTCTCTCTCACTGTTTGGGACACCACCCTCTGTGAAATTAGGAAAACTCAGAGGTACCACACCTGATTTTTTTCATGTGTATGGCTAATGGGCTGTTCTGGATGGTTTTGACGTTGAATGTATCGACAGGTTCTTGTATGTATGGGAATGCAGACCTTTAGAGCTGTTTGCCCTCAAGTTCTTATTGTTGGTTGCCATTAAAGGTTGGCATTAAATTGGAATGTTTTATTTTTGGTAAGGTAAGCTGTTGATGCATGTGTGTGCGAGACTGCTCATACTTGCGTGTGCGTGCATGCGTGCAAATGAATAGGAGCTCCGGCCTATGGTGCTTTTGAAAATCTCAAGGTAGGTGCTGCTGGATCGGTCAGCTCTGCATGACGCTGATGAATACACTGATTGACCCACATGAAGACAGGCCTGACCGTGACAGAGCTATTGTGCTCTTTGATTGGATGAGAGAGGACATGATGACGGCTGTCTCCCATTGTGACAGGGCTGCCGTGTATTCAGTGTAATGTGCTATTTAATGAAATGTTCATCCAGGCTAGTGGATAGAAATATCCTGAATAGAGCCCAAATGATGTCTTCAACAATCTATCACAATGAGACATCTCTATTCTGACAAGTATATTTCTATCTGAGCATTTTTGCTATGTTTTGATTGCTAAGTAAGCTCATATGCTAGAGTTTCTGCTTTAAAATGTCTGCCATGAATCATCCAGGTGGCAGTGAAAATTTAATTGCTTCATCTGGCTTATGCTCAGCATTCTAAATCACCTACTTAAGGACTGACATGTATTAACATATGTT
Source organism: Pempheris klunzingeri (assembly GCF_042242105.1). Taxonomy (NCBI): domain Eukaryota; kingdom Metazoa; phylum Chordata; class Actinopteri; order Acropomatiformes; family Pempheridae; genus Pempheris; species Pempheris klunzingeri. The sequence goes on along the minus strand of NC_092031.1, from coordinate 6,969,970 downwards.
TCCTGCAGTATTACACAATGTATTCAGTGTATTTGTGTATAGTGGATGCCCTCACTATTACGGATGTTTGGATTGTGATAGGCTGAAAGTAGAACTGTGGCTGATTTTCTTTCTTTTATTTTTTTAAAAACCTTTGAAGTCTCTTTCAGAAACTGTACACATGAAAAAGCTGTGCGCATGTGTGTGTGTGTGTGTGTGTGCTTGCGCGAGTGTGTTTTGCTCTGCATACTGAGATGTAAAGGCTGTCAAATGGTGCAGACGAAGCCTAGCTTAGGTTAGCTCAGCGTAAAGAGGCTTTTTGAGGAGCCCGCAAAGCTGAAATGAGTTTCTTTGAGGGGGCGGATTGGCTGTGGGGAGGGGTGTCTTAGAAAGATATATAGTATGTGTGTCTGCTTGTGTGTGTGTCCGTGCTGGAGAAATTGAGAAAAAGTGACTGTGCCTGTGAAAGAAGAGCTAAAGGAATGAATGATAGAGGAAGCAGAGAGAGAAAGAGGAGGCGAGGGAGAGATAAAGTGAGTCGTCTTCTCTGCTGTGATGTAGAGCAACTGCCTGTATCTGCAAAGGGACAGCGGTGCTCCTGTCTGCCCTCCCAGCCCAGTCATTCTCCAAGGGACATCAGCCCTGATGGGGAGCCCTGGACCTTTCCCCTCCTCCATAAAACACAGCTATCATTCTCCCTGGAAACGATACCCACAGATCACTAATCACTTTGAGTGGGTGAAAATGCACGAATTGTGGAGGGAAGAAAGAAAAGAGGGAGCCAAATTGGATTTTCATAAGTATCGAGCAGCCAAAGGAAGAGGGGGAAATGGATTTTTTTTCATTTTTTGAAAAGTATTGAGCAGCAATAATCTGGATGGAAAATGTGCTTATAGCCAAGTAGCAGATTTTGCCCTTTCTCTTCTCTCTGTCTGGCCAAGAATAGACCGTGAAGGGTTGCGGGTGAATGAGTGATTGTAGGTTCTGAATAGGATTGAGGAGTGGCTCTTGGATGTAATTGGCAGCGATGTTCGTTTATGATATTCTATTTTATTTTTATTTTTAGCTTTCAGTGAGGTTGTGTTGGTTAAGGTTAATAATGATCGTTTGTCTACATGTTCAAGTGTTTTCGATATCAATCCAACAATCTGTGCACGGCATAAACAAGTGGTCAGCCTTGCTTGAAGTGACCTTTACACACGCGCTTACGTGAACGGACGGACAAGCAGGCACGCTCACACACTCACACACAATAACCTTTAGAGAGTGCCCGCTGAGTAGGTGAGTGAGTGTGTGTTCAGTGTAAATATGCATGAGTAAGGCTGCCTGCACATATTCTTCACGGTCAGTGGATGAACGCAGGAGAGAGAACGAGGTTCGCGTGTCCGTATGTGTGTGTGTGTGTGTGTGTGTGTGTGTGTGTGTGTGTGTGTGCGTGTGTCTTGTGTGAGTGCATGGGTGCGTGTTGAGGGGAGGTGGATTGTGAGTCATCTCTTGTGACTCATAAAGCGTCGGCAATCAAAGCGGCTCATTTTAACACATTGTCTTATGGCAAAAACACACAGATGGACGCACACTCCACTCAGCTACACACACACATGTTCACTGTCACACTCTCTGGATTTCTCTTAAAATCGTCTCTTTTGTTTCTGTTCCTCCACCTCTCACGCTGTCTCCCGGACATACACATGTGCCTGTTTTTCTCACAAAAACACACACACACACGCAGAGGATGAGTTTCGTGCTGACTCCACCATATGTGGGGTTGGGAGTGGTAGCAGACGCCAAGATGAGAGGAACCAGTCAGTACCAGCAAAGTACAGCATGTCTCCTACCTCTTATTCATCATCATCTAACAGTCCTAATAATAAATCCCACAAGCACTGACTATTCAATAAAATACAGGCTCGGAACTAAATTTAAAAAAACATATATTGGTTAATTATACCTTTAATTTCTCAACTTTTCTTGAGAAATTATGTTTTATGAATGATAAATGATATTACATGATAAGTTACTTACAAAAATGCCAAATATTCACTGATTGTAGCTTCTTAAATGCTCTTTTATGTATATGTATATCATTTAGGGGTACAACTAACAACTAATTATTGAAAAATCTGCTGATTAATTTCTTGATCAGTCAGTCAAGTCCAGTCAAAAACAAAACCCAGATATTCAGTTTACAATCATGTATGATGGTAATTTGAAGTCACCTCCGCAGGTCACCTGTAACCCGTGATGGGTATTTTTCTCTCCATTCTGATAATTCATAGACAAAACAATTAATCATTGAATTGACAAAATTATCAACAGATAGTGACAGTGAAAGTAATTATTACTTGCTGTCCTTCTAGAAAGCAATAAAGGAAGCTGCTTTATGCTCATGCCTGTACTTAATCATGCCTGTGTATCATTAAGAGAATTTTTCCTTTGTACAATTTTACTGTTTTAAAATCCCCCAAATATTTTGATTGCATTTGTGAAATTTCTGCCCCTCCTCGTAAAATCTGAAAAGTAATCTAAGCTTTGAAGTAAACATTGTAATGTACTGTATATTTGTCAATAAAAGATATTTGACAGACACACATTAGCCACTAGTTGTAATGTTTGCATAGTTTAGCAAGACGGACAAGTGAGCAGTACCCAACTCGAGGTGAGAGAAAGCCTCTTGGTGTTAAGTGGCAAGTATCTGGTGATTGGCTGCCTGCCCGACTGATTGGCATGAATTTGGCTCCTGATGGCCACATCTTGAGCTGTGAAAAAAAAACCCAGAACTGTTAAAACTAAGTTGTGTCTGCTCCGGTCATCAGCAGTGATAACATAATTGCAAAAAAGTTTTTATCACAAAATGCCCAGTTTTTTCAGATATGCCCTCTCCACTAATGGGACTAATTCTGCCTCTGTTCTCCGCTCCAAACACCCAGTATAGTACTGTACTACAACACTCATTAATGCTTAACACCCATGCAGTTCTTCTAATGAAAATCACAGCACCACAAACAGAGCTCTACCCCCACATTATCAGGGAGACGCACAGTTTCAGAATTCACCCTGGGAAATGTGTTGCAATCCCACTAGTAAATGTATACATTTATTGGTAATTGTATGCAATTACCATCCCGTTAGCAAGTGCACGCATTAACATTTTTGCACATTCACTGCAACGCTAATAGGGAACACACAAAGCCAATGCACCCTGTAATCACCCAAATAAAGACATCAAACGGACTTCCCATTTACAGAGGATGAAGGGGAACGATAGAGCGGAGGCTGGCTACAAACGTGTAAGGGAGGGCGGGAGGAGGGGTGGGCGGGATAGGGTAAAGGAGTGTAGAAAAGTGATGGAGAGGAAAGATAGGAGCACATTCAGAAAGTGGGGGAAAAAGGGTTGGAAAGAAAAGGTCGGAGACGCAGTGGGAGACAGGAAGCAAGATAAGACTGCAGCGTTTCTCAGCAGGGGCGCTGAATCTCTCCTTGGGCTCCCCGACTTGACACAGTCTCACATCAGCCAGGATGGTATTCATCAGTGATGCAGATACCTCATCCAACACCAATGCACACACAAACACACACCCAGAGACACATACAGACACACATACGCATATACCCTTTTTAGGAAGAAAGAGAAGGAAACAGGCTAGTCGGTGTTCCAATTGTCTCTTACCTGTTCTAGCAATTTCCATTGTGTCTGTGTGGGTGCTGAGGGTAGTGGCCCAATTGGCGATTCACTCCAGTACCCCATCTGGCATTTGAAGTTCATTTCTTTGCTGTTTGCCAAAACAAGAACAAGCACATGAGCAAGCGTACACACACTCACTCACAGGCATTGCATACCTACACACAAACACTCATTTATTTCTGGTACTTGTCTGGCATAACTACAACAACTGAAATAGCCACGCCATTCATTAAAAAGCCATTACATTACCTTTATGAAAAGAGGCCTTCATGCGCTTGTTATTTGTTAACAACCTGCTGTAAGGGGTTTCATTAGGTGTGTGTGTTTCTGTGACACTGCAGTATGTGTGTGGATCCACATTCATGCAAATCTGAGCCTCGCCATTTGTCTCTGTGCGTATATTTAACTTCATTGTTTCATATCAGTTCGGCTGCCTGTTTGCACAAATGCACATTTTTTCAGTGTGTGTGCTTGTTATTGTGCTACAGTCTTCTCTGTGCACATGTGCCATGATTTATGTGTGCTCGTGTACACGCCTGTGTGTGTGTGTGTGTGTGTGTGTCTAACACAGATGAAACTGACTCTGATCTTATCCAGCTTAAGACAAATACACTGTTCTGCCTGCAGACATTGTCATGGAAACAAGCCAGTTTCCCTGGGTACCAGAGAGAAGGCCAAACTGAAGCTACAGACAGAGAGAGAGAGAGAGAGAGAGAGATGAGCACAGATAACCGAAACAAATAGGGAAGTAAAAGGCTGAACATAATGGCAGGAAGTGAGCTGTACATTGTCTTTTCTATAACATATAATCAAGTTATGTTCTATTTGTGCGTCAAGGAAATTCACTTTGAGCTTTACTTGAAAAAGATCAGACCATATCTGCTAAAAAACAATCTTAATATGTATAAACAAACTCTGACATGTTTTACTATTTTAAGATTAACGTGTGGATAATGGTTATGATTATTCAATTAGTGCTGCAATGATTGGTCGATAACTAAATCGACAGAAAACGTACTATCTTGACAATCGATTAGTCCCTTGAGTCATTTTTCCAAACAAAATCCCCAAAATTGGATCCAGCATCTTAGAAGTGAGATGCTTTTTTCATTTTCTTAACATTAGAATAAATTACATATCTTTGGGTTTTGTCAGGCAAGTCATTTGGTGATATCACCAATTTTCTGTGTTTGAGGCAAATCACTTAATTAAGAAAATAGCTCGCAGATTAATAGATTATGATAATAGTCGAAGGTGACATAAAATAGTGAAGAATAACCATCACAGTCCAATGAGACATCAACAGAAAGATATTCACTTTACAGTGATAAAACCAAGCATCTGTGCTTGATGACTTACTTAATCATTTATCAAGCAAAAAAAAATCAAGCAATTATCAAAATTGGTGATAAGTTGCTGACAATTAACTAATTGATTAATTGTTTCTGAGCTCATTTTACCTTTGGGCCACTAACACCTATGTCAGAACATTTCTAAAACTGTATATCTTGTGTTTGGAATGAATGCCTTCAATTTAACAACAACAGCAACAACAAAAAGGAATAAGAGCTCAACGTTGCAGACCACCAATCTGTCACTTGTGTCCTGACAGTAATATCCTCCTCCACAGTATTGCTCCCTTGGCAGTGATGCGATAGCCCAATCGGTTTCAAAGCCAGATGCTGTATATCACTGAACAGAGATGGAAACGGCAGTCGTAGCCTTTAGTGAACTTGTCTGTATGAATTTTCACACTTTAACTTAATATAGAGACTATGCATATGTTAGCATACATTTACATACATTTCCTACACTGGTCATCTATCTGTATACTGTATGAGTGCATAGTTAATCCACCTGTCTGTTATTAAGGAGGGATGCCTTCATGCAGGATGTTTGAGTTTATGCTGTGTGTGTGTGTGTGTGTATGTGTGGGTGTGTGTGCATTTGCGTGTGTGGACAGTCTGAGAAGAGCTGATAGCAGAACTGCATGGTGGGCTAAAAATGAGGTGCAGGGGAATTGCAGTGTGCTATCTCCAGAATGACAGGGCTGCCATGATTGAGGCTTGCTACACTAGGATTTAGATATACCAGCATTTTTCTCTTTTTCGTTCTCTCTAGCCATCCGTCCCTCCCTCTCTGCCACTCCCTTTCCTTGTCTCTCTTTCTACCCCTCTACCTCTTTCTCTCTTCTCTTCCATTTTGTTACCCATCTCAGTGAGCCCCTACGTCTCCCCTCTTTATTCCTTCGTCTTTCAAATTCCCCCTATGCATCTTTTCCTTTTTCTCTACCCTGCATCTTTTCCGCCCTGCTCCCTCTATCAGGTGCTGTATAATGTAGGCTCCCCTGATGTGCTCCCAGCCTCCATCCGCCATTTTGATTCAGTACAGCTGTCCATGATAATGTACTGTTCACTCAATCACTCTTTCTCTCTCTTGCCCTCCTTCCCCATCTCTCTTCCTGTCCCCCTCTCTCTCTCTCTCTCTCTCTCTCTCTCTCTCTCCCTGAAACACACATGCACAAACGCACATATTTGCCGTAGCCTCCGTAACACAGGGTTGCCATGGAAATGACAAATTAGTGTGTGAGATGTTGAGGAGGAGACCCATGAGAAGAGACAAAGCCATATGAGACACACACACACTCACTCGCCATATGCGCACAAACACACAAAGAAATCCAAGTGATGTGTGTTTGATCGTAGGAGGGGCGGTACAGTTGCAGCTGGTCCCAGCAGCAGCAACAATCAGATCAGTTATTCACTCTCTCCCTCGCTCCAGCATCCCCACAGACTGCTTTATTCATTAGAGCAGTAGTTTAATGATAGCCTTCAAAGTTTAATGTCAATCACCCTCCATCTTTACATTTCCGCATATTCCCACTCCGCCTATACACAGTTAATCATTTCCTCCTTCTTCCCTGTACTAGTTTCTTTTATATTTTCAACACATTCTCCTCCCTCCTTTCATGTTTCCCTGCTGCCCTCTCCTTTCTTCCTTTCCTTTTAGTAACTTCATTTAATCAGATAGTCTCAGTGACATCAAGCTCTGTTTTTCAAGGGAGAGCTGAGAAAAACAGCTGTGACTAACAGTCCAAAATCATTCATTCAAAAGATATTGAACTTAAGATGACACGAAACAGAGAAGAGCAGCAAAGCCTCATATTCCAGGAGCTTGAGTCAACAGATGTTTGGCACTTTTACTTGGGAAATGACTCAAATGATTAGTTGATCATTAAGGAGGCCAATTCATGTCCTGACCAATTATGCATCAATTAATCGACTAATCATTCCAGCACTACAGTCGGACCTGACATACAACCATGCAACTACTGGATCACAGTTAAAGAAAATTGAGATATAACAATTCAAACAACCCACAAACAAGTGAAAACAAGAGATCTGATTAAGCCTCAAAATCTCCAAAACAAAGGTTTTTTTTAGTGGTAAAGATCTGTGATCTGTAGTGAAGATCTGTTTCAAGAAACAGCTACAGTACAAAAGTCATGAAAACCATCAGACAATAAAGCTTTAAAATTACATAACCCACTGTGAGAGATTCCTTTTTCTTTTCTTTTACTTAGTGCTTTTATCAAATTGCGTAGTGCCATTAAGCTCAAGGTCTCTTTTGCAAACCAGACCTGAGAGCAATGAAAAACATTTACAGTCATACTATACATACAACCAACCCCACAGAAACTTTAGTTTAACAACTAATAGAAAGAAAATTACAAGTCATCTACAACATAAGATCTTAAAAGTCTCCAAAGGAAATTGAATATTTTAGCTTGGGAGATTCACAGTCTTTTCCCCTGCTTTCCTTTTCTTTTCTCTTTCCTTTCATTTGCATTTTCTTCCCTCTTTCTCTGTATTCCTTCATCCTCCTGCTCGCTTGCTTTGATCGACAGTGCTCTCCACAGGATGAAGTGTGACATGTGGTGTGTATGTCAGTGTCTGTCTCACTGTTTACTCTGAGCTAATACTGACTCACTCCATTAATCTGAGCTACAACAAATCCACTCCAACCTGCCCACTTGAGAGCGTGCGGGCTTCTGCACGTGTGCGTGTGTTTGTGTGTGTGTGTGTGTGTTTTAGGCGTGTCTGCACAATGAACACATTCATTCATGACACGTGTACTTCATTGTGTTTGTGTCACCCAATATGCATTTTCCCACCTGATTTGTGTGTGTGTGTACGCCTGTTGTTGTTGCGGGCCAGAGGTTTCGCAGATCGATGCAGAGATGCTTTATGTGCTCCTGTCTGGTCTAATGACATGTCTGTAAATTAGTAACAGAATGGTGGAGCACCACGCTGAAACCTAATGGCACCTCTGTAAATTACCGCTAGAATGCTGCTGGACGGCTGCGTGTGTTCTCATTGTGAACAACTTGGCTCTCCCCCTTACTCTGCCACCTCATCTACATTTGTCTACATGTCTGCTGGTGTGCATTTGTGTGATTGTGTTAGCATTTGTGACTGTTCTGTCTGTGTGTGTGTGTGTGTGTGTGTGTGTGCTTGTGTGTGTGTGTGTTTTTGTGTGTGCCTCCCTCCTCCTTGCTCTCGCTCCTCTCAGTAAAGACTAGCCTGAGGCCCTGAGTTGGTAATAGCTTTTCTGACAGCAATACACCAATATTTACAGAGACCAGCACCCACCCACACCCCCACACATTTCATGCACACATAAAAACCATATACTTGTCCACACACACACAGGCACATTCACATGCTTCAACACAAGTTGGCCAATTTTTTTTTCTTTTTGAGGCGTACTCACACACATGCACACACAACAAGTCTTAATTAACATGCTGGGAGGGAATGACACACTTAGGGGAAGTCACATGCATGCTGGCAAGCAACTTGTTGTTTCTCACTCATATATTGGCATTCACACTTGGGTTTTTTTCATGCAACAGAGGCAAAGAAAGACAATTTGCCACAATTGCTCTTTGAATTGTGATATATTCTCACTTTTTCTCTCTCATTATTCTGTCTGTGTTATATTCACTCAAGTGCGGCCGATTCCATTTCAACACACTTCTCTCTGCTTCTCACTACCTTAATAACCTATTACACTTCAGTCTATTCATTACATGGCAATCCCTCCCCTCCCCCCGCTCTTCTCCAGCGGTCCAAAGTGTCTGTCTTGCTCCAGCCTGACCTAGTGTGTGCTAAATTCCCCTCTGTTCTCCTCATTATCATGAACTACAAGTTGGTGGTTGTGCCAGAGGCTCCACAGAGCAGAGAAAAAGAGGCCAACAAGATGTGCGGAGAGGAATGGTGGCGTGAAGCTTGAAGGGAGGTGTGAGAGATATAGGGATGGTGGTGAGGAGACCGCTAAAGTGGATGCGGAGGAAGGGTGATGCTTTGGGGGGATGGGTGTGAAGGAGACAGATAATGTCACCCCTGCTTGCAGCACAATAGTATGATCATTCTTTTGCACGCAGATGTGTGTGTAGGTGTACATATTTGTACCTCTGCTGGCTTGCGTATATGGCTGTGCACTTCTGTATGAGTGGGTGTGAGAGAGTAGATAAAAGAGTGTGAGCTTAAGGATGATGGATTGCAAAACCTTGGTCTAGTGTCCTTGGGGGTCACTGAAGGTGTGCAAGGTAAGTCGCCATTGGCTGTCTGCTTGTTATTCTGAATTCTAATTGGCCAATCCTGCCTGCTTTGGCTGCCATGACGCTTAGACGCTGCTGTTCTCCATCTTCATCCTCAGTTTTTGCCATCCCTCTCTATACCCTAACCTAACCTCTACGGCAACTGCATATACTTACGCAGACACATGCATTCCAGCATTTGATGAACATCACGAAATAAGCCATGTTGTCAAACAAGACCACATCACTTCAGACTGCCAGCACAGCTGTTCTCTCAAAAGAGAGGATGGCAGGTTTCATAACGAGTTTGGAATGCTACAGACTCACGACTGTCTCTCTCGCATCCACACTGTTTAATCTCCAACCCACATGAGTGATCAAAGCTTGTTTACACACCACTCCATGGTACGATTAGAGGTATGGAAGGAAGTGTTTCTTCCAAGTGCTGGCATCAGTGAGGCTTTGCTTGACAGTAACAACATTTTCAGCATCTTAAACAATATGTTTTGTACAGCACATCCAAATCAAATTTAACCAGGCCCAGCAGAGCTTTGTTTTACTCGGCTGGCTCTGATGAACACCCACCATTTTATCATCTTTGAGCATATTGTGAAGAGCAGTGTGGGAAGACGCTACATAGCTCGGATATTGTACTAATCATCGTGATAATGTTGAACAAGAGTATAATGGCTCCACACTTTGTTCTTCCTCCTCCTTCTTCCTCTTCCACCTCTCCCTTTCCATCTCAGCTCGTGAGGAGTACGTTGCCACCTTCAAGGGCTCTGAGTACTTCTGCTATGACCTGTCGCCCAATCCCATCCAGTCAAGCAGCGATGAAATCACGCTCTCCTTCAAGACGCTGCAGCGCAACGGCCTGATGCTGCACACCGGCAAGTCAGCAGACTACGTCAACCTGGCACTGAAGAACGGTGCCGTGTCGCTTGTCATCAACCTCGGCTCCGGGGCTTTCGAGGCCTTGGTGGAGCCCGTCAACGGCAAGTTCAACGACAACGCCTGGCACGACGTCAAGGTCACCCGCAACCTGAGACAGGTAACCAGACTGCAGGGGACGGAAGAGTGAGGGACCAAGCAAAGAGGAGAGGAGATGTAAATTAGTTACGATGGTGATAAGCCTTGAAGAAGAAAGATTTGAACAGTCATTGGCAGGGACAAAACAATGGCAAGTGGTAGATTATGGAATAAATAGCATGTGATGAAATAATTAGCCTTCCTAGAATTAATTTACAACAATTCTATTAATCTTCTAAATTGTTCATCGAGCAAAAATATCAAACATTTGCTTACTTCAAATATGAGGATTTGCTGCACTTCTTTGCCTTTTATCATTGTAAATTGAATATCTTTGGGCTTTGGACTGTGGCTCAGACCAAGCAAGAATTTTGAAGACATCAGCTTTTGTTTCTGGCAAACTGTGATGGGCATTTTTGACTTTTTCTCACATTTTATAAACTAAATGATCAATTTGTTTATTTGAGAATTAATTAACAGATTAAAGAAAAATGATTGTTAGTTGCAGCGTTGATTTTAAATTCCCTGTTAAATACTTTCAGTGTGCATTTGACTTTGGTGAACCACAGTGACTGCTGCAGATGTTTCAGGGGCAGTGGGCAGCAGAAAAGACTATAGTCCGCAGCAAGAAACTAATCAATGTAGACGCTACGGTCAGTGGCCTACTGCAGTGATGCTGTGGTAGGAAGAAAATACCTGAGGTTTTGGTCTTAGTTTACAGTGGGTTAACCACCAGACCAGCACTGCTTTCAGCTCTAGGTGAGTGCTTTTTCAATTGTGTGTGTGTGTGTGTATGTGTGAGTGAATGAATGAGAGAGATTGTGAATTAGAGAACACTGAGGGTCACTAGCACTCAGGTGCTTGTATCCCACCTTTGCCCTGCCTCTACCGTTTGCCTGTTTGTACTACTAACTTGACAACTAACTTTACTAACCTGCTAGTAAAACTAACCACCATCCATGGAATGATTCATTCTACTAACCTAACCTGTGCCCTTCTCCTAGCGAAACCACTCCAACCAATCTACTAACCTCACCAGAGGCCTTCTAGCTTTCCTTTTTTGTTCCCGAAGTTGTTCTGTTCACAGTTTTTTGCTTTCCTTTCTCCCCCTCTCCTACAAAGCACTCAGGCATTGGACACGCTATGGTAAACAAACTCCATTGTTCGGTAGATATCATTCTAATTGTTTCTTAGTTTGGGTTTGCCCCGTGTCTATTTCCTTTTGAACCATAGACATCAAAACTAAACCAATAAAAGGATAAATGCGGTTGGTAATCTTTTACGCTTAAAAAGTACCCGTCCCCCCTTCCTTGCCAACCACTTTTTTTCTTTAAGTCCTTCCCCCCCTTTCTCTACAGTTTTTTCACCCCATCACTCTGTGACTGACATGTAGGCGTGTACTGATTGGCTCATCCCTCACCTGCACGCAAATGGCGAGCCCCCCCCTCCCCCCCTTCCTGCATGGCGTGACTCAGAAACCCTTCCCCTCTCTGATTGGTCTGTAAAATGGATAGAGAGGTCCCTCCTTCCCCTCTTTTTTTCTTTTGATTTTTCGTCCTCCACTCTGCCAATGCATGTTCTCCATGGTGCCTCTGATTCATCCTGTCTTCTATTGTTGTTGTTTTTCTATTGTGTCCTCTTTGCTAGTGGTTGCATGCTGAGAGAGGAACAGACTGCATGTGTATATAAATATATATATGTACGTGTGTATGTGTGGAATGAGCCGTAACCCATCTAACACCTGTGCGTGTGTGTACATCAATATGTGTGTGTTCGTCCATGTGTCATGTCATTCAGACTCGCTGATCTAACAAACCCCCCCAGACCACAAACTAACTAACTAACACCATCATCACAACTCACCCTAACACACAAAAACATAACATCATTGCAACTACTAACAGCATTGAATTCATCAACCCTAACCTCAGTAACCCAACACAGCTTGGCCTGACACGAGTAACACCACTGTGGCTGCCAGCAGTGCAACAACTAACAACTACTAACAAGTAAATAGTACTAACACTAACAGCACGAAGAAGCCTGTGGAGACTTTACTAACACCTGCCTGGCTGGGCAAGTTTGCCTGGCAATAATAAGCATCATCAGTGATAGAGAACATACTGTAGTGGCAAAGTAGAGGATTCACAACATTTATGGGCAGTTGAACATGATAAGTAATGTATTGCAGAATATTAGGGTGATAACATACCACTAACTGTGACTTACATTTGACAGGGTTGACAAACAGTGCAAGCTAAAAGCCTCTTTACAGGCTATTATACAGCAGAATGGGCTGGTTAAATCAGCATCAGTGGCACCTTCGGTGGAGCATTAAGAAGAGCCACTGTTAGTATATTATGAAGTCAATCAAATTGCATCTTTTACTTTAAAGATAACACAGCTTTGAGTCTGTGGCAGAGATATAAGGAGGAGAAGTTTTAATATAATGTGTTTAATGTGTTTATGCTATTTAGTTGTCAGTTCAGTTGTCGGGGCAGTGATAGACTAACAGATTGAAGTCTGGGTGTGGAGAGTCACATCCACCAATGGTGGCCCTTAAGCTTTGGTATCAGTTAATCTTGATTTATCATACACGAGATCTAGTTTTCATTCTGTACAATAGACTGTTGACAGGCAGACCACATAGTTTGCTTCCAGTTAGGGTGTACAAGTGGTAGATGGGGCTACACAGTGTGTTACTGTGTGGGGTATATGGCAACATAATGTGAGATACCAGCAAGGCAAGAGGCAGCACTACTCAATCACAGTACACAGTTAGCACTGATTCTTCAACACCAAATCAAAGTCCCAACAGTGCAACTAGCCAATTCCCTAAACCAATCAGGCCTTCTCCCCACCAGAATGCATACACATTGGTTACCAGAGTACCGGGGGCTAATTTGGCTGGTCAGCGCCTAGCTAGCGCTTAGCGCTGCCTTTGGTGTGAGTATATAGCGTGTCCTTTCCCTGTGCTTTGTTGTGTAGGTGACCATCTCTGTGGACGGCATCCTGACCACCACGGGCTACACCCAGGAGGACTACACCATGCTGGGCTCTGACGACTTCTTCTACGTGGGAGGGAGCCCCAGCACCGCTGACCTTCCCGGTTCTCCAGTCAGCAATAACTTCATGGGCTGTCTCAAAGAGGTGGGATGCTGGCATGATGCATGAGCTGTATTTGTGTATACCCACACAAAGAAAGCACAATACGCAGTGGGTTGAAAAAAATAGGATGATATTAATACGATTAGTTTTCCAGTATTAATATACATACTTACTGCGTTATTGGAAATGTTTAAGAAAAATCTAAAATAGTCAGACTGCTTTGTATCAGACAAAATGCTGCCGACATGTAAAACATCTTCAATAACCTGTTGTTAGCTTTTAACTCCAATTTGCTCTGAATTATTGATTTAGACAGAATTTAGACTGAATCAGCTACTCATATAATCTACATACGATCATTTCTGCATTATATAATTTCACTGAAAGACGATGGATGATAATATTTAATTATTGCCTAGTTCGTACACTAATGCTGCACAGACTTCCGCACACTCTCAGGTTTTGAGAAACAGATATTCTTCTTCTCTCACTTTTTTTCATTCTCTCCTCCTACCTTTCCTTTCTGTCATGCATCACGCAAACATTTTACACACATTATCTTATAAAGCACACACACAGAAATGCTTCCACTTGGCAGACTCACACAAACAGTCCCAGACACACACACACCCTCCCCAGCATCAGAGAGAATCAGTGATGAGTGTCGTTGAGGGAGTAGATACAGCACTAAGCACTAACATGCTAATTAGCTACGCCACAGAGACGCTCCATCCATCCGCTGTGCTTGAAATGGGCCACAACACTGCAACAACAAAAACTCATATGACACACTGATGGAAACACTAACACACTTACATATACACATAAACAGAATATTATCATGTATACACAGGTGTGTGCATGTGCATACATGTGCACCCAGACACACTTACTAAAATAGTCAAACACAAAATGCTGTAAACATACATATGCATACACAGCACTTAACACAACAACTTTCAAATACATCCTCATACCCCTTATACACACACCATGTCTGAATCTGACTTTCATTCACACAGACTCACACAGAGGCATAAACAAACAACCAAACAAGCCGACAGATGATGTGCCAAACAGAGAGCTATCTGTATCAGTGGTGAATGCGCTCTGTGTTGCTTCATTAAGACTGATGGTGTTTAAACGAGGCTGCCGCTGTCAAAGTGAACCCTCCACTGGCACATTTACATATTTAATACGATGATATGATAATCCATGTGAGCAAATTAAGATGTATGCAGTGAATCACGCGCATGAACGATCACGGCTGTAACAATTTTGTGCATTTCATGCGGGCACCCTCCTCCACATGCTCACACCCACACGCAAACACCATTTTGCACACTTGCAGCACTTAAATTCGAGAATCACCCTCATTGCCCTACGCACAGACACGAAGGCGCATAACATACAAAAAACGAAAAAGAGAGGTGAAAAGCCAATGCAGAGGAGGAATTTTCTGATGTGCTGAGTTGCTTACAGGTCATAGAAGGAGGTCTGGATTAATAAAGCAGAGCCTGTGTGTGCTCGTCGCTCTCGACATCAAAATGCTCAGCACAGGCACACTCTTTACACTCATGCTGCTCATTCAGAGAGCGTACTGTGTCAGGGAAAGGAAAGAGAGAAACAGAAAAGGGAAGAAGAGAACGTAAAACCGATCATGCAAGTGGCAGGGACAAATGGGAGTTATCAAAAGATGCAGCTGGAGTGGGTTGCTCGTCTTAAGGTTGTCACTTTCATATAAAAATTCCAAAACACTTGAAAAAAAAAGTTTCCTAGGTTGAAAGATTAATGAAAGGCTGGTCATATTAGTGTCCCCTGTTTATCTCTGCAACATTCTCTTGTTTTTGTGACTTCTGAAAAGGTTAATCAAAGCATGTCTTATTCTTTTTGCTAATTACTGTGAAGCACTAAGGTTAAATAAAGAAGAATTACAATAGTCCAATTCTATGCTGCATCAGAAGTATTTGAAAGGAGAGGGTGCATCTATTGACCAAAAGTGAAGAAAAAGGCTTCTTTTTAGCTGATCCAAAGGTGAAATAATGTTTAATTCTCATCTCTTTATTTGCGTTCCCTGAAGGTGGTGTACAAGAACAATGATGTACGGTTGGAGCTGTCTAGACTGGCTAAACAGGGAGACCCAAAGATGAAGGTATGCACCTTGAACAGCATGCAACACATTATCGTCTTACACACAGAACACAGACATCGTTTTTGTACCACAACCTCCTGTCAAGCCCTGCAAGGCTTACAATGTGTGAATTTTAAGTAAAAGGGATTATATTTTTGAGAGGAAGCCACATGCTTTTGTCTTTTAGTCAGTTCACAACCAGGAGTACCTGGCTTTATTTCAGTCCCAGACTACAAAGGAACCATATTGGTCTTCAAAGTCACTGGACATCTGTATAACAACCCATTTTTTAATGCTGAAACCCCTAAAAATGTATTTTCGTTCTACATTCCCCAGGTGAGTGGGGTGGTGTCCTTTAAGTGCGAGAGTGTGGCCACGCTGGACCCCGTGACCTTTGACACCCCAGAGTCTTTCGTGGCTCTGAGCAAGTGGACAGCGAAGAAGGCAGGATCGATCTCGTTTGATTTCAGGACCACAGAACCAAACGGGCTGATGCTTTTCAGTCATGGCAAACCCCGACAGCAGCAACGCAAAGACCCACGTACGCCTCCTACAGTCAAGGTGAAAATGGGATATACATTTTAAAATTTTTAAACAGAAAAGCAGAGACTGCTGGCCTACAGCCATGCTAGCGGCTCTGTTAGACTGTATTGCTAAATGGGGACGGAACTGATAACAATGCTAACAATGCTAATGTTTATCAGGTATAATATTTTCCTTGTTCATGATCTTAGTTAAGTGTGTTTGCAAGATTACATTTTCCTAATTAACACTAAACACATTGCACAGAGGCTGGTGGGAATGTCATGTTTTGTCATGAATAATATATTTAACAAATTAAAATTTGTCCATCCAATAAGGCAAAAATTCCAACCACATGATGTCACCAGAGAAAAAGCTATTGGACCACCAAAATCATTAGGATACATTATGTGGTAGTAGGAAATAATCTGTACAAAATTTAATAGCAGTTAAATAACATCGCTAATGTTGAATTTGGGTATTGAAAGCAAAACCTAAAATATGATTTTTTTTTTAGAAGTGGTTTCACTCTGTGCACTGCAAGATGGCCACCAGAAATTATGCCTTTAATCACTTTCTGCTACTCTGAAAACTTGTTACTGAAATCAGGACTCTAAGGAGTCTAGAAATCCCCTTTCCACACAAGTCCAAGACCTGTGTAGTTTCCAAAAAACGTATAGCTTTACTTATCTATACTAATCTCCACTAATATTGAATGACACTGCACAAAGAGCCTGATTATAAACCGTTAGACTGGAGCCCAATCACCTTATTGTAACTTGCAGCCATAATTTGCATTTTTATTGCTACCCATCAATGTCCCTGCTTTTCACAGAATACTGATGCTGTGTGTGTTTGACTTACAGGTGGATTTTTTTGCCATTGAGATGCTGGATGGGCACCTGTACCTGCTGCTGGACATGGGCTCAGGAACCACCAAGACCAAGGCCATCGATAGAAAGGTCAATGACGGAGAATGGTATCATGTGGACTTCCAGAGGGATGGGCGCTCAGGTACACTCACAGCTCTCTCAACTCTGATGCTAACCTTGACTGCAGAGGTTGATAAGGAGGAGGTGGAGGATAATGAGTAGGAGAGATTGTACTTCAACATTTTATAGTAAGCTCCAGCCGTGAAAGGCTATTTTCCATCTGCTGTCTGTTTTTAATTCAAAGTGAGGTTATTGAATATGATTTTAAGGTTGCTATTTAGAACATTTTTGATATAGTCAATATACAGTCAGTATACAAAAGCACTGTCAAATTTATTGTAATATGCTGGTACAATTACCATAACACTCAACACTGACTATGATTAAAATTGGTTGCCTCTTCCTCATACTACTGGCAGCATTGTAGCAAGTAATGGCCACACTTGCTATTAACCCCATGCTTCATGTGAATAGATACGCGCTTACAACATACTTACAACAACTACTACAACTACTTAAAACATACTTGAACAATGCTTTTTGTTGTCTCTCACAAATGCTACACTCTTGTCTTATATGTATTCTTTGAACACAAGCCAAATGATCATATACACAGTGCCAGGATTTTTTATAAAGTTATAGTTTGCATGTCAGTGTTAATTACTAGTCTAGAAGCCCACAGTGGGGGCTGCCAATCTTCTCAGTAGGGGGGTTTGTTTGTTTACTGTAACTGCACTAATGCCTAAAAATAAATATATGAATTATTTATTGGTGACAAAATGTTGGACATAGCACTTTAAGACTTTAAATGCACAAACTGATGACTATGGCAGTGGTGTGCAGTTTTGGATTTTCAGTTCTTCTGATTAAAGCGGCGATAAATGGTGGTGGTGATGATGAGGAGGTGGAGGAGGACAAAGACGGGGATGAATGACAATGATAAAGATGATGATGATAGTCACAGTGGTGGTAGTGGTGATGATGACAGCGATGATTGCAATGAGGATGTTCACACTGAAGGTCATAACGATTACTGAGGTTGTTTTGATGTAAATCCAGGAACCATCTCGGTGAACAGTGTAAGAACAGCATACACGGCCCCGGGAGACAGTGAGATCCTGGACCTGGATGACACTTTGTACCTCGGAGGGCTACCTGAGGACCGTGCTGGTCTCATCTTCCCTACAGAGGTATGTGTGTTGATGTTATGTGACATGTGCCAGCAACTGTCTTGATAATTTGATTGAAGTTAAAGTGGATCAGATGGGTTCCTCACTGAATTTAAAAGCAGTTTTGGACAATAATATGACCATTATCTTTGAAAATAGACAGAAATGTACCTTTACGAACTCGGTTCTCTTCACTCTTCATCACCAACGAAGTTGAAGTAATTTTTCAAGCATAAATGCTCAAAAGCTGATAGTCCCATGTTTCTAAATCTGAGAATTTGCTGTTTGTCTGGATCTTACTAACCTGATGCGTCAGATGGTTTGTTACACAGAACCATCTGGGAAGTTGTCCGTAGAAACTGTTTTTCAAGGGGCAGGCACGTCCAAAAAAAAAGAAATACTTGGCAGGTGATTGGATGAACCATCTGTTTATCACCGTCCACAGGCCATCTTCAACCAATCAGATCAACGAAACGTAGTTAAAACTCTTTCCGAAGCCAGTTGGGACAAGTGTCGTTCTTTGCTCTTTTTTTTCAATGAAATAATACTCTCCAGTTTAAATATAACTGATGCTTTATCAGATTGTGTGCTAACCACTTAATGTCCCACTATTGTTGTTTACGAACAAACATTTGCTTCTCACTGTTGTCACGCCTAAACCCCACCCTTAGGCTACTCTGATTGGTCATTGTGGTTCAGTCACAAGCACATAACATGGAGCCTGCTAAGATGCATATTCGTAAGATCGTGATCCAGCCACCTCGCAAGGTTATTATCTTACATGAATGAAACAATCCATATAGGGTTTTTAGTTAAAGTTGGTGTTAAACAAATTTTAACTTGATCTAGTAAGTAATATTAAGAATGATTCAGTAACACAAAAATGGCTTTACTCACAAAGCCAAAAAACAACCAGCAGTTCTAGTTTTCAACTTTTCCTTTAATTTAAGCACAATTTAAATTTGTCTTTAGATGGGGGGGTGTCAATGGGGTCAATTCTGTCCAGAGAAACTACTCAACACTGGTGACCTGTTCCTCAGGTGTGGACGGCTCTGTTGAACTACGGCTATGTGGGCTGCATCAGAGACCTGTTTGTGGATGGGCAGAGCAAAGACATCCGGCGGCTGGCAGAGGCCCAGAGGGCAGTGGGTGTGAAGCCCTCGTGCTCGAGAGAGCCACCCAAACAGTGCCTGTCCAACCCTTGCCAGCACAACGGCATCTGCAGGGAGGGATGGAATCGCTACGTCTGCGACTGCTCAGGGACGGGATACCTGGGACGCTCCTGTGAGAGAGGTGAGAATGACGTGATGGGAGCATGAGAATAAGACTTCAACTGGACTTTTGGCAGCCTGTATAGTAGTTGGCATAAATGCAAAAGTCACATTTTCACAATAGAGATGAGTAAGCTGGCTAATTACAGTCGCTTAACAGCATCAGTTAATGAAAAATTAATAATATGTCATGCAAAATACAGTCATACTGACAGCTTTGTCATCTGCGTTTTGGCTTGAGAACATTGAGTAATGCCAAAGGGATGAGTGACAGAAGACAGATGGTAGAGTCTGAAGTTATAAAGTCAGAAATAACTCCCATCAGCTGCTGAAAATATATTATGATCATCAGTCATATTGGGCAGTAAAACTTCATTATACCTTTAAGTCATGCGTTTTCCTTTAAAAGGCTCATCGTAACAGATTGCATGAGCTTGATAGCACTTTTTCTGGCTTTCGCTAAAAAGATACCCTCATAAAGATTTATCGCTGATAAAACTGTGGCTAAACTATTCAAATGAAAAAGGCTTGCAAATTGAGTTTAGGTAAGTTTACCCTCCTGTGCATCTCAAGAGATGGGAATAGGAAGGTGAAAATAAAAGGAGAATGGCAGGTAGAAAGTAGAAATTGGAGGAGATAGAAACTAAGGGTGAAATGAGCCTGTTTGCTCAACAATGGAAAATAATAATAGTGCAGCTTTTCTATCTTTGGCTTTATCTTTTTTATTCAAAAAATGTTGTGCCTGGAAGTGAGAGTTGTAAGATAGAAGCAGGGAAAGGAGAGGATCAAATAAGGGTGAAAGAGAAGAGGTGGGAGGAAGCAGAGCTGCAGACAGGACTATTGGACTGCCATGGATGTAGAGACTGGGAATCGATGGGAGAGGAAGTGTGCAGAAAGCAGGGAGCAGGAGCTGTGACAGCGGAGGGTGGAAGCACCAGGCTGGAACCGCCATATGACAGCAGGTGAGGAGATGGGTAGGAATGGGAGACGAGAGTATCTGACTGAGAGAGAGTTATGAGAAAAGGTATGAATTCAGGCCGAGAGAGAAATGGAAAGTCGGAAAGATTGGCAGAGGGACTGATACAGGCCTGTTGAAAGAGGCGAGATGGAGTCAGACAAGGAGAAGAGAAGAAATGTTGTTTGTGCCACAACTGCTGAAGCATTTCAAGTGATGATGGTACTATCATCTAACAGGAGATATAGACACACTCATACATGCACACACTTTCTGAAAGGCGTTGATATGAAAATGTTTTATTTCGGAGGACAAACATCCGCAGTCTATGTTTATCATAGCAATGTACCCCCTCTCTCTCTGTCTCTCTCCGTCTCTCCCTAAGCTCTGTCTTCCTTCCCTCTATATCTTACTTCATCCCTCTCTGTGTGCACTGAGGGGTCACTAACTGGTGGTTCAGTGGATTAAAGGAAGCACAGATGGAGAAGCAGATGGAGAGAGTGATTGGCCATGTTTACGCCTTCTACCTGCAGTTTCTCCCTCCCTTTTTTTCCCTCCCTCATTCTCTCACTCTCTCCTTTGTTCCCCCTCTCTCTTCTTTAATGAACAAAGATGGTCGTCACGCTGTGGCTCTGAGATGAATTTTTATTTTGTAAAGAGTGGTCACACACATATTTCTAGCGACACATTTGCACAGTCCTTAACACATTTGCCGTTCTTTCCTCCTGCTCGCTTGCTGCTCTTCACACTAATGGGTTATATTTTTTCTTGCTCTTTCTCTACGGAAGCTCATTCCTGCCGGAGCAATAAAAACACTTATGATGAGTCAAAATTATGAGAAAGAAAGTCAAAATTACGAGATAATAAGTCAGCCAGTCCAAAGGATGAGCTAATAAATTAAAATGATCAGACAATAAGTCAAAAATATGTGTTTTTACATAAAAGCTATGAGACGCTGAAACCGAAAATTATTTTAAAAAAAACATAAAATTTGCAAAATAATAAGTGAAAATGAGAAATAAGACGAGATGAGATGTGAACATTAAAACATCAGTCATACTTCGGATGCTTCAAGTCAGAATTAGTAGATGCTAAATAAAGATTTATCTTCTTCTTTCAATACTCGTTCTGTTTGTATGGTGCATCTGGTGTGTGTCTACCGACGTCAAATGATGCAACGGTGTGCGTTGTTCTGTTTTTTTGCTTTCCTGACATAAACGGGCTCTCATAGTTCTTTCTCACCAACCCTTCCTCCTCTGTTTGCCTGGTAGTGAATCAGGTGCTGCAGTGAGGAAAATTTAGTCAGCTGTCTCCCTTATCAGAATTGTGCGCACGTGTGTGTGTGTGTGTGTGTGTGTGTGTGTGTGTGTGTGTGTGTGTGTGTGTGTGTGTGTGTGTGTGTGTGTGTTCAAGTGTGCTTAGACATGTGTATGTGTGGCTGTTAGTTATGTTATCTGTGATATAACAGACCAACCATCTCCTTTTTTCCTCAAGTTAATGAGGGTTCATTTGCATTTTAGCCACGAGCTTTTCTCCTTTTCCCCCCGCTCCTTTCTCTCTGTCTTGCTCTGTCCCTATTTTCTCTCCCCTTGCTCTCACTTTACTAAACCCTCCTCTGTTCACACTTAAATTCACTCACTTATTCTGACATGCACTCACACACACACTCACTCTCACACACACACACACACACACACACACACACACACACATACACACACTATCTCTCTCTTTCCCTCCTTCTCAGCTCATCAGTATTCATGAGGCCTCCCTCTCTTCCTGTTCTCTTGTTTTTGCCTTGGCTCCAATCGTCTCCCACGGAAACAGGGAGAGCGAAAGGGAGAGAGAAGGAGGAGGAATGGAATGGAGAGATATAAGAAGAGGGGAAGAAAAAAAAGAGAGAGAGAGATAAAGGCACAGCGACACGGAGAGTGTGTTTAGCTGTGTATGTAATTGGCCAATAAAAAACAGGGTCCTCGGAGGTAAACAGTTTAGCGGTCGGGGATTGGCCCCAGCAGGTAGCAGGGAGAGAAGATTATGAATATGTAAATGAGTATGCAAAAGACATTAAAGCGGGATCACCTGAGCTTGTTACATTATGACTCCAGGGTCTGGGATGTCAGCAGCGGTGGCTAACACACTCACCACCATGCATTCTGATTTAACCGGATAACAGGGCCAGCCAACCAGCTGCGGCTATTTTTACATCCTCTTTTGTGAGGGAGTGATGATGAATTAAGGGTGGAACGTGATGGGGTAATTTTGTGGGAAGCAGGTTTTGAGTTTCAACATGACGTGGCGGGGGAACAAGGGAGTGCATCCACGCTGCTACACACTTCGTCATGTTTAAATCTGATTCACTCAACGTCAAAATGCCTTTGTCTCATCCCACCTCATGTGTTTTGTCCCTGTCAATCTTTTCTCTCTTTTTTAAATGTTTATTCTTCTGTTTCCACCCACGTCACTCTCCTCCACCATCATCTCCGTCTTCTCACTTCTTCCCTTCCTCTCTCATTCGTTCCCTGTCTCTCTCTCTCTTTGCGTCTTTTACAGATGCGACTATCCTGTCGTACGACGGCAGTAAGTTTATGAAGGTGCAGCTGCCTGTGGCAATGCACACCGAGGCGGAGGACGTCTCGCTGCGCTTTCGCTCCCAGCGGGCCTATGGCGTTCTCATGGCAACCACATCTCGCAACTCCGCAGACACCCTTCGTCTGGAGCTGGATGGGGGCCGTGTCCGACTCACTGTCAACCTAGGTACACACATGCACACAAACATGAGGACTCAAACGTTATTTTAATTACCTGTCAGGGGAATGCAGCTGATACTGGCCTCTTGGCTATTTCTTGCATAGGAATGTCATTAAATGTTGATTAATAATACATTTCCCTAGAAAGTGAACTCTTCCTGATAATTTTGATAATGTGCTGCTCTGTTTGTACTCAGTACAATCAAGACATGGGTTTCACAGGTTTTGGCAGATCCTTTTCAGCATTTTGATTAACTTCATGGTTCACACACATTTTTGAATACACATTCACACACACACAAACATAAACATTGGAAGGCTAGTGGTTTTGTTTGGGTTTTTTTTGCATTGAACAGAGGGTCAAGCCTCAAGCTGCATTCTCTGCTCACTCCCAGTGGACCTGTGCATCCCTAACACCTTCAACAATCAACACAAAGACTCACAGAATGTGCAATCACACTCAAACAGGAAACTCCACACATAACTGCAGGAAAAGCACATCCCCCTTCCCATCAGTTCACAGCTAAACACAGCACACTCACATGCTAACACACACATAGACTAACTGAGGGGTGCATGTGTTGGTCTCTGGTTGTCTGCAGCCGCGTCTTCTGTGGTTGACGCCACACGACACACCAAGGCATCATGGGTAAAAAAAAAAAAAAAAGAAGTAAATGTAATAATGGGGCTGAATCTTCCGACCATTTGTGAAGATTTGTGCTCTGGATGGGCGACAAAAATTATGGGATGTGTTCGATGTCATCAGACAAACTGACACACATGGCCCATCTCAGTCTCCTTGTGTTTTTTATTGGTGACTGAAACTGTCGCTCAGGCCAGAGCAGCCAATGAGCACACTGCTCATGCTGGGACACACCGCTCTCCTTAACATGTAAAGATCCACCAATCTTGATCCATATTTTATTGGCTAAGTCACAGAAATAGCATTTTACTACACACTGTTGTAAGAAAATACACGGTCCAGCTTGAGGTCCTGTGACAAAGGAGAGTGTGTGTTTTCTCAGCAGTGTGTGTGCGTGTTTGTGCATATGAGTGCAGGGTGTGTCGATGTGTGCGTCCCCAGGGCGTGGAGAGTATGTGTATGTGTGCAGCATTAACCCTCTGCTCTGCTCTCCCTCCAGACTGTATCAGGATAAACTGTACAGCCAGTAAGTGATCCTCCATCTCACCTAACCCCTCCCCCTTCCTCTTCCTCCTCAGTATGTGTGTGTGTGTGTGTGTGTGTGTGTGTGTGTGTGTGTGCACGCAGTAGTGTGTGTGTCTGTCTTAATGTGTCTGACTATTTTTCACTCTCTCTGTCTTGTCAGTCCATCTGCTCGTAATCCCTTATTCGACATATCTTCGTACGGTGTGTCTGTGTGCATATATGTGTGTATGAGTGAGCGTTGGACAGGGGAGGTGCACATATGTTTGTGTCTGTGTGTTCTGCTACACCACAGGAGTGGTGCGATTTTTGCTGAGGGCCAGGGTTTTCCAGGTCGGCCATTTTAGCAAAGAAGGAGAGACGGAAGAGAGGACAGTGGGGGTTGAAGGGAGGAAGGAGGAAAGAAAGAGAAGAAGAAGGACAAAGTATGAGGTGGTCAGGTAAAATTAGGTGTGAGGCAAAGAGTGGTTACTGGTGGATGAATGGAGCTCAGAGCTGCAGGGTAATTACTTCTCCTTCATGCCGCAGACAAAAGACGTGTTATCCCTCTGTTTCTCTTGGTCGTACCTTCATCCTGATGTCTGTCTGTTTGCTTTCTTTGTTTGCTTGGTGTTTCTCTCTTAACTGTACATGAGGGATTTTTGGGTAGTGTTTCATTCAGTGCGTGATTGTGTGTGTGTGTGTGTGTTTGTGTGAGCGCCTGTGCATTATGCATTCTTTTCATTGCTTGTGTGTGTTTTCTGGGTGTGTTTCCTGTGTGAAAGTGAATGTTTCTGTTCATCCTGCTGTGAGTGGAGCTGAATCCCTGATGAAGTTTAATTCCCTCACGTGGAGTTTCTCTCTGTCACGACCACAGAGAAAGCGTGAGAGAGAGAGAGAGAGAGACAAATTCTCTGTGACGGCAAAGAGGTGGTGAAATGGACGACTGCAGTTGCCATAGAAACCCTACTAGCCACACAGCACTGTTGCTATCCCGCATGCCTGTCGGCCAATTTTAGACCGGTTGTCTCAATGAACATTTCAGTAGGCAGCCACTTTTCTGGCGCACCGTGTGCATACAATAAATTATACATCCTATATTCAAGGGGGGAAGAAAAAATGTATTTAACAACCAGGCGCCACTGAAATAGTCCACTCAGCAGTCAAATAAAAGCATCGGCATGGAAGAGATTGAGGCTTACCCAGCAGAAAAGCCATTTGTTATTTGAAGCTAATGAAATATGAAACGCTTTTCGTCATTTTGTTTTCATTATCCTGCTGCTATAATCTCCAGTAGCTTATGTCATTTGATTAGAATTGTATTTCCATTGCAACAAACAGACCCTTTTGAATAGTCTCGCCTCGTTGTCTTTTGGTTTAACAGCACAGAGCGCAGACTGTCTGCTGACCGCCACAGCAATCGCTAGTGGCTCAACATTAAACCTAGCTCACCACGCTGCTGAACGCACTGTTAGCACTGACCTAAAATAGGTGCTTGTGTGTGTGTGTGTGTGTGTGTGTCTGTCTCTGTGTGTGACTGTGTGTTTATTGGTGTGTATTTTTGCCTCTCCCTGTTCCCAGGTTGACACAGATCACTGCCTCACTCTCACATCAGTCTGCTCAGTCTTTGAGTATTTGGTTACATATGCAAAAACACACACACACACTCATAACCTCACACATACATACACGTATTCTCTCCTTCACTCAGTGTTAGGCAGTGATCCATGGTAACAGGATGAGATGCTCATGCCCAGAGCACAGCTGAGTCTCCTCAGGGGAACCCTGTGTCCTCTCTGAACACACAACACACTCTTTTAGCTTTGCAAACACACTCACACATGTATTTCACTCTGCCATATCCCTTTTGATTGACTTCTCATATTTGTTTCATTATGTTTGCGTGTCAGTATGTCTCTCTCTTTCTTTACCTCTGCCTCTCTACCTGTGTGTGTGTGTGTGTGTGTGCCTGCCTGCGTGCCTCCATGAGTGATGTAGGCATGCTTGACATTTTCTGCAGCAGAATCCGTTCGGGTCAGTTTACTTCTCACCTCCCCCATCATTACCTCCTATAGGTCACCGTAAGCAGACTCACTCACACTCCTCAAACCAACAGGGCTTGGAGGAGGACGGAGCTCGTGTGTGTGTGTGTGTGTGTGTGTGTGTGTGTGTGTGTGTGTGTGTGTGTGTGTGTGTGTGTGTGTGTGTGTGTGTGTGTGTTGGAGGATGGTGGGCGTTGTGTTCAAGGTTGGTGGGGTGCTTGTGGAGAGTGGGTGGAAGGGGACACTGAGGTTTGGGGAACAGTCAATCTGTCAAATGTGTGCAGTCAACTATGTGAAGATATGAGCTGGTAGATGTGCAGAGAGAGACATCATGAGAGGACAGCTCAGCTTCTTTCATGCTGCTGCACATCAGCACCTTGGAGAGCTCTCTGATGCTCCACTGTGTGTCTAGTGCCACCATGAGGCGCGCCACAGTATTGCACTTTTGTGTGAAAATTAACAAAAAGATCCTGCTTGTAGACACAGGCTATATGTTATATTTGCGGGGGCGAGAGGGTTGTGGGGCAGTTTAACAGTCAAGGGGGTGCGAATGTGCTGTCTGTGTTTATGTGGGTAGTAGGTGGTCATCATGGCGGTGTGATCTGTCCACAGATGGATTGTTTCAGCGTGGGCCTGTTGTGACTCACAGTCTCCATCTTATGCACCCATGGCATCCATTTATGTTAATCTTTCTGTCTGTGTGTCACATCATCTGTCTCACTGGTGTATCGGCAAAGACACCTCTCTGTCTGTCTATGGAGAGAGTGTGTTGGTACGGAGGTGTTTGTCTCCCCGTGATATGTATGAGTCCTCCCTCCCTCTGCTATTCCTCTCCATTTCCTCACTTTCTGTCCTTAAATTTTAATTCAACCTGCCTGGTTTCTTCTTCTTCTTCTTCTTCTTCTCTTTCTGTCTCTGTCTCTGGATATCTATCTGCTGTCTCTTTCTATCTGTCTTTCTCCACCTCTCTGTGCATTATGTTAATGGTGCTCTGGGCTATGTGTAGGTAAAGGCCCAGAGACCATCTTTGCGGGGTCGGGCCTCAATGATAATCAGTGGCACACGGTGAGGGTAGTCCGGCGTGGCAAGGGCCTCAAACTCACAGTGGACGACCTGCAGCCTGTTGAAGGTAAACACGGCAGCATTACTTGCAGCCCTTTTAGCTTTCCACCATGAAATGACTGCCCACTACCCAGACTCTGAGTTTGTGTCTAGACATCTGCTTGTATTCTGTGAAAATGTTTCATATGTTACATTGCTGGTTGACTCCTTTTTTATTTATTTAATGCGATAAGACCAACATTGAGGGTTTTGATTTCTTTTTTTTAGAGAACATCTGTACCTGTGTAAGTGAAAATAATCATTCTAAATTATAATTGTTATAACTGTGCACCAGTACACTAGTATTTACATTAGTTATAGTGTTAGTAATAGAGTCGGTCACATCTATCTCTAGCAGTCTGTCACTGCTAGTTCAAGAGTTGAGATGAATATTAGAATTAGTATTAGTTTTAGTATTAAATAGTTCCACTTGAAACCCAACTTTCCATAGCCCTCACCTCTGAAGTTTACCCCCGCCACCAGGTCAGATGGCGGGCGACCACACCCAGCTGGAGTTTCACAATGTGGAGACGGGTATTGTGACGGAGAAACGCTTCATGCCTGCCGTGCCCTCCAACTTCATCGGCCACCTTCAGGGCCTGACGCTGAACGGCATGCCCTACATCGACCTGTGCAAGAACGGCGACATCGACTACTGCGAGCTCAACGCTGTTATTGGCTATAAGAGCATCGTAGCTGACCCTGTCACCTTCCGCTCTCGCTCCAGTTTCGTCACGCTGCCCACGCTGCAGGCCTACTACTCCATGCATCTCTTCATGCAGTTCAAGACAACGTCCCCTGACGGCCTTATTCTCTATAACAGGGGAGACGGCAATGACTTCATAGTGGTAGAGCTGGTTAAAGGGTGAGCTGAACAAAGCACAGTGTGTGGTCTTTGCATAACATGAGTAGTCACATTGCATTTAAAATCATGATAAATTGAATTCTAAATAAATAAAAGGAAATTAGTCATATACAGTATGAACATGTGTGTACACTATTATCTGTCTTGCAGAATTGCATGTGTATTTTCAGTTTTCCCATTTTAACTGGGATTTACAGTTAGCATTGTCCTTGATGAATATAAAAAGAGAAAATTTGTGACTGTGAGGCTGAAATATCAAACAAGAAAAATGCACAAGTCAAGCAGCTCTTTTTCTTTTCTTGTAATTACATTTCTACAAGACAGATTGTAATGCCCTGAAGTATATGACCCCGTGCTAGTTTTCATCATGGATACAGTTAATTTGCCTTTTCTCTCCTCATTCTCCTCTTGCTTTCCCTTCCTCCCTCTCCAGCTACCTACACTACATCTCTGATCTGGGCAACGGAGCACACCTCATCAAAGGCAACTCTAACAGTCCCCTTAATGACAACCACTGGCACAACGTGCACATATCCAGAGACACTAACAATCTCCACACAGTCAAAATTGACACCAAAGTCACCACGCAGACCACCATGGGCGCCAAGAACCTCGACTTAAAGGGTATGCCCAGAAATACAGGCAGTGATACCTAAGTTACAGTTGGTTGTAAAGGGGTGCATATACTTGTACAATATTTGTGCACATTATATTCACAAAACATACTTATAAACTGCTTTACAGGAGACTGATTTTGACAAAGTAGACAAAGACAAAGTATGAACATATACTGATTAGTTCAAGTTCACTTTCTTAAGGAGAGTTACATGAGAAGATTTATGCTACTTTCATATGCTGTAGCAATATGAAGCAACTTTAAAATCCACAGATTAACATGATACATGTCTTTGATCTGCACAAGAATCCAGATGTAAAAAGTGTTTTATGGGGGGTTATATGCCAGCCTATTTCTTGGACGGTGATCTTTAGAGGTGCTGGTAGGTGGATTTGGTTAACTGTGGGCAGAGACAAATCCAGGCTTTTTGTTTCAACTAGATAACCAATTTGAAGGGTGCGTAAAACTTGTGATGGACATTTTTCCCAATTTTTCAACCTTTTATGACCAAAAAAACAAAATTGAAAAATGAATGGCTAGACAAGTCAGTAATTAAAATCATTAGTTTAGACGCTGATACAGGCATTGTAATTGATTCATTAAGCTGCCATTCATTGTGTTGCTTCTCGTCAGGTGACCTGTACATCGGGGGCATCTCCAAAGAGATGTACCGAGACCTGCCTAAACTGGTCCACTCCCGCGAGGGATTCCAGGGTTGCCTAGCAACAGTTGATCTAAATGGCCGTCTCCCTGACCTTTTGGCTGATGCCTTGGCAACCATGGGACAAGTAGAGAGAGGATGTGAAGGTGAGGTGCAAACACAGAAAACACAACCGTAAATCTGTCCTCGTCCCATGTCCCTACTGCTTTTTTCTTTCAGTTTTCATTTAACTCATGCTCTCTGTTATTAGGATAACCCACTAACCCAGCTTTTGGTCTTTTAGATGTAAATTTTGCTCTCTTTCTTCTCATCTCCTCCTCAGTCGTTCTGCACATTGTGTTTTCTCTCTCTGTTCCACTCTTTCAGCAGTTCACAGGCATCTGTGTGCATTGACTAACCATCTAACTTAATTTGCTTGTTTGCTTTTTTGTTTGGCTGACAAAAGTTACATTGATGAAAGCTGACTTGCAAGGTATATCGCTTTGTGTGAGCATGTGAGACGTGTACGAGGGTGGAAAAATGTGTGTGTGTGTGAGTGCGTGTGTGCGCGCGTGTATGTGTGCGTGTGTTGAAACTACCCAGTGGTGTCCAGTGTTGTGTGGATCCCAGTGATCCAGAGTCAAAGGTCAGAGGTGACCTGTCCTCTCCTAGCCACCATAGTGACTTCATCACAGTAGTGACATCACCACCGCTTGACTTGAGTTGACCACAGATCCACCACCCGGGTTGCCAAGCAGCATGCTCTTTAATCCCCCCTACTGACTCCTAACCTAAACTTCAATACTCCATTTGTGAATCATTTCACACCCTTTCCTCCACGCCTCGAGTTAGAAGTGCAATGAGGGAGAACTAAGTTTGGAGCTTTGACTTTCTCCTCCTGTGTGGTTTTAGCACGAGGCAGGGAGAGAATGGTGACAGACTGCTGTAGAAAGAGTATTGAGATGAAGGCCTTTAAACATAAATCTGCCCTCTTATGTTTAACTCCCCCTCCTGCCCTTGCCCCACTCATCTAGCGTCACCACCTGCATGCTTTCCACATTTGGCTCTTTTCACCTAGTAACACAGATTCCAGTTTAGTTTCAGTTCAGTTTCTGTGTATAATCTAGCATCTTCTGGTAGTGTAAAACTTGTGAATGGGAGCCTCTCAACAATATTGTAGTCTCACAATGATTTTCTACTAATACTACTAATCATAACATCATTGCAGCACGACAGTCTACCCAGCCACTTGAAATTACAAAACCTTTCAAAGAAATGAAGTCTAAAGATAACCATACTGTACTGACATACTATTGTGAACACACTGGGCTCCAGACAAAATCAAAGGAAGTGCGTCTGTGTATCTTCTCCTAACTTTTGCACCGTCCCGCCCGGCCACGTCTCTTACTGCAGGTCCCAGTACTACGTGTCAAGAAGACTCCTGCTCGAATCAGGGAGTTTGTTTGCAGCAGTGGGAGGGCTTCACCTGTGACTGCAGTATGACTTCATATGCTGGGCCACTATGCAACGATGGTGAGTCTTTGCTGTTCATTGTCACTCTCAGACCTAGATGGATTACAGAACACTCCAGTTTTTTATAACGAAGACAGCTACCGTAAGAATGTAGAATGAGTTTATTTCAATATTTGAATACAAAAAAAATACAATAGATTTTATTGTAATAGTTTGTGTGATCCCTGGATACTTTTTAAATATCCATACACCAGTCTAACTTTAACCCTGGTCTAGCACTATGGGTCTTAAACTGATGCATAAGGAAGATTTTAAATACTGATTCACAACATTTCTGTGTGCATTTTATCAGAGCCACCACCTGAGGGCACTGTCATCTGTTGATTCTAAGGTGGCAGAAAAATACAACCTGCTCAATGACAAGTTTGCCCTGTTAATGTCCCATTTTCAAGCTTTTGACATTAAATTACTCTTAGCCGCCTTACAAGCTAGTTGATTATTTAGTCATCCTACAGTGAGTCAAACAATCGTATGCTCTTATTTGTATTAGTCAGCCTCCTGCAGTAATGCTGAGGAGTAGTTTGGGAAATACTGATTTTTCATCATGTTGGAGCAACAAGCAAAATGTGGAAGGCCAGTCAGCTGTGATATTTGGAGAGTTCTTTATTATATTTTTTCCAGTACGCCCCTTTTGTGTTAAAGTAGGGAACCTCTGATGATAGATAGCACTGTTTATAGCATATAGACGTTCTTGACCGTGATAAATTGTGTTATCTTTGTGGGCCAGCTGGGACCACTTATATCTTTGCCCGTGATGGTGGTGTGGTGGTATACACGTGGCCCCCTAATGAGCGTCCCAGCACCAGGGCAGACCGGCTCGCCCTTGGGTTCAGCACCCAACAGAAACACGCCATTCTGCTTCGGGTGGACAGCGCATCTGGCCTGGGAGATTACCTTCAGCTGCAGATAGTAAGTACACACCCTCATATTCAAGCACCAGGCCAAAGAAAACATTCATTTTCCTACTTATTAACCATATATTTTATTTTACATATTGCTTTTTTCATTGGGAAATTTATCTTAATCCAGTCAAGCTTCATTTATTTATTTCATTTAACCTTTATTTAACGTGTCACACTGCACTCACATGGCATCAAGTCTGTCCTACTTCTAAAAAGTGTCAACAGCCTGAGCCGACACTCGATGCACTCTCATCCCAATAAAGATTCAGAGTGAGCTATATGCCATGATTCACCACATCAAAACTCCAGCCCAGTGGTTGGCATTAATGCAAGCAAACATGAAAACGTTCACGTTTATGAAATGTTGTTTTATTTAACTACACAATTATGGCTGAAGCTGCAAAAATCTATTTTTCTTAATGAGATTGCTTAAAACAATGTTGCATATCTGATATAAAGTGAAAGAAATATTGAAAATGTACAAATATATTACAAAATGGCAGCATAGTGCTCGACCGATATAGCAATGGGAGGGGGATCAGATCACTTATTGGTTGAAAACCAATAAGTGATCTAGACTTCTCCTCTAACAGAGAAACACAGGCAGCTTCATAACAGCACAAATTGTTAGGCATTAAGCACCATAAACTAGAACCTGAAAACCACAAAAGAAATGATATCCCTGTCTTTTTAAAACAATTACATTCCTCATAAAGTATTTTCTTGTCTGTGCTCCTCATCCTCAGGACAAAGGCAACATTAGAGTAGTGTTTAATGTTGGCACTGATGACATCAACATTGAGGAGAGCTCCAAGTTTGTCAACGACGGGAAGTACCACATTGTACGGTTCACCCGCAGCGGAGGAAATGCAACCCTCCAACTGGACGACCTGCCGGTTATAGAGCGCTATCCCTCAGGTAGGCCCTGCCCCGCCCACATAAACCCGACCCAGTGACCCACCACAGCACTGCCTGTCCTGGGACAGAGCTAACTACACCTAAGTCCAAATCAACCCACTTCCTGATTGATGAATCACATCAGTGTTCCTATCAATGTTTATATTCAAACACTGACGTTGAGAAATATAATTGCAGCTTTGTTTTATGTTATTGTGTTTGAAATGAAAAATGTGTGATCTGATATGAAACATGACTTTTTAAACCATAAAATGAGATAGTTATTACAATAGCTTGTATACTAGCCAGGTATGTCATGTTAGGCCTGTTAAATAGTGTTAAAGGTAATTTATGAAAATATTCAATTCAGGTGTCAGTTGTTTTTCTCACCATAAAAGAAAATAATAACAGTTGGTGCATTTTGGACAAACAATAATTTAAAAACATGTCTTATTTTGAGTTAAATGTTTAACTAGAGAGAAAAAATAAGAAAAAGAAAAAAGTGTATTTTGTTGAACATACTCTTTGTTTTTATATTTGTTGGTTTTTATATTTAAAGTGGTAATCTTAGCTAGTAGTCTTTAACACAATGAGGTCCAGGCTTTAGTTAGCTGATAGCTAAAATGCTAAATGCTAGTTGTTGTGAGGTGTGTGTAAGAGTTCTTCCTGTATGTAACTCTAAACTCAGTCAGTCATATAGACAGTATGTGGCAGCTGTAACATTATTTCCCTGTGCTCTTGCAGATGTTAACCCCTGGAATGTCTCTTTAAATTAAACCCAATGAACAGAGAGTAAGAGTCCGCTCACTGGAAACATAGTGAATTCAGCTCTTCTTCTCTTAGCACATCAAGCTTACCTTAACGCAGTGACATGCTAACAATGAGCAGACCATTACTTTCTTTTCATTGCTGTTCTTTTTGTATCCAGCTCCTGTACCACGTTTGGATGTGCGTAATTACTACTGTGTTTTCATCTCTAAATTAAAGGCAACATTGATAACGAGCGCCTGGCCATCGCCAGACAGCGAATCCCCTATCGGCTCGGTCGAGTAGTTGACGATTGGCTACTCGACAAAGGTAAAAACCCTGATTAAAATTCCTTAAAACTTTGAGATTAAAAAATACAATTTGAAGACAGTTGAATATACTTTATTGTGCACCATCAACTAACATCTAAAAATCTAAATCCATAACTAAGTATTTAAAAGTTGGGCAGCTGTAGTGTGTAATACTGTGTAAACTGTAGTGCCTGTGAACGTATCTTGTTAGTGTGTATCTGATAATATCAGGTTAAAGGGACGATGGAGAGATTTAAATGTGAATAAATCAGAAAATAGAAAAGAAGTACTGATAAAAGATGCTTTATTAAGACTGGTAAATAATTGTGTTTATTATCAAATTGTAAACAATAAAGCATTTACTAAAGATTATATGTTGAAAAACAATTTTGTAATCAAATTAAAGTACATGCAAAGTATTGTGACATGTAAGAATTATGTAAATTTGAAATGACTAATAGAGCAATTTGAAAAAATGTAAAAGTTTTCCTCCTAAACTTCAGCAGAGCTCCTTAAATTAGCCTCTAGTCCCTTTAACAGTGAGCAGTGCTAGAGCTTATAACCTGTGCATGCTTCATAGGGCTGTTACAACAGTTCTCTAGATCTCTGTCTCTCTGTCTGCCTGTCTGTTGCTCCTTCAAATACAATGTCGTGCCGCACAGCCATCACCATAGCAACCATCTGTCAGCCCTGTCTTCTCAGGGCCCTCTGACTCCTCTCATCTGCTGCCTCTCCCTCCTCCTTCTGTTCTTTGCCTCTTCATCCTCCTCCTCGACTTCTCAGTCTCTTCACCTCCTCCCCCCCTCCCTTTCCCTCCTCTTCTTCTTCCTCCTCTTCTTTGTTTTCTCTTCTCACTCTTATCTCCCTCAGTCTCAGCCCTCTCCACGGTTCTCCACGGCTTCGATTTGCTCTGCCATGCTTAATCTATCCCATCCTCTCACCATGGCTTGGGGGTGGTGGATTGTGTAACACTCAAACACTCTTGTGTGTGTATGTATGCACGTATGTGACCACTGGTATGTATGTGTGTGTGACTGTATTTGCGTGTGTCTGTCTGCCTTCCTTCCTGGTTTGCCTCTGTGTGTTTGGTGCGTGTTTGTGCGCGCGTGCATGTGTGTCCATATAGGTCGCCAGCTGACCATCTTCAACAGCCAGACAACGGTGCGTGTTGGTGGCGGTGAGCGAGGCACAGGCATGTTCCAGGGCCAGCTGTCTGGCCTCTACTACAACGGCCTCCGCATACTCAACATGGCCGCTGAGGGCCACCCGCACATCAGAGTGGAGGGCAGTGCGCGGCTGGTTGGCGACATGCCATCCTCCTCCATCACCCCGCAGTCTAGCGCTGCAGCTGGAGGCAACCGCTCTGACTCCGCCCCCTCCATAAGTGACATCACAACCACCACGGCCACCAACAGGAAGCAGGGCGCCACACAGCAGGTTAGAATTGGATTTTTGTTTCCTGTGGTCATTCGTGCATGCAAACTAAATCCCTGCTGTGTGTGGTCATACAAAGGCTTACTTGTACATGTATGTGTGTCTTATCACACCACTGCCATCATCCCTTGGTGTGACAATGGGTAATTAGAAAGTGTTCATGTGCTTTGATAAGTTTCTTTTTAAACTCGGTAAGAGGATTAGCAATCACACAGCCCACTAATCAAGCACTAGAGGATATAAAGAAATGTCAGGAGGAGTGGGATTGTTGTAAACTCCTCTCAAGGCAAAGCCAGCCTATTTATGCTGCAAATTTTGTACACAAAGGCAATTCAAAGTGTTTTTACATAAGGCATTAAAAGAGAAAGCAGGGGACATTAAAAAGACAAATAAGATTCTTAAAAGAAATCAAAATTAAATAGAAGGTATTTCAGGATCAAGGTGGATAATTATGAATAGTCAAGATTCAGTCAAAGGCAGAGGAGAACATAAAAGTATACTTTCAGGCATTTTAGCCTTTGTTAGATAATACACAGTAGGCAGCTGACAGAAGATGAGGGGGTAACAGAGAGCGGTGATGATACCATGTGAGGCCACCAGGCCAACTAGTCTGATCTAGTTGTATATCATGTGTACGTTTACTCCAGCTAGCAGAGTGAACCAAAGAACCACTTTACAAATGTATAAAATGTACCTGAAAAGTCTTTTTATTATTGTAATGAGATGCAAGAACGCTTCATCTAACACAACCAAACAAACATCCTAAGAAACCACGCTACTATAAAATGAGTTTAACCTTTCTCTGATGTTGCTGTTGCTAATGCTGCAACACTTTTTTCTTATTTCTGATGGTGACTAATAGTACTTTATTAGCTCTGTATGTAACATCAGACTGACGCTTTATATATTTTTTCTGCTACAGCACATTCATTCATGAATGGATTAGATGGCAAATTTTTTCGACTAAGTGGTCCCTGCCCACTAAATTACAGGAGGAGAAATGTTAGTGTTAATGGAGGCTGTAATAGCTTTTCCATAATATGCGTCTAGTAAACTGATGCAAATGGGGCCCGACAATAGGAACACATAAGTGTTATTGAGGCGTATTTATAGTGGATGCAACTGCCGAGTCGATGCTTCTGTCAGAGGATACATTATCAGCAGGTACACCACAGTCTTTTGCTCTATCGTTCAGATCACTACTGAGATGTTGTCTTTGTAGGCGTCTGTGTGCGCTGCAGTCCTTCTGTGTTATAAAACTGTGCCTGCCTGTCTGCCTGCCGCACTGAGAAAGATTTTTTTTTTTTCCATTGATACAAGTTGCCATGGAGATAGTGAGCCCCACTACCCGCCGCTTGCTTTCTCACTCCCATCCAGACTCCCATAGAGATTAGCTCCTCTGTGTATAAACCGCCAGCTGTTTCAGACATAAATAATAGAACGCAGAGAGCTGTGAGCTGAGCCTCAGGCATCAATAATGGATATGAGAGATGGATGGATAGCGCTGCGAGTGACAGCATTGTCACAGGGGCTTGTTTTCACAATTCACGTCTTAATCTTTCCCCGTTCATGTGTATGTGTTTTAACCAAACTATTCCTGCTATTTTGATATGCTGATGTCATGCTAAATCTGGGGTGCAGAGTTGAGCGCTGAAGTCAATATAACTGTATGAGAACTAGGTCAGAACCACTATATGCTCAGTATGCTGCAGTGTGTGTGTCTGTGTGTTTGCTCGTCTGTGTAAGTGGAATCACTCCTGCTGGCCCTGAAACTTGTGCACGTTTGTGTGTGTGTGTGTGTGTGTGTGTGTTTGTCTCGTTTAAGGAGAATCTACAGCTTCTCCATTGAGTCTGCCTATTGTTGCCTGGCAACCAACCTGGCCTCAACCAGTGCACACATACAATGTAGAGATGAACAGAGAGCGCGTGCACACGCACACACACACACACAAACACTCAGGTGGGTTGAGAACAATAGGTTTGAATTGCAGCACATTGCATCAGAGGAGGGGCAATGAGAGATGTCTGCCAGAGGTGCTACGGGTCCAAGCAATTTATCGATTTCACACACACGCCCAAGTTTGGGTGCGTGATGGAGTGGATCTGTCCAAGTCGCCCCATGGGTTTACTCTTACCGTCGGTACTTTGTGCAGTAAGAACATGTTATGTTCTTCCTCCTGAAGTCCACAGTTTATTGAATTTTTTTTTTTGCATGTTGAAAAGTGGAAGGGATTAATAATGCATGACAGCTGAGCACCAGTGAGGCGAAGAGAGGGAGAGATTGTGTGAGAGTGTGTGTGCGTGTTTATGCTGGAGGCTGCTCTGAGTCACTGAGCTTGAGTTTAGTTTTGATGTTTGGTGTCTGTCTGTGGATGTGTGTGTGTGTGTGTGTGTGTATGTGTGTGTATGTGTGTACCTGTGTTTGATGGGAAGATTGATAGAAGAAACCTGAGGCTCAGAGCGGCGCCTGATTGGCTCTCAGGAGTCAGCTGACCCAGACACTTCCACAAGCCCTCTGAACATCAATCTCTCATTCGCTTCCATCCTCCTTCCCTGTCTGTTTTTTCTTGCTATTTTCTTTGGTCTCTTCACATCTTTCACATCTTTTTCTCCCTCTTGCCTTTTTTCTGCTCGCCATCCATCATCTGGAGATACTTTCTCCCTCCTCCCTAGCTCACTTTTCTCCTTTCCTTTCTTCTCACTCTCCTTTGCTCTCTCTCCCTCCATATCTTTCCATATTTACCAGTCACTCCCCCCCTCCTCTCCTCTCCTCTCCCTCCCTCCCTCTCTCTCCGTGGTTGAGCTCCAGTGATAGGCTGTTAATGCAGGCGGTGTATGAGTCTATCTCACCATCTGCAGTAGTGGAGCTAGCTTCTCTCGTCTCTCGTCAGGATCTATTCATCAGCCTACCAACTTCAGCCTGATTTGGTGTACGCCTGTGTGTCTGTGTAGATGTGTCTAAATAGAAATAGACTAATGGAGCATGCTTGGCTGTCATAGAGCTTGTGTATGTACATGTGTGTTTGATTTCCAGTTGTGAAAGTAGCAGACAAGCTGTTGAATCTTCTGCAAGAGTGTGTGAGGAGAGTGTGCAGCTACTATGTGTGAACTAGGCAGTCAGGGAGGCATGGACGGTCGTTGGCACTGTTCGGCTGCTCAGGTAGAGATTTTGCTCTTTCAGCATGCAGATATGCTTCTCTCGATGCTCTCTCACTTCCTTTCTCTTCTCTCCTGTGTCTCTTTTTTTCCCCCCACCTATCATTGTGCATCTGTGTCCATCATCATGTCAGCATGCTCTATTCATTGACTATGAAAAGATGGGGACAAAGAGGGAGGAACCGAAGGAGGGTGGTTGGAGGGGCGGAGGTTTCTTGGGAATATGTCTCTTTAGTACATCTCCAAACTTCTGTAGTTTATTGATGTGATTTAAGTTGTGTTTGGCATGTCTCCAGTTTTCCTCGTGTTCATTGTCCCCCATGTGATAGGTGGATCAATAGTCCAATTGACACCTTCCTGGCTGAATGGGCTGGTCAGCTGACAGGGAGATGTCACAGATCAGAGGAGGGGCCTTGTTAAATTTACTCATCTGCTTTTGTTTTAGCTGAAATCAGGATTCAAAACAGGTTCCTGTGGAGGGCGCATAGGTGTCCTTAGATCAATAATCAAGCATGGTGGTTCGACATTGATCGGTGACAGTCAGGGGTGATGTGTTTTCCTATTGGCTGATTGGCTCTTGTGCTATTTGGATCCTGGCAAAGGCACAGAGGTTTATTGAGTGGCTGGATTCCAGAGGCTAAGCTCACCCTAGCGGCATTTGACAGTCCAGTGGGCAGAACTGATTGGAAAGGCAGTGGAGGGAAGAGACAGAGTCAAGCATCAATAACCTATGTATGTTTCAGGCCAAACTAAACTACAAGTCAGACTTGTCAGGACCAACCACACCATGCAAGGCCAGTGCAGGCTTCCTTAGGTGATCTATGTTCTTACAAAGACAAGAAGGCAAGAAAATAGGGAAACCAAGAACAGAGAAAAGGCTTAATGAATTTCTCTATGCAGTACCGCCTGTAGGCTTCAGCTAAGACATCATCGAGTACTTAGGATTTTGATTTGGTTCAGATTCTGTTCAGGTCTGGTTGTAATCTGCCTCTAGAGCTCTTCTCTTTTATAGCTCTGCTGCTCTCCCCTCTCCGTTATTCTGTGGGTTCCTAACATCTACTGCAATGCATCACAATCCAATTTTAATTTGGTACTGGCACTGAACGCCCAGTGTGGTTAAAACACACACACACTCACACACACAACGTTCATATCTCTCATACCGAAGCGTCAAGGCGGGCGATGTTTAACAGTAGTTCATGAATATGCGGAGCACATTAGCACAGTGTTAAGTAAAGACCGCAGTACTTTGAAGTCCTCCTCCTATTCTGTCTTCTTTTCTCTCTTTCACCTCAATTGCCTTCTCCTAAAATCCATCCATTTCCATCCATCTGTCTCACTCCTTTCGTTCCCTTCCCTCCCCCCTCCTCACATTCTGGCTAGAACGGCAAATCAATGCACAGGTCCCCACTGAGGGTGCACACTCCTTTTTTTTTTCATTCCCTATCATTTTTAACAGCCTGAACTTAGAGTTACCATGGCAACAGGAGGAGCAGGGATGGAGAGGAAAAAGGGCTCCTTTTCCATAGAGAGGGAGCGAGGCACGGAGAAAGAACAGTTGATGAGATAGTAGTTGGTTGATGTAGGTTAGAGGTTCAATGTAAGTGGGTTATGAGCATGGTGCTTATGGAGAGGTGTTAAATTAAGGAGCTTTAAATGATCTATCAAGGGCTTAGTCAGAATATTTAATGAAGATATTGGTTTTAATCTTTTCCTTCACACTTCACACTGCGCATTCTCCAACACATGTGAGCACTTGCCAATATCAGATGGAGAGAGCAGAATGGGGGGAAGCAAGGAGGTGTGGAAGATAGAGAGGCCGTAGGAGAAAAAAGAGGGGGAGGGTCGAGAGAGTTGGAGATGATAATTGGCTGTCCCCTTGTGGTTTTAAACAGGATTCGGAGTTTCTCTCCTCCCTCCTCCTTTCTTCTTCTCTAGTTGGTACTCTAGTTTTGGCCGCCTGCCATTGCTGGGGGCCGTAAGAGGCAAAAGTGTTTGTGGCAAACTGGATAACGGGTGGGCGATGGATTGGTGCTCACACATGGAAGAAAATAAACAGAAGGGTTGTGGAGCGTTTGTGTCGTTATATGTGTGTTCACATTCCGACTTTTTCTGAATCCTCTCTCCGTAGTCGGCAGACGACCTGCTGGTGGCGTCAGCTGAGTGTCCCAGTGATGATGAAGACATTGACCCCTGCGATCCCAGTTCAGGTGAGACCCCTATAAATACACACATCAAACAGCCTTTTTGAGTTTTTGGTTTTTTCACACTCTGCACCGTCGTTTTTTTCTACCGCTTTGTAGTTCGCTACAATGAATTTTTCATTTCCACTTAGGTTCTGCCTCCAGGCATCACCTAACTCTCCATCTACTCCCTAATCTTCCTTCCTATCCCTTACTTCGCTCTCACCTCTCCCCGCACCCTCCCTTATCTCTTGTTATTCATCCATTCTCTTTATACCTTTTCTTTCCCTCTTCCCTCTCTCACCTCATCTCCATCCAGCGCAAAGAATTCACATGCAAATTATTCTACCAACAATCATTTTATATGGTGTCATATATCACTGCCCTAAAGTGTCATAAAGTGTCAAATGTATGTAATAAAAATTGATATAATGTGCACCTGTACTCTGGCCCTCCTCTCAACATGGTGTAATGTAATCTGTTTACACATTATGTGATAATATGGAAACAGCTTTGGCTCTAAGCTGCAGCCTTTCCTTGCCAGCGTGGAGAATTATGCAAAATACGTGTCAAATAATTCATGATGATGCATTGTATCTTCTTGCTGCAGCTCACCATCCATCACCTTGATATGTAATACAAATTAATAATGTATGCAGTTAAATGTGATGTAACATCGCATTCCTCCCCTCTCCGCTTACAGCCCGCCCTCCCCTCACAGAGGTGAAGGTGTTCCCAGGTCCGTCTGAGGTGGTGCGGGAGAGCAGCAGCACCACGGGCATGGTGGTGGGCATCGTGGCGGCCGCAGCACTCTGCATCCTCATCCTGCTCTATGCCATGTACAAGTACCGCAACCGCGACGAGGGCTCCTACCACGTGGACGAGAGCCGCAACTACATCAGCAACTCGGCCACGCAGCCCAACGGTAGCACCAAGGACAAGCCGCTGGGCATCGCCAAGATCTCCAAGAACAAGAAGAACAAAGACAAGGAGTATTACGTCTGAGGCAGAAGACGTCCGACACACAGACATATACGCATACACCTTTATATATAACGGTATATGTACATAAATAGATATATTCTCAAAAAAATACACACATACACACTGACATAGACATGCTGATGTTAATGTTTACTCTCCAATAATCACACCCGCACACATGCTGGCAAGCACAAACATATACACATTCAAGTACACACATCTACAAACATTTAAGCACAAACATACACTCACACACACGCACACACACAGACTGGCCCAAGGGCATGGACCCTTATTGTACAGTATTTACCAATGAGC
Organism: Pempheris klunzingeri; assembly: GCF_042242105.1. Classification (NCBI taxonomy): domain Eukaryota; kingdom Metazoa; phylum Chordata; class Actinopteri; order Acropomatiformes; family Pempheridae; genus Pempheris; species Pempheris klunzingeri. The sequence continues at coordinate 6,927,967 of NC_092031.1, read as the reverse complement.
AGAGCCTCTGAGAGAGGCTTGTTTTATGAACACAAACACCATTCCAAATGATTTAAAAAAACACCAGTTCAACTCCCAGTTAAGAACCATTTTGGGCCAGCCAGATAAAAAAGACCAGTCACTCCCCTGCCACGGTAGGACCTCTCCTGTTGGACTCAGAGAGGCCAAGGAAAACTTTAAGTGAAGCACATGGCAGACTGAGTGCGTTGAGCGAGAGGGCAGAGCACCAGAAAAAAGATGATGTAAAAGCACCAAGACAAGCACTAAGTGTCTCTTCCAAGCTTTTTGGCCTTCCTCCCTGTTAGCAGATGGGACTCGTACTGAGGATGCCGAAGAAACAAGCACACCGTCAGTCCAAGTCTAAACCCGAGCGACAGGACAGGAAATCAGGGTGTAGCCATAGAGTCGCTGAATTACAAGTGAATGGGCAGAGGCAGGGCTGGGGCCATTAATATAATGGATGTGCTGTGGTTGTTACGCTGCACAGCTGATGTTTTACGGCAGCCTGTAAATCACGAAGGTGGAATCAGCGGAAACCTGAGAGATATTTTCCTGGACAGGATACTTGAGACTTCAGATGCTACCTACAGACACCAGTCGGGCATGACTGTCGTGTCACACACACATACACACACACATCAAGCACACTAAAATATAAACAATCTACACATGCAGACATACACATACCTGCAATGCTAAAGAACCACCATATCTTCATAAGACTGAAGACTATACAAGAAGAAGATGGTGAAAATGACAAAGACCTTTATGATAATTGTTATGGCAATGATAATGATGAACATGAAGAACATTTGGGCAGTATAGACTCTTTGGGGAAGGGGAGGGGGGGGTCTTATTGCACGTGAATTATCTTACTCCGTGTGATTTATACCGCGTTGAAACTCCAGAGGTTACACCGTGACGCACCACCATCATAGACTTACCACCTTGGCTTCCTAAATACGCACTTCAAATGGTTTTCAGTGTGTGGGATTCAACAATGATTTAATCTCTGAATCGACTCTCAGTTCAAATCCTCATTGACAAAGTGTGACCATCTCGAGTGTGCTGCATGCCTGAGTCTCTGAGCTGTGCTGTGAAGTGGTGGCGTGTCCCACTAAGTCCACAGGTGGTAGGTTTGTTTGTCGGGGGACGAGGAGGAGGAGGAGAAGAAGGAGGAGGAGGAGGAGGAGGAGGAAGGGCGTTGTTGCAGGTTGCAATGTAACTCCAGCGCAACGCCTGGATGTGTGCGCCCACCACAGGCCGCGTCCTGTTTTCTAGCCTGTCTTATAGGCCACGCCCACTATACCTGCTCTAACCAACCACCTTTTATAGCAAAAACCAGCCGAGTAAAAGAATCAAAAACAGAACAAAGTAAATGTTACCATGTGTTGCTAATAGATAGAAAAGTCCAGTTCATGATGCCATTGGCTATATGACAACTTTAGTTGCTTTGATTTCATTGGCTCTCCCTTTTCTCTCTTTCTCTCTCCGTCCTTTTGTCTTCATTCTATTGGTTGACTGATTTATCAATACACATGATGTGACCAATAAAGAGCAGACAGATGGGTTTCCGATGGGCTACAGAATAATTATCTGTTTATGGACTTTTGCAGTGTCTGAACCCTCTACAGCTCAAGACTTGTAGCTCGATGATATATGAATACAAACAGTGCCATGACATGAACAAGCCCCTTCTAGTTCTTCCAAGCAATTTAATCAACCAGTCAGATGCATGCAAAATGACCAGGACAACAGAAGGACATTAAAAAGGATTGTGTGTGAGATTTTAAAGTATAATGTCAAAATTAACATATTCCCTTATTCTCTCCATCCTTAACTGGCCTTTTTGACCTCTCTTTCCTCCCCTCTCTTGTTTTCCTCTTGTTTAGTATGTTTCCCTCTCTGCCCTCCTGGGTCCTCCGTGTCTATCGCTTTCTTTTCCCTCTATCTCTGTTGTGTTGCCATCTGAAACAAAGGAGGTGTCTCAACCAATGGGATTCTACATCTAGGTGTTCATTAACCATGTTTATTTTCTATATGTACAATTTTTCTACAGTATTTACTTTTATTTTTATTGTTACGGTTCTTTGATGAACATAAAGTGGAAATTTATTATGAAAAATAGTTTTGAAGATTAACGAGTAAATAAAATATTACCCAAGTGAGCCTGGAGTGCGTTCGTGTGTTGGTTTTTGCTCCAATCTGCCCTGCAGATAGCAATACTGTGTTTATCTCATCGCCCACAACCATGAAAGCAGATCAGTGTCTGATTAAGACGAACAATTAGCAACCACATTGTGTTAGGATGCACAGAATCGTTGAACATTTTGGGAAGAACGCTGATTCTTGTCTGTTAGATTTATTAGCTTTGCTTAACATGAAGACTGGAAGCAGGAAAACAGCTAACCTGGATCTGTCAAAGCACCTCTGCTAATTAGCACGTTATATATCGTTTGTTTCAGCTGTGCAAAAACAGAAGTTTAAAAGTGACAATTTACAGGTAGTTATGTACCAGAGTACTCTTGGTAGGGAGCAGTAACTTCCTGGTTGCCTGGCAACTACTCAGAGCCAACAAATTCCATGTTAAACGATAAATTCTCATTTTTAACATTAATTCAATGCACTTAATTTAAAAAACACAATATAGTGTGTTTTATAGTGAGTTTTAGATTAATTGGTTTTTCACCTTTGGAGAGCTGCAACATTTAGTCATTTATTAAATCAATTAAGAATCAAGTTTAATAATTGCTTATTTGTTTAAGTAATTTGAAAAATGTTGGATTGTTTCCTGATTTTCCGAGAGCCGAGGTCATGACTTCACGTCCAGACTAGCCTCTGTTCCACTAAACTTAATGCAATCTCTCATTCAGCATTTCTTTCAGAAACATACGTTTGCTCCTGGAGTTTACTGTTAAGGTAAATCACATCCACTACCGCATTCACTATAAGAAATTGAAACCTTTGTGATTTTAATGAATTATTACTTTGTGAGTGCAGAAAAACTACAGCTCCTATGAAAATGTACAGATACTTACATCATTGTATCTTGATTTCATCCATGACATTTACTGAAAATCTCCTGTAAAGATATTTCTAATTTTTTATTTTAATCTAATCTCTGCTGCCAAAGAAACATATGAAACTTGCTGCTCTTTGTCCTGCTGATATTTCCTTGATATTTCACCCTGACCTCAGAAATACATGAATTGACCACAGCCTCTTAAAGTCTTAACGACCACCCCATTATATGGTGTGTTCAAATGTTGTGAAACCGTTATAGATGTTATGTTATATATGACCATTTGAGATGCCGGACCTTTATCATCTCTGTTTCTAACAATAAACAAATGGTTAACGTTGTGAAACGGCCGCAGTTGTTTAGGTTTAGGGTTCAAAATTACATGGTTAGGATTAGGAAAAGATCACGGCTTGTCTTAAATCATATACTTGCACCTGATGTAAATTGAACCAGGGAAGTCATGTGTCCATCACGACAAAGGATCCTTACTGACTTTCTGTTGGCGTTGTGACTGTAAACACATTTACGTACCACCTCCACCACATTATGTGGTGTTATTTTAAGTATTTCTGTGAGAGTGTGTTGCAATATTTTGTTGAGCTGTGACTTTAGACTGTGAAGGTCTGAGGCTCGTGCAAAATGGGGTTTGTTGAAGACCGCTGTGAATGAAGTGACATACTGTTGAGAAAGGCTCTACTCCAAGGCTGGAAGGTTGTTGTTAGCTTTTTTACAAGTGGGATTTTGAATGAGATTTTCAGCAGACAAAACAAGACATCTAAAGACATCCACTTAAGCTTTGGGACCTTAAATAATGGTAATGGGTGTTTTTCATTTTATCAACGACTAATTGATCAATTACGATCATTACTAGCACCCGTGGTAAATGATTGAAATAATACAAAAAGTGTTTCTTGTTTGACGTTTCAACTCTGAGTGTGCAATGGGACACTTTCCCCTGTTTCCAGTCTTTATGCTAAGCTAGGCTAATCATCTGCTATCCGCAGCCTCATATACATATACATATACAAATACATGAAAGTGGTATTGATCTTCTCATGTAACACTCCGCCAGGGAACAAATAAGCGTATTTCTTACAATGGTGAAATGTTCCTTTAACTATCTGTCTCTAACATCTAAATATTGCAGATTCCCCCTCATACCTCCTATTCCCTTTCACCTCTTGCTTCATCAAAGTAAGGAAAGCAGCACCTTTTCTTCCAAGTCCCACTCTAACTGGGACAGTAGACACACAGAAATACCCCCTCGCACACACCGCACCAGCCTTTGAAGTATGACTCAGTGCAGTGAACAGTGTAAGTCTCTGCAGAGTTGCTGTTTGCCGGATGAAAGATCCCTGAGACTGCAGAGTTGAGCTAGCGTCCTCAGGTGAGAGGAGCTACAAGGACCTGCTATTTAAATAAACAACTCCCAAGTTGTCTCGTTGTCTTGTTCTCTCACTGTTTTCCTTACTTACTTTTCTTGTCTTTTTCTGAACAGTCTGTGCTCAAAGAAAGGCTTGTGTTAGGCTGTAGCCATCTGCCGCTGTGCCGTCCTTGACCACAGGCAGCTAGCACAGAGATAAAGAGGGTAAATAAGTAACAACTCCAGTGCTCTCCAGTGGCCAATCAGTTACCTTGTGTTAATATACACCTCCAACATTTGCATATACAAAACAGACCCACACCTGCAGCCCCGTGAGGCTGTAATGTTCATTATACACCAGAAACCTTGGGTGGATGGAAATTGGATGCAATGTTTTATTCCAATGTTTTAGCTGCTGCACTAATTTTCGTCTTAGATTGAATTAGATTTTACTTATGTGACTTTTTTCTCTATATATATTTATATGAAGATTGTTGGAGGGAGCTTGAGTAATAAATATTTCATTGTCAACGACTGCTTCACAGTAATTGTTGTGAATATGTCAATAAGGAACTTGACTTGACAAGAAAGATCAGAGTTTACCAGACCTTTGTAGCCCGCTCCTCATTTCTGCTTGAGGCCAGCATTTTAGTTCATGGGCCACATACAGCGCAATTTAATCTCAAATGGGCTGGGCCAGTAAAATCATAGCATAATAACCTATAAATAACGACAACTCCAAAGTCTTCGTCAATACAACATTTTGTAAATGATGGTCCCATTCAGAGGAAAATAAACAGTAAAACAGGCTATGCTTTAAGTCGGGACTACTTTGTAAGTAACCAATCAGAGGTAGGTCATGCCTAAACCTAACCAATCAGAAGTTGGGTCTTCGCAGAACTAACATCACTTCTGTTTCCGAAACCAAGATGGTGACAGCTAAAATGCCAAACCTGAGTCAGACTAAAGGCCTGTATATACTCCACAAGAACAGAGAAATTTGTTCTCTCTCCTAGGGCTGCAAGAAAAAAATTCTTTCATTCTTTTCTCGCAGCCCTGGTTTGGGAGTTCTTGCAGTGTGTTCTCGACGCATCATCTGGGCAGAAGTTTTTTCTCGTGTGGTGTCCAAGAACTATTGTGTGATTGTTCAGAAATTTGAAGTGGGTGTGGTTAAAGTGGAAAAGTTGTCATTCCCACGCGTGACGTGTGCTGCAGTGGGAGGGCCCTATGAGGACTTCCCAGGAGTTCTTGTGAAATATGAAATGTCCTGGCCAGAACAAACTTTGTCCTTGTTCTTGCCACCTCGAGAAAACTAACAAGAGTCTCTGTTTTTGCAGAGTATGTATAGACTTTAATGGGCACCGTCATGATGGCCACGTCCACTTCTTCTATACAATCTGTGATTCATACACTACGTATCATGGATGTCTGTAATTTCACTGCTATCCATGAGATATTTTGGTCTTGGCAGAAGTGACACTGTGATGCCAGAGAAATCATGCTGCAGTGAAAGTGGAACAGGAACCGACATTGGACCTGTCATAGCAGGAAACTCACAGGTGGATCTAATAACATTAAGGATGGCTGTGGTCCATGAAAATGTCTCTCTGTGTCCTCTCAGTGAAGGAAAATGCACACTAGCACGGCCCTGGAACCTGATCACCTTAATGGAGTGCATCAGTCGTTAATGATATTAGTTACATCTGTGTTTGACAAGCCAAACTATCAGCTGTGAAAAAAGTCAATAGGCTTTTTGTTGAGCAAGCAGAGTTAAAAACTACTCAATATTTTCATCTGCACCCCCCTGGCACAGGTGCAGGACAGTCAGAAACAGATTACATTAAAAATTCTAAAAATTCATATCATGTATCAACATACACACCTGCATTTGTCAGACTCTGACTATCTTCCAGTCTTTCTGCCTCTCCCTCTGTTACTTTCTTGACTTGTGTATAAGAAAAGCTGTGGGAGAATGTGCATGTGCGCGTGTGTTTGTGTCTGTGTGTGTGTGTGTGTGTGTGTGTGTGTGTGGTCATGTCAGGAGCTCAAGGCTGCGTTTTTCTTCCTGCTTTGGAATCAATCATAAAGAAAGAGCTCTGTTCCTCCACAAGCAGTTCCCACAGCACAGCGCACTCTAACACACGCACAACTATGTATCAAACCAGAAACAACAATAAGTGTGGAGAAGAGAAGATGAAGGTACATAAAGGAAATAATATCAAAAAAATAAATTGTTACATAAGTGTGTGTGTGTGTGTGTGTGTGCACGCGTGCGTGTGCGTGCGTGTGAATGCGGAGAGAACGTCCTTGCAAGCTGACATGTGGGGAGCGGAGTAGAAAAGAATATTATGTCCATCGCTATCAGCCTGTGCTCATCTTTCAACGCAAGTATGAGGCAGGAGACTAAACAAATTCACGCCTGTTCCCCAAAATTATTCTTATTTTAGTCTATTGACATGACGTGACACAAGTAACATGGCCTCCTGTTTGTGTTATTCACTCCAAGACCGTAAATAATGCAGACTCAATTGTCATTAAAACAACTGTGCAACCACAAAACAAAAGCACACAAAAGTAAATTAAATTGAAATAAAATGTTAAAACTATGCGGCCCTGTAGCCTGTAGCCTGCTAAAATGTTATCACTGTGTAAAAAATATAACTGAATACATCAATAAATATCATTGTTGGCCTATGAATAAACATAATAAACCTCCTTAACTCTTATGTGGAGCCACTTAAGTGACAAAATGTAGCCTAGTAAAAGGTTAAAAGACAAGCCGCCAATAAGCTCATGCTAACAAAGTTAGCTAGATAATAGAAGTTTGTTAGTTTAGTTTAGTTGACATTGTGAGACAGAGATATTAAATATTAAGGATGACAAATTAAAATCCAACACTTATTTCCAAACTTAGCTTGTGGTGTCTGTAAACTACTAAGTAGTGTTAGCTAGCCAACTTTGTTAGCCTGAAGTAGCCAGCTAACACTCTTTCATCATGGTTAGGAGTTTATGCGACTGCAGTATAATCAGTGCAGGTTACAGTCAGCAGTCAGTAGCTGACTTAGTCCAATTTATTTTAGTCAAGTCACATAAAACAAAAATAAAAATTCAGACTTCATATATTTCACTTCTGTATTTTTACTATTAATTTTTTGTCAAATTTTCAGCTTTTTTTGTGTGTCAGATGAAGGATTGTTATTGGGTATGATTTTCAAATCCGTTTTGAATTTGTGTGCATTTTACATTACATTTCACCCATACTCATCCTATTCCTAACGACTGTAATGTGATTCGATTTGAAGGAGAGATTCTAGGGGGTGACTAACAAGTGGAAGAGGATTTTTGGAGGATATATATTTGTAAAAGCTGAACAAAATGTCTTCATCGCAGCATCCTGTCAAGATCTGCACTCTGCTGCGGTCACTTTTACACACAGACACCCACAGACACACAACCCAATAGAGACCTCCTACATCCTCTCACACCCATAAAGCTTTTCACACGCCCACATCATCCACCACAGCATGGCAGAAAGCACACTTCTTCTCTCGTCGACCCGGCGGTGAACCCAGAGTGCATAGACGGACAAACAGGCAAAAACACTCAAATCAAATGTGGAGCGTGTGCTCTGGTGGAAGGCCTGCATACATGTAAACAGAGAAGAAACAACAGAGGAAGACAAACAAGGAGATTTGGATCTGGACTGTGGACAAACAGCAACAATGATGGTGATGATTCTGATAATGTTAATGATTGTGATGATAAATGCAGCGGCAGGCTCGGTGCCTGGTTCTGGGATGAACATTAAACCTGGAGCTGAGACCAGCTTGGCCAAACAAACCCTGCGCCTCTGCTACCAGCTGACATTTGGGGTAACGGAGATTCCCTCCAACCTTTCCAGCAACACCGAATGCCTGTGAGTCCACACGCACACAAATAAAATAAGTAAAATAACTTATCATTTTGTAATGAAATGAAAAGTTATGAAATGTTTTAACCCTGCAACTGTAATTCTGATGTCTCGTAAACCTATGAGGGTTGGGTACATTGTGTGCATGGCAAGAAAACAAACAAACAAGTGGATGCATAAAAACATCTGCAGCCATGTTGGGAAGCAAATGTAAAGATGCTACAGCTTATTGTAGATGTTTTAATTGCTTGCTGCACGGCTGCACAGTTGTTTCACATCTCAGAGAAATTGCTTGGAAATTCCTAGAATACTAACACCAAGATGTTTTCTTACAGGTAATTATAATGCTGCTGAGCTCTTAATTATTTCCTCTTCTGATTGGCAAGTGTCAAGAGCTTTTATGGTGGTTTATGTAGAATCCTCAACAGAAAGAAAGCAATAAGAAAGCAACAACAGCATGTTCTGACTAATTCTTCTTCTACTCTACTTCTATTAGTTCATCAAATGAAACGAGGTTTAGCCAGCTACTTTCTGTGAACGTGATGCTGGCTGTCTCTTGTCAACATGTATTTTGGGGGCATTGAAGGGGTAGTCCGGCAATTTAACTGTATACTTCCGTAAAGTCGTGGGATTTGTAAGAGTTGATTTTGGAAAGAAGGGTAAAAATTGAAGCTGTGAAGACCAAGATGTCCTGTCTTTTAGTCACTAGTGTGGGTTCGCCTCCAAAAACACTTGATCCTACATTTTCCATAATGCAATTCAACTCTTGCACTGCAGGGTTTCCACACAATACATTATACGGCTGTTTTTTTTAGTCTGAGCAGTTCTCTTTATGATGGTAAACTGACTGTGACGCATCCCTTTACTCACCTGCAAGTGACAGAGAATACATCCCGAATGGTATTTCTTATTCACCGTCTTACACCAATGCAGTTTCGGGGGTATGTCATGTTTACAATTCAAAATCCCATCTCGTGAGCATGCATAGTCATTTAGACTTTCCTCTCTAATCCTTGCTCATCTCCTCTTGGCTAAATTTTGCACTGAACTTGCCAAAGCTGGTTTTATTAAACATTCATTTACTCAGGGATTGTATGCCAAGCATGTCTGCTCATTTTAATGGTTATGAACTCATCTTCTCATTTTTAAAGGAAAAGTTCAACATGTTGGGGAAACGTGTTCATTTGCTTTCTTGCCAAGCATTAGACGACTAGACTGATACCACTCTCCTGGTGGGGCAAGAAAAGAAATTTAGTCTCCCAACATGTTTTTCTCCTTTGAGAGGAATATAATATTTCTTCTTTCAAAAGTTCTGATGTTTTATTCAAAGTAAGTCTTTTTGACACAGTGACACAGAGCTGGTTGGGGCACGAGAGGGTGATTGCCACGTGGAGTAAACACTGACCTGTTGTTTTGGCCGTTGAAATGTTAAGAAGGAATCTCAGGGACAAAGGAGGGACAGGGTGGGACGGTGGGAGCCGGGGGCAGCAGGAAGATTACGGTCGCCTGAAGATTTTGCACAAACATACGCTTAGATATACTCAAGAACATAGTGCAGGTATGCATAATATTTCTCTAATAAGCATAAGCAGAGTCAACGCGAAGGCAGAAGTAGCAACGACTCCCAGGAGATATACAGTGAACTCCCAGGCGACAATGAGTGTGTTCTCATCTGTTCTGTTCTGCTCAAAGGTCAAGGCTCAGAAAAAGTGGGGATATTTGCAAGTATGCAGTAATGGATGGCCATTTCAGATGTGATCCACAACAACCAGATGCAAAATAAGCTTGGAGTCTTGTATAGACGTTCTGTGCACAAAAGTTTGCATGAAAGAAAATCCCCGGTGTGAGTGAGTAACTGGCCGCGCTGAACCTGCTGTCCCATCCACACAACAAAATTGGCCACCGTTGATTTCTGAGGATTACATCCCTGTATCCCTGAGAGCTGATGCGAGTGGCCATTTGTGTATCAACAGGCTGGTTAAACAGATGCAGATCAGAGTGTTTCCCCGGGGTGCCCTCAGCAGCCTGCAGCACCTTGCGAAGCTGTAAGTGTGTGTGTCTGTCGTCCATGTTTACTCTTTGATGTGGAACATAATGAACCAAGGAGGTCAAAACACTCAGGATGTGGATCATCCAAGCAAGTGCAGAGGAGAGAGTGAAGGGTGCATGTTCAAGCTTCACTTCAAGCTTTTAATTTAGTCTTAATACTTAATATAGTTTTATGTTCCTCTAAAGTTCCTCTACAGCATTAAAATTTTTATTTGTCTTTTATTGTGGGCTCATGTGTGTAATAGCAAACACACTATAAAGCAGTGCTACAACAATTTTTTCAATTAATTGATTAATTGTGTGGTGTATAAAATGTCAGAAAATAGTGGAAAATGCTCTTTACAGTGTCCTAGAATCTGGCATGATGTCTTCAAACTCATATTCAGAGAAAACCTGAAAATCATCTCAATTAAGAATCATAAAAGATCTTGCAGATTAATTTCCTGTCAACTGCATTTCAGCTTAAGGAGGAGGCTCTGAATTATTAGGAAGCCAAACTTTATTAGAATAAATATCTCTTCAACCAGTACTATCCTTTAATTTTCCTCCTCTCAAACCTCCTCTTTTCTGCACTACCTCCAACCTTAGCACCATATCGCAGAACGACATGCTGGAGAGCATCAGTGCCTTTGCCTTCGCTGGCCTCCCTCATCTCACCGATATGTGAGTATCCAGTTTTCAAAGAGTTTTCATGATGCATTTTACCTGGCATGGGCAGCACAGCGGTACAGCGGTTATTACAGTTGCAGGAAGGAATTGGTGACTCTAAATTGCCCATGGGTGTGAATGTGAGTGTGAATGGTTGTCTGTCTCTATGTGTTGGCCCTGCTCTTGACTGGTGACCAGTCCAGGGTGTACCCCGCCTCTCACCCAATGTTGGCTGGGATTGGCTCCAACCTGTGACCCTTAAGAATAAATGTTATAGACAATGGATGGATGGATTTTACCCGCATGCTTGTGTGTTTAGTCTTTGTTATGGAACAGGAAGAGCTACAAATTCTGAGAAAGCTCATCACCCAAACACCTTGGCAGCATGATGGAGACAAAATATGTCAAATAATAAGTGTGAATGAACCTAACAGCTGATTATTCTTCTGATTCTGATTCTGATTCTGATTCTGATTATTCATATTCTTCATCTATACATTTGTGTCCTCCTCAGCGTCGTCTCTGAGAATGTTGCATTACAGAGCATAGGAGCTTTCGCTTTCTCCGATCTCCCAGAACTCACTGAGATGTAAGTATAACTTGCAGGGTAATGTCGGAGGTCAAACCCTATAATTGTAATTCATTCATATTAATGAGAGCATGACTGAGTGTGTTTCTTTCAGAACGATAACAAAGTCAAAACACCTAAGACACATCCATCCAGATGCTTTTAAGAACATCGTGAAACTGAAGTATCTGTGAGTACTCAGCGAGAGTGCAGCAGGGAGGAACACTTTTTTCATCAGTTTGTGTTTTTCAAGACGATTGTGAGTCCAAAATGGGTCATGGGTGACAGGCCTACTTCTGACGGGCCCCCACACAACCACACACATCATTTTTTAATTAGCTTGGATCCCCTGGAAGAGAAATCAAGTGTCACACTTCATCTCATGAAAAAATGCTTTTCAACAGAATGAAAGTAACCAGAATTTCAGCCATATGAAACCTATGTGTTACCAAAAACAGGTTTATAAAAGACAGTACATTGCTAAAATCCCAAGCTATTTGTGGGAACTGGGGCACATAAAAAAGAGCATGTTAGAATTATTAAACTGGAGTATATCACCAACTATCTATTAGATACCCATGACATTTGGTATTAATATTAATGCACCCCAGAGGATGAATCCACATCAATTTGGTGATCCTCTGAATTCTTCAAATAGCTTCACTATCAGGTAAAAATTGAAGTGGGGCCAATACTTTTGTTTTAATCATATACCTGAAAACTAGTAGCATCCGATCGGTCTCAGCTACTCTTTGTGCTGCTGTTATGTTAATATGCTATCATGCTAAATATCAGCAAATATCAGTTGACATTAGCATTTAGCTCAAACCAAAGCACCTTTCTGCCTAAAAATGTCATAGACTCATTAGTGTGGCTGTAGACTCTTTGTCGTGTTTTGAAATAATCACATTTTTCTTTCCAAATTAAAAGCCTGTTTATTACCAGCTCTGAATAATAAGTGTTTCACAGTTAAATATTTCAGGGATACTGAATGTTGGACTTGTGTTCTTCATGTGTTTTTGCCAAAAAAAAAGGACAGTTATTTGGAACAAGGAGCTCTTAAATGTCTGATTTATCTCTCTGCCACCTGAGCCTCTCTCTGAACTGTCTTGGAAAGTCTTCACTTGTTAATTTTTATCTTGGTTAATACCATGAGTGCTACACTGTGTGATTTTGTCGCTGTGGCTCACTGCACAGAGTGTCTATTGCTCAGAGGTCGCAGTGTGAGTGTAGTAACATTTGGTGGTTAATCTGCACATCACAGGACCATCTCCAACACCGGACTGAGAATTTTTCCAGACTTCACCAAGATCCACTCCACAGCCCACGGCTTTCTGTTGTAGGTCTCAACACAATACACAGAAAAACCACAAACGCTCGCTGAAACACACCCACACACCATTATTCCCACATGCACTCCTGCACATAGGATATGCACATGGAATTAAATATGCCCAGAAGGAATCACACTGTTGAACATGTAACACAGCAGTTAAAACCTACGCACTGAGTAGTTGTTACAGAACAGAATATCAGGAATACAATCCATCTGTCCCTCGTCTGCAGCCTTTAAAAATCCATCTTCAAACTGCGTCCCATCTGACATCTGTCAGCTTCAAAAAGAAGCAGGACTTCAAGGGGATTTCAGCATGTATTCCTAATATTTTGACACCTAATTACTAAGTACATATTTCTGCTGCTTTTCTACTATTTACTTACTCATAATGTGTGTTTGATCTATTTGCTGCTTAGTGACCTGCAAGAGAACAGCCACATAGAGAGAATCCCCCCCAATGCCTTCAGAGGCCTCTGCACAGAGACTATCTCCGAGATGTGAGCGACTCGTCACTTTTTTAGAAACACCACCCTCACACTGCTCTGAGTGGGCATCACATTCGCAGAGATGAATGTTCCCTGAAATGCTCTCTGCCCTCTTTACTGTGCTCTGTCTTCTCCTACTTGTCTCCTTTTTCTGTATTTCTAATACTCTTACCGCTGTGCTGCTATCACCTCTTTATTTTCCCCATCATCCTCCCTTTAATCCGTGGATCAGGAAAATCACACAAGCCTACTGAATCAGGCTTGGTACATCAGCCTGACATGTCAGTTTTACATAAATAAATAAAATCTAATGTGTTACTTAGTGAGCTTTAGAGGTGATGGTAGGTGAATTTAGCTTGTCCTCTTGTTTACAGTCTTTATGCTAAGCTAAGCTAACCGACTGCTGCCTGTAGCTTATGTAACAGACAAATATAAGAATGGCATCAATCTTCTCATCTAACCCTCAACAGTTGTTGAACTATGCTTTGAAGTAACATTATGAACATTATGAATGCCACAGTTTTACTTGTAATGGAGTACTTTTTTTTTCTTTTCCCAGGTTCAGGTTATTAAAATGTAGAAAAGAAAGAAAGAGACGAGGAAGGAGGAGAAGTCTTACATAATAATAAATACAATTTATTCAGTGTGTTCTGTGTACTCAAACAGTTTTAGTTGCCTAGAACAAAAGTATTGCACACACTAAATTTAGCTTTGATTGTTCAGATAAGTTTACTGTTGGGACTGTTCTGTGTTGGAGCCACATGGCTGTAATTTGGCTTCTCTTTCTAATGACAGACGGCTCACCAGAAATGGCATCAAGGAGGTGGCAAGTGACGCCTTCAACGGCACAAAAATGCACAGATTGTGAGTCAGAGGCAGAGACACAATTACAAACACAAGATTTATAATAAAAAAAAAAAACACACAAAAAAAAATCACAGCTTGCATATTTAATTCCTCCCTCTTTTTCTCCCCCTCTCTCCTTTAGGTTCCTGGGAGGCAACCAACAGCTTGCTCAAATCAATCCCAACGCCTTTGTGGGTTCCAGTGAGTTGGTGGTACTGTAAGCATGACATCCAACAGTAACTCATGCCTTCATGATTCACCATCCTCATCATCGCTTGTTAAACACAAGATGTTGGAGAAAACTAGAAACAATATGGCATGTATGGGGAGGCTCCAAAATAACTTGCAGAAACATGCCAGTTTAATTGCCGTTTTAATTTGTACTGGAAAAAGGGACATTTTTACCTGTTTATTCCCCAAACAAAGACACAAATTTCTATTGAAGTTGCAATCAGAAAAAACTATATTTGTTTTTCTTTTGGCCTGCCGTTAATATAATGTTTTTTTTCACTCTACATCCCGGGATTCACTTGGCAATGAAACACTGTGTCTTCCCATGTATTTTTCTTTTTATCAAGCAATGTGTTTTTTCATGTGTTGTTCTAAGCTTTTCCTAAGAAAAATAAATAACAGCTTTTATGCACTCATCATAGCTCAAATGCCTCTTACATATCGCAAACAGAGAATACGTCTGTTAAAGATGGCATGAATACTGAAATGAAAATGTCTCTCACTCTTCTGTTAGATATTAACGTGCTTGTGTTTGTCTGTGCAGGGACATTTCCCACACAGCCCTCAGCTCCCTGCCGGATTACATCCTCGGTGGCCTCCAAAGGCTGATCGCACAGTCCACCATCCACCTGAAAGAACTTCCTCCTCTGCAGCTCTTCACCAAACTCCACCAGGCCAACCTGACGTACCCGTCACACTGCTGCGCCTTCCAAAACATACACAGGAACAGGTGTGCGTCTTTTTCAGCCAAAAAGCACCTGAACACCTCGTTATGAAAGGAACAGATTGGAATTTTAGGAAATATGTTAGCTTGGCTTTGCAGAAAGACTAAAAAATTGGGAAAACAGCTAGCCTGTCTCAGTCTCACTAATTAACGCATTACAGCTTTTACGTTTAATCCTTACAAAAAAGGAAGGGAGGGGGTGAGTGTGTGTCTGTGTGTGTCTGTGTGTCCTGGACTGTTTCTTTTTTTTTTGGCATGAAAAGTGAACAAACACAGAATTTTGGACTTTCTTTGTGTGAGAATGATAACATTTGTCGAAAAACAAACTTGCTTTACTCATATTTGCGAATTTCTGGATATTTGCAATTTATTGATGAATACAGGACATACAGTTTAACCATAATGACTAACAGGAGTGTGTATTATATGTTTCTGCCATGAATATCTCATTGTGACTCCCTTACTGTTAAATGACCATTAACTTATACTGTAATATTGACTACACAGCTTTGACCTCGACATTGTTGTCAGTCACTCACTCTGTGAATGCTGTATTAGTGGAATAACTGCACTGTGTGTGTGTGTGTGTGTTGTTGTGTGTCTAGATCGAAGTGGAACTCCCTGTGCTCCCACCCTAAGGCTCAGGATGATCTTCCCTTCTTCAGGGTCCACTGCTCCAACTCCACCTCCATCATCTGCAGCCCAACACAAGATGGCTTTAACCCCTGTGAGGACATCATGTCCGCCACCCCCCTACGAGTCCTCATCTGGATCATTTCTATCCTCGCACTGCTGGGGAACGCAGCGGTACTTGTGGTCTTGTTAGGTATGAAATCGTTTCTAGCTAAATTCACATTTGGTTTCACTGTCTCTCGGGTATTTTCATGGAGGACTTCTATGTGCATACTTTCTTTTATCTTATCATTTTCTATTTATTTCTTTTCTTTCATCCCCCTCATCCTATCCAACTTCCTCTCATCATGTGTTTCTATCTTTCCCGTCTTCTATGTGTAAATTCCCTCCTTGCTCTTGTCTTCTTTCATATGCTTATTTCTCTTCTCATTTACTTCCATTTCTTTTTCAACCGTTTTACGCATAGCAGCAAATCTAAACTTTACTTTTTTTCACCATCCAATATCAACCTGAAGGACATTTTACTGTTAATGCTTTTAGATACTGACACTTTCCTCACTTTTCTCTTTTCCTTGTCAGGCAGCCGCTCCAAACTGACAGTGCCTCGTTTCCTCATGTGCCACTTGGCCTTTTCTGACCTCTGCATGGGCATCTACCTGGTAGTCATAGCAACTGTAGACATCCTCACTCGTGGCCAGTACTACAACCACGCCATAGACTGGCAGATGGGCCTGGGCTGCAGTGCTGCGGGTTTCTTCACGGTGCGTACGCATGCATGGAGTCCTGTGCATGCAAGTGACCCCTACATAAATAACAATACTCATAAATGATCATGTTTGAATTGAGGTGTGCGTGTTTGTGTCCATTGCAGGTATTTGCCAGTGAGCTGTCTGTATTCACGTTAACAGCGATCACGCTGGAGCGCTGGCACACCATCAGACATGCTCTGAGGCTCGACCGTAAACTTCGCCTGAGACACGCATGCGTTGTCATGACAGCAGGCTGGATATTCTCCTCCCTCGCCGCTTTGCTGCCCACAGTCGGGGTCAGCAGCTACGGCAAGGTGGGTGCTTCGTATAGCCTTCACGTTCTCCGTTCATCTCCTCTGTGCCTTCCAGTTTGTGACAGCAACTTATTTATGTCTTTTCCCTTTAAAATTCATGTAATTGGGGCCACACAAAGCTGTCTGTGCTTTAAAAATGCAGTCAGTCCCTTTAAGGCCTTTTTGCACTGTGTGATTGTTGAATATGTGTGTGTTCTTGTGTCTGTTTGTGGTGCAGGTGAGTATCTGCCTACCCATGGATGTGGAGTCTCTTGCGTCTCAGGTCTATGTGGTGTCTTTACTCCTCCTCAACATCCTAGCCTTCATCTGCGTCTGCGGCTGTTACCTCAGCATCTACCTGACCGTCCGCAACCCCTCATCAGCGCCTGCCCACGCTGACACCCGCGTGGCCCAGCGCATGGCCATCCTCATCTTCACTGACTTCATCTGCATGGCTCCCATCTCCTTCTTTGCCATCTCAGCCGCTCTCAAGCTCCCTCTCATTACCGTGTCGGACGCCAAACTCCTGCTGGTGCTCTTCTACCCGATCAACTCCTGCTCCAACCCCTTCCTGTACGCGTTCTTCACCCGCACCTTCAGGCAGGATTTCTTTCTCCTCGCAGCTCGCTTCGGCCTGTTTAAGACCCGGGCGCAGATATACCGGACAGAGAGAAGCTCCTGTCAGCAGCCAGCATGGACCTCTACAAAGAGCAGCCATGTGATGCTGTACTCCTTGGCCAATACATTAAGTCAAGATGGGAAACAAGAGTGCTGACTGTCATTCAGAAATACACAGACTTTTTTGCTGGATCATGCATAGGTGGTTCATATTTCTCTCACCACAGAGGTCCTATTTTTGTCAGGCAACTACACGTCTGATGGAGATACTGGCAGAATGAAATGCATGAGCACCTCTTACAGTTACAAGAAATTCAGCTGTGCTTAAGAGGTGCACTTGTTTTCATGTGTGCAAGTTTTAGAGAAGCTGAACAGACTGCTAAATCCTCAAAATGATGTCCAAATGAATCAGTCTGATGCTTTGGATCACACTGAATTTTGTTGTTTTTTTTATTTATCTCCGATATGTTTCCATGATCTTAGGCCAGCACACCAGCCTCTGTTTCATCAGGCCTGATCTCAGACCTGCAACAACACAAGGCACAAGTATCCAGTGTCCTTCTTAAATGTGACCCATGGGTAAACTCTACTGTGCTGTATGTACAGCATCTATAGAAATCCAAGTAAAGATAGATACAGAACAACAGCACATACTTTTACCAAATCTAGGTCAAAAAGCTGTCCTAGATAATTCGTTGTGTTTGTTTTATCTTGATTGGAACACCAGATGGGTGGAGTTTACTGCATTATGAAAATGTAGACCACAACTAAAAGTAGGAATGAGTAGAAGAAGTAGTAAACTGATTTCACTTCCATGTAGCGTCTTATGTAAGAAATGCCATTTATCTGCTGTCCTAAGATGATGACTGCTGAAGCAGGCCTATTTTGTTTGATAAAGCTTTCAGGATATCAGCATCACATCAAGAAATCGACACTCAACATCGTGATCACATGATGTTCATTTAGATTAGAAGCACACCATTGGGATCGACTGATTAATAATCTCCTCATACACTATGTCTGCTGTAGTTCTCCACGCCTCCACATCCATCCTAGCCTTCAGTTTCCCTATTTTTTTTTTTTTAAAAATGAAGGTCATGTAATTATCTTTGTAATGTAATTATGTTTATGTATCATACAGTGCCACTTGTTCTGTGTGTGTCTTGTAGAAAATATATCATCACATGCATCATATCCTTGTGGTATATTTTTGCATCATTTATAAAGTTACTCGTTATATTCTCTCTGCTCATGTAGATTTGTATGGTCAATGAGGGCATATGTGGAGTAGTAACAAAAGGAAACAAAAAAAAAAAAAAACTCTTGAGCAGCCTAGAAATGTTTTATCTAGAAATGTTGCTGTCCTTCAGAGCATCCAAAGCTTTCAAGGACAAAGTGACCCTTCCAACCTCTGCTCTGTGTGCCAGAGTAGGTGGGTGGCTGTGGGAGGGGGAGACTACACAGCTGCTCTTTCTGCTTATTACAGGAGGATGGATATGACAGCTAGATAAGGCACATACAGGCACTCAGAAGCAAGCAGCCCAGGGTTTCAAGGCTGCAGCTGCAGGGAGGAATCCGAGTCTGTCTCATTGATATGGACACACTGCCTCCTACATGCCAACATTGAAGGTGTGGGTGCATTTATGCTCTTTAACCAGCAGGTGATGCTACTGATGCAGGATTTATTTTGATGTCTGCTGTGTTAAAGGTCTGTGCTTGACAGCCCACCAGCAGCAGTGGTGGAATGTGATTAAGTACGTTCACTCAAGCTTTACACATAGGTACCAATTTCAGGTACACATTTTATGCAACTTAACACGTCTGCTCCACTACACTTTAGAGGGAAATATTGTATGTTGTACTTTGTTATATCTGTCTGACAACTTTATAGTTACTTTTCAAATTGCAATTTTTCATACCCTTCCTGTCCAGTGACAACCATGTACCCACTTAAACCACTTTAATTTGATACTCTTTAAACCATCTAGGATTAGCTGGAGAATGCATTGTGACATTGTGTTTTTCTGAGCTCATGAAAAGTTGACTTTTTACAGATATGTGATTCTCACTGGACAGCGACACTATAAATACATGGTCTCGTAGAATACGATGAATCGCTGCAGATTAAACTAGCCAACAGTATATACACACATATTATAATCTACACATATCAGAGATTCTGTCATTGTAATTTGTATATGCTGTAATTTTGTTGGTCTACCATGTACATGTGACGTCTTATGCATATCTGAATGTTCTGGGAGAGGGACTCCTTTGTTACCCTTCCTGAGGTTTCTTCCATGTTTCCCTGTTAAAGGTTTAAAAGAGTTTTATCTAAAATGAGGTTCTAAGGCCAGAGGGTGTTGTATAATATACAAATTGTTAAGCATCCTGAGACAAAGTGTGATTTATGATTTTGAGCTGTATAAATAAAATGTTACTTTTTTCATTTACATTAGTAAAATGCAACATATATTAACGCACCACTAATATTAATCCAAAAACATTATAGTAAAACACTGACATGGACAACTTTTCTGAATCATGAGTACTTTTCCTTTTGACACTTTAAACTAATTTTGGTGATTAAACTTCCATAGTTTAAATGCAGCACTTGCAGCGTAGTATTTTCACCATGTGATATTGCTCCTTTTACTTATCTTACCTTGGCACTTCTAGGTTGGACTATTGCTCCTTATTATCAGGCTGCAACCAATAAGTTGTTAAAGCTGGTCCAGAACACTGCTGCTCGTGTTCTGACGAAAACTAGGAGAAGAGATCATATTTCTCCTGTACTGGCTTCTCTTCACTGACTTCCAGTAAAATCCAGAATAGAGTTTAAAATCCTTCTTCTCATCTACAAAGCTCTTAATGGTCAGGCTCCATCATATCTTAAAGGGCTCATAGTACCGTACTACCCCACTAGAGCACTGCGTTCCCAGAATGTAGGCCTACTGGTGGTTCCTAAAGTCCTCAAAAGTAGAGCAGGAAGCAGAGCTTTCAGCTATCAGGCTCCTCTCCTGTGGAACCTCCTTCCAGTCTGGGTTTAGGGGGCAGACACCCCCTCTACATTTAAGAGTAGGTTAAAAACCTTCCTTTTTGATAAAGCTTATAGTTAGGGCTGGCTCAGGCCTCGGACCAGCCCCTAGTTATGCTGCTATAGGCTTAGACTGCCGGGGGACTCCCATGATGCACTGGGCTCCTCTCTTCTCTTCCTTTCCATCCTTATGCTTCATGTCTCTTTAATGTCTGTTACTAACTTGGTATCTTCCCCGGAGCCTTTCTGTGCTTTTCTCATCTCTCAGGTTCCTGTGGATCCTGGTCCTGGTTCTCCTGCTGTGCTTCATGAATCACTGCTTTGGATCGTCAGCCGCTGCCACTTTTTATCAACATTGGTCATGTTATTGTTATTCATATATTAACTATTCTCATGTTTTTCAATATTACCATATTACTAATTATTAGTCACCCTGCTATTGTCAGTGCTACAGTTGCTCTTAGAATATTGGTTGCTGTTTGTTTTGTCTCTCTCTGTCTCTGTCCAACCTCCACCCAACACGGACGCCGACAGAAAGCCCCCCACCTCTGAGCCTGGTTCTGTTCGAGGTTTCTTCCCATTAAAGGGGAGTTTTTCCTGCCACTGTTGCGTAATATAACATCTGATGCTTGCTCATGTGGGGATTCTTGAATCCTTAATTTTGAATTCCTGAATCGTTTGGTCTCCCTCTTAATTAAGAACTTGGTCTAGACCTGCTCTTTATGTAAAGCGTCTTGAGATAACACTGTTAGGAATGGGGCTATGTAAATAAAGATTGATCGATTACTGAAAATTATCACCTGCAACATTTATTGACTTTAGAAATATCTGGCATATAAAGAAAGTAAAGAAATGAATAAGTCTCTTGTCTTTAGGTACTTTGAGATAATGGCCCAATCTTTTGCAGACAACAATGCCCTCTGGTGGTCCAAATACAGGAAATGATTCTAATTGACCAAACATGTCTAATAGAGTGATACTCCACCCAAAATCTATTATTTGAGACATTCATCACTTATATGCATAAAAATGTGGCTGTAAAAAGACTGGAGATTAGTCTCAGCTTGCATTCATGTGAGTTAAGATAGATTGCTATTGTACTGCCACTGAAATACTTCTAAATTCTAATAAATCTAATTATAATTCATTACTACAGTGATACATTTTCAATTTTAATTACATACTGATTAATTCAGTCTGTACTGAAATGATGCATTCAAAAGCTTTACATATAAAATAATGCCAAAAAGATCATTTAAATTCCCCCACTGCATTTCCCTCAATGCTCATGTGTCTCCTGCTTTCACATTTTAAGTCACACTTTTCAAGTGTGAAAACATGTCAAACTTCTCAATGTCAACATTTCCTGCAACCTAAGCCAAATATCTGCCTTCCTTGTGCTCATTATATTCCACACACTCATATTTCCATTAATGCATTGCACATAATAAATTTAGACAAATTCTCATTTAGACATGAAGACACTTGGATGATTTCAAGGTTATGCTCTTTGTTATTAATTAGGCTGAGTGTTGAAATGCTTGGGTTAATAATAAAGATTATGTGGCACACTGTCACTAACATGTGTCCTTGTATATAACAGTTGGGACTACATGGCTGCAAGACGTGCATTATTTTGATGTCCATGCATTGATCAAATCGCCGCTTGACCGATCCCGAACCCCAACAGAAAGGTTTGTCAAGTTGTTTAGTACGAGGCTCCTGATTGGACGCTGCCGGAGGAGATTATAAAACGCCAAATGTGATTGGTCGAGCGGACACTCTGTTCTTTTTTTTCTTTTTTTTTTCTTCTCGCGATTGTTTCCCGTGTGGGTTAATGGCTCCTCCTGCTACAGACTGAGACGGAGCTGGCACCGAGCAGCGATACGGGGGTAGCTGTAACACCGCGGAGGAAAAAAAGGCGATTACACCCCAAATACCAGCGGGTTTTTGATCGCAGTTGTTTGGGTGTATCTGGGACAAAGGCTGGTCGGGTGGTAGTTTGGGTCGAGGGCTAAATTTAGAAGCGGGCGGTCGAGGATAGCGGTTTATTTTTCAACAACCAACTCCCCAGATGAACTCCGTCAGAGCCACCAACAGGAGACCCAGGCGAGTGTCGAGGCCGCGCCCGGTGCAGCCTGAACGGAACAACGGGGATAGAGGTAAGCTAGGCCGCGGTGGGCTAATGATTTAAGACGACGCCGTAGTCGGGCGATAACTGTCCTCACATAAGCCGCGTTTGTTGCTCCCGGCCTGTTCCCCTCTCCCAGGCGCAGCGGGTTCCGCAGGAAAACCCGAGGCTTCTTGCTCTGTGGCTTAGGCCAGGCCGCGCTTTGTTTGGCTTGAGTGATTGGGGCTAGCTAATGCCGCTAGCTTAGCCTACCAGGTTATGTGGATGTTGGGGGTTGTCTTCGCCTAACGTAATGCGTATGTAGCAATACGGTCAACATTAATGGCTCTAATTCAGGTAACCCCAGCTGGAGTCAAAGGGATCGTCTTCACACGCTTAAACCACAATCTGCGCGTTTGCTCGGTCGTTGCATTCCCAGCTGTCACTACCGATTCCGAGGGTGTAAATCTGCGGTGTCTTTGGACTGCCATTTTTGGGGTGTAACGTTAACAAAAACATTAGCAGCGAATGGGGGCAATGCTAGCTTAGCTGCCCCAGCTTCGGGAGGCCACACAGATCAGCTGTGATAGATGATATGGCGTGCTTTGGATGATTTCACTGTGCCCATTTTCTGTGTTTGTGACTGTCGTATAAAGCTAGCGTAGCCAGAGCCAATAACCCCTTCCTTGTTCGCAGTGCTTGCTAGCCGTAGCTTGATTTGTTTACACCGCGGATTTGCCAGCTACGCAGTTCAGTTTTTAGCCATTAGCCGCACGTCTGATTGACTTCATATGCGGCCCATAATTTGACAGCACCATAAAAGATGAGTCTGATTCTGCACGTACGTGGCCTAGAGACAAATAACCACTGCCCGGCACCAGTTGGAAATGACTAGACACGAAAGACTAGTAATGTGGCTGCAGGGGGTGCATCTGCCATTATCAATCACTAACCTTTGTCTGCTTTACCAACTATTGCCCTGTCTGTTAGCCTGCGCAGTGTGAATACTGCATGTGAGCTGAATGCACACCATTGTCATTAATGATAAGGAGTGTCAGTGGTTTTAAGTGTTTGCTGCAATTATTGGAGAAATGTAAACTGTGGAATTACACAAAAGAGAGATTTTTAGTCTTGCACCTATTCTTTTTTTTTTTTTTTTAATTTATATATATTGCATAGCCTTGCCCCACCATACTGCAGCTTTGTGCATTGAAGTGCCTGCTTAGAAAATGGTGTATGTATAGGAAACCTGTTTGCCTTTCTGTCCAGATGAGGAGGGTCCTGCAGCAGCTGCAGCAGAGATGGCTATTGAGGAGTCCGGTCCAGGAGCTCAGAACAGTCCCTATCAGCTACGTCGCAAGACCCTGCTTCCCAAGAGAACCGCTGCTGCCTCTGCCACCGCCTCTGCCTGCCCCAGCAAGGGCCCAATGGAGGTTAGACTAAAACATGCATTTTTTTTGTGCATTGACTGCAGTGTGCATGCTGGCAGACTTGAGTGTGTGTATGTGGTGAATGAGAGAGAATTGCTGATTGATTGTGTCCTCCTCTGAAGGAACAATGATTCTGTGACAGCAGTAAATTTCCCAGTTGATTACTTAGTGCTGGAATCTTGGCATGAAGTTGAAATCCCATACCCTCTCTTTTACAGGGAGCTTCTACTTCATCAACAGAGGCCTTTGGCCACCGAGCCAAGCGGGCACGAGTGTCCGGTAAGAGCCACGACCTGCCAGGTGTGTGTTAAATCTCCGCAACAGGGGAAAGGAGAGTGTAGCTTTATTTTTTTCAGTCCTTATTGATTTTTCTTTGTGTACTGGTAAATCTAGTTATTTTTCAATCCATTAGACAGCATGACTCCATTGTTTAATGTGCGTGGAGTGAAGAGATTTTCCCTTAAAGCTTACATTATGTGTGTATCTGTGTGTTTTTAGCAGCCCCAGCAGAGCAATATCTGCAGCAGAAGCTTCCAGATGAAGTTGTATTGAAGATCTTCTCCTACTTACTGGAACAGGACCTCTGTCAGGCAGCTTGTGTTTGCAAGAGATTCAGCCAGCTAGCCAACGACCCCATCCTATGGTCAGTGTTGCTGAAGAAATGGAAACTTGTCTGTCCTGTTTTGAATATTACATTATTAGAGGGCAGGCAACTGAAATGTGTTTTATGTGGTATTTGATATTCTAGGAAGCGTCTGTACATGGAGGTATTTGAGTATACACGTCCCATGATGCATCCTGAGCCAGGCAGGTTCTACCAGGTCAGCCCAGAGGAGCATGAACACCCTAACCCCTGGAAGGAGAGCTTCCAACAGCTGGTACGTCTCCCCCCATAGTTGTTTTGTTTGTGTGTTGTTTTCGTGAAGAAGTGCTCTCAGAAGCGCTTTAATATCTTTGCACGGATTTGGTTTAGTTTATTGTCTCCTTACATTTTCTCTCTCTATATATCAAACAATCTGCAATTCTGGAAAGTCATATATGGCTTTGCAATAAAAATTCAAGGCATTCACTGGAGTAATAATAATATCTGACACAGGGAAAAAGTGTCTGCAAAGTTAAAATACTTGCCACACACGTTAGAAAGCAAAGCAGTGTCTGTATATTTATTTTTGAAATGCCATCATATGCACAGTAAGAAAGGAAGACAAGCACTTAGGAAAATGTGCTTGATTAAGCAACAGTAAGCAATGAAAAACAACAGCAGACCCAAAAAAGTGCTTTGTTTAATCTCAGGTCATTATTTTCTCGAAACACCAAGAGGTGCCCCTGTCAGAATTTCTTAAAAGCTCTCCATTAGCATGTTTGTCTGGGGGATATTTGATATTTTACTTTTATGACAAGTAGCTCTTAGAATGCCTTTTCCCCTGTGTCTTATTTTTAACTACATATTCAGTATTTCTCAGACATTTAGTCTCGCAATAAATGCTTTCATGTCATCCACAAACAGATCAGTTCATTATGCATAATCACAATCATCACAATGTCGTTCTAAGGCTATGTCAACAATAGTATGTGTACAGTTTGTTACAGAGGAGTTTAGCTCATTATCTAATCATGTCAATCCAGGGCTTTTCTCAGACTAAACATCATCTAAGGCTTTTAGGCTAATGGGAGAAAAACATGTTTTCCTTATTAATTATAATGTTGGAAAATTCAAACAAAACACTGATCATCGCGGTGTCTTTTTGGAATGATCCCTTTACTCTTCAGGTTTTGCAGGAGGCCTATTCTTTACAGTTAGCAGCTTGTTTTCATCATGTCTAGAAATTAAAGAATGCCGCGTTTCATTGATGAATCTGTTGTAATCACTCTGAAATCATGAAATTTTGAAACTGTGTGTACTTTGTATGTTCATCGGTGGTCAGTGTGCGGGTTGCATATATTTATGGATACTAACTATAGTTCCTAACTTGGGGTGCGGGGTCTCAAGATGATTTATAGGACAGGACTCAAAAGCATTTTCAGCTTCACAAAACTGTATATATTTTAGATGTGCCCCTTTGTCTCCAGTGACTAGGTGGATGATTTTACGTCTTCAGGGGGAAATAAATCACTTTATGATTTGAACGTTCACAACTTGTAGGCATATACAATGGGGGTCACAAGTAAACCATGCTTTGTTAAATGAAAAAGGCGAGGCACCACTGATGTACACTGACGACCATATTATCGTTTTATGTAGCGTATTTTGACCTCGGTGTTCTCTGTGTTGCAGTACAAAGGTGCTCATGTAAAACCAGGCTTTGCTGAGCATTTCTACAGTAACCCCGGCAGATACAAAGGCAGAGAGAATATGCTGGTAAGTGAAAACTTCATAGATTAAGAGAAATCTACGAGAGATTAAGATTTATTTCATTGGCCAAAGCACTGGCATTTATGCAAAGCACAGCTACTGTAAACAACTGCTTTTTTTTCCAAGCTGCCCTCTGATTAATTGCAGGTGTGTGTATTCAGCCTGAAAGTGTTTGTGCCTTTCTCCTGCAGTATTATGACACCATTGAGGATGCGCTGGGTGGAGTACAAGAGGCTCACTTTGATGGTCTTATCTTTGTCCACTCTGGCATCTATACAGACGAGTGGATTTATATAGAGTCCCCCATCACCATGATCGGTGCAGGTAAGCATGTTACCTTCACTGAAAAATATTAACGACATTACCGTAATCCTTATGTCGCATGAAATCAATACCTCTCCCAAGATGGAATACACTCTATTCATGCCCATATGTATGAGGGTGTTAAGGAGTGCTCTCTGTTTTCCCCTCAGCTCCTGGTAAAGTAGCAGACAAGGTGGTGATAGAGAATACCAGAGACTCAACGTTTGTCTTCATGGAGGGCTCAGAGGATGCCTATGTGGGATACATGACCATCAAGGTAAACACAGATCTCGCCTTTCCCCTTTATTTTTTACCTCGACAGAAGGCTGTATATTAAAGAGTCTGTATCATGGACACATCAGAGGCCTCCAATGTTAAGCTATGTAGCCACAGTGGAGAAATTCAGCTTCATCTCTGATTTATTATTTATTCATAGTTGAGGATAAAGTTATTATTTCCAAAATGGAGACTTCAGGGATTCTGTGTGGCTTGAGGAGAGCACGCTGTAAGGACTCTCAAATGAGTCCAACAACAAACATGATCCTTCTGACAAAACAAAACTAAATTGCACGGTCAGCTGATGAATTTCTCTGCAGTTTTAAGGATTGGAAAAAGGACACTGTGTCCACTCCATAAGAGACAGTTTGCTGCTTCATCACCATGTTTTGTGATCAACGATTTTCCTGTTTCCGATTAGCTTGCGGATCAGTTTTTAATCAACTAATAGTTTTACAAAAACAAGCTAGACGGTTATAATATGAACTGTGTGCCATATTAAAGAGCTCAGGACATAGACATGCGGACATGATCAGACTGATTTAACTAATTTGATTTTAACTCCATGCCACATGCCAAATAGACGGTATACATTACACGATTTAGGTCCATCTTTGATGTGTTTCCGTCCAAAGATCAAAAACACAGATGTTGCCTGTCTGGGTAGTTTTATCTATCTAGAGCTAATCCACCTCGAACAAGTTGTAAGTTATGAGACAATTTTATTCAAGAATGTAAATGTGAAGATGTCCTGTCAGTTGCAAATTCTTAGATTACAAAAAAAAAAGGTTAGGGCTTCATGCAACACCGATTTTAATATTTCTCTTGTGATGTAAGATATCGCTGCTTATATCCTGTTATCAGCTACGGGAGTTTGTGGCACTGATGCCTCCGGTAGGGAGAGTCCAGTGTGGATGTAGTGGGTGGAAAGAAGCTTGATGTGTTGTCAGTAATCGCAGTCTCTGTCTGACCTCTGCTGCTCCTCTCTCCTCAGTTTAATCCTGATGATAAGTCAGCGCAGCACCATAACGCCCACCACTGTCTGGAGATCACAGTCAACTGCAGCCCCAACATAGACCACTGCATCATCCGCTCCACATGCACAGGTAACAAACACACACACACACACACACACACACACACTGACCCTTTGTTGCTGGGGGAGGCCACAACAGCACAAACACTTAGAATGTGCACTTAGTTGGCAGATACAGATGTATTATTTTACGTGATATTGTGTGTGTGTGTGTGTGTGTGTGTGTGTGTGTGTGTGTACTACATGTATAACAATTTAGAGCCGTGGTTTTCTGTGGTTTGAAAAGCACACAGTGTCCCCACTTTTGGGTAATAACTTAATGATGAGTGTGTTCATGTCTCAGGATGAGAGACTAAATTTGTCAATTGGGTCTTGGACTGAAAACCAAAAAACCCTGGAGCAGAAGTTTTTTTGGCAACTACTTTTTTAAAAACTGATCGCTCTCTCCAATGACAAACGTCCGGTTGTTGGATTGCAGTAATGGGAAATCTGGAAAAATCAGTGCCATTATAACATTTCCTCTCTTATGTTGACGTTTTCTATCAGCCATGGTCATGTGACTTAAGTGTCTTTTATTTGTTGTCTAATTTAGAACATGTAGCAGGAAATGTCACACCACAGGTAGCATCAATACATTTGTATGTCTAATTCTACCTACGAAATATCATAACGTTTGTTTTTTGTGAACGAGTACATTGTTTCTGGTACTGAGATGCCAGCATTACTGTTTATGTATGTGTTGCCAAGAAATGCTCGTTTGCTCTAATCTAAATAAAAGGTATTTAGTTATGTGAATAATGTGCATTCAAATTGCTACTAGTTGGTTGTGTGGAACTCCAGTCCTGATAGTATCCATATGGCGAGTGATTTATCCACGTGTCTGATGTGTGTGATGCGTGTTCGAAGTGTTGACCAGGCAAAAAAATATTTTAATAATATTTAGACTCTTATTGTACTTTTGACAACGATTTAAGTCGACGTAAAATATTAAACTTTTTGTTTGAGCTTCTCAAATGGGAGGATTTGCTTGCTTTTGTCTGTTCATGTCATTGCAGATTAAATGTCTTCAGGGTTTGTTTTTGGTCAGTTGAAAAAGGAAATGATCATTACTTGCAGACCACTGTAGTGTGATCCATTTATGTTTTTCTGTTTAGTGGGTTCAGCTGTGTGTGTGAGTGGCCAGGGAGCGTGTCCTACCATCAAACACTGCAACATCAGTGACTGTGAGAACGTAGGACTGTACATTACAGATCACGCACAGGTAAAAATGACTTTCCCCTTCAATAATAAACTGATTGTTTGCCATAAATGCACATATTTACCAACAAAAATGTTCATACATGCCCCTTACAAGTGTTGTTATGTGCTGCAGGGCATTTATGAAGACAATGAAATCAGCAACAATGCGCTAGCAGGGATTTGGGTGAAAAACCACGGTAATCCCATTATTAGACGTAACCACATCCACCACGGACGAGATGTTGGAGTGTTCACCTTCGATCACGGCATGGTAAGTGCACATCAGCCACGGCAGTCAGGTCATATATTTTTTGCTTGAAACATGACCGACCATCTAATTTGTCGTCTTCCGTGTTTCAGGGTTACTTTGAGAACTGCAACATCCATAGAAACCGCATAGCAGGCTTTGAGGTGAAGGCCTACGCCAACCCCACAGTGGTGCGTTGTGAGATCCATCATGGCCAAACGGGAGGCATCTACGTCCACGAGAAGGGGCGGGGACAGTTTATAGAGAACAAAATCTACGCCAATAACTTTGCCGGGGTGTGGATCACATCCAACAGTGACCCAACGATACGGTGAGGACACGCACCACACAGGACAATATTTGTCAGAACCCCTTAGAGGGATGCAGGCTGTTTGGGTAGGTGTGTTCCAAAATTGTGACCAAAATTCCAAAATTTTTTCCTCTATTTCCAGGGGAAACGCTATATTCAATGGTAACCAAGGAGGGGTGTACATATTCGGAGATGGACGGGGTTTGATAGAGAGTAATGATATCTATGGTAACGCCTTGGCGGGAATCCAGATCCGAACCAACAGCTGCCCCATTGTACGGCACAACAAGATCCACGATGGACAGCATGGGGGCATCTACGTGGTAAGTACCACCAGCAGATGTGAAGTGTCCATTTGGCAATTGTTTAAAAATTGAACAATTTTCCTGCTAAATTTACAGGTTTAATTAAAGCTTAAAGGTTCTGACAGCTGATCCTGCTTTTTGTTTCAGCACGAGAAAGGCCAGGGGGTGATCGAGGAGAACGAGGTTTACAGCAACACACTGGCTGGAGTCTGGGTGACCACAGGCAGCACCCCCGTCCTCCGCAAGAACCGCATCCACAGTGGCAAACAGGTAAAGCCAACATGGTCAAACATCATAAGGCCCTGACAAATCTGATTAATTTCCTCAATTGATGAAATCTCATGCTGTTAAGCTCTTTTTGTTTTGTTTTTTAGCTCAGTTTTCCTGTGGCACTGTACATTCAGTTAAAAACTGATAAGCAATTGAAGCCATTCAGTTTTTTGATTTTCTTTTTTGGCCTGTTTCTTGGTTTGTTAACGGGATAGTTTGGATTTTTTGTTGGACTTTGTGAGGTACTTGTAGTCAGCACATGGCACTTTGGAGAAGCAGTCAAGAGTCTCTGCACGGACAGGTGCACAGGGTCAGTGGGAAAGCATATTTTAGCCAATATAGCCATATTTTTTTAGTGAGCAGGAACATTCTGTTGTGTTATTCTTGGCAACAGGAACAGGAAGATTGTGAGGTGTCAAAGGTTTAATAGAAACACCCTCAGTGTTACCGTAGTTAGCGTATGATTAGCACCTGAGCTACTCCATTATGGAAGATAAGGGTTTGAGAGCAACTTTAGGTATATGTAACTATAAACATTGTTGCACACTTTGCAAAACTATTGTCTCTGAAATACCTCCAGTAATGTAACAGGAATACTTTGAAAAATACTTTTTAATGGCCCTATAAACAGCTCACTTATTGGGTCTCCAGCTGCCCTTAGTTTGCTGCACCTTCACGGTGCTTCACAGAACTTTTATTTCTCCCTTTCCTGTTCTGCGAAGAAATAATTCTTATATTGAATCTACAATATCTACAATGCCCTTACTGTGCCTCTTTATCTCTTCAGCAAATGTGTCTTGTATTTTCTTGTTTGCTCAATGTTGTGATCATCTGGTTTTTATTTTCTTTTTCAGGTTGGCGTGTATTTCTATGACAACGGGCACGGCGTGTTGGAAGACAATGACATCTACAATCACATGTACTCTGGTGTGCAAATAAGGTAACGACTACCCTCTTTTAGCAGTGTATTCACCGAACATTAATAATATGAGAGACCTTTTTAAACCAGATGATTCTGTGGTAAAGCTTTAGCACACTGGTGATTTTTCTAGTTTTTCTTTTGATTTTAAGTAATTCTTGTTGTTCCTCGGCAGGACGGGGAGCAACCCAAAGATCAGGCGCAACAAGATCTGGGGCGGCCAGAATGGAGGCATTTTAGTCTACAACTCAGGTCCGTATTTGTCAGTCTGATACTTGGTTTGCATGCGTTGTGTACATGTACATCTAATCCTGCCGTTTGATATTACAGGTCTGGGCTTCATTGAGGACAATGAGATCTTTGACAACGCCATGGCCGGGGTGTGGATCAAGACGGACAGCAATCCCACACTGAGACGAAACAAGATTCATGACGGCAGAGATGGAGGCATCTGCATCTTCAATGGAGGCAGAGGTATTTGAACACAAAGAAGTTAGAAAACATCACATAGCTTCTGATATGTTCTTTATTTGTGGTATTAATTAGAATTAATGGCATCATCAACTTCAGTGTTTAGACTAGCATACTGAAATGATGGCATCTTTTTACCTGTTACCTTGTTGTTTGTTCCTCATGATTTTGCTCCTGTATATCTATAGTGTGAACTATGAAATCTTTGTTTGTAGGTCTGCTGGAAGAAAACGACATCTTTAGGAACGCTCAGGCTGGTGTGCTGATCAGCACCAACAGCCATCCAATTCTCCGCAAGAACCGCATTTTTGACGGCTTCGCTGCAGGTCAGCTTTTTTTAAAACCGATGCCACATGAGCACAACAATCCCACTCGGTTTATATCTCCTTTTGGTGCTATTGTCGGATTTTCCTTCTTATCTCCAGGTATTGAAATCACTAACCACGCCACAGCCACGCTGGAGGGCAACCAGATCTTCAACAATCGTTTTGGAGGCCTGTTTCTGGCCTCGGGAGTCAACGTCACCATGAAAGGTATATAGCTGCTCTGTGGGCATCGAAGCTTTGCCCAGTTTGGTTACAAGCTTGTCGAAACTGGTCAGTAATCACTCTCTCCTGTTCATTTTCTGTCCCTCCTCTGTCAGATAATAAGATTCTGAATAACCAGGACGCCATTGAGAAGGCAGTGAGCAGAGGACAGTGTCTCTACAAGATCTCCAGCTACACCAGTTACCCCATGCACGACTTCTACAGGTAAACCGCGTCAGATAAAAGGTTCAGAACAATTGTCACATAGTCGAGTAGAGCTGTTCTGAAAGTTGAATTACCAAAGTAATTTATAAGGCAAAAATATCAATGTGACATTTATTTTTTAATTTCATTGGGTTTTGGATTGTTGGTTGGACAAAACAAGAAGTTTGAAGACATCACTTTGGTCTTAGTTTTGAAGAAAGCCCATCACAATTGCCATGACATTTTGTTGGCCAAACAATTAACCAGTTAATCAGTAAAACACTGACAGATTAATCTGTAATGAAAGTGATTGTTAGTTGCAGCCCTACATTTAGAGACAGTTAACTTAAGGAATAGTTAAATGCCTATTAGATTAGTAATTATAATGATAATACAAATACACAAGTAAGGAATTGCCACCATTTTTCTGTTTTCCTCACTGTGTCATGTAAATGAATGTTTGTCTTTTGTTTCTCCAGATGTCACACCTGTAATACAACAGATAGGAACGCCATCTGTGTAAACTGCATCAAGAAATGCCACCAAGGGCATGATGTAGAGTTTATACGGCACGATCGGTAAGACGGTTTTGCCTCCTTCCTAACAAGATTCTGAAATTCTTGTTTGTGTTTATTTCTAACATTAAAAAGGTGAAAATCAAAATATTCCGTCTGAAAAATGCCACTTGCAAAGTAACCTCTGTCTAGTCCCAATATTTTGCAAACAGAAAAAGCAGCAAATGATGACAGTAATCGCATGTCATTAAAGTTGGCTTACAATTTTTACATTTTTAAAGAAAATGTTAAAAGTGATGTGAAAGTGAGTGAAAAGGTGTCTTTCACCTTTTTAAAAGGATCAGACGGGCAAGAAATGTGGCAACGGCAGCACAATCTGCCTGTTGTCTTGAAAAGCAAAGTGTAGTAAATGAGACACCACGAACAGCCAGCAGAGGGCATCGATGAACTGATTTACTGAGACAGGTGGAAATGAACAGATTTCAAGCCGAGCAGCTGTTACAGCAGTTACATCCAGGGCTCACCTCAGAAAACAGTTTTGACAATTTTTGATTTG
This sequence comes from Pempheris klunzingeri, assembly GCF_042242105.1. Taxonomy (NCBI): domain Eukaryota; kingdom Metazoa; phylum Chordata; class Actinopteri; order Acropomatiformes; family Pempheridae; genus Pempheris; species Pempheris klunzingeri. The sequence goes on along the minus strand of NC_092031.1, from coordinate 6,894,384 downwards.
TCCATCAACTACAGTGTAGGTATTTATATTATAATATAGTATTTATAAGTATAAAACAATGTTGGATTCAAACAGAGAAGATGTGGACCATTTCTAGATTACAAAGCCAAAAACTGTCTGTCTGAAAGAGTGGTATTTAAATCTGGTTTCTAATCCCTGACGTCTGTTCCATCTAGGTTTTTCTGTGACTGCGGAGCGGGAACGTTGTCCAACCCGTGCACGCTGGCCGGAGAGCCCACACACGACACAGACACTCTGTATGACTCAGCGCCGCCCATCGAGTCCAACACGCTGCAACATAACTGAAGGCATCCGGTCTAGTTACACCCTCACATAAGCATACAAACACATTATATTGCACACAGCCATACACCCACATATACACACACAGTTACATACACACATCCACTTGCAGCCATAAGGACCCAGAGAGACTCTGCGATTGCGGCGCTCTCAGACGGGATCGAGTGGAAAGAGGCTGCAGAGGAAGCAGCTTCCTGCCCGCTGCAGTCAGACGCGCTGCAGTGGAGGCAGACTCCACCAGAGAGAAGCGGAGCTGAGGGTAGACTGACAGAGCGGCCACAAGAGATTCCTCACTCGAGTATTTCTTATAGCAGTCTGTAGACAAAGAAGATGGGAAGAGAAGGGCTCTGCAGAGGGGCTGTCGATGGCGTTCTGCGCCCCTTTGGCAGCGCTCAAAGATCCTCCCCCACTCCCCCCTGGTGTTAATCCTCGGCTCCCGGCCCACTTCTTCTTCACAAGAACTGCTGTCAAAGAGACTTCCTGCTTCCTCGCAGCTGCCATCCCCATTGGCTGCCCAGGCAGTTGTAACTAGGCAACGGATGGGCGGATGTTGCTCTGTTGTGTGTGGATAAAGAGCAAGATTGTGTGTGTGATGGAGCACTTGGGCTTTTTTTTAAAGAATATGTTCTGATCAATGGATTTTATTTCAATGCTTTCTCATGTAGTTTTGTATTTTCAAGCAAAAAGCTGACTGTATTTGAATGTCTTTTATTTTATTATATAATATTATAATTATTATTATTTTTCTTTGGTTAGCGTCCCTCCTCCCACCCCGGCACCAAGGCAAACTGCAGAAACTCCAACGTCCCAGTGATGAAGTTCTTTCTGTGAAAGAGAATCTCGTTTAAACACTAAAAACCCTCTCCAGTATATTAGTTTAAATGGCAGGTGGAGGGACTCCACAGTTGTATAAAGGTGTGTATGTGAGTGTGTAAATGTGTGTTGTGTACAGTGAAAGTTGTGCGTGTGTGTGTCTATATGTTTATAAATTGATGCAGTCAGTGTTTTGTGGAGAGGGTTTCAACAGGAGGCGTCAGAGCTCCTTTGAACTGGAACTTAAGAGTCAATCTGCAGTCCCTCTGCCCCCCTATCCCCCCTTCTCTCCCCCCGTGTATCGTGGTGACTGTGGCTCCTCATGCAGCCTGAATCGTATGCATGTACCATAACATCTAGACTTAATATATTGTGAAGTATTCAATAACCATTATGTAGATGCTAGTTGGAATTCAAAAAGGGGTATACTTTCTTAGAAAGACAAAAAAAGAAAACAGGAAACTGGCCATTTCTAAGAAAATAAAACTTTATTAGATCAGAGGTGTCTGTCTTTAAATTCACATCCTGCAGAATTCCCAATGAATGCCTGGATATAGAAACCATAGGAGATATTTGGCAGGTACTGAAGAATCAGGAACCCTGCAAAGAATGATTAAAATGTACTGATGTAATACTGGCACAGCAGCTTGTTTCATAGAGGAATCGTTATTCAGATGAAATATTGATTTTCTGTGATAGCTGATCTTTTGGGACATTGCATCTAAATTAATGTACAGGTGATGTTTGTTAAACTGGGTAATTTTCAGGTCACGGCTATTTAGAAACATGGTGAAAGATTAATTGTGTTGCTGAGTGTACATAGAAGTTCTCAGCCACAAAATGTAGAGGAAACATCTTGGTGATTTTAACAATGATTTCAAGACATGAAATAGGTCTGAAGCGTCAAAAAGTACGTAGGAATTAACTCAAGTATTAATGACTTCTAATGTTTAATAGTTTGTGGTTACATTCCTCCAAATCTGACACATGCAGAGTGTTGCTTTTTTTCAGTTGGCCTACAATCAAGTTATTTTTGTTGACATTTCATCGTTGGGTCAAAGATTCTGGTACATTAATTGAGAGCAAAGAGGTAAATAATGTCCTTAATCTGCTGTTCTTACATTATCTGGTGGGTGAAGATACGAGAACTGGAGGGTCACACAGAGAACGCAGGCCTCCGCCAAAGTCAACAGTCCGGTCTTCAGGCTCTAAACAACCACTACGTGTGTGTGGATGTATTCCTAAAATTAAGAATTATGCCAATTTTTTCATTCAACATTTAGTTTCACCACACCATTCACTGTGCCATAGACACCTGTGTCCAACCTGTGGTCAATATTATTGCTTGTTCATGATCACAAGTTTACAAGTGTTTAAGCCCTCAGAACATGTTTGTGCAGATTTTTGGGGAAATGGACATAATACCTAGAATATCTGTATTTGGAATCCTGGTGGAAACAACACAGCTCTGATCTGAATATTTCACTGTTGATACCAGAGTGACAGTAACCTACTGGAAAAAGCAGACAGTGAAAATATACAATACTGATGTTCAGTGAGGAAAGACTTTAAGCCTAAAATTAAAGAAATTTAAAAAGGTAAAATCCTAAGATAATGAGATTTCTAATTAATTGGAGCAGCTTCTTAACACTTAAATGCATTTTACAGTTTACGGCTGACATTTTCATGTTGACCAGAAAATCATGTTGGCTCAGGCACATTTAAAGGAAAACAATCCCTTCCTAGAAAAACAAGTTATGAACCGTTGCACTGTGTAATGGCTGAGCATTACATTTCCTAGTAATGCAGAATGTTAACTGGGTCAAAACAAAAAACTCAGGGTATCCAGGAAAAAATATTTATTGAAAAACTATACAATAGAAGAGCCTCAGTTTTTGACGTTAGACCTCGTTAGTCATGGAGAGCACTCAAATGTGAGTCTAAAAATCAAGCCATCTTTGCAGGAACACAGCGTGCGAGGATCTCTGTGATGTACGTGTTATTTTTGCCAACGAGCTCCTGCTTCATCCTCCTGAGCTCCGCCTTCACCTCCTCTTCACTCATGGTGGCAGCAGGAAGTGCCTTCGCCTTCTCCAGGAAGTCCTGGATCAGGTTTTCTCCCACCTGAAGTACAGGCAGTACATCAGTTTCACTTACGTTTATGTACAATACAACGTAATTTACCACTGAGAGGGACAAATATTCACTAGAACTACCTCTGATACTTGATGCCATTGTCCTGCTTATTAATGACTTCAAATTTATTTAAAAGTGCTTTGCTGATTTTTTTGTTAACTTTTGTGCAGCAGTGGGAGGATGTCAACTCAACAGACCTATCTGATGGAAGTATATTTCTCTTTAGCTGCTAAATGCTCCAGTATGTTCATTTGATGTATTGGTAGTTAGAAAGAGCTGATTTATGCAACTTTTATTGTATGGAGTATTTTCCTATGGTATTAGCAGTTCAATACTCCTTCAACTCATGTAAACCACATACTCGGATGTGGAAAACACTGAAAAGGCAGAGCTGGAAATTAATTGTAGGGTTGGTGGTTTGATCTTCCATTGTTGAAATGAAAGACAGTGAACCCTGAACTGCTCCCAGTTTCCTCCAGCATAGTGACACCATTAACATCATCGTAACTAAACATGAATGCCGGTTAACAAGATTTGCACGATCATATGTCAGGATGACAGAAGGATGTTGAAAAACTGAGCCCTACTTGTTTGTCCGTCCGTCGTCTCTTGGCCTCAGGCTCTTCCTCCTGCTCGGACTTTTCCCCTGCAGGTTCCTGGAATTCCTCCAGCTCCTCCGCCTTCTCCTTCGCCATGGCAACCACCGATGGCGGGAAGCAAGCCAGTTCGGCAACGTGGATTCCAAAACTCTGGTCACACACACCTAAAAGCGCAGGAAGGGCCGGGTCAGTTTATGACCCTTTATGACACTGACTGAATGACTTTCATTCAGGCTTTAAGCATTTTGAGGAACAACTCCACACGATGTGCAGCAAGTCCAGCGACTGCTGAAGCTCGGACGATAAAACATGTTAAGAGGTGCTGGTGGGTGGACCTTGTTAGCTTGTGACAGCGCCTGGCTAGCTGTGTCTTTATGCTAAGCTAAGCATCAGCAATAACTAGCTGTAGCTTTATAATTTTTATAGATTAGTATCAATCCTCTCATTCAAAACTCAGCGAGAAAGCAAATGAGTGTATTTCCTCAACTGTCAACTGTCAAAACTATTAAAAATATCAGAGATTAATTGATTAACGTCTCATCAGTTACGAGGATTTGCTCCCTTTCTCTCCTTTATCTCACTACAAACACCCTTGAGTTTTTCCCCTACAGGTGAGCCAGACAATAGGCATGAGGAAATAAGATTCTGACATTTGACAGATTAAATTAACTTTGAAAGTAATTGGCAAAACCACAAACCTGGCATAAGCCCACTTCTTTGCCTCTACTACACTGTCTTACAATTCTTTTAAAACTTCACAGTAAGTGGTGAGAAGCTCCAGAGAGCAAACTGGATTCACCTAAAAAACAGTTTCCTAGTTCTTCCAGGAAAAAAACCACACTGAAAATGAAGGTTAAGCATCAGTAAACCCATGTGTGCTGTGTGCAGACCTGGTTTGACTCTGTACAGCATGGTGAGGGTGTTGTGGGAGGTCAGGGCTGTGACGTGCAGATTGTGGACGGAGGGCTGCTGTGCTGCCAGCGCCGTCAGCTCGTGGAAGTGGGTGGCAAACAGACAGAAGCAGCCGATTTTGGAGGCGATGTGTTCGCTGATGGCCCAGGCCAGACCGAAGCCGTCGTACGTGGAGGTGCCTCTGCCGAGCTCGTCGATTATGATGAGCGAGTTCTCTGTGGCCGAGCTGCAGGGAAGGATGACGAGGAAGGGCGAGTGAGTCGTCTTCTCTTAACGAAGCTGGCAACGAGCTTGTGTATATCTGTGTTCTTACCGCAGGATGGCAGCCGTCTCCAGCATCTCCGACATGAAGGTGGACACTCCTTTGACCTGACTGTCTCCTGCTCCCACCCTGGCCAGGACGCTGTCAGTCACGCTAAGCTCCGCCCTCTCACATGGCACAAAGCAGCCAATCTGAGCCATCAGAGCGATCACACCCACCTGCCGGATAAACGTCGACTTCCCGCCCATATTCGGTCCTGCAGACAAGGAGAGGGCAGAGTTCAATAAAGTGTATCATGGATGTAGTAAACCGCAATTGTTCTTTATAATTTGAAACAAAATCAAAAGCAAATGAAGTCACATATTCATCCTCCTTTTTACCTTCGATATTTTTACCTTACTAATTGCAAATGAATGTGTTTTGTAAGTGCGTCATCTCTTTACACCTGTTATGATATAGAAGCTCTTCTCTCCCTGCACGAAGGTGATGTCATTGGGTATGAAGGCGGTGTCCGCGTCCGTCTCCATGCAGGGATGCCTGGCCTGCTGCAGCTCCATACGCCTGCGGCCGTCCGCCAGCAGGCGCGGCCGAACGAACGGCACAGGAGCGGAGACGGACGCCACGGCGAAGCTGACCACTGCGTCCAGCTGCGCTATCACGTCGCTCAGCGTCTGGAGGGGATCCACGTAACCTAGTGGTTCAACAGTGTTCAACACTTCAAATGAATGATCTGTTCCGTGTTGGCGGCACAAGTTTACTGGTCTCTGTAGAAAATGTGCATTGAATCGATTACTAAAAAGTTCAGCTAAGAGTTAGGGTTATATTGCATGTAGTTAAGAGATCGTGAATCTGTCCGTCAAATCACTGCAATGCTGACGAGACACGGTGAGCAGCATGTGATGAGATTCCTCACCCGAGGCGATGTTGATGATCTCTTTGACGATGGCGTTCTGGGCCTCCTCATACTCCTCTCTGTTCTTGGTGTACTCCTCATTTAGAGAGCTCAGCTTACTGTAGACAGGGAAGCAAACAGACCATCAGCTGACAGGAAGGGCACGACTATCTGAGGCCGACATTACGCTTGTGACACATGGTGAAAAGGACCCGTTTGTGAAGCGCACGCCGTTCTTCTGAACATCCAGCGTGGTGAATTTCTTGTTGTTCCTCAGAGTCTTCTCCTCTTTGCAGGTGACTCTCAGGTAAAAACCCAGCATGGCGTTCGACTCCAGCTTCACCGTCTTACCGGCATCCAGACCTGAAGCACAAAGTCACGACGATGAGCTCAAACTGAAACTCAAAACCAGGTATGAAATTCAAATACTTAAAATATTTCCACTTTCTGCCATTCATCAGGGCCAGGTAAAGCTGGGTTTTCAAAAAAATAGCTTTTACAGTATATGGCACAGCAGTTGAGGCATCTCTTAAATAAATAGACAGTCTTGGTCTCTGTGCCTGTTACATATGTGTGTGTGTGTGTGTGTGTGTGTGTAATCACCCAGTTCTCTGGCTGCACTGTTCAGCACTGTCTGCATGCTCTTTTCCAGCGTGTCCATCTTCTCTCTAAGCTCAGTCAACACCGGATCAAACGACGCCTTCACCAGGAACTCGTGGTGCTCAATCTACGCGCAACACAGACACACACAAACTGTAGAATTAATAATATGTAAAATATAAATGCACAGAACAATATTCTTACATTGTACGTGTGTACAGAAATATTAAAAACAAAATACCTGGTTCATGTCCAGAGTTGTTTCAATCATCTCCTGATACTTGACGAAGTCAGTCTGCAGGTCTCTGAGGGGAGAGAGGAACACCGCCTCCAATAGGACCTCGTAGCTACCTACAACACACACACACAATAAATCAAAATATATAATATGCATGGAAGTTAAATGGATGCACTGTACTGTATGAATCCAGGCTATTAAAGCTATTAAATATACAAGTCCTATGTGCCAAGGCTGTAGTGTGTGTAGTGTAAATCAGGCACAACAGCGTCTCTAGCATCAGTGTTCAAGTGAACGTTGCAGGCGTTGTGCTAAATTATGGGGTGAAAGCACAACTAAAAGACTCATGGGAACGAACACAAGGCCGAATTATACAATGGCATTAAAAATAATTACTAATTGGATTACAGCAGCTGGAGACCATGTCAGGTGACACACCACAGCCAAGGTGTACCTCAGTGTACAGTACATACACACACCGTTATCAGAGGCAGCTCTGTGTGTACCTGAGTATCTCTCCATGGCTGTAATGAGGGCGGGGATGTGAGTCACGGCCTGGTAGACGCGGTAGCAGTCCTGCAGCGTTGCAGTGTGACGGTGGAACTTCTTGGACAGACGGTGAAGATCAGGAAACCGCCGCAGCAAGTCCTCCTGACAGGTCTGCCTGAGCTCAGAGTCGCACACGAAACTCTCCACCAGGTCCAGCCTACACACACACACACAAAAACATCAGGAGTGTCTTCAAAATATGTTCTATGAGTGCAGTGACTGTTTGTAGCAGATTTCATGACAATCCATCCAATAGTTGTCAGGCTTTTTTTTACAAGCAGACAAAATTAATTTGGTAACTTACTGTATTAATGTTAATCAATGACAGCTGACCTGCTGCCTGCAACATTTGTTATATTAAACAGCAAAAAAAGGGCTTTAAATGAGAAACTGCTGCCTGAATTTTTGTGCACTGCCAGTAAAAGTGGAGCTATAGTGGCTTTGTTACTTTAGAGCAGTGATTCTCAAAGCGGCTTGTGAGCCAGTGGCAGCTCTGACACATGGTGTAGCTCTTGAACGTGACATGAAATGCGTGCACTTTATCTTATCATCTGTGATCCATTGTAAATACTTCCACTTCCAACAGCTAGACAGTTGTTATCTCTCTCTCTCTTTCATTCTGCTACTGGGGAACCATTATGCTCACCTTAGATGTTTAACAAATAAATACATTTTTTTCATTGTGTGCATTTTTCCTGTGCTGCCAGTCGTATGCTGGCTCCCTCCCTGGCTGATCTGCTGGTGGACAAACAGTAAACAAAGAACTGGAATCTGATCGGCTTTATTCTGGCTGAAACCGTTCAATCAAGGTATTACTCTAGTGGTAGAAACATTTGATCGTGACAGTTCATTGCCATCAATGTATTACCTCTCCTCTATTTTGGTTATGTCCATCAGCGGTTGTTTGATCCACTGGCTAACCAGCCTCTGACCCTGCGGTGTGCGGCACTTGTTCAACAGTCCAGCCAAGGAGTGAGCTCCACTCGTGTCATCAGGCGATCCCTGGAAGAGGTTAAGAGCCCTCACGGCAGCGTTGTCCAGCCTCATGTACTGACCCAGGTCCAGGGGGGTCAGACTGAAGGAGTTAAAGTTGGACTCATCAGAGAGCAGTTCAAGGAAACGCACCACTGCAGCCAAGCACGACATAGCCACCTGTGAATGCAAGCACACATGCTCAAACTACAGACTGTACATAGAAGACATAGCCATCGTGGCATTTTGAAGCCTCAAGCTGAGCATTTTCAAAATCACCATCATGGTTAAATAATCGTTGCCATCTTGATTTTGGAGCCAGAAGTGACACAGGAGTTTTTTTTCCCCCACCTCTGACTGGTTATGTTTAGGCATGATTGATTGGTCAAGAGGTAGTCCCACCCTAACACATACTCTGCTTTATCGTCTATTTTCATGCTGTATTGAAAAATAATTCAATAGTGATTGCAACCATAAACTCAGTAGGAAAGCAGAGGTAATAAATCAAGTGAGAAGTGTGGTCGGTTTCTCAGAGATTTCTAGACAATCACACATATTTTTGAAGACAATGAAGTCGCCCCTGCTGGTCATTAGAAAGAATGCAGGTTTAAGGCACTTGCATTAGCATCTGTTTTCAGACCCAGAAGCTACGTCCACATCTTTTATACAGCCTAAAAATTCATATATTAAACTTTTCTACTACTAACCAACTATTATTCTGATGTTGTTTATGCAGACACTGAAGTTCTTGAATAATGAAGCTAACTCCCAACAGGGGCTGATTTCTTTATATTTCAAGATGCAGTCAATAATGGACCACTTCATCACACGCATGGCTGAGACGACTTAATACGAGAACATATAAGCAGTCAAATATACTGAGAAATTGTTTGTAGTATAAAGGCTATAAGGTTTCATAAAAAAAAATGTGTATATGAAGAATAAGGCCATCCTGTTCAGTATCCATGAAACTACACCTTAACAAGTTCTCAGGTGTATCTGATTTACAGCTTTTTGCTACTCTTATATAGAATCTGTACGATCACACTTCCTCCTTGGAGCAGACCTCAATATTGTTATTATGTCGTCCTTGATGGGATCTTGTGTGAGAAACGTAAAACTGTTGGGTTTCATACAAGTGAATCAGTCTTCATTGTTTATTGTTCACCTGCTTGTCCAGCTCAGGGAGAGTGTTACTCGCCACGGTCTCTCCTTTCTTGCCTCTCAGCAGCCGGTTTAGATCCTGGACCATGTCCTTGCTACTGAACTCTGCTCTCTTCCTGTCGGAGACCAGCATGCCGCCACGCTGAACCACCTGCGCAAACACACATCAAAATCTTCACGCATGTACTGAAACCACATCTCTGCCTTTGCTGTTAGTAGTGGAGAGAGAACTGTTAATACTAATATGAGTCAGTAATGTAATTGTCTTGTAATAGTTAACATGTGTCGTGTAAATTGACATTTGAATCAATGTGCAATAATTTATAGAATTATTTAAGAATCCTAGTCTGTAGAAGCAACATTCTACATTTAATAGAGCTGAAATTATTTGTATATCGATTGACTGGGTGACAGAAAATGAAGAACTATTCTAATAGTCAATCAGTAGCTTGAGTCACTTTTCCAGCATAAAATCCAGGGATTTATTGAGCATACAGTGGCACATTTCTTTCAGATGGAGCACAGGTGTTTGGGTCTTATCGTGTCATAACCCTGCCCCCCCACATACCTCGCGTAGTTTATTGCCGTCTGTGCTGCCTTCACCCTGGGCTAAGAGGCACTCTTTGGGGCTGATTTGGACAAGCAAGGACTCCAGGTTGGAGAAAATCTCGTTGTCTGGAAACTCACACACTCCCATCTTCCTCTGGGCTGCGTCCACATAGCCGACCCCAACCACACGCTGTCCATCGGCTCCTGTCGCAAACCGCACGGCTACAACTCCTGCGCAGCCCTCCGCTCCGGTGACACCACCAAACAGAATCTCCTCAAATTGAGTTAAGTTTCCTGGAGAGGCCTGAGAGTGGAGGAAGTGGGGAGAGACAGACAGCATCAGCATCATCATCATTATGATTATCATTTGGAGTCGTGTTTCTGGCCGCCTGCTGAATGTCCAATATTCACTCTCTTTTAGCTCTGATTTTGGTCTCTACCAGTTACGGATGCTTTAGTGGGGACAGTATACCATTGGCAAATTTTCAGATGTTACGATTTGATGTACATTGGGCACTGGGAAATAATAACATATAATAAAATAATAATGCACAATTCACTATTTTCTAAGAATTTATAGCAATAATAATAACAAAGTATTGACAAAATAATTGAAAAATAGTTTGTTGCATCTCTGTCTAAATGTATGAAGTGTTTTGTTTGATGTAATGTGTTGACCTTGCACTATTTTGTGAATTGTTTTTTGCTAAATATCATCTGGGAGGGCAATTAAATTTAATTAGTTGAACGTCATCATAGGACACCTCCTTGTGTCATCATTGATCATTTCCATTATGCCTCCTCTGTGTGGTTCAGTGGTTTGATAGCTAACTGGAGAGCAAAATGCAGGTGATGAAAAATATTGTTAATCACAAAGTAAAAGAACAACAAAGCAGCATCATTTGTGTAAAATCAGCAGCGGGCGTACTCCTGAATATCTGTGTTTGGCTACAACACCAGGGTCAGAGTGTGTTCGTGTAGCCAGAAGCATTTTCTTTATAGTGGTGCAACAACCTGTCGTTACATATGAAGGTGACAAACATAAGACACTATCAGAGATCAGGTGAGAGCTTCCTAATGGAGAAAGTTAACTGATCGAGAGTCAACACATACCTTGAACTCTATCTTCCAGTCGTGCTCCTTGCTGCTCTTGCTGTGGTTCTTGTACACTTCTACTCTGTACTGCCTCACCAGCAGCAAGTCCTTCACAAAGGCCTCAAAGTTCAGCTTGCTCAGGACCACACTCTCCAGCTTCCGACTCCCTGTGGACCAAAACGCTCACATTAATATTAGAAACAACTAGTGCGCCTACATTTTCCTGCAAAGCTCCCTGTGATGCAACATGCAGCACCCTGCAGGGCTGAAGCTAAAGGACGCATTAGTCTATCTGTGAACCACCAGTTAGCAAGCGTCAGCTAGCGACTTAGTAAGCCAAACACACACTAGCCTACCTGAGCCCAAATGCTTGATGACCCCATTCGTCTTGAAAACCTCCTTCGCCGCGAATATGGCGTCTTTTCCGTGAACGGTGTAGTAGTCGTTACGGTCAAACACCCTAAAAGTAGTGTCCGGTTTCTCCGGCATGGAGAAAATGAAGTTCAGAAAGCCATGCTCGGCTGCACTGTCCATAGACAGGTTCTGTTTCGGCTGCACCGCCATGCTGGAAACTCCCGCCACCGCTGAGGCCAAACAGGAAGTGACGTTCTGTTTCCGGTCAAGGTTGTATTATAACTCATTTAATACAGGCATGGATCATGTTCAAGGATGATATTGTTGTTTTTTATTCTTGCGGCCGCTGCTGTTGGTGTTGTTATTCCTCTTCTTCTTCTTCTTCTTCTCCTTCTTCTTCTTCTTCGTGTTTATTGGGTGGATACAACACTACACTACTACTACAGGCTGTAACAGAGATTGCACAACGCACATTAAATTAAATCATCATTAAATTACTCTAAATGATCTACATTAACAAAACAATATAAATACAAACAATCTTTTCTTCCCTTTCATAGGGAGCTTTTTGTCTTGGAAGTTTAGCGCAAAAATAAAAATAAAAATAAATAAGAGAAAAGAAAAGAATTTGATTCGTACAAGTTATCTGAAAACTGTGTCTTTAAAAACTGCCCTTTGATTGGCTCTAGTGGTGCCTTACAGACATTGTTGCAAAAACACTCAAAGGGCCTAATTTTGCAGTAGGGACAAATTTTCTGCATCGAGTACTTTTACTTTTAATAGTTTGAGTACATTGTGTATACTTAGTACCATTACGTTACTCGCTTTACATTACTTAGTATGCAGTACCATTTTCAATTGAGGATGGGGTATTTTTACTATGTGGTAAAGGTACTTTTACTTCAGTAAAGAATTTGAGAACTTCCCCTTCCACTGTGACCAAGAAATACACAAACTGAAACATTAAATGATCAAATCTGATTACATCAATTAATGTTACTAACTGCTAATTGACTAGAAGTTATTGTTACTAACTTACTAACAGTATGCATTGCATTAATTGTAGTCAGTTGATTTTAAAGGATCTGTTTTGCTAAACCCCATATGATCATTGATCCCTGATTAGTTGGGCCACCACAGACTACATTAATATTGCATGGATTGGATGAATAGCAGCAGGAAAACAAATATGTGTAACTTGGTACAAAAGAAGAAGAGGAAGGAAAACAAGAGAGAGCTTACATAGACACGTAAACATACATGGAAAGGAAAAGCAAATGTGTACGTGTGAAGAAAGGTATGCTGTTGATGTTACTTTGTCATGCAGGCAAATGCAGTGTTTTATATTTACAAGACTACTTAAGGAAACCAAACTGTTTTGTTCTGATGATTGAAGGGTAAAAAGTGATTATTACAGGCTTACATGTGAGACTATGTGACACATCTGCTTTCACAGTTTTACATCCTTTTTCCAGGAGCAAATGCAGAGTTGAAGATTCCTTGAAATCGAATAATGAATGTGTAATCAGGTGCAGCCCATGAGGTTCAAACTGTGTTCAACAAGAGATCACACTTTCTTTGTCCATCATCAACTAACCAAATGTTTATTTGTGCACAAATCGTGTAAGTATTGTAAATCTTTATTTGCCACAGAGCTGATTTTCTGTGATAACCAAAAACCCAATGGAGAAAATGACACTCTACATACAGTAAGTTAACATTGTGGTTGTAGGTCTTAAACTTAAATGAATCCCAACTGACGTTGAAGAATTAAGTATCAGGGGGTTGTGACCTTCCTTTCACACCTATTCATGAACTGTAATTACCATGAAAATCACACACCACATGCAGGAGGACAGTAAATCTGAGCCATGAGGTTAAAGAGCTTAGCTTGCAATTAGCCTGGTGGCACAATTATCCTTGTTTGCTGTTAGAGATCATGTACTAATGTTAAAGGGAGATTTTGTGCCACATTTTTTATTGTTGAGTCTTCTTTTTGGCACAGAGGAGTTGGAAGTTGGGAGTCAGAAGTTTGTGCAAAATGCATCACGGTAAATGTCGGCAGAGCTTCATAAAAAGGATATTTTAGCTTTCTCAGGAAATATAGCATTTGCTGAGGTATTTATTACTCCAGTTATCATCTACATTAATTGGACATCCACATAGAAAGTGGAAAAGTTTGATTTAATGACTGATGAATTCAATGGTTGCAACGTTGAATAAGTTTGCACAAAGACTTTTACACTTACGTTACCGCTTTTACCCAAAATTATGATATCTTTTTAGTCATGCTAGTGTTTGGCTTTATGGATGGCAATGCTTCCTTGATAGTCCACCACTTTGGTCCAAACTGAAATATCTCAACGGCTGGATGGATTGCCATAAGATATTGTAAATACATTCACGGCCCCCAGATCCTCTGCATTTTCCACTAGTGCCACCAGCAGGTTGACATTTGTGGCTCACAGTGAAATATCTCATCAACTACTGGATTGATTGCTACAGATATTCAGGCCCCCCAGAGGATACATTCTGGCTACTTTGGGGATTCCCTGACTTTGCATTATCAAATCCTCCACATTAGAAAACAAAATATGTTTGTCAGAATGACAAATGATTGAAATGTTTTCTGTTCTGGTGCTACTATTTGCCAAACAACATCTGTATGTTCTAAAATCACTATAACTCACTGCTGTGAAATATCCATCCATCCGTCCATCCATTACCTATACCGCTTATCCATCAGGGGGAGCTGGAGCCAATCCCAGCTGACTTTGGGCGAGAGGCGGGGTACACTGTAGTTTGGGTTTGCTAGTTGCAGTGCCATCCTGACAGATAGTCCAATAGTTTCAAACTAATTTACACCTTGATTCATGTTACCTGAAAGACTCTCGATGGCTTTAAAATGAGGTTTTAAATGATGGCGAGTGACCACCTGCCACTTTTTATTTTCCTTGCAGATATCAAGATAAAACAGTCGTTATTCAATATGTGCACAGATAATACACACAAGCAGCACAGCAGGGAATTGCAGGTAACATCACTGGTACTAAATGTGTTCTTTTAGACTCGTAGCCCGTGAATACACTGAAGGATTTATATCTTCCTCTGATTGTCTGACTCGTGCAATAAAGGGACATTACGTGAAATATAACGGAAATAAAGGTGATTACAGCCCTTAACACAAAGTGTCATTACTCCGGAGTAACCTTTTATACTAATGGTGCACCAGCACAGTGCGATCCAATGCATATATGTAGGCACTGAGGATTGACTGAGGCACTGAGTTATTTTCAACAACTGAGAGCTTATTATCATCATATCATTGGCAGACACACTAATAATCCTTTCATGGAAGATGGAGAGATGGAATTAATGTGATGTGATTGGAAAAAATCAACATGTTGAATGGACAATATAATTTACAATATAATAACATCTACTGCAGATTTGATATTGTACCCACATAGCTATATAACACTTCTCACATACTTTGGCTTTGGGTATATTGGATTTACACTTTCCCATCTGATCACTTAGGTTAACCCATTGACATTTTTGGCATTGTGTGAGCTTATTATCTTTATATTCCTGATACTTACAGCCAGGCTAGTGAACTTACAGTTCAATATATACATAATAAGCGTAGCTGTGTAAAAATCACATCTGAGCTTCACGTGAAATCATGAGCCCGTCGAGCATTGTCAGTGAGGTTCTGCGAGTAAAATCGCGTCAAGTGATGAGAAGCAGATCATTCGCATCTCCTGAGTCCTTCAGGGAGGAGGGAGGGGGTGCGGTCGATGTCATTTGACCACCCTGACGAAACTAAATGATTTGACGTAGGCGGCATTTTAACGAATGGGAGACTGATGCGCACCGGGTCTAGGCTTTATAAACTCGCCGGGCACCGGTCCTGCCAGACCAGCCGGGTTACTGAAATCCAAGAGTTCCTCTCGTCTTTCCCTCCTTCAAGAGACAGAAGTAACGCACCGACATGAACGGACACTGCAACGTGAAGATGAGCGATGCCATGGAGGACATCCCCTTCAACAACGGCTTCGGCGACCTCATTATAGACAACAAGAAGTCCGCCGCGCACCGCAAGCACGAGTCGTCCCGCAAGGAGGCCGAGGACAAGTCCCGCTTACCTGCGCTGGAGGCCGCCTACACCAGCATCCTCCGGGAGCTCGGGGAGGACACGGACCGGCAGGGGCTGCTGCGCACGCCGCTGCGCGCCGCCAAGGCCATGCAGTTCCTCACCAAGGGCTACCACGAGACCATCGACGGTGAGTTATACTCCCCAGGACATTAATGAGACCCCTGCTCTGTGATGCGTTTGTGGTGGTGAAATGAAACTGTAAGATTTCTAATATTTTTAGGTGCCAGACTATAATTAGATTTATATATTTGTTAGATTACAACAACTGCTGTGGGACAAAACAAGGCATGTCTTCTTGGTGGACATAACTTTTTTTTTTTTTCATTTTGTAAAATTTTCCAAATGCATCATGGTATCATAAGTAGATTTTTTTTAAAGTGCATGCATGTGTGTTTTTTGTCCCTAGATATCTTAAACAATGCCATATTTGACGAGGACCACGATGAGATGGTGATTGTGAAGGACATAGATATGTTTTCGCTGTGTGAACATCACCTGGTGCCCTTTTTTGGCAAGGTAAGTCGAGGTTGTATTTCTTGGTTGGAAGCAAATATAAAACCCGACCTCAAATTTATGCAGGCGTGTGCATGTGGATGTCACTGTCCTCTGGTTCTGCTTGTGAGCTGGTCAAATTTCTATTATTTACTATCCTTTGCTCTGATTATGTGACCTCTGCGCTCACTGGCTGTCATCCCTCTCCAGGTTCATATTGGGTACATTCCCAACAAAAAAGTGGTGGGACTGAGCAAGCTAGCAAGGTAACACAACACACACACACTCACACTCACACCAACACTCTGCTGTCACTGTGGCTGTATGTTTCTAGTGTTAGTGCCGGGTGGCTGCGTTCTTCTGTTATCTCAGTGCATTGACCTGGAGGCTTAAGTCTAAGCCCAGCCGCCATCATCTAGTCCCCTCATCAAGCACACTCACAGACACAAATCTAAACTCTATCCACTCTCGAGCCATGAGAAAATCCCTTTGGACCTGTGGGAATCAGCAGTTATTATCACAGCCTCTCTGTCTGTCTCCTCTCCCTTTCCTAAAATATCCCACCATCTCTGAACATACAAACCCAGAACAACAGTAGCGGAGTCACTGGGTTTTCAGACAAACTCACTGTTGTTGAATCTTGCACAACAGATTCATAGAGTGCTATACAGTGAATCATTCACAGATGAAGGGTCTGTACAATCGGATGGCCAGAGCAGAGGCCAGGGGTCACGGACTGATGCCAGTCTGTGTTTATCAAAAGATTAATCATTATTGCCCCTGATCAGTCCTCTCCCCTTTGCTTGTGCTCTCGTTTCTGCAGGATTGTGGAGATCTTCAGTCGGAGACTTCAAGGTAAAACGATCAAAGAAATTTTGCAATATCAATTAGGCTTTGCACATAGTCACAGGACTTTTCTTCTAATGTACCAAAGAATTTGAATGCAATCTGGTTTACATATGTCATATTGTTTTGTTTCTTTCAGTTCAAGAGCGTCTGACCAAGCAGATTGCCATGGGAATATCAGAGGCTCTGCAGCCGAAAGGAGTAGCTGTGGTTATTGAAGCAGCGTAAGCATCAAACACACAGACACACAGAGACACACACTCAAATGCTGCAGCTGCAAATGTGAGATATGTGTTTGCATCTGTGTGTTTGCAGGCACATGTGCATGGTCATGCGTGGCGTCCAGAAGATGAACAGCCGCACAGTGACGAGCACCATGCTGGGAGTTTACCTGGAGGACCCCAAAACCCGCGAGGAGTTCCTGACTCTCTCAGTTCACGCCTAACAGATGCCACACACCGTTTATCTCCAGCCTCTGTGTACAGTAGCACATGGAAAGTTCTAGATTAACAGTGGATCCACATTTGACTTTAACGAAACACACAAACCAATAGCATGAAAAGCTGCTGTTTGATGCAGGATCCAGGACAGCTCTGGAGTTCACCTCAATACACTAAAGCCTCATAAATTACAGTACTGCTGCACAAATCCATCATTGGAAATCACTGTGAACATACTAGGAAATATAAGACTTACATTCTTGGTGCCTTGGTAGATATTTTACAGTCTTACATGGCAATACTGTTGTTATAGAGTACGAATCCTGAGTGCAATGTTTTAATGTAACAATTCTTAAAATTTCCACTTTTTTTGATGGGAATGTTGTTGGTGCTTTTGCAGTGGGGTACTCTTGCACCTTTTCCTTGCTTTATTATTGTATTTGGAATCCACTGATTTGAATGATTTAAGAAACTCCGTGACATTTCTAAAAACATTTATAGTCTTTGTAATATATGACATTTTTAAGATATAAATGTAATTATTATATCTATCTATAGTTGAAAGAGTTGAATAAATGTACCGAAGACTTTTATGGTTCTGTTTGTGACCACTGTAGCATGTATTTTGATTTTTGCTGAATAAAATGATCTTGAATGATAAAACATTACTAAAGCTGTCAACCTTATTTTGTGTACGTCAATAAGAGATAAAAGGCGAGCCAAAGTTTAATTGTGTTTGTTTCATTAAGGCCAGACATCGGCTGTGTCTCTTTTTCATACTACATATTAATTGTAATAGATTTTGAGTATGTGGTATGTTCACACTGGAGAAGTGATAAGATTATGAATTGCTTAACAAGACGAAGAGTCTACAGCCCTGCAAGTGAGGCTATACTAAAAAGTAATAAACACAAAACACAGCATTACACCTGATTGTAATGAACGAAAAGTACTGGACAAATTTAAATATCAACCTGATGATGATGCTGGAGGAAAAGTTAGAGGATCACTAAAAGTCATTAGGGTATATCATCTGTGCACTGTGAATGTCTGTATCAAATTTTGCTCCAAACCATCTAGTAGATTTTGAGACAAGAGTGAAAATGCTGACCTGCTGGTGGTGCGTCGGGAGTTCATCAGTTTGTAGGATTCATCCTCTGGCGATCATGACCGTCGATAGTTCATGGCGATGAATCTACGTATGAGTCTTCGAGAGGTTTCAGTAGATTGACTTCTTGAACGCAAACTACAGAGAACACAGTGAACACAATATACAGTACCTTGCATATACTACTATGGACTTGGGACACAGACTTTAAGTTGCTCCTCAGCATTATTTTGCATCAGTGTTGAACATCATCCACATGACATGAGCACTGAATGCACTATGGTTGGCTGTCTAACAGGTATAAAATGGATATTATTCTGATGTCCCTGAATGCACCACAACACATAATAACAGGAGCAAAGGGGCAGTGATAGAACAAGCAAACCAGGGGATCCAGACGTATATAACCAGTTACAGACAGTTAATAATTTTAGTCTGCTCAACTGGCTCGAACGTCTGACTCATTTGCTACATCCTTTGTGCTTCGGTGCAACAGCATAAATCAATAGTGAGACATTAAAGCGAGTGTGCGCACGTGTGGTTGAAGGCCTGAGGGAGCGCAAGGCCTTTAAATATCAAAAGAGGA
Source organism: Pempheris klunzingeri (assembly GCF_042242105.1). NCBI lineage: Eukaryota > Metazoa > Chordata > Actinopteri > Acropomatiformes > Pempheridae > Pempheris > Pempheris klunzingeri. The sequence continues at coordinate 6,875,315 of NC_092031.1, read as the reverse complement.
GACTCACAACCTGTGAACTATAACCTCTATCTGTGACAGCCCACTTAACTGCGCAGTATGCCGTTTCCAAATGTGATTATATAAGAGTAAACCAATTATTACAGGCACACAGGACAAATGTGGGCATGATGTGCGTAAGAGGCTAAAACTGTATCCATTATGGCTCCAGGCAGTAGTATGAAATAATCCTGTCAAGTGTACTTGTATAGAATGTTTTATTTCACTCAAATATACAACACTTGATAAATCACATACAGAAATCAAATATTTTAAAAAGCAAAGAATACAAGTCTAGGTATTGAATTTAAAATATACAGAAGAAAACCTAGAAGCCTCACTTGAGAAGCAGGTGATAACTGGTGGTGTATTTGGAGGCAGCTGCTCCCCACTGTATGGCCACTGTTATAATGTCAGCAGCATTATTAGATCTACTTTATGCCTCCGCCAAACCTCTCTCTGTCATGTAGGTGGGGATAACAGGAAAAACCTATAGCATTGTGGGAAAGTACTGGAACATGTGACAAGATGACAAATATGCACATCAGGGTCATCCTCACACCAGTTCTTCACTTGTAGAACTGTTCTCCGATCAGCGCGCCGTCACACAGACGTCTGTTTGTAGTTCTTGGTGTCCAAAACTTTTTTTCCGCACATTGCGCAGATTCCTGGGGAGACGAGAGAGAGAGAGAGAGAGAGAGAGAGAGAGAGAGAGAGAGAGAGAGAGAGAGAGAGAGAGAGAGCAATGTCAGGAGCAGGTACTGCACCTCTTGTATTGTGTAGCATGTAAACAACAATATGCTTCTTGGTCTCAGATCAGGCAGGAAACCATTCGTTTATATCCATTTCTGGACAGTATGAGAAAAAACAATCATATTCTTCAAAAGTGCTTAAGTAGTGTGTATTCTTTTTGTCAATGTTAAACCTGCAATAACTGATTTTTTGATCACTTGTGCAGTGGGAATAAGCTGTGAACACAAGATTGACCGATATGTCAATAGCTTGTAAAGTCATTATGGTGAATGTGTTCGCAAATCCAACAGATGCATTCATTGTCTGCCTTTTGCTTGCTGGCAGGTAGCGTACAGGTTTTAAACTCAACACAGCTGTCTGGTAGGGCTGAAACAACACTGATGATGGAAAAAACAATGAGTTAAAAAACCCTATAAAGCTCTGGGAGGTTTGTCACTACAAGCTTGTCACATACAATTAGCAATGGGATCCATTCATATAAACAAACTAATTCATAGCGGCTTTAAATGTTAACTGCAGATTGATATTAAAAGTCTACACTTAATTCTACAATTATGAAAAAATCATGCAGACCAAATATTCACTGTAGTAAATGGTGCCACAAGCATTTTGCCAACAGCTCTTTAACTCACTTCACATTTACTTAATATTATGTTATGTACTTTATTTACTTTGTAGTGTCATTCTCTTTCCACTTTATAACTCTATGACTGCTACGTCATGGTGTAACAGCCTGTGTCCACATGGCATTTTTGAGGAGCCCCCATAAACATAAAATATTTATTCACAATAAATGTTAATGTTGTTTTTCTTTAATGAAGCTAAAAATAAGACAGCATTTTACCCTATCTTCTCTCATAGCGTGCCTCTGAACATGTGCGCATGAGTTCACCCTCCCCCCTGCTCTTTGATCTTTAAAAGTGACAGCTTGTGTGTAACTTTATCACAATTTATGAAAACTTCAGTGCAGCGTACTTTCAGTTTCATTAAAATGTCAAGAGCATATTGTTGTAATGCCTTGAATATTTTGTTGCATGGGTTCTGATTATCTGTGCATGATTAAACTTGATGCCTTCAATGTAGAAATGAATGGGCTATATGTTGTTGTTTTTAGTATGCCACACATTGGGGGCATGTCAGCCTGGCCCGGATGTAGAAGGGAGTGCATGGCCTAAAAATGTTCCACAACTGCTAAAGAAAGAAATGGAAACCAAGCCTGCAAATTAGAAACATCACATTCAGAAACACAGCTACACGGTTTGCAAAATGATCTACTGTGAAATAAATACACACAAACAGTGGGAATGGTAATGGACCCATCATGCACTGCACTTGGACCTGCACTTGTTTATACAGTTGAGTGTGTGCCCACTGTAGCTGTATTTGACCTGACTTTCTGTAGCTAGACTGTCTGCTTCAAGGTTCATCAAGATGTGCTATTTGAGATTATTTGCATTTCATCATTCGCTTTTCAAAGAAGACACTGTAGTGTGCTGGTGCCAGCAAACGCACCACATTCAAACAAACGTATAAAAAATAAAATAGTAACTTAGCCTCTTGCTTCTGTCTGAAAATGCTCTGCTTTATTTATGCACGACTTAGTTGTGCTCATTGATGTTTAAGAGTTAGTTAATATAAAAAACACATTTTCTTGCTTTCTCGCTCTAGTGATATCTAACAATACAGGTAATGTGGCTTCATTAACATTTCTTTGGGTCACCTTTACTCTGGATAATCCACAGATCTCCCTGTAAAGTGTTTTCATCTGGACTACTTTTGTGAGGTGTGTGGACTTCACAGGTTAACCAGGACATTGGTCAGGTTTTGAGATATGTGTCTCTGAGATTTCAAACAACCCCGAAACTATTCAAGCCACTTCATACAGGAGGAGTTAAGTGAGTAGTAGTTAAATGAGACATGGAGTCCAAAGGAAGCTCTCTAGCAGTACATGAAACATCAGGATTTCGGCTCAGTGTGGAGTCCAGTGTAACTTTATACCTTTCTTGTATGCGCAGCCCTGACAGTAATGTGATCCAGACTGATGAACTGAGCTCTTGCAGATCCTGCAGGTAGCGAAGCCCGTCTTGCTGTAGGGGTCGAACCTGAGAGAAGCACACAGTACAGATCAGATAAGTATAGATGCACCAATACTACTTTCGTTTGATCTCTTACAGACAACAACATAGACAATAAAAGCCGGATTTAGTGAGCTACTCACCTGGCTTTCTTAGAGGTCAGCATCTTGTTTTCATTTAGCTTACGCCCACCACCCTCTGAGTGAAGGAAGCAGAAGGAACTCCATTTAAACATCACCTTCAAATTTAATCAAACCAATTTTGATTTAATCAAAAAAGTGTGGGGTTAATTTGCTGATTTATATCATTAGAAATGTAACTATCTTAAAAAAATATCTCAAGAAAACTACACAAGTTGTTTGAAGTCATCAGCCTGGGAACCTGAAATGGGCATATGCTGCTATTTACTGACCATTTATAGAAAACAAACCTATGAAGTCAATGAAAAACTAATCAGCAAATTAGCTATTAGTTAATGGAGGTAAGTGGGAGCTTAAGTACGCTGAGTTCAAACTGAAGGCCTTTACCTTAGTAGATGTATACAAATATATGAGTAAACAACTTAAATATAAATATGTCAGTAGTACTTTTAAGAGTTGTGTACATACATGTCACGAAGTTAGTGTATCCAATTGACTGCACATACTTGTGTATATAAATACGGAACTCTTGATTAAAAAATAAGGAGTATATTTGTGGACATGCTGATTAAAGACTATTTTACAGGAGGCAGCAAGAGTTTGACAAGTAAAAACACAATGTTCACATTCTTATGAATTTATACAATAAATATTTTCTATTCAAGCCCAACACTAATCACAATAGAGAGCACATTCAAAGTGGCCTTGAAAGAAGGTTTTCCAGTCAATTGTAGTGTGATTTATGTGATGAATAAGAGCTTGTAATATGTAGGTAGGCCACTGCGCCAGTGGTAAAGCGTCGCTATAAATGACATTTTTACTGAGTCTGTGTCCTCAGCTCACCTGTTGTATTCCGCGCTCCATCCTTCCAGGTGTCCGGTGTGATAACTTTACCAAGTTTCTTCTCGCCTGAAATAATAAACAACATAAATAAGAAGAGAAAGTAACATAAGTATACCAGAAATAAATCAATGCGACGACGACACTAATGACAACAGCTAATGTTAGCTTCCAAATAATTTCCGCTAACAGCAAACAATTAACGTTAGATTTGAAGATAGAAAGCATATGAACAGTGTGACACGTACACTTTTCACAGACCATCTTTCCTCTATGTTTGTTTAAATATTTGCCGTTTAACAGTCGGTTAAAATAAGATATAAATTGTTAGCTAGATCTTAGCTTGCTCGGGGAATGTTTGTAAACTTCCGGTCCCTGCTTCCGCTTTCTCACACAGCATAACGGATTGATTGGTCAAAACCGAGACAATCTCAAATGTCATTGGCTGATACGACCGTCCGTCACAGAAGGTCCCGGTAAAACTTCACAGACCGTCTGTGATTGGTTAGAGGATTCGTTTGACGTCTGTGAAGATGCCTACAAAATAAAACTTCCTGTTTGCTGCAGACTTGTAATTCTTCAAAATAGAAGAAGATCTTTTAGAGTTTTGGACCACATGGGTCCAGTAAAGTATGTGTTGGAGAAATTTAGGGTGCAAATGGAATATTATTGTGATTTATGTGGATTAGGAAATCACCTGCTCTTTACTGTATTTAAACAAACATCTTCCACATATACAAAAAAGTATATAAGGAGAAAGACTGAGGGAATTATCCAACTACAAGATCAGATGATTTTTCATATTTACAGTTGGTTAGGATTAGAAATTAGGACTTGCAGATATAATAAAATCTATCCTCAATAGAACAAAACTCACTTTATTAAACTGCTTCACATGATAATCAGGATCAGCTTCACTGGCCAAGAATGTGTACACATACAAGGACTCTGGTTTGTTTGTTGCTCTCAATATACACAGAAAACACAGCTAAAAATAAAGACAATAAAGCTCATGAGAGCTAAATAGAACTGTGCTACTACTATGTACAGATAGAAATATATATGTAAAACAACAATGAAAGACAATAGTGCAATGATACAGAGTACCAAACTGCTGGAATGAATATAAAATAACTAATGTAACAGTAATGTAATGTTATTTTATATACATGAGGTAGGAGAATATGACATATATGCATGTATACAATATGTAGTGTAAACACCCTGTTTAGATTTATAACAGACAATGATGGTATAAACATGCATACTTGTACTTAAATGTCAAAATATGTAATGTGGAATTTATAAACATGTCATAAATACCATTATGCACAGGCTGCTGAGACAGTATAAACAATAAAGAGGATGTGTACAATGTGTTTTTATTTCAGCTCAACTTGTCAGCTGAGCTCGCATTTGCAAGGTATACCACAGGACCTTTACTGTGAAGTCCAACCGGAAGTCAAGGTCACTCCATGTTTACGGAAGAGAGGTCGAGCAACTCATTCATGGATATTAACCGCTCTGCTCATCCGTCGCCTTTAATTTAACATTTTAAGTCTTTTGTTTGGATTTTGTCTGTTGTCATAGTCTCCTGTAGTAGATAGGAGCGGCCTTCGTGATGTGGGACCATGAAATCAGAGCCATGGCGTCCTCTCACGCCATCATCGCCGCCTCGGTGTTCATGGCGACCGTCGTACCTGCGGTGCTCGTAGCGGGCTTCTCCGTGTACGGGACTCACCTGCTGTGGCTCTACTCGGCGTCCGGTGCGGTCACGGCGGTCAGTGTCGCCGTCTTCTGGCTGCTCGGCATCTCGCCGCCCACCAAGAAGCACACACTGGGATACAAGGTGCTGACCTCCATGCTGAAGGACCGATGTGCTGCCATTAGAGGGCAGGATGACGTTTGAAGTGTTCAAATATTTTAATACAGGAAAAAGTGCTGAAGGTTAATATATGAAAATTAAAGGTACTTGGAGTAGAATGGCTCATGCGACTAATATATTATAATATATTAGATTAATACAAATGTATTTATGCACAAGTATTCTCAATATGTCAATTTAAATTGCATTATATGACTTGAAAGGCACTAAGAAAAGAAACAAAACTATCCTAAATTAGGATTTAAAATAGGAGAGTAAAGTAAATTAAAATAGAATCAAACTGGGGAATAAAAATAACAGTGCAGAGCAAGATATGAAAAATGATTCCAAATCTAAATTGGCAGCAGGCAGTGGCAAACAGAAAAGTCTCCAACTCTTGATTGAAAGAACTGAGAGCCGGAGCAGATCAAATGTTTGTTTAAGGATGCGTGGTGCATAAAAACTGAACGCTGCTTCATGATTAACCTCAGGAGTCGTGATGTGATTTAATAGGGATTTCTTTATTCATTTATCCACTTTTGGACTTAAAATTTTGATTGTGTTTTTTTGTGTGTGTGTGTGAAATAATGGATCATCTCAACTCTAACTTCTATCTAAAAATTTTATTTTATTTGTATAGAAATTAACGGAGGCCAGTGAATACTTCTCTTGTCTAAACTTGTTTAAACCTGAATAACTTGCATGTCCAGCTACTTTCATTCGACCAAGATCATTTCTCCTGGAAGTGAACTGAGAACTTTGTTGCCTTAACTTTCTCCACCTGTTTCTGTCTGCAGCTCTCCAGGTTGTTTCGTTCCTGTCTGTACTTCTTCCTGTCGTGCCTGTTCTTCCACACTGTGTTGGTTCTCTATGGAGCGCCGCTGATTGAGTGAGTAGCCAGTGATGTTCATGTACTGAACATATAAGTATGTATGTTTGCACAGCTGGGTCCAGAAGTCTAAGACCACACTGAAATTCTCTAATATTTGCAAATTTGCAAAACTAAACTCCTTTGTACAAAAGGGAAAGTAGATCAAATCCAGTACAGTACAAAGGACTTGAAGCTGGTCAATGCCACACATTTGCTTAAATTTGATTGCCAGAAATAGTGCTGAATCTTATTGCTGAATCTTTATTATTTCTTCTTTATTTTACATGTCACATCATTTTGTGTTTTTAAATGTTTCTGAATCCACACATTTTCTGATTCTTCCCACATTTAGGTGAAAATATTGGAGATTTTCAATGTGGTCTCAAACTTTTGTACCCCCATGTCTGTATGTATGTATGTATAATAGAAAGATGTACAACAGAGATACTGTGAGCCTCTAATTTCTCGTTTGTGTGTGTGTGTGTGTATTTAGATCTGCCTTGGAGACGTTCTCTCTAGCTGTGCTGCTGACCTCTCTAACCACACTGAGGTGCCTCTGTGTCCTCGGCCCCAACGTCCAGGCCTGGATACGAGTGTTCAGTCGGCATGGGTAAATCTGAACTCTGCCTCTCTTTTTTCCCCTCCTCCCTGTCCTTTATAGGTTTTTATGTCTAAATTGAATATACTAACAGTCCTTGCTTTGCTCCGTCTCTGTCTCCAGAGCCATGTCTGTGTGGGACACCTGTCTACAGATCACAGTGGCATGCACAGTAGTCGGAGCCTGGGTGGGAGCCTTCCCTATACCTCTGGACTGGGACAGGCCTTGGCAGGTCAGCACACAGTGAATCAAATGAGTGTTTTATCCCCCTGTAGAGTGAAGAACACTGTCTGTGCATAGCACACACAACATGTCTAGACCACTGGTGACTTTTATTCGTACCTAAGAGAAAAATCAGAGTACGAGACAATTTGTGAATGCCACAAATTCTCCTAAATTACTCGTCCGTGGCTCTTGCATGAGGCCATACATGTCAGCACTAAAAGACTGGATGTCAGCCAGCTTTATTTTGTGTTCATTTATAACACTTGTCAACTTGTTAGTTTGGCCCCATCAGAAGATCAGTCTGAGAGGTCATGAAATGACAAGGAAGAATTAATGCAAGTCCCCAAGAGTTTCTTTTAATCTGATGCACAACTTTTAATCAAAAAGGAGTATTTTTCTAAATTTTTTACCAGTCATCTTGTTTGCCCGCCTCTGGCATACAACACACTTCCTCCACAGTTAACAAGAAGCCAGTTGTTTCCATTCATCATCAAACCATATTAAATACAACCTCCTTAAGTATTGAATTAGAAAAATGTAATACAGTAACCATTAGATCTTTTGCTTTATTAAACCAGATTTTTTAATGACAAAAACGAAAAGATTAAATTTATAACTGCAAAGTCAGTTCTCTGCAAAATGACTGAAGGAAAATGCAAATAGGAGGTAGATCTGGTGGTAATTTGATCATAACTCTAAAGGAAACTGGTGCTTTTTTTCCCTTTGAAGTTCCTTTTTAAATCAACTGAACATTTCAAGTGAAGGGAAAAAAAAGGCTGGACTTACCTAATAGCTGCTGCTTGATCTGTCAGTGCGATATCCGGGTGTTGTCTCACACTTTGCAGTCATGAACGATGAGACTTGCCTGTCGTGCTTCTTGCAGGTTTGGCCTGTTTCCTGCAGTCTGGGTGCTATGATTGGTTTCCTGACTGGGCTTGTTGCTGCTCCTGCGTGGATCCACTATCATCGCAAACAGCTCACCTACAAGTGCAAGTGATGGACAGATGAACGTTTAAATGTGAATGTGGCCATGAGGGTATTTCTCGTGTTCCTGCTGTGTTCCTTTAACCTCATACTTATTTATTGGGGACATTAACTCCACTGGCTACCCGTAGGCAACATGATTTTGTAATAATACAAGATTTACTTTATGAACAACATTATTTTGTACTCATGGATGCTGAATATGTTGCTGAAGATTTTTGACATGAATAAATAAAGCATTACTTCTTTCACAGTGTGCACGTTTGCTGATTTAGTGATTTAAATTATTAGCTTATAACTGAAATGTTCCGTATTGGTGATTTGTTTTTTAATAATTGCATTTAAAAATGCTTAAACCTGTAGGTGGTGCTGTTGGATCACGTGTGTGTGTGTGTGTGTGTGTGTGTGTGTGTGTGTGTGTGTGTGTGTGTGTGTGTGTGTGTGTGTGTGTGTGTGTGTGTGTGTGTGTGTGAGAGGGCACAGAGTTTAAATGAAGAGAAGAAATCAAGCCTCACACTAATTTGCGAAGTTATACAAAGTAATCAGTATTGTGGTTGGGTGGATGCACACACACGCACACTGATGCCATCCTGCACCTGAAGCTGACTACTGATGAATACTGTTCCTTTTTAAATAACCATTAATCTTTCTCCAACTCAATTTCATCACCCTCCCCCGTCTCCTGTTCTCATTCTCATTCCACCTTTTCACATCCTCAGGCAACCATATTGATTCACTTCATTTTAGGGGCATTAATTCCCCTCCTTTCATGCTGCCCACATCTCCCTTGCAGCCAGTAACTGCAGTGAGAAGTGTGTTTTCTACATCGCAGTGTTAAATTTGCTGAGTAAATGATGTTGTTTGCAGACAGTCCAGATGCTTGGAATACAAAATAATTTAAATAATATAAATATATAAAAAAAAATCAAACCCATCTTTGCTCTGTGAGATTTGCTGTTCAGTAGTAGTGGGAGTTTTGTCCCGTTTCAGCACAGAGCCAGGGGCAGAGCTGTCCATCTGCCCCATGTTTGAACCCTTACATAAGGTTGTTGCCAGAGAAAGGCTGAGGAAAATAGCCTGAAGGAAAAGGAGAAAAGAGAGAAAAGCACATTTTCCAAAACCATACAGGGAGAAAGTGTATTTTAAAGCCTTTAAGTAGCCTACATACGCTTACAACACCAAGCAGCGCACCTTTTTCATGCCTCAATCTCTCCCTCCATCTCTTTGATGAAATTCAATCTGACCTCATGCTGGTATTTCCATTATCCTTCTCCGTTCTTCGTGCTTTTTTTTTTTCTATTTTCCACCTCGGTTCTGATATGTTATTACCCAGGAGAGCAAAGGAAGTGGCGAGTAGGGCCCTGGGAGAGCAAAGGGTGTGATCACCCTGGTCTCACCTCGAACCTCCTCGAAGTGTGAAGGTGTATTTTTAGGACGGCTAAGATGATTCATACGCGTCACCACGCCGGGCATGTCGTATCTGGTGATTTTTGAGTGTGTCTCTTTGTCCCTTTATGTGTTCTCATGTGTAATCAATGTACTGTGGACTGAAATGTGAATGGAGTTCCTTTGTTCATGTGCTCAATTCCACTTCTGGTCGTTTCATCTGCGAGACAAGCAGAAGACCATTCGATTGCACACACAAAAGCCACTGCTTCGCAAATTGCTCCTCTCGTTCAATCTCAGAGAACTTTATTTATTCAGTATTTGTTCTCAGGCTGTGCTATTGTGCAGGGTATTGTGAGGAGAGGTAATTTGTCACTCCCCACCCCTCCCCAGCCTTTCGTGCAAGGCAGTTGTCGTGTTTGCTGTTATGTTTCTGCATTGTTCTTCTGAGTGAGGAGAAACAGACAGAGTTGTATACTCTGAGTTGAGGTCCGTCCTCTGTTCTCTGTGGTGGATCACCCAAAATTGAACCTGCCTTAATCAATATTCTTCAAGGCATTACTGAATCAAATGACTGTGCAATGCGAAAAGCTTGCTCATGCTGCTGAAAAAACAGAGAATTAACAGCCAGTTCTGCAGCCCTATGCAGCATTTTAGCCTCTTTTAGATCATCTTGGTTTACAGCCTCCAGGTTCAGTCTCACATTAACTCTGTTTCTGGCTGCAGCAGGCAGCTGTTTACAGTGCGCCAGTTCTGAGTAACCCCCCCGTGCACTACCAGCCCAGCACCAAACCATTCACGGACAAAGCTAATGTCAAATGTCCATCAAGCTAGCAAGCCAGATATTTTTCTCAGGAGTTGGTGGAAACCAAGATACAGTGAATTAGATTCATCTGGTGGCCAGAAACATGACGCCAAATGGATGCTAATTTAGCAACGCTGTCGACTTGATGTGAAAATAGTTTGCTAACATCTTGCTAACATGGCCAGAAGAATTTTATAAGATATGGGGATTGTCGTCTATCTGTCCCTTTATTTTGTTGGTTTTTTTTTTGCTCACTAGTGGCTACAAATCCATGACTGCAGCTTTAAAAATAAGGAGATTAAAATGATTATTAATACATTATTCATATCTTAGTTTATAACTGGCACAGTGGTATGCCTGGAATATAAATGATTTACAGTTTTTATCACTTGCTATTTGTATGGCAATGTTGGTCAGTTGGTCATCGCTCCATGGTGGGTGCAGCGATGGGTAATGAACCTGAGGCTCCACAAGATCACCTCAAACTATACAGAAGTCATGAGCGCCCTACAGAGAATCACACCAGTGGTCTGAGAGACTTGGACCTGGGCAGTGACATGCCGTCGGTTCAATGCACACTTGGAGTCACCTGGGGCCTTGAGAGTGTCAAGAGACAAGGAGCCATTCACGCACCGCGGTGTCCTGTCCACTGTGAATTGTTTATATGACCCCATTGAGTTCACTGCCTCAGTCATCATCCAGTGCAAGGCTTTGCTGAGAGACCTCACAGCAGACTCTCAAGACTGCCATATGGCTTTGCCTATGAAAAACAAGAACCATGGGAACACTGGAGAGACTCGCTGCAAGAGCTCCAAAATCTTCACATCCCCAAGCTACACCCACACCCAAGGATCTCAGACTCAAATGGAAACCTCCAGACAGGGTTCATCCTCGGGAAGGTCAAGAATCCTGATGTCCCCCAGTGGTTTCATTAAAAGATACTTTAACAGACAGCACAAATCTGACTGGGATACTAATAAAAGGATTGAAAGAAACATATTAAATTCACCAACCAATTATGTAATAATATCTCATTTCAACATAGAACATCAGAATAATTTGAATGTTGCAATAAATCAAAGGATCGTAGACATAAGCATGATGTTTCTGTGCGTACTCATCTGGCACTTCTGAGCAGGATGTGAGCAGGAGATTTTCTCCCACTAAGTCACACCCATCCTCCATATTAACAACCCTCTTCTCACATTTTCATACTCCCCCTACTTCGACCCCACTTCCTTCCTGTGTTATGTCTCTCCTTTGCCCCAGTTTTCTGTGTTCACGCTCCCCCTTTGAGTGCAATGTTATTGAGAGATAAACATGTTATCGCAGAGCTCTCGTGTTTCTCTAGTTGGATCTGAGAGCAACAACAAAAGCATCCATTGTTATTGAGGGATGCTCAAGTGGGTTGTCATGACACAAGTGGGATGGGAGAAACAGAGGGACGGACTTCAGGGGATGTTGAAACATTCCTCAATTAAAAATAGGTACAATGTTAATTATCCAAACAAGACATTAGGTGCATCTCATGAAATCTCATGAAATTAATATGTGCACATAATAATTAAGCTTTCTAGGAACTTCTGGGAACTACTGTGTAACTGATGAATAGAGTCCTGGTTTTACACTTAGTCTGGTCTAATGCCACCTAAAAGTTAGCCACCTTAGCCGATGAGCTATGTTTCCATGGCGACTATAGGTGACATCTGCTGAGAACACACGGAAGAAGAAAGCATGGCTCTATTTGTGGTTTGTGAATGTTGTGGAATAAAAAATCAATAAGCCAAGGTCCACCCTTTTGTAAATGTGTAGCCTATTATTCTGCTGTTATTTCAGTCACTACTTAAATGTTTTTTCTCCACAGCACACGTTTTCAGTTTGACTGAATGGATCCTCACTGTTTGAAGGTATGGCTTGACAGGCCAGATTACAAAATAATAAGTGCACCTGCATGTGAGCAACATATCTGCACTCTGCGTCCTCACTTCATAGAGTGGGTTGTCTTGGAGGAAGACCCTCTCAAAATTATACACTGTATCTATATTTAACATTTCTGATTATTTCCCGCAGAAGGTCAAATTCAATCTAATTAATCATATATAATCATTAATAATCAATGCAAATTCATTCATAGCTTCCATTAGTTCCATTTGTGTCCAGTGTGTGAATGGAGTGAATATGTTAATCTGAACACCTAGAGTGGTCAAAAAGACTAGAAAAGTGCTGTACAAGTGCAGTCCATTTAACATGACAAAGGGAGGTCCACAGTGAAATCAGCGACTAATAAAAGGGCCACATTTTTATAAATAAATAGCTTCCCATTCATTTTAAGCCTTCAAGGATAATGACTATGGTTTAGGTTTAGCTTATGCTATATATCCGCACAGCCTCTCTGTGGCTCTATGGATGGAAATGTTGGTCCCTCGGATCAACATTATATCTAACCCTTACGGTCAGTTTACAGTCCACAGAAACCAGCACACATGGTATCTCCTCTGGTGATGCTCTGCCAAGCAGATATTGATATATACACTGAACTGTCTGGCCAAAAATTAAATTGATTGTGTTGTCTGTGTTTCGGATTGTTCTACACTGGACTCTTTCTATGAAACCACTCAAGTGCTGACAGTGTCCATCATGCTGAATTTTAAGTGAAACAGTGAGTGTGAGCTTAAGGTCCCACCTTTGAGCTTCAATTTAAGGGTGTTTACTTCCATGAGTACAGAGCTGTTGAGACGATCACTGCTTTCCTAATGACTGCACTGAACATGCGCGTACCATTCAGCATGTATGTGCTCTGTGCTCCTTGATTACAAGCAGCAGACATCTCTGTGAGGACTCCACCAATCAGTTAAATCATCAGCGGCCACCTCTTGTGAGTGTTCAGCTGTCGAGCATCATGTGACCCTGCACCATCACTGCGCAATCAGTGATACTCAAGGTCGTGGTGGAGGAATATAATTTGATATTTTGTGGTTCTTAAGATTTAAATGGGTTACAAAAGGGATTCAAAGAGTTCCTGCGCCACAAAATGATTGTCGATAGCAGTGTCGTAATGAATGAAGAAATAGATAGATATATAAAAGCTAACTCATTTCATATTTTTGGGGGCTTTTGATTAATCTTTTTCATTTTGGAGATGGAAGTTTATTGTTGTTTGTTAAATTATACTACCAGGATACACTCTAGCACAGGATAAATATCTCTTAAAACACGTTTAACTGGACAGTAATTTCAATTAAATAAACTGTATGACAAAATTTACATTATGTCACTATATGTATCTATATGTATATTTTACTAATATGTAAAATAATGGAAATAAGTTGGACTTTAGAAAGTAGCTTAGCTTCAAGTATTGTACTTAATATAATTTTGAGGTAGCAATATTTTTACTGAGAATTTTCCTTTTCTATTTTATGGTAATTTGGAAGTAAATATTGCACAAATGATTCAACTGCATTAATTGAATAACTTTAGTCACTTTGCCGATTCACATTGCTAAAACAGAATATATCCAAATAATGAATTATGGTTTATTATTATAGTTTGAGAGAGGTCCTTAATGTTCCCTGGGGTGAAATGCACGAGCTACTGGCCTGAACCTAAAGTGGCATACTCATTCATAGATCAATAATTGTGATCCAATAATAAAATATACAGCAGTCTGAAATGGGCCATTCTGCATAATGAGTACTTTTACGTGCGGTACGTGTAAATAATTAACAGACTATTTTTACAGTGCGGCATTGCTGAATCCATTTTGATATAAAAATATTCTAAAAGGATTTTTCCCACATATCTAGCAAGTAACAAGTGTTAAATCAATTAATACGGGATTATAACCTGGAAATGTTTTGTTTTTTTACATTGTCATTATTCTGGAGCACTTCTTCCACTACTGTATATTTAGATGCAACACATACTGTCATTAAAATCCCCTCTTCCTGTACAAGTACTATGTTGTCCCTGTAAGCCCAGTTTTTGCAAATATCATAATAACAAAGTTGCAAAAGAAAACATATACCATACACATCGAGGTGAGAGAAAAAGCAGAGACTGAGATCATCTGCAGTGTCTCAGCAACTTGACATGGAACTGCAGACATGTCCGTCTGAAACAACCTCCCTCCCTCCCTCCCTCCGAACTCAGCACGAAGCATCTGACATCACACCAGGGCCCACACACATAAATACTGTATGAGACATTACTTAAGCCAAGTGAGCAGCAGCTATGCTCCAGACGAGGTGTCTCCATCATGCTTGCTCTCTCTTTCACAAAAGCTTATCACTGCACTACCTCAAGCCTGTTGAAAGCTGTGAGCATTAAAAAAAAAACCCATTACATCTCTGCTTCTATTATGGCATTTGTAATAGCTGAGAAGCGATGCAGCTCTCTAGCCTACAGATACATGATGTCCATGAAACTTTATGTATATATGGAACTATTTCAGTGACAAACAAAATGAAACAAGACTAACTCAAACAGTTGTTTTCCCTTAAAATTTATTAATCTTTTTTACAAAGAAGACAGACATTATTATTGTTGCGATTAGCGTGATGTTCTGACAGCGATTAATTCTCATGTATGAGTCCCAAGAAGTGGCATAGCGAGGGCAGATGGACACTGTGGGCATGTTGGGTCCATGTATGAACAGCAGTGACTTGTCGGAGGTGCTAAAGAGAGATCCTGGGCTTGTGTTGGTCACTTATTGCCGGGCTGGGCTGCGATGTAAAGAGCCACCATACAGTAGAGAGCGCCTCCTACGGTGAGAGCCATGGTGGTGCGGTACAGTAGCCTGTCTGAAAGTCCACGCTTCAGATGAATGGGGATGCCATCTGACGTCTGAGAGGAGACAAGACAGGAAGGAGCAGGCGGGAAGGTTGGAGCAAAAAAAAAAGTAAAAGTAAATATGAAAGACAATCAAATAAAGCAATTTACCATGTAAGATAAAGCTATATAATGCTTTTTTTTTTTTTTTTTAAATCACAAATAAGACAACAGTATTAAACCAGTTCTTCAATATTATAAGAAACGGGCTGCTTTTTATGCAAAAACATTTTCAGAATAAAAAACTGTTCATGAAAATTGTGATTGGAAAAATGACGGTTGAATGAAAGACGAGCAGGGTTCTCCAGTGGGTAATTTGCTTGGGAAGGCACAGTTCCTACACAGGTCTCTTGCCTAAGTGTCTGCTTGGAACACTTTTGCTTTAATAAAGAAAATGTTCTTGCAATTGCACAATTGCTGCAGTCAGGGCTGTGATTTCCATTTGCTTGACTGATTACTCTGCCCAAATTCAGTCTCTTATTTCTTTCGCTGCCTTCTTGTGTGATTAATAGTTGGTGGGGGGTGCATGAGGCCATTAGGAACAATGGCACAATGGGAGTGGAAAAAAATACCAGTCATCACGTAAAACTAATAAATCTTCACTGCTGTGACTGATACAGTTTATTACATGAGACGGCCACTTTAGCAGGTCGTCAACCTTTATTGTTAATCAGAAACAAAAACTGATTCACCGTGAAAACGTTGTAATTATTACAATTGTAATATTGTATTGTATTGTATTGTATTCTTTGCTGGGACTAATTACATTGCTGTGACATCACCATCAACTTGACGCAATCTATCAGGAACAATGGAGGTGTTAAGCTCCCAACATTTATTCAGATATAACTAAAACCTGCACTGTTTTAGTTAGCTTACTGCTAAACCTACAACTTCACAGCTAATCTTTCCCTCTGCTCTTTTTACACTACTACTTTTACAGCTGTGGTTATTGATGGGATTGTGTTCTTAATATGTTTACACTTTGGTTTTGCAGGCTGCCATTTTTGAAAATCTGGGTTGAGGGAATTCAAAAAATTGCAGTCTCTGCCGTTTAAAAATGCCAGTTTGTGTGGGATGTCCTGTGTTGCGCTACTGATGATTCTCTGATGATACTGCAGTTTTTCCAAGTCACCTTTCAGTGTCAAAAAGTCACAGGTATCAGGTACTGAGCACAACTTATGCTGATGGAAAACCAAAGTGAGTTAAGGTGAGTTGAGCCGGCACCCAGTGGTGGAAAAACAGCATAAGACTGACATTCATAAGACTGTATGTTCTTCCTTACCTGGAATAGCCTCTGGAGGTCAGGAACTTTGTTTGCTCCCAAGTACTCCACCATGGACCCGGCCTCTGACACCACCTTGGTGGGTGTGGCGAAGACCATGGTTGGGGACTCTGCTGGCAGGCCAGGCTTAAACCCCTGAGAAAGTAAAAAGTACACTATTACTATTGACAATAATAATGAATTCTATTGAATGTCATTAATACACATGCATGAAAAATTATTCACAACGTAGAGATGCCATTCACCTCCCTGACGTTTTCATGTTTTACTGCTATTACTAATGTGATCCACAGTGTAACTACAATTTTTTCCACAAACTTTCATTATAATTTTCAACACTGAACACTTACAAAAAGCCATTCCATCTACGCAAGCCAACCCAAACCCTGGGTACAAGACCTTAACAAAAATGTTAACAAAAACAGGGGCAGAAAAACATAGTAATTATGACTGAACACAGACGGGAGGGGATGCGGATCCATCAGACAACCTCAGCATCAGGCACTGGTATGAAAGGTTTTGTGTGATCCAGAAAACCTATGATGAGTCAACGGGCCAACCTGCAAATAAGCGGCTTCCTGTTGTTTTCAGGACAGCAGCACATTTCTGTCCGTCTCTCCTCACACACTATCACTGCCTCACAGTTTGAAAACCTTCAGCTGCAGAGGAAAGAGGGAATGAGGTCGTCAGGATTCTTTTCCCACAACTACGATTTTTGACAGTAATGATGAATAAAAATAAAAGACTAAAAATCAAAAGGAAACAACAACTTTGAGCTCAATGCTGGTGCATAAATACCAGTGAGTACATCTCACACGTTATGATCCCACTTGTGACACTGTAAAAGTGCCTATTTGGATTATCAAAGAGCACCATAAGTAGCGAGTTAACACTACAGCATATTAACATCCAACAACATTTTGTCAGGCTGTAATGCAGCGAGAGCTTTTCACACAGCTGCAGATACTAAAACAACATTTTCAGACACACTTTGCCTCGACAACAAAAAAAACAACAACACTGAGACAGGTTGAACTTTCATGTGAGCTTTTTCGCTGTATTCTTTGGACATGTGATATTTCCCACTCAGAAATCTTAAAATCCAAGATCGGAGCCATTTGGATGAGTACTGTAGCTATTTAGCTGCATCAGTCTAGGGGAATTATCATCACCGGTCACCCTGTTGTTCTGCTTTTCAGACAGTACAATGGTAAAGTGTGGTGTTGATGAAGTACAAGTCCGCCTCCTTTCTTTCCTCTGACTTGGAAGAAGCTTCTCATCCACCTTGGATTTGAAAATTACTGGAAGACCCATTACCTTGTTAGAGTGTGTGGAGGCAGATAGTGTGGGAGCAGTGAAATTAAATCTGACATATGAAAATGCAAAGGCACTGACAGTGGAGTATTTTTACTTGCCATTTAAGAGAAGGCTTAAATTAAAAAGTTAAATGTTCGCAGCAGGAACTCAACTTTGTGAATTACACCAGAAATACGGAGGAGATTCCCCTTTGTTTCATTAGTTTCTCCTGTATGACTTGTTTTTCAGTGGGACGCCTGCTGCTCAGGTTGCTATGGAATAATAACCAAAAGGGAAAGGAACAAAAATGGTGCTTTCAGGTGTCTAGTGGGGGTTCACTAACCCTTACATAAACACAAGCATGCTAAGTAAACTGGGGGCTCTACACTGCCTGAAGCTGTGACTCCACAGCTCGCTGTTGTTGTCCGTCTGTCTGTATTTATTAATCACTAACCCTAACGGCCTTTCTATCGACGTGCCTCCATCAATCTGCCAAGCGTGTACTGGTAGAGGACACCCCGGAAGGACAGACTGAGTTGAGCTAACATGTCCGCCTTTATTAGTGATAATTATTGAGAAATTAGGAAAAGCAGCCAGTTGCCACAATATTACCAGAGCTGCAGTAAAAAGAGCCAGTGTGATCAATTACTGATAAAGACTGGATTTTCTATTACTCTATATCAGGGATACCAACATTGTTCATTGAGCACCAATATTTTAAGGCATGATGGAAACAAAGTCATGTGTATATGCATACGTTCAATATATTGTGCTTCTTTACATTCATCTAATAAAAGCAAACATTTATAAAACTTCGTTCTAGGATTGTATCTGAGACTCTGTCACAGATTTGGCCCACAGGATGATATTTACCAACCACTATCAAATGTTGACATCTGGCATTTTAAGCAAAAACACTCAACTAACCACCAACAAGTAAAACTATTACTTAGGTAAAAACAATCCTGTCGACAGAATGTGTATAAGGTGTAAACAGTAAAGGTTCTCCACACACAGAGCTCCCCCACTTATTGTTATATTAAGAACTGTGTGATGCATAAATGTTCAAACACCATTTTAACCTTGTAGCTGGTCAAAGGGAAGCCAGCGGTCCCTTTCGATTTATTACTCAGTGCAGCTATCACTCTCATCTCTGTGAGTTATATGAAGGTCGGCTAGTCATCACTGACACCTAGAAGGCATCATTCTACACGTGTTTTTTATATATATAGGGCCTTGCTGTCTATCTTAAATCCTTAATTGAGTTCAAAGTGAACAACCATGACCCCAGATCACAGGCTGACTTAGTCCCACCAACATGGGCAAGACTTAAGTTCAGTACTACACTCAAACACAAACTGAATTTAAAATGCTAATTTCTCTGAACAACAATGGACGAAGAACGTCTCAATTTTAACTGTAAAATATGTCTGTGTGTGTGATGACTGAGTGTGCTCCAAAACAGCTAAATTCCACGTGAACAAACAGTCGTAAACATCATAAC
The DNA here is from genome assembly GCF_042242105.1 of Pempheris klunzingeri. Taxonomy (NCBI): domain Eukaryota; kingdom Metazoa; phylum Chordata; class Actinopteri; order Acropomatiformes; family Pempheridae; genus Pempheris; species Pempheris klunzingeri. The sequence continues at coordinate 6,855,862 of NC_092031.1, read as the reverse complement.
TAATAAACACGTGTACAAATACCAGTAAATCCAAACACCAAACACCTGAATCCAAATGGAAAATATACTGTAGTGTCTTTGCTTAGTTTAACCACTCAAAACGCTTTAACATGTTTTTTCATTCACATTATTCTCTCATTGACACAAGAGGAATCTAATTTAATAGGAGACACAGGAGACAATAGGAGCACACTTTTGGGGTTCAGTGTCTTGAACAAAGACACTTTGACATTTGGACCGAAGGAGCCAGGAATCCACCGATCTGCTTTTTGATTATTGGCTGATAAAGATTAAATGTCATACTGACACCTCATATGCCACCTGCACTCTATTTAATTGGATTTCCCTACCCTTTGTGGACAGGTAACAACAACAGGTGCTCAACTGCTGCTTAGTGTGACCTAACTGTCCTGTTGTGATGCTGAATGTATGGAATTTGTTCTCAGGTCTCCCTTCATCTCCACTAGACGTCCTTAATAAATAAAGCAAACCTAACTAACTAATCTATATACTGCAGGGTAGTTTAATCTCAACATTGCATCACATTTTCCAAGTTCTTGTATCTAAAACCATCTAAAAACTTGTATGGTTGTAATCTTATATAGCTGTGAAATATATCAATATCATTCAGTGCTAATTCCCTCTAAAATGTCATGGAGTGAAAGTAAGACATAGCAACAACAGAACCAAATAAAAAACAAACAAACAATGATTAGTGACTTCCAAACTGGAACACAGCAGAGCCTGAACGCAGCCTAACCCACTATCACATAATAACAAGGAGGCTGTAGAATAAATGACAGAGGAACAGTAATAAAGGTCACATCTGGCAGATGCTTGGAGAGGCCATTGTATTTCAAAATTGGCTGTTAAGTCACATGAAGGCTAGATCCACAGATAGGAAAATAACCTTTCGAAAAAAAAAGGTTAAATAAAGGTCCTATAATAAGGCAGTAAAGAAAGAAAGACAGAAAGAAAGGTCACTACCTCTTTAAGGTTTGTCTGAGTATTTTCCAATGTTCAGTTCCATTAAAAAGCTACAGATGACAATGTGACACATTTTGTGAGTTAATTATGTGAATTACAGTTCAGACCACTGATGGAAGGCAACTAAGTCTATTTATAAAGTATTTGTACTTGTAGTTTACTTGAGTATGTCAATTATTCGCAACTATCTACTTCTACTCCACCACATCCCAGAGGGAAACATTGTAATTTTTACTTCACTATATCTATCTGACAGCTTTAGTTGCTTTACAGATTCAAATCATTAAACCAAAATAAATGTAACAAATAAGTTATGATGTATTTTTATAGATTAAACTATGAAGCAGTGGTGGAAAGTAACAATGTACATGTTCTGTTTTTCAGTACAATTTCCAGATACTTTACTAGAGTGTTTCCATTTCATGTAACTTTATTCTCCTACTCCACTACATTATCAGGCAAACATTATCCTTTTATTTCACTACATGCATCTCAAAACTTTAGTTACTTTTATATTCACATTCTTAATTCTAAAGATAAAACATTAAATTATAATCCAGCTGCGACATTTAAGTGAAGATTACACATGAATGCATTTCTAATTTGAATCCAGTAACATATTATTATGAAATTAGCTATATTCTATACTATACAAGTACATTTTGATGCTCATACTTTTATATTAAAGTAACATGTTGTATGTAGGACCTTAGTATATTTACACTGCAGCACTGATACCTTTTACTTCCATTAAGTAATGAAAATGAACACCTTTACCAGCTGAAACACTAAAACGATGAACACATTCATCTATTAATGATTACAATCCAATCATATGATTGATCATCTTAAACAGACCGTTCTGTATGCTGAGTACTTTAGCTTTGGGTGCTTTGAGTGAATCTGGAGGCCTTCAGATGTCCTAAAATGAACTGAAAAATCCGGCTAAGCTACAATACCGCTTCGTTATCGAACACGGCGCCATGAAGGTCACCCTCGGCGGTAACCGACTCGGTCTATCACCGACACGCCGCTTCCCGGTCTCACCTGAGGGTTGTAGGCGGCCGCAGGAGCAGTCCCCGTCAGCTTCTGGGTAATACCGCTGAACTTGTAGTACATTTTTTACCAGCGAAGGACGGGTACAAGTGTCACCCACAACAAAATCACCCGGTGAAGGGTCTTCCTGCTGCTACCGTCGAGGGAAAGTGACGTATCAGCCAGCTGGCTCGACGCTGCCTGTTTAAAATTCAAGTGGCGGTGCGGGAGGAAGCGTGTATGGAAACATCAGAGGTGGGAGAAGCAGAAGTACTCAGATCTCATGACAGTGTAAAAAAATCTGTGTCACAAGGAAAACTTATGCTCTCAAAGTTTTACTGATTGATGCATGGATGTGTGCATAGCTTTAATGTTGCAGCTGTTAAAGGTGGAACTCATGTTAATGACTTTAAGGATTTTAATGATTTATGATGATTATATACTGCTGGGTAGTTTAATCTATAATATAAATCATCATGTGTCTGTTATTGTATTCTTCTAATAATCTAAATCTGCATAGTAACCAAGGTTGTTAAATAAAAGCAGAGGAGTGCAGTAGAGGTAAAACTTGAAGAAAATGAAAATACTTAAATAAACTCCAAATACTTCAAAAATGAAATTATAACAGTGAAAAATGACAGAAACATAGATAATAATGGATAATGTTTATTATAATGTTAGAACATGGTCTTCTGCTGCCTTATCTTTGACAGATGATCAACTCTCAGATTTTTTTAGGAGAGTATTATGATCACACATTGTTGGGTGTAAATTAAAATATAATTGACGAGCTGATGCTATTTCTTATTCTCATGACAGCTATGGAAACGGATAACTTGTGTTTGTGACCATATTTTGTGTGTCTCTATCTCCCAGGCTCAGCTCATTTGTATTCACTGCATGTTTCATATATACTATGTGTTAAATAAATAAAGAAAGGTTTGTCTAGTCTAAGCAGATCAACTGCTGACCTTTCCTCCAGTGCCACCATGAGGTTTTTGGTTTTAATAGCCATAGGACTACACTGAATACAGATATCCATGGTCTCCACAGGATGAATCCTAATGATGATGATGATGATGATGATGATGATGATGATGATGCTCTGACTTTGCCTGATCAAACTCTACTTTTTGTCCAATACTTTGCTTTCTGGCCAGATTCCTGCAAAACTAATCACATGACAATGGTAAAGATCATACCTGCTAAATATCTACATGATAGTGTTAGCACTGTGAGCATGTTAGCATGCTTAGGTTAACATTTAGCTCAAACTGGAGACACACAGAGATGCAGTGAGAGAGGCTCACCGAATAGTTTGACACAACTGAGCACCAGTTCGAAATCTGGGAGCGTTATGTTGGACAGCACAAGTGACCACCATCATTAAAATACCAAATACCAAAAACTCTTTTAAGCTACTTCAAACAGAAGCCTTCAAAGCTTATTGACAGATGTGCAGCATACCAAAACAGGCTTGAACCCTGAGAGCAGTGAAGCAGCAGTTTGTGATTCAGAGTCAATTTCCCCTTTAAAAGAGTACTTTGTGTGTGAACTAGACTGCAGCACAAAGTTCACCCCAGTGTGAATCTGATAAGTGCATCAAATGCCCCCGCCAGCGGGCTCAGGTGTTCTTCACAGCAAATGTCACTTTAAGATGCCCACGGGAGGCCTGGAGGTGTAAATAGTATGTCATCACATCAAGACTGATCAAGCATGTGCCAAGAATACCTTATCTATTTATCACAGCTCTAGGTCGTACTGTGTGGCATTGATTCATTTAGTTAATTAAAGTTATTTTAGAATTAATAGCAACTGTGGTGTAAACCCACAATTGATATTCCAGCACTGTGACAGCAGATGATGGAGTGTGTTGACGCTTCAACTTTCAAAAAACTATTTTAACGGTACGGTTTGATTTGCAATAAGCAATTACACATTCAAAGAAATTTTTCTCAGAGTAATTTTATTATAAAAGCTCACACATTGATCACATTAATTACAAGTCTACTGATGAAAAAGTTTTGATTGATGGTTTCAATCAGTCCTGGCCAAAATTCTCTGGGCTATAAGCTATGACACATGAGTTGTGAATTATGTATTGTAGGGAAAGTGGTAAAATATGGATTTTCTTTCATTGTTGTGACTACTTTAGAAAGCACACTAATAACACAACAGGGATATTGAGATGTGTACTGTCTACAATACATACGGAATTCACACAAGGCTGCAAAGTTCATGAGGAAATAACAAATGTGGACTGACCGAAAATGAACAGACTCATTAAATATTTAATTTCCTTTGCAACAGAAGAGCAAGCGCTTGATGTGTGTGTGTAAAATGAGGATGGTTGACGGCAACAGGAGGAAAAGGAGAGGAGATGCAGAGAAAGACTGTTGTGTGGGAGAGGTGTTGACTTGTTTGTTTGGATCATGTGTCTCTTCAGCAAATCATGGCTAAACCATGGACAGGGAAAACATGCCTGAATCATGCATGTCAGAACCATCATCTGTCACATCCCCTGCTGTTCTTTTTTTTTTTGTTGGTAATTTCATCTATTCCAGTGATGATATTTCCCCAATAATTGCAGAAAAAGAATGCTGCATGCCAGCCAGGGGGTGTGCGTGGAAGCGGCCTATTTGTGTGTGCACAAATCAACCACCATTATGACTGACATGTTGGGGGATGAGGTTGCCTTGGAGACAGAGAAATACAAAATGCCTTATATTCACTCACAAATGGAGAAGCAATACGCACTCCATCTATTCATTCTTTGTGCACCGGCCTGCTCCACATTCTGTCATTTTTGTCCCATAATCTTTTATCGTCCATTTCACACTCCATCTGCCCTGTCATATCTGTCGCCTCCTTTATTTGTCTGCCACCTTGTAGTCCCCGCTGACCTGTCTCAATATTTCATTATTCCTGGCTTAAGCCCCTCCCACACACTAAGCCCTCTGTGTACCCCTTCTCCATCCCCACTTTGCACTCACTAGTTCATTCCCTCTCCATATTTCACAGGTTTAACAGAACGCATCTAGGTCACACATCAATCTTGTGTAACTTGGACCATCTGGGTGCAAAGCTTAGACAAAGTGAAAGGCTGATGGTCAGACAAACACACACACATACAGAGAGAGAGACAGAGAGAGAGAGAAAGCCCCATGCAGCATACAAAAAAGCAGCCATCACTGCCAGTGTTGTAACCATGGGAATACAGAGTAAACAGCAGCCACTGTCAAAACTGGACTGACTGAGCCTGTATGTGTTTAATAAATAATGATTTGTGTATTCTTCTTCTGCCCAGTGGCATTGTTAAGGAGACAGGCGCTGAGCATGCTGGTTGAAGATGACGACTGAAGATTATCGACACAACAGGCAGGAACTAGACAAGCCAAATAAAATCAGTTGCAGCTCAGGCAGGAAACAGGGCAGGGCACCGCTGATCATTACTTCACAATGGGCTCAGCGGGTCAGCTGGTTTGTTGAGTTTCTCTCTGACAAAGGCAGGGCCGTGGTGGTTTGGTACAAATGCGTGTTCATTGCAGTATTTCTGATGACAGGCTGCGTGCGTATCTGGCAGAGCGGAGTTTGAGTTCATGGTAGCACTGTACAAAACTGTGGTAGATGAATGTGATGGGCAGTGCCAGGAGAACAATGCCACTCACCACACACATCCCCCCAAGCACCCGTCCACCAATAGTCACAGGGTACACATCCCCGTACCCCACCGTCGTCATGGAGATGATGACCCACCAGGCGGCGGCCGGGATGCTGGCATAATCCTGGTTCTGCGTTCCCAAGTCCAAGCCGTGCTCCAGCAGCTGTGCCAGAGCGCTGTATATTGCCATGGCGACGCAGACAAACACCATCAGCATGACCATCTCCCTGTAGCAGCGCGTGAGCGTCAGCCCCAGAGTCTGCAGGCCCAGGAAGTGTCTGGCCAGCTTCATGAGCCAGAACACTCGCATCATCCTCAGCACCCGCAGTATCACCCCGGCAACCCCGAGCCCGGCACCTGGCATCCCTGCTCTGGCCAGGGCCATGGTGACATAATAGGGGGTGATGGCAATTACATCGATGATGTTCAGCGGCCGGCGGAGGAATTCCCACTTGTTTCTGGCCACCAGAAAGCGCACTATGCACTCTGCTGTAAACCAGCCGATGCACACTGCCTCCACTATCCTGCAGAGCAGAAAGGAGAAAAATGAGTCGGACAGAGTGTAAACAGGAAATGACTGAGGAGTCACAGAGAGATATGGATGATATGAGATACTGTTTGACAATCAGTAGCCTAAATGTGAGGAAGGAGGAAGCAAAGCAGGGGGGTAATGATGGGAAATAATGCAGACATAAGTAAACAAAGACAGGAGGACAGCGACACTAGAAAATTGCTGGGAAACTGCACAGAAGGAGGGATTAAAAACCTCCAAAGAGAGAGTGTGACACAAACAAGCACACAGTTAGCCCATTGATTAGCATAGCAAAGGCAGTCAAATTGAATTCGAGTTAGGCGGTGCTTTTGACACAGAAGCAGTCCGGCCAGGCAAATACCACAGAACCTAAGATAACTGCATCAGAACAAATTAGACCAAACAACAACAGGGAGAATTGCATCATCTGCTGGCATGAAACTAAATTGGAATCCTTTTGACCCTGAGTATAAACTTTTAGTTGATTACCTAACCACTGCAACCCATCCAAAACTATATCCAGCCTGAGGGAACATAGCCTCACCTTATATAGAGAAAGGCCGCCTCAGACTTCTTAGAGAAGACAGGCTGGGGGCAAAAATCATGTGGAGAGAGGCTGCACTTTTTCACTTCGTGTCCAAAAGCTGAAGCCAGAAAAACTGCCCAGAAGCTGATTTTAGACAGAAGGTGATTCCTGTAAGTGGCCTAATTCCTTTTTGTTTGCTTACCCTAATATATAATCCCTCTGTACACCTTCTACTTTTAATTCATTACCCAACTGGAATATTATGAATCTGGCATTTATCTGATATGTTTGTCCTTCTTGTGTACTGTGCAGTGTAAACTAACCAAGCCAATAAAGATATTCAAATTAACAGTGAAAAGGAGGGGAAGAGACTCGGGTGGAAGGCAGAGCAAAGACTAATAATTAACACTACACTTTTTGTAGCTTACATGGATGTTTGTTGATTGGCTTCCTTGGGATCTTGTCTGAAACGAGAGTCCTAATGTTTAAAGTGCTGCACTGATGTAAAGGCTCAAATCTAGTGATTTAACACAAGGACAAAAGTTGTTATAATTAAATAAAGCCTGTTTTCTAGCATGTGTTACACGTCAAAATTACTGTTAATTTTCTACCCTTTTGTAAATAAATAAATCCAGCAACAGCATAGAAGAACTCAGAAAGCTCTGACAGGACAAATGCCTCCGTGCATCAATCTTCTGGCTAATAAATGGGGAGTGCGCACTGAGTTTGACCGCTGCCTTGAACGCATGCAGTCTAATAGAAGTGTTTATGTGTGCTTATTTATTTATAGTGTCAGAGTTAGAGAATGTATCATGACAGAGACATAGCCTTGATTTAGTCGGTTGAATTCATGACATTAAGTCACAAAAGCACAGTCTCACTCCGCACACGCTGCGCCTAAACATTTACAGCGTCCCTTCTGCTCCTCTAAACTTAACTGATCCTTAAGTATCGCCTACCTGTGCTCCTCCACGGTATTTTTCTTGGCTGTATCCCAGTCCGGCAGGGTGCTAGCGCACAGCATAATCATGGAAACGATCACAAAGATCACCGACACTGAAGCCAAAAGCTGCGCCCCAAGTGACGAGTTGGGCTCCTCGAACGCTTTGCGCATCTTCTCCAGGTATCTGGCGCGACCGGTGAGCGCAGTCCGCTGCACCGGCTCCTCCGGGCTCTGGGGCTCATCCGCTGACACCCCGACGTCCTCCTCAGACAGACTGTCCATCCCGATCTCGGACATCCTGTCGTCCAGGCGTTTCTGGCAGCAGGAGTCCAAGTGCGCGCTCTCCAGCCCCCAGTAGAGCATCTCCGTATAGAAGGACAGTTCACACACTCCGGGGACAAAGCGGAGTTTTCCGGAGCGCACGTACAGCATGATGAACACGAAAGCCTGCGCGTGGCGGTCGAAAAAAAACTCATTCCGGTCCCGGTCGTAGTCGTCGCACAGTTCAAGGACCTCTTTCTCGGTTGCGCATGCATGCAGGCGGCTGACGCGCCGGAGAGGGAAATCCCTGATCACCTCACGGGTGAAGGCGTACCGGGTTCCCCCTACGTTGAGCACGCAGATGCTCTTCCCGAACTTCATCTTGTCAACCTGTAACCTAAACTAAAACTCCTCTTCTCCGTCCATCCCCCCTTCCATAGCAGGAGTTTGGACACTTGGGGGCCGGGAGGGGGGCACTGTCTCCCCTGTCCCCCGGGGCGTGGTTCGCTCTGAGTGGAGGTTGCTCCGTGGCTGATGGAAACTCTTCCCTCTGTCCCTCACTCCTCTTCTTCTCCCTCTGTAGTCAGTGCAAGAGACTCTCCACCCCAGTCAGGGGGAGCCAATCCCATCAATGATGTCACATGGCCGCGCGCACGGGCGCACGCACGCAGAGAGGAAACTATAGTGCGTAATTTTGCACACATATTTTATCCCTATGGGACAATTCACGTGTAGCTCCCCCAGTACATCCATCTGTGAATACAACACACAACCAATAACTAATGATTAGATAATCAAATCTAGGAAAGCATATTAAGGACAAGGGACAGTAGGAGGCACAAGTTATAGTTACAATAAGAACCACAAGATAAATACCCCCAAGAATGAAAATAAGAACAGCAATAAAAAGCAACAGATAGTAAAGGACAACAAATACATTTCCTCTAAAATAACAGTCACTAGTCAGTGTTCAGCAGCTTAATGACAGAGGGGATAAAGGACTTGGAGTATCGATTAGACCCCTTTAAAGCCACATTATAACGTCGGCCTGATGGTATCAGAGAAAATTCAGAATATATAGTGGTTGGCTGGTCGTTTCGCCCTCTCAGCCACCTGTTCCTCCCAAATTGTGTCCTCGTGTCTCCACAGCAGACGCTGTCTCTATAGATATAAGACAACACAAATATTAGGATCAAAACCAGTGTAGTAACCCATCAAAGATATATGCACAATAATATATATAATATAATATAGCCAGGACTTTAATACTAAAGTTTGACAAGTCTATACATCAGATTAAGATATGCAATATCCCAAAGTAGAGTATTAAGAATGTATGTTATGGTTGCATTTGGAATAAATTACGCACGCATTGTTTTAAGTCTTTCTGATTGTTAAAGGTGGCCTTACCTCAGTTCGTGCGCGTGTTCATGTGTGTGTGTGTGTGTGTATGTGTATGTGTGCGTGCGTGTGCGTGTGTTTGCGCGTGCGCGGCCCCAAGTCTCAACGTCACCAGTCGGTGGTTTTTCGGGTTGATCCGACTTCTTTTGGCTGCTGCCGTGAGTTCACTGTATTGTAAAAGGGAACAGTGAATCCGAAGGGGAGGAGGAGGGGGGGCTGGTTTGCAAAAAAAAATCTCCCGATTGGGCGCACATCCGGACCCTCGACGATCATAATTTATCGCACCTTTTACCTCTGAAGAAACCGGGTTTTTATTGTTTTAATTAATTTATTCTATTCCTCTTAGTTTATGGTTTACGTTAACACTCCGGGAGGGCAGAAATGGCGGCCAACATGTACCGGGTCGGAGGTATGTATGTCAATGTGGATCTTTTTATCAAACAGAAACCCTTCCAGTTTTGCATCCTGTGGGGATTTACGAAGCGCTATTGTTGTGGGTTTGCATCTAATAGTGAGATACGGCTGTGCCACAGCCACAGAGATGCGTTAAGTTGGAGCAGGAAGGTGAGAATTTCTAAATATTTGGGATTCAAAATGGGTCAGGCCTCGCGTCTGTCGTGGCCACAGCAGCTAGCCGCCAGGTTGCTAAATGCTAGCTTGCAATGTAAACATTTTTAATTTGTCGGCACCTCTGCTGGGCTTTGGTTTTCGGATAATTAGACCAGGGATGCGGGGATGTGATACCCAGTGAGGCCTCTCGACTAGACATGTGTTTAAAAGGTTGTTAAAATGTTACCACGGGCAGTCTGAGGCTGCCTTTGTATTTGCCTCCTCTGGCATGCAGCCATCAGTACGAGTCCTTATTTAGCTAACGTTAGCACCAGCAATGGCTCCACTGATTAACATTGTCGCAGCCGTGGCGCTCGTTTTACAATATTTGAGCAGTGCATCTAAGACTCTTGGCAACATTAGCCACCGGGCATTGGCACACATTTCATCTACATCCACCAGAAGCGCGAGTAATTAAAGCAAATTAGCTTCACTGGCGTGCTAGCTCGTTAGCAGTCTGCTGGAATTTAGCATCAAATTGGAGACTCGTTTCATGGCGTCGTTGCGTCAGGTTGGATTAAACCTACCACCTTTATTCACACGCAGCCAGCCCTCAAATCTCTACAGTAACACCGCGGAAGAGCTCAAATGTCAGAGATGCTTGACATGTCACACAAAGATAAACAAAAAGCATCGTTTCCCAGGTGATATTATTGATAACTTTATCACTGGCTTGCTGTCCATATGGTCACCTGAGCTGCAGTTGTCCTGCTGCCTTCAAGTGCTCTTTGTAAACTACAACTGCTGGAGGCTAGAACTTGTTGTTGCATTGAAGTTTTTCTTACTTTATGAAATGAATCATGTTAGTAGTCTTTTAGAAATATTCTCCTGTGCATCAAAGTAGCTAGTGCTTCACCTGAGGAGATGGATATAGCTTACATATCAGGGCTGGAATTTATTCTTTTTAAATAATATATTGCTGGTGATAAACAATGTTTGAATCCAAGAGTGGATATAAATAATATTTATGTCCGCTGGCTGGATGCACCGAGTGTCACACCTTGACAGCTCAGAGATATTTGCCTCTTCGCTGGATTGTTTGTGTGTCTGGAGCGTAGCAGTTACAATATTTCAGACAGCACTTGAAGGCAACATTTTGCCATGAACTGAAGTTTTCCTGAGTTATTGTGTTTTCTGCTCAGGCAGTGAGTGAAATCAGGCTGGATTTATGTCTCCTCAGGCTAGGTGAAGTCATGTTGATGCTGATTTAGTTGATATGCAGTGGAAGATTATGACTTGGATATGTTCCTGGTCTCAATTGTTTATCTAACAAAGTCATAATAGTATTGTAACTGTCAGTGAAAACCTTGCAGAACACATAAAATTGCCTTTACCTTGACTCGTTTAACTTGGAGTCTGATATTCTCTGCTTTGCTTGGTTAGTACAGCTACACCGTTCATTAGTGGTCTTCATTTCTGTTTTTAAGTTCTTTCTCTTTATGTATCAATTTCTGATTTTGACATGGCCAGTTTATTGTTTACTGACTCACTTTTTATTGAGTTGGGAATGGTGTGGTGGATGCAATGTACATATGAAGACGTACGTATGCTCCCTGGCCACTTAACAATTTAATGCAATCCAAAAGAACAGATCTGCCACAAATTCAACATTTAGAAAGATTATAGTGTCAAGTTTTTGTCGACGCTGTCAAAGAGAGCTGTCAATTCAACTATATTTATTTATTATTGAGGTGAGTGGTGGTGTTGTACTTGACTGAATTATATTGAATTGTGTATCCCTTCATTTTTGGAAATATGTTGGGCAGAACATTAGAAACACTTCTCAATATGATGAAGTCCAGTTCAACACCACAGCAAACTACAATGTCAATAATAAGCATGTAGTTAAATGAATACATATCTGACGATGTATATTAAACTGAACGTTATTGTCTTTGTATTCAACTTTGTATTTGTGCACTCGATTTACGTGGTGTACCTAATAAAGTGGCCACTAAGTGTATTACTTTCACATGCTCCCAGAGGCTGTTTCAGCGTTACAGGGATCTGATACAGTCAAGTGATCCGTGTGTGCTCTCTGTTGCAGATTATGTATTCTTTGAGAACTCCTCCAGCAACCCTTACCTGATCCGCCGGATAGAAGAACTCAACAAGGTACTGAGGTGCTTTTGTGTCATTTTTGTGTGTGTGTTTATGCCTCTTTATGCCTGAAGGTGAATTGCTAAGATTCCTCTCCGTTTTCCAACCCCCACCCCCTCTTTCCAATGTCTTGTGTGTATGTGTGCATTTTATGACAAAAAAGTGGTATGATGAAGCGCTGACAGGTGCTCCTCTGGTGTCCTAACTGCTGCTGGTATCACAGCACACACCTGTGGGAGTGTATGTGTAGGCGGGGTAAATTATTGTAATGAACATTTTCAGGAGCTCAGATAGCTTTGGACTAAAGATCAGCTTATACCTGGTTTAAAAAACAACAGGATCTGATGTTTTTTTCTGCCTACATTTAATCAGTTGTCTGTTTAAACAAATTTTAGCGTGTTACTTGTGTCAGTAAGTAATAGACCAAAACTAACATGGTATTAAGGTTAAATACTACACAAGCATCTTTAATGGGAGTTTGATAAAAGCTTGTCCTGTGCTGCATTTGCACTAAAATACTTGGATAAATGCATGTAGTTATCAGATGATGCGGGCGGGAAAGGGTGAGACCAGGTCAGTATCAGCCTGAAAAAATGGTGGTACATTATAAACTAAAGATAAGAGCCATTGTAATTACCATAAGTGATAAAAGGGGGTGTACAAAATAACAGAAAGTCCCTGCAGTATGATGCAATATAAAACAGTCGTTCTGCAACAGATGCTGCCTGAATTGTTGAAGCTGAAAGAGAATGGCTGATTCAACCTGACTGGCCATTTTTGTGGCTATGACTTATGCTGGTGTTGCGTTGTATTGCAATATATTGTGAGCTGCCTCATTATTCTGTCCATATCCTTCAGGTGAACGCAGTCATTAAATACACACAATCTTACAACATTCTTAGAAAAGGAGCTGAAGTTGGAGGCAGCTTTCTCAAATCTCGTACCCCCACATCCATTCACTCCCCATCAGTCACAGCATTTAATAGTGGCTGAGTCTTTAAGCCTGTCGGCTTAATTATACAGCGAGACAACCAATCAATCATCTGATCCAAAGCGCTGGTGCTGCCCTGGTCAGCCTGTCATAGCAGCATAGCTTGACAGGCACACAAAAGAGCCAGGTCTCTTGGGAAATTAGCGGTTGGTGTAGAGAGGTGTTGTCACCTCCCGCAGTCAACCTGGATCCCTCTGCTCTCTCTTGTTTCAGACGGCCAGCGGGAATGTGGAGGCCAAGGTGGTTTGTTTCTACAGAAGGAGAGACATCTCCCACAGCCTCATCCAGCTCGCAGACAAACATGCAAGTGAGTAATAACTCCTGTCACACGCTCAGATCTGCAACTTTTTCTTGAGGTGCCACATGTGACTGAAAGTTGCAGTCCCTTTCAAGTAATTCAGTGTTGCATGAGCCAGAACAGTTTCTTCAAAATCTGCATATTGATATTGATTAAACTCGAGAGCTGAAATGATTAGTCGATGAATCTATTAGTCAATCAACAGTTAATTATTCTGTAACAGTTTGTATAATTGATTCTTTTGAGTTTTCTTTTTTTTTTTTTTTTTAGCTTTCTGCTTTTCTCTGTTTTGCACAACTGACGGAATATCTTTGGGGTTTTGACTGTCGGTCAGACAAAACAAGCATTTTGAGCATGTCACCTTTGGCCCGAGGAAATTGTGCCCATAGTTGTTTTTTTTTTCCTACAATTTGTTTTGTCAAGACTTTAAACTATTAAACAGAGATTGCAATCTCATACCATCATCTTAGGTGTCAAGAAATTGTAAATACGAAACGATTAATTGATAATGCAAATAATTGTTGGTTGTAGCACTATGCTGTAAATTTATTTACAACATTGTGAAAAAAAACAGCAAATTGTCACATTTGAGAAGTGAGAATCGGTGAATGTTTGGCATCTTTCCTTGATAAGTGACTAAAACAATGAATTCATTATTAAAGTTGTCAATATATTAAATTGCAGTAACCAATGACATTACAGCACCAGGCTGAACCTGTATGGTCTTCAGCTGCGTTTGTATTTTCAGCCATTCTCTGTGAGAGAAAGTGTCATTATGGGCTTCCTGCCGCATGTCAGTCAGGTAGACATTTCCTGCTGCATTTCCACTCAGCACGTCCTTTTACTTTTGCACATGGCTACATTTACTGTCAGTCAGGCTTGTCATGATAATTACTTTAATGTACGATATATGGACATGACCCCCCACCCCCGCATGAAATGGTCTAAAAGTTACAATAAAGTTGTTTATCACAATTATTTCCAGGACAATATATAGCCCAACAAAAGAAGCTAAAGGCCTACTTTAAATGTCTCATAGGGTGCTGTAGTGCACCTTTAATATAAGGCCTTATTAATATTTATATATCACATATATTTCTCAATTGTGTGTTGTGAGTGTGAGTGTGGCTGCATGAGGAGAAGGGAAAGGAAGGTGTTGCTACCACAACAACACCTGTTCTGTGTGGGAAGCCCTCTATTTGTTTCCAGCGATGTTTCATTTTATCCATCACAATAAAACAAATTATTGATCACTTTCGGGAAATGAAAAACTCGCCTCTGCTAAAGCAGTCCCATAACGGTGGGTGGGATGATTTAGATAAGGAGTCCGCAGCAGGAGAGCCAGTAAAGAATGGTTTTTAAAGTTTATGTGACTGAGATTCAGTACATACAGGAAGGACAATAATGTGGCTTAATAATATTCTGTCCGTGTGTGTTCAGACTGTTTGTGGAAAACCAGTTCTGCTGATCCTTAATGCACTCTGTAAACATAAAACAGCCTTAAGAGAGCACGCGCACACACACACACAGACACACACACATAATATGAAGTACTCAATATGCAGGGACATACGCATTCATTGCAGCACGGTGCCATTTCCACAAGTTATTTGGAGTCTACCAGCTGGTCAGCAGAACAGACAAGAAACAACAATAAAATTTAACACTGCCTACCACACTGTAAAAAAACAAAAATTCACACAACTTATGGCTGACATTAGCTCAGGGGGAAAACAAAGGACAGACAGTGAATGGGATTCACAGTAATAAATCAGAATGTGCAGAGTCTGTGGGCGTCAAAGCTGAAATATATGTATTTATTACTATTGCTTGTTGTGATGAAACAATATCAGTGTGCTGTTTTGAATGTGTACTTCTACATTAGGATAACACTTTTAGAAGTTAACACCAGTGTCATTAGTAAGTGGAGTTATTTTAGAGCTTTTTTTTTTTCGCCCAATTTGCATTATTTTTGTCTGCCACGCTGACGAACCATTGCAGCACACGATCAAACGACAGCTGAGGGCTAAAATTAGCTCTACATAAGAGCTAATGGGTCAGTTTACCCAAATCTGAGACATTACTTCTGCCTCCTCAACACAATAGAGATAAAGATGCAGAACAAGGTGCCCATTTCCAGATGGTCAGTTCTGCTGTTTACATAAAAAGTGACAAATTTGTGAAAGTTGTGTCAAGAATGGGTTGAAAAAAGGAGATCTAAAAGAGAGAATTTCAAACCCTGGGTCCTTTCTCACCTTTGCACAGCTGGCCGATGACAGTGTGAAGTGTGTGTGAGTGTCAGATAGCTTGAAGTGTGATGTATCGGGGCAGTGGAAATGAGGGACTCTGTAGGATCTGTAGGAATGGGGATGTGAGGCTGTACCAGTGTCAGTACTACCTTGTGAAAACACTTACAGTAGTAATAGGTAGTTGCCAATGAGAGATGATCCATAAGTATATGCCAGCACTGTGTAACGGTGATTTAAAATGCTTACCTGCTGCATGGCTGACTCAACTGCAGCAAACAAGCTAATCCACTATCTGTGGATGAGCGCTCGTCCTAAAATTAAATTTCTAGTAACCTGAGCATAATAACCTGAGTCTTTAATGGATGGCAGTAAAAATTTGTGATTGCAAAGCCCTCTGGAGCCACTTAATCAGCCTAATGTTTTCTATCTGAAGGCAACACAGTTATAAAATGTCATGAAGTGGTCATTTATGACATGTTGGAGATAAATGGGTGAAATCATTACTCACTTTGATAAGTTGTCGGCCTGTTGCGGTCACGAGTTAGCCACTGTCAATTTCCTTATGTAATTTTAAACACATGGACACCATTTTTAACATCAGCGTCACGCTTTCTGATGTAATTTTCTCCTGTGTTTGCTTTTCACAGAGGAGTTGGAAGAGGAGAAGGAGAACCCAACAGAGACAGACTTAACAGAAAAACAGAAACACCAGCTTCGCCACAGAGAGCTCTTCCTCTCCCGGCAGTATGAGAGTCTACCTGCAACACACATCAGGTACCATACATAGACACACACACACACACACACACACACACACACACACACACACACACACACAGGACATGACGTCACGCCATCTGCAGGCAGTGCCCACGGACGGTCACTCACCCAGCCATAGACAAATTGTGCACCGCTCACTTCCTGTGTCGGTTTAACATGGTGCCTCTCTCTCTCTCTCTCTCTTTCTCTCTCTCTATCTCTCTCTCTCTCTCTCTATCAGGGGGAAGTGCAGTGTCGCATTATTGAATGAGACTGAAGCCGTTCTTTCATACCTTGACAAAGAGGTGAGTCAGAAAAGAAAACTTGATTTGTCATCTCGTACTGGCTTTTGCTTGCTGCAGACTTTGTCACAGCTGTTCGAGTCATTCGTCATTTGCTTTTTCATATGTCAGCTGTCAAAAGCCGAGAAAAGTCTAGGGCTGCCACTGACGACTGCTTCCGTTGTAAATTTATCAGCTGGTTACTTTCTTAATTCATCATTTGGTCAATGAACTGTAAGAAAATACTGAACAAGTTGCAGTGAATTTTTTTTCCAACACCTCAAGACTACAACCATTACTGTGCAACACCATTGTGTTGCTTTGAAAATTACCTACAGGAGTGATTGATGGGCAAAAAATGTGTGTTTTGAAACTGAAAGTTTGTCAGGTTTTGTCAGGTTCAGGTTCGCTCATCACTTCGTTGGCATTAGGTGTGGGTTTACAAAGACTTTCTGTGCCAACAGGTAGTAATAATTACACATTATGTGACAAGACATGACACCACAACATATGTGTTTATGTTATGTAATTTTAATAGACAAACACACAAGGCAATGATAACAAATGCCAACATGGTCAAACTATTCACTTCACACACTACAAGCACCATTTCCACAGCCACAGAATGAATGTAATAATTAATGATAATATCTAATTTAATTATAATAATAATATGTATATATATTTTTTCCAGGATACGTTCTTCTACTCGCTGGTGTATGACCCGACACAGAAGACTCTTCTGGCCGACAAAGGAGAGATCAGAGTGGGACCGCGTTTTCAGGCAGACGTACCTGAAATGCTACAAGAGGGTCAGTCAGGAATGCCACGTTACACTTTTTGTTTGTATTTCCAGCCTCATTAGCCACGCCTCTTGTGTGAGATTTGTTACAATAAGGAAAGGTAGATTTGTTGTAATGGAGACAATAGCATTTTTTTCCCTTGTTCAAGGAAGGTAAAATGACCTGTAAGAGGTTTAGTTGGAGTTCAAAGCACATTATTGGCACTTCTTGTTTATAGTGTCCAGGCTTGATGTGAAAGACGTGACCTCATGACGTAAAAGATTTTTTCACATGACTTGAGTTTAACCCTCTTTCACACATGCAGCTTGAAAGTTTCTTCCATTTGAGGGTCAAGTATTAAAGGCAGCTGAAGTCAATATTTCCAGAAAAGCAGGGATACGTTTATTTATTTTTTTTTCTAGTGCGAAAAAAATCACCCACTAAAAGGTTTTATTTGAAGCTGCCAAAGAGGGAAGTCTTAAAATCAGAGATGTGTTTGAAATATTAAAAATGTTGCCTTACTATTACTTATATTATTACATAATATTAGAATCATTTCCATATTGGACAGACTCATTAAAGAAGATAGAGCTACTATTGTGCATTTAGATGAATGTGCACCGTTAATAGCAGGAAAAACAGCCATTTGTCCAATACCATTATATAGTAAATATAGTACATGGACATTTACAGATAGTAGGAAAGTGAAGTGTGTGCAGTTTAAACCAATAGATCTACCAGAAAAGTGAGTATGATGTCTAATGGGTTGATAATCATAGTTAAGCTATTTATCAAGCTTGCGTGCTGTGTGTAAGCTGTCGTCTCTGTGTGTCCTGCAGGTGAGGCAGATGACAGGGACCAGTCCAAGCTAGAAGAGAAGCTGTGGGATCCAGAGTGCCCACTCACCAATAAACAGATAGACCAATTCCTTGTGGTGGCACGGTAAGACCTGCCATCTCTGACCTCTACACTAACAACATCCCACCCTGGGAACCAGACAAATCTGCGAGCTCATGTTTCATCTGCTCGGGCAGATGTGTCTGGTGCCCCTCCCGTTCAGGCAGATTTCCAGCCGACTGGGCTGACAACTATGACTAATAGAGGAGCGCCGTTCAGGCATTTTCGTAAACGACCAAGATGGCTGCCGCTGATGTGAAACGTTCTGTTAAATCCATGATGACATCAGTATTAAATGTTTAGTCTGGACAGTATATTTTCTCTAAAGAAGAGCAGACAATTGTATTTAAAGCTTTTGTTGATAACCAGGATGTATCTGCTGCTTCAGGATTTGGTAAAAGGTGAATACATTAAGTTTTGTTGCTCAGATTGTGTGTAGGTCTATCAGTTGCATCAGAGCTATTTTGGTCTAGGGTAACGCCTCTTGGAAATGAGCCGAGAGGACTGGTCCGATGAACACTGACAAAATTGACCAAATCCAGTTTCATGCAGCAGTATGTTATGATTCCTCCAGTCTTCAGGTGCAGCTACCTAAACTTGCTAACACACATATGGAACAGTTCGTATGAAAGTATTAGACTATAACAATCCTCACTGCCGGCGTACATTATTATTAGTGCCATTGTTTTTCTGTGTTAGTGGATGGCTAAAGGCAAAAAATGCACATAGTTGTTATTTGAGGGATGGCTCTAAAGTACGGCTCAGTACTTTTCATGTTTTATTCTTCACACAGTTAGTTTTAGTATTAAAAATGGAATAAAAATAGCATTTAAAAAGTAATGATACAAAGATTTGTGTTTTAAATCAATGGCAATGTGACGTGTTATGCTCACTGTTACTGGAAGCATATTCAGAGCCACTTGTGTGCTTTTTTTCCCCTAAAAAAACCAATCAACTTAAACAATGAGCCGCACTGATGGAAACGAATAGTAATGCAATAATTAACTGGTATACAAATCTTGCTTTGTGTGTGTGTGTGTGTTTTTTTATTTAATGTATATTGTATATGTGTGTCTTTCTTCAGGGCGGTTGGGACCTTTGCTCGAGCGTTGGACTGCAGCAGTTCAGTTAGACAGCCGAGCTTACACATGAGTGCAGCTGCAGCCTCAAGAGATATCACACTGGTGAGCTGAACACACACACACACACACACACACACACACACACACACACACACACACACACACACACACACACACACACACACACACACACACACACACACACACACACACACACACACACACACACACACACACACACACACACACACACACACACACACACAGTGGTAAAGGCTCATTTACTCTGCAGTACCTGATTGTGAATTAAACAATAGATTATAACTCCCTTTCTGTGTCCGTGGGCTGCAGTTCCATGCGATGGACACACTGCATCGTCATAATTACGACCTGTCCAGTGCGCTGAGTGTACTGGTCCCAGCGGGCGGCCCAGTCCTCTGCAGGGATGAGATGGAGGAGTGGAGCGCCTCGGAAGCCGCCATGTTCGAAGAGGCACTAGAGAAATACGGAAAAGACTTCAACGACATCCGACAAGACTTTGTAAGTGTGTGTTCATAACTGCACTTGTGTGTCATGTCAGTCAGAATTAAAAGGATGTCAGTCATCTGTGACAGCAAACTGCCATGGTGGTACCAAGGTGGTTCAAATAAACACAAAACAATACATATTATATACGTTTTATTCGATTTAGGCATGTGATAGTATAGTGTATTCTATATGTATTCTATATTAGGTGTTCAGGGCTGTTCTTAATGTTGTATTTTGCAATATTGTCAGCCATGATTCTACCAGCAACTTAATTAGGATGCAAAGCGAGTTATTGGGAGCTCAGCCAGCCCCAAACATGCCTTTTTTCCCCCCTGACTCAAAACTGAATGTCACAATAACAACTTGCAATTATCACCATTGACAGGACGAGACAAGAAGAACAGGAAAAGCATGTTACATTTCTCAGCATCCAGTTTGTCTACAGTTGACTAAATACAACCCCATACCCCAGTCTCCATGCAATGCTGTCCCTCAATTTAAAGACATCAAATGTTCCTTTTGAGGCTTCAAAGGTGGCTCTTCAGCGTTGGTTCTTTTGCTCTAAATTGAGAACTGCAGTTGTGGTCAGTTTGACCTAATATGTTAAAATATACTCTGAGTAGTGAAGGAAACAACAATGGTAGACATTTCCACAGTGCTCGTCCAGCATAATTCACTTCAGTGCCTGTCTGTATGCTCATATATGTCAGTTGAAAAACAGATCACATGGTAGGCTGCATGTGATAAACGTAATCACGAGTGACCAAAACAAACCACTCACTGTGAAAGCTGCGAACAAAAGCTGTATTTTGGGGGAAAATGTGGCTTTATTAAGCTGCAGGAGTGATTTGAGAAGTTTCTACGGATGTTATGGTCCGTCCTCCACCTCAGTGATAATCGGTTGTGATCTGCTTGAATTGAATTGACCACAGCCGCTGCTCTGTGAAGACATAATTGACCAATTTTAACAGCCACTTCAAGCCGGCAGGGGGTGACTGTTCAATTCTTTTGGATCTTCCTTCCCACTGTCTACCTATGCTGCAAAATAAAGGCAGGATAAGGGTTTATGCAGTGGTACCAGGTGCTCATGAATACTTATTAAATGTGTGAATCACTGTGTGTGTCTGTGCGAGAGTGTGTGTTTTCGTCTGGGGCCCAGAACCAAGCAAAGCTGGTAGCTCTCAGCCTCCTCGGTCACGATGCCTCTAGCTCATGAATATACATGAAGCCTTTCTCACCCAGATGGCAAGAACATGAGATATTAATATCATTAATTTGCTCTTTGTCTCTCTCTCTCTCCCTCCACACTTCATTCTTTCCCCTCGTGAAGTTGCCATGGAAGTCTCTGACTAGTATCATAGAGTACTACTACATGTGGAAGACCACAGACAGATATGTGCAACAGGTGAGGCTGATTAAATATTTTTTTAAACCATGAAATAGATTATCTCATATTAAAATGTCTTTCTGGGCAGATTTTCAGTTTTCAACTTTGTATGACAAGGCTTAAAGCTGCCCTGTGGAGTTTTCATGTTTCAATCATTCGTATTAAAACACATTGTGAAGCCTACTCCATAAAATACATGCCAGGCATTTTCCCCTGTTTTAACATTTACACAAGAACAAACAAAACAAAGCAAAACCAGTTTTACATTTTGTTCTTAAGATTAAATGGGTTTTGATTGCTATTGTTTTATGTCTGTCTGCGTATATGTATTTTACGTATCTCTAGTTTTATGCTGCATGACTTCTGTTTTACTTTTATTGGCTACTGAACTGCAAATAAGTTCTCCTGTGACTTGGTATTACCTTCAATAAAACTGCAGGACCTTTGAGATACAGTTTAAAACAAGACTGGTAAAAAATCAATGTGGCAGAAGCCAAGATATCTTGAATTTTACCCTGTGGTATGATTAAAAATGTCAGTTCCTACAAAGAAACTCAAAAGCATCCATAACTCAAACTTTCCCCCAGCTGTTAAATGCCCTTGTTTTAAAACTCCACGAAACTCCAGCCCTGATGACATCAAGGTTACTTTCAGACTTAAGACATCTCTCCCTCAGAGGACTTTCTACAGCTGTTTTTACATGCTGAGTGGTACTACCCATGACAAATACGCTGACCTTTTATGTGTAAACCTGGTGGAGATCCCCTGAAGGGGACAATGAACTGGAGTTACATGACCTCTGGGCACAGGGAAAGGGTATAAAGTTGCCAAATAAGCAAAAACGACTGTTGATAAATTAGTGGGTACACACAGAAAAGGTCACTTTGGATAAGAGCAGCAGCCAAATGTATAATGTGAATGTCAACATGTCAACCGTCCCCTCAAACTGGTCTGACAAAGCTTTTTCATGTAATTCAGCTGTGTAGGTTATCAATGGAAGGTGACTGCAAACACGTCACATGTCAAGAAAGGAAACGCCTCCTCTGAAATGTATTGACGTATTTAATGATCATCTTTGCAATGTTGCAGTCCTCTTTTCTGGCTGCCCATCAGACTTAAGTGTGAACCGTGTCAAGCTGTCTGAGAGGGTTTTGATTCAAGTCAACTGCTGTTTTCTTTTGTTATTCATGACTCAATCCACTGTGCTTCTCTCTAAACAGAAGAGACTGAAGGCAGCAGAGGCAGAAAGCAAACTGAAGCAGGTTTATATCCCCACATAGTAAGTGGCTTGCGTTCACTTTTATAGATAATGGTATCATTACCTATGGCTGCAAGATGGTCATTGCTTTATGCATAATTAAAACATGTTAATTTAAAGCACTGCAGAAGGCAGCTGCAGTCAGTGTTTTTCTTAAATCTATTCCTTGTCTTTGACAGTAACAAGCCCAACCCCAACCAGATTTCAATGACCAATGGCAAGATGGCGACAGTGAATGGCGCAGGCCCTGGGGCCTACCATGCAGCGGGCGGGGGCAGAGCCTGCGAGAGCTGCTATAGTGAGTTTTGTTTGTGTGAGTGTGTGTGTTTAAGCGTGGGAGGTGTGAAATTAAATCACAAGGGCAGTGATCATGAGTAAGTTAGAAATAAAAGGGAAACAAATATCGTGTCAGCCAGCCAATCGAGTGTTTTGAGCTTTGCCGACGCTTTCTTGTAATTTTCACGATCACTGCTTCTTTATCTTGACAGCTGTTACTAATGCATCGATCAATATCTCCCCTCCCTTTCAGCTCTGTGTTTGAACCTACTATGCTACTAGGGCCAACAAGCTCCACAAATAGTTAGTTGAGTAAATAATTTTTGATAAGAAAAGAGTGAAAATCCCCATCACAATTTCACGAGGTGATGTCAAAAGCATGTGTTGTCCGACCAAAACCCCGAAATATTTAATGTACAAAGATATAACGCAGAGAAAGGTACAAATCCTCACATTTAAGAGGCTGAAAAGAGTATTTGGCATTTTTTGCTATTATAAATCATTATAACAGTCTTTCATCATAGTGTGTTTTTTTTTTTTCTATCAACAGATGAATGGATTAATCATGGAATTGTTTTGGCTCTAAATATCAAGGAAATAACACTCACTAGCATCATTAAAAATTATCATGGGAAAATAACATTTTCTTTTATCTGGCTCCCCAGTACATTAGTGCAGACAGAGCTGCTATCATTAAAGGGACTAATCTCATCAGTCCATAACAAGCATGCAGTGTGCCTCGGTCTAATGTATGGACATTGATAAAATCATTTAGCAGGACAGCTCAAGACGGCCGAAGAGATCAATACTCTGAGTGTCTTTTTAGCAGTTTCCCCTGGCGAATGTCCTAACCTTTATTAATGCGTTTTGTACATTAACAGCCATGCAGTCGGCCCAGTGGTACTCATGGGGGCCTCCAAACATGCAGTGCCGCCTGTGCGTTTCTTGCTGGATGTACTGGAAGAAGTACGGAGGCCTGAAGATGCCAAGCAGAGCAGAGGGCCCAGAGGAGAGGACCTCCCCCAGTCCAGCAAGCAACGTAAGCACAGTCAGAAGACGTGAAACACATGACTTGACTTGTCACAGCAGCAAATACGGGTTTAATTCATAACAGAAATGATAGCTGATGTGTTTTACAACCCTGGAACTGGTTAAATGAGCTGCAGCAATCATTATGAAAGATAGAAAAAGGTCTATTGTAGCAAACATCTGGTACACTGGTCTCCCACCCACAATATACACTGAACTGCCAGTTATCTAATGCAGTGTAGCTAATCTAATGCAGCCCTACAATAAATCCTGCGTTCAGGAAGGTCATAATGTTCAGTTTTAATTTAAACATTTTTTTAAAGGTGCTGATTCACGATATACAGTAACACAGTTCAACAGCAGCACAAACTACAGCCTCCAAAATGACCACACAGATGAGTCAACAGCTCCCCAAAAGATTTCAGCAAAAACATGACACATTAACCCTCATAAAGGTAGTATTTGATGATACAGTTTCAGAGTACTTTGGTGTAGTATTTTGAATGCATTTTTTTTGTTTACATAAATGGATGTCAACGTCTCTACTTGGTTGTAAAATACCTTCTTGTTTTGTATGATAAAATTACTTTTTTAGCATTTAAAAAGTACAGCACCAATTAGTATTTGACCATTTGTAGGCTTTAACAATAATGAATAGAAAAGAAAATGGCTTGGAAGCAGAATGGGACAAGAACTTATTGCCAACCGTAAATATTCACGACTAAAAAAGCAACAATCAGAGTTAAAGTTGGAAACAGCATCCATGGGTATTATTCATTAAGAGTTTAACAGTGAACTCAGCTAATCTGCTTCATCAGGTCTGTGTAGATGTGGTTTGATCAGATTTGAGTGACGGGGACATGGCAACACAAGCAAACAACCCAACAAACTGTGTCACATTTTGATTCAGATGTTGCTAAGTCCTGATTGGTGCATTAAAAGTACATGACCTTTTTTCTAATTGAGCCCTGCTCACTTCAAACCAGTCTGAGCAGAGACAGATGGCCAAAAACAGAAATCTCTCGTGCAAAATAACCAAACTTTGGCAAAAAATGGTGTGTTCTTGTAAGACCACATCACTCATAGTAAGAAGCTGATTGAGAAAATGTGTTTTCAGGGCCTTTTAAATCAGCTGTCGTTGGTACACCTGTATTCAGTGGCCTTTTCTCTCTCCCTCCATCTTACCCAGGAGCCTCGCTCACGGAGTCACGGCCCCCGCCAGTCCAACCACATGGTGCCGATGCGTAACAGCGGCAGCCCCAAGTCCTCCATGAAGACCAAGCAGGCTTTCCTGCTGCAGGCCACCCGCCTCACCAAGCTGGCCCGGCACATGTGCCGTGACATCATCAGGCTGCGCCGTGCTGCGCGCCGGCCCTTTGTCCCCATTAACTGTGGGGCCATAAAGGCAGAGTGTAAGAGCTCTTTCAATTCCTCCTAACTTCTGCCACATGGACACACACACCCACAGACAATACACAACACATGCAGACAAACAGAAACACACACACGCTCACACTCACCGCCCTTCCTCGCCCTGACTGCCCCACCATCAACCCCCATCTCTGCCCATCTCTGCCCCCGTCTGTCTCTCGTTCTGTTTTTATTATTATTGTTATTATTATTATTTTGGTTTTTGTATTCTCCCACCCCCTGTTTCCAATAAAGACTGCCTGTCCTCATAACTATGAGTTTTGATCATCTTTTCATTCGTGTTTTTTATTTTTTTTTTATTCTTTTATCTCTTAATGTTGTTAGTCACTGTGAACTGAAAGCCATTGTTGGAATTATACACAAAGATTTATTGGCTAAACAGGGCTATTCTCCAAGAGCACGCCTGCACACACTTTGAAAATACACTGAACTGATTTTTGCTCCCGTCCTTAACAAGTAGACTGTAATAGGATCCAATAGAACTCATATTCTGAGCCGTGTATTTGCTGAAGTTAGATGTAGAGAAAATGTATTTTACTAAGAGAAGCTCTATTTTGCACAGCGCCCCTGGTACAGGCGTGCCCGCTCTGTGCTGTCATGGCTGAACGCGCTCTCAGCCACGAATGTTTTATTGTAAATACTGAACCTCAGCATCAGTGTTTTTGCCATGCCATCACCATTTTTTAAAACGGTTATGTTCCGTTTTTGCGCAAACATTTTTCCTCATGCTGTTAATCATGTGCGTTCATGTGAGTGTTTTAGACAAAATGAATTGTGTCTTTGAGCTTTAGACTGATTTGGACTGATGAAACTTGAAAGAAGGGAGGTTGAAGCAGAAGTAAGGCCTTATTTGTCTGGTGCAAAGAATAACTAGTTTATTGACTTCTTTGCTGCTGGTGGCATCTCCCACTGTAGATCAGGCTTTCCCAGGAGGATTCACCAACTGAACCACATCCTCTTAGACAGTCCCTTGCCATACCACTCAGCTGTTCTCCTGTGTTCAAATCATGCAATATTCATATGAATCCATCATGTTGTCTCTTGTAAATCCTGCGGACAGGATTTGCCATTCAGAGCCATTTCCCCCCCTTCCACTTTGCCTCCTCGTCCTTCATTTTCTAACAACTGTTGCAATATTCTCATCTCATCTTCTACCTCTTTTTGCTCTTTTCTTTCATCACTGTGTGAGTGTGAGAGTAGACCTCCAATAAAGTCGCTCCTGAAAGCATCTCTTCCGAGTCCTTGTGCTTCATGTGTCCCGTGTTATCTGTCCATCAACTCCACCACACTCAGAGGAACCATAAAGGCACGCCTCCCCCCTCCCCAGCATGGACTCAACCTTCAGTGCCTGCTGTCATAACACCTTCATATTTTGATGTACGTGCATTTACAATATGTTTTTTTTTTTTTTTTCTGTGTGTGTGCATGTAAGCATGTACTTACATCTCTGTATGTGCATGTTTGAGAGATTATTTTTAGTGGACATGCCATTCCTTAAAGTAAGTCACCACTTTAACACCTCAGAGTGATTTCCTCACTTGCATTGATTCCTGCATCCTGCCCTGATGTTCTGCATTCATGAAATGAGATCATTTTCATTTAAAGAAGACACCAGTGTTCAAATCATAAGTAGGTTATCTTTTACCTGCAGTTGGGACAATTCTGCAACCATACTGACCTTGTTTTTTCTTGTGTGATTCTGCAGAAATGTTAAGCGGTATTTAGTATTCTTGGTCAGTCAGCATCTCGGTAGATAGAGGGAGGACGTGTAGTCCAAGAGGCACTGCACTGGTTTTTTTAAAATGTATGTGTGTGTGTGTGTTTGGTTTAGACATGTTAAGGGTGTCGGAAGGGCAGGGGACTCGCCTACCCAAAACCAGAGCCGCCCAAAGGAGCACTCTGACCAGTGTTCTGCAGTTTCTAGGTAAATCAATACTCATCATCTGTATTTGAACAGCAAAATGTACTCATTTAACTCTGTTGTGTTTAATAACAGTGTCGAGTCAAATATGAGTAGGAATTATTCAGATGGTTCATAGGAGCCAGTTCATGCAGCTCCAATGTGGTGTGTCTTTCAGAGTCCCGTCCGGCAGCCCACGCCCCTCGCTCCCACCGCACCCCGGGCCTGCAGACGCCTCCCCCGCGACGCCTCCTCTCCTCTCTCCCACACGGCCCCCACGGCATGCTGGGAAAACGCAGCTACCATCACCACAGCAGGGCTGAGCCAGACAGGCGCTCAGGTACACACACAAATACACATTACTTTAAAAAAACAGCTGAAATGATTCTATGAAAGTTATTATGACTTGTTTTTCAATAAGACTGTTATCGCTTAACTTGATCCTGCCCAGAAGCACAAAGTCATTATTTGTATTACATCTGTTACACCCCCCAAAAAATTAGAAAATGTGTCCCGTCTTGCTTTTAAATAAGTTACTTATAATGTGAATGAACCTTGGGGACCAAACAGTGTTGATATCCGATGTTCTTGTCATCCTTATGCTTAATAAAATCGAATTAGTGGAAATACACCCGGAGTTGATAACCTTTTCTGCCATTTCTTATCTAAACTAGCTCGTTGGAGAGAATGACAACTAATTCTAATGAAAACGAATCAGCAGATGGGGGTCATTTGGATAATTTGGATGATTCAACTTCAGTCTGACACTTTGTTTTTTATTGGTAACTTCACTATTTTTACTGAAATTGAAACACAGTCATTTGTTGCACCACTTGTAACTAGGAAAGTAACTAATCAGTGCTATTCACAACTGACAGATTCCCTCATATAAATTTCTCCTGTTTTTGCAGAGAATCCAGGTACAACAGGTGGACCCCTCCTGGTAGGTGTCTTAAACTCTTCTTTTTTTAACAAATTCTGTACAACTGCATCACTGCATTTTGTGATAAAATAATATTTAATTGTCTTTTTCTTTTTGCAGCATAACGGCCGCAACAGCAGCAGTGGAAGCACCCGGGGTGGAGTGATGATCCGCAAAAGACGTCCCAACTGGATTGATGCCCCCGATGACAGCTTCTTCCTCGTCACCCGGGAGACCAGGTAAGCAAAGGTGACCCTTTTCTGACCTCTGATTGGCTGACTGTGGATGTGTGCATATGTGTGTAAAGGGAGAGCAATTGATGCTGAGAGGAACCGAGCTGTGACAGAAGTTATTTTTATCTTGTGGTGTCCGCTGACAGCTGTGTAGTACATACACACAAACACACAAATCAATACATACTGTATGTGCCTGAACTCACACAGACAGATTGAGTTGAAACAGAGTGGCAGCCTGGGAAGCCTGTCATTATGCAACATTTAAAGCTGGGAAATGTCTCATTTTGAAAATGTTAAATTTATTACAGTTGATTTGACTAAGAGTGTTTATTTTTGTCAAAACACTCCCCCGAAAAAGCATCAGTTTTAACAGACTGAATTAAGATATTTTTTCATCAGAGGACAGAAATATAATGCAGTGTAAATTGAGGTAAATAGACAGGGCCATAGCTGAGGCCACACTGAGGTCATGTTAGCTGTTTTTCTGGGAATTTAGAGGTTTTAGAGACCTTAGTGCACCGAATAATCTATAGTAAAACGTCCTCTTTTTTTTCTTTGCTGATTCTTAGGCCAATCAAAAAAAGAACTCCTCTGCATGATTCAGTGATGTAGATTGAGTGTCAAAAAAAACATTTAACATCAGTACTGGGTTTCCATAGGAATGCTCACTTACATTATAACTAAACACCTAAACATATGTGAAATTGACAATTTCATAGATGGGGGTGTTGGGGGACTTTGACCTGTGAGATCAGTATTTCAAACTGCAGGGTACGGCCCTGAACAAAGACACACTGAGCCGATTCTGTTTGAGATCGAGGCTTTGCCATTTTCATTTTTCAGTGAAATGCCCACTGTTGCTGGATTGCCATGAAATGTGATACAGACATTCGTGTCCCCCTCAAGATGAATTGTAATAACTTTGGTGATGCCTTAAACTTTCAAAACTAATGGCATTCCCCTCAGCTCCAACTGTACTCTGTGTTTAGCGCTAATTAGCAAATATTAGCATGCTAACACGGTAAACAGAAGATGGGGAACATGGTAAACATCACACCTGCTATACATCGGCATCTTAGTTTGGCCATTATGAGCATGTTATCATGTTGATGTTAGCATTTGTCTTAAAGCACTATTGTGCAGTACAATCCAACAGAGCTGATAGCATGGATGTTCACTCTTAGTTTCTTTTCAAAACTCAAACTGAATCAATACATACATGAAAGACTTGATGATGCACTCAGTTGATGGTAAATGGGTGAAAATTAGATTAAATTGATTAACTCTTCCATAAACAGCTTTTCAAATGTGATGCCTCAGCATCCTCTAATATTCTGCTTTCCACTGACTGATACAGGCCGGTATTGATTTTCTTTGTCTTGTAAGCAAATAACTTGCTTAAGACTACAATACAGATAAAGACTGATGGTTCCAAATCTATATGTCTCAGGAGACCCAAACATTAACCATCAGCACAGGTTTTGTTATAAACATGATCGAATATGCAGTTGAATAAACACGCCTTTATGTTCTATATGTAGAAAATCTCTTTCTTTTTTTTTTTCACAGACGCACACTTCCTCACACACTCATGTGTGCATAATGAGCCAGTGTTGCATGTCTGTATGTGAGAGAGAGAGATGTTCTTCCATTAAGCCTGTGTCTAAATGAGCCATGGCACCCGACCCTCACAGCCGCCCTCCGACCATCGCGGCTAAAATTAGATCAGCTAACTGGTGCAGATGGGCCAGCGAGGAGCCACGCACTACTGGGCCTTGAGTGGAAATATCATTACCACATTAACCATGGCTGTGCTCATATAGATCACTCACTTTCCGCCATGATCAACATGGCTGAGTGTTTCTGCGCGATAGAGCTGGCATCATTTTGAATACTGCACCCTTTGTTATACAATACAATCATTCCCTCTCCTTGTTGGGACAATTAATGCTTCTCTGAATGAAAGACATTAATAGATCTGCTCTGAAAGGCTGCTGCTAATTAGAGATGATCGGAAGTTTCATTTTATCCCCTTCTCCATCTTTTTAGCCCGCTCTCTCTCTCTCTCTCTCTCTCTCTTGCTCTGTGATTAAGAACGCAGTGTGTCACAGAGCAGAGAGGAGTAGATCACTCACTTATTCAGGGAGGCAAAAGAGACAAATAGAGACAGAAACGAAAAGAGAACAAGATGGCAAATGTAACACTTTTCTTAGCATGTGTTACACAGTCTGTTACAGAGTCATAAAACCCGATGCTGACGCTGATGAAAAGAACAACAAATTATTGTCATTCTGTCACAATCCTATTGGAGAAAAGGAATGTAGCTAATTTAATGGCTATCCATCCAATAGCTGCTTTCACTCTGAACCAAAAATATCAGCGGGCTGACTGTGCTAGATGAAAATTCAGTGAATCAATCAATCAAGTTATTAGGATTCATCCTCTGGGAACTACGAATGTCTGTACAAACGTTTTTGCCAATCAATCAATTAGATGATGAGATATTTGACTAGATAGTTGACCTGATGGTAGCCCTTGACGGGAGGTCAACAAGGCACTTTGGATTCATCCTCAGGGGGCAATGACTGTCTGTAGAAGATTTAATGGCAAGCCATCTGATACCTGTCAAGATAATTCACTCAGAGCCACAAATGTGGAACTCATTGTGGAATGAGAGGCAAAGTCAGGGGATCAGTCTGAAGAGGTCAGAACTCCTGCGACACTTTCTCATCCTTCCTCCTCCATCCTTCCATCAGCACATCCTCAGTGCTGCTCAGAGATCAGTGTAAGAGGGAGAAAATGAGAGCACCAGTGTTGCACCAGCCAATCCACTTATGTGCAGCGAGTGTGGCTATAGAATAGTTTCCAAAATTATATAAGAAAATAAAGTAAGCAAATGATTAAAAAGGACCATGAATTGTGAAGCCTAGTTCAAATACTGAGATACCATTGGTAATGTCATAAGCTTAGTACATTTTCTCAACTGTTGTACTTAAATCCATTTTTGATGCACATTACTCAAGTGTTTTCATTTTCCGCTACGTTATACTTCTACTCCACTACATCTCAGAGGGAACATTGTACTTCGTCACTCCACTACATTTATTAGCTGTATCATACGAGGTTATAAAAATACAACTAGAGCTTGTAAACTTCTCAGATCATTTCATCTAAAAAACCGAAGATTAATTAATTGAATGAATGTTGCTTCTTTGCTCGCCCACTGATAATCTCAAGACCCTTCAGATTTATCTTGTGACTCTTTGGAGTGGGCCTGACCTCTTGGTTGGGAACCACTGAATTAAACTACTTAATAATATATAAGTACCAGGAGACATTTTCCTGTAGGACAACTGCTTTGATAATATTTCTGTACTTTTAGTTAAGTAGGATTTTGAATGCAGGATGTTTACTTGCAATGGAGTATTTTTACTTTGTAGTAGTGGTATTTTTATTTAAGTAATTGTTCTAGGTAACTCTTCCATCACTGTGCCTGATAAACGACACAGCAACGAGAGGTTGAATTTGGACAGAAATAACAGTACAAAGGACCAGAAATGGGAAACATAGAGAACAAAGCAAAATAAAGTGAGACAGAAATGCAAATGAGACAGCTTGATATGTTTGAGCGTGGATTTAGCGTGGATATTTGTTCTCTTCCTCCCGACGGCCAGCTGAACAGACAAACAGCGGCGCTTTGGACAGTATGTCACCAGAGCTAAATCTGTTCTGTCATTCCCTGGTTTATATTCTGAGCGTGTCATGCTGTGTAATAATCATTCTCAGTGTTCATTATACTTCATAGAAGAGAGTGTAGATGCACGACTGTTGCACGCACTTTCAGACACATTTACTGTGCTTGGCTGCGCGGGCACATACGCGCTCATTTAATCAACAGCAGGGATCTATAGGGGACTGATGTGCTTTCCTGCTCACAACACATGAAAAACATCCTCGGCGCTGCTCAGAAATCAGTGAAAAAGGAGGAAAATGAGAGCATGCCAGAATGGCTCTGCTGTGACCGCCTAAAGGAAATTTTGAACAATCACCCATACGTTGTGGTTCTGTATGTCGCATTTGTCCACAAATGAATTCCATTAGTGCTCTGTATACAATGTTTGTCAATGCACCCCATGGTCTCGGCTTTAGTGCTGTTGGTCGCTGTGGGCTGTGAAAAGAGACTTCCTGTCACGGCACAAAGCTCACTGCAGTCTGGAAATTGCCACTGAGCTCCTGTATAAGCCTGAAAATCCTGCAGAGACGTACTCCTCTCTAGTAATTCTACTCCTGATGCTCAGTAAATGTTGTAGTCTGCTTCAGTGAATCCTCCTGAAATGAGAAAAAGTGGTTGTTCTCTAATTACTCTCTCACCAGCCGGGAGCCTCGACTTCGTGCCCCGAAACTGAACTTTACTGCTTGTATTAAACTCCTCTCTTTATTAGATTCTTCATCTTATTGTCGCGATTGCGTCAGTTATTGCTGGTGAGGCTCTATGCTCTTCGCCTCACATAAAGCTGTAGCCTGTTGTGCATGCTGCACACAGACAACAGAAGCTTTTTCTTGGTCATTCACAGGAGCTAAAAATGCATGAAGCCCAAACCCGTTTTCATCATTGTTTCTATGTGTTGGTACCTTTCTTACTGCAGGCAGTTGCTGCCACATTGCAGTGTGCACACTAAGTGAGGAGCCCAAAGATGGATGCGGTCATGAAAAGCGGCTAGAAGTACTTAAAGCCTCAAGCCTGTGGTCAGCTACATATTATGTATTCAGACAAACCCTCAGGTGTAGCTACACACATGTGCGACAATGAAATCATGAATTATTCGCAACAAATTAAAGTGTGCTCCTTATGAAGAGTGAGACTGTTTTGAACGGTTGACCTTCTCTTTGGTGTCTTGTGAAAGAGCTGTACAGAGACTTCCTGGTTAAAATAAAGGTGAAAAACATTCAAATGTCATATTAACCAATCAAATCTGAAAGCCCAAATTTCCAGAATCACAAACATGCACTTAAAATCTACCTTAAAAGATAAGTTTTATGTTTGCAGAATTTCGACTTACTTCCTTTCTTGCGCGTAATATAAATCCCAATCTAGTGTCTGTACACTTAATAATAAGCTGGAGCAGCCAGCTGACTTAGCTTAGCACGAAGACTAGAAACATGTCTGTCCAAAGGTAACAAACCGCCTCCTAATAGATTGTATCTCATCTATTAAATCCAGACAAAGACTGAGGAGCAAAAACAACAATTTCTTGAACAGGAATAGTAACGTCCTAGAGTTTCCACTGGTCGCCTAGCAGCTGCTCAGAGAACTGGTGAATTATTGTGATCAAATGCTACTCTTACACTAGTAAACTCAATACACCAAAATGCAGTATATATATATATACAATATATGTTGTGCCATATGAAGAGTTATGACAGATATTTGTTTTGATGTGAAAAAATATGATTGCAGCTATTTTCTAACTATACAAATAAGCCACCCACTTAACTGAAGCACCGCTCCCTTATAGCTGCCTGCTGCCCTTCCAGAGTTGTATTTGTGAAAAGCTGAGTCATGTCCCTGGGATTTTCTCCATATTATTATAAATGGGTGTCATCTTCTCTGTTCCAATAGATATTTTCATATTAAAAATGGATCAAATTACTGTGTGTAATAATGTGGTCGCTTGTAATGACAACCCCACAAAGAGTTATCACCCAATTCTGCAGTTCTTTTTAGCTCCACTGAGCTTTTTGCATTACACAACTCATATTATTTTTACGGCCCAGACATAGCACGTAGCTGCTCAGCACCAACCAGCACCCAATGTCAGCAACTGTCTGGTGAACATAGTGGAGCATTTAGCAGCTAAAGAGACAGATTTTTTAAGGAGTTGGTGGAGACCAAAGCAGAGCTAAAAGAGTGTACATAGTGAACTTATTGTTCATCAGATGACCACAAACATGACTCCAAATGTATCTTAATGCTGCTCTGACTCTGCTGAATGTGAAATTAGACCATAGCAACTTCACATAACATGTTGAATGTATAGCTCGTTCTGCTCCCCACAAGTGGCCAGAAAAAACATTCTTGCTGCTTTAAAATGACAAGATGTTCAATTTGTACCATCCAGCATGGTAGTAGAAAACAAAAGAACACACCTCAGCTTCGGCTTTCAGATAGTAGGCACAGGAAAGCAAAGCAATCTGGGAAATAGAGGATATTACCAAATAGGTAATTTTACAAATCAACTCCTGTATCTACTACTATCTGAATTTTGATTGACAAAACAATCTCACTACAAAGTCCATTTAGTAACTTTTCTGGAGCTTTTGATCATACAGTCTTCCTTCGCAGATGTAGTTGAATTGTAGTTTTGAATTTCCATTTTCCCAGAGCACTTTAGGGACTTTTAGCCCATGTTGGTGTAAAAGTTCATTCTTGACCTTGTAAACAGAAACTGAGCAAACGGGTCAGATAATTTTGTCAGCTACTGTCACTGTTACTGTTTCCAAGGTCATGAACTGTCAATCTGGATTAATTTGGACTTTTTACTGATAATAGCTTTGCAACCGTGTTTCTTCTTCTGCACTTATGTCCTGTCTTGTCTCCGTCCCTCCAGGAGGGCCAGGCGGCTGCTGTCCCGTTCCCAGCTGAGGCACGCTTGCCGGCAGCCCTGCGAGCAGATCACCCTGCGCAGGGTCTCCCAGGGCCCGCCACAGGGGCTCGTCCTTGCTCCTCCTCACCCTCACCCCAGCCTGAGGATGCGAGGCCCCATCGTCATCCACGACTGATCGGACAGGGACCCTCCGACCTCCACCCGCCTACTGCATACTCACTTACAAATTCTCCGCTCCTGTTCTCTCATTAAATCCTCAAACCCTCCTTTGCTTTAGTCCTTAAAATACCGTTATAATCCTAGAAAACATTTAAACAAGCTATCTAACCATTTGGCAACAGAGGGATGTGATGAGCCGTGATGCAATAGAAACACACACCTGACCTGACTGTCTTTAATCCCCTGGGAATGTGTTTGTATGTGTACATACTGCATTTGGGTGCGTGTTTGTGTGTGTGTGTGTGTGTGTGTGTGTGTGTGTGTGCGTGTGAGATCATACTAACAACACATGAGAGAATGAGGGGATGTTAAACGTGTGCTGTTCTTGGTTTTTATGGATGGACATAACGACAGATCTTAGTGTGACCTTTGTGTTGATGGTGAATTGTTGTGAAGTTTTATCAGTTTGTATAAAGTTATTTTGGGGTGGGAGCATGGGGCTCAATTAGGATGGGGAGGGATGGGAAGGGGGTGGGACAGCAATGTGTGGTTCTTTTAACATTGGAGAAGAGGCAAATGTCCAACGCTGACGTTAAAAAGAAAAAGCACTACACGAAGACCGAACTAGCTGCCTTTTTAAGAAACGGCTGCTTTAAATTGTGTTTTACCTGCAGTTTTTCACGCTCTTCTTGAAGTTTAAGTCAATGAGCCGTAGATGGTGTTTGAAGTGTGATCCCATGGAGACACTATTTTACAAACTCCACCCAGAAAGCTGTCAGTTACTCATGACAAATCTGCAGGTCTGAAAATATAGCAAGGCAAAGAAATAGAGTGCCAGCTTACATCAAAAAGCATAAGCCTCCCTCATGAACCAGTGTATAATATGTTGTATATCTCATTACAGCACTGTAAATCTACTCATCCTATTTCTATTTCTATGGCTGACTGTACCTACCTAGCCCTAACATGGGTACTAAAGCACTTCCTTTGCAGCAGAAAAGGGCATGGATCTGTCATATTTTCCTCAAAGCTGTGATGCACCGGCAACATTTTGAGGCAAAAAGTTGAGCAACTTTACCAGCAGCTGTTTCCTATTTGCTGACATGTATTTTCTTCATCGCATTTAATCTTTAGAAAAGCCAACAATCAAGTTTATCCTGTTTTCAGACCTCTGTCTCCCTGCTGCATGGCGACATTGCCAGATGCCGCTGCCTCAAAAAGTTGCCGGTTGACCCATCCAGCCTTCAGGTGTGTTTAATTATGAGTTTTAAAACTGGCATCGCCGCCGCATGTCTTTGAGGCAAGAGCCTCTGCTGACCGATTGGGTCACATGATTTCTTCTCTTTCATTCAGAATGTTTATGTTAGTGTTTCCTGTATGTCATGTGTTGAATAATGAATATGCTGAAAATAATAAAAAACAGACAAACAACAACACAACGCCGGATTATGGTGTCCAGTCTCAGTGAATCATTTTGTGGTGTTATATTCTGACAGCCTGCCCTGTCTCCCAGCCACCTACTCCGTCTCTCTGTCTCTCTTTGTGTTGCTCTTGAGGGGGAGTGTAATAGATGGGGCCTGATACACATTGTGGCCTGTGTGAGGATGCTGTAAAATACCCCCACGAAATATGGCAATTTGACACGATGAGGAATGAGGAGCGCTCTCAGAACATAATTCATGTTCTTGGAAACTTACAGCCTGCCTCAAGGTACTTCCACGTGTGTGTATGTGTGTGTGTTGACACAGCCCCTGTTATTATAATCAGAAAAGTCTTTTCTTTGCTGCTTACCACATCGTCGCAGCACTAAGGCTTAAATACATGACCACAGTCGGCTGCTGCAGTTGCCGGGTGTTTTTGTTTCTGTGGTTCCCACTGAAGGTGAAAATCAGAAACAGGCAGAGCGTGAATGACAACATTTGGATTGAACCTGACATGTTGTAATTGGATTTGTCTTTCAGCTAAAGGCATGTGGGCCAGCAGGGATTAGAAAAAGCCTCAACATGTTCATCATGTAATCTGTAACAGCTGCATATTTCACTCCTTAAAACAGTATGTGCACCATAGTGGCCAAAAGTATGTGGACACCTGAACAGGACCCCCATGTGTGATGGCTGAATATGTAATTCCAAAATAAGAAGCCACTTGTGCTCAGTGTTCTTTGTGTATGGAACATAGAAACTAAAAAGAACAACTTACATTAAATTAAGAGTTTTTCTTCATATTTCATATTTTTACATCCACTATGCTTACAATCAGTCTATTGCTTTTATTTTGCAGTAGGTTTTTACCGCAAATAAAGTCCAACAGTAGGACACGAGGCACGAGGAAGTGTCAGGCATATAGGTTTGATTATTATTAGCTCCCTTCTAAAATATCAATAAGGTCAATAGAAAGTCAGTTTTCGACTTTGTTGTTTTTTCGAGCACAAAAACACTACCGCATTTAAGTCATAATCACTGCTGGTGATCTTGGTCGCCGGAGTTTTGTGAGAGGTCCCTGAACGCAGCACGTAAGCGGTTTGCCTCCATGTGACCTCCACCGTACCTGCAGCTTCTCATCCAGCCTCCACGATCCCAAACCGGCTCAAAACCATAAAAAACACAGACTAAACAGCCAATATTATTTCTGCAATTTCTCCCTTCCCGTTTTCTTAAACCCACTTCCTGGCCGGGTGATGCCGAAGCTCCAGTGGCGCAATCGGTTAGCGCGCGGTACTTATATGACAGTAATCAGCTGAGCGATGCCGAGGTTGTGAGTTCGAGCCTCACCTGGAGCAGAGTTTTTAGACCAACCCTCACCTCAGCTCGGCTCACCTGGAGACGACAGGTAAACCCACCCCGAGCTCAACGAGAGGGCACTTCCTGTGCTGCGCAGTGATGACGTCACACACTAATCCCCCTCCACAACAGTTGTGTTATATTCAGGTGCACTCCATTCAATCCTGTCTGGTTAATCATCTCACCTATTCTAGCGGTGTATTAATGTCAAACTCTGAATATCTAAAGATGTTTCATCACAGGAAGAAGCTTCAGTGTTTCATGCAGTCCCTTCTGGTGCTTTTTAGAAACCTTAGTGTCTTGATGTGACTTGTTGTTACTGTTGTGGGCCTGTTATTCCTCCGAAAAGAACAATAACAACCGTGATATATGTACTTTATTTCAACGAGAAATAGTCTCTGTTCCATTTGCTGTTTTTTACTGGACCCAATATAACATATTTATGAGATGATTTTGAGTGGTCTATGTTGACATTGTTTATTCATATGATGTCTACGTTTGTCAGGCTATTTGCCAAAGAGAACAAACATTCTGGTGCACATTAACTAACATAAAGTCTGGCTTCTTACCTCCAGTCATCAGTTGTTTCTGATCGATCAACAGTCCCCCAAAACAAAACTGAACTATGTGAGGTAATTAAAGGGCTGCTAGGGCTCTACATCAAATATGTTCCACTAAGGTGTTGAAGGACGTCTTTTCTTTCGTTGCATAAAGCTGACAAGAGAACACTGAGTGTCCTTTGTTTTCAGAGACATGCAAAACTTTTTTTTTTCTTTGTAAAGTTATGTTGATTAAGAATTCCACCAACATGAGGCAAGGCAAGTTTATTTGTACAGCACCCTTCAACAACAAGGTTATTCAAAGAGAGTTTCCAGAAGACATAAAAAGGACTCGAGACACACAAGAAAGACAAGACAATATAGACAGAGACAAACACAAGATTTAAAAGAATGAAAAAAAACTGATGGTAAAATAAAGAAGAAACTTCAAACTTTGGCAGTGATTTGACAATGTTGCTTGAATCATTTGAATTCATTTTAGTTTTTCTTATATCTCTGGAGTCATATCTTCTTTTTATATAGACATATGTAAGCTATAATAATAATAATAATAATTATAACTATTATTATTATAATGTGACTTCCATATGTTTTGGTGACTGCCATGTGAGGAACTATATTATTTGGTGGAAGGATAAAATGAAAAATTAGAAAATAAATAAAAACTAACAAAGAAGTAATAGTAGTAAGTAATAAAAACGTGAGTCATGCAGCAGCGCCCCCTGTCGGTCAACAGCTGGAACTACTATTCTGTTGTGAAACCAGCTTTCCACCACTAGAGGGCGGTGCAACTGCACCACACAGGGGCCTCTGCAGCTCTTAACTTATTTTCTCCAACTGTGCAGGTGTCTTTATCTTGCTCAAGCACATTTTAACAGGTGAGTGGATCAGTCACTGCTCCTCCTCTAGCCATTCTTATAAAAATCTATGTCCACCAACTTGTGTCCCACTTTAAATCCACATTTTCAATCCAGATATTCAAAAAAAGTCTACATCAGCACACATGCACCTTCTTTAAACAGCATGCACATACTGCTCAGTTTCTTCAGTGTATCTTAACATCTGTCTTACTGAAGACTGTGGCCGTAAGTCTGTTTCAGATGTGATTTATTTCAGTGTTCACGGCTGCTACATGTTGTAAACTGTATATCTGTGTCCATGTGTGTGTGTGTGTGCTTTGTGTGGATGTTTGTGTGCAGGTCTGTCACTCTAAGCCTCCTAAAGCTGGGAATGAACAAGCAGAAGATTGCTGTAATGATGTGACCCAGATGTCCCGGGCGCAGATCCTCCAGGCTGAAAATGAGAGTGCAGATCAGGGCCTCGTACCTCCCGTCACCCCCCTGCCATCCCTCCCTCCTTCCCTCCCTCCCTCCCGCTGTCCGACCCGGGACACAATCACAGAGTACTTAACAGCAGGGGATACGTGTGTATGTATGCATGTAAGTGTGTGGACATTTGAGGGAATGTTGTGTGTATCTGTGTGTGTGTGTGTGTGTGTGTGTGTGTGTGTGTGTGTGTATTTGTGTGTGCTTAAGCTCATCCCAATCCATGTAAACACGAGGGATCAGATTTTGGAGTGTGTGCCACTTGTTCTTGGTGCTCCGGATTAGACGTAACAGTTTTTTAATTTACTCTCCTTAGCTGCCTCCATAAGACACTAAAGCCAAGCATCGCCCCACCAGAGACCCCCTCCTCCTTCTCCTCTTCCTCCTCTTCCTCCTCCCCCCATCTCCCCCGTCCCCTGAGGTGACCAGGTGGCTGAACAATCACACACACCAGCCTGACAGTAGGCTCAGCGGGCCACTTTACTCAATGAGAAGCTCGGCAGTTAGAGTGGCGCAAGCGTCTGTTTGTGTGGAAATATATGTGTGTGTGTGTGTGTGTGTGTGTGTGTGTGTGTGTGTGTGTGAGGGATTGAAGGGAAAGGGGACAAAAGACAGAGAGTTTAATATTTGGGATAAGCTGCGACTGAACATCCTGATCAGAGCAGAATGATCAAATTCTGCCAGTGATAATCCCCCATCTTGGAAAATTAAATACCACTCTGCTGTCTCTCTTCTGCTCACTCACACTCTTTATCTGTCTGTAACATGCTCACACACACACACACACACACACACACACACACACACACACTGTATTTAAACAAGGTCTTAATCTGGCCTGTGTCTCATAACCCTGGTTGGTTCCTCAGGGAGCTGTTCTGATATCTGATGAGTTTTTCATTAATAAGACACAAGTCTAATCCCGAGGGAGAAACACAAAATGACAACGGATAAGCCCTGCTTTCCCCTCACACACACACACACACACACACACACACACACACACACACACACACACTCTGACACACCGATACGCTATCTAACTAAACATCTTTACACACAATCTTATACTCCTGTTTATGAATTAATCTCCCCACCACAGTTTTATTCACACCGGCCTACATTTTATGTCTTTCCACCTTTTTTATTATTTATTTATTTATTCTTTATTCTCTGGTAGTGCAAGAATTCCTTCTGACTTCTCAAATATCTGCCAGAGTTGAGCTTTTCACATTGTCAGTATTTCCATGTGCGTAATCTTTCCACTTAAGTCGTTATACTGCAGAGTAAAGGTGAAGATCAGCATGCTTCATCTAAAGGCTGAAGTGTTGTGCCTGTAACTGTTCATACACGTCTTTTGTGTGCTGCTGTAGTCTCGCTGCCATGATGTACAAAGGCATTCATGTTGTTGGGCCTGGGTGTACAGGAGTTATGTGAAGAAGTTCAATCTTAAGCTTTACGCCCACACTCCTCATGCCTGGCCTGTTGCTGCACACAGAGGGCCTGCTGTCTGTCAAAAACCGTCGGATAGAGTTGACAAATAGAGCTTTTTAATGAGAATCAGCGTTTCTCAGCATAGAAACGCAGGAGTATCCCTGAATATATGACAAGTTTATGTCAATGCCACCAATTTTGATTATTTCTGCTCTATTTCTGCACAATCGCATTTGTTCTGTCTGTTTGGCATGAAGGATGGTGCAAAATACTACTATACCCATGAGGCTCAGCCACTGTTGCTGTGGAGAAGTAACCATGAAGAGCAGCAAATACAGTGATTGTTGTAGCTGTGAAGAAGACACAGTGTCATGATTATCAAATAATCCAAAATTGACCCATAATCCTTAATTGAAATAATTTAAGATTTAAATTAAGTCGCTCCAATTAGATTCTCCTTAAATAGTTTTTAGCTTTTTCACGTTTTTGTTTATGTACACAGGCTTCTCCCTTTAACTTTTCATCAAAGAACAATATTTTCTAGTTGCTCATGTTTTGTACTGATGATTAAATTGAAAGAATTTCACGAGCATCTAAGCCACAAAAGTGCTCCAAATGTCTGTGGAGAAAAAGAACTTGACTTTTACTTCCAGAACCAAATAATCATGAAGTAGCTCTTCCCACTTTTTTCACTTTTAGGGGCTCTCAGACGCTGTCAGATGACCTGCTAAACTAACTTGAATCAAACTGAGAATCATACAGCACAGCTGGGGCGCCCTGGTGGCTCAGAGGTTTTATACCCCGACTATGAACTGCAGCGTCCCTGGTTTGAGTCCAGCCTGAATGTGTGTCATCTCTCCACTGTTGACTCACTAATAAAGGTGTAAAATGCCTTCAAAACATCTAAAAAGCAAGTCATTGAAAACACATAAAATTGGAACACATGTATTTGTAACCTTGTCCCAGATGAGACCGCTGCAGATCCTTGACCCATTTGGGATTTGACATCTTTCATTTCATTGATCAACTCCTTTGTTGTTTCCTGTTTCAGCCCCAAAACAGGCAGTCTGCTACATCAGATTGAGTGTATTGCATTTATGAATGGCGTTGATTTTTAACTGGAGTCTCTTGCAGCTACCAGATTATTTTGCTGGGCTGCTGCATGAATGAGCTGTCGGCCTGCTATTAACCCACAGTTTCTCCCATTCTCTGTTCAATATGTACAGTTCATCTACATCGAAATGTATCCAGTAGACACGTCTGTGGCTCAGAGGGTAGTTCACTGCTGTGCACATCCAGCCTCGTCTCCAGTGTCTTTACATTTGTATTTATTGCAGCTGTGTGTTGTGGCTGGATTGAGCTTGACGTGCCTCTTCTCTCCATTGGCCTCCCACTGTGCTATAACGGCACCGCCTATCTAACTAGATTCTGTGCAGAAATTTGAGTTGCTCTTTAAAAAAGCATCCAACAGAGAGCTAAAGTACTTCGTGTCTGAATTCCTCAGTGGCTACAATAGAAGAGAGTGGGATTACTAATTACCATCCCCTATGATGTTCCACAGTAGCCGAGGGGGTCAATACTCGAGTGTCGTAATTTGCCTTATACATGGTGTAGCTCGATCCCTGGATGTGGTTTCATCCTTCAATTCTCAACATCCTTGTCAGCACTTATGTCTGATTAGAGTTCTTCACCATATGGATATATTTTTTTGTCATACTTAATTTATTTGTTTTGAAATGTGCAACTGTCTACATAACATATAGGCTACAGAGAGAAGGTGAAACCATGACCTTAAATGACATAATCTGTGGTAAATTATCATAAAATTGAATAATTTCTCCTTCTGTTAAAGGCTCCCTCTGAATCCCCTTCATCACCACTGTACTTGTATGACTGAGTAAGGTTGCGTTTGTTATTTATTCCGGGGCACCTCGTGTGAGTGGTCACTTCCAACCGTGGAGGTTGATGACAATAAAACATTTCATTCTCAACTATTCCACTTTTTATCTTATTCATAATTTGAGTCTTTGCCGCCAGGTTACGGTCAATCAACTTCCGCGGCGGCGTTGAACGATTTTGATTCAAAGCCCGACTCCGCCTTTGCTGAGTAGCTTCGGCATACGCCAAAGTCAGTTACGAGTGAATTCTACAGATCCAGTGTGTCACAGCGCCTCAGGAATCGACCAATGAGAATGTAGCTTTGGACAGGGGCAGAGCTAATTGACAGAAGAAACAGCCAATTAACGGACGTTTCGTTTAAACGCTGTAACCAATCACCGAGCATATGCCAAAAATAACACCTCCTCTTGTTCAGCACCCAAAGTCGAAGGATAGCTCTGGCCTTTCAATTGAAGAAAGTGCTAGATTTGTCTGTGTTGTATAATATAACCATTTCTCAGTGTCCATATTTGTTTTGGAAGGATCGGAATTGTCTTCATTTAATGTGAGAGACAGAACTGGCGTCAAACATGCGTAAAAATCAACGCTGTCCAAGCAGGGAACCACCGAGAGAGGAATTATCGCCGCTCTTCTGAGG
Organism: Pempheris klunzingeri; assembly: GCF_042242105.1. Classification (NCBI taxonomy): domain Eukaryota; kingdom Metazoa; phylum Chordata; class Actinopteri; order Acropomatiformes; family Pempheridae; genus Pempheris; species Pempheris klunzingeri. The sequence continues at coordinate 6,812,102 of NC_092031.1, read as the reverse complement.
CCAATCTCGATTAATTTTTTGTCAAATAAGGAAACATAACATAGCTAGCTAGCTAACGTTAGCTCCGTAGATAGCTAGGTTACGGACACATCTTCACACAAAAGCAGAATCCAGCAGATAATCAAGATTGGATCTACATTCGCAGCAGCAGGAAAACGTAAGTAGCATGCTAGTATGTGCGCTAACGTCATTAGCTTGAGTTTGACAAGCTGGGGAAATGCGTTGGCTCCAACGCCAGCTAACTGTTAAGTTAACATTAGCTAGCCAGCTAACGCTAGCTTATATTAACACACTAGCAAGCTAGGCCTTTCCGTAGGGGGACCAGTGTTTAGAGGAATGGAGTTCAGCATGTGGTCAGTGGATTGGTATTTAACACAGAAACGCATTTCCAAAAACAGTCAGTCGGTTCATGCAACATAAATTGTGTTGTGCAATAACGATAGCGAATAAACCGACCATTGCCAAATATAACCTGACCCATCCTCTCAAGTTTCAGAGTAACTTAGCTATCGCTAACGATAGCAAGCCAATTCTGAATGAAGCAGATATTCAAGTAATAGTAATGCTAATAGTCAAACGCTATGTTGGCCTCCAGTGTTTAGTCTAGTCCCAAGCGAGCTAATCTAGCATGGTACAGGCTACCTTGGCTATAACTAGCTAATGACAGCTTAGCGGACTTTGTCATAAGGGTGTCAGTGGTTAGCTGTGTGATGTTAGCTCGACACTTTAATGGTGTTTCTAACGATGTAACATTATATTTAAACAAGCAGAGAACTACACACTGCCATATGCCTTATTAATGTCCACAAAGAGCTATGTAACTTTAGCGATATTAATGTCCATTAACCGTCAGTATGGGTCAAATAAAAATGCATGCAGTGCCAGTTGGATAGCCACTGTATGCTCTGTTGTGTATGCAGTGACCTTAGAGGGTAATTATAACCGCAAGCCTTCGTTTTAGCCTCTGTTATCTTTGTTGAAGCCCGCGAAATCAGTCAGTGCACATGAAATGTAATCTAAGCAGATAACACTTAATGTTAGTCACAAGCTGGTAAGGTGTTTATAAGCATTCATGTTTCACTGTGGCAACAGCACTGCTCCTCCCAACACGTAACCGATTCTTTACAGCTAATGATTCACTTAAAAACAGAATATTATTGATATGTTTAAGTATATAACAATATATTGCATATTTTTTAAAGCACACAGGGGATTTTGGAGCTGGAAGACTGTCAAAATAATGTAACGCTTTTTTAGTTAAAAGGATTTACATGGTTTTGGTTGAGTATTTAAGTAAGATGACAGTTGTACAGTAAGTTGTGCTCCGTGCCTGAAGTTGGTTGATGGTACAGCAAAGTTAGCTGCTATGTATGTATATGTGTTTGTAATTTTTTTTTTATATATTACATATATTTCATCCATTCTCAGCAGGGTGAGGTTCATAGGCACATGGCAGCTGTTCAGATTGTACAGGGTTTGCCCTGACCATAAACATGGGCTTGGTTCCTAATCCCTAACTTTTCTACAGCCATCCAGGCCTACATGAGCACCTGTGATAGACCATAACTCAAGGACTATTTCATACAAATGTGATAAATAATAATTACAATAAAAATGGCCTATGAATTTAGGTTTCTATGTTGTTGGTATTTTTTTTCTTGTTTTGAGAGCAATCTACAGCAACATGCTGACTCAAATCAGTAATCAAACCTATTAGTCACCTCTAGAAGTGACTTCTGCTTATATTGCAAGAGGAATTTTTGAAGTCTTTTTACGCAACCAGTTCTTACTCCCAGTTAAACTCACTCCAAACAGCAATCTCCCATTGCAGTTTACTTATAAATGTCCAGGTACCCCACCAGTTTTGCTAAAAGTGCTTGAATATCTGCATGTCCTCTAATTCTATGCTAAAAAAGATTTGCTAAGATTTTAAGTTGAGTGTGAAGCCCTCTACTTCCCATGTGAACAGAGCTAAGTGTGTGCGCAGACCAACTTTGATATCTCTTTTTACTTTTAATACATTTACAGTTTGAGAATTTTATATGATCTTAGATGACTGAGCCGTTCTAAATTGCCCTACTATATACCAGAGATTTGGCATCCGAGCTAAGACTTATGGTAAATTCACATTTCATTGTCAAATTTGTATTGTGCAGAGTTGAAATGTAACCTGGCAGCCACCCTACTCACCTTCTGCAGTGTATCAGATTGCGATAAGGTGAACAGGTGACCAGTATGTGACATCACTTGCTGTTGGGCATGTGCCCCGCTGGCCAGGTACGGGAGGAGTTCAATAGCTGATAATCTTATCTTAGTCAGCAGTCACTGTGCAAGGACTGAGGAGGAGATGAAACACAGTGTCAGTGAGAGATTGAGATAGTGAACACGCCTATTTTAGAGTTTAACAGATCTTAAGACATGTAGCCATCACAAGGTGCTTTTAAAAAAACGTAAATTCCAATGGGAGCCCACATTGGTCCTCTATAATAGGAAAAAGTTGCACTGGTTTGAAGTTCTCACTGTAACAAGTCAAACTCTTTCACAATTTTCAGGCCTATATTTTGCCTATTGTTGTTGTACTGATAAACAGTGCTGTAGCTTCGCACTGAGGTCATGTTTCTTTAGATTTACATTATATTCACTCTTTATTTGTGTCTCGCTACACACAGAATAGCCATCATCACTCTTAATGTCATGTTATTTACACTTTGATGATTAATAGACTTGGCTGTAAGGAAGGTGATCTTGGTTTTAAGAAGATTCTGGGAAACTTCAGCCAGGACTATACTTGAGTTATGTTTCTTCTTGAAAGGAGTATCTAGATGCACACATCACGAAAGCTTTGTTACAAACTGTGTTGCCTCAATGACTTGATTAACTGATTAGCCAAATAGCGGAAAATGAATCTGCAACTATTTTGACGGTTGATTAATCGCTGCAGTTGTTTAATCGACTAAAAATGGGAACTATTTTCTGGTTTCAGCCTTGTATATGGACGTTTGCTGCTATATTTGGATTTTGGTCGCGCAAAGAGACTTTTGAAGATGTCTCTCAGATCCTGTGATGGGCACATTACACAATTTCATAGACTAAATTAATAATCCATCATCATCTTTTGTTGCTTCTCCGTTCTTGTAACCCCACATAAGACATTGACAGTCTCACTGTTGGTTGTTGGTCTCCATATTGTGCGCAATGACACGCTTTGACGATGCTTTTGTGTTGCAGAGATTTTACCATTAGCCTAGTTTTCAAAAGGCCATGACACCTGTAGAGTGTCATTTTTATCTATGAGCTTTACGTCTAAAAGTGTTTATCATCTCATTGTCATGAAGTAGAAATCTTATTGGCTGTCAAAGGCAGAAAATGGATGATGGCAAGTGGCACTGGAGTGATATCCATTGACTGGTGTGATTCAGGAGTTGTATCGCTGACCTTGGAAGCACTTTGCTGCAGATTGGCGGGGTCAATAAAGAGTGCTGCATCTGTGCACCTTTGCTCTGTGTGTTATAAAATAAATGAAAAAAGGGAAGCAAGGTCAGAGTTGGAGTAAAATAAAGGTTCCAATGGTTAGAGCAGTTGAGATAAAAAGACAGATTTAAATATGTAATGCTGTAACAATGAATTTCAGATGTGTGAATAGGAAGGTGCGGCTTTAGAAGTCATTACTGTTACACAGGGGGCCAATTACACAACATGGGCTGTGTACCAATTCAGGGTTGCCTGCTTGAAAGTCAGTATTTCAAGACTGAATACGTCATAACAGTTCAACAAGGTTGTCCCATTCCAGAGGCTTCTCCAAATGCGGCTGTGAAATGTGATCCTGTGTATCCTCTGCAGTCCTCACTCACTATCCTACATGCCACTCAGGGTAGGTTGGTTTAATGGTGCATTCAGGTGCTCCTCCGCACCTTGTAAACATGGGGAAATATCACTCGATCACGTCATGGATACTTGTATTAACGTGGCACATTGTTAGCTAGTTATGTATTACTTGTTGAGGTGAAATGTTATATCATGGAACTTGTCAAAGGACCTTTTCTTGGCCGATATTTACCACTTTGTCGTTCACTTGAGGGCAACATCTAGTTGATGAATTTGACAACTTTGAGCTAAAAAGTTGGCAAGAACTACCCAACTGCTTCATTAATTTTGTCTTTCATTTCCAGAGGAGGCGCAGGTTCAACTAAGTCTTCTTTTGCAGATCTCGAGAGTTTATATTGTGTGAACACTTTTGATTTTGAATTATCCCCATGGTGCGGTTTAGTGTGAAAGACTATTGTCAATTAACTTAAATTACATTTCTTGCTAGCCTGATATTCACCGCTCCATTATTCAGTCTGACATCTTGTTGGTCATTTTCAGGGGAAAATCACTAGTGCGTGATTTTTCCAGCCAGCAGTTATAGATGAGACCGGTGGCTGACTTATGTGTTGTGCTCTACGTCACGACCTTAAGTGTGATGGCAGCGTGGAACTGAACGCACTTGCTGCGCTGATTTGGAAGAGGTTATGACACAGCTTTTGGGCATGAAATAACACTAACATACCGCTTTTGTCCAACATCCACAGTCTGGACGTGTGAGTGCTGTTTGGAGTAGCTAACTAAAATCATAGGAATTATGTTCTAGCTTGAGATTTAAATCATCAAACGCCACCATTCCTCATTTCCTCAGTTTGCTGTTGGGGCAGCTGATAACAGCACAGCCCAGAAAAGATCTCTCTTCATCTGTTAAAAGTGGAGTTTTGTAGATTACAACCTTTATTTTAATGGCAATTGATGAATATATATTTTTAACATATAACCGATTCATTAGGATGTGCTGGACACGTCTCGCTGAGAATGGAAGTCCATATTGAGATTACAAATTGTTTAGATATAGATAGTTTGCTAGTTTAATAAGCACACAACAAGGTGTCCAGACACAGGAAAGTTTAATTACCTAAAAGCCAAAGGAACATTGAGTTTAATTCCACAGAACAAATTATTGAAGGAATCAAGAGACTGATTTATTAACCACAAAGCTTGTCTGATTGAGGTGAAGTATTAGCCATTTAGCAGAAGGTAGCAGGCTTGCAAACATTTGCCATCAGACTAGTTAAGTCAGCTTAATTATTAATCTGAATGTATTCCTGCTCCTACCATCAGTTGGTTATTTTATTAAACGTACTGTAATCACAAGATATAGAAAAGTAAATATTAAAGAAGTAAGCAATTAGTAACTACTATCATCATTAATCTGTAATGTCGATACTGCATGATAAACTTGGTTTAAGATGTCCTGGTCTGTCAGCTTGGTTTTGTTACCCTTGGTTTTGCTCCCTATAAGGACTTGTATAACCGTTATTCAAGAAAACAACACCAAGCCACTCTTTGATACTCAACAAAGTTTGAGGATTTGTCAACTCAAACATCTGAAAGTTCTTGGAAAAAAATGTGAAACGTGTGAAATGACATTATCTAAATGTAAGGTCCTATTGCACACACTTTAACCCTCCGACTGTAATCAAACCAAACTCAAGTAATCAACATCCCAAATAACCCCATTCATCACAACACTTGGAGAGTCAGACACAGACCTGCAGACCGAGTCCCAGTGTATCACAACATATGTATTGATGTGCACACATGGACAGTGCTGGAAGCTGTGAGCTTCCAGGATAGCATTAACTGTTTTGTGCGAGTGCGCTTCTTCTCAGAGCAGCACTCAGGCTCTCTGCAGCATTATGTAATCCCCGACCTTCCACTTCCCTCTTCGTAGCCAGTGGTTTTTGGCAGACATGTGCGTCTTAGCATGAGGGGGTGTCGGTTTCGACCTGCGGTTACAGCATAGGTGACAGCAGTTTTGAGGGGGTTAAGTGGTTGCGAGTTCCTGGTTTCAGTCTGATGTCTCAATGGAGATATTTTCTGGGGTTTTCTGTGCTTGTGCGTGTGTGTGTTTTTGTGTGTGTGAGTGTTTTTGCCAGCAGTGTATTGTACCATTGTCAGCCAGAGAAATCTCATAGTACCTGCATGTGTTCTTGCAGTCTGCACGTCTCCTTTCAGGGTCTGACTGCTGAGACTGCTTTAATGGATGGATGATGCAACTCCCCTTGCCTTTCTCTACTAGGCGTGTGTGTGTGTGTGTGTATGTGTGTATGTGTGTGTGTGTGTTTTAGAGCAAGTGAGAGAGAGACATAGAGAGGGGGATGTCGCTGAATGCAGCTTAGCCTGGATGTTTGCCCTGCAGGGTGGGTGGTTGCTAGGCAATGGCAGTGTGTTTGTTTTATTTTTAGAGAGAATCACTGCTGGTGAACATAACAGATTTCTCTTTCTCTCACACACATGTGAACACGCTTTCTTACCATACATGAACATATACTTCTGAGTGGCAGTAGCTGGGGACGAGAGCTTCATAGAGGAAATTCTGTTGATACAATCATGCAGCAGTAAAGCTATAGAAATGTGAATGGCGTGGCCCACTGCCCCACCCTAGACATGAAATCTAAACCGGCCTGGCGTATTTATAGAGCTTCTTTTTCTCGCACATAGACTATGACACTGCACACATGCGCAGAGCAGACACAAACACACACACACATATACACGTTCCTCTGGAACCAGCTGTAGTCACTCCTTGCATGTACCAGCCTTTTTTGGGCACATGCCTGTCATGCCGTGTGTGCGCTCATGTGGGAGTTAATGCAGAGCGAGAAATCAATATGTTGAAAAAAGATGCGCTCAGGCGCTTTCAATTTTTATCGCTTTCTATTGATTTCAAGATCTCATGAGTGCTACACCAACCAGGCAATACATACAGTAAGTAGCTCCATACTGCAGCAGTTGCTGACATTTAGGTTAGAATCGATTGGTATGATGGGAAAGTATAGTGCAGATCAAAAATGACAGATATACGGCGGTTGAGTATTTGAAGACTCTGGCCACTGGAAAGACCAGTAGGTGCTGTTGGTATCTTCAGGTACAGACGGGCAAGAATGTCTGACAAATGTTCCTTTAATATCGCATAGTAGAATCAGGTAGAAGTTCTCATTTTGATTTTAGATTACTTATTCTCTACATTTTCCACATTAAAGGTCCTCCAATAGCCTCTGCCTCATGTTGAAGTGTTACCTGTTATTTTTAAAGTTGGATTCAATACTTTAAAATATTATGTCTTTGTTTTGTACTTCAGGTTATTTCAGAAGAGACCAAGTGACTCAACAACCAAATCCTTTGTACCTTCAGAATACTGAAAAGGTTTTCTCCTTCTTTTTACCAGAGCAGGTTGAATTCTTTTAGAAGATGAGTTTTGGGGTTTTTAGGGCTTTTCTGTCAAATTTTCATTCTCTTCTTTCTCTTGGTAACTTCTGTCAAAAAGAGATTAAATCAGTTTTAGTCTATGCTATGCTAGTTTGTAGCATGCTATTACAGACAGGCAGCATTGAGACACAGTGGGGGTGCCACTGTAGAGGGCTTCAGCAAAACACTGAAGGGTTGTCAAGCAAAAATTTGAAGCTGGCTTGACTTTTGCCAAACTGGAGTAAGGCACTGTGTTGGCCAATCAAAGTGCACACTCCGGGTAGATTTCTTTGTGACATGAATGCCGTCTTTCTACAATTTACCTCACAATCATTGCAATGAAAGATAAAATGATTTCTGCCGTGATAACTTTACAGAGCAGTAAGATCCCTCCTGAGATATGATAATTGTTATGGAGTGTTTTGGCATTTTGAACCTTCAAACTTATGGTTCTATTACTCAAAGTGGACTTCATGGATTAAATTGCATTTCTCATCAGTACCTGAATCCCCACCATCACAGCCCCTTGAATTGTTTAAATGCAGACTGTTTTTCCTGAGAATGCCCACCAACAAAACAAAGACGCTGACCGTCTGCCTGCCTGCCTGCCTGCCTGCCTGCCTGCCTGACTGCATCGGCATCCATATTCAGCCAATGATTGTGATCCACGGTTAGAGAGAGTGTATGGTGGTCAGAATCTATGTTTATGTAGAGGCAAAGACTAAAAACTAACCCACACAGATAGATTTAAGTCCCATTCAGCTCTTTGCAGGTGAGACATTCAGACCCTGCAGTAATGTCACACTCTATATTCTGCCAACAAGCTAACTAATAGTATTAGTTACCTTGTGTTCAGGGTGAAAGAGGCTCTGTGTGCTCAAAGAAGCTTTCTAGCCACAGTGTAATCCTCATCGCTGTGGTTCCTCCTCTGCTATCTTTGTCTTGTTGTCAGGATCTCTGGCTCTCACCATCCATTGAGTAATTAAAAGCACTCTGTAATCACAGTATGAAGCAGCCTACTGAACTACTGACACCATAAACTGGTGATTTACAGAGAGATTTGAGGGACTAAGGATATTATAATGGACTATATAATATCTTTTCTTTTTATAGATCTGACAAAAGGAGTCAGTTTTTGTAATGTTTTAAACATCGATTTGAAAAATGACCTGTGTACTGAGTTATGATGGGCAACAAAAGTTTATTATAAGAAATGAGAATGTAATTGAAAAGTAGCCAAACAAACTTTGGATTTTATTTTGATTATTATTTCAGTGTATGTGAATTATGAAAACAGACAAAGTTGAGTTAACTTCAGTATTTTGGTAGTGCTTCCTTTCTTCCCTCGCTGAGTTCTACCACCACAATAACTAATCACATGGCATTTCTGTACCGCAATTTCATGATTTGTATCAGCTGACTCATACGCCGATCTGCAGTAGGCTAATATTTGCCGATTTATCTAATTCTAGTTCTGCATACAGTTTATTTATGGCACAGTACCGCATTTGGATAACTTGGTGAGGGACTGATTATCTCCTTTGTCCTTGCTGGTGATGGCGCACTGGTTTCATTTCTGTGTTTCTTTCTTTTCTTTCCTTCATTAATCTTCAGCTGTAGGCAGCAATGGGTGCATTCCTGGACAAGCCGAAGACGGAGAAGCATAGTGCCCATGGTGAGGGGAATGGACTGCGCTATGGCCTGAGCTCCATGCAGGGCTGGCGGGTGGAGATGGAGGACGCCCACACAGCAGTGGTGGGGCTGCCCCATGGACTCACCGACTGGTCCTTCTTTGCTGTCTACGATGGCCATGCGGGCTCACGGGTGGCCAACTACTGCTCCGGCCACTTGCTGGAACACATCTTGTCGGGAGGAGCCGACTTCACTTCAGGGCCCTGCTCCGTGGAGGGCGTGAAGGACGGCATCCGCTCGGGCTTCCTGAACATTGACGAGTACATGCGCAGCTTCTCTGACCTGCGGCAGGGCCTGGACCGCAGTGGATCAACAGCCGTGTGCGTGTTACTCAGCCCGACCCACCTCTACTTCATTAACTGCGGCGACTCGCGCGCCGTGCTGAGTCGAGACACCAAGGTGGGCTTCTCCACCCAGGACCACAAGCCCTGCAACCCCCGTGAAAAGGAGCGCATCCAGAACGCTGGTGGCTCAGTCATGATCCAGAGGGTAAACGGCTCCCTGGCTGTGTCCCGGGCCCTGGGGGACTACGACTACAAATGTGTGGATGGTAAGGGCCCCACGGAGCAGCTGGTGAGCCCTGAGCCCGAGGTGTGTGTGTTGGAGCGGGCGGCCGAAGGAGACGAGTTTGTGGTGCTGGCATGTGATGGAATCTGGGATGTCATGTCCAACGAGGAGCTGTGTGAGTTTGTCCGCTCACGACTCCTGGTGTGTGATGACCTGGAGAAGGTCTGTAACTCAGTGGTGGACACCTGTCTGCATAAGGTAAGCGCTTTTTTTCACATTGAAGTCGAACGTGTATATATAGTTTTTCCGCTTTTCAACTTAAACGCAAAATGTAACTGTAACACAATTAAATAGTGTTTGAAATCCAAGTAGGACTAGAAAGTTTGACAGATTACGGTGAAAGAGATCATACTGATTTTTTACAATGTGTACTGGTGATACTGATGTGACTGTGTCAGGTAAATCTTGAAAAATTTGCTTTACTAAGGCATGTTTTGGAGCATAACGAAGATACTGATAAGACTCCTTTTTGCTTGGTCATCCTGGTGACTGTGGCACAGATGAATAGTTAAAGCTGTTATCTTTGACTAATTTATCGATAAAGTTTTCTTATTGAGAATGTAATATAAATTTACAAAATAACAACTAAATATATGTCAGAATAAATTATGGACAGCTACATTACAGTGTAACAAAGATGTTCTAATGTTTGTTTAATGAAGCTCTACATTGAGAGATCAGCTAAATCAGATGATGAATAATGCATCATTGCTTTCAATTCTGTCCTGACCCATTGTCCTCACTTAGCTATTGATCCAAGTAAAAGCAAGATTCATTCTTGGCCTTGGCTGAACCCACCCACCAGTCAACCAGCACTTTACATTACCTTTTTTTTTTTTTTCAAATGTGCTAAATTCTACTTTCAGCAGTCTAACAACAGCTTAACAACCATAGTCCCACATTTAAGTTCTATATATTTCCATCTACATAATGAATTTAGTTTTATAACTCGCATCACTCTTTATTGACTCACTCTGGTCTGCCATGGAAGTCCTGCTGGTTGTTAACTGCACACATAAAAAATGGACTCACCCCAGGCATTTAGCCAAAATCCAACAATATGAGTGACAACTTTTATCACTCTTTCTTTACTCTTGAGTTGTTGTTTGCCCGTATCAATACTCTGTCTATTTTATTCAAAATTGTTAAACTGTTTGAAAATTATGAAGATTATCACTGATCACCCTTCTGCCGTTTGATAATGATGAGTGAGATTTCACTGTGATGATGGTTAACATGTGCATTTGTAGAACTAATGGATCAGGAGCTAGAAATATTCACAGCCCTGCGTAGTTTTCGCGCATCGTGATGGCTGTTCCCGTGCTGTTTGAGAACTCCGCTGATGCAATAAAATCAGTCAAATTAAAACATATATATATATTTAATTTGTAATAATAAGTTTCTTTACTGTCCCAGAATTGTCCCATACATATGCTAGCGCTATTTTTATTGATCCCGGGACAACAGAACATCCTTTTGCGCATCCATGTATCACTTTGTGTGTCTGGGGTACTCCAAGAACCAGTAAGTGCACAGCAGCCTAGTTATTTTTACCTTACTGGATGAGTTACCTCAAGTAACAGCCACAGGCTGCCATAAATCTCCTCTGCTGCCACCACCTTTTGTGATATATGTGAAACTGTACACTTACAGAAAGTTACTCTGACCACATTGACTTTACAAGGTAATGACAAGGTAAATATCCATTGGTTCAAGGCCAGATGTTTGCTTTAACCATCTGTTTGTCCTATAAATGCCAATTAATATGCTGTCCAGAGTTCAGGCAATAGCAGCAAGTGAATAAGTTCCAGTCAAAGTTCTAGAGGTTTATAATTAAAGCTTTTAGAGCGGAAGCGATTGGTCAATCAACAGAGAATTAGTCTGCATACCATGATCGGCCATTTTAGAGCAGAAAAGCCAAATATTTGCTTTTAATATATTAATATGATTATATGTTTTCTGTAAGCATATTCTGCTTTTCTATGTTTTATATGATCCTAGATTAAAGAGTTTGGATTGTTGGTCTTAGAAAACACAACATTTGAAGAACTCACCTTGTGCTCTCACTATTATTGATGCTTAATAAACCAAATTATTAATCTTTTAATCTAGAAAACAGTTGTCCAGTGAATCAACAATTGAAGTAATAGTTACTTGAAAGACCTAAAAGAATTAATAAAGTCCCAACACCTGTGAATGATTAGGGATTGGAATTGATACATTTCTATTTATGCCCTTGGTTGGAAGGGCCCGATCATTGCTGCTCTGAGCTTTAACAACTAGCTCTGTGGTTTTCTCTCGTGATGAAGCAAAGCCACGCTTTGGACCGTTTTTCCTACAAAACAGAAGAAAAAAAAAAACATAGCATAAGCATAGATGAGTTTGGAGAAGTACGATTCCGATTGATCGACTATTTGGAACTGGCTCTTAACTGGAACTGGGTCTCGACATCCCCATACATGATTAGCTGAAATGATCTCCCAGACACTTTCTGTATAAAAGATAAAAGTGCCTGTGAACAGTGTCAAAAACAGCTCATTAAAGCCAGGTTGTTTGATGAAGAGAAGCTGTTGGGTGCCCTGTGGAGTCATATAAACAAACAGTTTACATTCAGTGTTACTCACCAAAACTCATTGTGTGTGTCCTCGAGGTGTAACGAACACTCTGAATGTAATTCCTTCTTCATAAAACATTTGCAAAGCTCTGTTACATTTTGAGACCTGCACTGTTTGCATCCACGCTTGCTTGCATTCATGGCTTCCTGTCTTTGCTGTCACCTTGCCAAATGTCTTGGCTCGTTACTGCTATTTATTACATGGCTTTATTGAATACTCTGTTCTGTTCAATCACGGCATTCTGCGGTCTCTTAAATCTGTATAGCAGACTGTTGCTATTGACGCAGTTCTGATAGCGAAAAAAGAAAATCATTTCTGAATTGGTAAAATCGTTTTTAAGTCAGAATTTTGTGTCAAGCTGTTGCTTTCTTCAGTACAAAGCTGTGCAATAGGCGTGCAATTGAAAAAAGACAGTGGCTCTCAGGAATGAACACTACTACTACTACTACTACTACTGTGTGGGAAAACTTTGAATTCCTGTAGCTGCTGTTCATGGTCAAACCATATTTGTAACACGGTTTGAAAAAAAAAAAAAAAAAGATGTACAAGGTACCAACTACAAAACATACATTCTGTACTACAGAGATTTCACTTACCAGTCTTACTTCATTTTTTTCTTATTTGTTCTGTCTCTGCCTGTCCTCGTTCCTGCAGGGGAGCAGGGACAATATGAGTGTGGTGTTGGTGTGTTTACCCGGAGCTCCCAAGATCTCAGAGGAGGCTGTGAAGAAAGAAGAGGAGCTGGATAAATACCTGGAGAGCCGTGTTGAGGGTTAGCACACGCAACATGTTTACATGCACACATAACACATATAAACATTAATAGACTGACAGTTTATCATGATATTCATTAAGTTAGATTAATCTGTAATTGGAGTCAAAGATTTAAAAGCTTGATAGTTTATTATTTCACTGTTTTTTTTTGAGGAACTAAATATTTTTTCATCCATCGGACCTACATTGAACTACACCAAGTATTTCAACTATCATTGCCCGATGGTTGTGGAAGATTATTATAAACATTAAACTGTGGTAGTTAAATGCCTTCACTGTTTTTTCGGGGCGGCAGTCTTTTGATGCCTCTTTCAAAACTGTTTTTTAAAAAGGTTAAGTGAAACAAGTGGCCACATACTGTGCTCAGTTTCTGCGTACATAAACAACAAAATAAACATTCTTTAGGTAGTACAAATATTTGAAATCTGCTACAGAGTGGTGCTGCAAATGGTAAGTCGTGATGTATCTGATTTTTCCACTACTATGGGTGATTTCTCAGCCTCTGCAGAGAAAGGTAGTGGTTCAATGCCCAAAACTTGGTGTAAGCATACTATAACCTTGTCTCAGTATACAACATAACCTCTCACAAACCCCATTTCCTCTTCGTGTTTGTGTGCAGAGCTACTGGGAAACTGCGGGGAGGCAGGAGTTCCTGACCTGGTGTCTGTCCTGAGGAGCATTGCCACAGAGAACATCCCCAACCTTCCACCTGGCGGAGGCCTGGCCAGCAAGTAAATGCACATCTAGGATCAACATTTATCTGCAGTTCATGCATAAAACATACTGTCAAATATGATTGAACTTGACCATCCACATTCCTTATTTTATTATCATTATTAAATTTGCAACATTTACCACCAGGATATTGCATCCTAATGGTACCCACAAGTCATAATTGAGTGTCATTAGTGTGTTTAACTGCAAGTTTTATTCCTAAATTGCCAATAGTAACTTTACGTAATAGCTTTATAGCACTTTTTTTAAACATGGATGCAATAGCTGTATGTTGATAATGCAGGATAACTGCTGCTTCACCTGGCTGAATCTTTGCTAAGGTGCTGGAAGCATAAAGATTGTAAATTTGATGAAAAACTTACTGCACACTTAGACCTATGCAGTAATCACTTTCATAGCTAAACTTTAGGTCTATCAGACATACATGATGATGACTTTCCTGCAAATATGGCCCCCATTTGTATGCCACAGTACCGCATCTAGTTCTCAAACTACAATTCCCAAGAGGTGGAGCCTCTGCCGTCAGGGTACACACATGTGTTGTACATGTTGCCAATGACTGGAATGGGATTGGTTATTTCTACCTGCCTGTCCATTGTTGTTTCATGTAGGCTCTGACAAATGTCTGATAGACCGAAAGCTTAGCTATTAAAGTGATTTACTCCATAGATCTAAGTGTGCGGAAACTTTTTTCATCAAATTTGCAATCAATACACATTTACAGAGAATAAAGTGTTTGTATAATGCAGGGAGTAGAGAGTCTCTTCTCTAAGCAGCGAGCTGTGTGTGTGTTTGCAGACGGAGTGTGATCGAGGCGGTGTACAACAAGCTGAACCCCCACAGAGAAGAGGAAGGGGTGAGTTGATCGCGCTCTAAACCCCCTCACCTCTCCAGCCTTTCACCCCACTCCCACCCCACCCTCCCCCTCAACATAAAAACACACCAGCCCAGACAAGGACACTCTTTTATGTGTGTTTGTGGATGAATGTATGAGTGTGACAGTGAGAGAGAATTAATGCGATTTAAGTGTGAAAGCAGGTGGAGGATAGACTTAGAGAATAACCTTGGCAAGCTTAGTGAACTTGAATCGACTGCATTCCATGTTGCAAAGCATTGAACCATCCTGTTTCAATTTTGTATTACTATACAAAAAAGATGTACAGTAAGACCTCTTGAACTCCTCTGTAGTGAATACACATCCCTTTGAACCAGCAAAACCTAGGGATGACTTGAATACCCTGATTTAACTGTATAATAGTACTAAAGCATCTTTCAACTGGAGTCTGAATATACCAGCTTTAATATTTTAGTTGTGTACAATGAAAAGCATTTTAAGACTTATGAAAATACTGCTTGGAATAATAATTTGTGTCAATGATTTTTTTTTTTCTTTCACAAAAAAGTTTAAAAAAAACTTGTAAAAGTACATCTTCTCTTTCTTGCTCATTGAAAAATCCAAAATCTATGAACAGAACATTTTCCTCCTTCAGCAGATAAATGTGAAAACGGCCTTCCAGTGTTAAATAGAGAGATCTGTACACCAGATAGTTCCCACGAAAAGGATTTTATTTTCCATGATATTTTGAACATTAGGCTATTATTCAGACTTCCTTCTGACTTTTTGTGAAAAATTAACCCACAGGATAATATAATTCTCTTTTTTTTGCGGAGAAAAAAAGTTATGTATATTTAGCAAAACTTTGTAAATGTTTTTGAGTAGTGTTTGAGTAAGAATCAGGGCTGCGGTTATCAGTTCAAATTAAATTCATATGTAGTTTAGGAGGAAATTTCACATCCAGCATGTTAAATAAATAGCTGTCATGGCCAGAGGAATTCTGTCATTCTTGGTCTAAAGAGGAGATCAGTCGTGGTGGTGTGATGATGGAGGCGTGTGTGTATCTGTGGTGGCACGAGTGTATTTGTCTAATTAATATCAGTGGAGTCTTGACTTGCAGGCTCTTTTCTCTGGGCTGTGTGGGTGCTGACCAACCCCTCCCCTCCTTACACCAGACAGCGAAAATCACAAAGGGTTGTTGGTCACAGGGTCAGAGGTAGCGTTTGCATGGGCCTGTCCGACTGGTGCAAGAATGTCTCTGACGTCATCACGCTAGTGTGTGTGGTAGATATTTGTGTGACAATGATGTGCGTATTGTGCCGCTGTTTGTCGTGTGTGTGTTTGACCATGGAGCGTGCCTGCAGAGTCTGACCCCTGGCGTGTCACCTCAGGCCTGTGCGGGGGGAGAGGAGGAGAGTGAGGAGGGAGGTGGCAGCACGGCGGCTCATCTGCTGGAGGCTCTGCGGCAGTTCCGCCTGCACCACCGGGGGCAGTACCGCTCGGTGCTGGAGGAGTCCCTGGTCACCTACCACCTGCGGGGGGAGAACACTGCCGAGGGCGCAGGGGAGGGCAAGAGGACCTACGACGAAGATGTCAACAACGCCCTGGAGCAGACCGCCTCCCCTCCCTCTCCCCCCTCGCCCCCGCCCTCACCTGCCATTGCAGAGCCGGAGGCCAGCCGAGATGCGCCCACCCCCAAGTCCGATCCCTCCTCTGACTGAGCACCCAGCCGCATACCTACCTACCCATCCAGCCGACCCCGGAGCTCTAGTCAGATGTGCTATGACCTCTCCTCCTCTTTCCTTCATCACAGAACTTGAATGGACACATTGGCCACTTCGGGCTCTATCAATAGTCTGCCATCGTCATTCGTGAATATTTTAATAATGTAATAGAAATACAAGTGGCCCCTTTGTCTATTCAAATTCTGTCTCCGAGCCACATATATACTCTCCACCTAACGTGGATCTATCTCTTTTGTGTGTGTGTGTGTTTCCGCTGTCCTATGTCCACCTTGGCTTGGATTCCCAAACTTGTCAGCCACTTTTACAACTTGCTCACACAGACTGATGTTTACAGTAAAAAATAATCAATAACAAATTATTATTATGTGCAAAAGTGGCTGGCGAAGCAAAAATTAACCTTACACTCCATAGCCTACCTTTACCAGTATTGGCTTCTGGCTGATTTCCCACTTGAATCCCCTCCTTGACCCTCCCCCCCCCGTCCCCCACCCAGCCTCACCCCCTCACCTGCTTACAGTGGGCGAACTGACGAACTAAGAAAAGGAGAGACGATCCTCTGAACTGCAGCTGTGTCCAACACACTGCACTGTCTTCAGGCCAACTCCATCTACAGACTCAGAACACACTGTTTTGCGTATATGTATGTATGTATGTATGTGTGTGTGTGTGTGCGTGAGTTTGAGTGACTGAGCAATCGTCTACTACTGAAATTTGTGTTTTTGGTAGTGGGTGATACTTAACTGTTAGCCCATTTATCAGCATGTTCAGCAATGGTAGGTTGTTCAAAGCAGTCTGGTAACTGAAAAAATGGGACAGTTTAACCACAGAGGGACACTTGTGTAGGTGGGTTGGTGGGTGTTTACTTGTAGGTTGAGCTTCATTTCATAAAAGTCATTCCCTCACCACATATCCCTAATTCCACATCACCACATCATTGTACGCTGCCTCACAGTCACCCACGAAAAGGTTCAAATTTGTTCCTGGTTGATGTTTTTCAGGTTGACTATATAAATGTTTCAGTAACACTCAAGAGGGCAAAACATGCTGGTACCAGGTGACTTAAAATGACTGTGTTTAAATGAAAATAAGACTTAAGTCTGTAGCCACAGTAGCACCTCTGTAAGGCTACAATGCTCATTACACGCCAGGAAACATAACATACTTTTGGCATATTAATATATATATATATTAATGTGCTAATGTTTGCGTGGTAAAATGCATACGTGCTTGTTAACAACTATTGGATTTTAAACTGAAGACACGTTAGCATGATGGCGCTAGCTGTTTTGAGCTGAATGCTAATGTAATCATCTGTAGCACTCTATTGTTAGCATTCATCTCAAAGCGCAGCGCAGTGTCAGTGCAGCTATTCTGACAAAGTGCATCTTAGACAAAGTCAAACTGCAGAGCTGAACCTGAGAAGTTTAAAGGGGGTTTAAGGGTAGACACAATTAACCATTTTGCTTTAGGTAACAACACAGGCTTTCTTTTAGCGACACCCTCAGGCTAACACATTTTATTTGCCAAATGTGTTAACATGCCTACACTTGACCTGCAACGTTTAGCACTTGGCTTATCATGTTTACTTGCTAATATGGTAACATTAATTATGTTAACATGCTTTGTTACCATTCATGTGTAAGATAGCTGCGGCTAATTAGTTTTAGAGTTATTCTGTTATGAATAAGTGTTGGACAAGCAGTGGAAAAGCTGATCTGAATTTAGTGCTAGATGAAAGATTGGGCCCTCAAATGTTTCTTCCAAACATCAGTCCATCCAGTAGTTGTTCCAATATTTACCTCTGAAGTATTAAATACGGTATTAACTGTGGCAGGATGTGTTTCAGCTTCACAAAAGCTGACATACAGTATGTTTTCATTCCTCACAGATTTTGACGGGCGGTCTGTTCAAAACAACTCAGTCTCTTGCCTCATTGTGAAAGTCTGACTAGAACAGACTGAACCTACAGTGTTTATTCTTCTTTGAAAGAAGGTAGAGGGAGGGAGGTTATTGTACGTCTGTATAATGCCCAGTACCCAGTGACTCTGGTAATGCATGCACTGCACTTATCTTTTCAATATAAGGCACTTAACTATTAGAGGGGAGGTTATGCTTAACACTGTGTGTATGTATGCGTGTTTGTGTCTGTATGAGTTGTATTTGTATGCGATTACATGGGCCAAATCAGTCCCACACAGTTACAATGACATATGAACAAATAAAAATGATTTGAGGTATAATGCTATGGTTTGTGTCAAGTGTATGAGTATATATACGTCTGTCATCTGATGGTAGAGCTGTGTTTCTTGGGGGGGGGTGCAACCTTGTAAATGTTTAGATCAGTATTGTGACTTGGGATACAAAAGGCAGGAAAAAAAAAATCATATTTTCCCTTTTAAATCAGTTCTATGTCACAATAAATCCTTTAAATCCCCAACAGAGCCCAAAGTAATATGGTGACATTTGATGCAGGGCCATTTCCTGAAGGTCCTAGTGGAATTACTCCCTGTCCTTATTACATTTAATGTGTTGTAGATGTCCCCGTGTAGGCTGAAGTATTTGGAAACAGCACAAGCAGAAAATAAATCTTCACCTTCCTTGCCTCCCCTCTGTCAGTTTTTAGCTCTAGCCTTGACTCGTCTCAGCTGCTTCGAAGACATTTTAATCTGTCGTCTCCTTTAAAACAATAGCAGCTCTCGGGTTTGAAACCTCAAAATAAATGCCTGCCGCTGCATTTCATGAGCTGGCGGCGACAAGCGGAGGGGAGCTGCGTAGACTATAGGGACTCCATTCTCTCCATTTCTCCCCTGTTTTTCAGTCTGACTGTTGGCCTCGTGATTCTCCGCAAGGTGAGTCATCAGAGGTCTGGGTTCTGGTTGTGTTAACGTACAGACTGGGCAGAGGAATCTCACTGTCTTTCACCATTATCCTTTCAGTTTGAGTAGATAAAAGAGGGCGGTGAGGTTCAAGATTTGGCATCATTTAAGGCATCAGGAGCAGTATCCTTACTACTGTGTGCAGTGGAAGACGCAGCAACAAAAAAAACTAACACACCTCTCTCTCCTCTGTCTCTTTTCCTTTTTACTCACCCAGAGTGCCGGTGAGCTGGAAGACCCCTGGTAGCCGTGGCAACGACCCCCGTCTCCTCCTGGTGATAGGTGCATCCGCCCAAAGGAGGAGTGTCTCTCCATTGCGCCATGTCTTTCTCCACTAAAAGAGGACATGTGGTGTGTGTTGGAGTGCGTGAGTGTGCGTATGTTGGTTGTGCATGTGTGTGTGTTTGCAGCAGTGGGACAAAGACGACAACGACAACTACTACACACACACATGCATACTGCTTTAAACCTGGAGGAAAACAAAATCACTTTTCAGAAATGTCAAGATTTTATGAACTGAAGCATTGTGATGGTAGAGATGATTTTTACCATTGAGGTGTTTTTTTTTTTTTCTTGAATGTTGACATTGAACACCTGACTTCACAATGACATGAGGACCTATAGCGTGTGTGTGTGTGTTTGCGTGTGCGAGAGAGAGTTTGTGTGAGTGTTTTCGAGGAGGGCCAAGAGAAGACAGACGGTGGATAAAGACTTTGTATGTAATTCTTCTCCTGGACTGTTTTTTTTTGTGCTCCTGGGTCTGATAATTGCCTAACACTTTTGCTTCTCCCCTCTTAAAAGACACACACACACACACTCTCTCTAACACACACAGACACACCAAAACCATAAACACCCCCCTTCCACCCCCACTTCCACCTGTGCACGTATGTGATGTGCCACCTTCGCAGGGCACTGCATGAGGACTTTGGTTCTACATGTACAGCTGCGTGGTTTTGTAGTCGACCCGGATGGACAGCCATTGGTTGAGACTGACTGAACCCGAAGGACCTTTGCACTCTGATTGGCTCCTGCCACGTGAGAAGTGGAATTGATTTGGATTTTTTTTTTTGTTTTTTTTTCTGTTGTTGATACTATTAGGATGATGACGATGATAATCATGACGGGGAAATGGGAGGTTATCTTGTTCACTGAAGAGCCGAGTTCAAGTTGGACTCATGGAGGCGGGTTGGACGGTCGGGTGGGGGGCTGTTGTATCACTGGTCGGACTTCCTGTAAGAGGAGGGTTAAGGCAGGAGGGTAGTGGGTCGAACAGGCCTCCCCACCTCCCTCCCCACCATCATGGTTGGAAGTACACATGACGGCGGACTGTCCTGACAGAGGAAAGTTTTTTTTTTTGTTTTTTTTTAATGTTGTCCATGAGGTTACTAGCTGCTCGCTATGTAGAGTGAGTGAACTCCCTGTTTTAACCCTGTTCCTGGTTCTCAGACTGCATTGGTAATGTTTGTATTGCTGTTGTTTGATTGCACTCACATTTGATTACAGAAAGCGTCTATATATGAAATAAAATACCTGCCAAGGATCCAGTGGTGGCTGCGTATTTTAATAAGAGAGGTCATGTCATTTGTGGATGGGGGTGTACTTCTGCGTGGCCTTGTGTACGCTGCGGATACCTGTGTAATCTGCTGACGTTAAGTCTTTATTTTACACTTTCAAGGGTCTGTATCAGGAAGTGAGATTACACAGACCAATCAGACCACTGGAAAAATTGAGTCATGGCTCCTACGTGGATCCTGACATGGACATAAGTAGGTTTTCAAGTTAATAATAAAATGACAAGCAGTCAAAAGGTATTTCTAGGCGTCAGGCATGTCTGGGTTTAAACAGGGCTTTGAACAAACTGAGTTTAATATAATACACTTAATTATCTCAGAATAACATGAAGCAACTTTGTGATGATAACTGATAATGAGAATATAAGGTGTTGCCTTTTATTAAGAAACAAAATCCAAACTTTTAATTGGCTCCCAGTAAATAATAAATGTAGCCTTTCCGTCTGATAGACCTCATCAGGGCTTAACTGCATTAGCTCAGCTTTGACAGCAGTCTTACAAAACTTTGTGTATTCATAATAGTTTCATCTTAAGACAAGAAATACTCTTGACTTTTAACATTTGTATATTTTCCCAGCATTTCTGCAGCTCATTATAGTGATTTAATTGAAGACATTTGAATATGACTATTCACACAACTTTAGAAATGACTTGCTTAATCATTCAGCCACCAGACCAGATTAAAAAAACAAATTATTAGTCATTTGGAAACCTGCAGCCTACGTGTTTTCCATCTTTAACTGTCTTAGCTTGTTTTGTGTCATTTTCGCTCCTTTGACAGTAAAACTTCCTCATGGGGCGGATGATGATGCTACAGTGAGGGCAGCAATGGGAGTAGGCCGTGGGTCAGCATCCCGTCTTTGGGTAAGATGCCAAAGTCCCACCAGCTCCACCAGTTCCAGGCATCCTGCTCTGTGGCTGTGCTTGACCTTTGACCTCTCTGAAGGAGAGAATATAGACAAACTCCTTTGGTAGAGTATATAGTCAGGTTTGTAGGTAGTTTATCAATCCATGGGGAGTATTGTAGCAGCATACAGATGAAGTACAGAGCGATACTTGAAATGTTAAAAGTCAACAAAGATTGGTAATGTGATCAAAAGATTAAATGTTCTAAGAACAGCAGAGATCTTGCAAATAGGGGAAAAGTAATTTTATACAATGTAACTGTACATATCAAGTATGTAACAGTCTTTGAAAAACTACATGATGTAACCAGAGTACATTCTGTAAATGATGTGATGTACCTGCATACATAATGTGCAGAAATCAGTGTTCACTCTGCCAGTATGGAATATAATAGTGTGATACCAGAGATCTGAACCAGTTTCTCACATCTCCAAATAAGTTCAGTGATTCAAATAGAATGAAGTCAAACTAAATTGTAATTCAGACTCATTATCAGGCTCTGAATGTGTATAATGTGTACCAAATTAAAATTATAGGCTGTGGTTAAGTTGCTGCCATTACTGCTTGGTACTTAGTGGTGTGCAGTTCATCTGCATCAACCTCCTAACATGAACCAGTCTCTGGAGACAGCTAACTTAAAGGCCCCATGTTACACCCACACAGGTGATTTGACTTGACTGGCTGCCTGGCTTGACTGTGTGGGTGTACAGACTGTGGCTGACTGATGTCTCTCTCACTATCCTGTTAGTTTTGTTTCAACTGTTAAGGTTGGAAAAATAAAGACAATTTAATGTGTATGTCATGATTTTAGCTGAGTGTTTTACAGGTGTCATGCTCTTATAAGATCAGGAAGAGTCAGAAGTTTTTTTCTTGACTTTTGTTGCTAAGGTCTTTTGCTCAATTCTTTTTTAAGGGATTCCCTAATTATAAGACATACACTGCGTTCTCAATATACTATAGTCCTTTCTGCAGCTGCCCTCACAAAGTACTTATAGAAATACTTTGCAGGATGAAGACAATTGGGACATACTTCGAAATTTGGTTAAGGTGTTTTGTGCAACAAGCCCCAGGTCCTATCTGTCTAAGTATGCTGCTCGGTTCCTTGTACAGATGCTGATCATCTTTTCCCTTCTCTACTATAGCTACAGCATGTACAGTAAGACCTTTGCAAATGGTCCAAAATGCAGCAGCATGTCTGGTCTTTACCCTGCCAAAGACAGCTCATGTCCACTTTTCATTCTCCTGACTTCCTGTTGTTGCTTCCTTCAAGTTCAAGTCACTGATGAGTCCCTCTCATTCACTACGATCTGCGAATGAACGACGACTAGTCTTACTGTCATTGTCAGGCGGGAAATCTCAATACAAACTCTTTGTCTGTACGGTGGTGGAAGGAGTCACGGAGCTTGAGTTGGTCAGCAGAATCTCTTTCTGTCCTCAAAATCCCTTGAAGGCCTACTGTATGTCTTCCAAGAGTAATTACCTTTCATGCTCCTTCTCTTTCACTCTGCATCAGTCCTTCTGTAGCTCTTTGTCATTTTCAAGGCACTTCAACGCTACCTCATGCATCGCAAAGCCTTGTAGTCTCAGGTTGAAGTGTGTGCGATGGATTCTCGAAGGCTTTTCCTTATTGCATTGTGGCTTGGGCTGTACCTCATTTAGATACCTTTTTGATGCCCTGTGATTGACTGCTGCCCAGTCCAGGGTGTGCCCTGGCATTCGGCCAGTGTCGGCTGGGATAGGCTCCAGCCTCCACCCCCGTGACCCTCTGAGGATAAACGGTACAGATGATGGATAGATGGTCATTAACTAAAGTGTTGGAAAATATTCAAATATTTACCTGATGATGGCGCTAGATGAAAAGTTTCACCTGTGATATTGTGGTAAACCCTCCAACAGTTGTCGAGTCATTTCACTCCAAACCACAAATGTCCAACTTATGGTGCCGCTAGATGAAAAGTCACAGAATTGCCAAAGTCTTTATCCTTTGGGGAACGTGAACATCTTTACAATATTTCATGGTAATCCTGTGATAGTTGTTGAGGTATTCCAGTCACAGTGGTGAACCGACTGACAGACTGACCGATGGTGCCATCCATAGATGCATTTATTATTTATAGATTTCATGGGGTTTGGTAATCACACAGGCCTTGTGCTGAGGAACTATGTATTAGACTTTGGTGGTAATCAAGTTCTGCATATCTTACTATTAGAAGACAGTCTTCTGAAAAACGAAACTATCCATCAATCCACTTCATATAAGTATGTGTTTTTTTTTTTTCCTTTTTTAAACTTTTCTGCTTCTCCACACCACACAGTTTAGATATCAAAAAAGAAAAAAAGAAATAAATTTGGATGAATATTGTACACACCACACACACACATACAGCCCCTGTCTAATCTGTCACTCTGTCATAATTTGATCATAATCCCTGATCATAATCACATCGTATCTTAAAGGTGTTCTCAATCTGGAGTGGGATTATAGGATTGCAGAGCATGTGTGTTCGAGTGTGAATGAGCGATCCAAATATATTACGATGGTGTTGGTGACTATGATGTGTGTGCTTGTGTGTGTGTTTGGGGGAGGTAAAAGGGGTGAATTTAATTTGATGATGGTGGGGTACGTAGTGCACCCTCTCACTGATTCACCCACTGAATCCACTTTAAGCCTGATATTAGAAAAACAATAGACACTGACCTCATAAAAAATGTGCGTGCGTGTGTGTGTGTGTCAGTTCATCTTTAATCTCTGTCACTTTAATTTGTTTTTGTAGAAGAACATGAAATAAAAAAAACAAGATCAGTCCAAGATGCGCCGATCTGCCACCTCTTCAGTTTTATTTTGAAGAGTCACGTTTCTTTTTAGCTTTTTGGGGGTGACAGCATTGGTCGATCTATGTCATAATGGGTCTCAGCGGACAAATTTGAATAACTTTTTCACATATTCTGTGAAATTTCTCTGCATCTACAAGTGAGGAAAAAGTTGTTGTTCTTTTACTCTACTATGCAGATGATCTCTTTCACATTTGCATGTACAATAGAATAACTGGTGGCCTTTACACTCGTAGTTGTAATTACATAAACGCATCACACATTTTCAGTCCAGGTTAGTCTTGTACCTTTTCCTTATTCACCCGTTTTCCTTTATTTGAATTGATTGCAGTTTCCTTTGAAAAACTCCTGTAACCTGTAACCTGGAGCTGTTGGAAAAGCTGCAACTGCTTCACAAACTCAATTTACAGGGCGCATACATGGTGCACTATACGTCTTTAATATATTTATATTTGCTGTGGCTGTATAATTGTTGCATTTATTTCTTCCTCTCCTGAAAGGACAGCGAAGGCTGTTGTGCACTCTCCATCTCAAGGTCAGCTGACCCAGTTGACCCTGATGCGGTAAAGAACATGTGCCAATAGAGAAACCAACAGCTGAATTGCTTTGTTAGCAGGGAGGAGCAGGGGCAGGTTGTTGGGTTTTTCTCTTTCTCCTTGCTCTTGGTCTCCATCTTTTCTATACCTTTTTTTTTCATTTGCCCCCGTGCTTTCACTCGAGTTCTTCGTCTTCCACCCACTCCTGGCTTTTCACAATGAGGGATTTTCAGCTTGTGGCTGTAACCTTGGGGCAAGGGAAACGGTGACCGGGTCACTCTGCAAGGGCATCACGTTTCTAACGAGACACCTCTCCTCTGAATTCGATTTTAAGGCTGAGGGCTCAAAGGTCTGCAATTTCCATACACGGTGAAATATAATATACTGATGGGCCCCTGAAATCTGTGTGGGTGTGTGTCTGAGCCTGAACGATGTGTACGTGTGCATATTTGTGAGTCTCAGCATATGATTTTGAGTGGAGTAATTTAGCAGATGAGCGGCTGGCCATTGTTAGAGGGATAATCTGGCTCTTGCTGCTCAGATAGGTTAACATGCAGCAGATTAGACCAGATTACCCCCAACCACACCAGACAGGACAGGGGCTATAGCCTCCTCCCTCCCCCCCTCTGAGCTGACTCTCCCCTCTTTGCTTTCCTTCTCTTCTCCCTCAATTTAAACCCAACTTCATTTCACTTCATCCTCTCTTGGCCTTTACACCCTTGTCCCACTTTTTTTTAATTCATATTATCAGGCTTTTCCTTATCTGAGCTCCTTATCCACTCATTCCCACCATCCAATTGTTTCTAATTATTTCTTCTCCAAAGCAGAAACACACATCTATTTTGTCTAGTCAACAAAATGACAGTATGTACAGTATGCTCTTCACCACTCTGTCAGCTTGCCCTGTTCTTTCTCATATCAGTAACATGAAAAGATTTTTGTTGCACATTGTCAGGTGCAAAAGGATCATTTAGAATCAGCCACAGGTGTAGTTTCCATTGAATTCATTGAAAATATCATACAAAGACACTATTAATATCAGATATAAGTGAAACATAATTTATCTGTATCTACTTTTATTCTTCCTCCTTGTATTTAAACATGAAAACATGAACATTGGTGTACTTTTTGAGATTTTGCTGAAATTTAAATACATCTTATATGGATATATTTGATGAATAGCGTTTTCATTACCGCGTCAGACATAATACATGATTGTTTTGGTTTTATTCTGTCATAAAACAACCTACATATAACACATCATATATTCACTGGTTCAGTCCGACATCGAATGTAGACACGCAGACACACAAAAAGAAACAAGAGAAAACAAACTTGTGTGTTATGGGTCAAGAGAAGCACATTATGGGATAAAAACACTTGAAGTTAAACTAACTTATTTGCATAGGTGCCCACGCGGGTTTGTAAGACACCCCGACTCACATAAGCTACTTCCAGGAAACTGTGTTTACATTTTCAAACAATTTGAATAATTCTTAGACCTTCGCTGTCTACAACATAAATCAAGGACAAAACATTAACTTTATTATACTATAGAAATCAAACTGGTAGTATATTATTATTGGGCCTACGATCAGTGACCATTAACGACAATTTATAGTCATTGGCTAATATTCAAGATTATTTATCCAACTTGGGTTTGATTTTGTTGTATTTATGCTGCAGCATTTGGAAGCTGTGACAGTGCATTTTGTTTTCTTTTTTTTCCTCTCAATCCACTGCAAGAACATGTGTAATTGGAGGGTGTTAATGTATTAGCTGTTTATTCAGCGTGTCTGTGTGTGTGTGTGTGTGTGTGTGGTTACATCTGTATGAAGCAGGTTGCCGTATGACCGTGTGCAGATCTGACTGCCAGACATTTGTTCAGGCTCCAGCTGTTTGTATTTTTGGTCGTCGGGTTTGTTTATTTCGGGCAGCTGCCGTGTTTATGTCTTTCAAGCTATTAATTAAAAGCACCCCAAGTGGCGAAATGACACTAACAAAACACAGGATAATGATATAATTACTGCCTCAACATCTGGCCCAGGAAGCAGTGCAGCACATGAGGGGAAATATTAGTCAAATTATCTTATTATCTGATTATTTTGTTTACTCGTCTATCAGTAAGGTGTTTGTGCTCTTATGTCTGTGCTCGTCACCCATCTGTCACGTGTGGATGCTTATTTATGAGCATCTTTGTTTGTTTGTGTGTCACAAACCTGGTTAGGTGTTTACATGTGTATTCACGTTTGTGAAAGTGATTAACGACTCGCCAATTAAAAAAATAGCAGGATTCACTTTGAGATATTGGGTAACAAACCAATCAGCGGGCTGGATTAGTTGCCCAGGTACAGTTACTTGAGTGCTTGTCGTCCTCAGCTTTCCGCGACAGAGGTCAACATGTGGTCAAATGGTGACCACACACACACACACACACACAGAGTCCTACTTCCATTTGTATGATAGTGAGGAAGACTGACTTGTGATTTATGTTTTGGATTAATGTCAGAGATAGAGATAAATGGCCATCACAAGTCCGCAGAACCCCAGGGTGATGTCATTGGTGTTGCTTGATTTGTCCAAGAATCCGAAACCAAAAAATATTCTCATTGCAGTGATATTAAACAGAGAAAAACTGCAAATCTTCAAATCTGAAAGGCTGGAACCAGCATTTTTAAAGGAATAGTTCAACTTTTTTTTTATTTTGTACAGATGAAACCAATAAGATGTAACATGTTATCAGTGAGCTTTAGAGGTGATGACAGGCCGATTTATTTACCTTTGAACAGAGACAGGTCTTCACGCTAAGCTTGGCTAACTGACTCCAGATTTAGCGTACAGGCATGAGAGTGGTTTTAAATGACAGGTTGTTGTTGATTATCTCTGAAAGTTTCGCATCAGGTTAGCGTGCATAAGAAGCACAGTCCTCGCACTCTCTCCACATCTTAATTTTCATCCATCTCCGTCTGCCACAATTTACTCCCACCCCACCCTACCCTTCCTGTTTTTTTGGGTACCATTGTGCACCAAACTCTCCTGGTGCCCTGTAAGAGCACAAAAGCACAACAAAGACTCAGGAAGTGATTAGTGGCTTAACGAGGAGGAGGCTTTGCGGGCAGTAAGGGGGGGGCTGTATGGCCTCTTCCATGAGCTTGGGTGAGGGGGTTAAAGTTTCAGGGCTTAAGAGGTCAGTG
The DNA here is from genome assembly GCF_042242105.1 of Pempheris klunzingeri. Taxonomy (NCBI): domain Eukaryota; kingdom Metazoa; phylum Chordata; class Actinopteri; order Acropomatiformes; family Pempheridae; genus Pempheris; species Pempheris klunzingeri. Next base: position 6,783,943 of record NC_092031.1, on the reverse strand, counting down.
TTAAATTGTGGAGGTCAGTGGAGAGGTTAATTAGGAGCAGGGCTTTTGTTTGCGGGGATAAGGAGCAGCAGAGGCGATTCACTTTGTATCCTCACTGTGCTCCTCCAGCCACCCTGGAAGTGCCATCCACCCAGTTTTAGGCAGCTCTGCTTTCCCTCTTCCTCCCCATTAATTGTCCTGTCGCTGAAAGGAGATGTAGCTGAATAAACTTAATTGTCACCATTACGACACACTCGCCCCCTCATCACCACAACACACACACCTCAAGTGTTTTTCCCTTATGTATGTCTGGTGTGTCCTTCCCGCTTCAGTTGGAAGAATGTCTTTTCAACTTGGAGGAGCCCTGGCCATGACTGTCACTCAGAGACTGTTGTGTGTGTTTGTCCATTGTTGTGCCGTTAAAACACACAGAGAGAAACATGCTGCGATCCTTTGTGGACTCAAGCATCTCAAGTAGAGCAGAATGAGCTCCTCAGTGTGAATTTATCTGTGGGAAGAAGTGAGACACAAACTTAACTGATGCTGGAACAGTTTTCTTGGCTGCAAAATGCGTCAGCGAAAACTGTTAGATCACCTTAATTCAGCTTTGCTTGTGTTCATGTCTGCAGGGTTGTGCTGGTGTTTGTTTTCTGCAGATTGCTCTTTAAAAAGTAGTCCACCACCTCAGCATCGCACTCCTGAAACACTGTCGGACTCCATGTGCACACGCTACAGTGGCCGCTACCTGTATTACACACACAAATCACCTATACGTACACTGTTATAGAGGTTATTTAAAGCTATATAACTTTTGAAGGACTTCATGTCCTCGCTCCAGATCGTATCTTTGGGTTTTCCTCTCTTTACCAACCTGCCCACAGTCTGAGGTCCTCAGGCAGGAACCTGCTGGATGTTCCCAGCGAGTTTTGAGACTAAAGACTGAAACTGGAGCTTTTATTTTGTGGCCACTCAACAGTGGACTGACCTGCCTGAAGAACTTAAGACTTACAAAATCAAAACACATTTTTATTGAACTGTTTTGGTACAATTTATTTTTAAGAAATGTGTGCATGTGTACATAAATATGTTTTAGTATTTCTGTGTATGCATATATTGGTACTTCATCAGCCCTTCGTTCTATTGTTTTTGGTGATTTTTATTATTGTTATATGGATAAATTGCATTATTATTATTATTATTATTAAGCTTGTTTAATTTGATTTAAAAGAGATTACTATGACAAGCATCAACCATATGCATCATCTGGGGTGAAAAACTGGCACACGACTCCTCACACCACCATGCAGGGACATCTGTCTGTTGGGGTAATTGGCATTAACCCTTTTAATCTGGTGACCCCCTTTTTTTCACGCCCAACACATCTGCACTGAACATTTGGAGGAGAGCATCTTAGAAAATAGAATTAGATGGTGCAGACTAAGGGTATAAAAATGTGTGTTTTGTGTGCTGAGTCCAAACATATTTACTTTGTAGTCATATTTCACCCACACACACAACCACACACACAGACAGACACAATCTGTGCAGGAACGGTGCCACACTCCAAAGCATATGGCCCAGGGCATCCAAAATGTGTTAATGCTGATTGAATGTGCTGCTCTATTAGACTAATGTTAGCAGGCTGTATAGGCCCGATGCTAATCCAAGGTAACAAACAGAATGGAGCTGGAGGGCAGCTTATCTCTGAACTTATGGATATTAGAGAATAGAAAAGTGATTAGAAAGTGATTAGAGTGGCGGGGGACCACTTAGAGAAACATACGCTTTCAGGTCTGGGTGAGATTTCCAATCACACCGTCCACATTACTGCTATTAATGATGCCTGCAGCTTACCGGCAGCACCAGAGAGGTTATGAGATTGAGTTGATAGCGGACCGTGATGTGGGTTCACTTCACTTTGGTTTCAAAATCTTCTGTTTCTCTGTTTTTAAAAAAAACCTGGCACATCATCATTGTCATCCCAGTCTTAAGGGCCCTTGTGGTCTTTTTTTTGTCTTCTTTGGTCATTATTATCATCTATTCTCTGTTATATATAAGTCTATAAGTCATAACAACCTTGGGTTGTCTAGGTTTTTCTTCACTTCACTGTTTTATTGGTCACTGATGTTGTAAGATGGAACAGCATTAAACTGATTTTGATTTGAAAGACTTGCAGTAGTGTATTATGTAGTAATAAACCTAAATGCACTCTTTTTGTAAAGTGTGTTACATGATTAAACTAAGGTTAAAACCCTTCAGGACTAAAATAAAACAATAATCCAAAATAAAACTGAATAAAATACTTGATAATGTAATGATACTAAAACAATAATAAAGCTAATAGGACATGTTGGAAATTGAACAGTGTGCCAGAATGAATATATTTTTTAAAGATAAGTTTGGAGCAGGGATTTGGCCAGAGGCAAAGAACTGTCTGTTTCTTCAAACAACAATGTAATAGTTAACCATTCACTGTAAAAAAATGTTTTACTCCACACATAACCAGGTTACATTTGTAGAAATTAACCACTATTAATTAGCAGATGCTACAGAGTCAGGTGGATATCTGGAGTTATATGGACTCTTCAGCAGGGACGTCTTTTTTAATCTGAAACACACAAAACCTGCTGAACTGAAATAATATATGTAACCGTTACATCTCTGATGCAGTCTTTGGTCAGCTTATACTGATTTGAAATGACTGCATGATATTTTTAAATCTTCCTCTCATGTTAATCTGTTTTGGAGCTCCAGAAAAAAGCTAGTAAGTGGACCTTGAGTTAAGTTTTTTTATTATATGTTTCACAATAGAAAAGCAGTTCAGAGAAGTCTTTATGTGTCCAGCTTGTGCTTAAACGGGGAGGAGGGGGGTAAGTCCTCCGTTTGATTGACAGTGCTGCCATGACAACCCTGCATCAGCCCCAGGGTGTCCAATCAGGAGTCAGATTCAGGGTCCCTCCCTGACTCCCAGGTGAGCTAAAGAGTCAGACTTCAGCAGATTTCTGTCAGACAGTTTCCTCGTCTCCTCTTTGGCTTCACTTAAACATCATCCAGATGATGTTCAGATCGCCGCTCGACTTTTTCTCAGCTTCCCGTATCCTCCTGCCCCACTTCGCGGATGGACCCCCTCTTCTGGCCCGCTCTCGGTCCCCGGAGGAACCTCCCTCCTCCTGCCCTCCCCTGGCTCTCCCGGGACTGTGTTTCTCCGCAGCGCAGATCGCCAGCGTCTGCGAGACTCTGGAGGAGACGGGAGACATCGAGCGGCTGGCCCGCTTCCTCTGGTCACTCCCCGTGACAGCAGACGGCCGGGACTCCATCTCTGAGCACGAGTCCGTGCAGCGCGCTCGCGCCGTGGTCGCCTATCACACGGGGAGTTTCCGTGAGCTTTATCACATCCTGGAGACGCACCGTTTTACGCGCGCCTCTCATGGTAAACTGCAGGCAATGTGGCTCGAAGCTCACTACCGGGAGGCAGAGAAGCTCCGGGGTCGACCACTCGGACCGGTCGACAAGTACCGCGTGAGGAAGAAGTTCCCGTTACCGAGGACCATCTGGGACGGAGAGCAGAAGACTCACTGCTTCAAAGAGCGCACACGGGGGCTGCTGAGAGAGTGGTACCTGCAGGACCCGTATCCGAACCCCGGGAAGAAACGGGAGCTGGCTCACGCAACCGGACTCACACCGACTCAGGTTGGGAACTGGTTCAAAAACCGGAGACAGAGAGACCGGGCGGCAGCAGCCAAAAACAGGTCAGTGACTTCAAATAAGTTGTTAGCTGGTTGGCAATTTATCGCATTAGGGCTTTATTTTTCTAAGGTAGAATTAAAAATACTGTTAAAATCGAGGGAACTGTGTATGTTAGACATTTAATGAGTCTCCGTATTGATCACTCACTTTTTCCACTCAGCAGTTGAGGCAGTTTCTTCTCCACAGGCAGCCAAAGTTGTGCGTAAAAGGGCCATTCATGCGTAAAAGCGCACGGCCATTCAGCTTGTAGGTTTTTGTTTTCCTTCCATCAGTCTGACCCGGCCGCTTGTTCTTCCCTCCCTCTCTGTCCCTCTCACTATAATTTACTCCGGGGTCAGTGTGTGGGTCACCCATCCTGTTGGTGAGGGCAGAACGGGTGCAAATTGCTTTTCATGCATGCACAGGATTATTTTGTCGTTTGATTTCGATCGAGCTTAAGCATTCCCTTTAGGTTTAGTACAAAACAATGTAGCAATGTAACAATTGTCTTTAGTTTAAACTTATTTTGTATCTTATTTCCACACTTGGGATTACATTTAGGCAGATTTACCCATTTTTAACGTCTCTTCTTTTCCTATTCATTTCCAGGTTGCAGCACCACCGGATGTGCCCAGGCGGTGGGCGCTCACTTAGCGGAGGAGAGTGCAGTCCTGACGAAAGCGGGGAGCGCGCAGATGGAGAAACTCTTCTTTCAGTAACGGACAGTGACTCTGACTTGGACGTCTGAGACGTCTTTTTTTTTTTTATCTATGAAATGGACCTTTAAGGGCCTGTGATGGCCCGTCGTGGATTACCAGAGAGAGGAGCATGATGGATGCAGACAAAAGGCTGGTCAGGGTTTGAGTTGCAAGAAATGTCCAGGGTATAAAACAGCCTCATCCTAAGTATTACCCCAGCCCATCAAACAGATGCTAACACAGGTTACATGAAGATTTTGTGTTTTTCTTTTGTTTCCTGAAAGTAAAATTTGTTTTTGACCTTGCTGCTGGTTCATTGATCACCTGCTGCAGATACCCACAGCTTTGCGTTTTACCTCTGTCAGTGGTGGGTGACAGTCCACATCTGATGACCCAGCATACACCATCAACCTCATTAAACAGACATTAAGCTGTGGACCCCTGCTGGACTTTAACCCATCAGGGACCCCCACATGGGAGGACCTTTACAGATTACACGCTGACAGGTCTCAGACCCGTCAATGAGATAATCACTCTTATTTTCTCTAATTATGTGTCATTATTTTTCTTTTAAATGAAACTAGTGGATTCTTTGAAGCCCTTGAAGGACCCCTGGGTGTCCACTGCTGTAGACAATCAATACGCACTGAAGCCTACCTCCCTGTCTGGCTGTTTGTATGAACTTTTTTTGTTCCTTTACCTTTGTTTCTACTTTATTTAAAGTTCACAGAGTTCACTGTGCAGTCTGTGTGTGTGATGCTATGTCGTGCTTTATGTTCAATTTGATGCTGAATAAATGTTTTGGTATTTTATATAAATAAAATTATTTAATATATGACTGTTATTGTTCTTACTCCTCTTCGCTGTAAGGACTGTGTGTGTGTGTGTGTGTGTGTGTGTGTGTGTGTGAGAGTGTAAGCTTATACTGACTTCATCATAGTAGCCAAAATGTCCAATGACACCACACTGTAATCATTATAATTTCCTACATCACCATGCATTAAGTGCCATTCACTTCCATTAATTCATTTATTTTCTATAACACACAATAAGCATGGTTATAGTATAGTAAATACAAGGACATATTTAATGTTTAATTAAAGTAACTGTCAACAATTGTAACTTAAAACACAAGAAACTGGTGTGTAAATGACACAGTATAATATAGTTGTAATGATATTTAATGATTTCTGTTTGATTACACACAAGAGCAAATACACACAAAGAATTTATTTACTGTTAATACTAAAGTACAAACGATTTGCAAGCAAGTTTAAATCAGTTTATAAATGGTGTATTTGTTACCTAAAAGGGTTTATCATAGCCGTACAGTTTGGTAAATTATGTTTCTTAATCTGACATCTGACATTATCTAACCATATTAGTCAAAGATTTACTCAGTAAAAAAGGGACAAATGTTTGGTGTGAACAAGTCACTATAAATATGTTATTCTATTATTTTTCCAGGGAGTTCTGTGGTGAATTTTTCCTGGTGTCGGCAAATGACTGAGAAGTAAGTTAAATTAGTGCAGAGGATCTTACACAACTCTCCTACTGGCACTTAAATTCAGATTTAGAAGTACTTGTAATTCATTTGAGTATTTCATTTTATTATCCACTGTACTTCTACTCCACTGTAATTCAGAGACATTGTACTTTTTACTCGTACTATTTATTTACAATACTATTAATAACTAATGATTGATACTCGTGATAATTATCCATTACAATCCAATAATATAATATACATATACATCATATACATTCTGCATAATAAGTACTTTTACTCTTGTTATTTTGATTCTATTTAATGCTAATACTTAGATTTTTACATTAGTAAAATTTTGATCCATGACTTTGCTTGTAACAGAGCACTTCTACATTGGGGTATTTCTTCTTTTGCTTAAGTAAAAGTTCTGAGTACGTCTTCCACTGCTGTCTATTAAGTTTGGCTGCTTTTGTGTTTCCCCTGTTCAACAGCCTTAAACCAAATTTTCCTAAAAGTTTGCACAGTAGCCTGCTACATATTTTAGACTTTTTATGTATTTATGCAAAAATCATGATTAGAAACTTTATGTCCGTAAACCTCCAATATACTACCACCACTGCTGGAAAAAGAAAATCCTAAAGGGTATTTTTTTTTTTTAAAAACAGTAAAATTTCATGCAGCTGCTGAATTCCACTGAGTGCCCAACTGTGTGAAGGCAGAGTGACGCCACACAGTGGTCAAATCAAAGACAGCTCACCCTTGTTATTGGAATTACCAACAAATTACAGTGGCATTTTCCTTTAAATTACTTTTATGCCAGTCTAATACAGAAAAGAAACAGTCACAAAGTAAAAGCCTTGATAATTAATCAGGGTGAATAGATGCTGTACTTTACTGGAGGGTTTTAATTTCAACTTCACTACATTCCCCAGGGCAATAACATTTTCAGTGCAAAATAAATGATCAGTTTAAGAAAAATTATGCATTTTCAACACTTTTAAAAGTAGTTAAAATGACCTCCACTTTAACCAACAACGTTATTAAAATTCTGCTTATGAATACAATAGTGATAAATTAATATTATAGATATATATATATATGTACAATGATTAATGGGCCTATATTACTGTGGAATGGGTCAGTTTGCATAATGAGTACTTTTACTTACTTTTACTGATATCTCAAGTATGTTTTGAACAATAAATTATGCAAACCAATATTTTCTTTACAGAACAGATGAGTTCCTCTGTCACAGGAATCCAGTACTGAAAGAAACTAAGTACGTTTACTCAGGTACTGCACTTCAGCGTAATTCTGAGGTACTTGTACTTTAATTCTGTACTTCCATTTTATGCTACTTATACTTCAACTCCACAACATCTCAGATGCAAATATTATACTTTTTAATCCGTTACCTTTATATTACAGCCAAATGCTGTTTGCTGTATGCTCAGTTTATGATATATAATGCATTAAACACTAATTATAGACACATTGTCATTAAAGTTGTCTGTGAATGTGTCTTTGAATGCAGGACTTACTTGTAGAGATTTGTAGTAACTGCACTTTATTGCAACTTTCACTTAAGTAAAAGCTCTGAATCCTCCTTTCGCCACTGAAGAAATCCACAAGATCACAGTTGAAACACAAAACTCCGAGGAGCACTTGAACACAGCGTTCCCTGACGTCACGTCCCGGAAGCGCCTTCATCACGGCGACAAGTCCCACGAGCCAGCAGGTGGCGCAGCCGGCCAGGCCTGACGCACAGGTACAGGTACAAAACACACATCCACACATCTGTGAGGGGCATAGAGCCACCTAAAGATATAACAGATTTAGAAAGTATAGATTACAAACCCAACCAGGATGAATACATGGATAAATAATATAACAACAAAATGAATGTACCTACACATACACATATGTTAGGGTAATACAATGAAATAAATATGAGTAGAAGACTAGTTAGTAATATAATCAGCATTACTGCAGCATACACATAACACTCAAATGTCCAAGTGTATAGGGAATATACTAAAATATTATAAATATATATATGTGTGTGTGTGTATATATATATATAAAGTATAAACACCGTATATTGATGCCATGTATTTATAAGGTAAGTTGCTGTAACACACTTGCATACAGAGTATTAGTATAGACATTAACTTGACACTGAATACATACACACATATTTAGATTTCTGCAAAAGTGCACAAGGTAATACAGAGATTAATGCTGACAGGTGACACAGACAGGTGTTGGTGTCAGTGAGCAGTTTTGGATCTGTTGTCTTTGCCTTAAACTTTGTGTTACAGCAGCACTCACTGCTGACCGGGACACCAGCACACCTCAGTGGTGCTCTGGAGATGACTGGTGGCCTGCAGTGACCCAGAGAGCCTCTCAGTTTAAGGAACCTCCATCAGTGTCCTTATAACATCTGTAATAGTCTCTGCAGACTGTGTGTGTGTGTGTGTGTGTGTGTGTGTGTGTGTGTAGGCTGACTGTGTCCATGCATAAGTACTGACTGATTGACTGGCTCTATTTGCTGTCTGGCCATGACACACACACACACACACACACACACACACACACACACACACTCCATGCCTGCGGGTGAATTCCATCCCCCTCTTCTTCGCTTGCGATCCAAAAACACCTCTTCCATTTGCACACACACACACACACACACACACGCATGCAATCTCTCTCTCTCCCTCTCTCACCCTCTCTCTCTCTCACCCTCTCTCTCTCTCTCCTCTCATCCGGCGCGAGAGCCCGGCAGCGCGGGTGACGCGTTTTGCGCATTTCCTGCAGCTCGCGCTCACTCACTGATTCACGAGAGAGAGAGAGAGAGAGAGAGAGAGAGAGAGGAGGGGGGGTGGACGGGAAACAGGGGGCGCGCGCAAGCAGAAGGAGAAAAACCAAACGGGAGCGCAGCACAGTGATGTGTTTGGGGTGCTCGTGAGCCCGTAAAAAAAAAAAAAAACGCTGCATTGGGGAGGGGGCGAAGAAGGCGCTGCTTTCCGAGAGTACGCGCAAACCTCGCGGTACCGTGAGGTCGAAGCAAGGAGATTATCCCGGAGAGGAGCGAGCGAGGGGCTGGAAACGGAGCACCAATCCCGGATGGCTAGGCGCGGCTGCTCGCGCTCTCTCCCACCCTGACCCGGGAGAGACACACGAGGACTGCGGGGAAGCTCCGGGGCTCAACGTGAACCCAACCGGAGCCTGATAACCCGCTCTCCCCCTCACTGCCGTTTTATATCTCGGCCTGTTTCCGCCGAAACGGGAATCCTGTGTGGCGCACGGGACCGACCATAAACAAACACGGCAGCTGCTCGGGTGGGAGAGAGTCCAGCCAGCGACCTCTGAAGGGTGTGAGTCTGCGTTGTTGCTGCGTTTTTCAGCCCATTTGGGATCCATCAGCTGTACTGGTAGCGTGTGTTTGTGTGTGTGTGTTTGTGTTTGTGCGTGTGTGAGTGTGTGTGCATGTGTGTGTGTGCGTGGATAACACAGTGCTGTGATATGGCTGTACGAGACTGAGAGCCCAAGGAGCCAGCGGCATTATGGGATGTAGCAGGACTGTGCAGTGACCCCGCTCATTGGAAGGAAACACTCTGTGTACAGGAGCAGGAACAGGCAGACTAGCCTAAACACACACACACACACACACACACACACACACACTCACACACATCCTTGTATACACACACACACACACATATCCCAGGAGCCTGCAGTCATGCCTGTGTTCAGTGGCCTGTTGAAGGTGCGAGTGTGTGAGGCAGTGGACCTGAAGCCCACCCCATGGGCCCTCCGTCACGCTGTGGGGAAGAGCGGCTCCTTCCTGCTGGACCCTTACCTCGCCCTGAATCTGGACCAGACCCGGCTCGGCCAGACCGCCACCAGGACCAAGACCAACAGCCCTGCCTGGCACCAGGAGTTCTGCACCGAGGTCCGCGAGGGAAGGAGTCTGGAGCTGTCGGTTTTCCACGATGCGCCCATCGGATATGACGACTTTGTGGCCAACTGCACCATCCAGCTGGAGGACCTGCTGCAGAACGGAACCAGGCACTACGAAGACTGGGTATGTGTCTCAGGTGTGACTGTGTCTGTGTGACTGTCCTGCATTGGGGCAGGAAACCTAAGGTCTCTAAAGCCACAGGTTTCTTTTATGTACATAAATTTGCATCTCCTTACAACATGTGCTGGTGCAGGTGAGATTAAATTTGATAAACAGACTCCCGGCCCTGACACAAACAGAGCCCCCAGGTTCAGAAACATTGTTTGCATAGCTTGTTTGATGCGGCACATGCTGTGCTTGTGGGTACTTGAAGGCAGCGAATACACAGAGTGCAGTAGAATGGGCCCATAGTGTGTTTTTGTCCAGTGTCCCCTAGCCACAATATGCATTCATTTTCTTGAGTGTTCAACCAAAACCAAGTTCTTTTACATTCACACACATTCCTTTCTAGAGAGCTGCCCAGCATGGCTACATGCATGGCCAGCGAGTTCCTTCGCTCGTCCGACTTTTTCTCCTCCAGTACAGATTCTGGTCACTCAACAGGGCTCCCGCTGATACTGAGAACAGATCTGATACCATCACTCTCCGTCCTTCTAATTCTGTAAAATCTGTGTAACAGCTTGTATGAGACACCATTTTTCTGAATGAGTGCAGTTTATAGCAGAAACAGTGACTCTTGCATTGACATTGAATGGAGAAACTGTATTTAATGCCTCTTCTGGCCGATAACCAATCTCCACCTAATAAGGTCAACATCGGGGCTGAAAACAATCCGGTGTATCCCTACCTTTGGCCACCTTTGTGACTGTTGTTTACAGCCTTTAGTGCATTTCTCAGGTGTGTCAGCTGCCCAGTCACAAACATGCTCACCTCACCTTTAATCCAAAATATTCTCCTCAAACGTCAAACCTTTGCACTTGTGCATCTTCTACGAGTCGGACGTCTCCTCACTGATGAATCTAGGAGTAACATAAGTGTAAGCTGCATTTACAAGAAGTCCCCGCTGCCATCATCATCATCATCGTCACCACCATCTTCTTTCACTATCTTTGGCAGTGCAGCAGCGTGTTAGTTAACTGTGAATTCAATTGCACCCGTCTGTTGTCAAACTGCATGTGTGTCTCTGAGCTGAGACGTTGGCTGGTTGTCAGTCAGGTCTAGTTTGGTATTTGAGTCTCCGACAAAGTCATTTAGCCCTCTTTTATTTATTTGGAGCTGTGGCAGAGCTTTGTGATTTTTGCCGTATTTTTATTCTGCAGCTTTCCCTCCTCTATTAGCGACACAGGAGCTGTTTGAACTTGCATCAGATCTGATTTGGGCATCTCAGGTCCGGCCTGTAGTCGTCCTTCCTCAATTCCTCACATTCCTCCTGCCTCTTTGGACTGGAAGAAAGAGGAGGTGCCATCGTCTTTCTCCCCGTAGAGTTTCTTTTATAAATGTGAGACTTCACCGCAGCCTGGTTTAGCTTCTTCAAGCAGTTTCTTCTCACTGCGTGTTGAGATACACATACTGCTTCTCGGCAGCGGGAGAGGCCGAAGTTCCTTTCATTTGTCACGGTGCCTCGTCATGTAATCTCATTTGTGTTGGCACTGTGATGTCGGCCCGCCACATGTAGATCTGTATGTAAAGGGGATAAAGAGCTGTTTGTTTTGGGTCTGCGAGTTTTGTCTCCAGTTTAAACATGTGATCTTGTTCCTCTTCTGCATGATGCTTTATCTCGTCTTGCTTTACATTCCACGAAAGGTGATCTCAGCATGAGGAAATAACTACATGTGCCCTTTTTCTTTTAGCTCTTTATGTACAAATTACATACGTTACATCCCCACCGACCATTTTCCAAAGCATATTTCATGTTATCACAATAGTTTTCTACTTTTCAAGCAGTCATCAGTTTCGATTTATGTGTGTACGTAATGAAAGTTAACTATCAGAGACTTGAAACTTGTTTAGATGCACTTATTACGGTATTATTTCTAATATTTTTTAGTTAAAATGGCATTTTGGTAGCGTGGTAATACTGTTTTAAAGACGCTTTAATGCCAGTGTTTTTAATACAGCCCCTGCTCTCAGCTGGATTAACATATGACCATGACGTAATATAAAAAGGAGAGGCAACAAAATGTTCATTGTGGTGAATTACCATTCTTAAATCTGAAGTCTTAGGAAGGTTTTATTTGTACAGCAATATGGTTAAAATGCTATTAAAAGCTTATACATGAGAGTATACATGAGTCATAGTTAATAGTTAATCTTAATAAGAGGGTTCAATTCATGCATAGTTATGTAATTTATACATTGGCATATAAATAGACACACACACACACACACACACACACACACACACACACACACACACCTCGTCCCTCAGCCATCCAGAGTAAGGTCAGAGCATATGGATCACTCTGCTGATTGACCACATCCCATTGATCAGCCAGCCGGCTCGTCGATGCATCTGCCTCACAGCGACACACTGCCTCCCACTTCCCCTACGTCCTCCTGCCTTCGTTACTCCATCACTCACCACCTCTGCCTCCTGTGTCTCCCTCATCCTCCCCCCTGCAACAGTAAACCCCCTCTCATCATCCTCACGTTCACCCCCTCTCCGTCTTCCCGTCCTTTACCCATCACCTCCCTCTTCCTGCCTCGCTTGTGCACCTTGCACTCCTCTTTCATCTGCTTCCTCCTGATGCTCCTACTCTCATTCATTCTTCAGTCTCCAGTGGGGAGGGAGGGATGTGAATGATGGGAAGTATAATATAGTAAATAGGCTTTCTGAGACGGATCAATCAAGTTCTTTTCATACACTTTTTACTCGTTTGCGTGCGTATTTCAAAATAAAATGCATGATCTGAGGATAAAAAGTGACCATTGTCCTTAAACAATCTGCCGTATGAATTATCCAGGTACATTGCAGATTATCCAACTGTAACCTTTAAAATGTGCTGTTTCCAATGGGATGGGCTGCAAAGGCTGAAAGTCTAATTGTATAGTAAATTGGGCTATTTAACTAATAATTACTTTCATTTTCTTGATCTATTAATCTGTCAATTATTGTTTTCTAATGTTTCAGTCTGTCTGAATGTCTGTCTGTCCTTCGATTTTCTCGACAACCGATCAACCGATTGACTTCACACTTGGCGGATGTAGTGCTGAGAGCCCATGGGAGGACAGTGTCGAGTGTGAACTTGATTGGATGAGCGGATCTCGACAGCGCTGCAAACAGCAATACCGAGAGCCAAGCAATCGGCCTGTTCTGAAAACGGGCACTCGCTCCAAACAGCCACATCCCGAACGGGCGCTGCACTAGTGTCATAAAACAGAGAAAAGCAGCAAATCCTCACATGTGAGAAGCTGAGAGAAGCCCAAAAGCTTTAGTGACCATCAAACTGTTTGAATTCTCTGTCGATAGACAAATTGCTGCTACCTACCTGTTTCGGCGCTGATAATGAACTTTTTGCTTGTTTCATGTCGGTGCCAGGGGCACCGTCTGCTGGTTGGTGGTTGGTTGGATTGCCATGAAAATTGTTACAGATATTCATGGTCCCTGAAGGCTGAATTGTAACGACTTTGGTGATCTTCTGACTTTTCCTAAGCGTCACATTTTTCACAATAGTTATTTGATGAGTTGCCATGAAATATTTTGTAGACATTCATGCCCACCCCTCAAGACGGATTGTCATAATTTTGGTGATAATAAGATTGGGATTAGAAATAATTGTTATCAAAATAACAATCCTCAGTATGATGCCCTAAACTTGTACTTAATGGTACACGTCCTGTCGTTCAGATGAACACTGAGGCTTGTGTACCTCAGCTCTGTCTTTCTCACTTCCTCCGCCCTTCTGCTGCCTCACTCATCTCATCTCATCATCCCTCTCTCCCTTCTTCTCTGTCTTTCTCTCTGTCTCGTCTCAGTCCTGTCATTCCCATCCTGTCTGCTTCCTGTTCCCTTTTGTCTTCCACCACCTCTCCATGATACATCGCCTGTGGATCCGAGCGCTGTGGGCGAGGCTGCTGCTCTGTGCCGCCGGTGAAATATTAACCAGGCTTTGATGCTTATTAATTGTCCCACTCAGTAATTGAGATGCTCTGTGGAGCCCATCCCCATGGTGACAATGACAGCCCGTCCCCTTGGTGACAGCCTATCACCCACAGAAACACCAGAGAGAGAGAGTTGGGGGAGATGGAGGGAGGGAGCGGGGTAAGAAGATAGAAAAACAAAGTAGAGCAGAGCCGTGGTGGTTCTTTGAGAAGTCCAAATAATTTAAATCCAAGGCCTTCAAAGGTAGAGAAACTTAAAAGGTTTCTTTGTGTTGTGCGTCCATTCTTTGAGTGAAAAAATGGACTTTTACTCACCAGCTTAATCATAGAGATTGTGTATGTATGTTCTCAGCTAGATACAACGTACAGCTCGCTGTACTCGAGCCTCAGACAGGTTTAAAGGCATTTTTTTCCCAGTTATTTACACCACTTATTTTCAGGTAAAAAGCCCAGTTAAAAGTCTTAGGGTCAAAGTTTTTGTCATAATATCATTGCTGTCCACTATAAACATCCATTGCAGCTTTGAGCTTCTGACACAACATACCTTTTATTTGTCTGCAGAGGTCGGAGCAATATTTGCCTTTTAAGCTATCATGTTAATCCAAACCCAGCTGCCACATACTGTAGTTCATGTGCATGTTACCTGCTGTCTGCATTTCAACGTAGAGCACATTGACTTGTTGTGAACTCTGATATATAAATAAAATTGCTTTGCATGGCCTTTATATAGAGGTTAGCCACATACCACTGTAAACAGAACTGTGTCCGTGCATTCCTGTGGTAGAACTATGGTATGTTGTTGGCTGAGCAATGCAAAGAACGAGGCAATATAATTTGAATATTAGTATTTATTATTGTAAAGTCGTACATTGAATCCCAACTGTCCAGTGAGTAAATTGTGGAATATGGCTGTGATCAAACCTATGAGAAATATTGTCTTTCTTTAAGCATGCCAGGCATGTACCAGCATGGAAAATACACAGTGAAATTGTCTTCGCCAAAAGGATCTAGATATATGATTTTGGTAATTACTCAAGTAAGAGGAAACTTATTAAAACATGAGATGATGTCACTGGGACAGATCTGTCTTTAGGTTTTCTGTGTGGCTGCTGCTTTTAAAACTTATTTTAATATTTTTAATGGTTTTCTCTTGACTTTCAAAACTTATGTAACCAAATCATCTCTATACTGAGGATCAAACTGTTTTTGACAAAACATTGCTCTCTCCACCATCTGCAATGATAAAATCAGTATTTACCAGAGGGAACACAGCACATGAGCAGAAAACGAGCCTCTCTCTTCCCACATAATCTGTTGTTGTTTATTGTGATACTGACTGTATCTGACTAACTATGATGTACCTAATCTATATTTTTATTTTATGTTCACTGTGCTCACTTATGAGGCATCATCATTTAACAAATTATCATATGCGTGAGCTCGTCCTCTCTACAAAATAATATTAAATGTGGCTAATTTTGCACAATGAAAGTGTATTTACTAATGATACATCTGATTATGTGTTAGCTAACGGCAAAATCACAATTTTGTTAGCATGCTGTCTATGCTTACTGTCTCCACAATAAATCTAATGTGCACATTAGCTACCCAGTAAATCAGAAGACCACTGGTATTTGTGACCTGTGGCGGCATGTTTACAAAATCGTTTGCTTTCCTGCATCAGTTTGAGTGTTTTGGAGAAGCGATTTGGGCTAAAGATGAGGCAGTTTGCTCGCTCACATTACTCTGGAAATGTGGAATATCTGGAAATAGGCTTAGTATATGTTTAGGCTTTGCTTTGTTGTTTTATTTTGTGTCACGGTTTAAAAAAAAAAGATTGTACATTTCTAGATTTTGTGACACAACGGCAAAGTTTATGCTGAATGCTTCTACAAAACAGGTTTAGTGATATAATATGCAAAGCATGTTGGTTTAATCACTCCACTCATTATTTGTTTTTGTAATGTAATTAGTGATTTTAATTTGAAATAGGCTAGTTTCATCCACTTCATTTCTGGTTCTAAAATTAGGCACTAAACAGTTTAAAACAGTTCCAGCGGTGATAAAAGGGTGCAAAAAGTTAAAAATTAAACTTTTTGGAAATGGCAGACACCGAGAGAGAGAGAGAGCAGAGGAGGTAGAAATGAAGAAAAGGGAGAGTGGGGGAGGTAAAAAGGAAATGAAACTACATAGACAGGAAAGAGGAGAAGGACGACAGCGGTGAAGGAGAGAGAGCAGGAGATGAGGTGTAGAAATAAGCTCTGTGTACATGTAAATATATCAGGCTGAGCGCTGTGAGGCTGGTAGAAGCTTCGAGGACTCAGTCTGGGACACGGTGACCACACAGTGTAACGCTTCCTCACACGGACACGGGCCACGTCACATGTCAGCCAGCCACTGTTTGACACTTGGCATCAACACACACACACACAGTCATACTTACAGCAGCCAGGATTAATGACGGAGGGACTACAATCAGAGGCAGTCACCGTCCCTTTTTAAAGACAGTTGTGATGATTTTTTATTTTACATTTTTTCAGCCTTTGTGATGGTAACATTTAAGTCTACAGTACAATTAACCCTATTTCTAGCCTTGTACAAATCATTTCAGATATTAAACTTGTATGTGTTTAGCTCATGTTGTTATATTAATGCTAATATTGTTTTTTGTGTCAGCATTGATTACTTTGCATCACTTTTATTGGCACTTACATACATGTACATGTGGTTCTTTCTGGCAAGTTTTGGATATTGTAGCTGTCAGAAATTCCCAACTTTAAATTGCATTTCAAGTTGATATTAATGTTTTTCTCATAATTATGTTATAATATTGTATGAATTGAATATTTGCAATGCAATATCATAACCAATGTCACTGTGACTAACAGGTATGTGAAGGCCTGGTCACACCAATGTTTAAAACTAGATCTTGTGGTTAAATCAGTTCATTTCAATTAAATCACCATGACCACTGGATTTGGGCTCACGTGGGCAAAGTAAAAACGGCATGGAAAGTACTGAGGTTCGCAGTTCTTTACCATCATAATTGCACTATTGTGTAAGGGGCAGCACCGTGTTGCCATTCTCGGTCAAGACGTGCCTCTGATCATCGAGGTCACAGACATATTGTCATGATTCTTGCTTTTTCCTGAGCCCCAGACTCGACTCTCTCACTGTGGCAAGTTACATGACATCACAGGCTCCACCCCATGGTGACCTGCTGGTTAAGTAGGACAGACTGGATTTAAGATACGCTGTTGAAACCATGACAATACACACACACACACACACACACACACACACATGCACAAAGATAGGCACGGTGTTCTGCCCACTGATGCCAAATCAGGTCAACCTTTGGTGTGTGAGTGTATGCTGGAGGGTGTTTAATGCATGTTCTCAGTGAAAGGGAAGAAATGGGAGGATATTTGAGAGCACTGGGACAGCAGGTGAAATGCACACTGTTCGTCCCCGCTCTGTCTTTCTGTCACCCCAGGAGTCGGTCTTTGCATAATCACAAAATAAGATACATTGTGAACAAATTCAGATGTTCTCTGTCCTTTTTATGGAAGCCATGGTCGGTGTAGAGGTTTAACAATAGTTATTGTACTTGAATTCAGTTTGAATTAATTTTCAAATCACGTGAGCCACGATATTAATTAACAGTATTAAGTGACATTATACTAATGTAACTAATTCTAATTTAACTTTAAAAAATGTTTGGAAAACTAGCCAAGTTTACCCCTTTCCTCTAGTTTGTGCTTGTTTAAACATATTCTGCTCATTTTAAAGTTATCGCTCCATTTTAGAAGAACCGTACAATCTACATGTTTTGCGCTCGCCTTCACCATCTCGCCAAACAGTGGCAGACAGTGGTGGATTCAGGAGGTTTTCAGTGAGCGGGGACAGCCGGCCTGCTGAAAGGTTGGAGGAAGTCACATGATGAACAGATCCATTCTGACATCATAAAGGAAGCCAAATGTAAACGGAGCATTTTCACTCATTGGCAGAAAGATGGGGCAGGAGAAAAAGAGAGATGGACACATATTTATGCTGAAATTACATTATAAAGTGCATTTTCCATAATATGAGATATTGGATACTATGTAGATCACCGATACAATTTTATTGAAAGTGAATGCAATTAAAATCACGTCATGGCTAGAATGTTTAAACTTTTTCTCAAATCATTCAGCCCAGCTCAGCCCAGTTCAGGGAGAGGGCTTCCTTTGGCAGCTTGGGTCTGAGGGTATGAAGTGTGTTTTCATTCAGACAGATCCAACAGCGACCACTCATCAGGCCGTCTGCCAGTCCATCTGGATGTCACACACTCGCCATGAATGTTGAACTCCGGGATGATTTGATCGGGAATGTCCATTCTACTAAATATAATTTTGTAATTTTGCCTTTGTTTAGTTGATCTTACTGGACCGTTTCACCCATGGTAGGGGGTGGGGGGAGGGTTGTGTGTGGTCTTTGTCAAATCTCCCCCATCCTCTCCTCTTCACCACCACCACACAGCCCAGCTCCTCTTACATTATTAGCCGTCTGTGATGTTACATTAAAGATGCATGACTCTCATGCTGTCTCACTCAGCATGGGCCTCCTGTGTGTGTGTGTGTGTGTGTGTGTGTGTGTGTGTGTGTGTGTTTGTGTGTGTGTGTGTGTGTGTGCGTGCAGGCTTGAGTTGCTGTGAGTGATAGAAAGGACAAACACACACACACACACGCAAACACACGCATGTTATTGTGTGAACGCGGTCGAGCTCTCTCAGAGCCGAAATTTGTTATTTGACAGATGGATGTGGGAGGTTGTCACTGAGACTAAACGCTCCTGAGAGAGACAGAGAGAGCTGTCTGGTTGGACAGAGATAGCGAGCTAGATGGACGGAGAGTGGGAGGGGGTTAGCTCCACAGTATTGATATAATGCAAGCTTTGAGTGCCCTGTCTGCTTGGTTGAGTGCTTCTCTGTGCTGCTGCATATGGTGTGTGTGTGTGTGTGTTTTTGGAGCCCGTTTCCATGTGTGGTGATGGAGCAAACGCAAGAGAGTTAAGCTTGTATGTGTGTTTAAAGCTAACCTCCCTCTGAAGTCCACTTTAAAATCCCCAGACACTTCAGAACTCACACACACAGCTTCCTGTATGTGTGCGCGCGTGAGAGGGTTTGTGAAGTTATCCGTCTCCCTGGCTGTATCAGTGTCCTAATTGGACTAACAAGATTAATGAGGCGAACTAGATTCTCTAGCTCTCTCTCCTCCCATCTTTTGTTGTCTGGGCGGAGAAACCTCGGTACACGCGTGTGTCTGTACACAGCAGGTTAAATCCAAGTCACGTTACAATCCATTTAACAAATGTTGGTGAACTACATAAAATCTTCTATCATGGGATATGTCATTTTGTTTGTGCTGAAAAGAATAATCGATTAATTCATTACTCTGTTGATAGTAAATAAGTTTACAACAAATTGATATTAATAATTCATAGTTTACCCACTTATCAGGCAAATATTCTCTGGTGTAACATCTCAGGATTTAAAAAAAAAATCTGTTTTGAAATATTTGTCAGACAAAAAGACTGAGCAATTAACAAACTAGAGAGTGTAATGAATCAGTAAATAATCAGAAGCTGCAACTCTAATGTTTCATGACTTTGTATGTATCCCATTAAGAAATTGTTTATTCATTAAATAAAATGAATAGAATAAAAATGCGAATTATTTACCTGAAAAATTAACCGAAGCCAGATCTTGTGAATCCAATATTGTCAAAAAGCAGTCCTACTCATTTATTCACAATGTTGTGTTCAATGGCCCAATACAACCACAGTGAAACACAAAACTGCCGTATTATCGCACATGAAGTTGGTATACTGAATGCATTAGCAAATGGTTGACTATTTACTCACTCAGCAGTTATCGAGAAACGTAATCATTCATTTGGAGTTGGGTTTCTATTAAACTAATGAATGAAGCCTAAAGTTTATTCACTTTCAGCTCTGTTTTGGTCTCCACCAACTCTAAAAGCTGTTAAATATTCCACAAAGTTCACCAGCTCAGTCTGCTTGATTTTGGCATGAAGTGCACAGTAGGTTTATCAAAGCTTTTTTCATCAAAAACATCTTGCTGTGGCTGAAAGGAAAAATGTGTGGGATAAAAACAACATAACAGAACAACGATGCAAAAGGCGCCACAACGTCGTTTTATCGTCGTGTACAGATAAAAACAAGTTTCACTGTACAATGAAATTCTTGCTTTGCCTTTTCGCCTTCAGTGCTGCTTCAGGGGAAAAAAAAGATAGATAAATAGAAAAAGAAAGGAGATAAATAAACAGTAGCTATACAGTTTATATACACAAGATTAAGAAATATGTTCAAATATAAATGATACCACATCATCATTTAATCCACTGTTAGTATAAAAATTAGGATTAGTGCAGCTTTAAAATAAAGAAATTGTATAGAAACCGCTCACTGTATGTATTGTTGCATTGCCCAACCCAGACCAGATGTTATTCGACTTATTGTTTGATTATACAAATTGATGCACCTTTGGTTTGGCCCAGTACAATCCCCAGTCGATTTGATTACATGAAGATGCCAGAGGGATGTTCAGTCAAAATACTACATGTGCATTAGTATTTGTTTTATCCTGAGTTACCTGCACAAGGGTGAGGTTTATGACAATGACATGGTTTGTGAGAAGTTGACATAGACTATATATGCACAGTTGACAATGTTGTGAGTGCAGGAAAAGCTCAGGTTTAACTAACAACACACACGATGGTTCTTACATTTCGGCGTGCAAGACCAGGATGTACAATACAGAGGTGCTTGACCCGCGCCACTAAAAGCAAGTTATACAACCACTACTAATGTGATTTTTCAGAGGGCGTTTTTTATAAAAACACAAGTGGAACTTTCCATTCAGGTGTCCCAAGTACAAAACCCTGTTATTGTACCATTGGCTCACTTGCATGGCTTAGTAAGACGCCTAAACATCATTAATGTTATGAGTTACACCTGTGCTCTTCCTGTTATGACAAGTTTAAGTGTCTGATGTGAGAAAGTTCTCATGTCTTAGTGTGTGGCTCTTTGACTCCACCCATCTTAGCACCTTTGCACATCACAAACAAACCACAATATTTATGCCTACTTTCTATTAGCACCAGGTTTGCCTGTAGTTGTCCAACATGAGGTGCTACTCTGCCCATGTATCAGTTAAAAATGTTTTTTTTTTCATTACATTTTGTCTGAATGCAGTCACATTCTTGGTGGTAAAGATTCCTTTAATTTATGTAAAAGTATTAACCTTATAGAGTGCTCTCAGCAGCCAAGTAATGTAATCCAACTTCCTGTGCACAAAGACTGCAGTATCTCAACATTAATCTCTAGGTGAAGGTTAAAGGTTCACTTTACTCAAATTACAAAAAAAACAAACATATTTTCTCTACCGCTACCTCTAGTGCTATTATTTTCTCTTATGGAGCTATTTTCCACCAAAGGCACAAAATACTGCACCTGTCCACAGTGAGGTCTTATCAAAATAACACCTTAAATAACACTAAAAAAATAAAGAAATGTATTGATCAGTTACTGTTCACATAGTTCATCCCTTAACATTCATTCTTTGTGATTCTCTTACAGTATTATACAAGCTCCCATCCTTGTTGCTAGGATACGTGGTTACACTGTAGTAGAATGGTAACCATAGAGATATCTGCATAGCCAACATCAGTGTCAGATATTTGAATCATCTGTTTGTTTGGGTTAATTCAGGATTTCTTTTTATAACATTTCTGAATGGACGTACATGTTTACATTCTCAGGTGTTTTATCAGCCGGTTGTTCAGTTTATTTATGTGATGACTTGATAAAGTTAATCTGCTATTATCCACCAGATCAGCCTATGACTCGAATGCTGCGCTGGCTATGAGAGGCCCATGTAGAGGAATTTAATTTCTAAATTTTAGAAATTTGATTGCACTTCAGTAGTGGTAATATAAATTATTATTATTATTCTGGGTTACCTATCTAACCTGTCTAAAATAGTGTTCTGTCAAGGATTTTAGTGGATTGTTTTACCAATAAATTATTATAAGATTTTTCATCCTGCCAAGAATTAAATTTAAGAGAAACATTGAAAAAATAAGTTTTTTTTGGTATGATTTAATTCATCTTAAAAAGCCAGTATCTGTGTGTTAGTAATTTTTATTTACTTTGATAGGAAAACTGGGCCTTCTCACAGCACAAGTGGTGATGGGAGAACAGTGCCGTTTTTGGCTGGCATGCCAACTCAGGACCCGAGTGCTGAATCAATGATGGTGCTGTCCATTTGCTCCACTCTGTTCCAAATCACTCTGAGTCCATCTTTCAGCTGAAATCCCTGCCGAGATGTGCTGTTATGCAAGAGGTTACATTTGGGGATTAGCACATCATTTTCAAGGGTAGACGTCAAGAATCCAATGGCGTTTATAGGTCACAAATCCCATGCAGTTGTTATGTGTATACATGCAACAAAAGGATGATACTGCACGTTTGTCATGTTGACAACATTCTCTGTATCTTTTTTTATTGCATTTAGCTCCAGAGAGATTCCATTAGGCTGCAACTAACACTTATTTTCATCGGCTATTAACTCTCAAGTTTGTGAAATGTCCAAAAACTGAAAAACAACTTCCCAAAGCTTAAGATGACATCTTCAAATGTTCAATTTTGTTTAACAAAAAGTCCAAAACCAAAAGATATTCCATCTACAAAGATATGAGAGTTACTGCATTATCAAAATAATTTTAGATTCTTTTTCTTTTAATCAATGTAATAATAACTGAAAATATTACTTTACTTGTTAAGCATATTTCACACTGAAAAATAGAATAATAATAAAAACGAATAAAACTGAGAAAATGCATGGATAAGAGTGATCAGATTCAACTCAGCTTAAGACTTTCATTTATATATATATGTATACTTTATACTTTAAATACAGCAAATATTTTATGAAATTATATATTAATAATGCAATATTAGGCAAAAAAAAAATAGTGGGAGTCATTTTTCATTCACTTTTCAGTGTTTCAATCAATCAATGATATTTTTTCTACATTCCAAAAAATATCCAACCATCACCAACAAAAAAATCTTTTCTGTAAACATCTGTGATTTCTACCTTCAGTTTAGTTTTTCTTATTTATCTGATAGTGACGTTAATTTTAGTGCTGAAGTTCCATACGAGTCCTGCGTCCTGCTGCAGACCTCAGTTCTCTAAATTCCTTTCCACCTGACGGTTTGCCTTTGCTGCTGTACGTACATGACATACACACAGTGTGTCTGATTGGACTATTTCACGTTGGTTTCTGTGCCGTCTATCTTTGTGTCTCATGTTCAGTAATGCATGGACACGTATGTGTGTGTCACTGCCTGTGTGCGAGTCTGACTGTTGCATAAGAGGATCTGCTGCTGTCCCAGAGCTTAACTAAGGATTTAAACCTCTCTTTCTCACTCTCTCTTGCACTCTCTCTTGCTGTGTCGTCTGTCTCTCTAGCGCTCTCTGTTGCACTCTCTCTAATCTCTGTAACTGCATGTATAATGTAGGGGGCTGATGTCATTATTTGTTGAATAAGTCTGTACGTTTTCACATCGTATGTTTGCTTTATCTAGTGATGTTTGAGCAGGAAAAATTCCCTTTGTTCTTTGTGCGTATGAAGTTCCCAGAATAAATTAGCCTCCATTTTGATGACACCTGCTCACGCAAGCATGACACATAGTGACTTGTAATTCAAGCTGTTTGCTAGTAAATAATTCATCAAAATAGATAAGAAATATGAAAATTTAATGACCTGTAGTTTTGATAAATGTCCTCACTTTGTGTTGTATGTAATTCATGCCATGTGCATAGAGGATTAATGGGTTATAAGACAGGTGCTGTTTATCTCGTGGTGACATCATTCCTTGTTACTTTCACTTTAGTTATTCTTCAAAAAACTTTCTGGAAACATCCCTGTGAGAATAACAAAAGATATCAGTTCTCACCAGTTTACAGTCTGCTGACACAGAGAGGACTGGACTCACTGGTGTTCTAAAAATAAGAGTTTTGGACGAGACTCCATGAGCAGTACTTTGTCCAGCATGAAATTTTGTTGGCTGCAAACTCTTAACAGCACAAGAACATTTTGTTAAGGAAGCTGATTTGAGTGCCAATACAATATTTTATATATTTAGTTTTTTTTGTGTATTATGCAGCCCAAAAATCTTTTTATTTCTGTTGTGGTTTATAATAACATAATATCCACTATGATAATATGCAGAAAGTTAATGTTATACCTAATCTCTGTATGAAAATATTTGTCTCTTGCACACACTGTGTGGTCAGTGTTATCTATAGCGGAGCAGGAAGGGACTCAGGAGAAAAGGGCCACTTGGTCAACTAACCTGTTTGATGATTACAGCATACAGCACTTGATAGGTTAATTTCAACCTCATGTTTTTCTTTTTAGTGTCTCTTTTTGCATAATTTAACAGGCATGTTTAACCTTGTTTCCCATGTATTCTTTCGACCAGTTGACCACCCAAGTCCTTCAGTATATAACCAGTGCTTGAGATGGCCCAGCTCTATGTAAGGCTACAACTAATTATTGTTCTCATTATTGATTAATATGCAGATTATTTTTACTAGATTAATTGTTTGGTCCATGAAATATCAGAAAACAGGTCAAGCTAACATCATTTTATGTCTTGTTTTACCCAACCAACAGTCCAAAATCCAAAGAGAGTCAGTTTACTGTAAAACAAGGAAAAGCAGCCAATTCTCCAATTTGAGAAAGTGGAACGGTCAAATGTTTAGCCTTTTTGCTTGAAAAATGACTTAAACGATTAAAGGATTATCAAAATAGTTGCCGATTAATCTCTGTCTAACTGAGCACCATTACAGTTCTCTCAGTACTGCTGAGAGGTACTACCGCGGCTTATACTTTGCGTACATTTTTCTGAGAAATCATGCACATGAAAAATATCATCATTCATCAACTTGTACCCTTAAAGTTAAAATTCATGCACACAACTTTTTTTTTTTTTTTTTTTCAAACATTGCAATGCAGACTTTATATTCCAGTTTAATATGGTTTACTATGACAAAACAAACAGTAAAGTAGCAAAGACACATGTACATATTTTTATTTATTTATTTTTTGGATTTGGAATAGATAAAATAAGACTTTTGAAGATGTTACCTTGGGAAGTTAAGACGTTAAGACGGGCTATTCACTATTTTGCTGACATTTCATAATCATAGACAATGATTAATCATTTGATCAAAAAGAAATCGGTATATTAATCAATAATGACAATAATTAGAATGAATATTGTAATTGATAAAGATAATGATAATGTGACGATAGTGGTAAAGCGATGATGTTAATAAAAATTAGGATGATGGTTGAAAAAGCAGCGGTGATGATGGCACTGGTACTTACACTGCTGTGTATGATGATGATGATGAGGATAATGATGAAGATAATGAGAATGTGCTGATGAAAAATTCGTCACATTTCTTGAAGCCCACAGTGACGACCATCAGCCCAAGACCCAAATATATTTAGTTTAGTCAGAATAGACAAAAAGGAATGAAGCAAATGCTCACAATTGACAAGCTGAACTTTGGAAATGTTTGGCATTTTTGCCTGAAATTATTCATTGAATACTAGTAAAGCTGCCAATTAATTTTCCCAATAATGAATCCTTTTTGCTCTAAAGATGAGGATGATAGTGATGCTAGCAGTAGCAATAATGATGCATTTTATATTAACGTATATTCACACTTGCTATTCACATGCAACGTGGATCTTACTGGATAAGCATGTTAGTTCAGAAAAAAACAACTTTGCCTCTGTCTACTTTCTCAGGCAATCCCGACAAAAAGCTATAGACAACCTCTTCCTTCGAGTTGAGCCAATACAGCAGCATCAACTCAGATGAAGGACTTGTTATATTAGTTGAGTCTGCCAGCTCCTCCTACCTAAATTGCACACTTAGATCAGATCACAAGGGCAGAATCAAGATGATGAGAATACAGCAGGTGTAAATGCGACGTTATTAGAAAATCTTTGTCCAGATAACATATCAGATACAGCTGGTGTGATAATACCTGGAGTAAATGGGACTACAGCAATGATGTTGAGGACAGAAATGAAAATAGTGATAGAGATGGTGATGTTAATTGCTGATAATGATGAGAGCGGTTGGGAGGATAATGACTTTTTCCATGTGCACTGGTGTGTTTATTTGTGCTGGAGGAAAGTCCCCCTGCTGCAGTCACTGTTCAGCTGTCTTATTTCTCACTGGTTTACTTTCTGTTTCTCTTCTTTGTCTGTGCAGATTGACCTGGAGCCCGAGGGGAAGGTGTACGTGGTCATTGATCTGTCTGGATCCTCCACCGAAGGTAAAACAAACCACAACACACTGTTTGATTCGTGAAAAGAATCACACATGAAAACACAGGTGCATACACACATGCCTGCAGTTTCAGGATGGCACAGCACAGTCGTATGTGCTGTCGTAGAGGGCAGTACAGCAACATGTGCAAAGATGACAGTGTTTAAATGAGCAACTGTTTGTTCACCATATCAGCTTTAAAGACAATAATATCTCAGTGTTTTGTTCTCAATGTGTTTCCACTGCCCTCAAGTGGCCAAAAAAATCAGTTATTTCAGGTTTAACAGCTTACTGTGCATTGATCCTCAGCCATTACAGCCAGTTTACTGCATTAAAACCAAAGGCTAGAGAGTGCGATACAGAGATAATACACATAAAAGAAAAGGCCAAACATGAAGCTTTATGTCTTCCTTTTTTCCTAGAAAGTTATTCGTATAACTTTCTCCTTCTCTCTCCTGTCCTCTATTTCCTTCCTTCCTTCTCTATTTGTTTGCGTTGATTAAACGTGGAAACATTCAGAATATCTCTCTGATATAGCCTTTACACACACACACACACACTCACATGCTGCATGATAAGGGTGATTTTCACCTGCACCTGTGTATCTTCACACCTGGGTATAAATAGAAACAGCTCTCTGCCTTCCAGTGAAAGTGTGCATGCATATACTGTATATATGTGCCGCAGCGATCCCCAGCAGTATAACACAGTATAGTTTTTCCGTCTAAAGACGGACAAAGAGAGCAGTGGAGAGCGAAGAGAGAAGAAGGAGTAGATTCTTAAAATAGGTGAGATTGAGCCACGGATTACACACACACACACACACACACACACACACACACACACATATGCAGACTCAGGCGTGCGTGTCTTGCCCTCCTCATCGATGATTGGACACTCCGCTGTGACCTCAGGACCCACTCTCCGCCCACTCCTGAACTTCCTCTCTTAGTTCAGCAGGCTTGAGTGCTCGTCATGTTAATATATGCTGATGAAAACAAATGGTGGTCTGTGTGTGTGTGTATGTGTGTGTGTGTGTGTGCGTGTGTGTGTGTGTGTGTGCTGATAGGAGGGATGGAGAGCAGTAAGGGATGGAGAGATGGAGGGTGAGAACTAGAGGAAGAGGTGGTATTTTTAGCAGATTTATTTTTTTTCCCCTGGTGCAATCTGTTCTCTGCAGCTTCAGAGGCTGGAAGGACTCGTTCTTCTCCTTTTTTCTCCTCTTGTCTCCTCTCCATCGTTATGCATCTGTTGGTCTCAGGAGGCGAATAACAATAATCTGACCTAATCTGACCATCTGCAGTCTCTCCCTCTCTGTTTCAGAATGCCCCGCTCTATCTGTCTTAATCCTTTTCTGTATATTTTAAATGAAAAAATAAAAGATAATAAAAATAACATTGGTGATGGAGCACTTCAAATGACCAGAGTAACAGCTTCTTATGTTTCAGTACAATATATGTATTCCCTTTTAAGTATTGTATGTATGGAAATGAACAACATAGTTGTTATTGACATTTATGACGTTCAGGGCAGAATTTTCATACATACCAAACATACAAAACATACACTTTTCAAAGTTCTTTACAGACATAAAAACAAAATCTCACAGTACAGCTACAAAATAGATATATAGATATAATATAGTGCAATTAAGAAACAGAAAAAATGTTTAAAAAAGAAAGAAAAGAAAAGAAAACGTGTCAAAACAAGGCCATCGATGTTCAGCTGCTCTGTAGTGTTCAGTTTGGCATGTTGTTTCTATAGCCTAAAGAATATGTTCATCTCACCCTCCTCCAACCACCTCCTCTTCCTCAACAGGATAAAGGCCCCCTCTGCCTGGGATTTAGAAGTATCATCTAATTTTATACTGCGTTTCTGTCAGTCTAATTCTGTCGTCTTCGAGAAGACTGCCTGGGTGGGACTGATAGATGGATGTAATTTCTGAAGCCACTCTTTTCTCCCACAACCTTTTTAATTTAGCAAGCCTTGCTGCTGCATTCTCCTTAAATGTTATATAATTCCTAGTAATTACCACATGCGCCCTCTTCTTTAGCTCTATCCACATAATGGAAGATGAGTCGTTGCATTGTCAAACGCATTTATGTAAAAGAATTATAGATTACGTATCTACATGCTATAATCTCTCCAAACATATGTTAAGACGAGTTTTACTGTAAAAAGTTTGGCAATTTGATTTGTTGGTTTATGCCAGGGTTAATGTCTGCACACCAAGCCCTAAATGTTGGAAATTATATAAAACTGATTCTACTGTATTATATTCTTTTTTTGATCACTTATATTTATTTCGTTATAAGTGAACATAGAACAAGTGAGGGCTTGGATGTTGCAAAATAATCACTGAAAAGTAAAAGCGAATATGAAAATGGAATAGACGCAGTGCACTGCATGCAGGTACATTCTGACATGTAGAAACAGAACTTTCATTTTGAAGGCGCAACGTAACGATCATTTTCTCCATGCGGTGTGTAGAGTTTACAATGTTTATAAAGAGTCTCATGGTGGGAGGATTTAATTGGAGCCAGCATTTAGTAATTGCTTTTTTACTCGCAACCATGAAAATCTTTTACTGAGTCCTTTGGGTGTTTTTCCAAGGTACAGAAAGGCAAAGGAGAAGTCAAATGTTATGTCCAAAGTCTCTGCAATTAACTGCCCCACCTCCCTCCAGAAAGGCACAATGTATGGGCAAGACCAAAAAAAGTCCACAGAAATCACTTCACACACACTCCGACAAGAGGACTGCAAACCGCTTATTTTTGACTTCTGATTTGGGGTAATAAAATATTGTATTAAGAGCAGAAATCTCACCAGAATATATAAGAGAATATTTGGAAGGGGACTGATTTTTCTGAATTCAGTGTAAGCATGAACATGTTTTTTTAGTTTCTGTTCTTTTATAATTCAGTCATGATAAATAATTGCAGCTACAAACTGCAGTAATTACTGAAGTTAAAGCACTTTGAGGAGTTGAAGTTATAGTTGAAGGTAAACTACTGACAGCTGAAGCAGCAATTTCAATTACAGCATCAAACATTTCAAAATATTTCAGCTGCAGTTTAGTCGTTTTCTTAAAAAAAAAAGTGTAGCCTTTTCTCTTTTTTTTCAGTTTGGAAAGATTATTTCGCAAATGTCCCTGCAATCTTACTCAGTGTTTGAGAAACCGCTTCAGCCACACCTACTACTTAATTTCCTCTAATCTCTTCATCTTAACTGAATATTGCACAAACATGTTGACGATCTTGTTCAACAGGTGAGGAACCAAGTCAAACGTCGCTTCACCTCCTTTAAGTACACCTGATTTTGTTGTAGAAAATTTTGAATTTTCTAATCTTATTTATCTGTAACAGATTTTTGGACACCGTCCTGTCCATTGTTTGAGAAACATATTGTTAATCATTCTAATGTCGTATTTGTTTGTATCACCATCTGTAGTTTATCTTTTCCTCTTTGCTGTCTGCTCGTCGTCTACATGTTTGTGTCAGTTTCCTGTCTGTCCGTATGTGTGTGTGTTTGTTGGACGGCCATCTCCCAGTTGGTCATTCAGCAGAGCCAGAGTGCGTCTGTCTCCACGACGATCACTCTTAACTGTTGTTATGCCTCGCCACCCCTCCTTGTCAGCATGCCTGTGTGTATGTGTGTGACGTGTTGTGTGTGTCCTGGACAGATGGATGATGTATTATGTAAAACAAAGTGATCCCAATAATGGCCTGTTAAGCTGTCCCCCCCCCCCTCTCTCTCTCACCAGCACCATCATCACACACACATACACAGATACACAAAAACACACACTTTCACTCACATGCACTCCTTCTCACACACACACACACACACACACACACACACACACACACACACACACACACACACACACACAGAGTCCCTAGACAGCCTGTCTGTAATCGAACTCTGGAGAGGCTCAGCAGTAACCACATCTATAACGCACCCAGGAGACGGATGGAGGGAGATTGAAAGAAAGGCAAACTAGGACAGGAGCGCAGAGAGAAGGAGTGTGTGTGGGAGTGAGAGTGGAGGTGGTTCTCTTGTCTTAAGGTTACCCTCGGAAAGCATTTTTGTTTCCGGGGAGATGCAGAGAGGAAGGGAATGGCTGGTTGGATGGTGCTCGCTGAGGAGGAGTATTTTAATATGCTGTCCTTCGTTTTAGTGCCCACACATGAAAGTATAAATAGCATGCACACGTACGTATGCATAGGCCTGTGGTAGGTGTGGGCCGTTTGTGAGGAAGAAGGAAGGAGGGGGAAAAGGAAGATGAGAGGCCGCTGAATGATTAAACATCTTAAGCAACATGATGCAAATGATCCGTATTTGTACAATACGGCTCAGGAAACAAAATCGGACGTAAGAAAGCAACCGTCCAGTGTGTTGTGTGTGATAACTCATCCAGAAACTGACTCAGAAGCACACAAAAGTTCTGAAGTTTCTCTGTGGAGTTTGATATTTGTTGATAAACTTGTATTTATTCCCTCGACAGCCTCGGGAACCAATGAAAATGAGGAACGAGTGTTTCGAGAGAGGATTGGTCCTCGCCGGCGGCAGGGCGCCGTCCGAAGACGTGTCCATCAAGTCAATGGACACAAGTTCATGGCCACCTACCTGCGACAACCAACCTACTGCTCACATTGCAGAGATTTTATCTGGTAGGCAACATACACGCACACACGTCTATCTGACCTAACTTACCTGCTGTTATGTTTCATTAAACCAACTCGGTTGAAATGCTGACTCCTCTGTGTGTGACCTGATAGGGGCGTGCTGGGGAAGCAGGGATACCAGTGTCAGGGTGAGTACCTTTCTCTGGCAGACTCCAATTTCTCAAGTAACACTGCACATCATATATTATTAAAGTATGAGAACAGAAGAGGGATTACATGTTACTGAATGACAGCTGTGATTTTGTCACAAGCCACCATCATCCAGAGCCACAGAGGAACTACATCACATCCTCTGTAATACATAATAGGATTAAAAGTGAACATTTTCGTAGTGCGTGTTGCTTTTTGGACCATGGATGCGAACATCTTAAAGATTCAGCTGGAAGTGTTACTTAACTGACCTGTTGAGATATTTTGAGGTATTTTCATGCTACCTGGCTCAGACTCACAAAGAATTACAGTCATATTGGATGATTCTGCAGAACATGTTGGACATCCAGTGCCAATGTTCAGCACAGATGCAGGAAGTTGTGTCGTCTATGTAGTATGGTGAGAGGTAAGGGTGTGATGGATGGGCGTCTAATGTTGTCAACTTTTTACGGCTTTTCAGGCCACATTCCTGCCCAAAATGCAGCGTCTTCAGCCTCCTCCCCAAACATCAGTTTTCTACCGTTCACCTTGCCCCCCCACCAAAAATTAATAATTAACAGCACAAGAACTTTCCAGAGTTGTAAAATCCAGTCTACGTGTATTATAACCCATTGTGCAGTGTTTGGCGACTGATAAGCTTTTAAATACATTCAACTGAACGTATTATATGTCTCACCGGTACCTTAAACAACACGCACCCAAATCTATCGGTGATATTTCCCAAACCTTAAACAGTCAAGTACTTTTAGTTGTCTAAAGGCTTGTCTGCACAGCGGGCGTTTCAGCCGTGTCTGCTGTGATTCCTACAGCTGTCCACACAGGCTGCGCAACTCACGTTTCACTCACATTTTACATGCATAGCTGTGACCCAAAGAAAATTTCTATGCTTTAAATTTATTTTCTTCTGTTTTGTGTGCATAACCACAGTGAGTTTGTGTCGGGCTCTGAGCACTGCCAAAACACAGGTGACCTACATTCATTACTGTACCTGAACGCATCCTGTGGAGACACAGACAAGAATGAAGCTGCTGCTGCTGCTGCTGCTCTGTTAACGTGCTGCTCATGCTACTGTGAAGACATTGTGCTTCCTTAACCACAATTCAACCACATTGCAGCTGTTGAAATGATTAATTTGAACACTTGCATTGTAACTATTCCAGGTTTTGCAGAATCATCCAGTATTAAAGTTTGTCTGCCGAGTGGGTCATGCTATCTCTGTAACAGCTGTGATATGTGTAATGATATAAAGATATCAATAATTCAGCTGTTTTCTGAAATAGTTAGTAAGAAATCATCAATCTGACACCAGCATTCTTTTTCTTTTGAATTTAACCTCATTAATGTTATATGGGATCATTCATCTCTTCATATGTGAGGCTGCAACTGCTCAACAACTGCAAACGTTAACATTTACACACTCTTTTAAGGCTCTTGTAAATTTTAATGATATTGTTGGAGAAGATTTTGATTGCATTATTACATTTTTATATTGACATTTTATGTGGGTCAGTCACAATTAGCCGATACCTGACCCCTTTAATAAGGTCAGTATTAGCACAGATATTAAACCAGTGTATCAGATCAATGCACCCCTGGGTGCAACAGTATTACATCAGACTGGAGAATTACATCACTGGAGGACATATGGTTGTTATCGCTTTTATTCCTCTAAATTGGGGATAACTTTGGTAATAACATCACATATTTGATGTCCCTCTGTTAATCAAATTCTTCATCAAAGAAATTAACTTTAACTTTAATAAACTTTATTTGACTGAACTGAACAAGATGTGTGAGTGCCTGATGTTGTTCCTTTGCTTCCAGTGTGTACGTGTGTTGTTCACAAGCGCTGCCATGAGCTCATCATCACCAAGTGTGCCGGGATGAAGAAGCAGGAGGACACACCTGAGGAGGTACACACACACACACACACACACACACACGGAGTATGTTTTCTTTAGCTCATATGAGCTTGTTGTCTTTGGCATTTCTCACTTGCTAATAAACTGTTTATCACACATTGTATTCACAAACAGACGTAAACACACTACACTGAACCACGTTGGAGCAAATGAATATGGTCACAGACTCTCATTATTCAGGACTTTCCTGAATAAATCTGTGTAACATGTGTACACTGTGTACTTACACTTGAGCCACATGCATTATTCCTCCGATAATGCCACAGTGACCTCTTTGTAACACTGTGTGTGTGTGTGTGTGTGTGTGCGTGCGTGCGTGCGTGCGTGCGTGCGTGCGTGCGTGCGTGCGTGCGTGCGTGCGTGCGTGCGTGCGTGCGTGCGTGCGTGCGTGCGTGTGTGCGTGTGTGTGCGTCTCCCTCTGTAGGTGGGTTCACAGCGGTTCAGTGTTAACATGCCCCATAAGTTCAGTATCCACAACTACAAGGTCCCCACCTTCTGTGACCACTGTGGCTCCCTGCTGTGGGGCCTCTTGAGGCAGGGCCTTCAGTGCAAAGGTGAGTTCATGTGCAGTGGGAAATTTACAGTGTGAGAGAGACCAGTATATATATATATAGCCAGTATATGTTAATGAATTTTAACTATCTACTTTTCTCTATGCTCTATTCTACTTTTCACTATCAGACACAAGTCACAATCAGAGGGGAAAAATTACAGTTGCTGGATAATAAATGTCAACACACATGTTTGTGTGTTTCCAAGGAGGATATGATTTTTGTCCTGCTTGTCTCTTAGCAGGATCAAAAACAGATTTAAAAACATTTGCTGAGATGTTAGGTTGCATCAGCAGATCCAGGAATTTCTTTTAAAGTTTTTCTTTTTAACATTTTGAGATGTTACTTTTCTCTCATTAAGTCTCACAAAATCAGCCATGTGCATCCCATCAATATCTGTCGGTGGGTGTATAAACATTTTCCATAATTAAACAATTAGCTGAAACTGAAATCAGTCAATTAATCAATTAGTCGATAGGTAGAAAATTACTCTAGCCTCCAGCTGCTGAAAAGGCGGCATTAACTACCAATGTGTTTTTGGTGTTTTGCAGTGTGTAAGATGAATGTGCACAGGCGGTGTGAGACCAATGTAGCTCCTAACTGTGGCGTGGACGCCCGAGGAATCGCTAAGGTCCTGTCTGACCTGGGAGTCACGCCTGATAAGATCTCCAACACCGCACAGCGCAGGAGGAAGGTAACGGGTCACATTTAGTCCCACACTAATAAAAGATATTTCCACGATTAAGAAACACGAGAGCAGGAAACACAGGACAAATCTGATTGTACTGTTCAAGCAAGCGATTTCAATACACGGAGGTGCATTTGGTTCTTTTCAAAATGACTATTAGGTTTTTCTTTT
The DNA here is from genome assembly GCF_042242105.1 of Pempheris klunzingeri. Lineage (NCBI taxonomy): Eukaryota > Metazoa > Chordata > Actinopteri > Acropomatiformes > Pempheridae > Pempheris > Pempheris klunzingeri. The sequence goes on along the minus strand of NC_092031.1, from coordinate 6,749,390 downwards.
CATTTCTTCTCATTACTTTCACTGCAGATGTTTTTGTTTTTAGATATACTGAATATCATTACTGCTGCACTTTCATTCCTTGCCCCTGAAATAATGAGAAACACCTGTCTACATTCTGGGACTTTCTATCTGCAGTTTTCCAGCAGTTACTATCTGTTGTATTACAACAGATACAAATAATGTTTGAGACAGTACAAAGTCAAAGTTTTCTGTTTGTCCTTAATGTTGGAATCATAATACAGAAGTGGCACAAATTAAGCTAACAACCCACCAGCACCCCCAAAGCTCACCAATTAAGTTCTACCTTGTGTGTTATATATATATACTGTACAGACATTAAAGTGGTATCATTTGCCTGCTCACGGATTTCTAATTTCTGCAGACATTGATGCACAGGAAAAATAAAACCTCATGCTTCAACTGAGATTTTAAGAAGGCATCCTTAAGGAACAATCACAGTCTCTCTCTCTCTCTCTCCCTCTCTCTCTCTCTCTCTCTCTCTCCTCCAGTTGACTCCAGGGCAGGACCCTCCCCAGTCTCCTCCTGAGCTCTCTCAGACTGAGGAGAACAGCTTCAGCCAGCCAGCTGTCCCCACCTCCCCCTCACAGCAGGGTAACACTGAGCACAACACACATAAACACACACCATCAAAAAACACAGATTTTACACAAACAGACAGAGATTTCAAAGCCCTTCGAGATGCGTTCTTAGCTGCATGTGGTTTTAATGTGTTAATTTTACCAGTAAGAGGTAGTATTTCCATTTCAGGAATAATATTGTTGCTCCTTTTAAAAGATAAATTCTTGTCCTTGTAGATATAAGACTAAAGTTGAATTATCTAAGAATTATCCCCCACCGCCCACTACCATTTGGTTGTCTCAATTAGTCATCGTCCTCTCACACTTTTGGAAGCTGAGAAATAAAAGTTAACTTTCTCTTTGTGGAAGGATTCCCATTTTTGTTTTATCGAGCCAAACGTCGATGACAGCAACACCGGCCGCTGGTCAGAGATGCTGTAACTGAATCATCCCAGGTTTCAACAGAGGATGTGATCATCATTATTTAAAGTTTACAGAAAAGTAATCGGTAACAAATAGTGAGACACATTTCTTAAAAAAGAAAAAAAAAAACTTTTTTGCATAACAAGCTGAACACTGACATGAAAAAAGACAGTCGGCCTGTTTTCACTGATGTCTGATCTGCTTTTCCGATGACACCCACAGACTTGGCAGAGTTAGATCGCCTGCAGGACTCGCTGTCACTCGACCAGCAGGGACCCCAACACTCCTCCTCCTCCTCTTCTTCCTCCTCCTCCACCACCTCCTCTTCCTCCTCGTCCTCCTCCTCGGCAGCCAGGGAGAACGGACAGATCCAGAGGAGGAGCCTCAAAGACTTCAACTTTATCAAGGTTCTCGGCAAAGGCAGCTTCGGCAAGGTGCGACGATACAGAGGAGGCGTTTGTGGGGAATGTTTATTTGTTTACTGCTCATTATAGTCATAATTGAAACAGTTTATCTGTTCTTTTAACACTCCGTCCATCAGGTTTCCCGTTATTTATAACTGCTGAATTATCAGGAGATGGCAGCAAATATCAGCAACCAGCAGAGACCAGTTCACGTGTGAATTACTTTGTGTGGAGTCAGCTGTTACTCTTCTATTTCTATCTCAGACTCTTATTTCAAAATTTTACAATGTTACTGGGAAACAAACAAGAAATTAGGAAAATGCAGTTACTGTATGCTCAATATTAAACTGCACTAATCAATGTTTTTATATTAACAGATGATGAAATGGCTGTTTAGTCTCAAAGGAGTTGATTTTAGCAACAGATCATCTCTTGACTACAGAGAGTTTTAGCATCTTTCAGCCAGTTTTTTGTTTTATTGAGTGAACCAAAACTATTGTTTAGATTTCACTGCTCTCATTAGTTCTATTTTAGTTTTAGTTCTATTAAGTTTTCAGCAAAAAAGCTCCTATAAACTGACTGTAAACTACCTGAGCAGCACCAAACAGCTGACAGACAAAGTTAGCGACCAGCTGGTGAACGTTGATCAGCTAAAAGAGAGTCTGAAGTGGAACAGAGCTTAAAAGAGAGAATTTATGTTCACAAAATAGCTAGTACCAGTATTTGCTGCTTTAAAGAGCATCTATTTAAATCAATCATGACATATTTTACAACATAAACAAGATGCAGCGTTTCGGAAGCCATCTTCTTCAAATCATCATCAGTCTTCAGCAGCTCAGATAGGAGCGAATAATGTGATACATGATAGTACTTATCATCATTATATAAATGATCAGCTTCGATAATGTGATTGATAATGTAATAATGTGATTTTTTTTAAAGGCTGCATATCCTCTTACCCACAATAAGATATGACACCATGGGCTGCAAAAACTTAATTGAAACATTCACACATCTGGTAACCATTTATCCACCTGTAGTTCAACAACCATTTCCGTGCTGATTGGAGAATGCTGACGTTAAAGATCTGTTAACACTTTTTATCTTGATAATCAAAAAAACACACAATTTATGCATTCATTTATAAGGAATTCACTCATTCCCCTCCCGTGTTTTATTTCTTATCCAGGTGATGCTGGCGGAGCTGAAGGGGACGGAGGACGTTTACGCGGTCAAAGTTTTGAAGAAGGACGTGATCCTACAGGACGACGACGTGGACTGCACCATGACCGAGAAGCGCATCCTGGCCCTCGCCCGCCGACACCCCTACCTCACCCAGCTCTACTGCTGCTTCCAGACACGGGTAGGATCACCACACAGCATCAACACACACACACACACACACACATATGATCGTGCATTTCTGTTTCCTCATTCTCATATCTCCTTCTCTCTCTCTCTCTGTCCCTCTTTATAGGACCGTTTGTTTTTTGTAATGGAATATGTGAATGGCGGAGACCTGATGTTCCAGATTCAGCGATCCAGGAAGTTTGATGAGTCTCGCTCTCGTTTCTACGCTGCTGAAGTCACGTCAGCCCTCATGTTCCTGCATCGTAACGGAGTCATCTACAGGTAAATGCAGCCTCATTTTGTTAATACTGACAAAGCTGATAAAAAACACCACGAGCAACAAATATCTAATAGTTCCTTCATAATATTCATATTGTTTTAGAAGTGAGAGTTTGATCAATTATTTGAAAAACTTTTAGGCTTTTAGACTATTACGGAAATTTAGAAATGTTTCCTTTTACCAAGAACATACCAGAAGGTGTATGACAATATATTTCACTCTTTAATTGCATTACGTGACGGTTCTCAAGTTGTTGTTTTTTTACATTGCATGCTCACTTCTCCCAGCAAGCCCAACTGTCAAGGAAACCAGATGGAGCCAATTCTCTCTCTGTGTGTGTCTTTCTCTCCAAGGGATCTGAAGCTGGACAACATCCTGTTGGACGCAGAGGGACACTGTAAGCTGGCAGATTTCGGCATGTGCAAAGAGGGCATCATGAACGGAGTGACCACCACCACCTTCTGTGGCACGCCTGACTACATCGCCCCTGAGGTGAGCTGAACGGTGGTAGATTCTCCCTTGGTCCCTATAAGTTAATTTACTTTAGTAAATAATAAATGAAGTTGATTTACTTAAGTACTGTAATTAAGTTTTACGTTACTGGTAGCGCTGCAACTAACAGTTAATGGTTTTATCATTTAGTCCAGAAAATAGTCAGAAATACCCAACCCAGTCTCGTCAAATCCAAGTCAACATACTCTGTAGAAGAAGAAGAATTACTTTGTTAATCTCCTCGGACAATATATCTAGTCTACAACTAAAAGATTTTCAGTTTAATATATTAAACACTAAGAAAACCAGCAAATATTTTCATTTTAGAACCTGGAACAAGAGACTTCTGGTTCTTGTACCTCCAACAACAAGTGAAGACATGTTTTTTTTTTCCCATTTTCTTTTAATCCTTTGTCTTTTTCTGTCTTTTAATCCTTTTGTCTTTCCTTTGATCAAAAATCTCAAAAGATGAAATCCCACAAACTGGAAACATAAACATTTCTATATAAATATCTACTTTTTCTTTTACATTTTACTATCATCCTTCTTTCACTTTCTTTTCTCACAACCAAACTGTGATAAACTTTGGAAGTTATTAAGTTAAGTGTTTCTTGAGAATTCTTGTGCACAAACATTGTAGTGACGTATTTCCTGCTTGTTGATCATCAGTGAACGGAGGACTTGGGAGCCTGTTGAGTTTTATAATCAAATCTTTTGCAGTGGTAGTCCTGTGTTATGGTATTTGAACCATGTCATGCTGTTGAATCCAGATCCTGCAGGAGCTGGAGTACGGAGCCTCTGTGGACTGGTGGGCTCTGGGGGTGCTGATGTATGAGATGATGGCCGGACAGCCTCCGTTTGAAGCAGATAATGAAGACGACTTGTTCGAGTCGATTCTGCACGACGACGTCCTCTACCCTGTGTGGCTCAGCAAAGAAGCTGTGTCAATACTCAGAGCGGTACGCGTCGTCTCTCCACCTCTGTCAACTTTTCCTTTATTGTATTATTTTAGTTTGAAGAGCTATAAAGTTCTCTTCAGGAATGCATCTCATCTTCTTCAGCAGTGATGCCTGCCGACTCTTTAAGGCGTCCAGGGCAAAATGAAGAATAGTTTGATTTGATCATATTTTAATTCAGTAGATTTTATCCCAGTCAGATTATGCACTTTATGAAAGTGGCCTGGATCTTTTTGTGAGTAGATTTTTAGACAAAACCTTTCCAGTAATCATTTATGTGATGATTTTAAGGTCAAAAGCAGTTAAAACTGGACTGAATTTGATTGAAAAGGAACGTCTTAGTTACACAAAGCCACAGTGTGTGACTCTCATGTATTACCGTTACATTCGAGTCATGCAATTTCTGAAAAAGTAAATATGCAGTGATTTTTTTGAAAAATCACGGTTGTTTAACAACATTTACTGCTCTCCTGAAGGCATTTTCAGATTCATTAAAGAATGAACAAAAATCTAATGATAACACATGTATAAACTGGGGAGAGGTTACATGTAACTGTTGCTTCAGAATAGTTTAAAAGGCCAGATTTGAAGGTTGATATGCAGTCGTTTGAATGCTGCTGCAACAGATGTCTAAAAAGCTCACTTTTCAGCCAGATGTGGACAGGTTTTAACCCAGATATCTACATACCTTTTCACCTGCAAATCACCATGCTGCGTAATGAAATGGGGCGTGTGTGACCTTCAAAACTTTATTTGGGAAAGATTACACTTGCCAAATGGTTTTGCTCAAGATTTTTAGGTGTTCATCATTGTCCCATTGTCCTGCTTTTGTGGTCACGCTATCATTCATGTTTCTATCCTCAGAGCTGCACACGAACAGCTCAAGTGCACTTAACACAGAGGTGTTATGATTCACTTTGCTGTGATACTGAGAGGAATAAAAAAGTCAGCCAAAGAGGTCAAAGTAATAACAATGCGATCATAAAACCACAGTAGATCACAAAGTGCTCTTACACTAGTGAACAGACAACAGAACAAAAGAGAAACCGCTTTCAGTCACAGTAAATAACACCAGCACTCTACTGACCTGCCACGAGGCCTCTTTGTTTGTACCATCCACAGAGCCATTAATGCCTCAGCTCTATTATTAGCACTTAAATGCTTTTTGCGCAACCCCTCGTTCTGCTGCTGTCCTCGTCATTTTTATGGATGAAACCACAGCTAAAAGAGGGTGGTTTTCAGACAATAAAATTTCAAATCAAAAGTCTATATTTTGTGTGTGTGTGTGTTTGTGCGTAGTTCATGACCAAGAACCCGGCCAAGCGTCTGGGCTGTGTGGTGAGCCAGGGCTGCGAGGAGGCCATCAAGACCCATGCCTTCTTCAGAGAGATCGACTGGGTCCTGCTGGAGCAGAGAAAAGTCAAACCACCCTTTAAACCCCGGATTGTAAGAAACTCACACACACACACACACACACACACACACACACTACACGAACATGCATAAGCACAAGCACAAGCACACACTAATGTTTTCCATCCTTACACAACTGCAAATCTGGCAAAACTGTGAGCTGTGAGGAGGAGATTCATATATCCTTCATTTTACGCTACAACTCTCATCCAAAAGTTGTTTTGTCCTGCAGCAAGAACACTTACGTTTGCAGTTTGCTGTAAAACAAGGTCCTCTTGTGGCAAGAACAGATAATGTAGCAAGGTCCCTCAAAATGATAATAATAACAGTAAATATATATCTCATAATCTAATTTTCAAGCAGATTTTTGTGTTGTATACTTTTTTAACATAAAATAAATAGCAATAAATTAGAGGCTGCGTATCTAAAGTTTGCTAACATTAGCTAAGCTACCAGTCACACCAGGCCAAGTAAGGACTGTAGCAGCAAAAGTGTTTTACATTGAACCGTAGTGTGTTTTTTGCGTGTGAATCCAACTTTTCATTAGTAAGAGGAACCCTGTGTTATTTTTTTCTTGCTTTAAATCATCACTTTGCTCATTCCTGGCTGTATTTGATTTCGTGGAGTTCTTGTATTGCTGTTTCCTGTAAAGACAAAGTTAAACACAGAAGTTTGGCTTATTGCTGTCAAATAAAAGGAAATTGTAGAGCTGTATGTCTGAGGAACTAAGATTATCCAGAATTTCACAATAAAATGCAAATGAGATTAATCTTTCAAACATCTCATGGGTGCCCATCCTGCTGTAGAATGACTTGGAAAACATGTAGGCAACTGTATGTACAGGTGTGTGTCATATTCACAGAAAAGGCAGCAAGTGGTCAGAAGGTGTCGCTCTAATGTCACTTTTAAAGCACTAGTAAGATTTCTTCCTCTGACGTCCTTCCCGTGTGTGTGTGTGTGTGTGTGCACCTTTGCAGAAGACCAAGCGAGATGTGAATAACTTTGACCAGGACTTCACCAAGGAGGACCCCGTGTTGACGCCCACGGATGAGGCCATCATCCGACAGATCAACCAGGAGGAGTTCAAAGACTTCTCCTACTGCGCCCCCGAAGAGACGCAGACCTAACACACACACACACACACACACACACACACACACACACACACACACACACACACATGCTTACACACACTGATCCAACAACACTAAAACTGGCACGCACATACGCACATATTGCTGACTCTCATACATGTGTAGAACCATAAAACCCTTTACAAAACACACACACACACACACACACTCAGAGTCACTCCTTTACTTTGAAGCTATTGGTTGTTGTTACTTTTGGAATATTCTTTACTTGCATTGTGTTGTTCTTGTTGCCTGGGTTTATTATGAATATAAATATGAATATGACTATGAATATAAATATGAATATACACACCTGCACATGCTGTCACACACATTTCCACGTGCACACTTTTAATGCAGATTTACACACAAACGCAAACTACAATCCCGCGTTTCACTCTCACTCTCACTCTCACTCTCACACAACCGCACAAGCTCAGACAACCAAACACACACACACACACATACATGCACACATTTACACTGCTTCTCTCCCCAGCACACATGTGGACTGTACAGTAGGTGCTGGGTGCAGAGGCCTGTATATAGCCTGTGTTGAGTGGCTGTATTGTGTTGGTATTGTCTGTTAGTAAAGGAGAGTCGTGGCGCATGGACAAGCACCCTACCTGTGTTATTACTGTCCTTATTGTGGACCAGTTAGGGCCAAATACCCTTTGTGCAATACCCTGACTATCTATATATTTTATGGTTTTGTTTCTTCATGTGTTCATTTTGTCTTTTTTCTCCTCAAAATGTGTGTTTTTTGTTTTTGTTGAGGTTGGATTGCGCATGATTGCTCTCATCTTCCAACACACTCGCTCGCTGTCATCCCGTTTCGTGTGCATATAATGAATGTCGGGTTTACAAGTTACAGGCTATTGAACTAATTATGTGGAGCAGAGTGTTACAGACGGCCTGTGTAGCAGTTAAAAGCCCGATTTCAGCTATTTCATCCATCTGCTAGTTTCGGAGTCCGTGTCTGTGCTGCCGGCGTGAACGTGCCGGCCTGATGGCGTTTAATTTGTCGTGAATGTACGTTTTCGTATGTGCGAATGCTTGATTTTATTTTTTTTCCTTCCTGTCTATGTGTGACTTTTTGTCTTCAGCATTTCTGTTTCTAGAGTTACCATCAGTGTTTTCAGCCCCCCTTTCCTTCCCCTGTCCTCCAAAGCACCAATTCCCCTTTCCCATCTCCAGCAGTCGTCTCACTCAGCCAAAACCACTTGCTTTTCTGACTTGCTTTTTTTCAAGAATGGCTTTTCTTTCTTATTGCTCTCTCTCTTTTTTATTATAATTATTATTATTATTATTGTAAAGTGTATCTGGAAGAAACCTTTGTGTATAATACTATAACTATACTATCATAGGTCTGTTACAGCCGGATGAAAAGAAATGTGGAAAACCAGCAGCTGAATTACCTCTCATTTCAAACACACACACACACACACACACACACAAAAACACCACATACAGACTCTCTCCTTTGCCCCCTCCCTCTTCTTCTCACTCTCTTTCTTACAGACACACACACACATGCACACACAGAGAAGGACTGTTGTCGCATGTACTGTACAGTGATCTGAAGGCGAGCTGGTTGCTCTGTGTGCAGTAGAGTCGGTGTGTAGTGAAGCTTTGTGCACCCAGGGGTAGGGCTGTTCCTGGTCACACTATCTTACTCTGTGCCAAAATGTAGTGCAACAGCCGGGCTAGTCCTGTCTGGTCTGATTCCAATAAAACACTGAGCTGTCTACATCACTCTCAGACTCCTCTGTGTCTTTCCTTCCTTGTTTGTGTGTATGCGTGTGTTTTTTATCGATTCTCGCTTGCTGCTGTTAAGAGGCAGATCTGATCTGTGGGATGCTTCAAAGTTAGTGTGAGAGAAGAGGAGAGCAGAGGGTGGAGTGTAGAGAGAGGGAGGACGGGGAGGGGAGGGTGATGCTTTTCCTGGCCAGCTGACCTATCATCACGCTCAGTCTTGGAGGCCTGTAGGTGATGCGTGCAGAGGGGAGGGGAAACACTTGCTGGAGTCTGCTCAAGTCATCTGTGCTGCGGGGTTCACTGGCCTGGTGACATTTGGCACCACTAATTGCCTCCCTGATTAATTAGGCTACCTGTGATTGTGCAAATTGTAGCGGGGAGATTCCCTGCTGTGGTGTGAGCTCCTGCTGCCGCCATCTCTTTTTGTCTGACTTCACTGTGGGTCCGGATGGAGACGCCTGTTGGACGCGATGACAGCTGACAAGGAGAAGAGAAGGTGAAACTGCATGTTGCTTTGCACACTTTTTATTAACCATCTTCATTGTGTATCTGGTATGTTTTTGATGGGGTTTTTTTTGTAAAAGGGTTTTGATTGGATTGTTTTTTTGCCAGTTTGGTCAGTAACTGAGGTGATGTGGTGAACCCAGACATGGTGTTGTGGCCGCGCTGGGCATCTTGATAACTTGAATCTTGACCACAATGCACGACTGCCCTTCCTCATATAATCATCGCCGGTAGAGGAACTACTCAAATCAGTTAAAAGCAGTAAAAAATAACAAGGCTCCAGTGGAAAAATACAAGTAAAACTCTGAAAACTCTGCAACTGCAATCCAAATCTCAAGCCTCATATTGGAGATTTCCTAACTCACCAGCATCATCTTAGCTGAAGTATGCTTCCCTAAATGTTGAGAAATTCTCTGCAACCGTTCAGATAATGGCAAAGAGGTGCTATGTCGTCAAAACTGAAATGTGACAGTTTTTCTTAGTTCCTGCAAATTTTGGGATTAGATTACTTCAGTACAGTACTACAGTAAAAAGAACAGTTATTGTTACCTTACTACAGCACTCTACATTTACCTTTAGTAACTAGTATAAGAAAGTTAACAAAAACAAACACAATAGTCCCCAAATGTGTTTAGTACTTTTGTTGAGCTCAGCAATTACTACAAAAAGTTGAGTTGGAATTTCAACTTGGAATTGGAATTGGAATTTTTTTTTTTTCCTGACCTCTGTCCTCTGCAGGGCGATCAGCCGCGAGGCAGCCAGGAGGAGACGACGGGTGGAGTCTGATGTGTTTGGAGATTTATCTCGTCTGCTGCCGCTCCAGCCTTCCGTCAGAGCTCACCTGGACAAGCCCTCAGTCATTCGCCTCACCCTCAGCTACATACGCATGCACACACTGCTCTTAGGTACCAACATCACACACATTGGGGGGGGGGGTTCATCTATACACAAACATACAAACATCTAACACCATCACAGGTCACTGCATTAGGAAAAGAATGCTTTATATAGTATAAAGTATATATTTTACATACTTTGCTGCATAAGTTTTAAATACTGAGATAAAAGGTTATATGGAAAGAAAAGGAGACAGCATAAAAATGTCTGTTTTAAAGTTGAGGGCACATAGAAAATATAAAATATAACTGTTGATATTCTTTCCTGAGCCACTGACCACAGTTATCGTAAAGAAAGTACTACACGTCATAACACACACACACACACACACACACACACACACAGCATTCACAAGTACAACCAACACACCACATCCTTTGTTCATAGTTCTCATGAATACTGAACCCACCCAAACTATAGAATAGAATAGTTTCCCATGAAAGGAACTATTTTTCACAGTTTCGCAGTTTTGTTAAATTCCAACAGTAAGACAATCAATAAAATCAGCTGCTTTCTTACGCTGTTTCAGGCAACACTGGGACAAAAGCAGATGCCAGTCATGCAGTAAAATGTGGTCAACTTGAAGATGGAGGACGTGACGAGAAGGACAAAGAAGCGGAGGAAGCAGATTCCTCGGAGGACACAAGCATGTACCTGAGGACCCTGGAAGGATTTCTGATGGTTCTGTCCACTGAGGGAGACATGATCTACCTGTCTGACGACGTCAGCAAGTACATGGGCTTGACACAGGTGCACAGCACCCCCCCAACACCCAAACACACCCACAAACACATATATATATATATATATAAATGATATAATGGTTTACATTTACATTATATTCTCTGACAGACTGAGCTGATGGGACACAATATTTTCGAGTTTACTCACCCTTGTGACCACGAAGAAATCAGAAATAATCTGCGTCTTAAAGCAGGTGTGTGTACGTGTGTGTGTGTTGTATATCCTGTGGTTGTGTGTCGACTGTTTAGAGTTTATCCATGCAGCTCATTAAATTGCTCATTTTTTAGAGGAAGTTTGGTGCGGTGCAAAGAGGGACTTTGTTATCAGGATAAAAAGTGCTCTGACACACAGGGGAAGAAGCGCCAACGTCAAGTCGGCTACGTGGAAGGTTGGTTAGAAACAATAACAAATTCATACTTTTGTATTTCTTTTCCTGTAAATTCACAACATTTTGACGCAGAAACCAGAAAGTTTCTGATGATATTTATTTACGAGATTTTAATCTGGTTTTAGGTTCTCCACTGTCAGGGCCGAGTGAAAGTGTGTGTGGCCTCGTCTTCAGTTTCCTGCCTGCTGCTAACCTGCCAGCCTCTGCCCCTCTCACACACACTCCTCAGCACACACACCTTCACCAGCCAGCATAGCATGGACATGAGGTTCACATACTGTGACCAGAGGTGATTTACACAAACTTCTACACATACACTTGACAGCACACACACGCATATACAAGTGAGTTAGTGTATTTGAAGATATCATGTTATGTATATGTATATTACACTACGTCCAAGTGGACGTGTTACTCTGCTCATGTTTTACTTTAACAAAGTGGTGCAAGAATGAATTTAGGGTTAAAAGTATCATTTGAAAAAGCACTGCGTATTAAATGCACACTGGATGACTTTTATTTCCATGTCATGTAATAAGGAGGAGATGATATTTCATTTTACAGTGTTGAGAGTTATGAAATTATTAAGAAGATTATAAATTTTTTAAAATTTGATTCAGTGCTGCACTGATTTTTGTTCCACTGTTTTAACCATATATATAAAATACTGTATATATGTATATGTGTGTGTGTGTGTGTGTGTGTGTGTGTGTGTGTGTGTGTGTGTATATATATATATATATATATATATATATATATAACAAAAAGAAGAATACTTGTTTTTAATTTTTTATTGTTGAAACCTTTTAAACCTTTAAAACCCCCTAAAACCTTTTAACCCCCCCTATGATTCCTGCTATGCAGCCAAACATTATTCAAAACCCCTGGAACGTATAGATCTCAAATTTTTCCTAAGATATCAGATGTGTGAAGCTGAATTTAGGTGGAAAATGTGCATAAATTGATGCACAACACATCCAGAAGTGCTTCCATTTCATCAACTGATGCAGCCACTGAAGAGATTGACGACTGAAGTTGAATATTTCTCTCAGTGTAAACATCATGTAGCTTCCTTGAAGAGCTTAAACAAGCTGACGCAGAATATGTGACATTGTTAGAGATGTGAGATGAGATAATGTTAACATCACTCAAGCTACTTAACAGGAAACAAAAGAAATCCGGATTTTAAGGGGTTAATTTAGCGTGACAAAGATGAAAAAATCATTCAGAACTGTGACTGTTACTTCTTACTTCTTCTGTTACTTCCCTTTTTACCTTCCCCCTTTTTGAAAAAAATCGTCCCTATGACTGCATAATATCTGTGGACCTACAACTTGTTGTTATAACTGCTGAATGAGTAAAACTAAATATATTGATAGTTCAGTGTGCTTCAGTTAAGTAGTTGTAAAGAGCTTACACATAAAACAGCTTATTTGATGACTAATTCATTAACATATACTCAGATGATGCTTAAAGACTGAATTGTCAGGCAGTATCTTGTCTTTTGGTTTGTGTTTTTGCAGAGTGACTCAGCTTTTAGGTTACAGTACTGAGGAGCTGCTGGGCCGCTCCATCTACAACCTCTGTCACACACTGGACACAAACTGTTTGACCAAACATCATCTGAACTGTAAGTAGTGATGCACACACACACACACGCACATTACACACATGTAAATACCTATAGTTTCCCCTCTCTCCCCCTCTCTGCAGTGTGTTGTAAGAGTCAGTCAGTCAGCGGTCAGTACAGGATGCTGGTGAGAGGTGGAGGTTACGTCTGGGTGGAGAGTCACAGTGCCGTCATCCCCAGCAACCGACACTCCAAGTCGAGACGCAGCGTCCACCAGCCGCTCTGCATCCTCTGTGTTACCTATGTCCTCAGGTGTGTGTATGTGTGTGTGTGTGTCATTAAGTCATTAGGAAGGCACTGTTGGTCCACCACTTAAGTCATGACAGAAAAATGTCTGGAAGTGTCTGATGGTTTTTGTACAGACATTCGTGTTCACAGGAGGATGAATCCTGCTGACTTCCTCCTCTAGCGCCACCATGAGATTGATATTTCTCATCAACTGTTGCCATGAAATTTGGCGCAGACATTAATGTCGCCCTCCAGATGATTTCTAATCCTGACCGTCCATGTAGCGGCATCATCAAATCAAATTTGATTTGATTTCTAACCAAATGCCTACAAATACAATGACATTTCCATCATCCTCAGCTGTGTGTTGTGTTTAGTGCTAGTTAGCGAATGTTTCAACTAAGAAGTTGAACCTGGTAAATATTATACATGCTAAATGTCAGCATGTTGACATTTTGTATTTTGAGCACGTTTGCCTGCTGGTGTTAGCATTTACATTTTTAAAAGCAGTTTCTGGTGCTAATATATTACAGTGCAACGGAAATGTAAATAATAATATTGTAAAGAGATTTTTCACTTTTAACTGTGACTGATTACCAACCTAAAAGAATTCAGTGTTTGTGTCAACAGTAGCATATGAAGCTAACAGCTTGTGTTTTTTTTTAATAATCACTTGTTAAATGGTTGAAAGTTAAAAAAAAAAGAGTTAAAGGACTAAGTTTGATCCCATAAACTAACACGACTGAAGCTGTTTCGATGCTTCACAGTGAAGCCTGTTGTAGGTGATTTCAGTATAATTCTGAGTATTGTTATTTAGAAATGGTTTCATGCTGTTATGCGTGTGTGTGTCTCACAGCGGAGTGGAGAAGCCGTCCATGCAGCTTTCTTTGGACCAGGCGGCCCAAAGATATTTTAGCTGAAACCGGAGCTTGAAGAACCTTCGTCGTCTAAAGAAACAACAACAGTTTCCTCGACCTCCGTCTTTAAATTCTCATCAGTTATTTTCATTGATCGAACTTCTATTAAATATAAAACTTTCTGAATCAAAATAACTTGCTGTGCATTTGTGTCAACCGCTGATGCATAGTACTTGGATGTAGCTTGAAATATTTGAGCTGTAAGAGCTGTTGTTTGCCACCAGACAATTAAACCAAACTTTGGGGAAATCCTGTTTATTTTAAGGAGGTTGTAGCATCAGATGAGTGGTGATAGTTCAGGCAGACAGCTTGTCACAAAAGCTGTTTTTTAAGCTTTTTTCCTTCACTGTTCACTGTCATATTTTGCATAATCGTTGCGGTAGCTTGACTTCTTTCGGCCTAAAAGAAAACTGGAAGCTCTAGGTGTAGACTGTGGTTGACAGACAGTTGACGGGGCGCGTAGTGAGAGTTGAAATTTGTTGATGAAAGCAGGCAGTTTGACTTCTTCCTGACCTCTCAGGGCCTGACCTTACTTCCTGTGGGGTTTCCTTCTGGGCCACCTGACACATGGGGTGACATCTGACTGTCAAGCATAGACATATTGTACACACACACACACACACACACAGACACACACAAAGTATATATAAAGAGATATGCATTGTGCTGATGAAGAGATGTGAGCAGACGCGAGTCAAAGCCACAGCTTCCTGAATAGAGACACTCTTTCGGAAAGTTCTCGTGGGAACTTTTTCAACTTTTTACCTCTGCGCCTCTACACACACACACACACACACACACACACACACACACACACACATTCACACATTCACACACACACATTCACACATTCACACACACAAAAACAACAGACTTTTTTATTTGTTATTAAGAGACTGTTTCAAGTTTCAGTTCAACTGGCTTTACTGCTCTGAAACTGATTTTAAATTAAAAATGAAATAAAGACATTCAGAATAAAGATACATGATGGCAATAATCACACATATGGGACAAAAGCTGCTTTACAAAAAACAGTTGTGGGAGAATGTAACTAAATACATTCACTCAGGTACAAATTTTAGTTAGTTATACTTTACTTGAGTAATTCTGTTTTATGCTTACTGCATTTATTACTGGTTAGATAATCTGGTTTCAGATTAAGATTTTACATGAAAGAAAATATAAAACGCCTTTAAAACATATTGTGCATAACATATTTCATATTGTTAAAAAATTAAATCCCACCCTTTTTAGCTTGTGATCCCTTACAAAGAAGTGTCTAGTTGAGGCCCCTTGTGATGTTTCAGGTGTCTATCAGTTGTTTGCGGTTCAGTAGAACAGACATTTCCTCTCTAAACCTTTCAGATGGTTTCAGTTTTTCACAAAAAAGCAAAGATTAGAAAAAGTCCCAAAAAAACCCACAAAAGATTTGTGATTCAGAACTATTTTTTCTTTCCTTTAATCATCTCATCACCCCTCAGATTTATTTTGTGACCCTGTAGAGGGGCCCAACCCATGACTTATCACAGAGGCCATTTTCTGCACAATGAGTTCTTTTACTTTTGATACTTGAAGTATATTTTCTACATAATACATGTGTACTTTTACTTGAGTATGATTCTGAATGTTTTTACTTGTCATGTTAATGTATTCATTTTGCTTGTACTTAAGTATCTGGATACTTGTTAAAGCACTTTGGCAAGTTGAGGGTTATGTGAAAAAGTATTTTTACTTTTTACTGCACTACTTTTCTTGGATAGCCACACTTACAAATGACTTTACAGATGAAGATTTTTACATGCAAAACATGTGAGGACCTCGTAAATTGCAATGCATTGTTATAGATTCGACTACACTGCAGTGTCTAACATAGTTTAAATTTGCAGGAAGTCTAAAACGATACTCATACATCATTAAAAGTAATAAAGTAATATAACTATAACAGTAAAATGCATGTAAGAGCTTTTTGGACTTTTGGCACATTTGAAGTGTATTTAGAGGAATATCTGAATAGTGTCTCTACCACTAATATATAGTGATCTGTTGGAATGACTGTCCTATGTCATTTGGAAATTCAAAAACTTTCCAACCAAATTTTTTCTAGTTTAAACTTAGACATCTTTTGACCTTTAAATCCCCAAATCAAAGCTTAGAACAACCTGCTTGTCTGATGTGCAACTTTCAGGCACATTTATTTACAGTAACTGTGTATATTTCATATATTTAAGCGTTGCTTAGACTAAGAAATCCCCAGAAAGTAGAAGTCAAGTCAAATAAAAAACTTGATAAATACTCCTGTTTATTACAATAATCTTTATTGAAGGGTCAGTTCATCAACATCCTATGGTATCTAGCCACAGAGAGTTGGACAGATCTGTCTGGGAGATTTTTATAGACACTAATAAATGTAAACTATTTCTTTTGTAGAAAGTGAGCGAATAAATGCAAATCTGCGTGGCATGGCACAATACCTTTAGAGGTAGGTAAGAAAATATATTTTTTTGTAACTTGGCTGACCTGACCCTTTAATTTGCATGGTCTTTGTTCAGAAATGTGTGGAAGTCCCAGTTCTCACGGACCCTCCATTGCTCCACAGCTGTGGATTTGTAGTGTCACACTCACACTGATGCAGTCACACAGCAGCATGAAGGGAAAAACTCTGGCTCCATCTAGTGTGTAACTGTGGTTAGTGAAACAAGACATACAGCATCATCTGTAAGGCGGCCATATTCCTAACTTGGGTTTTGCATTGGATGGTGTTTTATGCTCTGTGCTACACAAGCAGTTATCATGCAGACTGACGGACTTTGTTCTTTAGACCACTTATAGTTTTTCCTAACAAATATTTAATTGGCACATTTAATCACAGTTAATATCACAACTCAAAATGTATCCAACCAAAACCGATCCCAGCTGGGTTTGGGCCAGAGGCGGGTAACACCCTGGACTGGACTGGACTGATAGCCAGTCAATCGCAGGGCCGACGCACAGAGACAGATAACCACTCACACTCACAGCTACGTGCAATTTAGAGTTACCAATTAACCTAACCAGCACGTCTTTGGACTGTGGGGGGGAAGCCTATCTACAAGTAACATTCACAACCTTGTGCAGTGACGGACCCACAAAGTAATTCTAAAACTAAAACTAAAGTAATTCCAGTAATTCAATTCAAAACTACAAATATTCACCATACGTACTTGGACGTAACCTAGTCAAATTCTCCTCCGTACCACGGAGCGGACAGGGTTGGTGAAGATACAGATCAAAACCTTTTGTCCTCTCGTGCAGCAGAAAGATTTCCTTGCATATCTATTCCATCTTTAGAGATCTTCTGCAGGCATGTCCAGACATCCAGCACTTATTGCGTCCAAGAGGAACAGAGGTCCAAGAAGTCATCTGTTCATTAAGTTTCTATTCTTTATCCTGGAATAACTCTGCGTCCACTCTTTGATCTTCAATCTCTTCTAATCTGTAATAGTGCTTAGTGAATAAAAATGTGCTGGTTATCAATAATCTTTTTACCCAACGCGTGATCATCTTTTTTCAAATTTTGAGCATTTACTTGGCCAAGGAAAATGACACAAGGTTTGCCAAAAGAAAAGAAAAACACTCATGAAACTTGTTTTTGTCCTCTATGTTCAAAGTGCTTCTTCGTTGCCTTCAGGGAGTCTCCTTCGACGTGTTGGATTAGTTTGCTGTACCAACTTGTTCTGGTCGGTTGTGACCATGCTGGTTTTCAAGGTGACCCTCAGCAGTTGTTGGGGGAATATTTGTGTCTCTGCATGTTCCCTGTTTCAGAAGCCTGATCGCTCCAGTATGACCGAGTCTGAGGCATGGGGGGGCGGAGATAACAGGTGGAGGAGGTCATGGTGGTGGGTTGAGGGTTTAATTTTACACTAACATGAGCTCCCATTTTAAGGGAGGAGCAGACTAGGACACAGCTTTCACAACCTTCTCACACAGACAGGAAGACCCCTTTATCCAGATTGTCACTGTTGTGCACTTCCACTGAAGGCACCATGTGACCTGACTGAACAGGCCCTTGTTTAAGTCAACCCCCCCATATCTCGTCTTTTGACCCTCTTTTCCTCCCCCAGTCACACCCCTATGGCTGGGTGGGTGTTGTCGGGCTGACAGCCAATGACGTGACAGTGCTCACCCTTTGAAACGCAGCCATGGTAAATCAGTGTGTATCAGTACAGGAAAACACACAGAGGGAGGCGGAGAGAGGGGGATGATATGATTAAAGATAAACAGATGGCACACAAATAGAAATACTGGTGGGGTGATGAAGGAGAAAGCGTGTACTATTAATTAAAGGCAAGGAAGTACAACTCTTACTGTGCATACAGCTATTTCTTAAAATTATTTATTGTCTTTTATTGATTATTGATTTATTGTGGTATCAATATAAGGATTCATCTAAATAAACAAGAGAGTTGAATTTAACTGACCTCTGATGCACTTGAGTCCTCCACATGTGCCTGCTTGAGAGCCTCTTCCAACAAGTAAAGTTGTGTAGCTTCATCTCAGTGTGCAATCAGGATATCAGCTTTTAGACAATAAAGCTATATAATATAGCCCTGTTACACGGGTAGAACAATGAGGAGATAAGCACTATCATCACTGCATTAGTTATAGTGAAACTGTTACTTCACTTTGTGCTGTTTGCAATGTGCAACATGTTTACTATTGATTATTTCATCCAAATGACATTAGAGAGATGATGCAGGATGTAATTACATCTACAGCACGGTCAATCAAACCTGCAACAATACAGTGTGTACTTATCTATATACCTAAAAAAATCCATCAGTCAATCTGCTTTTCATATTGTGTAATCACGTGTTTGTACCACTGTTTAGGTGTATTTGTACTCCCGCCCGGGGGCACGATCTAATCTTATCTTCTGTGCAGAGTCCACAGGTGTAAGCCCAGGTCAGGGCCTTCATTCAGACAAGCTCAGCATTAAGATTCTCTCTCTGTGCCATGTAGAGCTGCAGACAATATTAGTACACATACATGTTCCCATGTTCAACATGCAACGAAGGCAGTGTCACATAAGAGCCACTGAGTGCCACCCTAGCTTAGCTGTTTTCAACGGGAGAAGATGCACCGCTGTAAACCTGTAACAAGCACAAAAATTGGAATAAATTGACCAGAATTTATCAGTTTTGAAAATCATTCTCATGCTGCATCTTGGCTACAGCAGATATTTATGCATCCTAGAGTGTCGAGAAATACCACAACTTAGAGGAGAACAATGCATGAAGTGCAGTAGAGGATGATGGGAATGACATTAGTTTTGCTGCCATTTAATCATAAAAGCAAAATATTGGACAAAACATTTTAACTTGACAATGATGCTAGAGGATCACCAGAGTCATTAGGATTCATCATCTGGGGACCATAAATCCATCTGCTAGTTATATTGTTCACTGACTGACCAACCGACACCAAAGTCTCCAGAGACAGGCTGCTGTTACGGCCAAAAAGCTCTGCTGACAGGCAGAAATGATCGTGAGCAACCTGGTGGTTCCATAGCAGCTCAGTGGAAGACACTCGGCCTTACCTCCCCTTTAACAACACCAGCTGTACCACCTGTCTGTGAGGTGCACAGACACACAAATGCACTGCTGCTCTAGGTCATAGCTTGTAACTTGGACACGTAATTAAAATGCCTGTATACGCACATTCATGCACTAGGGTACACACACATCTAGATAAAACATAAATATGAGGCGACTGTTTGCCAGTACAATGATATCAGGTCTATCAGTCTGGACTTTTGGTCCATAAAAGCCATAAAAGTTTCTACGGACATTCCTAGTTCCCAGAGGTTGCATCCTACTGGTTATCCTCTAACTTTTCACTTATCCATTAAAATATCTTAACATTTACTGGATGGATTGGCACAAAAATGTTGTATGGATATTCGTGGTTCTCAGAGGATGAATCCTACTGACTTGTGGTCATGCCCTGGTGACGCCCTGACTTTCCCTCTAGTGCTACCATGGGACTGACATTTACATTTTCTGGTTCTATGTGAAATGTCTCAGCAACTATTGGATGGTTTTCCATGAAACTTAGTACAGACATTAACATCCCACTCAGGATTATTCTTTTATTAAATATAGTGATCCCTTTACCTTTTATCTAGTGCCACTGTCAGGTCCAAAGTTCAGTTTATGCTACACTTTGATTCATGACAAAATACTTGCAAAACTAATGACACATGGTTAACATAACTCCTGCTAATCATCAGCGTATTAGCATTGTCACTGTGGCCTTGTTAGCATGCTGATGTTCTCACTCAGCTAGAACAGCCTCACAGAGCCACTGGCATGACTGTGGATTATTTTCCTCATCAACACCAATCTGGAGATTTTTCAATGGAAGCTGTTCATAGTCGATTATTTCATAGTCACAAGCTGTATGTCACCAAATTAACCCTCTCATTAATTAAAGGTGCCAATGAAGGTTGTTAATGACTGAAGCAAGCACAATGGACCTTTTCAACATGTCCCACCTGACTCGCTCTCTCTCTTCCCTCATGTCTGTGTCACTCACGCAACCGATCAGGGAACTGCTGATGACAGCAGGCCTCGTACAGACCCTTTGAACAAACCACAAAGTACAAAACGGTAACTCTGTGGTCACTGTACAAAAGCTAATGAATGACCAAGCTGATGCACTTCGTCTCTGCCAGCTTATGTTCCCACAAACTTAATGAAATTTTGATATTTTTACTGCAGCATTAATCTGTGTTTAAGTGCCTCTCTTTCCACCTCAGCATATTTTTTAATGTAATCAGTTTAAAGTGTGGTCTTAAAGTAATCCTACCTTCATGTCCTAATGGGAAAGTACAAGTCGTGACAAAATGAGTGGAAACTAAAAGAAAATAGCTGCTGTAAATTTTAAATCAGGCCATTTCTGGTAGTTAACGCTGTCTGGATGTTTTTAAACTCAAAGATTTTTTTCAAATATTGAGTAGTGTTTTGTCACTTACTGGTGTAACAACACTTAAACCAATAGATCAACTTTTCAAGAAAGCAAAGTTTTTGTCAAAAGAAATCCTCACCATTGTAACATGTTGTTTTAACAGTGTAATGTTTCAGTCTTTTCTTACCTGCCTTGGCACTATAGATGGAAACTCCAGCATGTTTACATCTAGTGTTTTTATATTGATGTCCATTAGCGTGTAGATGATAAGTTGTGGTTTCGCAGGGCATTATATGCTTGAAATCTGAATGCACTGATAGACTACATCATAGTATCAAGGTCATTTATATGTCATTTTACAACACAAGGTTGTGCAATAAAATGTAGCTTAAGTTGTAGCCCATTTATGCTGCACACACAAATGTTTAAAGGTCACATATTATGCTACTTTTCAAGTTCATACTTGTATGTGGAGGTCCTATTAGAATAGAATATAGAGTTTAATATTCAAAAAACACATGATTTTTTTTACAGCTGTTTCCAGCCTCTGTCTGAATGCTCTGTTTTGGAAGAATAGAACAATCTGCTGCTTTGCTTTCACCTTCGAAGTCTTTGTGTTGCAGGAGCTGGTAAAAGGGAGGAAATAACAATGGCGGAACAGCGAGGTAGACTCAGGAGGTTTTCAGTGGATGGGGAGGTCACATGTTCAGCAGATCCCCTTGTGACATCATAAAGGGAGCCAAAGCTAAACAGTGTGTTTTCACGCACGGTGAGAGACAAAGAGAGACAGGATGGTCTTTTCTTAGAGTTTTGCGGTCTCTGGGGACATATATTAAGCTGAAAAGACATTAAAAAATGCATTTTGCATAATATGGGTGCTTTAAATATAGAATTGAATAAGAAGTAATAAAATAAAATAAAATAGTAAACTGTTACACTCAAGAAATAATCCTGGTTGTCCATCAAATCAGCTTAAATCATAGGCATTTTTATGTTACCTAATGAGGACATGGCCAAGTATGGATGTTTTCTTCACAATGCATATTACCATTGATTATTATAGAATAGAGTAGAATAGAATAGAACAGAATTGCCATTTGCACGAGTAAGAACAGGTACATTGATATTCTTTGCATGTTTCTCAGTCAGCTTTGTAAACAACAGATGCAGAATAAAAGTAAGAGCAGCAAAAGGGAGGCTATATACAGATATACATTATACATTATATGAATAAAAACAGCAGTAAAAGCACTCTGTATAAAAATATGAAAGTGTGTGCAGCAGTAATATTGAACACGTTGGTTCGTAAACATAACTGAAATATACTACATTAAAAATACATATTATATTCTATTATAGCAGTTTTAAGAGATAGGAGAGACTTCATTTATCCCACACTGTGGGAAATTTACTTGTTATAGCAACAGAGGAGAAAAAGGTGCAGGAAACAGAATTAGTTACATTATAAAATATAAAAATAAATGCAAATGTATATATATTTTTGTATAAATTTATATAATACAAATCCAAATACTGCTGCCTACACTACAAATAAATAAATAAATGTGTATAACCAGACTTTTATCTTTTTTCTGAATCATTGGCGCAAACTCGGGAGCGCGCGCTGTCAATTTAGCTCCGCACGGGCGCGCGCGCTGTGAGTCGGTCCTCCTCTTCCGCGAGGATCCCCCCGCTGCCCTCCTTGTGCTCGTGCTGCCTTTTAAAGCAAACTGACACGGCATGCCATTCCCCACTCGGCCAGAGGACGGGACACGGTGAGGAGTCGCTGTGTCGCTCATTACACCCCCTCTCCTGTCGTCACCCCCATCGTCCTTGTTGTTTAGTCGCCTTTCTTCTTTTAGTCCCTTTTCTCGGTTAGCTAGTTTCAGTCATGTATCGGTATTTCGGGGAGCTGCTCGGCCGCTCTGCGGGTAGTGCCCTGGCCTCGGGGTGCGTAGACTCCGCTCTCCCGGTGTCCTCGTCCCTGATGCGGGTCCGCCGTTATGCCGATGCGGCGGACCAGCCCGACGACCCCAACTTCTTCAGGATGGTTGAGGGCTTCTTCGACCGCGGCGCCGCCATCGTTGAGGACAAGCTGGTGGAGGATCTGAGGACCAGGGAGAGCCCCGAGCAGAAGAGGAATCGTGTGCGGGGTATCCTGCGCATCATCAAGCCCTGTAATCACGTCCTGAGCGTGTCTTTCCCCATCAAGAGGGATAACGGAGAGTGGGAAGTGGTGGAGGGGTATCGCGCCCAGCACAGCCAGCACAGGACACCCTGCAAAGGGGGTAAGAAGTGATCCAATCTCCCCCAACTGGCCCCTGTGGCAGCTAGCTTTAGCCACCGCGTAGCATTAGTTAGCAGAAATATTAGCTTGTTAAAAGCACTAAACAGAAGGCAGCTGCTGTGAACAGCTGCTAACGGTGCTGTTCACCGCTACTCACAGCTTCACTGCTCCACCCGGAGCTTAGCTAGCAGTTAATTGCTACCGTGTTTATGTTACGGCTGCTTATTCCTCCTGTTTGAGACTTTTGGTGCAGTTTACAGTGACCTTCCTGCTCACCTGTGGCTGTAATGTTCCTCTGGTGTGTTAGCTAGCATGCTAGCAGCAAGCTAGTCAAACTGCAGCAGCCCCAGACTTTGTGGGCAGCTTGAATCATCAACGTGAAATCTTGTCTTTCATGTACAGCCATTTTTTTTATATAGTTCCTCATAATTCACTGGTTTGATCTGGTTCAAGCCTGGATGGATGCATCAGCTTCTTTCTCTCACTGATCTGGTCTGCTCCTATTCCTATATGTGTGCCAGGTGTGAGTGAAGGTATCAGGTGTTATGTCATTGAGCATTTCAGGCTTTGGCCATTTCCACATGAGCTGCACAAAACACACGATTGACCGCTGAAGACTTATTGCTCATGCACTGCCCTGTCAGGTGATTCATACACACAGGCAAACACATGCATGTGTCAAAAGCAGGACTAATATATACAATGTGGTCCTCGCCCACTCTTTAGAAAAATGTTAAAAACTCCCAGCTGTTTGTGCTTTGTGGCAGCGTTGGGCTGAGTATGATCTATGCTCTTTGGTTCAAGGTTCAAAGCTTATAGGCCACTGCTGCGGTGCACTGTGGGTAGTTTGTGATGTATAGGAAGAAAGGAGGTGTGTATGTGAGAGCTGTGGAGGGGGTGGTTGTGTTTCCAGGCACTCCTATTTGTCAGCAGTGTGACAGGTGGGGGATGGTGCTATGGAGAGGAGGCATTCTCAGTAGAAAGAGACATGCCATTCAGTCAAAGGGCATGTTTGAATGGTGTAGAGTGGACATTGGCCTGCTATTAACACTATGAAACCTTTCCACTATATCTGCTTAATATAGATGAGGAAACAGAGTCAGATAGTACCATTTATGGCGCCCAAATCATGTATAAGTGCACCTATTTATGATCCTCCAGGATGTCCAGCCAGTCATTAGTAAGAACTTAGATCAGCCATACAGATAAAAGCCTTAACATTAAAGGGACTCTACTCTAGGAGGAAAGCCAAGCATCACCTCAAAAGCTAAATCAAAACCAGCCCTAACGTTAACAGTCCTCTACAGTGGTAGTATTACTGAACATCTTCCTCTCTCTCTCTCATGTGGCCTAATCCATGTCCAAGGTCCAGCCAACCCATGGTCACAATTGTAGTCCACACAAATCAAAGCAAGAATGAACTTTCGATTCGTACAGATTCAGTGGTGCCAAATAAGAGGGAAAACTGCCAGTTTATTTATTGTAGTGGCCCGTTAAAAATCTGATTGGGATAGGAGGAAGAGCAGTTATTTTTCAGTGGGTTTAATCATTTATATAGTTCATAGACCCTTGGCTGTACTCAGATCAAAGTGCAAAGGCTGTTTTTGCACAGGCATGTGGCACTCGTACTCCACCATTTCAGGGCCACACAGGTCGACCACACTGGTCTCTACCGACTACTGAGTGAGCGTCTTCACTCATTGTGCTGTCTCTGTATGTGAGTCTGGTTGTTAAATAGTACAAACCATGCACGTTTTGTTTAGTCTGCAACATTGTCCCTTCTCCTTTCTGAGCGGAAGTGAAATAAATCATGTTACTGTTGTGACATGGAAACTT
This sequence comes from Pempheris klunzingeri, assembly GCF_042242105.1. Taxonomy (NCBI): domain Eukaryota; kingdom Metazoa; phylum Chordata; class Actinopteri; order Acropomatiformes; family Pempheridae; genus Pempheris; species Pempheris klunzingeri. The sequence goes on along the minus strand of NC_092031.1, from coordinate 6,724,227 downwards.
CTGCACTGTCAAAGTCACAGAGATATAGAGGGGCAACTTTCAGAATCTGTCAAGGATGTTCAGACTGTGAGAAAATCGTTTTACAATTAGAATAGAAAATAAAAATGCCATTACCATTAGTACAGCTTCTAATGGCATAAATATTTCTGTGCCTAATAAAGATATAGCATTTTAAAAACACTTACAAACTATTATGTGTACCATAAAGAAATATAGAGCAATCAATAAGAAGAAACAAAGAAAATTATCATTATAGGGCAAATGCACTGAATAGTTGAACCGGTAATTTAAATCAAACACACCATTATTCAACAAAAGCCCAAAAATGTGTTTTAAAAGGAGTCTAGGTATTTGGCTTTGGACCTGAGTGGCTTTGAAGCAGGAAGCTGCACCCTGACAGCTGCAGAAACACTGAATTTCAGTGTGCAGCTAGTTTATTTCCAAAAAATCTGCCCTCCATTTCAGAGGAATGTGTTTACAGTATGTTTTGGATCTGGTTGCTGTGGTGAGCCGGTGGTTTGGTGAATAGATGGATGATTGGTTAGATGGGGGATGGGGTAGGCAGCCACGCTTTTTTTCTTTTTAATTTGATCCGTGAGCTCGAGATTGTCCTCTGTTGGCTCAAAGTAACTCAGCTGATCTTTTGGATGAATAGAAATAAAGAGAGAGACAGAGAATCATAGCAGCACTTTGAAAGACAGAGGTTTTTGTTTCTGGAGGTTTTCCTCTGGTTGTAATTAATGCAAAAGGATGTAGGTAGGCACAAAATGATGTCATTCAGTGGCACTTAAAGATGACGTCATAGTGGGTGGGCTTTTATTTCAGCTTTTATTTCTTGTAGTCGAACACATGAAAATAGACACACATAGCGCTTTTGTCCCCACATAGCAATCCTCCGTCTCCTCTTTGTGCTGTTTGCCCTTGGGTAACTGTGTGTAAGCTAACTCCAGATGAGCTATATTTGGTTCTGCCGTCTACACAGTCTCACACAAACACACACACACACATACACACACACTGTGCCAACAAAATGGAGAAGCGTGACGTGGGCAGCCTGGCTGTATGATCTCATGTAACGCCGCACATAGGCTTGCCCACATATGTTACCGTGGTGACTGTAATAAACCCCAGACAACAGGAAAGAGGGACTGCAGCTCGAAGGCTGAGGTCAGGATGGAGGGCTGGGATTGGTTCATTCGGCCTCCACCCGCCCATTGCTACTACTGTGACTACCAGATGCAGTGGAGACAGCGTGGGCTAATAATTCCCTGATGTTGCAGTCTAAACCCTTACCAATTGCCAATATACAAGCCACCTGAACTCATAAACTAGCATAAGAAACATGCAGTACACGTTAATTTTGGTAAAACATTACGAAAATGTACTTTTCTTTGTTTGGTGGCCATGTTGTAAACTGCTCCCTGTGTGTGTGTGTGTGTGTGTGTGTGTGTGTGTGTGTGTGTGTGTGTGTCTCCCTCAGGTATCCGTTACAGTACAGATGTGTCTGTGGATGAGGTCAAAGCCCTGGCCTCTCTGATGACTTACAAGTGTGCTGTTGTTGGTAAGTATTAAAGTATTAGCCTTCCACTAAGTGTCCTGCTGGTTATGCCCTGATCACCACATGCACTCTATACTGTTTGTCTTACCAAGTTATCGTCATTTATCCACCTTATATTCAATACTCAAAAGCTTCCAGGGCACTGCTTTTTGGAACATTTCCTAGAATTAAAGGTTATTGATCATGTAACAATTATTTTGCTACTGATTACATATTAAGAAATGCGTGTATGAATGTCATGTAATTTGATACAAGCATATGAATGCTCTTGTGGTTTTTAAGCTGTATTGTTCTCCTCCAGATGTGCCATTTGGTGGAGCCAAAGCTGGAGTCAAGATCAACCCCAGGAATTACTCTGTAAGCCTTAGATGTCATGCCATAATGTCAATCCTCTTCCCCCGCACTCACATGCACACGTAGAGATGTACAGACATGTTTAACTGTGGTATTAGATTGATGGGAAAGTAACAAAACCCAAGATAAGCGTTTAACATTCACAAGGCTGGCAGTCTTTGGAGGGATATCAGTTTTCTTGTGTTTCTGTCTCTTTCTCACACCGAAACAAACACAGAGAATGATTCAATCAGACTAGAATGCGGAAGGTGGGGGTCACTGGATCTTATCCTTTGATATTGTGTTTCTTGAGTAATGACAAGACAAAGAGATAACAGGACCTCCTGGGCCCTATTTTTAGGTTTGGGTTTGAAATGACTGGTTGGTACAAAAACTTTTGAATTTGGTCAATAGTTTTCCTCAGCTGGCAGCCGAGAACGGGTGGCAAACAAGCTACAATGGCTGTAACATAATCGGGGGAAATTGAGCCGGGTCAAGGTACGTCCACTTAAAGTGCTTGTTTGTGCCACTGACAACATTGCAGAAAGGATCCCTACAGAGACAGTCCTAAGATTCTCATGTGGCATAAGACATGAGACATCAGGTAAAATGACTGTTTTTGTCAATGGAGTCTGGTGGGTTTGAATAGCACGTTACAACAGCTGTTTCTAGTAAAACAAAAAGCATGTTACAGGTCTATCTCTGTAGGGATCCTTTTCTTAATGTTGTCAGACACACAAGCACTTTTAGTGGACGCTCTTTGATCAGGTGCAGTTGCCTCGGAGGATTACACAGCAGCCATTGTTTCTTGTCGACTGTACTTCCTCTGCTGCTGGTGGAGGTGATCTACTGGACCGATTCCAATTCGAACCCAAAATATGTAAAAATAGGACCAAGGCTTATCCTTTAAATCATTTTCCAATTTTATTATTCTTCTTATTCTTTCAATTAAGCAATGGTGCCTGTCCTGCCTTTTTATAGGATTACAGATAGGAATTTTATTTTTTCTGTTGATGGATATCGTGAAATAAACAAACATGAAGGTCAGTGGCTGCTGCCTCTGAGTTTACTGGAAGGAAACCGCTAAACAAAGACCTCTCAGTTTTGTCAAACTGCCTGTAGCATCTTTGTAAATATCAAATGGAAACTATTGCTTTATGTGGACGAGACACTGTTTGGATTGCTATTAGTGATGCAGGGTCATTCTCTTTCTTTGTAGCCTACGTTTTTGTTAAATAACTTTCCTCCCTTGAATGTCTTATTACACTGTAACCAAGCAACAACGTGTTCCTCTTAAACTCTTAAACTTTGTCTGTCTGTTGCAGGATAATGAGCTGGAGAAGATCACCAGGAGATTCACTATCGAGCTGGCCAAGAAAGGTTTTATTGGTGAGTTTCTGTGTGTGAATTGAAATGTGTTTTTTTCTGTTAACTTTTGTATCCCTTTGTTGCTTCGCCTCGTCTTTGCTGCCTGACAGTGTTTTTGCCATTATTTGACTGTGTTACATTGGCTGTGGTGGTGAGAGGTGAATGTTTCCTCCCACGGAAGTAAACATTTCCTATGCGCTGTTTATTCAGGATGGGATAGCTCAGGGTGTGCCTGTGTCAGTTATGGTGAAAAAGAAAAGTTCAACTTGAACTCGATGGGCCACACATGAACATATACACTGGTTCAGCAGGTTAACTGTACAGCCAGATTGTTCACCCCTGCCTGGATACATCTTAATGTTTATAATGTGTTCAGTTCAAACACTGCAAAGAGAGATATGATGCTGTCCGTTATGTGCTTGTTGACAGGAATAGTTGTGTCATTTGGAGATTTATTTATTTTTTTTCATACAAGAGCCTCCACTGGTGAATTTTTATACACCCTGGAGGTAAAGCAGTGCCCACTGCACACATGACTGCCCTGCTCTGTCAGCATGAGTGTAACATGGTCAAACTGCCTCTGTTGAGAAAGTCATCCCTTTCTCTCTCAACCCCACCCCCCCACCCCCGCCTCCACTTCTCTGCGTGCCTGCTTCTGTTTTTGGACCTTGTTCTACGGCACGAGGGCATATGTATATATGACACAAGGACGCAAAGCCTGGCTTTCACATTCGCCCCCTCCAAATTCGTATTGCCAGTGAGATAAGGCTGAGTCAAACTTTTAGAATTAGCAAAGGTACCCAGTTGTCCAGACTGAAATCTAGTTTGTGATGTTATACTATACAATAAAAGGTATCATGTTAAATGATGCATATGTGAAGTATGTACTTGTGTGCATTCCTGCGTGCCTTTAGTAACTCTCCCACTTCTCTGTCCCTCCCTCTCCTACTCGGCTTTCTTCACCAGGACCTGGCATCGATGTCCCGGCCCCTGACATGAGCACAGGAGAGAGGGAAATGTCCTGGATCGCAGACACATACGCCAACACCATTGCACACACTGTGAGTTCTCAAACATACACGAACTTGAGCCTGTATTACTTGGCAGGTTTTTCGGTACAAGTTCTAAAATAGGGCAAATTAAAAGGAAGGAATGAGTCACATGTAAACCATGAACAGTGGTTTCCTACCACTCCCTACCAAGCTGATCACTGAGACATTCCTCCTCTCTTACAAGCAGCTTTACACACTAAGGCCTGTGTGTGTGTGTGTATTTGTGTTATCAGTTAATCATTCTCGTATCAAAGCCTGTCAAACAGGGCATATTTGACTAAAGATGGAAAATATTTGCCCAATATGTGCGTTTAAGCATATGTTCATATGTATATCACAGCTGCTTAGGTTTGATCTGAAGTCAAAAATGATCATACTCAGAAATACTCACTTGCTTTGTGAAAAGGTAAAATCAGAAGGAGTTAGAAAGATCCAGCTGAAGTGTTAAGAGAATCCTAACCCTAACCCACTAGATCACAGCTGAGAGGTCATTAGAGAACGAAGGATAAGTTGTTGAAAGTGAAAGGAGTCCGTTAGGTCCCAACTTCACTGACATTTGTGACCCCACTGCACAGTATAGTGACATCATAGTATCACTGTTTTCCAGTTTTAGAGACATTACTTGCTTAACATTACAATTTCACCATCTCCTTTTTTTGAAATTTAAATTATATTGTAATTATTTTGAAAGAGAATATTATGATCCACGTTTAAACAATATACGCCCACCACTCTACGTACCTGTGTCATTAAAAGGTCATGACTACAATGAAATCCAGTGTGGTTGATAAATCTTACGGGAGTGAGTGAAGCCAGGAGACACGTTAGCATAACAAAAAGCAGCCTCAGTTTCTCTTTCCACTTTCCTCTCGAGCCTCTTCTCACCTTACCTACAGTAAGTCATGTGCTCTCTGTTTCAGATACAGCCAGCAGGGCTTTGGAGTGGGTGACACATTCCTGCTCTGGGTATCTGAGGGTACAGATTATGGGTAGTGGGTAGTGGGTAGTGATGGGCAGTCAGCTGTTGCACTGCCTTGTACTGTGGCACTACACAACCTATTACTGTGTGTGTGTCAAGTGCTTAACATCAATGCCTAAAATCAGCTGCCACTGATGGCCAATAGATGCTGGTTCCCAAAAATCTCAGACTACATTGAATTCCATTGTGTTTCATCCAATCACACTGGTTGCTGCTCGCCCTCTCAATGCTTTGGTAGAGTGGTAGACCCAAATTGAGGCTACATAAATCTCTTGTGTGCATTGTTGCCAGCACTGTGTTCATAATCCTCTACAGTTTATAGGCCAAGGGGTCTGATCTTCTCTGTATGTGTGTGCAGGACATCAACGCCCATGCGTGTGTGACAGGAAAGCCCATCAGCCAGGGAGGAATCCACGGACGTATCTCAGCCACCGGTCGTGGAGTTTTCCACGGCATTGAGAATTTCATTAACGAGGCGTCCTACATGAGCATGCTGGGCCTGACACCAGGCTTCCAGGACAAGACCTTCATCGTCCAGGTACACACGCACTCATACTGTAGGAACATTTTAGTCAAGAGGAAAGATGTGACCCGAAATGTAATGCAGATACTTGGTTGCACATACATGGGATTTAAGTTTTTCATTTGAAATCATGATGAGGGGTTTTAGAACTACGCCTCAATCAGAGCTATGCCATCTGTTTTAGCCTGGCGCTGATCTCCTCATACCAAGCAGACAGCAGTGAACTGAAGGAGATTCCCCTCTTTGTACATGAGAAATAATGTTTCAGAGTGGAGAGCGGAACCAATTGACAGTGGTAGACCTAGAAACTCCTAAACTCCTCATATTTCTTACAGTTTCACTTCCATTTGTCACATGACAGTTCCTCACGTGTCAGACACACACACACACACACACACACACACACACACACACACACTAACATATGGATAGGGAACCCTTAGGCCCTAGCCTCCACTGCTTTCTATAATTACCATTTTTTCATGACAAGAATGTAATCTGGTGTTCTTGATTACTGACCTTGTATATTTAGATTCATTTCACTCAGTCAGTATGGCTGTGTAGCATTCAGACACTTATTTAATCCCAGATTTTGTTCAGCAAAAATAAAGAAACAAGTAGAGATGTTGAGAGGGGATGATGTTTGTGGGGGGGTTTAAGTGAGGGATAAGAAGGGCGTCATTGAGGAGGTGAAGAAGCAGCGACAACAGCCAAATCATGACGTGGATGTTCAAAAAGCTTATCCCTCTTTGTGTGTCTGTTTGAGGATTATGTTGTGCTGAGATTAGATTTTCTTAGAGATTTGTTAGTGAGTGAAGAGAGAGCTGATCTCCAGTATGGTATCAAGATCGAAACAGTGGCACATTAGAGACTTTGCTACCTCTGGTAGGCTGAGCGAGGTTGCAAATCAGTGATTGGAGACTTTATGACAATATTGTATTTACAGGAGCTTGGTATCAGCAATTAAGTTTTTCATATGCTTATCTGCAATTTAGATTATATTCATATAATGATTTTCGCCAGAAGGCTTTACTGTTGTCCATCTGTATCCATACTCTTCATTTGTCTTGTCTCTATTTCTCACCCACATTTACACTGAATAATTTAATCAAACATATGGTCCCTTTGTGAGGTCTCAGCACAGGTCATGATACATTAGATGACGATGCTATAACATAAACCAGCCATGTGGTGGCACCAGAGTATGTAGTTTCATGGAGTGGAAGAATAACAATTGTTTATGGTTCAGAAGGTATAACAAAAAAAAAAGTTTACTGTTGATGTTATTTAAGGATCTTTTAAAGCAAATGTCTTGGTGATGTGATGACTGTGGTAATTCTTATCTTGTTGTGACCTTTCACAGGGCTTTGGTAACGTGGGTCTCCACTCCATGAGGTACCTGCACAGGTTTGGGGCCAAGTGTGTGGGCGTCGGTGAGATTGATGGAGCCATCTACAACCCAGAGGGCATTGACCCCAAACAGCTGGAGGACTACAAACTGGTATGAGCACAGCTACTTCTCCCCTCATTTCTGTCTCCTTTCTTTTAACATTTTATCCTTTCTTATGTCTTTTTCTACTCAGAGTTGGTCTCTTTTCTCCCTTCCAAAATATATAATTTTTCCTTTTCATCTTTCGGATTCATCCTCACGTAACAGTGTCATATGATTTTCCTGCTTCTGGAACAGATCGTTCTAATGTTCTCCTCACATGTGTTTGTGTGTGTCTGCACTTTTTGCAGCAACACGGCACCATTGTGGGCTTCCCAGGAGCCAAACCCTACGAAGGGAACATATTGGAAGCTGACTGCCACATCCTGATCCCTGCTGCTGGAGAAAAGCAGCTCTCACGTAACAACGCCTCCAAGATCAAGGCCAAGGTAAACAAACACTTGGAATTAACCACGATGCTTTGCTTTAAGTCGTCATTTAAATTCACTTAAGTAAGGGCACGGCAACTTGGTCGCAGTTATGTGAAGTGTGTCTTTGTATTTTTCTCTTCCAGATCATTGCTGAGGGTGCCAATGGTCCCACCACCCCAGATGCTGACAAGGTCTTCCTGGAGAACAATGTCATGGTTATTCCTGTAAGCACACACACACACACACACACACACATTAGAAAGACTTTTTAGATTATTATTACAAGATATGGCACTGATTTTAAACAAGTTCAATTCAAAACTTCTAATTTGTAGTAGTTGTTTCCTTGAGCTCAAGTTAGTTAACCGGTGAGTGAATATTTACTGTGAGTGATGGGTTCCTACGTGAACACCCCATTTGTTTGTCGAACTTAGACCCGTTTTAATTACTGCACATGAAAAATGTCTGTATTTGTGTTTTCACTGGTTTGAAGAGGGCAGAGACGTGATGTCGCCTGCTTCTGAGCACCAATAAAGTGTTGAGTGTTAAAATCGTATTTAAACCATGAAGCGATACCCAAACAATAAGCAGAATAGATAGTTTAAGTAAAACTTTTTATAGTGAGGTCTTTTGGTCACTTGTTTCCTCAAAGTTTTTATTCTCAGTCACATTGTTCTTCCTCTGAAAAGCTGTTTAGCTGTGGGTTTGTCAAAATGATTATTCCCAAAAACCATTTCATTAACAGTTTACTCCGATTTCTTTATTTGACAGAAAAACCATCTTCTTCCCAAGTCAAATCTTACAAACATTTTTGCAGTACAGAGGAAATCTAATCAAAATAATTTTACACACAGAGGAGTGAAAACTGTTCCAACAAGCAGATGTCTGAGTTTGTGGTGTTTCATCCTGCAGGACATGTACCTGAATGCTGGTGGTGTGACGGTGTCTTATTTTGAGTGGCTCAAGAATCTCAACCATGTCAGCTATGGAAGACTGACCTTCAAGTATGAGAGAGACTCAAACTACCACCTGCTCAGTGAGTACAAGACCGCTCTTTACTTTACTTTACTTCCACAGCCTGCAGACAGAGTACAATGTGCTAGACGCAAAAACAAAAGTGATCTCTTCAATTTCTCATTTTCTTTTGTTTTCTCTTGTAGTGTCTGTGCAGGAAAGCTTAGAGAGGAAGTTTGGCAAGCAGGGAGGACCCATCCCTGTTGTACCTACTGCTGACTTCCAGGCCAGAGTTGCTGTGAGTAACATCTGCTGACACACACATGCACACACTGCATGGACAAATGATTCTTTTCTACTGATCATTTTGTGAATTTGAAATGCATCACATTTGTAGTAGTACACACTGCCTCCAGGAAATATGCCATACGTTTGCATTCTAAAGTCTGACACAGATGTCAGTGCACCATGAAAACCAAATGAACATCACACGTTACTATATAAAAATATTCAATTTATATTCATATAAAAAAGCAAAAAAACACCAAATTCATCAAAGTAAAAATATGCAACCAAATATGTTATAGTCAGCACTGATAGATTTCTGTTGGTGAAGTGATTACTACTTTGTATAGATACTGTTAAGTGTCCTTGAGATTGACATTCACTTTCTTCTGCAGGGTGCATCTGAGAAGGATATTGTTCATTCTGGGTTGGCCTACACCATGGAGAGATCTGCCCGGGTAAGTGATCTTACAACATAACGCTGCCCCGACTGTTTTAGTGAACAGGTACCGTACAGTATTATGTAGTGATCTGAACTAGGATGAAACATACGACTTCTGTGCACTTCAGAAGCCTGGAAAAACTCAGTGCAGTGGTTCTTACACCTTTTCGGTCAAAGCCCCCATGTCGCTGTAAACTAGTACAGTTTTTACATCAAACAATCAAACATTAACAATAAATAGATAATAGTATAGACCATGCTATTACACAATAAGTCTTGGACTTTTAAAAAGCATTTAAATTCAGACAAAAAGGCGTGAAAAGGTCTAGAAAAGGCCCAACATTTCATTCAACATTTACAATAAATGCTTAACTAGAAAAGTGCCCTCAGTAGAGTGCAGATCTCCTGCAGGTGCATCATTTCCTTAAAATAAGCCCTTCGTATCTACATACGGAGCGGGTCCTTTTCCATGGAGTCCACCATGTTGCACTGCCATGTTTCTACAGTAGCCCTAAACTGACAAACCAAGGGCAGCTTGAATTTGGTGGCACGAGTGCACTGGTTGGAAGAAGTGGTTGCTGGTATTGGCTAACCATTTTGTGTTATGACAAGTTTGAGAAATGAAATTTTGATCATATTATTACTTACCTGAGGGCGACGGTAGTATCTTCTAGGGAGGGCTGAGGCGTGGGTGCTCAGTTTGGTTATAATCTGTGACCTTACAGCCAGATGCCACTAAATCCTACACACTGTTTCTCTCTGAGGCGTGAGGAGTCAGAAGTCAATGATGGTATAAAACAGTCAATAAAGTAGAGTTTTCAAACACTGGGAATCATCGCAACCATGAGAGGTCGGTAAGCAAACGGGTATAAATGTGCACAAAAAATATTAGTAAAAATGAAACTATTATTATGGCGATTAATTGCATTGAATTCTACATAGTATTAAAACGGTCTTTTAAAATGTGTAATTTGGTGAACGCTGCAGAAAACCTGTCATTTTCTGACCTTTGTGAATTGTAGTTATCCGTGCTGGTAGTAAACGTCACCAAGCACACAGTTGACAAATCCAGTTTTAGTCTGGTGAGCACGAGTCCTACGAAGGTGGAATAGCATTTCTTCTCTTCTGCCCTTTCTAGCAAATCATGCGCACAGCAAGCAAGTACAACCTGGGTCTGGACCTTCGGACGGCCGCGTACGTCAACGCCATCGAGAAGGTCTTCAAAGTCTACAATGAGGCGGGGCTTACCTTCACATAAAAGGCCAATTACGCCCCACACATCCTCTGCCTCCCCTCATCCTCCTGCTATTGATCACCCTCTCCTGCCTTCTTCCACTTCCTAAACAGCCTTCAGAACATATCACTGTTTACCGCTGCTCTTTTGCTCCTTTACACACACATGCACACACACAGCGAGACATTGGCTAGTCCAGTATTTATCCTGGGATCTTTGTGCTGCCATTATACTGTATCTCTGTTTAAATATCGCCCTGTTCTTGTTATTTTGAGGAAAAAGCAGATGGAGAGTAAAATCCTGAGGGAATAGAAGACCCTGTCCCTCCCTCAGCCCTCATATACACGTTCATGATATTGTTGTATGGCAGCCATGTTCAGAGCGCCCTTTTTGTGATCGCTGAATGCATGTGTGACCCTCCTGTTGCGATTAAGTTGGCAGCACTACTGATGCCTTATTTCAGAAAGAGGTGTGCTCTAAGAGTAAGATGGCCACTTCAGTTTAACTTTGATTAAAAGGGATTTAGATTTACCTTTATGTGAATAAGAGAGAATAGTAATTTTATTACTCTTGAGTTTGTCTTCTTGCTCTTCAGGCATAAAGAGGTTAGTAACAAAGTTGCCAAGGTTTAGGATTCTCAACAAGGATTTTTTTTTTCATAGTTCGTGTTTTTAATGTTCAAGATTCAATAGATGCTCTCCCACTCCTCGTTCCTTCCTTTCTCCTCCTTTCCCGTCGCTTTATCTCATATTAAAAGCAGCTTCTCCCCGACTCCTCCGCTGGCCAAGAAAGAGGAGCAGGGAGGGGGCAAGGTGTCACTGTGACCCCCCGTCCCCTGGTTGAATTTTCCTCAGTTGTAATCGTCCAGTTCCTCAACTTTGAAATTATTTAGAGGAAATTACTTTTTATTTTTATTTTATTCATTTTATGGAAACCAATAAAATGTTTAGAAAAAGCTACAACAGTGTGTTGTCTCAGTTTATTTTCATACATACCAGGTTTTGTGTTTAACAAGCAAGATATGATTAATTTAATTAAAATGTTCTTGCCACTCATTTGCCTTCACAGAAACTTTGTTAATACACATGTTCAGGCATGTTTGATTAGTGTCGTCCGCCTTTGGGATTTATCTGTGAAAATGACTCACTGGAGACAAACTGGATGTTAAAGCACAAAGTCAGGCTTTTATAGCCGGAATAAACACATTAGAAAATATGTCATTTCCATTGTGACAGATGTATTTGATGAAAGCTTTGATCATGCTGGACTACCAACGAGGCAAAGACTCTAATGAACCCTAAAGGCTCCAGGTTCACTGTGGTTTGTTGTGTTTGATTAATGGCCAGTTTGGTTGGTGAAGTAAAATACAGTTAAGTGCTGTAACTATTTCGTGGTGAACAACAACTGGGCCTGATGACTTCCCAGAATCCTCCTGTCACTACCAGCAGAAATGCTGCACAGACAGTACTCGATAAATGGTTTGTCAAGAAAAGGCTCCAGCATGTAAAACAAAACATCTAATTGTTATTTTTATATTGTGTGGATTAAATGGATGATACATAACGTTAATTTTTAAGCTTTAGAGGTGCTGGTGGGCATACAGTGCCAAGTTTTGGCTCATTGTCCTGTTGCACAACGCAACCTCTTGTGAACTTCAGCAGGCAGGCTGATACCCAGTCATGTGCTTGTAAGATGTCGTGGTAAACTTGCGAATTCATCCTCCTCTCAGTGACTGCAAATACGACCACATTCTTTTTTTGTGTTGTTTGCTCAAATAGTGTCCTGGGCCACACTGAAGGACCGTCTACTAAACTGATGTCTTCCCCTTAAGCGAAAGTATGTATTCATTCACACATATTCACGCATTTGGTCTTTACAAACAGACATGATGTACTTATTAACTCACATACAGAGCAGGGAAGTGAGATCTGATCACACGTATTCTCTCTTGACACACGTGGAGACAGACTGTAATCCTGGGTGTGAACTGACATACTTACAGCTGTCCACTTGTGATTGGATCACCCAAGACTCATGCCAGGTGTGAACATGATCTCTGAGATGTTAATCTGTAGGGTGATTTGTAGTTCTCAGTCGCCTCTAGACAGGCTGACTGTGGATGGAGAATATCTAAAGTGTTAGAGAACCCTTTTCCACTTTTGTATAGATCTTAAGTTATTATTGATCTGGAGCACCCCGATACCTCACATGGTAGAGCATATGCTACAAGGCTGAGTCCTTATCACAGCAACACAGGCCATATTTGAACTTTTGTTTATCTTTTCTGGATTTCATCACGTCTGTCTTTCCTGTCTGTCTCTACTGTCTGCCATCAAATCATAAGTAAAAGGGTCTGAGAGGTCTTTCCTACTAGTATCAGCTGAGGCATCTTGTGAACAGTAAACTAAAACAGTTTGAGTGCTTTTTATGAGTTAAAGTAGCTCTAATCCACACCTTCCGCTTGGTTTTTCCAACCTACACTTAATGATGTATTAATCATGGTATTTTTTTTCAGCTTTGTAAAGAGCCAGGCTCGTTCTTGCTTTTTTCCCGCTGCTTCCTGTCTTTATGCTAAGCTAAGATAACGGCCTCCCAACTCTACCTGCATACATTACATAGTACACAGACATGACAGTGCTATTGATTTTCTGTTTCTGAAGCTGATTCACCAGGGTCAAATAGCTCATTTTACCCCCTTAGTGAATTCATTTGGCTCTGACTATGAGACTAAAATCTTGTTATGTCCTGACTGCAAACCTGCTGCGTTCACACAGGTTAACCAGTTTCCACCTCTTTAAAGAAATTCTTGACACAGTTGCTGGATTTCAACAAAACCTTTTTAATTTCACTGGTACTGTTTATAAAATCAGCGAGTCTGCTTTGATGCCAACTTAAACATGGTGTGTGATTTGTGTTTGTGTATTTGAGGTGGGATTTGTGTTGCTTAGAGTGTGTGTGTGTTGGTACAAGTGTGGTGTTGTGTGTAGTCTGTGTGTGTGTGTGTGTGAATGTCAGATTGCTTGATAAGGCAACATGCAGTCATCAGTTTCCATTGGCCTCAAAGTAAAAACACACAAACCTGCTCCAGACACAAACACACACACATTGCTGGCTGAACTGGTTCTATGTTAACACACACATATATATACACACACACGTACAGTGCATACAGACACACACACTGATGCTGGGCAGATGAGCAGTGTACGGTGGCACCACACTGACTGAGAGGAGAAGGGAGTCATCTGATTGGCTGAGACAGTTGATGGGCGGGAGCTTCAGAGCAGCCGGGGTTCAGATTAGTTAGTGTGGAATAAAAACTACTCTAAAAACAAGTACGTATCCCAGAATTCAAGCTGTACACAGAACTACACAGAAAGCTGATCCATGATAAAACCTTCCTCCTGATTCCCTCTCTGAATCACAGAAATCTGAACAACTAACCGATTAATGTGCACACATGTGCTTGTTTCTCCTGATGGCATGCAAACCAGTTTCACAAAGACTAAAAAAGCAACGACACAATAACGAGAGGTGATCATTATCACTTGCTCATATTTCCTCCTTGAATTAAATCCCTGAAAACTTTTTTAAAACTCCTTAAACCCCACCTTATTAGAGAGCAACACCGGTTATTTAACATGGCATTAGCATATTAATTTGTGTCTGTGCTCTTGGTTCTAGTTTGAAATTGACTGGTTGTGTTGTCAAAAGATTTCAAAGGATATCTTTTAGTTATGAAGGAATTTCCATGAACCAATCAGAGCTTAACCTGGGTGTTTGCAGGGAGATGTCAATCCCATCTGATCCAACCAACATTGACTGACTGCTAGACTTTTTAATTTAGAGTGAACATGTTCCTCCTTGCTTATTTAGCCACAAATATTTATTGTTTTAGAGAACAATTTATTTAATTTTGAATTAAATAACTGCTGCTGACAAAAATTAGCTTTGTGTATTGCTTCCTGTTAATGACACTGTAATAGCCCTGTTTCTAAATGTCGAGGCAAGACACAAACAAAGCCATACCAAGCTACACCGAGCAGCCTCTACTATATAGTTATATCACGAGACGATTCATTCTACACATCTGGTCATGCACTCTATTGTAGCTAACTAACTACTGCACACATAACAGAATGATATCTGTCCTCATTGCACGGTTCCCTGCACAAGCCTCTGGAGATTTTTTTTTATACACCAGCAGCTACACATGCACACACACATATATAAGCTAACATGGACACACAGGCACACAAACAGTAGATCACACACCCTCTCACACCCTGCCTTAGTCACGCAGTGAGCTATTGATATTGTTGTCGACTGTAAGGGCTCGACTGTAGTACACACACCCAAAATTTCCTATAGTTAACACATGTTTGCCCAGTGTGTGCGTCTGTGCTGGCATTGACTGTATGTAGTGTATGTGTGTGTTTCATGCATGTGTCAAATGAAGGTGTATCTCTTTTTGTTTGTGTGTACGTGTGTGTTTGTGAGGTTTCCATATAGGTTGGTAGGCGTGGGCGCGGTAACAACACCAGGGGTCATATCAGGACGACACTAACACACAGGTGAGGCGAGGGTAAGGTGGGCAGTGGAAGAGAAGCTACAGGCTGCAGAAAGAGGGGGAGGAGGAGGGGTGAGGACAGGTGGCTGCTGGGGGGGAGGGGGGAAGCGGAGTGACGAGGCATTGGGGGAGATCGGGGCTGAGGTGCGGCATCCGGAAGAGTCTGTTTTAGTCGATTTTGGTTCTGTAAAGTCACAAAAAAATATGTTGAACATCTGGAGTCTGGTGCAGCGAGGCGAAGGGGAGCAAGGGGCCACCAGAGAGCACTGGAGGGGAGGTCCTGAACACGACTAATACCCCTGAAAGGAAGGAAGAAAAGAAGGAAAGAAACACGTGTCAGTGGTGGAAGAAGTATTTAGATCCTCTACTTCCATGAAAGTAAATCACAATGTAATTAGAAACAGGCCATTAAAGGTAAACTAGCCATGAGCAGTGGTGGAAAGTAACCAAACACAGTTACTCAAGTACTGTGCTTAAGTATAATTTGGGGTTTCTTGTGCTTTACTTGACCATTTCCATGTTATGCAACTTCTACTCCACTACAATTCAGAGGGAGATATTGTATTTTATTACACTAATACATTTATTTGACTGCTGTATTTACTGGTTAATTTTCAGATCAAGATTTAACATAAAAAAAAGCTTTTAAATCAGCTGTATTGTTAAAAAGTTAAATCAGTGGTTCCCAACCTTATTTGGGTTGTGATTCCTCACAAAAAGTGTCTAGTTGAGGCCCCTGATGACGTTTCAGATGTGTACGAGTTGTTAGCTGTTCAGCCAAAGAGACAGTTCCCCTCTAACCCTTTGAGATGGTTTCAGTTCACTCACTGTTTGAGGCCCTTAAAAGTCAAATAACCAAGTAACCAGTTTCTTCAGGCATCACTTAAACTGAATATTGTAAAACCTGGAATATTTCCTCCAGAAATGCAATAAAAAAAGTCCAAAGTCTCACAAATTTGAAATACCTGAATAAAATAAAAGAATCACTAAGTACAGCACTTGTGTAACAGCGTTTAGTTACTTTCCACCTCTGAGAAACATTCATATAATTGCTGCATTTAGCCAAATCTGTCGCACATAAATTGATTTGAGCTGCTGCTTATAAATCCTTGGCTCTGCTTTTATCCCAGTGGCACTCAAGCACGTTTTCTCACCTCTCCTCCTTCCCCACCCTGCTCCATTCCCCCATACTCTCCCTGCAGAATGAGACAGACAAGAAGAGTGAGAGCAAATTAGACACGTAAAAAGAGGTGGAGTGGGCTTTTCTGAGAGGGTGAATGGATGAGGTGATGGCGGGGCGGGGGGGCCTCAAGCACCAACAGCGATCTAGCTTTCGTTTTCCTCCAGCTCTGATATAATAAAGCAGTTAAGAGTACAAATATACCATGCTGTGTGGGATTGACTTAACTCTAACTATCATGCTCAATACGTCCCAGGGGGGATCAGTTAGTAGATTAGAGCTTTACAGCATGAAAGAGTGAAGTAAAACCTTCACCTGCCGGTCTCCAGGTGCACAGGCGTCGTTCAGCCTGACCAGTGCGTGAAGCTATTTCAGTGCATGCCATGAATATATTCACTGGCTTATGTGACGTGCTGGAGATGTGGCTGAGAGCTGGTATGTCACTTAACGCTACACAGAGGAGCTGCATGGTTAGAAATGGAGAGTTTTAGTATCTTTGTTGCTTGAATCCCACAAGATAGTGAGCATCTGAGAGGTCAGAGGAAAATGTTTGTGATAGTCAGAGTAGGAAATTGTGAATTACTTATACTTTTATACAGTCAATTTTATCAGTGGAAGCTTTTATCCAAAGCTCCAAATAGTGCAGGAATTTGTCCATTTTAATTTGGAAAGCATCACAGCAGCTTCTGCTTCTTCTTTCTCTTGACGCTCACTAAGCGGGCTATTAGCTAATATACACTGAGTCACCAGTTTATTAGATACACTTGTGCCATTTAATGTAATCCAGTACAACAGTCATGCACTAAATCCTGCCTTAAAACATGATGATTCTGCAGGATTGGATTAGATAGAACAGGCGTACTTAATAAACTGGTAACTCAGTGCATGTAGCATGCAGGGTACCCTCTATCTTTCTCTCCTTCACCCCAGCCCACCCCAATATGACCTATGACCCCACACTGCTCTGTCCAATATGCACCTCGTATACAGGCTCCTCCTATGAGGGAAACACAGATGAGACACAAACAACATAAACAACAAAAGGTGAGAACCACAGCGACACAGAACAACACACAAGCAAAACACGAGACACAGAAAAACTTATTGGAAAAACATGCATGAAAGACATAAAAGTTAGATGTAAGATCATCTAACATCTGACATTTGACAACAGATTTCAAAACATAAGAGCAGGAGGAGGGCTGTCAGTGTGACAAATTAAACAAATGTTCAAGGAAAAGTGTTTCATCAAGTGCAACAATAGAGAACATTTGAGCTTTCATGGATATAGCACATATACCTGGCTACAACTGTACATGGATACTAATACAGTGCATAACCAGTGTTAATCAACCATGTCAATACGTTGGCTGATTAGCTTGTTGCTAGTGTATCTTACTCTGTAGGCCTATAAATAACTAGACATCAAAGAGATCCGTGTCAAAATCATTTATTTATCTTATATGAGTTTGTTTAAAAAATCTATCATCTGATAAAATGTTATCTGATTTTTTTAAACTACTGAGAAACTGATATCAGTATTGGCCTCAAAGATCCACTATTGGCCAAGCTAAACAAATGTAGCTCTGGGAAGTTAAAATCTACAGTTTGTCACTATTTTATAGATTTTGCAGATTAAATAATCAATGAAGCCTTCTAAATTAAGTTTATAGTTAAATAGATTAGATTAATTGATTACGAAAATAGCCCTTGGTTGCAGCCCTAAGATGAAGTGCATCATAATGAATAATGTATTAGAGCAGAACCATCAAGGGAATGCATGTTAATGTAAAATAAATTTTCATTCATTTTCAAATCATTTACTTAAGGAAGAACGTTAATCATACTGGAGCTCTCTGCTGTGTTTGATATGGAGAGATAGCTCTATCTAGTGGCTGACCTTAAACCAGCTGTCTACTGAAGATCATTCAAAATCACTGTCAGGATGAATTTAACTTCAGTCTGATGCTGTGATACTTTTGTCACCCCTGAAAAATACTGTGTTGTGTTGTTGTTGTTGTTTGGTCTCGCTTGCTCAGCTGCATGTTCTTGTCCAGAGGTGCTCCTGGTGTCAGTGTGCATCACATCCCGGTGTTACCATGGTAACTGACCTGGCTGACCATCCCGGTCGATGCGGCAACGTTCTCGACCCCCTCCACGGTTGCCTGTGACACTTCGTTGGCCCCGGCAACCGCTGTGTCTCCAACGATGTTGGCCTGATCCACGGTCCTGTTGGCCACTGGGACACAGAGTGGACGACTGTTAGTGAGACTGGAACACACTGTGTACGCTTACTGAACACACATGTAGGCTACTAACACAAGCATTTTAGCATTTAACAGAAAGACTGGATATATTTTGGAGAAATCTGTAATTCATCTCTTCCTAGTCAAACAGAACATTTCATACACCCAGAACATCATTCATCTGGGAACAACTGACGTCACTTTTGCCATACATGTGTATTGTGCTGTCAACGTCATACATCATAAAACCTCATTTTGGAAATGAAATTCCAAATTGAATTAATTCTTACTTGGAAAAAACTCCTTCATATATCTGCCATCCAATATTTACTAGGCATCATTTTAATTCCAGATGACCATAATGTAATTTTGAATATCCAAAATATATTGAGACTAGTAAAAATGTCCTTCCGGATATCCACAATTAGCATTATGACCAGTAAAGGTGAAGAGTCAGATATCTACCACAGCTACAAACAAAGCAATCGCAGATTTCCACACATGTATTTTAATTAGTAAGGATGCAACTTTGGAATCCAAAAAGATACTTGGACCGTGCTTTATTTTTCATTCCCCAATGTTGCCACAGAGAAGCTCAGGGAGGCGGTTATGAACTCAGCTTTAATGGTGGTGGGGAAGTTAGAAAGACGTACATTTACCAAACCAACTAGTAAGCCTTGAAAATGATGAACGAGCAGAATGGGGCTATGGAAATACTTAATTTAGACGTTGGTTTCGCCCTGGACTAAGGTTTACTCAGACAGCAAACACCTCTGCTGAAGATGTAAACAGGTTAAAAAAAATATTTCCGCCTTTACTGGACAGCTGAGGTCACAAATAGAGTTAGCATGATGGCAAACACAGCTTTAACTTACCTGTGTTTACTGATGACACAACTCCCTCCTTTGTCTTACTGCCTGAGGATCAAAGAGAAATTTGAATCAAATTCATGTACATCAACAATGTTTTCTGCTTTAAAAGAAAAATGACCTATTTTCAGTAGTTCGGTTATTCTACAGTGTCAGCTGATTTATTTTGTGTTGATTTATTGAGTATCTATTTTTTCTGTCTTTTAATCATTGAGGGTTGACGAGGATGTGAGCATGACGTTTTCATTATTCTTATTCATAAATAAATTTAAAAAAACGAAAAGCATCTTCTTAATATAAGGGTTTAGCTCCTATTTACATTACTACATCAGTGTAATCATATATTACAAAGTCAGAGAAACATCATAAAGGTTTGAGCAATAACACATGTATCCTTTAATTTGGAGAACATTTCTTAGCTGCCGTTGCCCCCTAAGACATATCCGTGAAACTGCTGGTCAGCAGTATCCATTGCTCTTTCTAAAAATACATTTAAAGAGCTGCCTGCACTCACTATGTTTTCAGCATGACTATGAGTGTTTACCTGCTTTTTGAGAGTGAATTTGGTCCTTTTTTGTCTGTTATGTTTATTATTCCATTTGCTTTCCCTCTCAGTGTTTGGTGTTGTTATCGGACAACATCCTGTGCACAGCAGCACCTCTCTGTATTTCCCTCTCTGCTCACCAGCACTGTGCTCATTACAGTATGATCCCAAACAGATTAAATTGTGGTTATATAATCTGCCAGAGTGAGGGATAGAAGGGGAGAAATATCTGCTCTAAGAGATGAAAGGAATAATGGGAGGAGGGTAGAAACTAAGGAAAGAGAGGAAGAATAAATCTGCACACTAACAGGAGTTTGTGCACCGACTGTTTTCTCTTTGTACATTCACACAAATGCTGCCATCCTGCGTCCATCCGTCCTCTCCCTGCCTCCTGCTTCCCTCCATCTCTCTGCACGCTCCCTGTGCTACATGAGCCACGTGCCTGAGTACTGAGCAGTACTGCAGTACAGCCCAACACACACTCACACACACACACACACACACACACACACACACACTCTGCAATGACACAGCTTCTTTCTCCGAGTCAACAGAGGGAGCCCCTGTGAATGTCACTGTGAATATCTGTGTGTGAGCCTGTGGTGATCTGTCTGTCACCATCATACAGAACAAACTGTACCTGGGATGGTGTGTTTAGCTCCTGGTGGAGCTTCCTTTTAGATGTAAATTATTAAACAGAAGCAGATGCAGTTCCAGGTGATGCAAAGGACACTGCTGAGCATATAACAACAAGAAGAAAGCAATTTTCTGAAATAATCCAGACAATAAGTGATAATCCTGATCGAAAGCTTGCCTCAATAAATGAAGATGGCATGGATTAGAGTGTGTGAATGCTTTTACCTTTTATGAAATAATGTATTAAACATGCAAAATTATGGCTTTAGTTGGGTTTCTTCCAGAGGAGGATTTGTGCCTTGGCAGTCCTGATGAGATGAAAGCTCAGATATGTCCCATATTTAATGGAAAATCCTATCAATGGTGTTATTTTTGATTTGTTTGCAGCAAAGTAAACGATGTAATAAATACACTGAGACATTCACATCCACAGACACGAACACACACTAGACACAGTATACACACATACTGTATACATGAAAAAATAAGCTGTGCAGGAAAGGTAACAAGCTGAAGACATTTCTATAAAATCAAAAAAGATTTTTAAAAAAACTACATTGATCAATTAGTAAGGAAATTACAGGATCAAAAGAGAATCATTGCTGATAAATCTTTCTCGTTAAGCAGCAGGACTGCTAAAGCACAAATCCTCTTCTGTAGAAATGACTGAAGCCGGATTTTAATATCAGTGCAGAAAATCAGTGCCTAGAACCTTTTTTTGCATATAATTGATAAATTCTAGGAAGAAACAACATTCAATTTAGTAATTCATAAAACATGGGAATGATAGTGCTTCTGATTACCAGAACATAGGAGATTAATTCCTATAAATATAGCCATAGATAAAAACTAGATTCTATAATAAAGAACATAAAGCAATGGCATAAAAACGAGATTTTTGTGGAGCTGTTTTATGGAAAGAATGGATGCTGCGTGTGTTTAGTGACTCATGAGATTCTTTTGATTTAATCACAGAGCACGTCCCGCTGTCTGTCCAGTTTTGGCCTGTCTGTGAAAGCAGGCGTTCAGACCTCGCTACTGTGTTCCCATATATTCACATGCTGACGTTTGCACTCTGCTGCAGGCAGATACAGTGGTTAATCTGAGCCATCGACCCGCCTCACTTCAGTGATCACATCCCCTCTCCCTGTGATCTTCATGTCCATTTTCTTTTTCACCCTCTTACCTTTCTCTCCATCTCTCAGTTCACTTTTACCCCCTCCCTTCTCTCCTTTACCTGAGTCTCATCCCTCCACCTCCATCATCCCTCCATCGTGACGTGTCAACTCACTCTCTCTTTCTATCCCTCCGTCTGCTCACACAGGAGCCACGAGACTGGGAGCTCTAAGCTTTTTCTGACATAACACAGCTCGCTTCACTCTCTCTCTTCTCTCTCTCTGTCTCTCCCCATGCATCCCTCCATCCTTCCATCTTTTCCAGGGATGGGTGGTGGTGGTTGTGTGTGTGTGTGTGTGTGTGTTGGGGGGGGGGGTGTTTAAGAGCTGTGGGGGAGGAAGGTGGTTAGTCATCAAAGCAGCTCACACAGGCAGGCAAATCCTGCTGCTGCAACGGCGCAAACGCACACACACACGTTCTTACATCAACGAACGCAAGGATGGGGTGATGTTGGAGTGGGGTGGGGGTGGCGGTGGGTTGGGGGTGGTGGCAGTGGTGGTGGGTGGGGGGGGGGGGGGGGGGGGGGGGGGGTGGGGGGGGGGTTGATTGGAGAGCAAATTGCTGCAGTGCTCAAGTGATCCTTGCCCCGTCTACATCACCTCCCTCCCCACTCTTTCTGCCTCTTGTATGCACGCGGTTGCTTTTTTCAAAAATCATTTTCATCATCCTGATTATGATTTGGAAGGAAGCTGTGACGTTCAGTCAGAACACCGAGGGGACGGACTGCAGACGACGACAAAGACTTCAGACTCCTCACCCATCCTCTTACTTTTACACCCCCCTCCCCCTCCCCTCCCCTCACAGGCGGCCTAAAAGCCTGGTACTTGGGGTAACCTTGAGATGTGACGCATTAGGTGCTTGGGCTAATATAAAAATATGTGCTCTAACAGCACGATCATGAAGCATCTGAAGCATCAAGAGTTCATCAAGAAATTGCTATTTAATTGGTCTGTCCTCATATACTTGCATCTTTATCGTGAAATTATACATTTATCTAAAAGTATCTGTGAATATATCTCAAAAAATGTATTGCAGCATATTAATAATAGGTCAACCTTGTTCTGTACATTAAAAAAGTGCAGATAAAATGAATCCCTGGGGACTTCATCGCTGCACTGAGTCCATCATGGGACATCTCTGCAAACCGCCTCACAAGCCAGTGAATGTGAATAAAACAGGACAGGTGACGAAAGCTTGAATCCCTCCTCTCCTCTTTCTCTTAAATCCTTTTTTCCAAGAAACATCAGTCCTCCCCCAGTTACCCTCCTGATACCCAATTACAACTTTTTTCATCTCTTTGATCTATCCCCCCCACTTGCTCTGTCTATCCCTCTTTCAGACCCCCACCCTTTTCCCTGCACCACTCCTGCAGCAGTATCCTGCCAGCGCTCACTCCATCCGCTTCTGTCTTCCTCTTTTTTCTCCTTCCTCCTCCTCCTCCTCCTCCTCCTCCTCCCTCTGTTCCTGTCACTTCATACAAGTGTCCCAGACATGGGCACCCAAGGGGCCCCACCTCAAGCAGTGCAAAAATGCACGATGCAAACGCATACACACCCTGAAAATGAATGCAATGAATGCAGACTTACTTTTTTATCTTCAGCTCAGCGCAGCTCAAGATGAGTTACATACCTACATACATCACCCCTTCCTTGGTCTTGGCTGCCGCCTCCTCCATGCCGGCTTTAGTCTTCTCTGCAGCGGCCACCACCCCCTCCTTGGCCATGGAGAACCCCTTCATCAGTACATCCATTTTGGGCGACGAGACGGCTGGGCTCCCCTGCTCCAAACGGGCCTGGCTGGCTTGCTGGCTGGCTGGTGCTTACAGTGAGCGTGCAGGAGAGATGATGTGAGATGTCAAAGTGTGTGTGTCTGCGTGAGTATGTGTGTGTGTGAGTGTGTGAGTGTGTGTGTGTGTGTGTGCCAGTGGCTCCTCCTCCCTTTGGTGCTACAACAGAGGACTAAGAGGACTGCACAGCAGGGCTACAGCATGCAGACTGAGAGAAAGAGGGGGGAGGAAACAGCCGGTATGCACGAGATGGAGGGAAGAGGAGGAGGAGGAGGAGGAGAGAAGACCGGATGCTGCAGCATTTTCAAGTCATGCTGCAATCTCGCGCCTCAACCACGCCTCCACTCCTCATCCATCCTTCGCCTAAAGATTCTCACTCATTCTCAGCTCAGCCTCCTGCTTCTGTTTGCCTATTTTGATTGGCACGTTGCTGTGGACACACCTTTCTTTCTCGCTGCTGAGCTTGTGAGCACTGTTATATAACCAGCACTGGGAGCGAAGAGGATTTTTACTCACATCATATGCCTTGTGAAATTTTATCATGTAATCTGCATTCACATCACACAGCTTGTCCCAAAGATCTTCTTTTTTCTGATTTTGAATGCTTCTCACTTTCAGTAACTGTATGTATCATGATGCCAGTAAAGCCTCGATTAGCTAAATTTAATTGAATTAAGAGAGAAAAAGCACCGGCAGCTATTTTTATTGTTGTGTGAAGAGAGAAAATGCTTTGTCATCTCCACCTGAATGAGTCACAACTGCCGCCCTTCCCCTCCTCCCCATCCTCGTCTCCACCGTCCCATTTTTTCCAGACATGCCGACTCAGCACCACGGCTATTCTGTGGATTGTTTTAATATGACAGCAGCTCCATTTTGTTTCATTTTTATTCAAATGTTTTGATCAAAATGAGACAAGCAGAGAGAAATAATAGGGAGCACAGATTTACAAAAAGCTTCTGCATCTCTGCATTTTTGGCATTTGGCCCATATACCTGATAAACCATTGATGAGAGGAGTAAAGTGGTATATTTTGAATGTACTGATCCGTGAAAAGCAGTTTTCCTGTTGCAGAGATTAGGTTATATCGGCTAATCAGTCTGGCTGTACAGAATCCCACTGCCCTCTAGTGGGTTTAACACATAAAACATCATGACACAGCGTTATGGCTGACTGATGGTTCTCCTTAGATATGTAAAGGATTTAAATGTGTAAATCATCACTTTCAGAGCTGCTCTTGAGTATTTTAAACCTGTATTAATAGTGTTTTGATCTCTCATGTCAAGTCTGAAGGGAGTCATGTATCAAAAAAGTAAAATGTAAAATCCCGGTCAAGTCACAAATTCATTAATTTAGTCATAAAGATGCAATTTTTGAACCCAATAGCACCAAATGACAAATGTAATGTGACAGAGGTCATGTATAGTAATGAACTCAGTGAATTATACCCCGATTGTGCAGTTTTTGAAATATTTCAGCTCTATTTTGGTTTTCCAGTATGCAGTCTTACTATTTTGGTCTCACCACTCCCATCAGCTGTGTTCCTTTGCAAAAAGCTCTAAAGCTCCACAGACAGACACAGTTAGCAGCTAGATTACTTCAAGCTGACTAAAGTCAAACATAAATACCTGGCTAAAGATCCTGTTATTATTCTCAGGAGATGACGGAGCCCAAAACAGAGCTAAAATGAGATTGAATACTGTTCTCAGATTTGTCAGGTGGCCAGAAACATGACTCAGAATAAACATTACTGTTGCTGTGACACTGCTGGATGTGTACAGTTTTCTACCATGTTTGCCATACCAACTGTATATAAATCTTATTCCAGTGCAACCAAATGGCCATAAAAACCCCAAGTCTAAATCTAAAGTCTTCAGCTCTGATCGCCTTACCTGAAATTTTAACTGAAAACTGAAAGTTGATATAAGACCTTGAAAGTATTTCAGAATAGCTACAAATCTCCCTCAGAGGTATCAAAGGTCATTAAAGGTCTATGTTTTATGTCACGTACTCAATAAAGAAAAACAAGCTCAGTAGCATCAGTCATCCTGACCTCTCAGGCTTTGCCAACCCTGCTACCATAGCTGTGTCATTGCGCTTGTTGCCACCAGCTAATGAATAGTCATGTTATTCTGTCAAAAGCTATCAGATGCTTTTTCTGAATGACGATCCTCTCTTCAAAGTCAGAACACCCCCTCTGCCACACCGACAGCACTAGAAATGACAGCGAATGTGAGTCATTGATGGAGAAATGTCCCTGTCAATTGTGACTCTACGCCGTGCCTCCTGTTTTTAATTCCCAAACTAGAGACTGACATGTTCATTTCATCTGTAAGTTTACAACAGTTTGCGCAGCCATATGGTTTTAAGAAAACATTTATTCACATTGATAACGGTACATTTTTTGAGTGCAGTTTTTACATACTGTCTTTGTGCATGTAGCTAAATCTCTATGTGTGTATTTGTTCTTGTGTGCCTTCTCACAAGCATGCTTCTGGCGTCAGACGTCATATATTTGTGAATGCGGTTTTGTGTACTAGGGCATAAAAGAAACAACGTCAGTTCTGCATTTTCACTGGGATACTTATTATTTTTTGTACAATGTCCCTTTCATTCAAGAAAGACAGAACCCAAACAAACAGGAAACAAAGAAAGAAAGAAAAACCTAAATGCGACATCAGGTCTTAGCAGCAGACAGGTACATTTGACAGGTAATATAGAGCTCATGAACACATAGCATTCTCACACTAACAGTTAGTATCTCACGTTCTACTAATCTAAGCTACAATACTATCTCACATTCCCGAGGAGGTTCCTCCTCCTCCTTTTCCTTCTTTCCTCCATAATTTATCCCCTCTTCCTGTTAACTCCTGTGCTCATGTCCATGTCGTCTCTCTCTCTCTTTCTCTCCTGCTCTCCTTTATTCCTGGATGTTCAGGATCTGTGCAGACAGTCCATGGTGCCAGTTCTTCAGCTTGGCAAAGCGGGGCCCTCTCACCTCAGACTCAAACTTCTCTCTGATGGTGTGGAAGGCAGAACGACATCAGGTGATATTTGCACTTTTGATCATGATTTTGAAAGAATAGATCAACCTTGAGTTAGATGTGGCGATTGATACCACTCTCACATCTGGACAGGTTGGCTCAGCTTAGCATAAAGACTGGAAACAGGGAAACAGCTAACCTGGCTTTGTCCAAAGATCTGCTCACCAGCACTTTTAAAGCCGTCTAATTAACACGTTATACCTCCTTTGTTTAATTCATACAAAACATGTTAAAAGTACTTGTGTGGTTCTTCCTGGAGTGTCTGCAAGTCAAAGCACCCAGCTACGAAATAGTCCCACCGAGTAATATCCCGTAAAATCACAAGTTGTCATTTTTATACATCGTTTTTGTGAAAAATATACAAAAAGAATAGTGTTAAGTAGTGAACTTCATTTGGGATGGCAGGCAGGTTTTTTGTAACCATTGCTTAGGCCAGCAGCCATCTTCAAGTCTTCATGCTAAGCTAAGCTAAGCTAAGCTAAGCTAAGCATCTCCTGCCTTCATATTTCATGGATACAGGTCAAGGTGATCTCAATCTTCTCATCAAACAAGAAAGTGAATGAGCACTTTCCCAAAATGTCAACTATTCATTTAAGTGACATGAATGTCCAGGCTAAGTGTGTGAGGAGACCAGTAACCCTTAAAGTCCTCTCACTTTTTTCCCATCTTACCTCGACCTCTGCAGGGCTTCCTCATCTGGATCTTGCACTGCATAGACAGAAATGAGAGAAATTTGGTAAGAGTAATGGTAATGACATTCTTCCCAAGGTGTGAAAATGAGCAGAGATGAGAATCAAAGGGAGCAAGAGAGAAGTTAGGAAAGGACGAAGGAGGGAAGGAAAGAAAATAAGGAGGGGTCAGTGTACTGACGGTATTCAGTGCCAGTGATGTGGGCCAGGATCCTGAAGCTCTTGGACTGCAGGTTGGCAGCACGGCGAGCCCAGTCAGACATATCCTGGTTCGACTCTCCTGGCCTGAACACTGCCTGGTAAACTGGAGACGCACAGTCCACAACAGGGTCCTTAACAGGCAGAGCGCCACTGCAGGGCAGAGAGTACAGTTAGACCTCTGAGTGTGTAGTATGTACTGTATTTAAAGCCCCTAAATGTAACAGATGATCATAATGTACTAAATGCCCATGATGTAGTGTCATCTACAACTGGAGAGATGACATAACCAGAATATATTTGTGCTTTTGGTCTAGTGCTTCACTTTTATGTTTCAAATTGACTGAATAATTAATGAAGTATTTTACTTGAAGATTTCCATCTTATGCTACTTAGTACTTCTCTTCTCAGAGGGAAAAAGTGTACCTTTAATTCCACTGCATTTTTTTAACAGCTATTATTACTGGATACTTTTCACAGATTCAAATTAATTAAAGAAAGTAACTAATGTTCAGCAGCAATCAACTAAATAAATAAATCATGACTATTATTAGTTGTACTGTAAAGTAGTTAAAATTAGCCCCACTTTTACCAGTTAAAGCATCAGTGATTCGTACTTAATAATGCATCAATAATAATAATAATATAATCAAATTATATAATGATTATAATGAAATTGACTATTTTGCATAATGCCAGTACTTCAGTACTTTAACTTTTGAGACTTGTGTGTTTATACACTGTTCTAGTGCTACTTTTTCTTCACCACTGCATGGGCATAGTTGTATTCATGACAGTCACACAATGAAAACTTCCATTGTCTTCTGTTTGCTAGTGAGGAATCCATGGGCAATTTATTTAATTTAAAGTATCACACTGCACTACAAAGTATTAAGAGTGAAAAATGCCATTTTGTTTGCAGTTGTCTTTTTGTTTTTTTGTAACTACAAGCTTTACTGAATCATATTTTATTCATTATAGGCAGTTATTACATTAAGATCAATAATTGCATTTTTGTTGCTTTACACACAGTCTGTTTGTTTGTGGTTCATGTAAACAGTGTTTGTGTTGTTCCATTGTTCCACGTTGAAGGTGCCTGTACTGTCGTGTACAGAAGATACCGGAGTGAGTTTACACAGCAACATGACTGGATAATCAGCTTTTTTTAATGAGTTAGAAAAGTGAGTCAATACTGATCGGGCAGTATTCCTGTGAAAACCAGTGACCAGATACTCAGAACATTCCCATGCCATGAAATCCCATCAGAGTCCAGAGGCTGTGATCCTATTGGCTGTTTTTTTTAGAGGAAGACTCCAAAAAAACCCTAAACACTCTCACACTTCGGTCAAAGTACTTCAAAGCACTTCCACACGCATTACCGAGTCCATGATGGTTAGTGACTTGATCCATTAAAACACCCTGTTTTGACACATAACACCTCAGAAACACATTAAAAAAAACATAAACACATTAAAATAGACAAATTGATGCCGAAGGATGTCCAGATACTTTCAGTGGGATGTTAGTGTATGAGACACATGGAGCAATGCACAAGCTGTTATGAAGTCATGAGACAAAGGAGGACACGTATGAGGAGAGAGGCGGGATGGAAAAGGAGCGCTGCTGTACTTACGCCAAGGGGGAGCCAGCCTCCTCACTGAGGTCACAACCGGGAAGGAAGGATGGGGAGGAATGGGTGGAGGACAGCACAGGTGTGGTTGGTTGTGGGTGGAATGAGGAGAGGAAAGTGGGTGAAAGGAGTACGCGACGGACTGAGACAACATGGAAAAGCCCGGGCATACAGTACAGTAGACCTCTAAGTAGCAGCGCAGACTAAAAATAGACCTATAGGTTAAAAAGCTGCTTTTTGTGATTTGGCCTTTCAGGAAAAGTACCTTGCAGGGTTGATTCCCTCAAATGGCAAAAAAAAAAAATCTCAATTTCTGCTAATGATATCCAGCCATGCCAATAGATTTGAGTTTTTTTTGCACAGGTTTTGGGACATTTGTCTAACTTCTAAAGTGTCTTTGAAATATGGGCAAAGAAGTCTAATTCATTGATGTTACATTATGTCACTTTTGAATGCTGAATGACACAAATTCACCTCATACAGGACCGTAGACCTAGTTTTTAGCTATGGGATTCATCAGTAAACTTACACATGATATCCGGCTTATTCTAGTATTTTCCTGGTATATGTGGCAGTACACCAACTTTTACATTTTTATTGAACTGGCGCATAATTACCTAATAATTTTCTATAACATTTGCTAGAAATGACTACATAATCTGGTAATTATGGGGAAATGGAGACAAAGTTGTGATGGTTGTGAGTTGTGAGAGTTTAGCAGTTAACCAAGGAAAATAAAAATGACCTTTTAAAAAGTAGGTGCATGAGGGTTGGAGGTCTCTGATCTCAGTGCTTCTAAAATCTAAGGTGCTGCCCTGATCTAACATTGACCCAGAATCTGAAAGTGAGCTGAGTTAAACTTCTCAGTGAATTGTCATTTTTCTACCAGGCACAATCTTAAGCCTCAGCTTGTCGTTAGAGGTGCTCTGTAATTTGATGTTTCTGTTTGAAAAACTCTTTGGGAGTCATAGTTAACTTCTCTCATTAAGGCTTTATGTACACAGAAACCACAAGATCCATAACCACAAGAGGAGACAACCAAGGTAAAACTTCAACTTTGCTTCTTCATGGCTAGATACCACTAGCAGAAAGTGAGAAAGGTTTTTTTTTGTAATTTGGACCAAATGACCCTTTAATTTCTCCACCTGCGGGCCGGCTTGATTGGTGTGATGTGATGTCAAGTGTGTGAGTGGAGAGGGCGCATAAAAGAGTGAAGAGGCTGTTAGTTTGGTTGTGCGACCTCACCTCTCGTGTCCCTTGGCCTGCGACTGCCCTGCGATGGCATCCATGATGGCGTCCTGTGAGTACATGCTGATTGGTGTGTTGTACTGAGCGTGAACGATGGTGGCTTTTCCGCCTGGACCCTTCACCTCAATGGGCTTGTGGGTGGACAGGGCCGAGTCTTTCAGAGCTATGGGGTTGAAGCTGGGGGTGTACTCCACACTGTCAGTGTCGGGGTCAGAGGTCAGTGGGTCGAAGAGGAGGTGGGGAGGTTTCAGGTGCAGGGGTGAGGATGGGAGGTTAACAGATGAGGGGGGGGGGGGGAATTTGAGAGGATAGAAATGACAGAGAAAGCACCAAAGTGAAGGAAACTGGGTCAGAGTGCAGTAACGCAACTGACAGACAGGCAGAGCTGTTGAACTGTTCAGTTTTAGCTCTTGGAGAGACCTTGTGTTCGTATGATCACTCAACAACACAGACCAGATACGCCACACACTGTACTGTAGCTGTGTCCCAGTCCCATACTACATACACATTCTACCACTTCTTAGAGGATTTAGGGTCAAAATGTTGTGAACTCAAAGATGGAAGTATGCAGACTAAATTAGGAGAAGTTTTCAAAATATATTCACAAGGAGGCAGTTTAATTACCCAGATAAAGCAACAATGAGAATAATAATTAATGAAAAAACAGGAATAGTAGCATAATGATTAATGTGACATTCTCATTTGCCTCGATTTGTACAAAAAAATTGAAAAGTGTGGATGTGTGGATGATGGTGAAACAAAACCATTTAGCTTTCTCCTTAATCAAGTAAAAATGCATTTTAAAGTTCTATTTCTGTGTCTTTGTGTAAGTGGCTGTTATCTATTGTTAGATGCCAAATAGCCTACATAAAAAATTGGGACATAGCATGTTGTCCACATCATGACATGGCTTTTATTTTAGGGAGCCAGTAGTTAAAACTGACATACCAGTCCAAAGAAAACCAAACACGCTGATGTTTAAAACAACGACCAAACCAAATTGATGGATTATTACCTGTAGGCTTCAAATGACAAACACTCAAACACACACACTGCAGTCAGTGTTTTACTACTTTACCAAACACGGATGAAGGACACATAAAAATCCGTCCCACATGCATTTATACGCAGTAATATATTATAAATCCATTCATACGCACAAAATGAATATGAAAGCTGAAGAGGGCCAGCAGAAGTGGAAAACATGGGTAGATATCATAGTAGAATTAAGTAGCAGTAGAAGTAAAGTACTTGAGTAGATGTACTGTTTTAATTTCCACTTCAGGGGACCAGATGCTGTTAATAACACATCTTGTATTTTCAGCCTGTGAGTTATTGCTGCAGTAATCTGAAGAAACAAATGATCAGCACACACAATATGCTGTTACAGTTACAGTGAAGCTTTGGTTCAACTTCACGCACATGAATCCATGTGGGAGACAACTTCACACCAAAATCACAAGCGACAGATCTCTTAAAAACAAACACTCTCTAATGACTTCATGCACGTTAAACACTAAGAAATGCGATGGTACTGACTTTGCAGCTGTGTTTGCGATAACCTGAAACACACCAGAGATTCACGGACAGACAGAAAGAGAGAGAGGGAGGGAATGTAATGAATCACAGGAGGTATTTTGGTGATAACAATGGCTCCGTGTGTGTTCGTAGGAAACTATCCAGCTACAGTCGCTTTGCCGTAATCCCATGTACAGGTCAGAATAACTGCAGTTTGTCATCACTTGGATATTTCCCAGCTCCCCCTGCATCACCAGGAGTGACTGACAAGAGCAGAAGCGTCTCAATCACATGACACGGGAAAGGGAGGGTTTGCAAAGACACATTTAGCACAGGACAGCCACAAATATACACAACTGCTCAAACACAACACATACCACCTGATCCACCTATGTCAGAACTGCAACGGTGACATATAGACGAACTTGAGTCGACAAGCTGCCGTTACTCTGGTGCCATATAATTCTGTAATGTATGTAAAGGATTCCACTTTTCTGTTTGTGCAACAGATCCATGAAAATAAAGGTTATCTACAATACTTCAACTTTTATTTAAACAAAGTTTTAAAGCTGCAGTTGGTAGCAGTGAGAGGAGAGTGGACTTTGTTTGAGAATACGAAAGAGTGCAATTTACAGGTCCCACAGAGTGTGTGTGAGAAAACACACCTACACAACAGTCTGATAGAAACTAGACTCCACATGGCTAGAAATAACACATCTTACAGTGACTGCTGCCTGGCTATATTTTGGCTATATTTTAGCTCCAACCGTCCAGTAACATTACAGTGATCCCGAGCGTGCAGTAACGCCAACTTTGTATTAGCGCTATGCTGGCCATCTGGCCCAGTGGGCCGCTGCATCGTCCAAAAAATTTCATAAAGTCCTTCCTCCCTGTCAGTCTCTTTACTGGCCCTCTCTGTGTGATTGTCATTCATGGTGCACATGAGGGCACGCTGTGTGCAGGTTTCAGGACTTCTCCGGCCCACCCCTGCTTCATATTAACTTGTAGACTTAACTAATGTTAAGGCTCATCCTGAGTCATGAGCTTGACTGAGTGAGAGCATGTGCAGGGGAGGGGGAACTGTCGGCGTGTGCATGGGCACTAAAGACTCTCCCTGGCTCTGATTGGTTGTTTTCGTTCGGGCACAGTCGATTCTTGGAAATGCCATTACGTGCACTAGGAGGAGCCAAAGGAACCTGATTTTTTCAGATTATTTTTTCTCGTGTACTACTGTGAGGATATAGTGACAGTTTGAAAAAATACGGCAAAAAGCTATTTTAAGTTATCTACAGAACCTTCAACAGATAATTAGACGTACTGTCTGGGTTGCACTAACAACAAACTGAGACCGTGGGACTTTGGGGGGAAAATGGAGAGAATGAATGAAATGAAATCATCATATCTTGCTGGCATTCTTGCCAACAAAGGACCAAGTATGCACCACTAAAGAACGAGCGATCTGCCTACACAGGGCCAATAATGAGTCTCTTCCCCACTGGCCTACTAAGCTAGCTTGGTATGACATACGTTCCCTGGCCAAAATTCAACTTTTACATTAAATATGTGTTTCAGATTTTTATTAAATTATGCATTTCTTTTGATCACAGTGCAATAAATTTTAGTTTGATGATTTAAATCATAAGCTATCAAGCAATTATCTGTTTTAAGTAGCTATTGGAGTACACAGTACTTCCAGACTGTGGGGGTCTGACATACGTTAATGTTATTTCATTTCCGAAGGCTATGTCATAGCCAATGCACATATACACATATAGCATGGCATTTAAGAAGCTGGTGGGTTTGTCAATATGGCACATGAATGTGTTCAGGGTACAGTAGGTAAAGTGGAACGTGCATCTTACACGTGAGTCATCTCCCCCCCAGAGAAGGGGAGCTATCTCAGGTTTGGCAACCAGGGGATTCAAGTTGATGGTGTGTAACCAGAGTGGAACATTCCATGGTCGTGTACAACAGCTGCTCTCTCCTGTGTGTGTGCGCGCACGCCACTGGAATCAGTGTCCCCATGTACTCTGTGAGGTGGGGCTGCTCGTATGATACTGCCGTCATCGTCCAGCAATCTGTCCCTGAGCACGTTTCCTGACACCTGACTTACCGTCGGCCATTACTGTAAAGCATCTCAGCTCCAGAGGGGAAACACATTAGTGAAGACTGATATCTAGAGGTGATATGTCAGAGGCCAAGCATATTGTGGCCTTAATTAACATCTACTAGTATTTCATGTCTAAGGCTTCACCCAAACTCATGCCATCCCACTGAGGAGAGTTCCCTCCCTGAGCTCCCTGTGGCCACAATTTAACTCTCATAATCTCAAGTCATTACAACATACAATATAGTAAAGATAAAGGCAAAAACAAAACAAAATGGCATAAACCAGGGCTGACAAAAGCCTTTTTGAGAGCTGCAAATAAAATGTGTTTTTCACAGTGTCAATCTATTGGAAAAATTCAAATACAAAAAGTGCAAAATGCAGGATATAAAAACTTTGTAATCTGGTGATATTCTATATTTGTCTTCTTATCAGTGAACCCCATGAAAACACAAAAAAACAAAAAACTATTGTCTAATTGAACCCCCAGATACACCGTTTTTTAAATACCCACTATGCCGCAAAATTTTTATTAATCCACAACTGAAACTAGTCCCAACCGTACTAGTCCCAGCTGTTTTAGGAAAAGAAGAGTCTTTTTAAAAAATGGAAGTTGTATGTCTTTGGAGGGAAAGCATGAGCTTGTCAGAGACGATGCGGAAGTCAGAAATAATTAATGAACTAATGCATTGATGGTTTGGGTCTTTTCATGGGATTTGTTAACAAAAATGAAAATAAAGAATATTGTCACCAAAAATTTTTTAAGATTCATGTCCTGTTTTGTTGATTTGTAGTCTGCAAGGCAGCCATAGTGTGTGGCACTTTTATTGTTATTACTATTCAAATAAATATAAAAAGAAAAGAATATATCTTTTGATTCCTTTCAGAGACCTCTAGTGGCTGAGGGCCTTGAAGTATCCACCAGTTTGCCTTTGCCTCATGCCCTTTTGTACAGTTTAAAAACCACCACAAGCAAGTCTCTCGTTTTCCAGGTAAAATACTCTGTTCTAAGCCTCTGAGGACAGAGGGAGACACATTTGCTTGAAGATTAAAAAAAAAAAAAAAAGCATCAGAGTGGGAAGTCAGGGTGCTGAAACAGCACAAAGAGTTCTTTAAAAAATTT
This sequence comes from Pempheris klunzingeri, assembly GCF_042242105.1. Taxonomy (NCBI): domain Eukaryota; kingdom Metazoa; phylum Chordata; class Actinopteri; order Acropomatiformes; family Pempheridae; genus Pempheris; species Pempheris klunzingeri. The sequence goes on along the minus strand of NC_092031.1, from coordinate 6,689,078 downwards.
ACTTTTTGCGACATCATCTCCCTGGTTTCATTTTGATTTCAACCTTTTGAAAGTAGTGTTGAGGCCACTCGACCTTTAGTAAAGTGCCTCAGATCTGCTTATAATAAAGATATTAAGACGACCCTGTAGTCTGATCTCCTGCTATTCTGTTACCTGAAGTGGAGCCAAGTACGTTTGTGTGTACACTCTTGAAATAGCGCCATGTGTGAGAGGTATGAATGCTGGGATAACGATGGAAAGTTCTGAGTATATTTTCCCCATCACTGACCTGTTAATGTGAGGTTAAACGGGGAAGCTTTGCATTTGCATTTGCTTCATTCCTTCAGAGTGAGCAGCAGAACTTTTTGTTGGAGTTTAGTGGGTGTGTTGATTATGGGGTTATACTTGAGGGAATTAACTTCTTTTCAGTAATTTCAGTAATTGGAGGTTATTTACCGCTTTGATAACCTACCCCAGTGATGAAACTCTCCGGGCAGCTCCTGACCCTTCTCCTAATTTGCCCTGCATCAACGTCATTTCTCTGAGAGTCTCAGGAGAGTAAAGGCCAATTGGGGAATTGTACTGCCCCAGTTGGCCCGGTGGAGATACAGCAGATGTCATTGAGGAGGCTGGAGCTCTGAGTGGGGTCAAGAGGAACTCTGGATCTTCTTTGGGGATGTGGAAGAGATTCCTTTTTGAGGGCTTTTTATCCTGGAAAATTTCATAGGAAACCAACTGCACCATTTGAACGTCTTCTTCAACATGTTTAGGCTCAACCTTCTCTTTCGCTTTGTCTAACTCCTTAAAAAGACGGAAAGAGGTCAAAGTAGGTAGATAGATATTTCGTTTAGTCTGCTGACCTCTGACCTCTGCACAGGGCTCCATACAGTTGTACTGTGAATATCTGACACTAGAGGGCAGCAGGACGCTACCTGATGGCACCATTAAAGAATTGTGAAGATGACAAAGCCACAGACACAGGACAGGAATATAAAACATGTACTGCAGAGTAATACACAGAAAACATGTACAGGCAGGCAGATATATATTGTGGTTGCATTGATGGCTGATATTTTTGTGTTGATTTGTCTGCTTGTTTTTGTGGGCGTGTTTATACCTTCTGGTGGGGGATGACTGGCATGGGTGAGTCCATTCTCGGAGTTGCTGTGGGAACTGGTGCAGGACGTCTTGATCTGATGATGACATAAAACGCAATATCCCATTTTGTCACATTTTTTCTTCTAATATAAATTTACCTTAAAATTAGCTTCAGTTTTTGGAGATAGATGTTTTAGTGTAAGTGTGCTGGTTGTTTACTTCAGCATGGTGAGTGACAGTTTGGTGGTGGCAGACTTGATCTTGTTTTGGGCGTCCAGGTGCGTCATCCCCTCGGTGCTGACCCCATCGATGGCTGAGATGACGTCACCTTGGGTCAGGCTGCCGCTTACCGCCTTGCTGCCCGGAGTTATCTATGGAGGGGTCAACAGAGCGGGTCACACTAGGACCACCGGCACGGATTCCACAGCAAACACATGAGCTACTGAAAAACATATGCAGTTACAGTGATATATACACACAGTACAGATTTAGGAGATATTTATGAATGCTGGATAGAGAGCATGAAGCTCAGCTGACATGTGAAGTGTGTTCCCCCGGAGCTGCAGTCCACATGGTTATTTATTTTATGTGTGCAGCAGTCAGTAAACAAGCCTCAAAGGTGGAAGAGAAAAGCTGATGAAGCAAAATAAACTAATCCATCAGCTCTGCAGATGAAGGGCTGGATAAAATTTCTGTGCTAGGTTGATCAACAGAGTGTAAACACATTTTATGTAAGAGTCTAATCAGTCTCCCCAGCTGCAAATAAGGCTGTCTGACATTTAAATAAGCAGAGAGGCAGCAGGATGTCAAATAACAAAGCCACAGAGTGCTCATTTCTAATGTTAAAAATAAAGTTGTATAGTATCTTCATGTTTGCTATTGGAATGGACTGAGCAGAAAACAGGCTGAGGATTATATATTGTGGCTGAATGGTTAAATCCAAAGCGTTTTTTAAAAAATTTAAAAAAAAATGGTTTTATCTTGGAGATAATGTAAAATCTTGCAGCTCTTCGTTTTTTTCTTTTGTGGTGGGGGGGCATAGCAATATCGACCTTCAGTGGAATCCTCATTCTCCTGGCTGTGCTGCAAAGCCAGATTTTAGTGCTTAAACTACACATAGAGGAGGTTTAAGAGAGCCCAGAGGCCTGGGGCATACAGTATTGGGTCTAGGCTTACAGTCAACTCGTTAAAGAGTTAAAAATAAGCAATGCTGTTGATGCTTGCCTGGCTTCACTCTGATTGACCCAAGCGATCCCCCCTCCATCCCTCAAACACACACACACTCCTCCCACACACCTGCTACTGACATTCAAACAAGACTCCCTTGACTCTTTCTTTTTTCTATTTACATAAAGATGGTCCTCCACTATACAATTCACACTTTCTACATTTTACTTACATCATCCCACTATTATGCATTTAATCTAATGTTCTTCTCCGTTGTGCTTCTTCTTAGACTTTCACTCACATCCTCGGTCCTGCTGTGAACCTTTCTCCTTTTTGGTCTGCTTTTCACACATCTTTTTCTTCCTTTGTTGTTGTCAGTATGCAAGTGTGTGTAGAAATGTGCCTGTGTATGAGTGTGTGTCTAGAAAGCAGGATTATAGTGGATGGCAGTAGGCAAAAAAGCAAGGTGATTTCAGGCGGAGAAAAAAATTATTCCTGCATGGCTGCCTCAGTGTAATCAAACACACATGTAGAAACATAACACTGCCTGGCCGCTCGGCCACGCATGTTTTCATATGCATCAAACAGGATAGGATGGATATGACGACTAATTCTTTGAAAATTGGATATTAATGAAAGAGCAACATTGTCTTGGATTTTGGAGTTTTGTATCTCAAAATGTGTTAAATCGGTCAATAAAAAGTGCTCAATTTTCCATCAGTATGTCAGTAGCTAATCACCATAGAGTTGTTTTCATCCATTTAGCTGTAAGACAGCATGCAAATAGACTCAAGTTTCATGGATGACACATACTGAGGTTTTTTCATAATTTTAATGATTACAACTCAATAGTCATAAACTCACTGGACAGCAGAAAACTGTTATATGTGGCACATATACAAGGAATTCACTGCCCTCATCCCTCTTTCCTTTCTTAGTTCTTGGCAAAAGTTTGCCGAAATCCAAACCTTGGCAGTGTTACGTCAAACTGTAATGGCACCCCGAGTTGTCACGTCAAGCTGCAGTGTTTTATGTTACCTGTCAGAGCCCAACATGACCACAGGATGAACACAAATCCAATGATACAATGTCATACCGGACGCGGATCAAAGATCCCCTGGTTGCCTAAGACTGGGATTAGAAGACAATAAACTAACAGGTATCTGAGCTGTGAATCAATATATTGTAGGGTGATCACCAGCTGAGCATCAATCAGGACTAAAGAATGAGGAGCTGGAGGAGGTGGGATGGAGCCGAGGTAATTTCTACACAGTTCAAAGTGTTATCTCCTCTACCCTTCCTTTCCTGTCTCTCATCTCCTCAATCTGTCAAATCTCTCCAACCGTCCACTCCTTCACGCTCAGGAACAGCTCCTACAGGTGAAACTGAAATGGACTATAAGTGAGGAATAAAGCTTACGGAAGGTAACTCAAGCTAAGCTTCCTCGCTTTCCCCCGTGCTTCTTTCCTGTCCCATTCACAGCCTCTCTATCCATCCATCCATCATCCATCCATCCATCCATCCATCTATCCATCCATCCGTTTGCCACCTCTCCTCCAGTGCTATTTAAAGAAAACGCTGTAAATACACCGGCAGTCCTGCCAGAGAGAGAGAGAGAGAGAGAGAGAGAGAGAGAGAGAGAGAGAGAGACACCCAGTCTCTCTGCTGCAGAAACTAAAACTAATTCATTTGCTGCTGATTTGTTGAGTGACACTTTCTTCTTATATTCTAATAATTTTATGCAAATAATCTTTATACTAATGGTTGAGAATAAATATACATGAAAGAAAATAAAGTATTTATGTTCTTATTATAACCAGGTTCCTTAAATAAATCAGCAGAAACAACAGCAGAAACAAGTCTTTAAGTCTGCCACATAGTCGATGTAATGTAGGTTTGAAATGACGTACCATTTGTATGAGACAATAAATAAGTAATAATATAAAAAAAAAAGTCAATTAATCTCAATATCTATCATCATCATCTCATCCTGAATTGATCATTTGATGATGCCTCTGAAATTAGTGGGAAACAATCGAGCAATCGAACAGTTGGAAAAGTTGACTAATGGAGGAGCACCTCCACTCCTGTTAAACTATTCCAGTCTTTCCACTGCGGCTCTATTCTGGAAATCTCTCTGGAGATAACATCTGAGCCTCCCTCTCATCATCACATACAACAACATTACATAACCGCTGCTCAGCCGCTGCTCACACACACACACACACAAATCACAGCTGTGCACGCACATACAGTATGAACATGAATGGACACTTGATGACGTCACTTCGCCTCTTTAAAGGACTGTATTTTAAGGTGTAGGGGTCCCATCATAAACATGCTTCACTTCTAGAGATTTATATAGAGATAGCTGTTGAGATATAAGTGAGATGTAGCACCTTCACTTTTCAACCTAAACTGGTTTTTACTGAAACACTTATATAAATATGTATATATTGCTTACTTGGATATTAAAGTAGGAAAATTAGGCTTTTTGAAGTTAAAGGGTTGAGCTGGGCACGATCAGTTCTGTGGTTACATGATTATTGTTTTGTGTAAGTGGTTCAATTTGCTTAAGTGTGCGTTGAAGATCTGTTTGTGAGCTTTGTTGTCATATTATATCATAATGTCTCATTGTTGTTTTGTCACTGTGGATTATCAGTTTGCTGTTGTTTGCGTGCCACCTTGTGAATGTCACATTGCTTGTTACTTATAGTTTATTTGTAAGTCTGTGAGGGCTGCAGCGTGACTCTGTCCTTACCCTGGAGATGGTGAGTGGCATGTTGAAGTCCTTTCCTCCCTGTAGTCTGAAGCCCCATGGAGCGGGGCCATTCAGAGTCACTGTGTATGTACTCATCTTCGGTTGAACGTCAACACTCCTCCTGCTAACAACTCCTGCTGGCTGTGTGGCTTCTCCTCCTGCTTGGTGCGCCCTTGTTCCTCGACCTCCCCTGCTATCCTTTTGTCCCCGGCGGTGCTTCAGTGGTCACTTCTCCTCCGTCAGCCCTGGCTTCACTACCGTCTCTCCCCTTCTGCTCCCAGCTCTCAGGACAAACACCCTGGGGTGGTGGTGGTGGTGGTGCTGGTGGGTGGGTGGGTCAGGTGCTGCCGATCCTCTGTGACACACGCACACGCACACAAGTGGAAGGACACACACAGGCATGCATTCATGCACACAAATACACATTTGTGTAGATAGACATACACACACACACACACACACACACACACAGAAAAAGAGTGCAGAGCCAAGCTGAGAAAAACGGTACACAGTGTGTCCTGACAGGAGCCGCAAAAAACTCTCTTACCTTAAAGTAAAAAAAACTCTCTCAACAAACCTCAACTTTGAGAAAGTGCAAACTCAAAAGTCAAGTTTAAACTTAATATTAAGAGGGAGAAGAGTTTCTTGCCTGCAGAGTTGCTGAGAGACAGACAGTCTAAGAATAGCTGAGGTGAGCAGAGACACAGGGGCCCTGGCCCTTATAAGGCCTGTAACACGAAGCCCCAGAATGCTTCACTGTCGATTCATATAGCCAATATAGACCCCTCTTACTGCAACACATTCTCTCTCTCTTTTTCCCTCTCTCCCTCTCTTAGTGCTATCAGTTCCTGCTGCTTGCACCTTATTAACCATAATCAGTTTGCGCGCACTGATGTCATTTGCTTTTCAGTCATGCCGCCTTTTGTTCAGCTCGAGAAAGGAAACAAATTACTCAGCGCTGATTCCTTAGAAACACCCCCACTAAGCTGGCTGAGTTGCCATTCCTGTGTTTTTGTGCGTGTGTGTGCATGCATATGCATACGTTTGTGTGTTTAATGCAGAACAAATCAATTACCAGCCAGCCACCGTTGTTAAGGTGAAGTGAACATCAATAGCAGATTCTCACATTGTTTAAGGGCTTTGTGTACTGGTGTGATACTAAACACCTGATTTTAAATGTTGAGAAAGACACGAGAGATGGTGTTTTTATCTCTAAACATAAACATTGAAAAAAGAGTCTGACATTTTGAGAAATATACTTTGTGTAGATTTCTTCACTTTTTGAGATTTTGACTCTCATTTCTGTGCTTTAAAGATGGAGGCAAACTCTTGCCATGATAACTTCAGCTCTGCATAAATACGGGAAGCAGGGGGAAGTTCAAAAATACGCCGTAGCGATGGCCTGAAGGAAGGAGTTCAAACTCTGTGATCAGGAGAGGAGAATATCAACTCCAGGAAAATGGCATTTAAACATAAAGACTTTGTTGAATCCAAATAGCTAAAAAAAACAACTTAAAGGAGAATCTCAGTGAGGCCAAACAGGCACACAGACAGCGAATGGGACAGATTTTTAAAGCAAACAACCACAAAAGGCTCACTATGAAGAGTATGACAGGAATATCATCTTCAAACAAACCTGTGCTGAAGGAAAATCATTTCTTCTCCTGTTTTGAATCTGCCGACACCCCGAGAAATGAGACTAACACCCACTAGTGCAGGTAGGATTGTCGTGACTGTGGATGAGGTCATTCCGCATTTGATACAATTCAGCCTGATTTACTCCTGTCCAAAATAATTTAGTTGCAGTTCAATCCAAACCTCATTAACTTGACAGCTCTTTTCTAACAAACAGAATACAGCTCATCAAGGTAATTGATACTCTTTCTTGTCCAATCAGGACTAATGTTGTCGCACCTCAAGGCTGCATTAACTCATTCATATTATTTACACTGCATACTGCAGATTGCTCTACTAGTGCGCTCAACCACAGTAATGTAATTCCACATTACTATCTCTGCTCACAGACAGTGATGACCCCAGACTATCCCAGTGTAATGTTGATAGGCTAATTGAATGCTGAGATAAAAAACAGTAAGACATGTACCATAGACATACCCATGTGTTATGATAAAAGCCACTCCTGGACTCCTCACATGGGATTTATTTGCAAGAAGATACAGCGGTGCATTTACTTTCTTCGCAAACTCAGAGCTTTTGGAGCCAGAAGCCAGAATACTTTTCTGTTTTTTAAAATCAGTGATTCATAGTGTGATGCTGAGAAGCAGTATGGCCTGGCTCAGTAGCCTATCTGTAAAGGTTAAAACTAAACTATATAATCAAATCCAAATTTGCAGGCAGATTATTGGCCAACTCCTCTGACTCCTTAAATGGAGAACACCAACCTCTGCCCTCCAACAGGCGATTTAGAGGCTTGTATACACGAGTCTCTGCTGTTGCTAAACTGAAATCACTGTGCTGCTACCTATGTATGTTTAACTGCCGTGACTGTTGTGTATGTGTATGTCTGTGTAAAGTGTCATATGTGATACTGTATGTTCAACCTTTGAATATAAATTTACTGAGCCGACAATTGGAGAACCAAGAGGGAATGGAGAGTAAAGCAACCAAATCAAGACACAACACAGTAACTGAGAACGGACTAAATAACCATAAAAGATAATTCTATGACAGAATATGATATATATTATATATATTATGTATGTGTGTGTGTGTGTGTGTGTGTGTATATATGTGTGTGTATATATATATATATATATATGTGTGTGTGTGTGTGTGTGTGTGTGTATATATATATGTGTGTGTGTATATATATATATATATATATATATATATATATATATATATATACACACACATATACATGCATTGGACTTTTTGACAAACTCAAAACGCAGCTTGTAATCAATGACAGACTGGAAATATTTGTACTCGGGTCAATGTCTTCAGTTTTTGGCATGAGTTAAAACAACTGCCTCTAGCACACAAAATCACAGACATTTCTTTCACTGCAGACATGCACAATGAAACACACATTTTCTGGAAATTACTTTCCAGCAATGGTGTGACAGATAAAAAGCATGATTACACACCAGACACATCACTGATGCTCCTTTGTCGCTCCGTACCATCACACTTACATCGCACAACTGCACACACACACACACACACACATCAGCCCTGCTAATGTAGCATGACCTCATGCATGTTTCCAAGAGACTGGACACACTGTGAGATGAAAAGGGCTGGGAAAGACGGAGACAGAGCAACACATTGGAAAATTGTTGACCAAATAAAATCCTCTCTGCCAGACTTGATCATTTCCATGGAATCAGCAGAATGAAGAATTAGCATATTTGCTTTGGATACTTCAAGTTGTTTTTACTAATATTATGCACTTTTACTTAAGTGACATTTTTAATGCCAGACTTTTACTAGACTTTGAGTGTTTTTTATATTGCAGGATTGTTTTACTTAAGGAAACGATCTTAACACCTCCTCCACCACTGCTTTTTCACCTACAGATGTGGAATTATTGTACATCCACTGTAAGTCTTTTACAACATGCTTTGGCAATGCTAAATTAATGGGTGGTAATGACAGAGTTATCTCTCTAATCTGTCTCCCACATCTACGTACACCCTTTACTCGTAGCAATGGAGTAGCAAATCTTGCCTCTGTAGGGTGCTATAGTTCTGCAGGGAGGCCTATTCAGGTCAAACTGCATCCAGGATAAATGCCCTTCGTGTCTGCTCTCTGACATGTTGAACAGATTTGATCTTCACTAATGCCACTCTGTTATCGGCCATCAGGATGTTCCAGCAGTTAGCTGCTGTTCTAGATGGATCACTTCCATTCAGGGAACTGACCTACTAATTTAAAAAAGTATGGGCCAGCTGAGACTGATGGACACATGATTGTAATCATTATGGTGCTGCACATTAATGTCTGTATTATGTGTGTGAGAAGAGCAAGGTGGTGTTTGCCAAACACGGATTAAAAATCTTTTTAGATAAGTGAGGACTATTGAGGAGCACTGTAATGCAGAATGAGGGAAAGTTTAATGTAATTTAAAACTTAATTGGGCTGAATTTAGGTACTCGGTTAATTAATTTTTAAACAACATTTTTAATATTTGAAATATGAAAATTAGTTTTTTTCTTTGTCTTCTATGATAATAAATGAAATACCTTAGAGTTTGGGACTGTTGAATGGACAAAGTAAATAATTTGACAACATCACTTTGGCAAATTGTGATTGAGAAAATGATCGGATAAATCAGATCAGATAAATTAATAGTGAAAATCATCATTAATTGCAGCCCTAGCTTTGAGCTATTTCAAGCATCACAAAGGCAAAGTTATGGAGATTCAGCCACCAGTTGTGCAGAATTTTTATTTAGAAAAATAAATAACAACACAAAACATTTTGTACAAAGAAAGAAAATCAACATGGAACCATCACTTTGTCAAACCATCACTTCATTAAAGCTAAATTTAAATTTGATATATGTATATATGTATGTATATATTTGTTTTGTTAGAATGCCAAAAGTTTAGCCTTAACAATTTAAAACATGTAATTCTTTACATTCATTAATGCTTACTGTGGGACAAATGAGCAACAGGGAGAATGTATCAACATTTGTTGTCTCATGAACTAAGATTTTCATTTCTTTCATTCTTTTCTTTTCATTGTATCATTCCTCATCTAACAAAAATCAAACAGCACGTGTCAGATTTAATTCAACATGTGAAAAGACCACTCGTTACAATCATAGTCAAAGATGAAGCAATCTTGGGAATATTAAACGGTATAGAAGTGGAGAAAAAGGGGTTTGAAAATGTGATGTTGAGGTATATATATATATATATATATATATATATATATATGTGTGTGTGTGTGTGTGTGTGTGTGTGTGTATATGTATATGTTAAAACACAGTTGGTGAAGTGGTTCTGTGCATCTGTCAATGATGAGTTCTCTGGTAACAATCCTGTAAACACACTCTTATAAGAGAAAAGTCATTTAGCAATCAGTGACCTGTATATCTATATTATAGAAAAGTATGGCATAAAGAGAATTGCAAAGTACAGTACTGAGTCTGTTTCTTCCATGCAGACAAACACACTCATCCTCACACTCATATTTACTCGTACTATGGCTTTGTGATGCATTTGTGACCAGATTTGTCTGATCTGTGGTCCTTCATGTCCACCAGGTATGGAAAAATCAACGCCAAAGGGTCAGAGGGGAAGAAACTGACTGTGCCCTCTCCTGTCCTGTTGCATATGTGCATTTGTGTATCTCACTACCCAGTTAAGAAGTAAAACACCTCATATTAAAGTTGCATTAAGTGTTTTTGACCAGTAGACAGCAGAAAGACAACCACAGGTTGCAATGGTGAAGCTGTAATGCGGCAGCATTGCATCTCAACATAAATGCCACCCCAACCCGCAGAAAACATTTCCACTAAATCTGAACTTTCATCAGATTTCCATGCAGTTTTTCAAATAATACACAAAAAATAAACAAAACAATAATAATCTTACACCTCTTACACGTATATATGGTCGGTCTGAATACATTTGACATATGGGAAGCACAGGTGGTAACAAACCTTACACATGTAGTGGAAACAGAGTAACATGAGCATCCCAGTAAAGTTCTCTGTCTAGCCTCCTGCTAAATGTACGTCCAGTATCCACTGAAAATTTAGCTCTGGCTTTGTCCACCAGCTCCTGGAGAAAAATGTCTGTCTTGCATTATGTATGTACAGTTAGCTTGTGCTAAAATTTTTTATAATAAGCAGCATAGTTTTCATTTCAGTTTTCAGAACTAAAACAACAAGCTTAAAGTGGCTTATATCTGCATAAAATTGCAAAGTAGGTATGTTGAGTCTCAGTGGGATCGATAGCGAGTCAATGTTAATAGATCCTGCTTAATGCATCTTTAATATCAGTATTCATAGTATATTATCACATTGTCAAGTATAGTAAAAAAAAAAAAAAAAAGAAGAAAAACACAAACATTAGTAAGTTGTGGAGTTGGCTATAGAGAATTGGCATGTTTTCAGAAAGCATGGGCCAATAAGGATCTACTGCACATCTGTCTATATCGCAAGTTATGCACGCATTAACATATGTAGCATTCAAAATATGGCTGTTGAACACTGTGCAAAAATAATTTCAGCATTGTTGATGTCTCCAGTTATAGTCATTAGCTTATGGTAATGCACCAAACTTGAGAAAAGAAAACCTCGCTTCAAACATTCAACTTCTGTATGGCAACATAAAGAAGACTTGTATTCAACAATAATCAGAAAAAATGCATTGTCATTTAAGACAAAACATATTTTGGTGTCTTCTACTCAAATATTAACACAAGAATCTGAACGAAGAACCAATATAAATCTAATCAGTACCCAACTGAAGACAGAACATTTCATATTGTGTTTTTAAGGCTGATTTGTAACCCATCTCCAACCTCAATGATATGTCAAAAAAAGTAAAACATATATATATATGTGCAAATACGCACACATTATTTAAATTTACTTTGTTGTGCAAAAAAATGAATATGAGCATGCTGTGGTTACTGTAACTAGCAAACAGCATGCTGGTACAGTCCCATGGAAACACACACACTCCCACACACACACACACACACACACACACACACACACACACACACACACGCACACGGTTACACTCCGTTGTTGCACTTGTGTCCAGTTTGTTCATGGTAATGCTGTTGTCTCCAGCCTGGTTATGTTGAGGGGATCCTTGGCAACTGGGCAGCAAGTTTTGGTCAATTTCAGGTTGCCATGGAAACTTGGGGGACTATGCATTAGAGAGGGGCTGGATATAGAAGTAACAATGACGGATGACGTCTTGTGCACAGTCCTTGGCTCTGACTCCTCCACCACATTGTCCAGCTGTGTAGGCAGAGGGAGGAGGACAGAGAGATGTTCAGGCATTCTGACTGAGACACGACATGTTTACTGTGACTAGGCGGCTCGATGTTTGTGTGTGAGAAAAGAGGTTAAGGGAGAGAATGAAGCTTTATCAAGTGCTGCTTGGAATCGATCAATACAACTCTCCTCCACTTAACCTGCCAGCACCAGACATGAAAGAGTCACAGCTGATCAAAGGCATTGATTTTTTTGGATTGATGAATGATTCTCCCACAGTGCCCTTGATAGAGTGAGACTGTATCACACGGTCGACCCCCTGAGATCAATAGGTCTCCGCTAGAGGAGCCAGGTACTCTAGCTGAGTAGATTTTTTTTTTTTTAAAGGATGATTCTGTTCTATTACAATGTCAGTCTTATTTTTGTATTTTTATCCAAAGTTTTCAGTCAAGATATAGTATGTTAATCAAAGAGCTTGCAAATTGGTGAGTTAACTCTTCCCCACTTCCTATATTTATGCTAAGCTAAACTAACAAGTGAATAAGTGTATTTCATTTTTAAAAATATAAATATGTTCCTTTGATGGTGCTAAAATCTGAGGTTGTGGGAGACACTGGTTTTCGCTGAACACTGAGGATTTATTACAGACATTTCAGGTGTACTTTTTAACTTTTACCATCACATAAAGCAGTTGAATCAGGATAAACTATTGTTTTTTTTATAATCTGTCTGAGTGCTTGTCCTTTTTTTCCATTGTTGGACTCGATGATGTCGTCACTTTCCCAGATCTCAGCACTCACTTTGGTGAGTGCAATGTTATCAGAACAGCAAAGACAAGGTAGTCAAAAGTACACAAATAAATATAATGATAATAAAAAAAGAGCCTGTAACTGTTCTTTAAAATGGACTTACTTTTACACATAAATGCAGTAAATTTGAGCATGTACAGAATTGTCACAATTCATGATTTAATCACATTTTTTCTGTCTTTTTTTCCTCTAAAGCAACAGAAATAAACATTAAACTGATAATGGGAAATTAATTGTTAATTTTTCTTGTACTTTTAAATTTTTTAACTAATTTCTAAACAAACTTTTTGCCTACAGTCTTAATAATATTTCTTTTTTAAAATAAGTCCTTTTTCCAAGAGGAGCTTATTTCAACTTGCATGATTCTCTGAACAATATTCTTTTCATTTCTGTAGAACAGTCAAATGGTAATTAATTGTCTGTGAGAAAAAAAAAAAATCAATAATCACTTCACTCTTTTGTATTGACAGTGGAAAATAGATCCAAGACAGACAGCACAATTGCATTGGTTTGAGAAATGTGGGGTTTGGGTGTAAAAGCAGGAGCAAAATCTATGTTTTTGATTCTCCACAAGATTTACTACTGATCAGAGCAGTAGGAAATTAATGAAACTGGAAAGAACAGAAAGCACAGATAGTACAGCTTTTCTCTATAAACAAATACCTTGAAAGCAATTAAGCTTCAGTGTAGACAAACACTGAATTAGCGTTTAATTCTGCACCTTAGGACTCCACTGTTGATCAAAATCAAACATTATATGACTGATCTAGACTACTCTGTATGCATTAACTGGATGTTCTTCTTGTTGAAACAACATACCAATACATCATAAAAAGAGATGAGATATGTAGATTTTGTGCAATAACAAGAAAGATCTGAAGAAAAAGAAACTTTGCTCATTAAAACTGAATAATTTGGTTTGTAGGCATAACAAGAAAATACCTCTTTTTGCGATGGTGACAGCAATACACTGCCATAAGATGTACTTTACTTTGAAAATAACATAACATCCTGCACTACACATACACTAAATGAATAAAAACATGTTTCTTTGTGGTACAAAGAGCTGAGAGGACAACAGCACATGGCTGTTCATTACAGGAAGGAGGCTCTACTATTTTCTGGACAACAATGGAGACAGACACTTAACATAAATCAAGCTTTTTCTAAGCAGACAATGGTTAGGAAAAATTCACTATCGGTTCATTTTTTCATGGGAAATGTTAAAAATAATAAAAGATGCCACATCTACATCACACAGCGAGAGGTAGATGATTGGTGGACTCACAGTAGCAGGCAGATGACTGGCTGGCTGCAGATTGATGTCCGACATGGAGATCTCTTCAGGCTCTGTCACGGTCTGGGCAGTACATACATAAACACAGCCAATGAGTGATGTAATCAAAAGACCTTTTGTGCTATTTGAGCCGGTACTTAAATATAGAGCAGCTTAAAATTGGGATTTGAACATGGACTTTTCAGATAAAGGAGCACCTGAAAAGTGTGTCATGTTGCTTCCTGCCATAGTTCTCAGCTTATGCCACACACAATCACATGAGCCAATAGCAAGAGCACAAGCATTAGCACTGAAAAGGGAGGCACCTAAAATGCAGTGGTTTTCTTTAAACCCAAAAAGCATTCTTAAAGGAAACATGTTTGATCGCTTTCCTGCTGCGAGCTGCTAGTTTAGCTTAGCATAAAATCTGGCCAAAGGCAGAGGCAGGCTAAAGGTCACTACATTTCCCCCCCCTGTTTCCAGTCTTTATGCTAAGCTAAGATAACTGGTAGCTGCCTATAGTTTTATAATTAGCGTACAGACATGGCGTATTCCTCAAAATGTCAAACTATTCCTTTAAGTCTTAAAGTATTCAAAGTACTTCAGACATACCCTCAATGTGCAAGGAGTTTCTGATAAGAAATAAAAATGTCACTATTCTAATAAAAATGACATAAAAGCAGTTAGACTAGGTGAACAAAAACGAAGAAAATATAATTACAAATCAAAAGGAGAAACTGGTCAGTAAAGAACATTTTCATGCATTTCTCTACATTTTACACCACTGGTTGAAAACAACATTGTTTGCAAGAGTATTAGTAGATACACAGGTAAAAGTGTGTATGTTATGCTCTGGAAGCAGTTGGAGGTCAGACACTCCTCGACAATCAGCCATCCTCAGCTGCCAACAAGTGCAGTATGTTGAAACGTGGGGCTGCATCATGCAGGCTGTGGATTAAGTCTGAAACTCCCAGATTATTGGATTAGTCTTTGGACCCTCTGTAATGGAGTCCTCAGTGAACCTGACTTGAATGGCACTGAGCTTGTATGTGTGTGTTTGCATATGTGTGTACATGTTGGTTATTTGTGTTTTTTCTGTGAACTAAGATGATTATAGTAGGACGGAAATGCTCCATATATTGAGATGCCCCACATAGAATGACCTGTCACTTTCCATTGGCCTGACAGCATGATGCTTAGAAAACATTCGCCATGAAGCACCATGCAGATAAAAAGTGCTTTACCGAGCCTCAATAGGTGTTACAATGCTTATTTCAATCAGTCACGTGACTCAAGGTGTGGATGGGTTTTACACTGCCTGAGAAAGGATTTCAGGACATGCTTAAAAAGGGACGGTTTGCTCAATGAAGCGAAGGTGTTAATACCTGACCCGAATGGCCACACTGGACGGTGGAGTGAAAAGCTGTGTGTGATAGAGAGGGGGAGGTGTAATATAGAGAACAGTACACATTTTCACTATGATGTACTTATTTGCAAACTTTCCGTGTTTCCTAAATATACCATAACCTGGTTTATGAATTAGAATCTTCATAGTCCATAAGAGCTAAACTGTGTTTTGCAAAACTTTGTTGACTGATGCCCCCATGTACCCAGATATTAGCAAAGAAACTCTGATGTAAAATGTTATCATGGCCATAAGTTCAAAACTCCAGCTTGTAAAATCTGAATTTTCAGGATGTGGAGCTGACTTTAGTGACCACTACTGTTACAACACAGAAAATACAAGGTGCCTGACAGCAATAAATGCTGATATCCTCCAGTATATCCAATTCAAGGACACTGAGAGGGGTGCAAACCACACAACATGAAGACTGTGGCAATTTTCACTTGAACTGGCATGTTTTTATTTATTTTACAGACTTTATGATAGCATAATTTTAACTTTGAGAGAATTTTTGTAGGTGCAGAGATCATTCAAAAGTTATACACATAAGGATTTTAAGTGAAAGCATTTAGCCTAATGTCAGGTGATTATCTTATTCCAGTCTAGGAGATGGTAGAGGCAATTAGAAAATCATGTAAAAGCCATGCTAGTCTGGAGGCTACTGTATTCTTTCTGGAACCTTAATTCAATAATAAAAATTTCAAATATGTAAACATAGACTCATCAAAAATATAAACGGGCAGTTTAGAGTTTGAACCAGACCCCAAAGCAACATTTCAAGTGATACTGAAACATGGGAATCACAAAATCATACATTTACAGGCTCAAAGCAACATGACGAGATCGGATTACACGCTAAAGAATCCGCCTCATATCCGCAAGGAGTCTGGATTTTAAGAGGGCTACAACTAGCATGACCTTATAGAGTTATAAGGTTGCCACGAAATACCGAACATAAACATGACGTCTATTGGCTTTAACAGAACTCCAAAACAACATGACATCACTCCCCAAATCTGGAAGGAGAGGATTAAAATCAGTTTTGACATAATGCCAAAACAGAAGCAAAGCCTCCCATCAAAAACATCACAAAACTAACGTGAGAAAGTTAAACTGAGTTAAACTGGATGACACTCTATCTCACCCTGATGACACCTATCGCATACTTACAGATGTAGGTACATAAAGATGATATGTATGACTTTCAGATTGCATACATTTGCAGTTTAATACACACCAGTGCATATTAAAGTAAGTAACATTATGTTGCTATAAGCCAAGTGTTGATACTCACTGTGATCTGAGAGAGGGGACATATGGCTGTGTCAGTTGGGTTGTGACCAACGGTTCTCTCAAACTCTCCTGTATTGTAACCTCTCACCTTTGACCTCTGGCTGGCATGGCGCACCTGTTTTACATCACTGGACAACTGTCGACAGACAGGCGTCCGAGACGAGTCCTCCTCTGTGTCTGAAAAGCAGGCCTGAGACAACACGATGACAAAATCACAGACACACAAGACTAAAATCAGCAACTCGTAACTCAGAGCATTTGTCATAGAAAGTGCAAGACAGAGACATACCATATTAGATATGAGATACACTCACTGATTCGCTCTCAGACAAGGAGGAGTTGCGGGGCTTGCTGTGGCTTTTGCTCTCTGATTGGCTGGTGAGGGTTGATCGGCGGGTGGATTGGAAACTGCTGCTGGAGAGACGGTCTCCTCCAGTGATGCACAGCAATACCCCAAGGTAGGGAATATACTTGCTTAGTGCCGACCTGAGAGAAAGAGATAAAGAGAAATATTGTAATATATAATTGAATAAATTCTAATATGATAGTGAAGCGCGAGGCCTCTTGACATCCCTGGGTGTTGAGCTGAATCAGACAAATTTCACCTTTTAATTAAGATTTTAAAAAGAGCAATCAAATTCTATAAATACATTACAGCCCCAGGTATTACATACCTCTGTGCTGCCTAGAGCTGGTTTATAGTTGTGCATTAAAGGGTTGTGGCATAACTCCTGAGCTAACACACTTAAATGCCATATACCCTGTAGACGAGAGTGCACCTACTCAAAAATGTAATTACATGTACTTTATATATACATGTACATTGTATTTATTGTACTGAGTCAGCGACACATCACTCTGCAGGGAGATTCATACTCTACTCTATTCTATTGTATTCTATGCTGGGGTTCTGGCAGCTACAGAGATACCATGTGGAGCTCATAAGAACTGTGATCGAGCTGCCTATATTTTCTCCTACAAGCTGAGACTGTTGATAGTGAACACAACGTGAAGCAAGTCGAAAAAAAAGGCTCAGTAATCTGCTGCCTGTCAGCAACACACATTTAGTATAGCCCTTTTCTACTTCACTTTTCAAAAGTGAGTGAAAGAAATATTTTGATTGCACGGCAATAGTCATCTCCTTCCCGCTCTCCTACCGTCACTTTATATCACAAAGTGAATGAACAAACTAAAATACAGTTACAATGTGGGCTATCATCAACATTGCTGCACATGGCTGGACACAATACAGCCTGATCACGCACAATACATCATCTAGTGTTGTAGTAGTGTCAATTAGCGAATGCATAGCTGAGTCCACAGTGAGACTGCCATAGCCCTTAGTGTTAAGAATAAATCTATGTTAACAGTGGACAGCCTCAGCAGGGTCCTCAGACAACGTGGGCTGGATTTATAACTGCCAGAGGGGCCTGGTTTTGTTGGCCCCATGGCTCTTGTGTGTGCGTGTTGTGTTTCTTAGCTTACCAGTGAGTGCATAGGTAGTGTAACAGTCAACCTGTGCTGATGAGGGAAATTTAAAACTATAATCATTTAGGCAATTAGCTAAAATCAGTTTCATACTTTGCCTTTGGAAAAGAAGCTGGTGATAAAATGTTTTGAGCTACATCAACCTACCAATATCATCATATGCGACAGGTTTTTGCAGAAGTACCTGTAGTCATTTCCCCGTACAGAGCTTGAGTGTGTAGTAAATATATGGCCCATAGCAAGTGAGGCAAAACTAAAAGACATTAATTGAAAATGGACTGTCACCTCAACCTATTGAGACTGGTGGACACAGTCAAACCTGGCAACACAGCAAAAGCGAGCCAAGCTCTATTACCAAGTAGAGAAAGTGCAATCCGAAGAATTCAATACAGACCGTAATAAAATTCAATATTTACTGGAAAGTGGAAATGCCATGGAAGCAGCAAAACATGTCAAAGCATGTAACAACCTCAGGGAAAACCCAAGTAAAAACACATAAAACTTTACCGAGCTACCTCAAAATCTGCCTGTTTTTGATTTTAAATCACTCACTGATACCATCACAATTGATTGTTTCATATTTACTTTAATTTTTCTTTATTGGTTAGTTTATTTTTCTCAATATCTCTTCCTAATATGCTATGTAGTTAAATAAAATAGCTGTATTGTGTACAACTTCTTAAAAGTTAAATTCAGCATTCATTTAATCTGCTGTTAATGAAACTCATCATTCGAGTGTGAATCCTACCTGTATTTCGGGTGTGTTATGGCATATATGATGGGGTTATAGATCGCAGATGCTTTGGCGATCACAGCAGGAACAGAATTCATATATGGAGTCAACAGTTCAGCGTACCTGAGAAAGACAAGAGGGGGGGTAGCACGGACAGATGTTGGCAAGAGGAAGAAAAATGAAAGAAGGAAATGAGACACATTCATGTGACAAGGGCAGTGGTGGGTGCGTTCCTTTGTAGAAGAATAGCGTAGAGACAAGAGTGAGATACACACTTAATGGCACATTCATGTTATTGTTTAAAAATCCCTTAAATGTGCACTTGAACTGAAAAAAGGGTATTTTTACTGACTTCATGTTGGAGTCGTAGGTATAATGTGCAATGAATAAAGTCACTTTTTTTTTAACAATCAACCTTTAAAAACAAACTTCCTTTTGCTCCATAATTAGCAACTAAGGAAATATATCACGTTTTTAAGGAAGCAATGATAATGTCTCATAAAAACTTTAAGGTCTGTAAAAGCAGTTTTGTACATTTTTACGTGTTGTTCCACTGAAATGACAAAACACATTTCTTATGTACCTATAGATAATTTTGGTTTATTTGCCAAAACAAATAGTGGATGTGAATGGGATTACAACTGCAGTGTTCAAAACATGCCGTTTTCATTTGAGCTACTTTCTATCAGATTAATTGCCCCTCTGAAATCTACAGTGAGGTCTGGATGATCCAGAATAATGGGGACAATAGGGATTTTTTGGAGACTTACAGGCAGCGGAAACAAGCTGTGAACACAACACTGATGTATTATCACCCCATGAAGCTGGTATGGTGAACATGTTAGCTAACAGTTGTCTCTTTAGACATCTAGCAGAGTTACATTAGCATTCATCTGGAGTTGTTTTTCTGGCCACCTGACGAATGTAAGCCCAATATTCACTTGCTTTTCGCTCCATTTTTGGTCACTACTACCAACTCCAGAGGGAAATATCTGGCTCTTTAGCACTATATTCACATAACAATAGCTGCTTGCTGCTGTTGTCTGCTGTTTGGTGCTAAGCAGAAAGTGTACTGTGAGTTTTTACAGCCTTTCACTCAAAACAGCTGCCAATGCAATAAAACTTATTACAATGCTCTGCAAAGCTGAGAGGAGCTGTAGATTCATGCAGTGTTATTATAGAAAGAGTAACTACGGCTGCTTTAACCGAGATTTGTTGTATGATTCTATATTTATGTGTTTGTTTGTTATAATATGGATTAGCTCTCCCAGAATCCTCATTGCTCCTACGAGACTTTTTAGCCAAATCAATCAACTGTACAACCATTTACTCTAAATGTTTCTGAATCAGGATTAATGTCCCACCTTCCAGGCAGCTTGTATTTTCAGTTGATGCCACTGTACCACTTCTTGAGATAATTTCAGGCAGTCCTACATTCAGACTGAACATGAAGTAAATGTTTATCTGTCTTTAGAATAAATAACCACTGGATTTTCTCCCCTTTATCTATAGCCTTGCTAAACCTGCTGCCACCACAACCCCTCAATGGTTGAAATGGAGTCACAGATGGATGACCTTTGGCCTGGGAAGCTTTGATAACATATTTAACTCTAAACTATTAGTGCTGCTGTATGTATTATATATACCAATTGCTCCCAAAATATAGTGTTTCACTGATTTTCAGTTCTTATAACGATGTTTTGACCAGACTCTTTAGCAGTCGTTGACAAAGCTCAGACACATACACACCTACCCAGCGAATGCAGTGAGGGCCGCACAGGAGTAAGGGGCCCATGAGATGACAAATAGCAGGATGACGATGAGTGCAATCTTGGCCATCTTCCATTCACTCCTAATCTTATGGAACCTCTTTGCAGAGTCTCTGGCTCCCTCAGAGTTGATCTTCGTTATAGCTCTGTCAAACACAGACACATTCTCTATAGTTATGAAACCCTATTTTTTTGCTTTGGTGTCAATGTAATTTGCAAGTTTAGATAAGATCTATTTTATTGTTCATTTCAGTTCATTTATTTTGATGGTTAAGTTAATCCTACGTTGTCAGTATTACAGACAGTATTAGCTTTCAGCGAGACATCAGTGAAAATCAATAGAAAACAGCCAGTGACATACTTAATCAACAAGACATCATCATCAACATACACAGCACCAACTCTGGCATCCATGTCTTCATCAATGCATTTAGTGTGTGTTGCATTGGTGAACAAGATCGAAACATGATTAAACATGATATGTGCCTGTACATGTACCAACCGCGTTGTGTGTCTGATGGCTCTGAAGATGCAGCAGTAGCTGAAAATAATGATGAAGAGAGGGATGAAGAAGACAAAGGTAAAGAGCAGCATGGTGTAGGAGCGGACAGAAGGGGTGAACGTCATGTAATCCCAGGAACAAGACGTCATCAGACCCTCTGGGACGTAGGCACCTATGGGAATACATACACACTTTAGTGGTTGCTTCTCACACCATGAAATCTGACAATTGCCAGTTTCTGCACAACGTCCTCCTTATTCCCTATCTGAAATGCCTTGAACACACCTTTCACAACACAACTTAAGGTGCTAATGTGTAGATGGAGTTTAATTTCACATTATACCTCAGGCTTTATTATGTTTGTCGATTGTAAATTCTACATACGATATACCTGTAGGTTGTATTGTTCTACTTATCTGATTTCGATCTCAATACGTCTAAATTTACCTGACTGCTCTACTAAGTTTTAACCAACTCACACAACAAGTCAAACTACTAAGATACTAAAGACATTCAATATCATCATCTATTTTTTTTGCTAAATGTTAAAATGAAGCATGACACATCTTGTGCCACTTGGTGACACTTGTAATGACATTTTTGACAAACTAGTCTGACAGTGAAAGACTTAGCTCTCTATAGCTGTGCTAGCTGTGCTACCATTGCATAAATCGCAGTGTATTCAATAGTTGTTGAGATATGTCACTAAACCAAAGTAATGGATCATCAGAACAACCAACATTGCTATACTTGCACCTACAGCTTATCAATTGACTAAGACTGTGTTGTAGAAACGTATACAAAGTTCTCTTACAGCCTATGTAACACTACCTGCCAAGCTCAGGTTTTAATAAATGACTATTGGACCTCAGAGGCACACGTGCAAAATCCATCAGAGAAAGCAGTTGGAGGTCTCTCTGGTTGTTTCCGCTGTGAAAACTAACACTTGTAATGTTTGTTATGCACACCACAAACCTTTTCTATATGGGACTGCATCCGTCATTTCACATAAAGTCCACAAGGAACAACACACACACACACACACACACACACACACACACAAAGAGACACTCCTGTGTCTTCATTTGTACACTAGAACACAACTAACCACACAAACACAACATATTTCTGAATATCAAATAACAGCAGACTTTGAAAAACAGTTTCTCTCCTATTCTGCAGACACGGAAGGAAGCCATAAGTCACCTTTATTACAGGTTGTGTTAAGTTGTTGTGGTGGTAGGGGCTCCAAACCCCAAGAGAATTTTTAGTGGAAAAGGAGTTGATGCAGGGTGGCAGAACTTTGACGGGGATACCAGGGTATGTGTCCTAAACTCGTGCAGGTTCTGTTTAAAACTGTCCGACTTTCTAAACTTGAGGCCCAATTTGTCTATTCTTTGAAAGTACTGTTGGAAGCAGACCCTCTTTCATTTAAGGTAAAAAAAAAAATGGTACAATTGGCTGTGCATAAATTTAAGTACTTTACAGAGTAAGAGTCTGTAAAATGTAGAAAACGTCCATGCAAAGAATACAATCACATTTGGTTGCAGTACTTGTATAGCCACTTGTGTATCTACTATTGTATTGTTATCTTGGGTTCATCTTTAAATGGGACTTGTGAAGTTCCTCAAGGCTTTGGACTTGGTCCTTTAATGTTCTCTGTTTACATGCTGTTACATTATATGCAGACACAACACTGATGAATTTTTATGCAGCTGATGCTCAGTTACACATTCTCTTGAATGTCTAAATTATATGCAATTAGGTGAATATGTGTGTGATAGTAATTTATCACAATTCCAAATACCTACTGTGTTTTGTTTTGCTCATTTGTCCTCTCATAATTTATGTCTTGTTTGGAAAGCAGTAAAGATGTCTTGATGTCTTGTTTTGAGAAGAACTAAGCTGTTTCCTGTTATTTTATTCCAAAAGTTAAGTATGCGCAGCATCTTGGCACATGACAGCACAGGTTACACTGGTAAAATGATTTAGTGTTAGGTCTAGGGGATTTAATGACCACCTGTCTGCCATGTGCCCTCTGACAGGCTTATATTAGTTATGACCCACCCTATTGAAGATCTACAGCCAATAAAAGTGATGAAGGTACAAGGTTTGACTGTGACAGCAGTTTGAGTTCAATGTGAGGGAGGAGTAGTGGAACAGAGTTATGCTAACCTAATAGACACTGACAGCAACATACAATCTTATTTCAGAAATCATACAACAAAAGGAAGAGAAAAGCCAATAGGACAGCATGACTTCACAACCATATAATCATTTACTCTTGGGTTGTTGTAGCATCAACTAGAGGATAAGCATGGAGCGACCTGTCTTCTGATAACTGATTTTGCATTAAATGTATTTGGCATGCTGACAAAAGGCATAATCTGATCTTTTTGACATAGTAATACAATGTTCAGCAGGAATTTGACATGCTGACACAAATAAAAGCAGTGTGAGAGATGTGCTAGGACAGAGTTCAACAAAATGAGTCCCACAGAGGAATCATGCTGATCAATAATGAGTCCACCCCCAGCTCTGTAAACGCAGTATTACTCACTCCAGCCGAAGAATGGGGGCAAGCTCCAACCCACTGAGTAGACCCAGGCACCAGCCACGATGTTCAAGGCTTTCCTGCGAGACATCACCCCCAGGGAGGCCAGAGGCCTGGTGATCACCACATACCGGTCCACCGCAATCACCATTAATGTCATCATACTGCAGATACCAAACAGTGCTCCACAGAAGGCATACAATTCACAACCTGGGGGGGGTAGTAGAGAGGAAGGAGAACATGTTACTGATATCTTGATAAAGATAAAGATAAAGCTGATTTTGTAGCTTTATAGAGCTTCATATTGAGTTTCATCTCAGTGTATATTTACTTGTATGCAACAGGCTACCGTAGTCACACAGAGATATCAGGAGTGTGTGACAACAGAGAGAAACATGTGTCTGTACAAGAGGTAAAGCTAATAATTGTTAACGGAAATAAAGACTGTGTTAATACTAAGCACTGTACTGTTTAGCTGTCTGGACCAAAACTTTGTTGTTTTGGTTCACTCTCACCACTCTCATGAGATTGTTTGGGATGAGATTGTTTATTTTCACTGAGAAATTCTTAAAAACCCAGCGTACAATACTTGCTCAGCACCAAACAGCAGACAGACATGGTCAACAAGTTAACAAATAACTGGTGGGCATAGGATGGAGTATTTAGCAGCTAAAGAGATATTTCCTTCAGGAGTTTGGTGGAGACCAAAAACAGAGCCAAAACAAGAGTAAATATTAGACTTACATTCACCTGAAGTCTGACTCCCAATGAATGATAATGCTACTTTATAACTGCTGGATGTATAAGCAACTGTTTGCTAACAAGCCGGCCATATCAATGTCCATATATTTCATAACTAAATTTTCATCCTATCTGCTTTGTGGTGTGATTTTCTGTGTTACAATCAGTGTGTTCCAAGAACACGTCTTACATACCACTGTATTATATATTCCACATTTACACAGCCTGTTCACACCTCTGAGTTATCAGCCAAGGTTGCTCAGAGACTTATTGAACATCTTCAAATTGTATTTCCCAGACACATACTTTTGTCATATTACAGTTGATCATACTCAGCATTTATTATAATTGTTGCTATAGCAACAAGTATTATAGTGTAATTTTAGGGAATAAGATGGGAAAAAGGGGAAAAACATGAGAGCTCACAGCATGAAGAAAGTAGGGAAGAGATAATGGGGGGAATTGGAAGGTAAATGAAGGAGAAATGAGGGAGATACAGGGGAGAGGAGCCTAAGGTGAAGGACAGATAAGGTGAGTAGCAGCATGATAAAAGACAGATAGATGGCTGATTGTAGAAAATGTTGGATGGTGGGGTGGGTACAGAAAGTGTGGCATGTACAAACAGCATACAGTATTAGTGTTTAAATATTTAACTAATATTGAGCAGGAGTGCCTCTGTAGCTTAATGGTTATAGCACATGCAATGTGGTCACACAATGCACAGTGGTGTCGGTTCAATTCCAATGTATGAAGAGATCTGATCCACCCCCCCCCCCCACACACACACACACACACACACACAGTGACAAAATACAAACTCAATCATCACGTTATCAGCTGATATCCCTTCAGGCGCAGTGTGTGTGATTACCACTGACCTGTCACACATCATATAGTCACAGCGCTAAGTCATTACATGAGAGCACAAGACAAAATCTGAAGTGTGTCGCCTGTATGAAGAAACTCAAACAAATACCACTCAGGAAATTTAATATGTATCACAATGCCTGTTAGTCCACCGTCTCCGCTGTCTGTGTGTGTTTGACAGCCCTGTTAAATCACTAAAACTAACGAAGTCCAGATTGGCTTCCAAGGAACAGCAGATGTTCTCCAGAGACGAACATTATTTAAAAGTCCTGAGGCATTTTGTCCAACAGAGAGGTTACCATTGTGGTCAAGTCAAGTTAACAAGTGTATGTAAAACATCAAAACATCTCAGAAATAGTCCTGCAATGAGTCATTAGGAACAAGTCTCTTAGGGAGCATTAATTAATAAATCAATGAATTTGTTTCCATACACTAGTTTTTATGTGCAGTTTCTATTTTGGCTAAAAAAAAACTGTGCTGAAGCTGATTTAAAAAAAGCTGAAAGTTTGGATTGGATTGTTTGTTTCAACCCAATAATTGTTGAGGTTGTTCCCTCTAGAACAAAGCCTTTGATCAACAGACTGACAGCTTATCCAACTTACCTACCGACATTCCCCTCCCTAGAGCCACCCTGCCACTATAAATCCCCATCATTGAAGAGCGCGTGAGGAATTTCTATGAATTCTAATAAAACGGGAAAGATAAATACAAATAAAAGGCAAGGCACAATTGGTGATTTCAGTGTACACCTCAATCTCTCTCATTATCTACATCTCTCTCTGTCTCTGTCTTTTCAATAGGATTCGCAGAAGGAAAAAAATAACAAATGGGTGAGAGTCCTCTTGCAGTAACCACCATTGAGACTCCAGATCTGACAGCGATTCTTCATCAAGGTCAGGACAACTCCTGAAGGAAAACACAGTGCTCCGACTATCAGTGTTTGATCAGCGGAGTGTGGAGCCTCTTTTACCACCTCTCTATCTATGTTCCCAGTAGGTTGCATGCTGATGTATTATACGAACCCCCCCTCCAAATGCAGACATGTAAAACGCACTACCGACATGCATTCTTGCTTGCTCTTTGTGATCGATGGAATTTGGATTCTGCAGACTAAGCGTTTGATGCTGCTTTTTACATTCTAGCAGAAAAGTGTGATAAAGGATGGCAGGTGTGTGTGTGTATGCATGCATGTGTGTGTGGTCTGTGTGTGTGTGTGTGTGTGTGTGTGTGAGTACAGAATTTTAATTGAATTGTAGGTCACATTCAAAAGGGTAGAGAAACCATACAGGACCCTATGGAATTTAAAGTGCGCGTTCATAAATTTTAATTGCGAGTGTGTGAGCCTGTCTGCATTATGTAAAAGCATGCAGATACCACCATCAGTCTGTATTTTGGTTGTTGTTGAATTTTGGCATCTGTGCTGCATTTTTAAATGTAATTCAAGTGTAAAATCTTATTTAGTAAAGGTGAAATGTTAATTGTGTGTTACCTTTTTTTCCAAAGATCCATCGCTTGTGCATGCTGGTGATGAAGAAGATGGGTGTCTGAGTAAGACACATGAGGAAGTCTGTGACTGCCAGGTTAATTATGAAAATGTTGGATGGTGTCCGCAAGCTCTGGCTCCTGCACACACACACACACATACACACAGAGCTGTTGAAACATTGTCAATAACATTGGACAATAAATAAATCATGCACCTCATTATCACATATGTTATTATCATAGATAATAATAAAAGGTGCAGAACAAGCTTATTGACAGAAGGTGATGTGAAACCCGATGCCTAAGTGAAAAAAAGTACCTGCAGAAAGCATACATGACCAGGAAGTTTCCCAGCATGCCTGTGATGCCCACAGCCAGGATGACAACACCAATGGTGTAGTGAGCATGGTCTGGGACGTCTACCGTTGGAAATGGGTGGCTTGGAACCATGGAAGCCTAGTGATAGGAAAACAGGAATGGATCAATGATGATTAATAATAATTTGCGATATCAAAATCATGAAATCAAATCATGATTTCACTGCAGAAGGATATTAGATAGCTAGGAGCCTGAATGGCACTAAACGATTCACAGGCCTGGGGAAGTATGGAGGATAATTTTACCCACAATTAAAAGTAAAATATAAAATTAAATAAGAAATAAATAATTACCGTCTTAGTACTCATGACAATAATCAGGCCATAATTCAAATAAATAAAAAGAACAACATCCTTTTTACATTATAACAAAATATTTTTGATGTTAATATGACATTGCTGGATGCCAAATTATTCAATTCTTACAAGAAACATGTCTGTAATAACAACATATCATTATTTTGCAACAACAAAACGTTCTTGTTATTTCATGAAATCTGCATAGCTCATTGACACAAAGTTTCCTCATTATAACATGATAAGTTAGTATGTTGTTATAAAAACTTCCATAAGGGGTTTAGAAGATTGAGAGATTGTAGCCGACACTGGCTAGAACAAACCAGCAATGAAATATGATAGAAGTTTTATTCAATGTGTGGAACTGTACTTGATTAATGGTTTAGTGGGTACTTATTCACTTAAGTATGTTAGTAACTGTACAATAAATCCCTGGGCTGACAGAAAATCCCCTTAGTCTGGAGCCCAGTACAGTACACAAATACACTTCTTTCAAATTATAATGATCTTTAGAATAATAATCAGGGTACAAGGGTAAAATATGAATTGGAGGGGTACTACATGTTTTAAAACATTAGGTGACTTTATTTGACCTACAGTGTATATGTGCCCTCTCTGAGCAACCCATCTTATTTCAAGAGCTGAGAGAAAATGAAAGCATCTATCCACGATTCATCCTCCAGTATTGAAGACATTGACCTCTATGGGCCTTTGTCAGCGACAAAGAACATCTGCGATGCCTCTGGCACAGCTTACATTAGTTTACTGCCAATTACACTATCTGTAAATGACAGGGTGTGAAAAGACACATTTACACAAATAAAATGACTCATCATGAGCAGAGAGAAACTATAAACTATAAAGGAAGACATAGTTAGGTAATAGATAGATAGAAGATGCAACACCACAATAAAAAAATACTACATAGTGCTACTTTGCACTTTGCACACAGTAAAAAAACATGATTGTCAACCTCAGAATATATATACTGTCTAATAAAATAGAGGATATCGGGACCTTTTAAGGAAAACAGGCCAGCTAACCATTCCTTCTGTGTTTCTGTTTTCTTCTCTTTTTGTCACCTTCTGAATTCAACAAGCAAAAATTTGACTCAACTGTTGAACTTTACACCTGAGACCTTGTATTTCCAGCACACATACAATGGTGAACAATGTACTAATATCTAACTAAAAGTAGCTATGTCACCCTTTAGAAATACTCTTGTTACAAATAAAAGTCCTGCATTCAAATTTACTAAAAGTAAATATGTATTAGCACCAAAATATACGTAAAAGTATACATATTAAAAGTGAAAGTACTCACACAGAATGGCCCAGAATCATTCAAATCAAAAAACACAACGCTGTTTTTCATAACTGGACTTTTTGTCAATATGTTGTTTTCACTTCACTTCAGCATTTTGTGTCTGAGAAGCTGCTCCAACTCAGAGCACACAGCTCCACCTGAGAATACATTTCAGATGTCATGACAAGCTCCTGTGCATTAACTCTTTCCCTTTGTCTTTCGCTGTTTTTCTATCAAGCAGATGGACGCACACAAAAACACACACCAGGACCACTTCCACTAAGCTGAATCTTAGCCGCCCCAGTGTTCAACTTAAACGCACACATTTCCTTTCATTAATCCCGACTGGCATATTTAAGTACGTGTGTGTGTGTGTGCGTGTGTGTGTGTCTTTGTCTGTATTTGTGTGAGACTGCTTATATGCATGTGCTTGAGCGTCCAACATCTGTTTCAGCAGTCCTACTTATCTGCAGAGTCACAAGCTCCTGTTACTGAAAAGAGGACATTTGAATGGCATAGTGAAAAGTGATGGAGTGGTTGAATGAAAAGGTCATGGGGAAGTGAAAGAGGGGACAAGTGCAGTGAGGGAAGGTGAAATGCAGATGTGGTGTGTGTGTGTGTGTGTGTGTGTGTGTGTGTGTGTGTGTGTGTGTGTGTGTGTGTGGAATGTAAACAAACGTAGCTCCTGTCTGACGCTGTCATCGTGATGTGGTGGATCACACTCAAGGTCTCCCTCCCTGCCTGCTTCATTTCCTCCTCAGCCCGGTTTCTCCTTTTCACATCGCTGCCACTCTCCCTGCTGGATCTCTTTTTCATCATTCCCAGTTCTTATTAATTCCCGCGTTCACGTCTGTTCCTCTGTTTGCTAAATCTCACTATCGCTCCTTTCCATCCTCTTGCTTTCTCTCAAAGCTGCAGTGGCTCAGGGTCTGATTAATGCCGATCACATAGGTGATGAAGAAGGAGAGGCACAGTGCGTGCAGCATAGCGTAGACTTCTCCTCTGTGGTATGTTTGTGTGGGACTTAGAGATGGACATGGAAATATATCTCTCTATACCCCCCATCTTTGAGTTAGTACTAAAACCAAGTTGCCAGAGTTTCTGCTCCCCGCTGATGAATTTCCTTCATCAGTGGAGAACAAATGATATAAATGGAAATGGTATCATGACAAAGACAAACAAACTGAGAGAGAAAGAAAACGAAGATTAAGGGTAGAAAAGAGAGTCGAAGAATTAAACAGCAATGGTTGGAAACAAGTCTGAGTTTAAATGCACACACGTGAACGTGAATACAAACAAAGTTGTGTGCTGAACATGTGTTTGAACGCTGACAACACAGATGAATTTGTGTGCAAACACAATGTAGAAAAGCTACAACGCTCCGGAACAGCCAAGACTAATTTAATAAATGTGGCTGACGGGCTTCAGTGATACTATTATCATGCTCACAATCAGTGCAATGGTTCATGTACAGTAAAGAAATGTATTTTCATTAGAAACAGGCCTGCAGTCACTCAGGCATCACATTACAACAGAGAGCCAAGGAACAATGTGGCTTGGTGATGGAGCCGTAACAGTAAATGAAGAGCTTCACTTGTATATAACTACTATAGGCTATAGGTGATCAGTCAGTAGTGCAGTATGGGCACTGAGGATTCTAGATTCTGATTGGCTGATGGGTATCTAGTACTTTCTAGTCAGCAGACAGTTTAACCACACACCTCCGACAAAGTCATTCCATAAATCTTATCAGGTATTTCTTTGCTTTTGTGCCATCCATTCCTTACTGATTATTATCTCTCGGTAGAAGCATATGATAATGATTTATAATTACAGTGTTCTACATGATTCTGCTGTCTAACATAACATTGTATAAAATACATTGTCGTTAAAAATGATGCGTTTTATTTCACGTGAATAAAGAGTTTTGTCTGATGTAAATGCAGAGCAATGGAACACAGTTAACTGCGCTGAAAAGTATTATGTGATTCTGGATATATTTCCCAAATGCTGATGAAAGTAAATATTGGTTATATGTAGATATTCTTCTTTATATCACAGCGTTGATTTGCACCATACTGTGCAGCTCTAAGATAAACACTGATGGAATGTAAATACTGCTCTTACAAGAATTAAAACTAATTGCTTATTAGGATATAGGCTAATCTTTGGCTCACAGCCGACAAATGAAAGCCTCAAGGTCTTACAAATTAATTCAGTATTTGATTAACTTAATTTTTATCATGTCGTATCCTACTGAATGCTAATGTTAGAATTTTTTTTTTTTAATGCTCCACTAACTGCACAACTAACTATCACAGTGAATCTGCCGCACGTCACAAGCAAGTTCTTAATCAGTATGTCAGCAGATAAATGGTTATTTGCAACTTCAGGGGCAAACTAATTAGTTTTTCCCAGCTAATGCTTGAAATCAACTACAGATCAGAAGACATGGTCACAAAGGACCACACACACACACTGACTGCCACTGTCTCTTTTTAGAATCCACATACCCGGTATATCTATGCATGCATACACATCGACATTTTTGAAATGATCTGGAGATTGAAGATTCGATAGATGATTAAGAGAGAAAAAGTAAAGAGGAGGAAGAGGTAGAAGCAACAGAGGGCTCTGGAGAGAAAAGTTTTCAAGGAGTTTTTAAATGAAAACCACACTTATAGCTGAGCAGAAGATCCCATCTGTCTCAGCAGAAGCTGGCCTCAGGCTCTCCTCCAGTATCAGCTTTCTCAGCACTCCCACCATGAAGGCCAGACAACAAAAGCTACAGAGACTGAAGCCTGCAGGTCTGAACTTCAAAGTCCAAACTGATCCATTCACACTTGTTGAACTACATTTACCATAGCCGTGCAGCCATGTGTTTCTCAGTATGATGTTAAAACAGCTGTTTCTTCCCCAAGTCAGAGTCAGTGCCTGAGCTCCCGGCGAGAAGCTAAAGCGTGGACTTTTTCTTTTTATGCTCCATATTTTACGTGCTGTACAGAGGTGGATACACCATTGTGTTGGTCTACACATGTGTATAAAAGAATTTCCTGAAGGCCATGTGTAAACTAATCCCACTCGCAGGCACACAGACAGAGAGAGATGTAGTCTGACTAATCCATGAGACTTGAACACATTCTTCCCGCTAGTGACCAGAAGCCTCAGAGTTTCCTGGAGTGAAAATGTGTCAGTGAGACAGCAGAGGGGACGTGAGTGATATAAGAGGTGGCATCATTACACACCTTTAAATTTTAAAGTAAAGGATGTAACTTACAAACATGTAGCAAGTACACAATGCAGATTTTAGGTTTTTATGCTGCCAGAATTCCCTCTTGTCAGAAAATAAAGATGTGAGCTGAATTTAACCTGCAGCCTGCATGTTGTAAAAAAGGATTTGGACATAAATTGGTCTAATAGTTCTCTTGGGGTCCAGGGATCCCCATGGGGTCCCTGAGGAGGTTCTAGGATTCCCAAGAAAAAAACATAGGGAACAATTGCGCGTTATCATTTTATCATTGAAGTTAGAGAGATAACAGAATATATAAGAATGGTTATTCTAGTCATTGGTTTCACATTCTTCACTGTTAATCTGCTTGTCAACAGTATAAACAGTGTGGAATATCTAAATCTTATCAGAAAGGGATCCCACATCTTATCAAATCTGAGTCTGCAGCCTAATGTGTATCAGTTTGAGCGATTCTTGACACCAACAAAGTTGAGAATCACTATACTATTGTGCCTATAAAGCATTATTAGGGCACAAATTGAGATCAAATGCGTCTAGACAAACAATGTTTAGTGTAACACCAGGTCACAAAAGCCACAACTGTGCAGACACAAGCAGCAGTGTAACAAAACAATTTTTTTGGGGAAAAAAAAGTAATGCGAACTTCACCCACAGAGGTGTCATCTAATTACAACCATTTTCTACAACAGTGCCAGCTGAAGAAACGCTCAAAATTTACGCTGCACTCACTCCTTCATTCAGGTCCTGTGCTGAATGAACGGAGCGCAGAAGCGCGGGAGAGAGAGGATGGTGTGATTCATTCATTCAACGCCTCTCTCACTCACGCCTCCCTCATACCCTTTGCCTCAAATTCTATGAATGATCAGGTGGAGGCGTGAAAACAACAAAAAGATGTGAACCTGACAGTTTCTGTGCCAGATGTGGTGAGCTGGTATTCAGCTGCTCTGGGTCGGATCTCACCGCGGTTACGCATCCGTGCGGCGCACAGAAGCTCTCCAGTCACACCGCGGGGTGTTTCCTCAAGCTGCCAAAAAACAAAACACACGCACACACACATACACACATACAAACACGTAGGTGCAGGACACTTACAGCTGTAGCGACTGGAGACAGCTCCATGAGCCGGTGAGGACTGATGGAGCTGATGTTCCAGGGTTCCCGGGCGGTAGGATCCGGCGTGGGGATCCCCGATCCAATCAGCAGCCTTGAATCCATTCCCGGTCCACAGCTGGTAGTGGAAAGCGGATGTGTGTGTGAGAGAGAGAAGTGGACCTGAGAGGAGTAGAGTCGAGATGAGGTGGTCTATGAGTCCAAGTGGCCCGTCATCATCGCCGCCCTGCTGAATCTCACTCTGACAGGGCTAGTGGTGGCACAGGGGCTGTGGAGGGGTGGGAAATAGGTGCGCTCTCTCTCTCCCTCTCTCCCTCTCTCTCTCTCTCCCTCTCTGAGTGTGTCAGTAGGCCTGTGCCTTCTTCGAAGAATCAATGGGGCTGTTTCTCCTCTCGTCAGTACCGATCCTCTCCCTTACCTTTAAATTTTCAGTTTCTCTGTGCGCTCTGTTCTGCTACCAGACAAGCAAGGACTAAAAAATAATAAACCTTATCATGTGAAGAAGGATCAAAACAATCTGTCCCGGACAGGATCCCACTTGGCTTGTGCTTTCTTCTTTGTCCTCTTTGGAATCGGCAGAGAACCCAGTTTTCAGCTTGCAGAGGTCTTATATTGCTCACCCCTTCTGCATTTACGCAATAACACATAAAATCTATATTTACTGTATTGCAGTGACGTGGCTCAGACAATGGGAGCTTGTGTCATTATTGAATTTGGCTTTTGAGTGCCTGATGCACAATAAGGAAGGATAGAAGAAGTGATAAGGCCCTAGGTGATGTATGGATTAAAAGTTATTTATCTTTTTTGTATTGTTTTTATACAATATTGTATCAAAATAATACAATATTGGGCATAGCTGCTTTAAATCTAGAAGCTGAGAGATTACTGCTGTCAAAACATTTTTGACAAATTTTGATGCGTTAAAAAAACAAATGTAATTAATGCAGCTGTGTTTTGTTTGCTTCCAGGGTCGTGGACCAATCGTCTCAGCATCCGCTGCTCTTAATACAAACACCACGCTTCATTTCCCCAATGTCTGTGAGTGTATTTCTGACATGGTAATCATGGCATAAAGAAGTAACTGATTACGTTCGCTGCCTCTGCTGTTCCACCTGCATCTTGTTCAAATTTAACTACAGTTTTAATCTGTTATTTTCCAGCTTTATTGCTAAAACAGAGTATCAAACTAACTAACTAAAGGTTTTTTAGTCACAATCACAGCTGTGCCTCCAGTTTCTCCTTGTGTTTTCGGGGTCTCCTGTCTGTTTCTGTGTTGCTCCGTTTATTCAGCCCACAGGTGAAACCGGTTTCCTCGGGTCACTGTGGAAAAGAGACAGTAGATGGAACTGCAGCTCTTCAGATCTTACAGAGGTTTGTCTCAGTCTGTCTTTACATGCCATATACTGTGGAGGTGTTTGTGTTTTTAGTGCATATGAAAAATAAAATCATTAAATCATTAGAATATAGGCCCTAATAAAGATATTTCTCTAGTTCCTTCTGTTCGTGAGTTAGAAGAAAATATGTTAATGTAAGCACAGCTTCATGCTAATATGTATTTAGCACTGACACAGGATAGGATCACATACACAGCATTGAAAAAGACTGTAGAGAGAGAGACCTGTAGCAGGAACATGTTTGTTCGGTAGTCTAAGAGCTCCTAGGTGAACAATAACACATCCAAGATCACATTTGGCCGTGAGTGCTCTACTGTGTGGATGGGGAAAACAGTAGAAAGGCTGAATGATATATTGGGAATAATGGCCAATTGTCAACAACACAGGAGAAAGGATGTTGTGAAATCTAAGCATGACTATCCTCCAGTGTTTGTTTCTGGCAAGGTCTTATGATGCTTCTCTAAACTCCCTTCACTCATCTTACTCCATCACTCTCTGTTTTCTTTTGGCCTTGTATTTGGTTTTAAACACGAAGACACACTAACTGCCCCCATAACCTATTTTACCGTTTATGTAACGTCCCATCTAATTTCAACAACAGTATGTTGCTAATGCTCTCTAATGCTGTTTAAGGCTCCATAATACAGCATAACTGCTTCTACAACTCCCCTAAACTCAATCAAGTTAACCCACCTCCAATGCCAATGCTAAGTATTGATATGAGGAAATTCTGGGAGAGAAAGCGGATCTAGTTTAACTGGGATTTCGTTTGTTGCCCTGTAGGAAGACGTGATCAGTTAGAGGAAAGGTGAGTGAAAGGAGCTTGGCTGAAAAGAGTACGTTCGGCCTATTCCAGGCTTGACCTCGAGGTCACCGTTCTGTCTGCACTATTGCCTCTCTCACAGCACCATACTAACTCATA
Source organism: Pempheris klunzingeri (assembly GCF_042242105.1). Classification (NCBI taxonomy): domain Eukaryota; kingdom Metazoa; phylum Chordata; class Actinopteri; order Acropomatiformes; family Pempheridae; genus Pempheris; species Pempheris klunzingeri. The sequence goes on along the minus strand of NC_092031.1, from coordinate 6,653,565 downwards.
CATTTACTTACAGCAATATATCTGCCATCAAATACCCCCACACAAACACACACACACACATACTCATAGTGCATGTGAGTTTAGTTTTGCTGCATGTTTAAATGTTTAACTTCTATCCTCTTTCTGCCTCACTGAACCCTTTAACAAACAAACACATCCTTCCTGCATTGGTGTTGTGTATTTTGACGTGTGTACAGCGTGCATCCACATGTGTGTGTGTGTGTGTGTGTTTGCAAGCAACACGCCCTTCTGGCAGCTGCAAGACCTCACAAAGTAACCGGTCCCATGATAGGGAATTCTGGCTGATATTAAGAGGATCAAAATCTGGGTCTGGACTTACACAACGGTAGCATTGTACAAACAACACAAGCATTACAAAAGCCAAACAATACCACTCTGTGTGGCATGACCCCACTCGTCCTTCCTCCCTCCATCATTCTTACTTCTGTTCAGGTTATATAAAGTTCTTTTTCATCCTGGGGTCCTACAGCGTCCACGGAGCAGCTCAGTGTTTAGAATGATGATCATTAGCTTCAAATCTAATGAGTTTCAGGTCAAGTGAGTTGATGAATATAGCACAATAAACAAAGTGTCTACCTAAACAATCAGATGAGTCTATCAAACAACATTCAGAGACAGCAAACTGTAACACAGTAAAACATACATAAACATATACAATACAAATATTAACACAGGAAAACATTAAATATCAGCAGCATGACTCAGCTGATTGCTTTTATTTAATGGTAACTATAAACACTGTTCATGCTAGAACAACTATCCGAGGGGGGCACGAGGAAGGGGGGCACCAAATTACTGGTGAGTTACCTGAAAGTGAAACCATTCACTGTTATCCTTCCCAGGAGACATTTTTAGGAAAAAAACACACTTAAGGCAACATATAATGTTTCTGGTTGTCATATAGCGAAGATTCGTAATGTGGCATATACAAAATAAAATGCCAGTAATGAGTATGTTGCACCTCATCGGAGTTTAAAGTGTGCCGGAACGATCCAGGACGGCGTTCTGACACCTTAATGTTAAATTGGTACCGGGCTGTCTGTTGTCTGTTGTGTGTGCGCTTGCAGAGCTCATTATATTAGTAATGTTTCAGACTAATACCCACAGTCAACACGTTTCACTTCACTGAGTTGTGGAACATGTTTGCAGCGCCTCGTACGCAGAGTTTAGGGCTGTAAAATAAATACAGTAACATAAAAAAAAGTCCCCGGGAGATTTGTTGGAGCCCAGGACTCTGCTGCTTTAATCCAAAAGATTTGACTGGATAAACTTGTAATCTCTGTTACAGCTTATCCGTCTGATGGTTAGAAAAGTACAGAATGTCATTTACTATTAGATCCTGACCAATGCTTTCCCCCTGAAGGGATAATTAACAATTATTAATAATGGTAAAAGTTACCGGTGCTGGCATGCCCATTCTGAATTGATGACCACAGTTGATATATAAAAAAAGGGTTGATTCAATTTCAGCACTTTAACGTCAAATTGGTCCAGAGCTAGCCTCGTTGTGCGCTCATTTGGCTGGTCTTAGATGACAAATGTGACTGCCCCCTGGTGCCCCCTCATAGCTCTGACACTGACTAAATAATGGAGGTTATTGATTGTAACCTTGGTTCTATGACTGCAAGGCTTGCCAAATGACCAACGTGGAGGGCAGTGAAATTTGGATGAACTGGTAAAATAAGTAAAGCACATTAATAGTGAATTCATTCCTATTAAAAGAGAAATGTAACACCCACTGAAAATTGTGTTTTTGCTTGCCTCCAGTGGTTTAACTTGTCAGCTTGTTGCACTGATATAGAAGTGTACTCCAATGTGCGTCGGTACACTGTGGCATCACTGGGTGTGGCTACAGATGTAACAGAGCACACTTCTGACCTCTTTAAGTGTTGTGCTTAGCCATGTCATTGAGCCAGTGTGCACAACACAGAGGATCTGGAACCTGACCATCATCCTATGACAAGTCAAAATGCTTGGCGTGGAAAAAGTCTGTCAGGATGAAGCCACCAGCCATATCAGGTTGACAGGATGCCAGAGCCTGGCACTGTTTACCTGAGACAAGGCCTTCCAAAACTGTGCTGCTAGACTATGTTGTCCCTCATATAAAATGAAAGGGCTTCTCTGCAAGAGGAGGCTGCTAGAGTGACTGGAAGATTCTCTTGTCTGATTCTCCCCAAGAGAACAGCCATCAGATGGGGAAATAAAAAAGCTTTTATGGCCATGACATGTGCAAGGCAGGAGGACTAAAGGGGGCAATGGGCCATTTCTGTCTGACACAAGTGAGCCAAAATCTGGCTCATGATGTTTAGTGGTGGCCTGCATCTGGACATGTTTTTGGAACTCGTGTTTCAATCAAAATGTGTTGTGTCTCTGAGGCCTACATTCAAAAGCTTTCTACATCTTTTAACAGCATGGCTGATCAGACTCCCCTCTTTGCCTGCTGTCAGTCCTCACCAACACATCTGCGCCACTCAGGAGATGCTGTAATCGTTGGAGACACACATCACTATCTATCTCCAGCAAACTGATGTGGCAAAAGGTGAAAGTCAGCATCTTTCACATCTGTCCTGGTAAACCAGTTGCCCAGTTTCTCCATCTCCAGTAGCTTTTTCAGTGTGTGCATCATAAAGGGACATACAGGCAGCGCATTAATGGATGGACGTAGGCATGACGCATATATCTTATTTTATGTCTTTCTTTTCCAGGAAATAATGAGAATAGAGGCCTTTCTCCCATTTCTTTATAGGAACCATTAAATTTCTCCCTTGAGCAACAGTTTCTGTCCTTCATAGAAGAAGACAGAAGGCTCTTTTCTACACTAGTAGTGGTCATGGGTTTGTGAACTAGAGACAGCTCTGGGACTGATGGTTCATATTTTCAAACTCAGAAGAGGACAACCTATGCACAGACTTATGTGAAAGCTGAGCAAAGTGTAATTTCAGACAAGATAACTAAAATAACTGACATTTGGAAAATCTGTCTGGGTGTGGGACGGTAGGTCAGACTGTGGGACCGGTAGATGGTTAGATAAAGTCAGATAAAGGATTAGGACATGACAGCCAGGCTAGACAGAGAGAGGTACACTGAAAAATTCAGTAAAATAAAATACAGTTTGAGAAAATACATTTGGCTCCAAAATGAGTTTACTGTGAAACAATTCACTGTGGTAGGTTAAGAAATAAACAAAAGCCGGTTTTGATTTTGGTATTTAAATTAATAGTTAATAGTTGGGCTAGTTAGGCAAAAGCGGTGCTTTAAACTAAAGGTTCTAAATCAGACTGATGTCTTGCAAGTTAAATGTTCACCATCTTAGTTTGGAGAGTTAGCATGCTAACAATGGCCAGTTGGCCTTCTTCCCAGCATGCACAATACCAGGACCCTGAAACTGAAGCAGCTAAATGGAATTCAGCAATCAATAATCATCAATAATCTCACTTACACCTATGCTCTTCTTACTGTGACATGTCAAAATGTCTTTTAATACTGAAAACATTACAGCTGAGGCTGAAGGAGAATGTCACTAGTTTTGCTGGTGTTTGGTGATAAAAGAAAGTATTACAATTTCTAATATCCAACACCGACTGTCAAGAACTGAAAAAATTGGAACTAGACAACCCTCCAATGGTAGTATCAGTCAACCAAAAGTGCCTCTTCCCTTACATAATAAAGATCTAACTAAGGGATGAAATGAGGAAAATCATTTTAAAGTGACTTTTGAGAGCTGGGAATATCAAATATGGCCACCAGGCAAGTACGGACTATCCACCAGATAATTGGGTATAACAGGGTAACAGGGGCCTCCGGCTTTAGGGGCCTCCAACACCCACCAACTTTGGCTTCATCCTGTCTTTGCCTTTTTCCAATTAAATCAAGTAAGAAAAATATTGTGATTGTTTTGCTGGCTGTGCCTGCACCGTGGATGGAGAGTCAGGTGGTGACCGTGGGAATTTGGAACAGATGATGTTAAAGTTGTTAAAGAACCACAGCAACAGCCCCCTGTTCAACTGCCCCACCCTCATCTCATCTTCAACCGTACTTTTAGCTACCGTCACTGTTCCAATCATTCAGGTGCTAGCATGAAGTGACTGAGGAGGCTGTTAATAACTGCGAGGGAGAAACAAAATAAAATGAATTGATTTAACGATGCATGGCCTCAGTAAGGCTGTATAACAACATAAGGGCTCGTGTCTGCATAGCAGTTTTCTCTGGCGCTGTGCTGGGGAGCGCTGGGATGACACACATTTTTTAAAACTTTTGAACACTTTTCACAAGGTAGGCTTTTTCTCATATTATGCACACTATGGTTATCAGTTATGCTTATTATGCTAAGTATATAGCGTATTTTTGTTTCCAAGGTGTTCTGTTAATGCAATGAGAGGTAGTTGACTTAGGTTGACTGGTCACATTGACTGCACATATTGTGACAGAATAAATAAAATAAATTAGTAAGATACAAACAGCTGCAGAAATTCACATATGCTGTGACATTTGTGGTGCACACATTTACCTTGACAGAAGCATACAGGTGAGACAAGAGGGTATCCAGTGCAGCAGATGGTGTAGATGAAACATCAGTTAGTGTTTGGACCAGCAACACTTTTTATTCTTATCACCTCCATGTTCACTCTCCATCTTTCTGTGCCAGCACCTCATATGAATACACCTGTGAGAGGTTTCGGATGCTGTGCAGGTATCAGACAAAATTAACAAAGCTGACAGAAACACACAAGCACACTCACAGATCCACATTAGTGCCACATATATGCAGATGGTGTTAACATAAAGGCACATGAAGGCGCACATGTGCAATCTATATGCATAATATTTCCTTCATATATAAAACAGCAGCAACCTCCTCTTTGAGTTCTGGAAAGAAAGAGTTTGTTAGTTTTATAATGCGAAACACAATCTGTTCTCAGATCCAGGACCTTTTAGCTTCCTCCACACAGGGCAACAAAAACAGCTTTCAATATACATGTGATAAAGTAAGAACTATATAAATCCAATAAAACCTTGCTGTAATACCTCATTTGTACCCATTTCAATCAGTTACACACTAGAATATTTTATCTGTATAAACTACTCATAAAGTACTCATAAAACGAAATCTAATACTTCCTCATCGTGCCCTAATTACATTAGACATGCTGTATTTGTCAGCATTTAACCTCCTGGACGGTCTGTCATTGGCAATCATTGATTAAAGTATTGTACAAATGATGCTAATATCAATGTAATTTCGCTCATTTGCAAAATTGCATTTGAGAGGATTTTGATAAAGCAACCATTGTGGTTTAATGTCCTAAGTATGTATGGCTCTGTTTGACTGCAGGGAGCTGGATTAACATAAATAATTAGCAGGACAGATGAAATGGGATTATCAGGGCTTTACAGGTCATGTTGGCAAGGCTCTATGTCCCACTTTTGGTATACTGGTATCAGACATTCCAGCTATTTAACAACAGATTTTCAGTATATTCTTTATTCAGTGCATGGAGCATGACAAAATATCAACATTAAAAACAAATTATTGTTCGTTGTCATGGTACCACTTTAAAATACAGGCCGCAGGTAGAGGGTGACATTAGTGAGCTGCTCTTGGACCTGGAATCACTCCAAGACAACCAGTTTAGCAACATAACAGCACTAACATCAGAGTATGTACAGCATGGCAGCCAAGACGCACATAATTGTGTGTTCTCCTGGCTGGCCACATGATCTCTCTGTCTCTCACAAACACATAGCAACCAGTGGACCACATTTTTTACATTCATGTGAATCACTCATCATCAGCATTTCTTACAATAGTCATTTCAACATTAGATGGAAGCTTAAGGTCTTGGTTTGAGTATCCCTTTCATTTCCATTTCATTTCATTTCGTTATTTCAACAGCATGTCTGCGGAGGCTCAACGTGGACTCTAGGATACTCTGCAGCTTCTACAGGTGCGCCATTGAGAGTATCCTGACTGGCTGCACCACCTCCTGGTACGGCAGTTGCACCGCCCTCAACCGCAAGGTTCTACAGAGGGTGGTGAAGACTGCACAGCACGTCACCAGGAGGCCATCCATGGAGGACCTCTACTCCCAGTGTTGTAGCAAGAAGGCCACCAGTATCATCAGGGACTCTCACAACCCCAGCCACAAACTGTTCTGCCTGCTGCCGTCTGGCCGTCGGTACGGCAGCATCTGAGCCCACACCAGCAGGCTCAGGGACAATTTCATCCCCCAGGCCATAAGACTCTTAAACTGCACATAATCTGCAAACAATTTGCACTGCCACTTTAGCTGTACATTTTATTTTATTTTATTTAGCTTTACATTTTATTTTATTTTCTTAGTTGTATATACCTTATTTATATTTATATTTCTTACTTACTTACTTGCTGGCGTGTTTTATTTGATATTGTTAGCAGTGTTACTGGGACCAGAGACACAAGATTTTCAGTGAGGTGATGACTAAGGAAGCATTGAAGCACAGGATTTAAGAATTTGACTTGCTCTTATCATTTAGATACTTTGAGGTCATTTCAATCAGTTAGGAACCTTTCGGGGACACTTTGGGGGACAAAACTATTGAACAATACATTGAAAGTGAAGGAAAGCCTCTCCGCTGGCTTATGGACAAATGTGGAAACAGGTATCATGTCCTGAACAATACGATCGAAGACGCTGATCAGGTCACAGAGCTGCTGGAGAAGATGGAGGAGATGGTGGCAGGAAACAGCTCTTTTTACCTCAGTGCCTACCCTGAGAGAGATGATCCACACCCTGAGAGAGATGATCCACACCCTGAGAAAGATGATCCACACCCTGAGAGAGATGCTGCACAACCAGAGGAAGACAGAAGTGGCAAAGACGAGAACATAACCAATGAGATCACTGAACAGCTTGCCATTGAATGGGATTGCCGGAACTGGGAAACACACAAAATCTTTAAAGGAAAGGACAGCATGGAAATGCCACCATTCCGTAAGGATCCAGATAAAACATATAAGACATTTGTAAAAGCACTATAATTCTAATAGAACAGAACACACTTTGTCTCAATAGCTTCATAAATCATCAACATCACACCAATATACATTAAACATCTACAGCAGTAAAATGCAGCAGTAAAGTTAAGCCAAAAGCATCATATATAATGCACAGATGTGCTGACAATATATCTATACTATTATTTAAGCAAGGTGTTCAATGCAGGACTTTTACTTGTAACAGAGTATTAACAAAAGTGTGGTATTAGTACTTTTCCTACAGCAAAGGATGTGAGTATTTCCTCCACTACTGGCAGCGTGTATGCACACTGCAAACCTAAAGGAGATCATAATGATGATCAGAAGGCCTCTGGTAAACAAATAGATATACAAAGGATTCTTTGTGCAGTTAATATTATGAACAGCAAGATTGTGCTAATTTTAGCTAGTTTACACACTTCTGGGTGGTTTAATCTACAGCAATCTATCATAGTCTACATAATCAACATTTGTTTGTAGCCTCGCTGTACAGTAAATACCAAGTACCCCAAAAAGTCAACTTCAGCTCAAAGAAACATTACAATTAAATTTCTATATAGTTCATTTAGTGTAAGAAGTAGGATACTTTTCTGAACCCATAGAGGAACACATCATCCTTAAGTTTATTGGAAAAATTTAAATTAAAAATCACCAAATTTGAAAATGCATGTTTTTCACTGGAAAGGAAGGGTATGAACAACTGTAATATGAAACGTAACTAAAGCTTTCAGAAAAAATGTAGAAGAGTAAAAATTACAATATTCACCCAGTGAGTAGAAATAAAGTTACATAAAATGTAAATACTTAAGTAAAGTACAAATACCACAAATTTGTACTTTGTATTTTTTGTTAGAGGTCGATTGTTTAACTTATGCAAAAGAGTAAAGTACACATATTTCTCATGAGAAACGTTCCAGAAGAACTAAAAAAAAAATTGTGCACCGCTACTTTCACATGAATAATTTATCAAGTTCAAGTCAGCAACCATACAATCAATTGTAAAGAGTTACAAACCAAAAGCCATGCATTACACTTGATTCCAGCAGAACCTTGCATTTCTTTTATCCCTTGCAGAGTTAACAAGATTATTGTTTTTCTCTGGCCAGTGAGTGACGGGAAGACGTCTGATGCTTCACAAGGAGGGGAAGAACGAACGGAGCAGAGATATGAAGAGGACAAGTCAAAGGCCTGTTTTGGTCTTGAAGTACAGAGCGAAGATGATGCAGCATCTGGCTCTCTGAACACATTCATGAGACTGCTGGAGAGAGAGTGGAGCAGACGAGAGGCGGCCATCGAACTGGCATCTTGGACATATTCCTATAATCCTGTCTGCACAGGTGAATAATTCAAATACTTACATGCAAGTAACTTCTGCCATGTTCAGTTTGGATTGTTTTGACATTCTGATTCCTTTTTTCCTCACCATAGCCAGGATTGCCACCTCTGAGCCAGATGGGGATCTGCTGCAGAAATCGAGAGCGAAAGTAGAATTGTGGCTGAAACATACAGCATCTGGGTATGGGACAGCTTCTACCAGCAGTAGCATATTGGAGGAAGATTATTAAAATGAAAAAAAGAAACACTTAAAGTTTGTCTAGTGGGAGAGTCATGACTCCAGATGCTGCTCTGTGCAAGGTGAAGGTACAGAGAGATGTACTGTTAAACAGCAGCAGTGATGGATGATATTTCTCTCAAGTTCACTTGTCCCCTCATGTCCTCTATACTGCATTTTATGCCTCCTGTAGACACCAGCAGTTTAACAAGTGTCACTTTGAATTTAAATGATTTTGTGAAAATGACTTGAGGTTAAACTTCAGTGTAATCATGTAATTATGTAACTATGTAATGGTTGAGACTGAAACTGAGGGAAACACTTTGGCTTCTTCATCAGAATCTTCATCAGAGAGACATTTTGAAGGAGCAGATTTGTTTGTTTGCATGTTTGGAATTCCAGCAAGATGAGTTAATATTCTGTAAATATTCTGACTGACATTACAACCAACAGTAATTATGTTTAGTCTAGTAATAATGCTTTGAAATTCTGTTTTAAACTATTCCTATATATTTTATACTCCAATTCGTTGTAATAACGCTTGGTCAACTTTTAAGGTGCTGCACCCCCCCACCCCACCCCCATCCCTCCTCATACTATAACTGCAGCTTAGACTTTAGCTGTGGCAAAATACATTTTAAAAATCAGCGTGAATGATGCAGAGTGTAAAATCTGTCAACAAAAGCTCTGCAGGCAGTTCATCAGGAGGCTCATAGGCCATCATCCCTAAATCAAAGTGCAGAGCTATATTCAACAAATGGAGCACTGAAAGAATTAGATCGCCCAAACATTACAACTAAGAGTACTTTCACACCAAACTTGAGTATGAAGTATGTTGCTTTCTTGATATTTGAGCAGATAGGACACTCTTTGGGACTCTCCCCCTTTTTCCACCCCAGACACATCTAAGTTCTTAAGTGGGTTTTAGTGTTGCATTTCAGTTTGCCAAACTAAGGGAAAATGCAACAAGTTTGGTGATGAACCTTAAAAATAGAATGTAAGGAACACATACTGTACCAACTCTTACTTATACTAATAAACACATTATCCAACATCTGTGTGCGTGTGTTAATTTGGTTATATAAGAGAGCTGGCAGAGGCCGCAGGTAGAGGCTGACATTAGTGAGCTGCCCTGGAACCTGGAATCACTCCAAGACAACCAGCTCAACGACATACCAGCACTAACGTCAGAGTTTCTAGGACACGACAGTTCAGATAGACAGAATTATCTGCACTCCTGACGGTCCACGTGATTTCACTATCTCTCACAAACACATAGAGTTCATGCATGAATACAGTTCATAAGAATATACACATTTATTCATTTACATTTTGTACACCTACCGACATCCCACTGGATCTAGAGATTTTCTTGTGCTGCAGAACTCAAAGATTTGGCATCTTGTCAGCCAAATGTGGGAAAAATATATCCCAAAATTGAAATTTTGAGCAGGTGTGTGAACAATGGTGCTCTACATCTGCAGTACCTGTGGTTGTCCAAGCCACTGAGCCCCCATATGTGACAAACAGGTTCAAGGAAAATCAGCGTTTTCCTTTTTCATCTTCAGCCCCCTTTAGTGAGAGTTCAAATACCAGACATGCTGTTCCCTCTGTTTCTGGAGAGCGAGCTGAAATGTCTTGTCGATGAGGATGGAATAGTAAGGAGATAAGTAACAACTTATTAGAAAAAATAGAAAATGTCTTAGTAAGGAGCTGTTCTTGAATTCTCTGCTCAGTTATTCAGATTTTAGTTTGTCTATGAACTTCCATTCAGAATATGGACACTGCACATTTTTGTTTGTTTTTCATCACACTCCCTCTGTTAAGATAGAAAGAATATACAAAATAAAACTTCCAGCGACCCAAATGTGTAGGCATTTGCATTTACAAGTGAAGCGAGGACTCTAGCACACAGGTTAGACAAACAGGTTAAACAAAACAGGGATAGTTTGCTGGTACATCATGGACCATAATTAATCAGATCTCTTCTACATGAAAATATGCTGTTGGTCTTGTTACAAGGTGATGCAGGAGGGAGGTTCCATTCCCAGAAACAACAAAAGTATGAGCTACAGTCAGTCAACAAGAAGACATGAAAGGAAATGGTGTACATTAGAAGCCTTTCACATTAATTATACTCTTCAGAAAGCATGGAGAAAGCTACTTTTGTTAAAGGTGAGTCCATAAAGTAACTCTGATTCTATGAATGAAAGATCAACAGCCTTTCTGTCTTCCAGCATTTTTTTCATGTTGCTATCTCTGCTTCACTTTCTCTCTGTCAGAGCTGAACGTTGTACTTGTGGGATCAAAAAGCTCCCAGAAATATCTGGTTGGAAACATCATCCTGGGAAAAGAGACGTTCGATTCAAGAGATGTAACAACCAATAGTGAGACGGTAGAGCGAGATGTATGCGGGCGGAGGGTCACGTTGGTCAAAGCCCCCGGGTGGCTGCGGGGATATCGCCTCTGTGATACACCAGAACTTTTCAAGACAGAAGCGACTCTCAGCGTCACTCTGTGTCCACCTGGACCGCATGGCTTTATCCTGGTGATTAATGCTGAGCTACCATTCACAAATGAGCATGAGAAGGCAACAAAGGAGCACTTGGAGCACTTCTTTGGTGACAATGTGTGGGGCCACACGATCGTGGTGTTCAGCCACAGTGGCCATCGAGGCCACAGAACCATTGAGGACTACATCAGGAGCAAAGGGGCTCCACTCAAGTCGCTGCTAGAGGCCTGTGGTAACAGATATCACGCACTCTGTGATAAGGACACTGACAACGATGTGAATGTCAAAGAGCTGTTCGAGAAGATTGAAGCCATGGTGGCAGAAAACAGTTCTTATGAAACTGACAGCGTGCTGCTGAAAAGTGCTGAGTCCAAGAGGAAGGATGTGGGCAAACAAGCCAAGGAATTGTGTCCGAAGTCGCAGCAACAAAGGCAACAGCTCAGAAATCTTCTGACAGGTCAGTTACGTTTGTCTGATTAGATCAATATATGTTAAATATATGAAAAATAATTGCCAAAATGTGTAAGACCCCAGGTTCCAACCTGAATTTGAACCTGGAACCTTCTCTCTGTGACTTCTTGCCACACCACCAAAGCATCAGATTTCTAATAGCTGTGTTATCATGCAGAGCCAACGCCCACTCTGAGGATCTTGATGGTCGGATGGGTGTTTTCTGGGAAAAGCGCTACTGGGAACACTCTCCTGAGTGCTGCAGTGTTTCACTCTGGTGACAGAACCGTGAAAGCTTTAAAGCAAAGTGGTAAGGTGGCTGGAAGAGAGGTCGTCATCGTGGACACTCCTGGATGGTGGAAATTCTTCCCTGCGGTTTTCAATCCTTTGTTTTTGAAGTCTGGGATTCAAGAAGGGGTGTCTCTGTGCTCGCCATCACCAAACGTCATCTTGCTGGCAGTGCCGCTTGACACGGCATTTACTGATGAGCAAAGAAGAATCACAGAGGACAACATGAGGCTCCTTGGACAGAGAGCGTGGAGGCATGTCATTGTGGTGTTTACGTTCGGGGACACTTTGGGGGACAAAACTATTGAGCAATACATTGAAAGTGAAGGAAAGCCTCTCCGCTGGCTTATGGACAAATGTGGAAACAGGTATCATGTCCTGGACAATACGATCGAAGACGCTGATCAGGTCACAGAGCTGCTGGAGAAGATGAAGGAGATGGTGGCAGGAAATAGCTCTTTTTACCTCAGTGCCTACCCTGAGAGAGATGATCCACACCCTGAGAGAGATGATCCACACCCTGAGAGAGATGATCCACACCCTGAGAGAGATGATCCACAACCAGAGGAAGACATAAGTGCCAACTTAACTCAGGACACAATCAGTAAGATCACTGAACAACTTATCATCGAATGGGATCGCAGGAACTGGGAAAAACACAGTATGGGTACGCCACCAGACTGTAAGTATATACTTTTAAAAGCACAATAATTACAAAAGAACAGAATAAACTTGTCTCACGAGTCAAACCAATATATTTTAACATCTACAGCTATAAAATGCATCATACACATTAATGCAGCAGTATTATCAAACCAAAAGCATCATATGTAATAGTGATAAATAGTGAAACACTGAAAGTGATCATTTTACTGCACAATAAGTACTTTTCATACTTGAAGTACTTTTCTGTCAATATTTCTATGCTTTTTACTTAACAAAGTCTTGAATGCAGGACTTTTACTTGTAGCAGAGTATTTACCAGTCTGATATTTGTACTTTTCCAACAGCAAAGGATCTGAATATTTCTGCCACCATTGCCAGACTATAGGCGCACTGCAAACCTCAAGTAGATCATAATGATTATCAGAGGGCCTCTGGTAAAATAAAAACTTCTAATGGAGTAGTGTCACTCATGCTAGCAAGGTTAGCAGGGATAGGACCCAATTGCAGGCAACCACATCAAAGATGATGTAGTTCAGCAGTTTATTAAGAAAAGGCAGAGGTATGAAGGGGGCAGGCAGAAAATCCAAGGTCCAAAAACATCAGGCATTGTTCAAAAGAGAGGTTCAAGAAACAGCTTTTGGATTTCAGGTCTTAGACAACAGATAAACAGAATACTGAGGCTAGAAAGCAAAAGAACGAAGCACATAGTGATCTTAACAACGTGGTAAAAGAACAATGGAAGCGGAGCGGTATATGAAGTAAGTGACTGTTGTGTAGAGCGAGCATGATGAGTGTATTTTCTCAGTGGATAGGGACGACAATTCAGAAGGAGGGGAAGAACAAATGGAGCGCCAACATGACGATGATGACCAGTCAAAGGCCTGCTTTGGTTGCATAGTACCAAGCGAAGATGATGCACCGTCTGGCACTCTGAACATATTGATGGGACTGCTGGAGAGAGAGTGGAGCAGACGAGAGGCAGCCATGGAGCAGGCGAGTTGGACACATTACCACGGTCCTGACAGTGCAGGTGAGTAAGTCAAATACTTATGAGCAAGTAACTTCTGTCTTGTATTGTTTTAACATTCTGAGTCTTTTTTCCCTTCCATAGCCAACTTCGAGCCAGACAGCGATCTGGTGTGTCACTCAAGAGTAAAAGTAACATTGTGGCTGACAACCCACGATTTGGTATTAGCTGCAGTGGTACCAAAGAAGAGGAAGAAATCGTATTAAAAGAATTAATGAAAGGAATTTACTTAACGCCCTTCCTACTTTTCCTGTTTTTAAAATGAAAGGCCTTCTGCTCACACTGAGCATCTGATACTGACAGAAAACTACAGGCAGGCTGGAGAAACATTCTCTACTGTGGACTGGTGCTTGCTGACGTATGATTAACCTGCCAGCTGTCACTTTATACTCACAATGTGAGTGAGTGAATGACTAGAAATAGCTGTCAGCTTCAGTTAATTATGACAGCAAGCAGCTGGCACATAATGAAAGAAGTGCAGTCGTTTTGAATTTATTTCAGCTACATTTATAATACTACTACTACTACTAATAATAATAATAATAATAAACTTTATTTACACTGCACTACAAAACAAAGTTACAAAGTGCTTTACATGGTTTAAACCACCGTGAAAACACATTAGAACATGAGGTGAATCAAATCAGACTCTCAAGAGAAAAACAAAATGAAAGAATAAAATGTACAACAATAGAGATAAGAACAATAACTATCATAGTAAAACCAATAACTAAATCCTGTCTAGACTGCCCTGCAACAGATGCAGACTGACACTCTGGATATTATAGAGAAAACTATAGGAGACTGGAACTCTCACACTGATTATAGCTGCGGCTCACTAAAGAAATGACGTCAGAAGTCACTCCTGCACAGAGGATCCGTGCATCAGATCAGATAATAATCATGCAGGGATATTAATGGCCAGATTATGTTCCATATCATACCCTGAATATTACTAAGTGTATTGATCATGTAAATGTATTGATTGAGAGACAGATTAACCTGTGTGAAGTCGAAAGAGGTTAATGTTAGATAACATATTGTAAAAATATTGTAACTATTATTAAATGTAATGAAAAGACACATCATCTCAGGGGGACCACTGGCCTACTGTTGGGCATCAAAATGGCCAAAATGATCCCTGACTTTGGGTTCCTGTTAACTGTTACTGTGTTGGGCTTCGTTTGTTAATGCATGTTGTTCTAAATGTGGCTGAATGCTAAATCACACCAATAAACAATAAATAAATACTGTCTACTTTGGAGAAATACTGGATAATGCTAAAGTAGTTGGTAAAAGGAGGTGTAATTTTGCTATTTAACTGCTCTGGAGTGCTTCAAACTCCGAGAGCTGCACTATGCAAGGTGCAGGTGGATGCACCATTTAAACAGCAGCAGTGATGGATGAGATTTCTCTCCGGTTGTCAGTTGTCCTCTGTACTGCACATTATCCCTCCTGTAGACACCAGCAGTTTAACAAGTGCCACTTTGTACCAGAATGATTTTGTGACAACAGTGATGTAATCGTGTAATTATATAACTATGTAATCACTGCTACGTGGAAGAAATACTTCTCATACTTCTCATCAGAGAGAAGTACATTTGTGTCAATATTCTGACAACAACTCAGATTATGGTTCAGTATAGTAACAATAAATAGCAATTACTTCTTTTTTGGGACTATTTCATGTATGTATCATCCAGCTAATCTATGATGTGGTGTTGTATGTTGAAATGGGGGAGGCAGTGTATGATGCAATGAGTAGGATGAATACTGGGAAATGAGATTAACTCCATTTTCTATGAAGTACACCTGCAGGATTTTTGCGTGTGCCTGTGTGCACTCTCCAATCATTGTTAAAGCTACCAGGCAAATGTCACAGCTGAATAAACAGATCCAAACTTGAAATGCGGTGTAAAGCTATTTTTATGTGTTTTATGTGCTGTTTTATAGGATTAAAGGTGGATTGAAATTTCAGACACAGCGTTTTTTTACATTTACATCTCATACTAAAACTGCAGCTTACAGTTCAGCTGTGTTGTAAAATACATACAGTGTGAATGATGCAGAGTGCAATTCTCTTAAGAGGCTGTAATGCTGTCATCTCCAATCCAAAGTACAACATTAGGAGCATCTAGTACATAACATCACCCTAATATTGCAACTAAAGGAACTTTCACACCAAACTGTGTCACTGATGTGTTTGCTGGTTTAGTTTGAGCCATAAAGGCTGGTGTGAAAGCTGTCAGTCAAACTCTAATGTAGCAGTAATAGCACTATTGGCACTAATGTTCTCCTCATGCTTGCTTGGATTTTCTCCGGGTACTCCGGCTTCCTCCCACCATCCAAAGACATGCAGGTTAGATTAATCGGTGACTCTAAATTGCCCGTAGGTTTGAGTGTGAGTGTGAATGGTTGTCTGTCTCTATGTGTCAGCCCTGTGATTGGCTGGCGACCAGTCCAGTGTGTACCCCGCCTCTCGCCCAAAGCCAGCTGGGATTGGCTCCAGCGCCACTGTGACCCTGAAAGGATAAGCAGAAGAGACGATGGATGGAGGGAACATTGATGTAGATGTGACAACCAGACCAGCTTGCCAGAATTACCTGCTCATTCAACTGTCCGGTGAGGCTTGGTCCAGTTGTATTGGACTCTGAATGGGGTTCATTTTACCCCTTTAATAAGATTTGTTTGGGCACATCTGAATGCAGTAATCAACAAACAAATAAATAAATAATAATAAATAACCTTCTGTCTTGTGTGATCTTATCGTGCTGCATTGAGACCTTTTATAAGAAATGGTCGTGGCCTAGTCACGAATGAATTCTGGAGCAGTTGGTTTGTGGTGGGAACGTGATCTGACCTCCAACTGACCCAACTACTAGGCGAGCTTGACAGGGGCGCTCTGCATACTGGGATGCAGAGGAGTAGAATCAAGTTGCTAGCTGCAAGCTGGAGAATGATCTGAGGTCTGACTTTGATTAGCGTTGTAACAAAGGGAAAGTACATCACCTTCTTGATATTCGGACAGATATTCTTCAGGCCTTTCTTCCACCCCAGATACATCTAATCAACGAGCAGAGTGAACATTTTCACATAGTGCATTTTGGTTTGCTATCTTTTTTTTTCTAGGTGGAAAAGACCAAACCAAGGGGAAAAAACAGACATGTTACTTTGGTATAAAATCCATCATTGAACTACATGTTTAATACAATAAAAGATGTGTTTGTAGATTTGTAGTTCCAGTTTCTGCTAACTGATTTTGAGCATTACTTCATTAGTCAAGACTGCAAATCAGCTTTGTTTTATGAGAAATGACACCCAGGAAGAATAGTACAGAGAGACGGTTATTTTGTTTCATTAACTTTCTGAATAATGAATTGGCAAAATACGCAAACACCACACACCTTTTGATTGATCAGGACAAATCCCTGCAGTGACGAACATGCATGTTACCAAGGTTACTGAATGATTTCAATGAATATATGTATATATGTATCCACGCCTCGTAGGCTACAGATTGCGTGATTGTATCTTTGACAGTTCACGGCCAGAAAATGGATATAATAGTTTAGCTTTTGAATTCCTGATAGAACAACATGTCTGCTATCATACATCAGAAAATCCTGTAATGGGGGTTGGTTGGACAAATCACACCGTCCGTCTGACAACGTTTACACTAGCCTAAATAAACCACGCAGGCCAATACACCAGAATTTGTTTACACAGAACCAACAGGTAAGGTGTGAAACCCTAACCTAAATGTCTGAAAACACCCCTGTGCCTAAACCAGCAACACAACATGGAAGAACGGCTGCATTTCTTGCTTCCCCAGCCACTGCATGCATTATTACCCTTAGACCAGCACTATAAATATGTCCATATGCTCCTATATGACCACTTTGCTAAAGTAAAATTGTTAAGAGGATACTGAGGGAAACTGAGGATCAAATGATTCCTTATTTCCCCCATTGTGTATTATCAACATCAAATATAGTTAACTTTTCAGATGAATTGCTACATAATGTAATGAATATGAAAGAACAACAGGAAAAGATTATAAACATCACATATGGGAAAAGAGGCACAAGGGCAACAGGACTGAGATGAAGCAGACAGAAGGGTCAGAGGCGGAAGCATCAAATGAAGTGTGATGAAGAGTCGGGAATCCTACTGAGGCCCCTGAGCTCGTCAGCAGGACCGTCAAAGAGGATTAGGAAAACCAAGGATTACCAACAGAATGGCAAGATGGGATCTCTCTGTTATCTCAGAATGGATGTTAATCCAGAGCTAAACCCTCTACAGCTCTGTATTCACATAGAGACAGGCATCGATATACATGTATGTATATGTACGCAAGACACCTGGCCCCCTGTGCTCAAAGGTCCCCTACATTTTGACATTATCTACAAAATCTGCAGAGCGTTCACTGCTGTCATCAGTGAGGAGCTATTTCAGGTTCCAAAACTGAAAGTGTCACTCATATCAGATACAAGGGTCATTTATTTGTCAGTCCACAGCACAAGCTCACACAAGGAAATACAAGTTGAAGAAGCTTTTTAAAAACAACGATGAGAAAGTTTCTCATTATTTTGACGTACTAAGTCATTATTTGAGATAGTAAATCATTATTTTGAGATGTCAAGTCATTATTTTCATCATGGTGGCAGAAATGGGCTACCATTGTACTGGTGTAAATTTCTTATGAAATCATTTAATCAAAAAAAAAAAGGTGTGTTTCGATGCACCTGCTTTTGTTATGCTGTTCATAAAAAAAAGAAATTCACGACAAAACAAGACATTTTTACCCTTGACTGAGGTGAATGGAAACAGATTTAGTGAATAAGTCATGACGTATATGAAGCAGGTGACTCACAAATCGTCCTCTCTTTACATTACTCTTTTGGAGACAGGCTATAAAAAAAGCCACTTTATGCACAAGAGTAAAATGTAGGGCTGCAGCTACTGTCCACCAGTGAGCGCAGGCACACTGTGAACGCTGACGGTCCTACTTCGTCACCGTAAACTCTGGTTTTGCACAAACATTGAAAACAACACGCTGAGTGAACATGAACACTGTATTCACACATGCATTGACAAACTATCCTATTTATCAGCAGTCACATAACATCCAAAGATTTTACAGTAATGTCAAGGTAACTGAGGAATGCGGGAAGATGAAGAGTGACTGCATAGGTGTTCAGACTGAGTGTGACGTTAATCTTAAAAGCAGAATTACTGCATACAGAGCAACCGGAAAGATGAAAGAGTGGACGCACAGACGTGGATCTGCTCTATGTAGAACTCACACAAAGATGCATATTTGTGTGGGAAAATAAAATTTCAGGGCACACGTAGAGTGCAATAAAAAGCCCGTCATGTTGAATGACACCTTTGAGCTCGAGCAAAAGCTGAGTACAGGCTGAACAAGGCTTTTCTTTCTTTGTTGTGGTCCCTGACTAGACAGAGTGAGACCTTTTGAATTACTTTTCCTGAGCAAGCTACAGTTCTCCAGTATTTCTGATGCATCTATGTGAGTTCAAAGTGTTTCACCTTGACACTTCTGGATACAAAGATGAGAACACAAACAGAGAAATGAATAACAGGTCTGTTCAGTTCTGTCTATGTCTGACAAACACACACAAACGCAGACAGGGAATGATATTGATACCTGTTGAATGTTAATGTGCTGTGAGTGCCTATGATCATGGTGGTACTTAAGTACAATGCTGAGGTACTTGGACTTAATTCGAGCATTTCATTTTCCTGCTACACTTTGCTTCTGCAAATATTGCACTTTATACCGCGCTACATATTTTGACACCTGGAGTCATTTTCATAGATTTTCATTTTCATTTTCAAGATTTTACTTTCAAAACATATAAACAGTCGAAATATGTTAGAATATGTTACACTTTCAGTGAACAAAATCTCCATGTTGAATAATTCTTTAATATCTTATTCTATTTTAAAAAGTGATGAAATCTGCCGACTTGATTCAAGTATTTTCGAAATTTACATTTTTCTAATAAAACTCTTGTGTCGCAAACTGCCTCATTCTTCTTTGTTTTAAGATGCAGTAATTCTTTTCTTGACTTAAAATGAAATGATTGAATTAAAAACAAAGAACTCCTCATTGCAACAAGATTTTTTCACTTGCTTTAAGAAAATGAGGTTCACTGAGTGCTGTGTAGGAGGAGTATGTATATGCTGTATATATAAACTTTGAAATAAAACATAACTTGTATTATGAGTTCTTTTACCTTTCATACATTCAATACATTTAACTGATACTTCACATTAATTAAAACTCTTTTTTACTGTTTAAAAAAGCAGATGGCATTACGTTACTCTCAAAGCAAGTGAGGTAAAAACCTATTTTTTGTTCAATTTGAATGCACCTTTAAAGTCCAGGGATGGAGGAGAGGAGGCGTACCTTTAGTGTTGCTTTAACAATGTAGGTGTAAATACATCTATTCAGTATGTCTGTGTGGTTTTCATCAATATGTCACTATTCCTACAATTCTGATTGGGTAAAAATAAAACACACTGATTTGTCGGTGTCTTCGGAGCATTGTGCAGGTGAATAGATGCTAGGAGACAGACAAAGAATAATGAGCCCTTTGTGCTCAGTGAGATGAAAATGAGTCAGATTGGCTTGTTTCCTCTTCCTGGTGAGTCTGAGTCTCCTTCTTCTGGTTGCTGTCCAAAGTGTGTGACTACAGTTCAAGTCAGGTTTATCATTAAAGCCCAGATACCACAAATAATGTCTCAGAGGGCTTTACAGGCCCTCAACAGCAATTACCCAGAGGCAAGCTTTCTAATAACACAGGGGGGGGGGGGGACATCAGGTTAAAAAAGGAAGAAACCCCCAAAAAGGCAGTTCAAGAAGAGATCCAGTTCAACAGGGGTTGTGCGTTGGATAAGAAAAGTTTTACACACGTTGAAAGCAGCCGTTATTAGAGTAACTTTCTTTATTTTTATTATTATTGCTGTACATAAGTTAATTATCAGGATAACAAAATGGTGTTCTCATGATAACAGGTTAATTTTTTCAATTATTTAACTATTTACCTTGAGAGAAGACAATGCAGGTATCTTAATTATCCTGTTCACTAACAAACAAAATCAATTATCCCAAGATAATTCAACAGAATAAAGAATTGCAACCACAGCCAGTCTCATCTCGCATGTAGTAAAAATACAGAACTCAACAATAGGATCATAACCTAACTGTATGGTTATAATAGGTCCGATACAATCACACGAAGATTAGGATCAGAATGAAGATTAACAAGTGATTTGCTCCTCACATGCATCTTCACTTCAACAGCTTTAGTGAAGCTGCCTCTTCTGGAGCCATCTGTGAGGAGATGAAATAAAATCTGTACCACTGTCTTCTTGTCTTAAATATTTCCACAGATGCTCTTTAAGTGTGTGATTTTGAATAAATTATTATGAGTCAATGCTTTGGTAGATGGTTGATTTGCTCCAATGGAAACATTCATTCACATGTGAGGGAAGTGATGTAATTCTCCAATCTCAGAACAGATCCTAAGATCACGACTCTTTGACTTTGAACCCTGCAAGGATAAACCTAATAAACATAACACAATGGGCAGAACAGAAGATATCTCCAATAAGACAGGTTTGGCTGGTTGAAGGGTGTACAGTGTGCATGGAAGTGATTGTAAGAAAACTGCAGTATTAACGCAGATTGTGATTGCCTGCTCATGAAGTCATTCTCTGCACTTAGAGGAGGTGCAGAAGACTGGACAGCATTGTCTTGTTTGTGTTCACGTTCACATCTTTCGTCGCAGAAGCCGTACGAGGTAAAGGCCCAAAGGATGGTAGTGAATGAAACAGAGGGCATCACTTAATCACAACATGACAGCTGATGTGTTGTCATTTGATGGAGTTACTACAAAAAAGCATCTGGCTGTTCTGTGTACTCCTCACATAAAAGGCAAACAGATTAGATTAAAATGGCACAGGGGGTAAGTGATTTCATACAGCTGGCAGACGCCATGAACAAGGACATGTCAAAACTGACGAGCAGCACGTTGGACTCTTTCTCTGCTTGCTTGTGTGTATAAAAAGAGATTAGGTAAGACCGAATGAGGGAAAGAAAAACACAATAATCAGGTTTTGCATGCAAGGGGTTGAAGAATGAGTAGCGGGGAGGGGGGGCAGATTTTGTACCTAAATGTAGAATAAAAAATGAAAAACGATAATGTGTCAAAGGGTACACAGATTTTGCCAAAAGGGGCTGTGAGGCCAGATAAGCATTTTTGCTCCCGACTGACTGAAGTGAAGTATTCTGAGGTAGAAAACACAGCCATGGCATCGTGGGTAGGAGGCACAAAGGTGGAACAGGAGGGGGTGGACAGCACAGCCACATCCAAACATCATTTATAGACACAGAGAATTTAGAATTTAATTTTCTTTACTGAAACATACTAAATAGTTCAGTTTCCTGGACTACTGAATGTATGAGCACCTCTGACTGCTTATCTAGCTTTTACATTTTTTTTTAAAACAGATATAATGCACATTTTTTACTATGTTTTTTTCTCATATTCTGTATTGCAAATATCTCGACTTTATATTTTTTCTTGATTTCTTGATTATGCACCAACATACCAAGGCAAGGTTTTTTTTTTAGAATTCACTTGGCAATAAACCTAGTTCTGTTTCTGAATGTGATTCATAGATGAGATGAGATCCTATTAAGATTTCACCACCTGCTCATGAACACACACATCCTTCGTCAACAACAGTGTTTACAGTACAGTGCTGCCATGTGGCCGGTATTTAAATGCATACATTAGGTCTCGCTCTGGACATACATTGCACTGTGCCTCCAAACTAGTGTTGCACCTTCTACACCTACACATTATTGTCACGATAGATTCATCTCTTGATTATTTTCTACACAAATTGATGATGATCATTTAGACTATATATAATGTAAGAAAATCCATTGCATTGGGTCCATTTGCAGATCAACAGTCCTTTTGCCATTTGTGCTCTCATAAAGAATGGTATTTTTGAGGATAAGCTACTGTAAATGATTAAAGGAATAATCTGAAATTTTGGGATATACTCTTATTTGCTTTCTTTCTTTCTTGAGTTGGATGAGATCCACACCACTCTCATGCTAGTTTAGAAGCTTAGCTTTGCACAAAGACTCGAAACGGGGAAACAGCCAGCCTGGCTCAGTCCAAAAGTAACAAAATCAGTTTACTCTATTTTTACACCGACAATTACACGTCATATTTTTGTTTAATCTGCACACAAACCTAAATATAAAAACAACATGTTGTACTTTTAAAGGTGGTTATGTGCTGGATTATTTCTGCGGACTCCTCATAAGTGGACTGGACAAAACAAACGGTCACATACAAAACTCTACTTAATAAACCACAACTTTTGGTTTGTGAATGAATTTAACAAATGAGGTATGTTTATGCAAACCGTCCGCAGGCCGTAGCTTCTTATTTATTGGACAGATGACAGTGGTAACGATCCTCTCATGTAACTCTCAGTGAGAAAGCGAAGTGTATTTCTCAAAATGTTGAATTATTTCTTTAATAGAGTAATTGTTTCAGCACTCCTTTAAGTACTGAGAGGGATGTGGTATGCAAAGCCCTTTGTGCTGCTACAGAATCATAATAACAGTGAACACTGTTAAATTTGACTTGGTTAAACTGACAGTTAGCTAAAAATGGCAAACGTAACAAGGAGTTTGGCTAACAGGAGAAAGGGAGGTTTGGCGAAATAGTGGTTCATCTGGATGGAGATCAGGTTGGGATCTACTGTAAACATGTCACACTGAGCTTGTTAAACCTGGTTCACGGGCTGCTGCGCTGATCTCCTCATGTAATCCTTTAATGTTTGAAATGAATTACGTCCACATTAAATTGGCCCTGTATGTGTGGCATGCATGCTACACGTGCACACAATCTGGCTGGTGTCCTGCCGTTCTTCCAATTATGACTGCCGTGGGAGATCGGGATGAGGGCGATTAATTTGGTCAGCAAAGATGAATGGAAGACGGAAGCAGGGGGCGATAAATCTCTCTGGAATAGGAATAGGAAACGCCAGGAGTAGAAGAGCTGGCTGTGTCTGTCACTCAGATGTAGCCCGGATTATGACAGAGGACAAAACTGCCAGCAAGTGTTGAAATGCCACCCCATGACAAAACCAGAAAAAAATAAGCACAACAGATGGACGGAAACATGTGGTCACATCAGCCAGGTGTCTCCACTCATTTCCACTCATGATGATTCTGTTGGACACAATTTAAATGTGGTGCTGACATTCAGCATGAGTCCAGCATCTATCGTTACAGTGAGAAATGTTATGTGAGAGTAGAAGCGGATGAACTGACTCCCTCAACAAGCTTCCAGGCCGTGCTGCTTTTCAGATGTAGCTTCGGAGGTCTGATTCTCAAAAACGTACATCGGCAACTTTTTTTTTTATGATCAATGCCAACATTTTTTTAAATGATCACTTTCTGCAACATCTCCACTTGGCAACTATAGCATGGTTAACCTCAAGGAAAGATGGCGGTTATGGCAAATAAAATGGTTAAGGTTAGGCAACAAAAGATTAAGGACAGAAAAAGATATTGTTACTATGAACATTAAGTGCAGGTCAGTATCAGCATGCAAACTCAAGTCTCCTCATATAAGTCCGACAAGCTACGCACCCATCCAGTGGGTCAACCTCCACAGCCTTGATGTCCACCTTGCTACATATAGGGTGCTATATATGGCACTGCCATTGGTGTTGGTTATAAATCATGAGGCGCAGAATTGTCGAAACTCTACGGATACTGAGATAACAATGAGAGGCTGTTTGGTTGTGCAAAACAGGGTGATGATACCCCAGGAGAACAATGACTCCCTTCATTGTTGAACATAAGATGCAATAATTTATCAGTTTTTGTATTTGCAGGTCAACGTTGAACAAAGCTGAGCTTTGACGTGCGAATCAGCTGAAGATGATGCTTAAAGCACAACATGAAATGCATCTTGAAATCACACAGACCAGAAACTGGAGTTTGAATCCTGTCTGACTCAAACAGGACCCTTAACCAAGTTGCTGCCATTTAACTGTATGGCTGTTGTACGGATAATAACCAACAATTTCAAATGTTGGCACTGAACATGAAACCATCAGTTCAGCAAGTCTGTCAGGTATTATCTGACCACTTTGCTCATTTTGTCTGACATTAAAACGTAATATAATTTTTTCCCCCTTCAGGTACCATTTGAATCGATTTTTTCAGTATTTCATTAATAACATATCCTTTGGCAGGAGCGGCGACGTGAGTGACAGGGAACAGTTAAGCTACCTGATCTGGAGGGATGAAGAGGGGAGATATGAGACGTTGGAGGAGAGAGACGGAGAGGATGATTGGAAGGAGACAAAACATGGAGACAAATAGGGAGGATTGTAAATGCACAGAAAAGAGTCAAAGCGGATGACTCAAGAGGAAGAGTAATAGAGGAGGAGAGCAAGGAGGGTTTTGAAATGGTGACAGAACAAAGACGGAGATAGTGGGACAGGCAAAGAAAGAAATCCATTATGCTCGGATAGAGGTTAAGGGTTAATGGTTTAACCCTTAATACCATCGCTCTTTCGCACCAACACACACACACACACACACACACACAAACAGCAAGGGCTGTGCTGCTGAGAAGGCTGCTGAGTGCTGAAATCAAAAGTGGTGATTCTGATAATAATAATTGCAGTGATTGCTGCTTGTTCACATATCTCCCTGCCATTACTCCTGTGTTGTTTTTTTTCATACTCAACTGTGTAGCCTCCATTAAACCTCCTCAATCTGTGCTTGCTGAGGAGGAGAAAAAAATACATCACGTTGCTCTGGAATCACAGAGAGACTGCGGCAGAAAATGTACTGTAATAAAAAAAAAAACCCCAAAAGGGAGCTCCGACTTTTATATTATGTAGGAGATAATGCCAGGTTGATGGAATTGTGGGTGTGTGTGTCTTATCTTGTTAAAGCATACTGTGAGGATTGGCAGAACCCTGTTATTGTGCGCGTCACAATAAGCACAGTATTTGTTTTCCCTCTCACTTCACATGAACTCTCGCTATGCACACAAAGATGTATATACACAGCATCCAGTGTAGGGAATTTACTTGTTTCAATTACACTGCTGGGAATGTGACTGCAGTTTCCACAGAATAAATGTGCACTGAATGTACAGAAGAAGAAAAAAAACCAAAAAACAATGCAATGAAAACCACCTAATATTTGTTTTTTGTGGAGAGCACTAGCACTAAAGCTTCTTTCTGAAAATAGAAGTTAATTCCTGACCCTTGAAACAGAATGTGTAACAAAATAGTCTAAACTAAAAGGTCCAGTAGTGGCTTTCAAATACGTCACGGTGGCTCAGGTGAAATTCACGTGATAAATGGTCGTTTGGCTTGACTTCAACCACTTGTATTCACACAAGTTCAACACTTAAATAAACATAGTTTGTACTGAGTCATTTCATTTTCAAAGACTGTTTTGTGAAAAACACTAGAACAGCAGAAATAAATGTCTTCTTCTTTGTCCTCTTTTCAAAACTATGGATAACAACCAACATCAGGCAAGACAGACAGACAGACAGACAGCCCTGCTGACCGTATTGTTATTTTACATTTGTTGGACATCATCCGGCAAAATAACATAAATAATGACAACAGCTGGATGATTAGCTATATGAGAAATTAAAATTAGTCGTCACGGAGAAAGTTAGAGACGAGAGAAACTTTCTAATTTTGCCTCCACACAACACAAGTGTGATGGTCACCGCAGTGCCAGCGCATTACCTCTCCATTCAGTTCCCTTCTGCTCTCTGTGATCTCCTATAGTGTGTTTTAATACATAACATAGTTTCTATTGTCAGACAACAGTAATAGTATACATGAATACATTATCAAAGCTGTTTTACTCCATTTCCATTCATTATACACTCCATTTATGTGTGTCCATGGATGGAGTTCTAGCTGTCAACAAAATCACTAATCACCGACATCTGCTTACAAACTACAATACAGTATATCACAAACCACTCATTAAATTATAATACACTGCTTTTGAATGCTAAATGGGGGAAATGAAGTAAAGTGTTGCTGAAACATCTTGTAATAGTCTTAATGCAGTACAACTACGGCACTAAAATCACCATAGAGTTGAATCAACATCCCTGTGTGACAAATCATTTGTGGACTGTCATATTGGATTTTCATGTCGTTGTCCTCACAAATATACCAAAAACAATATTTGAGAGAGACAGACAAAGAGGTGGAAAGACTAGAATGCACAGAAAATTGGATGTGTGAGTGAATGAATGAATGAATGGGTTGACTAATGAATGTAAGAGAGAATGAATGACCCAATCTGTGCATGTGTGAGGCGCCGATGGGTAGGTTAGGTGAGGTTGCTATGGTAACAATGCTGCCGTCGAGGACGCACGTCTGTAGCTACATATTTTGTTCCTTCCAAACGTTAATTCCTAACTGCCAGCTCTGCGTGTTTCAAGGCAAAGTGCAGCGATTTGTTCAAAAAGTTGAACTTGTACAGTTCCTGTCTGTAACTGGAGGTGTGTGGGTGTGTTAACAAGGCAGCCATTTACTTTGTAAGCTGAGTCATAGATTTCTTGACGAAGAAACTCATAGTTCAGCTGGGAAAAAAAAAAGAGTTTAGAAGCCAAGGGGGTGCACACCAACAAAAATAGACCAATAAATAAATAAAAAAATGAATGTCTTTACAGGGAAGGAGTCTCGCCTGGGATGCAGCGCAGGGACGCGTGGGGTAAAAATAACCCACAAGTTTCTATTTCTCTCCACTGTAGTCTTCTCCTGCTCATCTCCCTCCTCCGACACGAGCTATTTTTAGCTCACGATGACTCTCCCAAAGTGAGCGTGAGCGCCTGTCTGCCACTGCACCACACGTGAGTCCCCCCACACGTGTGCTTCTCTCCGCGACAAGAAGTCAAGCAGAAGACACAGCATGCACCATCGCCGCTGGTAGAGAAAAGAAAGGGATAGATAGATAGATAGATAGATAGATAGATAGATAGATAGATAGATAGATAGATAGATAGATAGATAGAATTGTGAAGGTTTTGGAGACTGACAAATGGTGATGTCCTCCTGATTGGGTTGTTCTCATCCACTTTCATCCATTATTCTTTGGAATAGAACAGAAATGGGCCTCCATGGCTTTCTAGCTATTTTTCCACTGCAGGATTTGAAACGCTGACTGAGTCACAGGACCGCATGTCTCTCTTTGTGACGTGGCTGGGATTTTGTTCCTGTGTTACCAGAGCGTTTTGATTTAGGTTTCACACTTATCCTTGGGTTTTAGCAGCTCATTGATTTCCAAAGGGGATGCTTTGTTGCACATCTGGAGGGTGCGTTACGTAGCCTATGATCTAGGGTTGTTCTTTTCACTTCCACAGGAGTCCAGCTTCCTTCTTGACACACTGTTAACAGCAGAAAGCTTCGTCATCTGCCTTAGTGCTGCTGGAATCTGTTCTCAGTAGGGATGCCCCATAATAGTCAACCAAACATTAAGTTGATGCAGAGAGGCTTGGTCGACCACGGTTTTTATTGGTTGGTTAGTCGCAGTTGGTTGAACAGTTGCAGCACAGACCTTTTTTCTTGTAACACAGAAGCCAGTAACATGCAAGTACATCCTGACATCGAGTCCACAGCCGAAAATCAGTCCGTTCTGATCAGTTTCGCCAGAGTCACTTTTCTTTGGGTACAGTTTTTTGGTCGGTACAGTTAAAATCACAAATAGAAAGTCTTTTCTATTTTTAACATAATGTTTATTTGTTGAAGACTGTAAATGAATATCATCTGTTAGACTAGAAGGTGTAATGTATCGTGCTAGCTTTGGTGCTAGCCAAATAGCGGCGGGTGCTGATGTTATAATGAGTTGAAATAAATTAACAAAGTGTTCACCCTCTTTGCTGGTCATTCCACTTTCAGATTCCACAACTACAATTCGTTTGGTCTGGTCTGAATCATTTTACGAGTTTGTAAACTTGTAATGCTGCATTATTTCTAATGGCCAGCAGGGTTCACTGGTTGCACTTCATTTACTATCTCAGTACACATTTTACGGTCTTAATCGCAAGTTTAAAATCTTCACTACAGCATGATGTTCACAAATTATGGCCCCAGTTCAAGTAAAATAGACGATAAGACGGGGTACACGTTAGGGCGGGACTACCTCATGATCAGAGACAGGTCATACCTTAACCTAACCAATCAGAGGCAGCTTCACTTTACTGGCCTAAAACCAAGATGTTGGTTTTGAAAATGCCCAACATGAGGTTTCAAATGACAGTCTGCAGAACATAATAGGTGACGTCACTGTGGCTACTTCTATAGTTTATGATTTAACCAGACTAAAAAGCACGGATATGAAAACACTCTTAGCTGAAGTGATGAAAATTGCCTAAGATTATCACGTCTTGAAAATTATGATTTTAAATGTATAATCACTGTTGAGCATTTTCTTGAAATGTGCCCTTCAGGAACCTTTGAATACAGTGAGTTGGTCTTCATATCTTTTGCTCTTGGTAGTAACTTGAAGCTTTGAAGATCAGAATTTGAAACTGCTGTTTCTTGCATTATTGATAGCACAAGTGTGTGCTGCCTGGTGCTTGTAGATCAAGAAACACTTTATCATAAACATTCCAGCGCATCACTAGAATTTCGCACCAGTGTGATATAAGATTAGGCAATGCTGAAGGATCGTAAATTAGTCTGATGCTTGATTTGACCCCACTACAACACTGGTGAACATTAAAAGTTAACTTATCATCACGTAGTGCTTTAAGGTCATATGATCTGCTCCAATCTTTTCCTGTAACGTCTCTGGTGCACTGCGGTGCCTTTCTGAATCGTTTCTTTCTATGTGTTAACAGATGCTCTTTATTTCTCCTTATTTCTTCAGACCATTAACTAAAAAAAGCTTTTTAATCCCAAAGTAACTCAGATGAATACAAGCGAGCACTTCCTGTCTCATTGTTTGTGGTACAATGATTCTATCTCCTTCGTAGAGTCACATCATGGCTCATTATCTCTTTGTGATTCCAGCAGTCCTGAATGTTCCTGGAGGATCCGGCTCCTGGTCTGTGCAGCATCTGCCTTTTAGTATAAAGTGTTTCTTCATTGTCTGCATGCTTTAACATATTTTCTCAACTGTAGAAACAGGTATTTTTATCCTACAATTACAGTATGTCTCTCGATCCTGTCTGTCTTGTAGATGCTCTTGCTCTTTGCTTGGTTAATGGAAAACAGTTATAGTGATCACATCTGTCCAGGTCAAACTGATCAGTGATTATTTTAACAAAAGTTTTTGTCTTTACCTTTATTTCTCATGCAGATTACCACCTAATTAACATGTTGTATGTTAATTAAATGAGTATGAAGTAATGAAAAGGACAGCTTCCCTTTTTATCATGTTACACATTAGGATACTCGCCCGGGCATCAATCCACTTGACAAGGGCGGCTTCAACCACAGGGGCTTTCTCCGTGCACATTCATCTTCTGTCTCCATCACTACCAGATGTGACTGTTTCTCACTGTTTGACTTGAGTAGCCTGAGAAACACAAAGTTTTGATGCTGCATCTTGTTGGGTTAGTTTTGGCATCAATCATCTCTTCAATCGTCGATATACTATCCGATCGGCACGGCCTAAGTAAGACGTTAAGGTGGACGGACAGATCAACAAAACATCAGACTTTGTAATGGGAGTTTGTTAGCTGAGCACAAAGACTGGAAATGGGGAGACAGCTAACTGTAGCCTGCACTTCTTCCACAGCAACACAATTTCCCCGACCAGCATCTCTAAAGCTCACTAATCAACACGCTGTATCTCATTTGCTTAATCCGCACAAACACTGAAGTTTCAAAAAGACATCATGAAGACAAAGGCCTCCAAACCTTCAATTGCATTAATGAAATTTGTGAGAAACACAGTATAACTGAAACTGATACGACAGATGAGGTTGACAAAGTGGACCAAAGTGAAGTGATGCTGATGAATGTCAGACCACGTCGGTCATGGAAGAGCGGAGCCTGACAAGCTGAGACTGAGATGTCCTGAAACTGCTTCGTGGTAAATTTGGTGTAACCAGTAACCTCTGCTGAATGTCTTTTTTAAAAGTGGTTTATGATGAGATCCAAAATCTTAGTGCTTCAATCTTTCTGATCCGTTTGTGCTCAGCATTGTGCCGTCTCACCCACAGCCCAGTGCTTTTCCCTCCAGGAGGTGGACCCGTCCTGGTCTTGGACGCATCTACTGACAATCTCACAGGTAGACTGACGTCGTAGTATTTCAGCGTTAAAGGGAGCAGTGTTTTCACTTCATGCTCATTCTCACAGTGTCACATTACACTCTCCTGTCTGACTGGTGGGAATAACCTTTCTGAGTCTTTTTGCATTCAGGAGTTGAGACGTGCCTAATTACCTTCACCTTTCCTGCTGCGGCTTTGGTCTTTTAATAAATTATGTCTGAGAAATTTAATTTCCTCCAGTCTCATATGATCCAAGTCTTTAGTAATAGCCTGCGTCATCACCCTGGAAAGTTTCAGATGTTGTTTATGCCAAATGGAAGCCCTAAGAATCAACACTGTCTACATGGGGCGTTGGATGTGCACAATTACACGTTTTAAGAGATAATTATCATTTGCTGATTACTGTACATGTGATTTCATCCACAGTTGGATGCTGATAGCGCTCTGGTTTTACTGCTTTGTGGATCAAGAGGAATTGTGAAACCTCCGGTTGGCTTTCCTTCTACTACATTTGCTTTTTCTCATTCAGTGGGCTCATAATCACTCTTTGTAATAACTCTAATTTTGCCCAACCTGCAGAGTTCCTCGTGTCAGGTTAACTCTCAGATGGGAAGTGATTTTTCGTAACATGTGAACTTTAACCACTGCAGTTTCTTCCAGTGGTTTGCTTTACCTCCAGGCAGCCCGAGCCCTGAATGGCATCCTAACTGATGACATTTTAAAGGGGGGATGTCTACTTCTCTTAGCAACGGCTCGTCCATGAAATAAGAAATGTTCCCACTCGCTGCTCTGTCTCTCATTAGAGATGCCCCTGAGACACTAAACACAGCTTTGCTTTTTTTTTTTTGGTTCATACACATCTTCACTGATCTGAACGTCTCCTTCCACACGCATGAAAAAACTTATATATGCCATCATTTGCAGTTGTTTAACATGAATGTGCAACAACGAAACCAAAATTTGGCGTCCGAGTGTCACTTTCTGTTTAGTCTTTGGCTTCTAGGTTCTCCGACTATGTTGCCCGTCTTCAAATCAAGCTCAGAGGACGTTTGTAAGCTTTGCATTTTAATTATTTAGAGACAAAACTGTGTCTGTAAGTCTGCTCATCACCAAACACTGTCAAGTAAATACATTTAGTTTGATTATTTGCTATTATTTCATGTTCATTTTTACACAGATTCTCAAGTTAACTTTCAGCACCCATGAGAGAGGATCAATAAAACATCCTCGCCCTGAAATCAGGTCAGTTGTTCTCAAAAGGACAGCAGGACGAACATAAACACACGCTGAAGTATAAAAGAACCATTAAATGTACTCTCTCTGTACCGGAGAGAGGTGGATGTGAGACTATTGATTCATCACCTTTTCTCCGCTACGTTCTGCAGGGATTTCTGAGTTTTCTTATTTTCTCAACAAGAACTCTGTCAAACTTTTAATTGTAACCTCGAGCCAAAAGGAAAGCTTTAGCTGTCTGTGTGAATGAAAACAGCGCCTTTGATTTCTGTGAGTGTGTCTAGTTGTCAGTGATGTCCGTGAGTCAGTGCTTCTGTGACTGAATGTACTGTGTGGGTGCATGTGGCAGCCCAAT
Source organism: Pempheris klunzingeri (assembly GCF_042242105.1). Taxonomy (NCBI): domain Eukaryota; kingdom Metazoa; phylum Chordata; class Actinopteri; order Acropomatiformes; family Pempheridae; genus Pempheris; species Pempheris klunzingeri. Next base: position 6,621,107 of record NC_092031.1, on the reverse strand, counting down.
GCATCACTGCTTACATCTAGTGGCAGAAGCACAAACTGCAAACTGGCAGAAACAAACACAATATATTGACTGGAGACTTCACACATTGGGGCCTTTTAACATGATTATTCTACTGCAGACTAGTTTTGTCAACCATAGGGATAAATCAGTAGCTATGAAACCCCCAGCTCTTCATTTCCACTCACTGTAAATCTTTAACACTTTGTAGCATCACTGGATTTGTTAAGCATGTATTTATCAGCATTTTTTGTGAATTGGAGAAATTGATGAACCTGCCGCAGTCAAAAACAAATTAACTCATAACTCAGTCAAATCTATACACACAGACATGATACCTGATTTTTTTTCTTAGATTCAATGCGACTTACATTTTCCGATTACATCGTTATCTCCGACGTCCATCACGAAGAAAAATCCAACAGTCCGACTTGAAATCAAAATAAAAAAAAGACGCTCCTGTGAATCCAGAACTCGCCTGAGAATCTTCATGTTTCTAAGTTTTCTGTAGTGTCAAAGTGACCCAGTGGTAGTTATCTGTACATCCATGAGTAAATTATAAAAAGGAACTGCTACTTGTCAATTCGGCGTACTTTTATAGTGGCAATTTGCCAACAAATATAGCCACAAAAAGCGGGGCTCAAGTTGTAACCTGTAGTTAGGCTAAATGACGCCATTACAATATACTTCCGGTTTACTTCCCCCAGTGCCACTAACAAGTTCATGTAGGTTAGGGTCAGGGTTGGGGTCATGAAAGGTCATTGGCAAAAAATAATAATACCAATGCTCAGACTTAAATAATATTGCAGTTAATTTGTTAAGAATATTCTATGAAGCTTTGTGATTATTTAGAAGAGAAATGACAATGGGTTAATTTTATATGAGCTACATTTGTCCAACACAACTATTATTAAAAACAGTCCCCCAATTATGTGTTTGTGCTTTTCCAAAATAAAAGAATAATAGCATTACTAGTGACATAAAAAGAAAGTAATCAAGTCTTTTTCCTGACAGATGAACCTATGGGGGAACTTTTTGGATTTATAATAACTTTAATAATGGTCACCGTACAGAAGAAATGTAACTTAGGTCATATGCATGTTAAATTTTAAGTTATTTCAATAGATGTTTGACAGAAAGACAATGAAAATATATTCTTTAACAATACTTTTTGATTATGAGCAATTGTATGTTTGGTGAATGAATTTTATATATGAGGAACATCTGAATTCAGGTTTCACATTGTTTTTAGGAACAGACTGTATGTTTAAAGGGACCTCCACCATTTTTACACATCACAGTTTACAGATGTTTTTCACATACTGCATATGTGCAAGAAATATGAAAAAATAAAATGAGTCAAGGTTGGTTGTAAATGAAGACTGACTAAAATTTGAAAAACAAACTGGGTTAGAGTTAGGGATCGGTTAGGGTTGCATGCTGCACACAAGTATCAGTATTCCTATTATTTCTTTCATCCAGCCGGCAATATAGAGTTTTAGTCAGGAAGGGTGAGGACGTGAGAGCGTCCTATGGGCTTTATAGTAGGAAAAACACAGATTGGGCCCCAGTGGGTGGGGTACCGGGGTAAAAGTCTCTTTAAAGTAGACCTAACAACACACAGTACATTATTAACAGTTGTATACTAGGAAAATTAGAGTATTGATTACACTGATAGTTCATGGTCATTGCTGCTGGTTTGGGGTTTCCTGTATAAAACACAGAGGTAGAAGCTGAAAGTTTGGTTCAGTTCAGACCTGCTGGAAACAGCGTCTGAATACATTGATTGTCTGGGATAACCTAAAAATAAGACTATTCCTCCCTCCATATGTTTTCTCTCCTCCATCTCTGACTGAACTGTCAGTGGTTGGGTTGCATTGTGGGTAATGTAGGTGCCAGGCTTTGACAAGGAAGAAGAATGAATAAATACAGAAGATGACATCTCTGGTTCTGCTGCATTCACTTTAACTGTCTGAGTCCAACAAGTAAATCAAGGGCGCATCGATTTAAGAGAAGACAATACTTCACTTGAATGTTCTTTCCTCGCAGTCTTTTCACAAACAAATGATGACACACACATTATACGGTGGTTACGCCCCCTGTGGGAGTGCATTGGTAATAACTTTATTGCAAAAATACAGGTTCCCTCTTTCCCCGAGCAACACCACCCCAGAACTGACACACAGTCTACACACACCCACAAACAGCAAACCATCAGTAGTTAATTCTTCACTCTTCGCCCTCTCTGTCTCACACACACTTTCATCCTTTAGATTACATTCATTCGCTCTCTTTCCCCCTTCTGCTGTCTCCTTCCTTGTTGCTCTCTTTTTGCATTCCATTGGTTAAAACATAGTAGTAGATGCAGAACAACAAAGTTCACCAGCAGCATTAAACATGAGATCTCCTCCTCCTCTTCGTGTCTCTGCCAGAGTCCGTGAGAGCGCCCGTGGGTGGGTGTGTCTGCCTCCTGACTGTCTCTGATACAGGATCGTGAGGGAAGGTTGATTTGCATAGCGGACTCATGCGCTACAATTGGCTACATTCTCCCACATCCAGAACCCCAAAAACAAACAAACGAAAGAAACAACAACAAAAATCGGAACCTAAGTGAAAATAAAAACAGCAATGTTAAATACGCTCTCTGAGTTAAGTGCCAACCTTTGGTTTAGTTACAACGATCAATCAACATCAGTAAATTCTTGAAGAACTTTACATTGGCCAGTTGTTTTATAAGGACTTTGTTATTTTATATAATATTCAATATAATAAAGCATATAATAAATGTACTCTACACATGTCAGAATGCTCCTCGGTAAAGGGGGAGTGAATTAAGTTACAACTGTTACTGTTTGATAGCCGTTCATATAACTGAGGAATGGTTGACATCTCTGAAGAAGATAGCTCACTGGCTGAAAATATACCTCTAATACATATATATCATATAAAGCATATTCATATTAGACATGTCACTGTCTCAGGCTGAAGATGAGCATTTTCTATTCACATCTGAGGTCTCAAAACCAGCTTCAGTGGGAGGGAGAAATAATTTCATAAGTGCCACTGAAGTTCACCTGAGGCCTTTAAGTAAAACAAACGCCATCGACTTCTCTCCAGCTGCCTCTCAGTCAAATAGCCTTCGAAAAAGTGCACTTCTGCCGCTAAACCTTGCAAAGCGCACTTAAGTCTTCTCTATTTTCAATGATAAAGCCTTAGAGAAGGGTTTCCTAACCTACATACTCTCATTCCTTCTCGACTTTCCTCGCCTGTTGGCCTATTTCTGGTGCTACCATTTCCTGTTTGGAAGAAAGAAAGCAAGCGCGAATAAAAGAGAGCAAGAAAGACAGAAGGAGAGAAAGAAAGGAACGAGGAAAGAAGCAGAGAAAAAGGAAGCGCTTTTCTTGTTTAATCTCCCGGTAGAAACGGGAGAGCTGTCATTAGGTCGGCGAGCGGTTTGGGGGGCGGAAACTCCAGCTAGACACTTGTGAAGTGCACTCCACTCCTATTTGAAATGCAGACATGAGGAAGTACCACTTTAAGTTTATCAATATTCGTTAATTATCATTATCAACATTCCATAAGGTCTTATTAATTAACATACAGGTTTCATACATGAGTTTTTCTGTACATGACTTTTAGTTATTAGAGAGTTCGGTCTCGGGCGGGTTTACTGTGCGCGCACACAGGAAGAAAAAAACAAACAAACCCAAAAACAAAAAGAGAAAAAATATGGCTGTCCATCTGAAACAGACCCAGTTCGGCTACGTGTGCGTCCAACAGGAAATGCCCGTGAAGAAAGAGGAAGAGGCGTGGCTACTTGGTAAGAGCCTCCCCCTGAGCTGAGGGTCCTGTGGGGTTGGTGACGAGTCTGCTGAGAGCTCAGGTCCCAGTCAGACACGGCCGGTGAGCGACCAAGCCGACAACACGACTGAAAGCAGCATGCTCGCCAGGCTGACTGCACAGGGAAACCCTCTGAAAACCCAGGGGGAGACGAGAAACAACAGTCCAGGGAAGTAGGGGGGAAGGTTGAGGTTGTAGTTGGGGGGTCAGAGTGACTGCATAGACAGAATAGTAGGTCAAGGGAGGGAGGGAGGGAGGAAGGCAAGGAGGGGCTAAGCGGGGTGCTGCAGGCGCTGAGGGAGGCTCTACGTCAGTGCAGATGTGCATGTGTGCGTGCATGTGTTTGCGTGTGCATGTTGTTTGAGGGAGGAGGAGGAGGAGGAGGAGGAGGAGGAGGAACAGGATAGGAGTTGAGTTTGATCCTCCTGAGCCAATTCCAGGTCCGTCGAAGCGAGGCCGTCAAGGATCCCGGCGCTGCTGCCGCGTGTTGAGGTGGACGCGGTGAGATATTAGTGAAGCAGAGAGGGACTCTGGTCAGAAGACAGCTTGACCCCCGTCAGACACAGCCAGAAACTCCCCGCACCGCCCGACAGCTCCTGGACCAGAGGAGAGAGGAGAGAGGAGAGGATAAACAACAGGTCAGACCGTTTAGAAATCAGTGTGAGACTCCACAGATGTTCCGAGATGTGTTTTTCACCGAGATTGTCACAGAAGGTCAAAACACGGACAAACTGATGCTCTAAACATGTCATGTGCTGTTTGGTGGAAGCTTTTACACTTCTCGAACCCCGACGTTACCACTGTTCCACTTAAATCTACCCTTAAGTACAACATTTTGACAACATAAATTATTTATTGAATATAAATTCTGTTGTCACCCTCTGAAATAATATATCACACATACTGAGAAAACCGTTCATTTAACTGGAATTAATTATCAAAATTTAAATTCTGCTTGTCTTGTGCATTAATTTATCGGCATTTTCCTCTCATTTATCTTTGGGAACTTTGGAATTCAGCTGGAATTTAATATAAAGTTCTGTGAATTAATTAAGCGACACGACAGCACACCAGAACAGGGGTGTTACGCAAAAAGGCAGTGAAATATTGAAAATGTAAGCAGTAAGAATCAACTGCAGCAACAGGTGTGCAAAAATATTCTACATTCAGTTTGTTTTTAATGATAAAAGAGTACTTTGTGCACTTACATTAAGTTTTTACAAATATGAATCCTATTAATGAAGGGATGTTTTTGAGGCCAATAGCTCTTAAATCAAAGAGAAACACATTTGTCATTTTGTTCTCAACAAAAAAGGCTTCAATGTTGTTTTGTATGAAGGACACTTTATGTTTCTCTTGTGTAAGTATCTCTTTTTAGATTTTTTGCATTTTAACACTTTAATTGATTTGACAACTAGAATTGGAAACCAAAGGGCCACAGGCCAGATTCAAACCCAGGCTGCTACACTAAGGCCTTAATGGCTCACACCCTGCCAGGTGAGCCACCAGGGAGTGCCTTGTAGCTCCTTCTCTACTCATGTGAACGTTACACAAACGATAGAAATCTGGTTATTCGTCTCCATGTAGAATCTCCATGTGTAATCAGAACAGAGTCCAGGTTTCTGAGCATTTGCATGCAGTTGTGTCTTGATCCCAGTGAGTGATCAGAAACCTGGATCAGGTGTTTACATGCCACAGTGCTCAAACGTTGTTTATCCAGGTTTCAGAAACCAGGATATATTGTTAACATGCACGAAAACAAGATCCTAGCTGGGATAGTACTGCACATGCTCTTTTTCTATTTGTAATATCATTGTTTCCTTGTTTGGGTATTATTTAGGTGCCCCCACAAATAGCGTTTTCAACTTTTAAACTGAGGAGGTGGCTCCATTCATATCCACTCTGCAAAAAATGGTTTCTGTCAGTGTTTCCTCTTCAGAGAACTGACATGTTCTGTGTCGTTTAACTGTTTCTATACTACAGAGAACATTGTCATATAAAATGTACAACAACACCTTGTAAAGGTATTTCAGATCGATGTGCATTGGCCTCAGCTTCCACAGTGAGATGTGATTTTTGTGCTCTGGGACTTTAAAAAAAAACTACACAATGACACAAAATGACACAAAAAGACCAGATTAAGTCTGCAGCCATTTTCTCTGTCATTTTTTAAAAGAACAAAGCTTCAAAAATTAGAAATAATCTGTGTTTTTCTAATGATATTATTCATGGCTCATTGCAATCATGCTCTGCCCTTAAAGAAGAACAATACTGTGCTGTCCTGTGTTTTTTCTAAACTAAAGTTTATATTGTATTATTCTGTTATCTTGACAGAAGAGAAGAAAATATGTGTTTGTGATAGAATTGAAAAGAAAAGCTCTGTCTCTGCATCATTTGGTTTGGGGTTAGGGTATAAAATGTAGGTGATTTCTGCCAAAATTTGACACAGGGGCACAGGGATGAAAATAACCTTTGGCTGGCCACAGTTATTACAAATCAGTGCACATCCCCAGGATATAGCTATGTGCAAATAGGGGCTTAGCCTACTTTTGTGCCAGATGAGCATGGTTTGCCAGAAAATAAAATGTTCACCAAAAAATTTATAAAATATCAAGAAAGGATTTTTATTTAGCTGTTCTGACCTGATTTGAAATTAGCTCTGAAACTCACTCATCTGGCACTTAAAGTAGTGCAACCAAGGAAATGTACACTCTTACCAGTTGAGATGAGTGGTATTTTCCTTTAAAGATTACAAGTGTAACGTCATATGAGCTCAGCACAGTGTTTACCTGTGAAGCTGTGGAGGGAGGTGGTGATGAGAAGGTGTTGGTGATGAGGAGGATGGAGGAGATGATAGTGGTGGAATAGCAACAGGGACTCAGAAGAGAGGAAGTAAGCAAGGAGAGGCACTGACATCAGCCTGCTTCACCTTTGAAAGAGAGAGAGAGGAAAGAAAGGGAGGAGAAGCAGAGAGAGGAGGAAATCGAACAGCAGGACAAAAGGAAGAAACGAGACAAACAGCAGGGGAGAAGAGCACAGGGAAAAGCAATGTGTAAAGTGCCACGACGGGACATCAGGCAGATGCAGATAAATAGCACGGCCACAGGGAGGCAGCAGAGCACAAGGAATCACACTCACAAAGCTGCGGGTTGCAGTCAGGCGGCTGCGGCGCGGGGTCACTACTGTGCCACTCAGGCTGCGTCCAATTCGCCTCAGTTTTTCTCCATCATCAGGCTCCACCCCAGAACGCAGATCCCGCAACATCATTGGCTGCAGAGGGGGAAAATGTCTGTCACATGCTGGAAAATGGATCCAAGTGAGGGGATTCTGTCAGGAAGACTACGTAGATGATACCTTGTTGAGGTAGGTGGGGGTGCTGGTGCAGTCCGCCCCGTACACACTCCTCTCCATGTCTGCGTTGGGGGTCTTGGAGCGAGCCTGCCCTCCCACCCTGGATATGAGCCTCTCTGATGGGCTGCAGCCTGAAAACACACACAGACAGGGCTGGAGGTCAAAACACCAACATCTCTCAAACATGCTGCCTGCTATTTTAGAGGAAACATGTTAAAAACCTCAACTTTACTGTTCCCCATATTCTTAAATGCACTCTCACATAGCCTCAGTAAAAACTTTTGTTCCACACAATCTGACAACATAATGTATTCATTCAATATAAATTCAGTTCCAGCCCTTTACTGAACCAATATATCACACCTATTGAGTAAACTGTTAAAACACAAGATGTCGTTTTTTATGGTTGCACCATTTCAGCAAATTAAAAATTCTCCATGTCCTATACAGCAATTTATAAACATTTTCCTGCAAATTTATCTTCTGAAACTTGGCTTTTGGCTCTAATTCAATATAAACTTCTGTGATTTTACTAAGTAACGTGACAGGACAGCAGAATGCCTCTTTTTGCTTGGCAAAAAAAAAAACACTCAAAGTTCACATAAAAAATAAAAAAAAGCAGTAACTTTTAGAATCAGCTGCTACAACAAAAAATACTCTTGTGCTATGTCTCAGTTGCATTACATATCAATCTTTATAGTATACCGTTTTTGGCAGTTAGTATACAAGAAATCAGCATACGTCACTGTTTTATACTAACAGGGAATGATACAGCACTGGCACAGCAAGAGACAAAAAAATGGTCTCTAACGGTCTAAATTTGACATGAAACGTCTGAAGCTGTATTGCGGTGGCTCTTGGTTTGTGCATAAATGTCCCTTTTGGAGACAAGATGCAAGTGCCCATAACGTCAGTAATTCAATTTTACAGTGAAGACTCGGTTTAAGGTTAACCAAGTAGTGGTGATGGTTAGGGCAAGTAACCAGGAAATTAAAGTAAGTCAATGTAATGTTCTCTGGAGTGATGGAAAGCGATCTTTCCATCACTTCCATCAACTGTGTGTGTGTGTGTGTGTGTGTGTGTGTGTGTGTGTGTACCTGTTTTTCCAGCCAGCAGACTGGCCTGGTAAAGGGAGTCAAGCTCAGACAGCTCAGCCTCTTCTCGGTCACAGCAGGGATCACTGTGTTGCCCTGGGGCATGCTGGGAGCTGTAGTGCCCTGGAGAGGACTGGCAACTGTAGCTGTGGTGCTGACTGGATGTCTGCGGCCTGATGGGGACACAGCGGTCAGGAGGTGTGTCATACGGTGTCACCACGGCGTCGGGGCGGTCCAAACTCCAAGAGGACCAATGGCGTGTGCAGCTGTCGGCGGCGGCTCCGTGCCTTGGCAAATGCTGAGCGGCGCCCGTGGGGGAATGGGGCCGGGGGGGCTGCCAGAGAGGCGTGAGAGGTTTCCTTTGCCCGGAGGCTTCCAGAGGGGAAGATGGGGGAGAAGTAGAGGACGGAGGGGGAGGGTGTGTTTGTGTGGGTTCAAGGTGTGTGGAGTGTGCGGTATGTGTGGTGTGTGTATCCCAGAGACGCAGGGGAAGCGAGGGCAGAGAGATGGCTAAGTGCTTCCCCAATGGTCTGACACTCACCCCCCCTGCCTGCAGCAACTCACACAGCCTCACCCCCGTCCCCTCCCTCCCATCCTCGCCTTCCTCCCCTCTCCTCCCCGTGCATCCACCCCCCTCCTTCTCCCCTTGGCTGGATGGGGCGCAAGGGTGAGCGATGCTGAGGGTGAGCGGGGGTCGAGGGGGAGCAGGCCGATAGGGTGGAGGGGGCGGTTCCGGGCCCAGAGCAGTGTCCTGGTTGGGCATTGCCTGGTCCTCTTCCTCCTCCTGATTGGGCGTCAGCAGTACTTGGACCGGGCCAGGCTGTTCACTGGAGGACACAAGAGAGAGAAGATGTCAGTCAGCCAGCAGCATGAAAAAAAAAAACCCCAAAAAAAACAGAGCTGCTCTGACGTCAGGTGAGTTACTGCATAGAGGGAAGGTCACAACAGCATACCAGGATAAACAAGCAGAAAACAGACACGCATACAAACACGTACACACACGAGCTCACTTTTCACAAGGAACAAGCAGCTGCAAACGCACAATGATGCAGCCTTGTGCAAGCATCGCTCTGTGTATGGGATTTCTCAGCCATGCTGTTTGTGAGTCAGGCACAAGATCAGCTCCACTGACTGACAGATCGCTGCGGATTCACCAAACTTAACTTTATGATCTCAACATATCCATCTCAAACAACCAAAGATTTGACTTCAATCTGATTATCAAAACAGCAGCCTATCCTCTGCTGCACTGCTGCAGTATATCAACACTGGAAATAAATGTGGCTCCTACCGCCTGGTGAAATTCTGTCTCAGTGGGCCACTATATTACTTTATTGATTTACATACATTGATATGTGGAGGATATGATATATGTCGAACATTAGTGGATCCTCTCTGCAGAGACGTGGTACACAGTCGGCACTCTATCAGTGTACCAGTGTGTGTGTGTCTGTGGAGCACACTGGTGTGAGTGTGTGTTGGAATGTGTGAACAGCGAGTCTGTAAATTTGTGTGTCTATTTTTAAAGACGCCGTGCGCAAACCTGTATGTGTCTACGTGAGCGTCTGCCCCCATCCCCCACATTAACTCTCCCGTCTCTTTTCAGCCTTAGTAATTACCCAGCAGGCTTTGCAGCAGCAAGCTATAAATCAGAGGCTTGTGTTGATCAATAGAGGAGAGCAGGAAGGTAATAAAAGAGGCTGAGCGCTGAGCTTTACCGCCTTCTCTTCCTTCCCTTCATCCTGCTGTTAACAGTTTGGATTTACAGTTTATTTTTATCAAATTTTGCTCCGGTTTAAGCCGAGTTCCAATGAACTGAGACTAAACCCAACATTAAATTATGTTAATAATCAAAACTAATCATTGTCTTTACCTTTGTAATTACCATCACTTAAGCTAGTTCAAAGTGTCGCAGTAAGACTCCTTACAGCATCTAATGGGAGAATGTTTTAGAGGAGACTTTAAGATTTTAATGGCCACCTTTAAGGCACTTGTGGGACTTTAACATGCTAACTCCAAATGAGCCTGAGTTTAACCTGGTATCCTTGATGATAAAACCAGAGGAGACTGAGCCTTTGTCAGCAGAGCCCCAAGAAATAGATTTTATTCTGTGCCTCTGTGTATTTCTCTTGCATTAGCACCTGTAATTTTATTAGTTTCCTTACTTATTCTTAATCTTATTTATTTATATCCTATTCAATATAATAATGTGATCTGTGTACATCAGGTTTTTTCAATAGCTTTTAGTCCCTTCAATACAGGGATCTAATGATATTGCAGTGTATGGCTCAGGATGGAGCTCCTCTAATCCCACATTTAAACAGCCGTTCTGGTGCCTGTCAACATTAGGTGTTTATATGATTACGCTGTGACTGTATTCTTATTGTATTTTATATATTTGATTAAGCATTTGGTCGCTAAAATGTCAAAAAAATTGTGAAAAACGCCCATCACAATTTCCCAATCCTTAAGTTGACATCTTTAAATAGGTTGTTTGTCTGACCAACAGACCGAAATCCAAAGATTCAGTTTACTGAAATCTTTGGGATGCTTGGAGCCTGTTATACTTCCCTGCAAGTCTAGTAATTATCAATATTTTACTATATCAAATGTGATTATCTCTTTATGTTGGATTATAAATGAGCAGCCTCACTCTTTTTAAATATGAAATATGGTGTTTTGTCACTTAGCACTTCTTGTACAAAAAACTTCACGGCTGAAGTTCACTTTCCCATCCTCACACAGCCACAGTAACACATCAGGAGGAGACCAGACGGACTTACTGTAACACACAAACCAGCAGAAAAGAGCAAAAACAAAAAAAAAACAGGATACTAAAGAGGATCCGTGACTGCAATCGCACGGCAGCACACAGGACAGAAACACAGTGACGGACTGCAGCTTTACAGTGCACAGAGGGACAGATCAGCAGCACACAAAGAGCAGAGGGAAGCCTTGGCAGCACACAGCTACAAAGAGCAGCACAACAACAATGAAGGGAGGCAGTGAGGCACAGAAAAGCAGAGAGCAACTCTGTCTCTCTCTTTTTATTTTCGATGACAACACAGAGCCCAGCAAAGCAGGATTTTACTGCACTGCAACAAACACACAAACACAAAAGGATAAGAAGTTACTGTATATAGTCAAGTGTGTGTGTTTGCGAACACACGCACATTCAGGCACACATACACACACACACACAGCAGGATGTGAAAGTGCAGTGCTGGGGGATACAGAAACAGGGGTTCTGGGATTTTGGGCAGCCAGAGCTGAAGACACACACATGAGGGTGTTGAGGTGTTTTTTTTTTAGACAGCCAGCACCCAGAGGACACACACAGAGGGGTCCTGAGGTGGGTTTAAGGACAGCTATAGCTGAGGACACACACGAAGTGAGGGAGGGAGGAAGGGTGGAAGGAGGTCTGAGGTGATTTTGAGACAGGCACCGCTGTGGACACATAAGGGGGAACAGTGGTGGTACCTGCGGGGCCCCTGTGGGCGGGCGCTTCCTGTCTCCCGTTCCATTTCCTGTTCCTGCCTGCGTTTGATTGGGCCCCCAGTGCTCCTCATGCACGCAGCTACAGCCAATCCGCTATGAGCGTTAGCCTCATGCAGGGGTCTGAGCACAGCTGAGGATGTTAACAACAGAGCGGGAGATAAAAAGGAGAAAAGACAGAAAGATATAACGACAGAGTGGCAGAGAAAGAAAGAGAGAGTGAGGGGACGGAAAAGGAAAGGAAACAACAAAGAAGAATACAAGAAGGAAAGAGAGCAGAAGATGAAGACAGAGACAGACAGGTGAGACAAAAGGGGACAGAGGAAATAGAGGCAGAGCAGAAGGAGTGGTTATGAGGGGGCCGGCATGCATTACGCTCCTCAACTGTAAGTCAATGTGTCTGTATTTTATACATGTTTAGAGGTGCAAAGTGGGGCGTTTTATTTCAAACATCCTCTTTATTTTCTGCACTGACAGTGTTAGGTCACTGACAGTGGGAGAACTTCTTTGGATTGGTTGAAAGAAACATACATAAAATTAGCAACTGGGTTAGAAAATACTGTATATGGTTCTTTGATAAAAAAAAGTCTTACTTGGTCAGGTGTGACCAGTAGCTTATGATGGCTACTGTTGGGAAACTTAATAATGCTGAATAACAGACTTTACTGAGTCACTTCTGTGAGTTTGTGACTCTTCCCTGCTGTTGAGTATCCAATTTACTATTATGCTGTAATTTCCTCTTGCGGCAACAATGGCCGCTGCTGAGTAAAAGTTATGTTGTTTAGAAGAAGACTACAGTGTTTTTATGCTGACAGACATGGAGGGTATCGTTCAAAGAAAACTTTGAAATAGGAGGACTTCATAGGGGGGAAAATACTTCCACACTTCCTCATCACATCCTCCCACTTTGCAACTCTACCGTAAATGCATCAATATGAAAACTTGTACTGTAGTTAGTGAGTCAAAAAGTCAAGATTAGAAAAGTGAGGAGCAAAGTTGAGGCTACGTTCATGAAGCCACAGACACCAGATAGGAAAAAAGACAAAAGATTTTTTTCGGACAAAGCTTTCTATGGTGCGTAGCCTTGTGAACGCACCTTGAATGATGTTAGTTGGTTATAAAAAAGATGTAGAAGTGGGCAACAAAAGAGCAGCCATCACCCATCTTGGCTTGAGATTACGGACCTCTGATTGATAGAGATAGAATAAAAGAGGGTTGATGGCAGCTCTGTTGTTGTTGTTGGCTGTAACGTCCTCTGAAACACTGAGGCAGATTGTTTGGAGTCCGCCTGAAACCATTGATATGGATGTGGGAAACCAAATTCTGTTACGTAATCGCACTGATAGTGATGCCATCTGTTCGTTTGCAAGTCGTCCTTTCACTTCATCAAGGTTGAGTGTACTCACAGGGGTGTGTGTGTGTGTGTCTGTGTGTGTGTGTGTGTGTGTGTCTCAGGTACATGAGGCTGAACACACTGAAGCACAAACAGTAGGACAGACAGGACATAACATAATAATCCCTGATATAGATTTAGTTAGTGCTGAGCTGGAGGGGAAAACCTGCACACCTGCAGTTCATACAAGGCTCTCTCTCACACACACACACACACACACACACACAAATATATTTTCTAAAAATAGTAACACACACACAGAAAAATCTGATTTGTGGATGCATGGACCAAATATGTATGAAAACCTATGCAGATATATAATTATGGACCACTGTCAAGTCTCTCCGGGTGTCATTTAAGACAAGTCAAGTCAAGTCAAGTCACAAGTCAAGATGCAAATCTTTAAAGTAAATTCTGACCACTGAAATGACACAGCATGTAAACACCATTCTTTCAAAGCTAACTAAAGCTTTTAGTTTTAGTTTTAGAATTTGAATGTTTTGCCTTTACGTCTAAAGTCTAATATAACTCTCACAGTCGAGTCCAAATCCATAAAGTTGGGGGACTTTCGAGTGACAGATAAAGCAAGAGGCAGAGTCTCCAGGCCTGCTAGCGACTCTGTGAGGTTGCCTTTAGGCACAGCTGTGCTTTGAGTTAAATGCTAATGTCAGCATGTTAAAATGCTCACCGTGACAATGCTAACATGCCGATCTTTATCAGTTTACCGTGACTGTTGAGCATGTTAGCAATGCTACATTTGCTGATTAGCTCTAAACACAGAGAGCAGCTGAGGCTGATGCCAACAGTTTTGCAGGTATTTGGTCATAAGCAAAAATATTGGACAAATTTTGACTTGATGACGGCGCTGGAAGAAAAGACAAGGGATCACCAAAGTCAGTAGGACATATTTTCTTGAAACCATACAGCCTGCCTGGCATGGCATACCATCCAACAGCCAAACTGGTGGAGTGACGGACTGACATTGCTGATTTACTGAGTGATACAGAGATATCGCAATTTTTAGTCCCTAAGATGAGTCAATCTGCAAAAACACTGGTTCCTACACCTCTGTGAAGGAAGCCGCAATTGACAAAGCTCCAACAGAGTTACAGACTCTCAGTATTGTCGGTGTTAAAACTGACTTTGACATGTAAAATTGATGGAGTGCCCCTTTAAGTATGACTTAAGTCCAAGTCTAATGTCTGTTCAATCTCACATACGCACACAGACTCTACACACAGGCACATACGTGACTATCTATACGTATGTATATATTTACGTGTGCATGGACATAAACATGAACACAGGGAGACACGAACATACTCAAACACACACACACACACACACACACACACACACACACACACACACACACACACACACACACACACACACAGATATATATATATAACAACAAGCATTGAAGGATATATATATACACACACACACACACTTAGTATGTGCACACAGACTGCAAACTCTCTGGAGTGAGGCCAAGACATCACAGCTCTGAACCTGGACTGGGATTGTGATTTTAAAAGGGAATCACCCTGAGTGAGTTTCCCAGTCGTTGCTGGTCAGTGAACATCCCACAGGAGTTTCCATGTTGGTAAAAAACTGATCTGACAGGGATCTGCTCTCTGCTCTGTTCAGCTACACTGAACTCAGCTGGGCACAGGCGCACACACACACACACACACACACACTTATTCAGACATAAAACACTCATAGATGGCACAGAAAAAGCCAATATCTACTGTACAGTATGAGTTATAGTAGCACACACTGAACCAACAGACAAATAAAAAAAATACCGTTGGAGGGAGACAGATGGAGAGACAGACGAACAGATGGGAATGAGGACAAAGAGGAGGTCAGACAGAAGCACGGACACACAAGTCACTGTGACTGCTAAACTAGACAACAGGTGATAATGTGACCTTAAAGCTGCACCGGGCAAGATTTTAACATAAAAATACAATTTATCAGCCTGGATCATGAAGTGACACACAGCATAAAATCGCCTCACAGCCCTTCGATTAAAATGCCATAAATTTGCCCTGTTTTCATTTTATGTAAATTCTCTAATAAGTCAGTGATGAATCTTCAGCATCTGAGGTTTAAAACATACAAAGTTGCCACGTGCAGCTTTAAACACAGTTTTCTTTCCTTTTTTTCCCTTCTCTTTCTTCTTAAAGGGTCAGTTTAAACACATATAAATACATACAAAAAACATATTTTCTTACTTAAAACTCAAAACTATCTGCATCGCTAGATACCAAGTGAGTTAAGTGGGATAATATGTTTTCTGTAAATTGGATGAGCCAGCCTACGTCCCATAAATCTCTTCTTTCTCCTCCACCCTCACTCCCTCCCACTGTCTGTCTTTCTCTACACCCCTCTTTCCTCCATACCCTGGTGTTGGAGCTGGTCCAGGTCCATGTATTTGCTGGGTTTGGGGTTGAATCCCATGGCAGCCTCCCGCTCCGCCTCTCTCCGCTTCTGCTGCTCCTGCTGGCGGGCTCTCCTCGCCACTTCTTCCTGCAGCTCGTCCAGCTCACTGCGTCCTGAGCCTGAACACAAACACGAAAAAATGATCAGTCAAGTCAAATGCAAGTTACAGTAGATAAATGCGAATGCACACACAGATACACACCTGTGTTGGTGCCGCCGCCCCAGCTGGGGGAGGGCAGCTCCTGCAGGATTGCACCGCTGCTCTTTGACTTGGGCACCGAACGCCATGAAGGTCCTGACATGAGCACCCGTTTCTGTTGACCCACCTCCCTGTGGAGACAAAGAGACAAAACAGAAAGTAAGAAAAAGAGGCAAAAGGAGAAAATGTTGAGAGTGTAGATCACACAGCTCCAAACAAATATGTCCATTGATTTATTTATTGTTATGGAGTACTATTGTTGGACAGTTAGTTATTGTCACATGCATGTTTCATGCTGATGAAGTGAAACCAAATGGAAGAGCAAGAGTGAGAAAGCAAGAGAGAAAAAGACAATGAATGGCAGGCGAGACAGAAAGGAAGAGACAGCGATTGTTGTCTGTGGGCATCCTACCTGTCGGGACTGCTGCTGTTCCTCTCACTGCTCTCGTAGCCACTCTCCATCCTCTGAATCAAACGTGGCTGGTGCTCCACCCCTCTCAGAGGTGGAGGGGCAGGGGGGCCCATTGTCCGCCCGCTGCCCAGAGACCTGGGCTGCCCGACCAGCCCAAACCCCACCTCCAACTCCCCGACCTCCCTTCCTTCCGCCTCTTGCAACCCTGGCTGTACAGGCGGAGCAGGTCCCACCAAGGGAAGAGAGTCCTGCGGCTCTGGAGGGAGAGAGGGACCAGGCAGGGTGTTGTAGCCCAGGGAGGAGCCTCTCGGTCGGGTGAAGATGCTGTCGATGTTCAGGGCCTCTCTCCGGGGCCTCCAGGTTGGCCTGTAGCGGCTTCCAGAAGAACTACAAAGCAAGAGAGGAAGGTTACACATGATGACTCCAGGAGTGGAAAGAGTAATGTAATATTTTCACAAATACATGTTACTTGACTGTTGAAAACTAATTTTAGAGGGTAGTCAAAAAAGGAAAAATACATGACCCACAAAACGACTTAAATACGGTTCAGTTAGGCCACTCCCACAGAGCTTTTAACCATTTATTGCACCGACAATCCACATTTTAGTGCGATGTGGTTCTGTTCATGTGATGCTCTAGAACTAATCTAAGCAAGCCTGACACAGACTGAGATTTAAAACAGTTTATGAATATGAACACATGCTGGAAGATGAAAATCTAAATTCACAGTCTTGATGCTAATACAGGCAGAGGCTGGGGAGGTGGAGGCTGTTGAAATCACTAAAACAGGCATACAGCAGTGCAGCAGCAGGGATGCAGTGCTTATATGCAGATACTGTAGAAAGAGAGGGTTTCTACTGAGACTGTAGAGAGATTGTGGCTGTTTTCATATATTGTTGGACAATATATAAAACATTTGACTATGAAATGACCAGCTGAATCTTCCTGAGGCTTCCTAAGTTACTCTGCACCCCTGAATTTTGTTTCATTTTCACACTTTACTTAAGTAGAGGATTTGAATGCTTCTTTCACCTATGGCCAATACAATATTTTATCCTGGTAGCCTATAGTCGATACAACCACATTCACAGTGCTGTTCAAACAATGGTCATCATTATTTTTACATGCAAGGTGCACTAACGCAGTATGTCTAAAGTTTAAGTCCACCAGTGGTGCAGTACCTGGACTTGCTCTCACTGCTGGTGCTCTCATCCTCCCAGTGCGGCCCCCCAACCCCGCCCTCGCAGCCTCCAACTCCCGATGAAGAGGAGGAGGACAGGGGACGAGAGGAGGAGGAGGAGGAAGTGAGTGGCCGGCGGGAAGAGAGGAGGAAGACGGCTGTCTCCTTGTACTCCGGCAAGGGAGGAGATGGAGGCCGGGGAGGACCCTCCACCGCTGACTCTGAATGTTGGGAGAAGAAAGAAACACTAAATAAAAAAAAACATTTTTATTTATCCCACAGGGAGCAATTATGTAGGCAGCAGTGCAAGTAAATATGAGACTACTCAGTAATGAGGTGCATAACCTAAAGAGTCTGCAGTGATGAAGCACAAATAACTGACTTCTTTTCTACTGAAACTTAAAAACTGACCTTTGTTTGCTCTTATTTGTTCTTCTACAAGCACCACAGTTTAGATCTTTCTCACATTCCCCGAAGACACTGCAGTCACTTGTGTGTTTCTATTTTCTGAGCTGTCAATGTGTTGTGACTGAAGGTGCAGCTGCTCAGTGTGGGTATAGATATCTTTGCAAGTGGATTCCAATGCAGTATTACCTCCAGCGTCAGCACTGTGCGGCGGTGTGCCGATGTCGTAATTACAGACCACTGTGGTCTGGGATTCACTGGAGAGGTGGCTGCCCGTGGACTGGTGGAGAGAACGGCTGCGGGTGGCGCGGTGACTCGAGCTGTCCGAAGAGTCGGTACGAGTAT
The DNA here is from genome assembly GCF_042242105.1 of Pempheris klunzingeri. Lineage (NCBI taxonomy): Eukaryota > Metazoa > Chordata > Actinopteri > Acropomatiformes > Pempheridae > Pempheris > Pempheris klunzingeri. Next base: position 6,602,942 of record NC_092031.1, on the reverse strand, counting down.
CGCTGGATATGGACGGCTCCCGACCTGAGAGAGAACAAGAGACAGAGAGATGACCCATGAGTTAATCTTGCATCTTCATATGTTTACAATCAAAGGCAGGAAAATAAGTTCAGCCTCTGCAGTATACAGAGCTGAAGTTGGATTATAGGGTTGAAGGTCAGAGCTTTAAAGCCGTAACCTTGCATGCCCCCCCCTCCTGACAATAAACACGGAGTAATCTGATCTGATCTGTAGCAGAGTGTGTCATCTTTGCTGTACCAGAGTCTTCGCTGTCGTAACCAGCCTTGCTGCTGCAGTGCTGGAGCTCCAGCTGCGGGTTGGAGCTGGTACTGGGGTTGGGGCTCTCCTGCAGTATCACCGGTGTCCCACGGGGGTCAGCGTAGAGCAGCAGCAGGGGCTGATAGTGGCCTTTGATACAGCGAGACACCACGTCCTTCCACTTTGGGCCGATCTGGAGGTGCAGCAGAGCAGCACACACATAAATATACACATAAGCATACGCATATAAACCCACACACACACACAAGAGAAAGTAAATCTATCTGTATTAAGATATAACATTACGCATATTCCACCAAAAGTAGAAGGTCAAACACACACTGTGCTGCTGTGTGTCCTTATTGATATCACATTATCACACTTTTTCATGAGCTCAATGATCTAATATGACAGACAGTGTGCAGCTTGACTGACAAAACTGTCAAGGACATGTAGATTCACTTTATATCACACTTTGACACAAACAAACTCAGCTCCCCTCGTTTCAGCCACAGCGACATTTATATCAATTTCCAGCCGTATGGAAAATAAGTCGCACATAAATCATTGAGTATTGCAGCATAAAACCAGTTTCAGCACTTAAACCTGCGCTAAGATTTAGACAAAGACGGGGATGAAGCCTTAAATACATTATCAATCTCAAGCCGCCCCCGCTGACCATGCAGCACTTGAACATACAGCGTAGTACTTGTCATTGCTGCTCTCACAGGCACAACTGGAGATGCAGCAGATACTGTACAGTGCACCCTCCCCGTGTTGCAGCATGCAGTCTCCGAACTGTATCTCACCTCTTTGACGTGGGCGTCGTCGAAGTACATCCACTTGCGTATCTTGGTCTGGAAGAAGAAGGTGGAGTAGTGCTTGCCGTAGTAGCACACCATGCCCACCAAGTAGAGCTCCGCCTGGCGAGCCCTCTCCTCTGTCACACGGTAGAACAACTACAGAGAGCGAGGGGGGGAGAGAGAGAGAGAGAGAGAGAGAGAGAGAGAGGGAGGGAGGAGACAGGGAGGGAGGGAGAGATGCAGGGAAGAGAGGGAGAAGTGTGCAGCAGGATGGGGGAGATAGAGATAGAGGAGTTAATGTGAATACAAGCACATTTTTGCTCACCTCATATAAATGCTGTATGCAGTAATCCTTCACATACAGTGCTGCCTTTTCTCAAACTCCTCACTGTACGCCGCACATACAGCACAGTGCTTCATATGTGCTGCAGCTTTTAACGCAGAAATGATCTCACACTGATGTCTTGGTAAGGTCAGCTGCTGCTAATAATACTGCTGCTATTTGCACATTCTTTATCCACAGGTCAAAAAGCACTGAAGTTGTTATAACCTTCTATATAATCCTATCTGATTGTATTTTGATGTGCCCCATCTTTACCTGCTGCTCCATCTGGGTCAATACAGTAAAATAATAAATTATCCAGGCCTGCCACTAACAGTTACTTTCATTATTGATTACTTTTTTTAAGCAATATATAATTAGTCTACAAAACGTCAGAAAAAAGCCTGTCGAGAGTCCCCACAGCCCAAAGTGACGTCTTCAAATTGCTTCTTTTGTCTGAATAACTCAAAGATATTCAATTTACAATGATGGAAAACAAAGGAAAAAAATCCTCATATTTAATAAGTTGGAACCAGCAGGTGTTCAGCACTTTTGCTACTTATTGTAATAGACAAATTATTTCAGCACTAAAATAATCTAAGGAGAGAAAGAACATAAGAGTTTTTTTTTTGAAAGCGAAAGCAGAAGCAGAAGCAGAAGACAAAGAGAGGCAGTGAAAGGAGTGGAAGAGGAGGACGGATACAGGAGGCAGATGGATTCACTTTTTCATGATCTGAACGACTAAACAAAAGCAGAAAATGTGATAGATTATGCCTGCGATTCGTATCTAACAACCAGCTTCATCTTACTACAGTGGGATGAAAACAACGGAGGCGGCAGCAGGCGGAGACAGAAGATAGAAGATAGAGGAAAGAATTTGACTCACTATAACACAGTCATATTCACTAATCCATTATTCATAGATATCACTCCAGAATGAGGCTGGAGATGTTACAGTGGCATTAAAATGCATCAACATTACTCAGTGATGACATGGAGTATCAGGGGCCGAACATGTGTGTGTGTGTGTGTGAGGTGTGAAAGCGACAGGGAGAGATGGAGGAACGCCATCCTGAGCTCTACATGAGAGTAATGGAGGTCAGGTCGAGTGTGTCGCGTGTGGTGCTTTTCGGGATGTGCTGGAACCGGATTGGTTGACTTCACTGGGACCTTCAGCATAAACATATTTGTATTCTGTACTTGTGTTTGTCATTAAGTGCATGTTAGAGTGTTGCTCATGTGCATTTACACGTGTGTGCCTTTGAGAGTAAATGTGTGTCCTTGGATGTATCCACTTCTGACTGTTTGAACATCAGTGTGTGCTTGGACTTGCCTCTGGCTATTTGTAGCTCTGAGGTGGAGTCTCTGGTTTGTTTGTCAGCTCGTAGTTACGTAGAACTAGTTAGCGAATTTCACTTAAAATTGAGAGTCAGTTCGAAGCGAACCTGAAACTTCTGAGTTCTGTTGCAGAAGTAAGAAAACCCCACAGCAGCAATGCTGATAACTAAAAATCCCACCTTGGACTAGCGCTGGACACAAAAAAAGTTTATCAACTATCAGCTATCCTAAAACATGTCTAGTAATCACTCTCATTTCTGGCATTTCTGAGTATTTTCACTTTCCTGGAAAGCTCAGAGCAAGCTGGAGCATAGAAACATTTCAAGAAAGGGTCAACTGGTAGACCAGTGCATGTTGTCCACCAGCTGAATGTGATGCTGAATGCATCCGGTGAAACAAAATGGGAATTTACCTTTAATTGAATGAAAACAAGTCTGAAAGTGTACAGCTCTGCTAGCAGCTCTCTGAGGCTGCACTTAGGCACAGTGGTGCTTTGAGCTCAAATCTAAAGTCAGCATGCTAACATGCTCAATATGTGGAGGTGGTGTTTAAGACTGCTCCCATCATAGATTAGATAGCATGTGAGCATGTGCTATTTAGCACAAATACTTCTGCAGGTATTTGGTTATATGTCATTTCTATTTGGCCTAATGGTGGCGCTAGCTGAAAAGTCGGGGGATCACGAAGGAAAAGAAGACACCATTCATGGTTTCTACACCTCCCCGCAGTTTCTCCACATGATTTGGCACTGCGATCGGTCCAGGGTGTACCCTGCCTCTCACCCAAAGTCAGCTGGGATTGGCTCCAACCCCCTGGAGTCCCTTAAGGATAAGTGGTAGACATGGATGGATGGATTTTCTAAAGGATGAGGCACTGAGGGCACATTAACCACAACATACACTTATGTGTGTGTGCTCATAATTCCAACTATGTTCATGTTCACCTTAACAGCTCATTGGTGCACACTGAGCTCAAAGTTCATTGTGTCTGTATTCCTGTCAGCGTTTAGGTGCATGTGCATGGCTGTTCACATACACATACGTTACTTATGTTAATGTGTTATACTGACTGTGTAATCTGCCGAGCAATGAGTGTGTAATGTGAGTATGATCCCCTTACATCTCCCAAACGCAGACAGGTCCCCAGGCTGTGTATGACGTCCTCCGCCAGGTCAGAGTGGTCTGAGTCCCACACCAGCCCGATGGACACGATCTCTGGTGAGTTCATCAGCACCCGGCGGATACGCAGCACCTCCCCGCAGTTACTCTGTGACGGAGGGAGGGAGAGGAGGTTAGAAAAAAAAGAGAGCATGTGATCAAACAGGTCTATTCATCATGTGTTATGAGTGTAACAGCAGTGTACATTGCTGAAATCACCCCTTTCTTTGGCAGCGATGAACACACGCGCATGCATGCAGATACACACACGGATAAACTGAACAGTAGGAGAATGAGGGGCAGAGATAAAAGGCAGGAGAAAAGAGATGATGAAAGGAGTGTAAGAGAGAATGACAGAGGAAGAAGCGCTGTGCTGAGTTGTATTTGTCCCTTGGGCCTTCTGTTGAGTTCAGAACCGTGTGTTCTGAATCCTTCCTTTGAGTCATGACCCACCGCAGAGCCGGTGCACACACACACACAAAAGCTAACACACATGCACACACACGAGCTTGCACGCAGTGCTGGCAGAGCGGGCTCGGAAACAGCCTGAGAACACCCTGGCAACCACACGCTTTGCCAAACACAACACTCACGCACACACATATATGCACAAACACACACAGAGCTCTCCCTTTGTGGGCGGCGGGCTGTCTTTGGCTGGCACCAGAGACAGCAGGAAGGTATTTTGCCAGGGTCTGCCTCTCAATTCTCAGAAAGGGACACAAACACAAGCCAAACAGCACAGCACTGAGACACGGGCTATCTGTTCGCTTAGGACACATGGACGGGACACACAGCCTCAGTGAGCTCTCTGTGCAGCCTCACTGCTGAGAGCAGCCGCTGACAACATCATTCATCAAATGATCGTACAAACAGATTCGCTGTGCTTCATAATACAACATTGATCAGTGCAGTCTCATCTCCGAATTTTATATGCAAAGATTGCTTTCCTTTTCTTTCCTTTTTTTTTTTTTTGCTGTGGCTCTGCAGACCTTTCCAGGAGAGAGTGAGTTACATAATAGTGCTGCTGGTCAAAGGATACTGTAGCTTTGCAGAATGCTGATCGTGGTATTCTTCAGAGCAAAATGAAACAACTTTAGGAAAATGTTTGTGCTTATGCTTCCTCACGACTCATACGGCATCGAAGTAAAGGGACAGTCCCACTTTCACCAATGCAGTGACAGCATTGGAGGAGCCTGACTGCTGACGTAGAATTGCCAAACAGGAAAACCACCAAACACCAATACAGAGGTGGAAGGTTACTGAGAGAATGCTATACTTAAAGGGTTATTCTGGTTTATCTTGGTGTCATTTTCGTTTATTTCCACTAGTCATGAGTAGTCACTGTTATCACACATGTTATTGCTGCAAAGAAGCAGCAACATCAATATATTAATGATTGTTGTTTGCAAGTTGCTGATACATTTGAGTCCGACAGGGCTTTTATGCTCATGTATGGCTGAAAAGCCTGACATCTTGTTGAAATAAGGTGGAGGAAATTTTCTCATATTGCATTTTGTGTTTCAAATTATCAAGTCAGAAAAAAATGAAAGCACAATTTTGATCTTGCTACTTTATACCTATTTCCCTATTTGAGGGGGAATATCCTTTTTTCTGCCCTTCTACATTTATTTGAACGCTGCAGTAACTTGTTACCTTTCAGATTTTCAGCTTCAGCTTATCAGCTGTGATGCACTGCTGCAAATGAAACTACCCAGCAGTATATAATGTAGCCAAAATCAGCTTATACAGCTACAGTATTAAAATGTCTGCTTTCAATTTGATACCTTTGCACTTTTACTTCGACACCTTCAAACTTTTAATGGTATTCCCAGCTCAGATTCTAATCCTGTATTGACCTGAACCTGACTGGTTCATGGATGTCTATGGCATCACTTTTTCAACAATGCCCTGCCCACAACAACCCAGCAAGAACACAGAAAAATCACACAAATACAGAAATATCTCATGGGAAACACATGAAACTGATATAAATTTGGCAGAAAATTGTGTTCATGATGGATCTTACAATTGATAGTAAGAAGCCAGTGGGGAAAATAGTTTTTCTTGGCCTTCAAACAAAATTTGAATGTTTGGACATTTTGATTTTGCTACTCTCAAAATGGTAAACGATCTTCTTCCACCTCAGCATATAGATATCTAATTAATTAAATTCAATTTTCCTCATAACTGATCAAAAATCATGTATCCAGAACTTCACAGTTTCCTCTGTCGACTCTTTGGCACCAAGCAAACATCCTCACACTCTCCTATCTTCATTCTGGCACCTACAGTATCTTCCAGCAGCCTCACTCCCATCCAAATACCATCACTTTGTTTGAACAAAGCCCAAGGTGGTATTAACAAAAGATCAGCTCTGCAAGTGATGGAAGATAAACAGAGACAGGTTGTGTGACTCCCACAGGACTGCGCACACATAACGTCAGCGCTCGAGCCATGAATAAGCTAATGGTGTGTACTGGTGTAGCTGCAGCGGTGGAGGTGGTGGCGGTGCTGCTGTGTGAGGAGAGGGGCAGCTGAGAAGGCTCTTTGTGCGGGTACTTTGGCAGAGAGGGGTGGCTGAGAGGGGCCAAGCTGGATCTATTCAGCAGCAGCACTTTTCCATGTGGCAGCACAACACACAAAACTGCAGAACAAAGGCATCACACACGTTCCTCTGACCACCTCCCTCACTACCTACACCTCTCTCTTAAGGTCTATTGTCTCCTTATTGCACTTCCTCTGGCTGTAATCGCTCTACAATGCAGCACACATTACATTTGAGTTTTTCTTTTCTTACCCATTTTCACCCAAAAATACCCACATTTGTTTTTTGTTTTTTTTTTCAGAATGAGCATTTTGGTTTAAAAAGATTTTTCCGTGCACGACCAAATACTCTTTTGTTTTCCGCTGCAAGAAGATGATGATCATTATGGTTTACTGTAAAGGAGGTCGATGACGACAACTCTGAAAATGCTTCCGGTAATAGAAAGTGAGGGGAAAAATGGGAAGAAAATGCAAATGAGCAGCTGATTGTATAACAGAGACCCGCCAAGAAAGAAGAGGAAGAAACAAACAAGAGATGATGAAACTACCAAAGTGGTTACGCTGCAAATTATAGTTTTATAATCTGATTTTCACCAACTTTTTCATTTGTTTTTTCATCCATTCATCTTGTGACATTGGAAAAAAGACATTTGCTATTTTTTTCTTGAAAACAAAACCCAACTCATATTGGATTACACTAAAAGAAAGAAAGAGACATAAATGCACGTTTCCTCCACACTTAATGGTATTAAGTTGCTGAGTGTACTGTGTGAGCATTGAAACGTGTGTCACTGTGCTGTGTGCTCTCACAGGGCAGTTGCGCAGGTCTCCCATGTTGCTGGCATTACGGAGCAGCTCTCCAAACATGTCCGGTGTGGGTTTTTCTCTGCACTCCAGCATCCTCACTGCCTGGTTACTGCAACGTCGGACACACACAACAACACGATTACACACTCTGTGAATGTGTGTGCTTCCCAGAATGAGACCAAAGCTTTCTGTCAATAGAGGAAAAGATCAATTGTCGAGCCCAAATGTGACTTGTGACATCGTCTCTGTTCTTTAAACTTGTTAAGTTTGTCTTTTTTGTGGTATTTTAGGCTGAGAATCTACAGCGTGCTGCTCATTGGAAGCATTAATACCTAAATGCTTACAGTATGTAATATGTATTTCTTCAGAAGCCACACTTCTGCAGTGACTCTGAGTCATTCCCACAAGATTATTTTATTCTCCTTTAATAAAGAAGTAAGAAGTAAAAAGTAAAAAGTAAGAACTAATCTTGATTATTCATTAAGGATGTGAAAACTAACCTTCTGAGTGAGTTTCTAAATCCTGTCTGACAGATTATGATCTTTGACCTTCCTAAAGTTGTCACACTAAAAGACAATTTCCCTACAGGGAGCAATAACAGTGCAGAAGCGTTATTATTGTTGCAGTTATTAAAGGAGAGGTTCATCTACATTTAGCATAATTTGATGAAAAAAGTTTGACTTGTGGAGTAAAATCTCCTTCAGCGAAGCTTAAAGCAATGATACTTAAATACTGAGCTGTTTTTTTCCCTTTTAAATACAACTGGCAAACTCAAATATACGTTTATGTTATCTGCGAAGAGCAAACGAACCTGTGCGAGCCTGTCTGCAGCTCGGTACAATGTATGGGATTATGTGTGCAATGAATCAGCATTGCTTTTTCTGGTGAAGTATTCCTTTAAGAATAACGATTTTTAAAAACCATTGAAATCTCTGCTCCTCCTCCCCCTCCTCCCCTCTCTCCTCTCCTCTCCTCCTCTCACCCCTTCCATTAGCCTGAAATGAACTCAACCTCCTCTCTACTCTCTCTCACTCGACATCAACCCCTCGCTCGGCCTCTCGTCTTCAGATGCACCGGCAGATGTGAGGCTAAGAAAGCAGGAGAAACAACAACAGCCGGGAACACGCTTGTACCTCTGTTTACTTGTGTTTGAATTGTGCTTGAACCAGACATTTGTTTTGCCTTTTTGTTGCCCTCTGATTATCTTACCCATGTTGACTCTTGCATATTTGGCCATCTCGATTGTAAACAACAGGCTGCACTAAGAGTAAAAATAGCTTGGCAAGTGCTAACAGGCACAAACAAAGAGCGGTGGCACCACTGCGCCCCACAACTACCTTGACACAGCTTGTTTATTTGTACTTTTGCCCCCCATTCATGCCTCTATTTCCTCTGCCGTGTTCCATTTCCAAAAGGGATATGGAGCGATATATCCTCTTATTTCCCTCTGGTTTGCCGTCTTTCCGACCCACTGTTCCACTTATAGATTTATGTTGCCCCCTGGGTCTACTGAATCAAACCTCTGATTGATTACTTCCTCTGTTCCTTATTTCATTGACTCAGAGTGGATGCGAATTTTATGTAACAGCTCAGAGGATGCTCGCGCGCATCTACCTGTGTGTGTGAGCGCACGCTGACGCCTACCTGAACGTGGGAGAGACAACATGAGCAAGCTCACCTGCACTTATATATGCATGAACATACTCGTGCACGTGCATAATGTGTGTGCGCGCATGTGTGTGCTCACAGTTCAGCGTTCAGCAGGGACCCGTGCGGGGAAGAAGAGAACACGCTGTACCTTCCTTTACTGCCACCCAGCCTCAGCTTGCTGCCAGATTTACTGCAGTGTGTGTGTGTGTGTGTGTGTGTGTGTGTGTGTGTGTGCGGAGACAGTGTGCGTATGTAGGTGTGTGTCTGGTCTTACCAGAGGGATGTAGTGGAGATGTAATGAACCATCTGAATGAAGGGCAAGGGGTCTGATGTGGCTCCACAGCTGTTACACACACACTGCAAACACAAATCAAACATCCTCAGGTTCATCACATGACATCACGTTCTTTACAATGTTTGTCTGGAGGCTCATTTCTTAATTAAAACTCCAAAGGTGAACGACGTAACAGCCCTTTAAAGTGACTGAACAACCTCCTACCTGTTCGAACAGAGTCATGGCAAACTTCTGGTGTGGTATACAGTGTTTGGCTGTGCAGATGTCCTCTCTACTCTCAGCGCTGATGTGGAAGTGGATACGCATGAGGAGATTCTCCTAAAACACACATAAAGCAGGACGGACATCAATTAATGTAATGCATGTTCTGTGCTAAGATGGCTGTACCTATGCGTATGTGATCGTATACATATGTTGTACCTATATATTGTATACATATGTACAGTGTGTGTGTGTGTGTGTGTGTGTGTGTGTGTGTGTGTTAGAGAGAGAGTGTGCATGTGTGTTTGATCGTTCCTCTCTGTTGGTGCTCTTGTTAATCTGACCGTGGGAGCAGCATCTATATTTCATAAGAAGCCGACGGATTCCCTGACTGAACACATTTACTACCAATCGATCAGACAGCGCCTCTCATGCACACACATACAAGACACACGGGCCCACACACACACACACACACATACACACACACACACACAGAAAAGAAAGAGCCTGAGAAAGAGACTGAAAGTGGTGGAGAGAAAGCGACAGGAAGGGCTGAGGAGAGGGAGACGATAAGGGAGTCTAAAGACATCACAATAATAAAAACCTGTGACTAATTACATTTTCTTTTCCCAGTTTTCCCCTTCAATAAATAATAATATTAATTCCAAAATAAAACACTCACCATTTGAACAATGCAACACTGTCACCGATGAATATGAATACAATACATAGTGCGTTTATAATATAGATAATGTGAGGATCTTTTATAAATATTCTAAGATAAAAGAGCATGAAGTGGGATTTTCTCCAAAAAGGCAATAAAAACTATACTGTATATATAGTAGAGCAGGGCTGAGCCATGCTTTCAAATCGTTAATCTGCGTTTTGTGCCACTGACGGTAACATCGTGATGTGCTGAGTTGAAATCAGATTCTATTAGTGTCTAATCCCCGTACACCTCACAAGTCTTAAGAAAGTCTCTCTTAGTAATTTAAAATCATCACAATATTCATCAATGTATTAAATCACAGCAGTTCTCTTCTGATTCTTTTTACATTTCGGCAGTTCCCAAACCTGTGAGCGACGTTATCATTTGGACATTTTTAATATTCTATTCTAACCCGTTATTGATAATTACATACAGTTTTATAATAAATCATGTTGTTTTGTAAAGTCAAAACCACAATGTGAAAATGCTGACACCACTGAGCCCTGGACAGCCATTTAAACTGATACACCTCATCTCATTATCAGCTTCATGTTTTTTTTACAGCAAAAACCAACAAACCTCATCTATTATATTCAGTCTCAGCACATTAAACCATCAGATTAAAACTAGGATTATAACTAGGAACTATTTTCATTATCAATTAAATAGCTGATTTTTTTTTTTGATTAAGTGATTATTGTCTGGTCAACAAAACATGAGAAAACAGTGAAAATCCTAATGTTTGTGTGTAAACCAAACAGCCAAATATTAAAATTTACAGCAATGCAGGACCAAGAAATTAAGTAAATTCTCAGTAGAAGCTAAACCGTGTAATGTTTGGCACTTTTCCTCAGAAATAACATAAATGATTGATTCTAAAAAAAAAAGTTGCAGATTTGGTTTCAATAAATTAATCAACTGATTAATTGATCGACTGATTACTTGATTGCAGCTCTAATCTGCCATCTGATGAATGATTGTGTTTTTGTGTTCTTTATGTACAGTCAAGCATTGCGGGTACTGAGATTAAATAACATGCAACTAACACCTGACAATTCAATTCAGTTTAACTCTCTTTAAATCTAAAGCCTGTGTTCGCCATCAGCTTAAAAGGTGCAGAGAGCGAATAAAATATCAAAGAATAATGTAAAACATTGTAATAAACCAACAAACACTCGGAGTGAACTTGAAAAAAAACATATTTCTTTGAAGCTGCTGTATTGGCTACCCTTTGTCCCCTGAAGATTTCTGACTGCAGTGAAGATGGGAGCTCTTCAGACACTCACTCCGATAAACCTTCAGGCAACCCCTAACCTCTGCCATGCGTGTGTGTGTGTGTGTGTGTGTGTTTGTGTCCGCGTGTGTGTGTGCGCAAGGCCACTCACAAAGCACTCAGCAGCATCGTCCATGATACCCAGCTGAAAGCGTTGTTCGTCTTGGAAAGTCTTGGCCAGAGCGCTCCGTAGTGCATCTGATGGCAACACACGCTCACTGCTGAACTGGAACTGAGCAAAGATACTCTGCAAACACACACACCCACACCCACACACACACACAGACACCCATATAGAAATCCATTAATTCTTTATTCCACTGCCATAAATGCTTTTTCCTGAAAGACCCCTGCATTGTTTGAGTGGAAATTTACAGTATTTGTGTCCGTGCACACATGGATATATTGCATTTATGTGTTTGTGTATTTATTTCATTTCTCTCAGACTGAAACAAAATGCTCTGCACACTTTAAATCGGCACTATGTTCTGTCAACTGACCCATAAAACCGAACCAGGGGAACTAGTTCTCAACTTGTCCAAACCAAAGTGCTACACAACAAACCTAGACTGGACTAAAGCAAATACCACAGCCGAGTCTCACAGCACAGATGGCCTCAATATCAGAGCATATCAATAATAAATGGCATTTGTAGTGCACTTTTCTCCGACAAAAACAGCTCTCAGAGTGCTTTGTAGCAGTAAAATAGAAACCAAATCAAACTGTTGCAGCGGGTTCAGAGAGAAAGCTAGGCCACTGAAGTGTGTTTTGAGGGCAGCGTTCGGAGCCTGAAGAGGAGGTTCAGTCAGTTTGGAGAGAGTTTGGCAGAGCTGTTTACACTGTTTACATCCATGCAGGTCCAGGCCACTGCCAGAGCAGTGATCACAGCTGTGCAGCACTGATTATGACCCCATAGAGTATTATTACTTTAGTCCTTGTTGGTGTGGCTCCGTCTATTTCTTAAGCTATAGAGTCCAAGCATTTGGTTGATGCATGCTTTAATAAAACTCTGTAGCCCATGTTTGTCATTTTCACCCATTTACTTTCCCTTTCACCTGTAAACTTCTCAGATTGTGTCATTACAATAATTTTTCAACTCCTCAAATGTATCTTGTGATTCACTGGGGAGGACGCAAACCTGCAGTTTGGGAATCAAGCGTGAGGTGTAGTACTGATTTTCCTGGATTGTTCACGATGAATCTAATACAAGCCACGCACAGTTCACCTAAAACAATTTGCTGACATTTTAAACCAGAAAAAAAAAATAGCTCTGATTTGTTTATTGATATTCCGTTTCAGTATTTCTTGTATCGTTGTCGTGTCCTTGTAGACGTGCTTATTTGAATTAATTGCCTTAAATGGTACACGTAAAAACACGCCCTGATATCTGTGCACAGGAGGACTTTTACTATTATTTAGTTATAGGAAACATTCTGTAAATACAATTATACATTTAAATTGTTGTGCTGCGTTGGCAGAGGTATATATGATCTGAATACTTACTAGTTTTTGTTATTGTTGTAAATAGTGTCAGTAACTGCGGTTATAGTGGTAATGAAAATAGTTTGGCAGTAGTGGCAGTCTTGGAAATTACTCTATGGCTCATTTGGATTGATCCAGATGATTCTGTTCTTTAAATGCAGTTATTTAAGTCTAAAGATGAGTGCTAAAAGTAGCATTTAGTTCAAGCAGAGGCAGTGAGAGAAACTTCTGACTGAGTCTGGACTGAAGAGAGCTCCAGTCGTTTAAAGAGGGGGAGATAAAAGCATGGATAACTTTCTCCAGATTGCCAACGGATAAAAATGACCTAATTTTTTTGTTGGTAAGAATTCTCGACTGGAAAAAGCAAAACCGAACAACTATTTTTAACCAACACTAAAACAGCCCCAAACAGAAATAAACACAAGTCAGTCTGACATGTCAGAGCTGTGGTTGGTGCTCTGCTGGTTGTCTGTCCCAGCGGTAATTCAATCACTCATTAGGCGCCTGGACTGAAACCCAGCAGGTGCTTTGCGTCCTGAAGACTGAGACAGAGTATATTAGGGGACGGAAAGATATTCACAGCTCATTGGTGCTCACGTGTCATCTGTTTGTAGCACACGAGGGTAGAATCAAGCTTCAGGAGAAACATAAATACATATTTGATAAGAGAAAGGATCACTAGATGATGTATTATCAATCAAATATTGATTAACTGACCTATCAACTGAAGTTACTGAATTTGTAATGTGTGATACACTTCCTACAGCAGGATAAAATAAAGTCAAAAAGAGAAGTTCACCCACAGAGTAGCAAAGCTTCTGAATCATGAAATGTGTCCCAGTGATATTACACAGTCAGCCTTGGATAGAGTGTGTAGCACTTATTACAGAGATGCAATGTAAGTGATATTAATTGTATCTTCTGCAAAAACACTTTTATGTTTGTTGGTCACGACTCTGTTTGTCACGAGCAATGAAAGCAGCTCACCGGACAAGCAATGAGGGAGACGATGCATTAGGGATTCACTGAACATTTGGATAAACAACATCCTGCAGGCGTGATGTGAGAGATGTCTATGGATGTTTTAATACTATCGAAACATCGCCAATTTGTCATCAGTTGTGACCAACGTAAAGTTCACTACCTGATACCTAAACAGTTCTGGACAGAGTGCTTCCTCTAAATAAATGTTGAAATATGATTGTAAGTTTGTGATAAAAATGTATAACTGAATCCACATTGAACACAGAAAGAATTACGAAAAGGTTCAGGCAGAAGGAAAACACTCATAAAGTGCTATTTAAATGGTGTGCAAGCATGTAAAATAAGAAAAATAAGAGGTCCTTGAAATGTACGTACACTGTGCAGGTCTGAGAGAGGCTGAGGCTGAACTGATGTAGAAGACAGACAGCAGTACTAATGGAAAATTACACCTCTGTCACTTTGAAAAGTGGTGAAAAGGGGCTTTTAGTAGTTAACACTTTGGCCCTGTGTTAAGAACATGCACTTAATTAGTGGTAGTTGTAAAAACACAGTGCATTAATCCATCAGTGCTAAGGAGAAAGGACACTGTAGGTGCAGAAGCCAAACTTGTCCCCTAAAAGTTACATTCATATACAACTAATTTGTATTTTAAATACAACCTGAACGAAGTTCTTAATCAATATAACACGGACATTTATTGAATGCATCAGCAAAATGTTCACTGCCAGCCTAAAATATACACAAAACATGTCTGTGTAACTTTAGTCAACAAAACATTAGTATTTTTTTTAATGCTGCCGACTAAACCATGTATAATAATAATAATAATATATAAGCATAATAATTTTCATGGTGATATTTAGGCAACTCAAAACCCGTGTGAAGATGGTGGTCCTGGTTAATTAGTGAAAAAGTCAACACTGCTTTAATTGAGCACCCTGCTGATTTAGCATCTCTAACCCTTTAATACTGTGTCCCTCACAATGGAGAGTTTTAAAACTAACTAGATCAGAGACTTATTATCAACTTATTGTTCTTCCTTGCCAATATATGATGCCTTCTTTACCCACAATGCAAGTCAACTGCCAGCAGTTCAGTCAGAAATTCGGTGTAGTAGCAGCTACAGAGGTCTGATAAGCTCACTTCTGTCCAACTTAATACCCTCAGATTTTTTTTCAGACTTGTACTTCTCGACCCGAACTGACACAGATTTCGCTTTATCGGCTTTATACAACTTTTTTCATGCATGCAGTACTACGCCAAAAGACGTGTACAGACTTTGATGTGTAAAATCGGTGGAGTTCCACTTTGAGGCGTGATGCACTGACTTTTTCACTATTTAAAAAAACACCAACCACCATCCCCCTTCTTAAAGTGTTTTAATAGCCTGAACCACATGGGACACAGGAAGCAAACCCCTGTTCTCCAGCGACAAAATCCTGTGCTTTGTACACCCAATTATCCACTGTGACCTCTTCGCTATGAATTTTGTACAGCAAAAGGAGTTAAAAGGACATTTTCTGGATTGCCAAAAGCCTCGTCAGTGTATATAATCCATCAGATTTGTAGTATGTGACCGTAGCGTGTCGGAGACGGCGTTGAAGCACCTGTTGTGGCTGCTTAGATTTCATCTCCTTCTACTGTCCATGAGATCATCTCACGTCACATCTTAATGTAATCTGTGAACAATTCCTTTAGTTGTTCCTGGACATAGTCGCGTGCATTTATTTCCTCCTTTTAATGTCTTTGGTAAAATCTTTTAAATCCCATATTTGACGTTTTTTGAAGCAGAGCTGTGATTACATGGAGGGAAAGTGTTATAAAACAATAGGCTTCAGTCTGTGAGTGTGGCTGAGTATGTGCAGGATGAGGGTTGGCAATGGGAAAGGTAATGCAGTCGTACTGACAGGGAGCAGAGAGAGAGAGTGTGTGTGTGTGTGGGTGTGTGTGTGTGTGAGAGAGAGAGAGAGAGAGAGAGAGAGAGAGAGAGAGATGGAGGAAGAGAGAAGAGGAAAGAGGGACTGTGGGAGCAATAGGGTGTGTGTGTGTGTGTGTGTGTGTGTGTGTGTGTGTGTGTGAGTGTGTGTTATGGTGGCTGTGCTGACTGCAGCAATGCGCCAAGGAGAATGGAGGGGGAATATACCCTACAGAGAGAGGGAGGGAGGAAGGGAGGAGTGGAGAAGGGAGGGGGGAGGAGAACAGGGAGGGATAAGGCAGAGTGAGTAAGAGAGGGAGGGAGGTGTGTGGGTGTGTGTGGGTGTGTGTGGGTGTGTGTGTGCGTACACTGGTCTAAGTGTGAAGAAAGGAGCAATCTACACCAACTCCCACATTCATTCATCTTTCTCTTTTCTTCACTCCCACTTTCTCCTCTTTTCTTCTTCTTCTCTCTTCCTATTCCTTGCAGTGTGTGTGTCAGGTGGCTGCTTCTGTGCGTGTGTACGTGTGTGTGTGTGTGTGTGTGTGTGAGTGCTTTGCTGTTGAGAGAGATAAAGTGTTGCAGTGATTTCTAGAGGGATAGCCACAGGCAGCCTCTGAACTTATGTTTACTACAAGGGCGGGTGTCTTTATCTGCTGCAGATAAACTGAAATTCACACACAATGCCTCCAAAATAAAAGAACCCATAATCATCATTTATCTCTTTGCTGCTCTGAAATGGATGTTTGAAAATTTAACACGCCATTAAAGTTCATTTGGTGTGTGTCTCACCCAGTTATTCAAAGACTTTTATCTCCTTTGCCATGGGGAGCGCAGCTACAAACAGACTGTAAGAACAACGTTACATCTGTTTTTCCTTTCTGACAAAGGAGAGATGGTGACAGGACGGTTAATGAAAACTGACAGGAAAATGTGAACACTTAACACGGTAACAATACCTTTGATTCGTACACCCACAGCGGACTCACACACAATACCCCCACAAGCATCTGTGTGTGTGTGTGTGTGTGAGCAAGATTTGTGAGCACGTCAAGGTGCATGTGTGTAGCTGCCTAACATGTGCAGCATGCAAGTAAGATTTGTAAGATTTGTGTGCATGTGTAGGTGTGTGTGTGTGTAGCATCCCAGCGTGGGCTCTGCTAGCTCAGCGCTTTCAGTCAGCCAATTAATTACAGAGAAGCGCTGGAGACAGAACAGCGTGTAGAACACACACATCGACACTGCTACACACACACACACACACACACACACACACACATCGACACTGCTACACACACACACACACACAATCACACCACAGCACATTACACACAACACTTCCCTTCACTCAGACACATATTTGTCATCATTGATGCAACAAATGTCTGGAACAGAGCTGCATAAGGCTCGTTCATTATGAGGGTTTCATGATGCTACAGATCTTCATCTTCTGTTTGGTTACTTTCTACCAGCAGCTGCTGCAACACAGCGGTGATTCAACCTCAAATTACGTTATAAAATCCATTACTTGTGTTGTTTCTAAATGCATATTGTGAGGCAGCTCTTTACTGGGGAAAAGTGTCTGGTGCATAGTACGTGATGTGTTTGTGTTATACACAGAGTTAAACTTTATTCTGTGTCTATTCATTGATTATTGTTGGAAGTATAAAAATGAAGCAAGTGCTTTTCTTCATTTTGGGAAAGCTCTTTGTTTTTTGTTTCTCCTTTTTGAAATAAGCATTCATAAGTATCGGACAGTGGTTGCATAACTTGCCGCAAGACTCTCCTGCTGTGTTTATCAGGAGATAGGGCTCGTCTGCCACTGGGACAAAAAGATGGAAGAAAAGAAGGCAAAATAGACAAAACATACCAGCGATGTCATATTAGTTTACCTAAGATTTTGTGTGTAAGGCTTTGAGGTGTCACACTACTCTCATGTGGTGGAGTAAAATGTAGAATATCTCCCTCTGAAATGTGGTGGAGGAAATGTAGAAAGTCTCCTAAAAGGCAAACACTCAACTACTAGTACGTCATATATGTATACTGCGTCTGTAAATGGACTTCAGCACAGACTTCTGGTTTATATTTACCAGAATGTTCGTGCAGTAAACAGAAAGAATAAACAGGAAAAAACTGAGGAGGAAAGTGGTAGTTTACCACCATGGTATAAGAGACTAAGAAAACAGCACCACCAGCACACCAGAGTTGTAGGTGCTGCTTCAGGTCTCCACAAGCCGTGAGAGGAAACAGTGAGAGGATTTTCTACCTTTAAAGCACAGAAGATGCACGAGTCCTCCATGCACTTGTGTGTGGTCAGCTGTCGAAAGCTTCTGCGGAAGATGTCGAGATGCCACAGAACCTGAGAGACAAAAAAAAAAAAACACGTAGAACACAACTTAAAATTTGATTTACTGTGTTTTTAGATAGCCACATAAATGTTTTCTCCAAGGTGCCTTCCTTCCTTTCTACTTCATGCTTTTTGTACTGTTCATCCTCTATTCTTTTTCCTCTCGCTGAGTAACAACAGTTTGTTAATATTTTAATGTGTACTTGTGTTTCTTCACACCTGTGGATGAGTTTTGGTCAGGGACACTCCAGTCTCTACACAAAAATATTTGAACTGGGTTTTCAATGTAACTGCTTTTTTCTTTTTTGCCAGAAACTAAGCAGAATGTAGTCACATGTTGTAATATTTTCGGGGGTTAAAAGCTCAACTGGCTCAAACAAACAGTTTACAGCTGTAGGGAGAAATCCTCAGTTACCTTTAAACTGTGCAGCATGATTCATAAATTGCTATGGCAACCTCGACCAAATTCATTTGGCACCGAGTAGAGAGAGCAATGCTGCATGACTTTAATGGGATGTTTTGTACAGTAGCTCACATGTATGGATTTAGGGAAGAAAAAGCAGATTCGTAATCTAATTTCCTGTTGCTTTAAATCTGATGAATCAAACGACTTCCTGTGATGTGAGATGGTTGCAGAGAATCAACACCCGATACGGTAGCTGTGTGTGGCTTTCAGCCATTTTCAGCTAATTGTTTTTCCCAGCGGCTCCCTCTGAGTGTGTTTCCTACTTTGTGTATTTTCAGCATCATAAGAGTCAGCTGGAGAGATTCAGGGGGACAGACGGATGGAAAACGACCAGCACAAAGCTCAAAGAAATGAGGAAAAACACATGAAAACTAGTAGGGAAGTGGTCTGGATGAGGTAGACCTCTTCATGTCTCCTCTCTCTCTCTAGTGCATAATTATAGGAAAGAGCTCTTAGTACATTCATCCAGCATGCTGAAAGATAATATTGACACAACACTGTCCCTGAGGCTTCGACTGAGATCTGCAGCACAGGACCACACACACACACTTACAGTATGCACATACAGTTGTAGGTCTGCATGCACAAAAGACACTCTCTCACACACACACACACACACAGAAAACAATATAAATCGCAGCATTAGCAATAAAAGTTTGCACTGTGTGTGTGTGTGTGTGTGTGTGTGTGTTAAGGAGAGAGTGATAGGTGGAGAAAAGAGGGGGCGGAGGATGACAGACTGCATGCTGACGCTAGTGTATGCGTTCTACCTTTCCCCCTTCTCTGTTTCCCCTCCTCTCTCTGTAGTTTATTTGGTCGTGATGAATCGGCTCCCTGCATAACACTGCAGCAGCCACAAGGAGGGCACACTCTCTCCATGCCCATCTCTCCTTATCTGTATCTATCCATCTCTTTTTCTCCTCCTCTAAGAACATCTCTCCGTCTCCTATGCTTTTCTTCCATTGCTGTCATTTGTCTCTCTCGCTCTCTCTCGCTTTTTAACTCCTCTCATTTTATCTGCAGGAGCATCTCAGAGAAAAGAAACTATATAACTAACTAACAAACAGAAAAAGTGATGGAAAAATACACCGAATGGATATTGACCTCATCAGCTCACGTTTTTTTAGGAAGTCGTCGTCTTCCAGCTACTCGCTTGTCATTGTAATTTGAATTACAGACAAATCTAACCAATGACACTGGATGCCAGTATTTGATTGGCTGTGGTGGTCTCCTTGTTTGTGAAGGCAGATGCTTAAAGGCTCATTAAAGCAAAGTGTGAGAAAAGAAAACAAGAATTTTAAGAACATATCTGTTTTTTCATTAATCAGGAAGTGTGTCAATTTTTCATACAATTTAAAGTCTGTTTTTTTTGTAATAACGATTCAATGTATTTACATTCAGTAATGTTTCTTATATATAATTTTTTGATTGCTAGTGGCGGGGTCAGCCATTTCCATACTTAGACTGGCTACCTACGCACAAGTGATTCAAGGGATCGTATACATGAAATCCTCAGTTTTATGTTACTGATAACAGCATCACTGTTCACTGCTTGTTCTCTTTACACCATAGTAGAGACATAGACTGCTCAAACAGATATAGTACATTGCTTTAATATTGCACCTTTATTGCTGTTACCACAGTAACCACAAGTGTCACCACCTTCAGGGTTGTAACTTTAACATCCTTTGTTGGGTTCAAAGTGAGTAACCACAACACTAGATCATAGAATAGGTTATACCAACTCTGAACTGGGGAAGAAGTTAGAGTAAGTAACAAGTAGCAATAAGCAATGCTGGAATAAGACTAAATGGTAATACATAGAGTATTAGTAGCACATAGAGAACAGTTATAAAGTCAGAGAGCTGACTGATGTCAGTATCACTACATTTGCACAACTAAGAATTTGCTACTTGGTCTTTCAAAGTTTCTGTCTACTCTGATTTGTTTTAAGGTCTCTCAATAAGACTCTGACTTAAATAAACACATTTTTTGTTCCATAACACACATTTAAGAGACAGGAGAAAAGCTTTATAGGTTGTAAGTAGTGTTTTTGTTTTTTAGCTCAATTGTCTGAAGTTGCAAAAGTCAGATTTGTTAATGAATTGATTTTGCGCCAGATGCTCTGCAGGAATTTTCTGTGAAGTTAGATGTTAAAGTTTTCATTGGATGGCATAAATAAATGAATTATTATGCATAAATAAAAGCCATCAGTAATGTGATGTTCAGTTTAAAAACAGCATGCACAGTTTAAATCATTAATGATAGGAAGCATTATTGTTGTCACAGTGAGGTGCAATGTCTGGCACATTACTGGGGTTGTGAACATCAGCGGATCAGCATCAGATGGCTCTTACAAACTCCAATCGCATTCAAGCCACAACAAGCCAACAATTGTATTCAATTAATATAATAAGGGTATCTATCTAATCTGACAAGCTCTCACTCTCAGGCATAATCTGCTGTGCCTGCCTCACACTGCTGTTACTGGCTGTGTTGATTTCTGCCCTACGTGACCCCAGCGCCTCCTGTTCTAGTCTCCTATTACCACACGTGGCATAGGAATCTCTTTTCCTCTGCATTTTGTGCATCACAGTCAGCTCTTAATTTTTTTGTACATTTGACCTCGGCTACCTGCCAGCTAACACGTTTCCACAGCAGACATTCTGACTTGTCATAGTGGGAAAATCAAAGGGGCTACTAATAACCTTTTAATTATGACCGGGTTGAGCCATGACAGTGAGACAGCATGGACAAAGCCAAGGACCCCGAAACTGAAGCAGCTAAAAGGAATTAAAGAATCCCCACATGAGCAAACATCAGATATTAGGCAACAGTGACAAAGAAAAACTCCCCTTTAACGGGACGAAACCCCGAACAGAACCAGGATCAGAGGTGGCCGGCTCACGTTTCTCTATTACAAAATTGACGCCTGAGTCCAGGCTTCACCTCTTGAGTCCTTAGTCTAAACATAATCATAAAAACGCTAAATAATGCTTTAGTTGTTACTAATGGGTGTTGTATTCTAATCTCTCTTATCTTGGTGAAAAATAAATGAAATAGGCTGTTGGAGAATATTTTACTGATACATCATTAATCCACATGTTTGTGCCTTGCCAGATACGTTAAGTTAAAAGACAAAGTCATTCGTTCAGCATCACATTTGCTTTTGCAAATTACTATTATATGTGATTTCTAGGAGACATGGTTGCTCCAGTATGATAGAAATGATTTACCCTTATTGCTCAGTCTGAATGGGTTACTTTTCGCTTTGTCAAACCCGTTAGACTCCAGTGAGACTATTTAGTCTCAAAGGTGTTCCTCTACGCAGCTGACTGTAGCTTTGTGTGAGCTCTAGTGTGATTTTGCAGCATAGTGTGACCCTCTAGCCAAGTTAATCCGACCAAAATTCAGTAGTACCTCACTGATAATGATTATAATCATTTATATATAAACTTCATATATAAACTTAAGATTAGTTTTGATGACTCTTGACTCTTATGTTTACAATTAATCATACTGAGTGGAAATCAATTAGGTAGTCCTGTAGATTTCCATGCTCGTTTTCCCTTTTCCAAGTCTTTCTTCCCCACTGCATCACACACACACACACACACACACTGCTGGATGAGTGGATTCAAGTGTTTCTGCTTCATCAAAGCCAGTGTAGTCTATAGCTCCTTTAGCTATTTTACTTTTACCTGTTTACACAGTGAAAAGTTGCTGAGCATGTACATAAACTTCAGCTCACAGCATCTTCCTTCACTCTCATTAAATTTCACACATCCACACAGAGCAACCACAGCGGCTGCTGCTGCTGCTGCTGCTGCTGATGCTGCCACCCTGCAGCTCCACTGCAGCAGCGGGGGGTTAACTGCCTTGCCCAAGGGGCCTTGAGGGAGCAGGAGTCAGCAGAGGGTGCTGCACTTACTATCAATAGGTGCACTGACGAGAAAACAGAGCTTTCTTATAGACTGCTGATTGCTGACAGTAGCAGATAAATTGACAGCAATTTTTATGATCAATTAATCACCAAACAGTCATTTTTCCAAGTAAAAATACAAAATATTTGATGCCTTTAGCTTCTCAGATGTGAGCATTTGCCTGCTTTCTTGGTTTTGTATCATTGTGAATTTAATATCTTGGCTCTGGGAAAATATGACGTGACATTTTTCAATATTTGACATTTTGAATTTATTTTTTTGTTTGTTTTTTAAAAACCATGCGAACAAATGAATCAGCAGTAAAACACATGCTTACTTGCCGTCGCACTTCTAATACAGTGAGTGTGTCCTAAGCCTGAACTTTGACCCCTCATACTTCGAAACGTCAAACCTGCCACAAGCTGAGTGCCGACCCTCGCACGCTCACTCGCTTAAATCTACCAAGATAATATAACTTGTGCACATGAACGCACACAGACAGAAAACAGCCAACTGGGAAACAGCCAACAAGCATCTCAAAACATTCCCTCAGATTATCCTCCCTCATCTGTGTCCCACTCAACTTCCTCTCTCCAGTGTGTGTGTGTGTGTGTGTGTGTGTGTGTAGTTTGCATGCGTGTACATGTGTGTGTGTGTGTGTGTCCTTGAAGTGGCCCACTTCTCTCCCCGTTGAAGCTGCTTTGTTCGCCTTTGTTGAGGCATTTTCTTCATTTCACAAATAAACTTCATGTCCTTCACACTCTCTTTTCATCTATCTCTCCCTCCCTCTCCGCATCCCTCGCTCCACCTCTCTTCCTCTCATCACAAGCAGTCATTTTTTTTTCGCCCCTACCTTATTTGACTCTTTAATTCCACTCTTTCTCCCAGCAGTATCCCCTTTAGTCTTCTCCTCAGTTTTTTCATACTGTATACTCCTCATTCCTCTTTCTTCTCGTCTCCTCCTTCAGCAACTTTTCTTCTTCTCATCTATCCCTCTGCTCTCCTCAACTCTCCCCAAGCTTCTGCCTCATCACCCCCCTCCCTCTTCAGCTTACCCCTACCTCTCTCTCGTCTTCACTTTCTCTCTCTCTCTCTCTCTCTCTCTCTCTCTCTATCTCACAAGCCAGTAGTCCAGAGGCATTTGTGTGTATTTTTTTTATGTGTGTGTGTGTGTGTGTGTGTGTACAGTAGATATGTTTGTGCCAGCTGGAAGTCTTGGGAGGAGGGAAGAGAGCGTTTGTGTGTCTGTAAAGTGAGAGAGGAGATGCAGCATCAAGCAGCAGCGCAGCATAAGCATCTCCACACACAGACGGGATGTTCACACCGAAGCCAGACCGGCAGCCGTGCCAAAACCCACCGAAACACGCAAACACACGTTAATATGGCCTTAATCTCATCCCTGTCGTGCTTAAATATCAATTTACTGCAGTGTGAGGTTGGGTACATGAGTTATCATTGTGAATCTTGTGCAAATATCTAATCATCACCTCTAATCACCTAATGCGCAAGCAAAAATCTGAAAAATCTTAATTTTAAGGATAGAATTATGACTTTAAATCTCAGTATGTAAGTGTGACGAGTATTAGAGAAACAGCCTCTGTCATTAATGTCATTTCACAGTGCTTGTCACCAAAAAGCACAATACTTTTGGCATAGTGCTGAAATAGTGCATATTTATCTGTATAAACCTGTAATTCTATGTATTTTTAGCATAGAGAGGTCAGTTTTTAAAGTGCAGTCAGAGGGCAGGGAAACATTTTTTCATTGTGTTTGCTTTGTACTGGCATTGAAATAAAACCATGAGTATAGGATTTTTCACTTCAAATGTGTTCACACCCCCAGCAGGTAATCAGTCTGGGAATTACTTCCCTTTTTTACCACATTTGTCCAGTTTCAGGGGATAGGAAGTAACTGGACAAGTCAAAGCGACATGAAATCAAATTAAGTCATCATGTTCAATATTTTAGTGACTCCCTATCTCCAAGTGTCCAGCCCACAGACTTCAGCAGACACTTATTTTTTTCTTGTGATGCTCTGCAGGCCAGCATTGCAGCCACACACACTTCTTGCTTCTTACAGGGGCTTTTGGCATTAAACTGTCCAAAAGGCCCTGAATACTGTAGCTTCAACATTTCTTATTGGCAAATGCTACCAAAATTGCTATAAGAACATGCCAGAACTATTGGAAAATTTTATAAAACTTGGATTAGTTAAAGACATCCAAGTAAAAATTGTTGACACAAGCCGATGGATTGAGGTCAAGTGACTGACTTGGCCAGTCGAGTCCGCTACATGGTCCTAAAATCTGAAAAACATGTTTTTCCTCTAATACTTTCTGACTGTCCTGAATTTGTGTGTTTGTCCGACTGACCTGCAGAGCGCTGTTGAGGAAGCAGCTGTTCTGTCCCGGCTCGTTGCTCAGGCCTTTGCTGGGTGCGATAGAGGTCATGGTTCTAGGGGTCACCAGCCCCTGCACCCCGCCTACCGCTCCGCCACCCGACGCAAAGTAGTTCCTCTTCCACGACATCACTACCTGGACGCCCCCGTTTCCACGGCGAGGCAGGGAAGGGGCGGGGCAGCAGACCAAGCGACGGCCTCTATGTCACTCCCATGAGAGAGAACAAGGGAGAATGAGAGAAAAGCGGAGGTAGCGGAGGAGGAAATGGAGGGAGGACGAGGAGGGAGGTGGCAGATCGAGGAGATGCGGTGTGTCTTGGATGGGGATTTGGCACCCATACAACCCTCCCCCTCTCCAGCCGTGATTTTACTTTAAAATCTGTCCACTTGCTGGAGCCAGCAGTTGGCTTTTTGTTTTTCTTTTTTTAGCTCCTTGGATTTAGCAATTTGTGTTTGAGGACATGAGAACGTCTCCAAAGCGTCCTTTGGCAGAATTTGTCACATAAATGTTGATTAGATTGCACTGCTGCTCCCATGTGGAGACCCTTTCAATGCTTTCTTCCGCTGTTTCACTTTGCCTGTAAGACACAAAAACCAAAGTATTAGGACAGCTAGTAAGACCTACTTTTAGCAGGTTTACACCAACAGCAACACGACATTAAAAACATATTAAACAAGCAGCAGTTAAATAAGCAATGAGCACTTAACTATTTACACTGCGTAACATACTCCATATGGAGAGTTCCATCCATCAGTTGTGTAAACTAGAGGGTGACACAGGAGTGGATTATCACTCAGTTCCCATGATCCCACTCCCACAAATATACTCCTATCCTGTCCCAATCACTTGACAAAAACGGAATTGCCACCATCGAGGCTGTGCGCCTCCACAAACCATTCAAGCTGTAGTTTACATCTGTGTCACTAATTTAGTATCCAAATGTGAAATTTTTGTTGGATAAGGGCCAGAAAAGTGTTGTTTGCAGAACATTATGATGACACAGTGAATTTGATGTTTGACCTTTTGGATATAAAATGTCATCACTTCATTGTTTCATCCTATTAGACATTTGTGTGAAATTGTGTGAAATTTTGTCATAATTAGCGTATGAATTCTTCAGTTATGTTTTGTGAGGTCACAGTGACCTTGAACTTTGACCACCAGCACAGAGGCATAAAAAAATCCTGTCCTTTCCCAATCCTGAAAAATAACCCCTGCCTCATCCCATTACCCCTTCCCCTGTTGTGTGTTTTTTTTTTGACACAAGTCAAGCATTGGTCAGGTGGCTGCAACCAACCATCAACGAGCCACCAGAACAGACAGTATTTTCAGTATTATGTTTAAAATAAATATTAGAACTGCAAACTTGTATAAAATGGACCTATTCTTATTGAGGAGATGGTTGAACATCAGGCAAAGAACTGGGTATTTTTCTCAGTAATTGGTGGAGATGAACATTGCACTTATGTTTTTTAGATGGTAAGAAATGCAACACTACATGAATGCTAATGTTACTTCCTGCCTGCTTGATATTTAAGCAGGGAACTGTTCGCTAACATGTTAGCATCACAATCAATTTTGATGTTATTCTGGCCAAAGTGGCCCAAAATTGATTAATTTAAATGTATCATATCACTGCTCATTTCTCACCACGAATCATAAAAATGATCACATTAGCACAGCAGTGTTAGTCCGGGTAATGCTACATCAGTGATATGACACAGGGACTGCTTGTAGAAATCTGTTATGTCATGTTATAATCGGTATTAAGGGACATTATCTGAAGCTTATGCTGGTTCATGCATCGCTATACTTCCAAATGAGTGCGGTGAGATTGAGAAAAAAAAGAGGCAATCTGTGTGTTTGTCACCCTACAGTAAGTGTGTGTGGGTGTGTGTGCATGAAGTTGCATAACACCACAGGGCAGCAGCTAACAGATCCGCAGTGCCCCCCTCCACCCTTCCCTCCCTCTCCTCCCCTATAGCTTCCCCACTTTTGGCAAAGCTCCCTTGCCTGGTTGCTGGGTTGCGTTGCCGCCACAGCACCCCCTTGGCGAAAGGCCAGAGGGCACGGGGATGCTGCGGCGAGCAGGCGAGCAGCGTGGGCTGTCGCTATGGTGATGGCCACATGGGATTGGGGTGGCGAGGTGGGGTGATGAGAGGGTGGGATGGAGGTAGGGGCGACGTCGTGGCAAGGATGGCAAGTGAATGCATCAGAGCGAATACGGAAAGAAACATTATGCAACTGTTAGACGGCAACATTGCAATGTCACTTGATCCACTTGTCACACAGTCCTGCTGCATACTGACAAATTCCCACACTTATCTGTCTATCTATCTGTCTATCTATCTGTCTGTCTATCTATCTGTCTATCTATCTGTCTATGCACATGAAAAAGTCAGAAATTCACATCCGATACATTCATCCATAAACAAACAAATCCAAATTGCCAGAGGATTTATAAAGGGATTTGGCTGGCATGCCTCTGTGTGCCATTTTTCCTCTACAGCACAGCATCCTGAGCTTCTGTCTCAGCATACAGTGTGTGTATGTGTGTGCAAGTGTGTGTGTGTCTCCCGCTGAGCCTGTGTGGAGTGTGTGATCACACATCCTCCCTCTGACTGCACCCTACAGCCACGCACAACCGAGATCGCTCTGGCAAGCCCTCGCACAAGCGCTGTTTATGTGGCCTCTATGTGGGTGTGTGTGTGTGTGTGTGTGTGTGAGTGTGTGTGTGAGTGTGTGTGAGTGTGTGTCCCCACATCTTCGGCTAGTTACCATGGAAATAGGCCAAGCAGCAGGCACGCGGGGGAAAAGCCGAACCATGTGATTTAACTGAGAGACACACTGTGCTGCACTGGTTGAGAAAACACACACAGACACACACAAACACACACACAGACACTGAGAAACACACTCACAGTGACACACACGGCTGGGGAGTGATGATGATGTGTATTGATGGTGGAGAGTTCCTGGAAGCCAGAGTGAGTCAAGGCACAAGTCAATCAAACTCCCTGACCCTGCGCTGGCAGGCATAAGGAAACCAGGACCTGTGGTCTCAGTCCAGACAGCGACCACACATAAAAGACATTTTCCACAGAAGATGTGGAGGTAAGGACACTGGTTATAGATCTAGACACACAGTGTGTGTGTGTGTGTGTGTGTGCATGGGGACATTATCAAAAAGTCAAGTCCTGACTTCTTCAAGGGCCAAGATGTGGATCTAGGGTCTAGAGTTTTGAATTAGGACCAAGTTCAGGTTAGATTTAAAAGGTCAGTATTTATAGATACCCAGAGCTACGATTTCTGCTACCAATACATCCCAAAACAATTAAGGTGATGTGAATTTTGTTTGAGACGCTTGCAGCATTTAAAAATGAGGTTTAAACAGCTCACCAGAAGTGAGTCTTTCCAGAAACAATGTCCCGGTTTGCCTGGGTAATTCAAAGACCTCACTGTCGACAGATTTCAGTGGAAATGCTTTCTACTTAAAAAATAGTCCCTGTTGACAGGAAAAGCTCTGTGGATTTTTCATTTTCCTTTTAGATGCTTTAGGCACCACAAATTCCATTTACCAAATAGATTTTAAACTATTTGCATGGCTAGTAAGTAAGTGAGGATAGATGCTTTTAGTAATTCTGGTCAATTGGCCCTTCAACACTGGCAGGTTCATCATCAGAGGACACCATTATCCGAACCCACAGAACTTTTTTGTGTACTCTTCTCGTGAACAGGTCAGAGAGCCTAATGAGGACATATATTGTATAAAATGATATTATATAATGGTACAGAGCTTATACAAAGGGCTACAAATAAATGTTAATACACAGAGTGACCAGAAAAGTAGGGCTCTTGTCGTGCAACATAAGTTGACAGAGTTTGATGACTCATTTCTCCGACATGGTGTGAGTCTGTAGTTTGAGAGGTTGTTGCATTATATTGTTTCAATATAAAATATGAAGGAGCAAAATAAACACTCACACATAATGCTATTCAGTGCAATGCCCCCACAAACTACAGTCCTGAAAAATGATTTGGATATTAAAGGACAAGTCTGGTGATTATCTATATTTTTCCTTATTGCCAACAAATCTCATGGAAAAGACCAAACCAACAGTTTACTGATCTTCTCAACAAGTACTGTGGGTATAACCGAAGCCTAATGTGGCTTCTTCCTTGATGCCATTGACCTCCATAGTTGTCCAAATAACACATCAACGGGACACACTGTTACACTGGGTGACATACACCCTCATCATGATGAAAACACACACTGCAGGTCATTTCAGGTCTGCCCCACACACACCATCCATATATGCTGTCATAAATACTCACTAGAGCACCAAAACTTGTATTAATCTGCCACTGAAAATACAATTGGACGATTTACTGATGTTTGAGTAGCATATTTGAAAAAAAATGCCAGTGCTTGACTGTCTTAAATGTCCCTTTTTCATAAAAAATACACTATATATTTGTCCTTTTTAATGATTTATCTCCTCATTAGGAACCAATGGGATTGGGGCAGGAACAGGGTATAGGGAAGTAATTAGAGACAAGCACACAGAGACGGGAAAAGATACATCAAAAATCATCTTGTTACAAATTACAAATACTTGCTGATCAAATGCATTAAAGTGAAAAAAAAAACCTGCTGGTAAGAGAAAATGTAGCTGATTAAATTACAAGTCATTTCAAGTCAGTGACACATTTTATCCATAATCTTCCTACATTGAAAAGATCTTGGAGGTTGGAGGATGTGACTTCAGAGGTGCATGCTGGGTGGTCTCTGTCAGTCAAAGTGACCATTTACTGTTGGTTACAGTTCAAACCTGGGGATAACAATGTGTTGAGAATAAAATGTAAAATAATCTATTGTATGTATTTCAAATGTACAAATTTAAAAATACTTAGTAAATATGTATTTTAAATACATTTAATTAAAATGATTCCCATCTCTGCTAACACGTAATTAGTTATTTTCATGCAAATTATAAAAAAATATCCAATATTGCCAATCTTATACTTTAGGACATAAGCAGTTTTACAAAGGTAGCATATCATACAGGAGTGTTGTATTAGATTGTGTTGGATTTACGAGGCGATTTCTTTCTTTTCTGGTAACTCAAAGTGCTTCACTCACAGTAGGTGTGATATTGCTTCAATAAATCATTGGCACAAGCAGATACAGAATGTAAATGTGATGCCAAATGATGCAGAAAAATGTTTTATCTGACTCTTAAACTACTTAAGGAAACATAATAGGTTTCAGACTTATTAAGTTCATGACCAGGAGTTACGTGTAAGGAAGGTTTAACATTAAGTGAAACTTCAGAGGGATGGGTTTGGAGGTTAAAATGGTCTCTTATTTTGTATCTAAACGGATGTGTGTGTACAGCTGATGATGACTTGTGGATCGATAAGAGCCAGCGAGGGCACAGCTGGAAGCATTGATGGCAGACAGCTGTTTTCAGCTGGTTCCACCGCTGCAGCTACTACTACAACTACTAGTGCTGCTACTTCTGCCGGTAACTTTCTGCTAATATTCCCTTTTCTCTCTTCCCTTCACTTGTCTTCTCTCCTCCTTTCCCTTACTCCCTCTACAATCTCTCCTTGTCTCTGAGCTCATTAAGTGATATGCAGAACTTCTGAGTTTATCCTGGAGGACAGAATTTGAAGGATGGCTCGATGCCTGTTTGATCCACGGTGTAGCGTGAACCTTCTTTCCAACATCTGAGAGGAATTGCGCACCATACGACACACGGATTAAGCATTCTTTCCATGTTTCTCTCCATTACTTATATTTCCTGTTGTTTACTCTCTTTCTAGTCATCCATTTACCATTTCCTTCCATCTCTCTGTGCTCTGGAAAGAGGAGGGCGTTTTGGTGATACATTCTTACGTTAATTTGAGGTAATTTAATTTCTCCATGGGATCGGTTTTAGCATGAAGCTGTGGTACATACTGTGGTACATACTGGAACAGGTATCTTTTTATCCAAATATGCAAAGATGTATCATATTCTGTTATACATCTTACTCACTTCAGCTGGAAATATTCTAATTACTTCATTAGTCCGGGTAGGAAGATTGGGCAGTCCAGTATTTCACAATAAAAAAAGAGAAAAATAAGCATAATTTGTGAATAAGATTTCCTTTCTTGTTTTTATTGATTCATCTTGCAACTAGTTGGAAGTCCCCAAGTTAGGAAACATTGGTCCAAAAACACATTATATTGCCAAAAGCATGCAGACACCCAACCAAAGAGAGTGTATAGCATTATCATGCTGCTATTACACACACTCCTCTGGTTTTGGGCCTTCCACATTTTGGGACCTGGCAGCAGGGGCTTGTTCCCATTCAGGCTCAACAACATTAGTGAGGTCTGGCACTGATGCTGGGTGATGAGGCCTGGCTCGCAGTCTGCAGTTCGGTTCATCCCAGTGGTGTTGGCTGGGGTTGAGGTCAAGTCTCTATGCATGCCAGTCAAGTTCTTCCACGCCAAACTGGGAAAACCACAATCTTCCACGATCGGCAAATGCAGTTACCAGGTTGTCAGGAAACTGATGTGCAAATTTCAGCTTGAGAAAGCCTTGTGGTGAGATTTCTTTCCTCAAATCACTGTGTTCTACAGCATTAACAACGGGGAATCTCTTTAGAGCTGGAGCTACTGGGCTAAGGCCAACCATTAAAAAAAAAAAACAGGCCAAGAAAGTAGAGAAAAGTATTCTGCCCATATTGTTTTGGCCATAGAGAGCATGTCTAACATCTAATGTATGACCCCCCCCAGAAAGGTCACACACTTCTTTGTTTTCATCCTCAGTGGAAGTCCAAAATGATCAACAGTAACTCAAAGAATCAGCATCTTGCTCACTTCTCATTAGAAATAAAATGCTGTTAATGATGCTGTCCTGTGATGTTGAATTTACAGTCTCTCCCTCTCCCTCTCTCTCTCTCTCTCTCTCTCTCTCTGCTGTGGGTTAGTGTGGCTTGGTGACAGTGGCACCGGTGTCATGCAAGCCGAACAAAGAGCTGATACTGTCCCAGAGGACAATAGCCCGTCTCTCACACTGTCTCCCTCCCACTCGAGCAAACACAGAGGCGAGAAGTATATTTATATGTCCCTGTAAAAGAGAGAAGTCTTGATCTTTCCTTTCTCAAACTGTGCTCTCTCTTTCCGTCTCCTTTGGCTGCACTTTCCTCTCATTCACTTCATTCCAGCTCTCTGTCTTTCACTTTCTTCCACTGACCTCTATTTTCCATTCTCATTCACTCTCTCCATTCCTTCCTCCATTCATCTCTGTCTATTTCCTTTCCGTTTTCCAAAAAACTTCACTTAACATGCATGTGCTCACACACACACACACACACACAAACACATGCACGCGCACACACACACACACACAAACACATGCACGCGCGCACACACACACACACACACACACACACACACACACAGTGGATTCCCTGTAACTGGGTTATGTGTAACTTCAAATAGCCTTAGTTGACAATAGGGAGAGCCCAGAGTTCATCCTCCCCTCCATACTTCTCTTTCTTCTCCTCTTCCCACTTTGAATCTAAAGAGAAGTTGTGTGTGTGTATGTTTCGAATGTGTGTGTGTGTGTGTGTGTGTGTGTGTGTACATACAGTAGGCACACGTGCAGCTGCATGTGTGAGCATATTAGCGAGACATATCTTTTTCTTTGCAAGCTTCAAGGTCATCTTGCCGCTCAGACACTGTAACATTAAAGTACACATGTGAAAACACGCACGTAATTGCATGCACGCGCACAAACACACACTCATACACACACAAACACACAGACACAAACAAACACAGACACGCACAGTATAACCTAGATGCAACCCATTATCACCGTGGCACATGTGCACACTCAATCCTATTAGTAGAAAATATAAAGAGGGTGAATATTTGCTTAATATTTAGGCTATTACATAACCACCCTTATTTACAGTGGACGCTAGGAATCATGTGAGGTCTTAGTAGTATAAATCAGAGTACAGAGAGAGGGGAGAAGATGGGAAGATTGGAGAGGAAGATCGGGAAGAGGGAAAGGAAAGGAAAGGAAAGGAAAGGAAAGGGGCAGAAAAGGACAGAAAAAAGGTAAGAGGAGAAAAAGTGACTGAGTTGGACATTACACTGAATAAACAACCCCATGTCAAAGAGGAGCAGTTATGGAAAAAAAAAAAAAAAAGAGAAAGAGCACTCCAACGGATGGTAAAGGTCAAAGGAAACACATAAGCGTGCTTTTCTCTTCCTCCCCTCTTTCTTCATCCTCGGCGATGACTTAATCTGCTCCTCTTTATACCTCAACCCTCTCATAATCCCATACATGTGGATCCAAGTCTGACCACTGACACGGGAACTCTTCACACTGAAATGTCAACAGTAGATGACTACACCTCCGGGAAACCGAGACACAAGCTCATTCACAACCACGTCTAGGAAGAAATACTCTGAGGATTTAAACCAATTAAGCACATTTAAGTGGAATTTAAGTGAATTAGACAGACTTCTTGTTTCACCACATCGTGGTTTGTCTTCAAATGTTTGCAACAAATCAATGAGACCTTGAGAGTGACTGTTCCTCGAAGATTTCCCACTTATGCTAGATGACTAGCTGGTTCTCTGGAGTCTGTGTGTTTGGATCCTGAATATTTTCAAGTGATAACTGGTTTTTATCATATAACATAAAAACAAGAGAACTGTCAGAGAACTGATTAAAAACCTAAAAATAGCTCTGAGGATGTTATTAGTCAAGTGTCAAGTTCCCTGAATGTCCACCCTATAGCGACATACAACATCACATAAATCTTTCTGATTGCTTTGAGTATTTAAATAATGCCGGTGGCAACACCTCCAAGAAAATCGCACTGAGAGGGAAGAGAGAAGCCAAGCTTTCCTGGCAGTGTGGTCAACTCAACTGGGGCTTAGGACAAACTGTTTAGTAGATAAAGGTATCGTGAGTTTACTTCAGTTTTCATGCAATATTTGGATATAAGGCGAGAATACAGGAAAGCTCCGGTGACAGGTGATAAAATACGGAAACAGCATTGTATAAAGACATGTCGTGTTAAATAAGGTACAAATATGGGCATTGAGCCGGTGTTTTTAAGCTAAAACAGGGTGAGGAGGTATGCACACAGCCACATGCTCACATCAACCACAGTGTGGAGCACAAATCCAGACTGTTTCATCTCCAAAAGCTAAAATTGATGATGAGTCCAACTTAAATGTCAAGGCGACATTTCAGCTCAGTTTGGAGGGTGAAAGTGTGGAGCTGTGTGTGTCTGCCTGTGTGTGTTTTCTTATACTTGCTACATAGTGAGGACCAGAAGCCGCATTTTCCCATCAGAGTGAGGACATTTTGGGGAAGTGAAGACTTTTTAGCCAGTCCTCACAACTTCAAAGAGCAGTTTGAGGGTTAAGACTTGGTTTTAAGGTTAAGAGTTAGAGTTATGTTTAGTTTAAGGCAGGTTAAGGGTCAAGCATTTAGCTGTGATGGTTAAGGTAAGGGTAAGGGGTAAGTACAAGTATGTGTGTGGTTTGTATTCCTCATGCTGTGGGGACATACACCTGTTCATCCAACCATATTTTCCTCCCCAGCTGCAGATACAGTGCAAGTATCTTAACTTAAAGGTTGCTTTTACGCACATACAGTAAAGGTTAGGATCAAAGTAGCCAAAACTATGGTGCTCTGCTGCTTAATGATGTCCGGTTGGAGACTGAGGGGACGGCCAGCACCCATGTTTCCCTCTTTGGTACGTGTTCACGTGTGCAGGCAGCAGAGGGCCGTGTCACCACCGCTGGTGTGACTGCACGAGCCCGGCGCTGCTGCGGGCCCGGTGAGGGGCCAAAGTCATCAATCACCCCGATCGAAACCGCAACGTTAAATCAATAGCGGCCCCCGGGAGCGATGACAGCGGAGCGTGAATCCGGCTGCGGTCTCTCGGTCATGCATCAACAAGTCCACACGGAGTGCAGTCCGCCAAACACTGCGCGGGACCAAAACACGCAGCACAGGGCAGGAGCCACGCGCACAGGGTGGGGGGGGGGGCATGCTGTGTACCTGGATGGGTGACACCTGAGCAATAACACCTGTGACTGTGATGGTGAACTTCAGGCAAATAGTGACGCTGTTGTCCGCGCAGCATGAGGAGGAGTTAGTGCGTAGGGGGGGGGGGGATAATAAGTGACCCAAGACCACCTGATAAAATAATAAAAACTGATACGATACAGAGGGAGATCTGAGGGGGGGGGCAGCGCGGGGATGTTTGTGCTGGTGATGAGAGTAACGCTGACAATGATGGAGATGATGGAGGAAGATGACAGCCATCCTCTGAGACTGTCACGAGAACACATCTGTTGAGGATCACATCTGGCGGACTGCCCCCCCCCCAAAAAAAATAAACACACATAAATCATGGACACTACACACTCACACACACACTCACACACACCTTCTGATGGTGTATTCACTCACATGCGCCTCTCTCGCTGTGATGGAGCCCGTGCAGTCAGTGCGTAACGTGCAGGTTTTTACTCACCCCGGGTGCTGTCGCCGCCAGTCTCCGTCCGATCGCGTGTCCCACCGTGTGATTTAACGGGAGAGAGGGCGAGCCGTGGGCGCATCCAGCCCCCACCAGCGCCATCCAGCGCTGCGGTCGCGGCACGCCGCTCTCGCGATACCGTGCCATCTTTCCAGCTCTCCTCCGGTGGCGTGCGTGACGTAGCGGTTTTATCAGGCGTCTCGCTCGGCCCGATGGCGCCTCCTTCTGGCCACGAGGCGAACGGTGCGCGGGGACGGTGGTGATGTCATCCCGCGTGGCCTTACCTGTGTGAGCGTCACTCTCTCTTTGTCTCTCCTCCCTCTTAACGGCGCGCACCTCCGCTGTCAGATGCCACCTGCCGTCAGCAGCGTGTAGAGGACATCTGCTTAATCGGTGTCAGTGGAGACCTGCCAGCACCAGTTTACAGCCACAGCCTGAACACACGGCTATTCATAGGGAAGGTGAGAGAGGTCGTGGGGCCATTGTTTAGTTTGGCACTGATTTTTAAAACCACTATAACCGAGAGAAAGTACTGAAAAACAACTCAACACCTAATCTATCAAATCTATATATATGCTTCATGTATATAAAACAACCCCTTAAATTAATCGGCGTTTATTCCCATATTTAAACTTGGCACCATTGCAGTACTGTATTCTTGTTTATAATTTACAGTAAGTGTGACTTTTATATAGGCACTGTATGGTGTTCATTATTGTACTGTTTTTATATCTACTTTTTATAGATTTGTTCAATACGTTGTGACAAAGTGGGTGAGCGCTCATTTCTCCTCACCACTTGTCCCTGGACATGTTCATAGTACATTCTACTTTCTGTTTTCCCCATGTGTGTTTTTAACTTTAACAAGGCACATACTATCCCAGGTTTGTTTGTGTCATTAGGTTACAGTTTACATCTAGTGCATGAAGGATTTAAGTAAAGCACACAGTCATTTAGTTCAGTTATCCTTTATTAAGTTGCAGGTAAAATGTGGTTCAATTGTTCACTCCTTTGTTTATACTTACCTTTGTTTGTTCTGGCTCACCATGCAGGAGTAGTGTTTGGAGAGGAGGCTGGCCCAGCACTTCCCCAATTTATGGTGTTGGTGATGTCAGAGTGACATCATTGGGTTGGACCAAGTGGAGGGTTTTTTTTTTCCTTTTGACAAATGTTTTGTTGGTATTAAAATGCATAGATTGTTGTTTTCGCTTGTTTAGCTTGTGGGGAAATGGGTAAAAAATATCTAGAGGTTTGTAGTGTGTGCTGTGATTTTTATTTGCAGATTTGTTGCATTCACGGTACAGACTATGTCACCACGTTACTGAATGGTAGCGCTGAAGTGAGCCAAGGTGGGAATTGAATGCCCTATATAAACAGTAGGTACTTGGATGCCTGGGAAAGGATGGATTGACAGAGAGACAGAGACGTGAGGGCTGTGCTGCCACAGTATTATAGTTCTTTTTTGAGTCGCTACAGTTTAGTTTTGAAATTATGTTTCTTTGTAAATACATTTTGTTTTGTAATTTAAATTCAACAAATCAAATCACCTCTTTTGCACTCAAGAAGTCTGCTGAGTCTGCCTGCCTACCACCTTTTTGGCCGGACTACTCTACATACGTGTATGTTTTTAGCTGTTGGCGTATTTCTATGTAAGTACTTTTAGAGTGATGAAAAACTGGAGCTGATTCATAGCAGGAATTTACAGAATAATTAAGCATTTAGGAAAATACCTTTATTCGGCTTGTTGCCAAGAGTTGGATGAGAAGACTGACATCACTGTAAAGTAAGTGTGAAGCGGCAGCCAGTTGTCTGTTGGCTTAGCTTAGCATAAAACCTAGAAACAGAGGGAAACTGTTAGCCTGGCTCGGTCCACAATGACTGTTCCCGGCCAAGAAATAGTCCAGAAAGTAACCCCCAGAAACAATG
The DNA here is from genome assembly GCF_042242105.1 of Pempheris klunzingeri. NCBI lineage: Eukaryota > Metazoa > Chordata > Actinopteri > Acropomatiformes > Pempheridae > Pempheris > Pempheris klunzingeri. The sequence continues at coordinate 6,565,564 of NC_092031.1, read as the reverse complement.
TGGTGTTTTTACACTTTTTGATCAGGAAACAATATGTTAATTAGTGAGCTTTAAAGATGCTTGTAGGAGGCTTCTGTTTCAGCTTTTGTCAGAACCAGGCTTGCTGTTTCCTTGTTTCCACTTTTTATGCTAAGCTAAGATAACAAGATGTGAGTTGTTGCTTGGTATCAATCATTATATTTCCCAAAATATCCAATTAGGCCTTTTACAAAGTTAAATGTCTTATTGAACACCCTCAGAAAATTGGTTGTATCTCTATCATGATCCCTATCTCTGTTCAAGAATGGTCCTCAGCATCAAAAACTAGTAAGTGGACCTTGAGTTGAGATTATGTTGTCAAAAATACGTAATGTTTATTCAGATATCATCGTTTTTAGTAACAGTTCTTCAGCACTAGCACATGCAATGTTAGCATGAGAAGCTGGCAGACATTCTGTAAAGGGGAACTTTATTGCATAAATACATTGCTTTAAGAGTGCAGAGTGCTCATCTACATCTATTCACACAGGTCTCACATCAGCTCACAGTATGCAAAATCAAAGTAAGACTCGATCATAGTTGGGGGAGGAGGAGATAAGAAAGCACACAGGAGACCAAGGGAGAAACTTTTCAAATCATTTCAAGTCATTTTTAGATTTTTCTTTTCATTTCCATGTAATTAAAGAACATTTCAACATTTGTTCATGGGAGTCTCAGCAGTTCTAACAGTGTTTATGTGGTGTAAATTATGAGTTGTGCTGAATGCTTTCATGCATACACTCATTTGAGGGTGTATTCTTCGTGTGTGTGTGTGTGTGTGTTTTTGAGTTCCAGTGTATGTGCTTTGTGTGGTTGTCTCAGGCTACATGGACTGTAAATAAGCTTGTGCATGCATGTTCACAGGTCATCTGTCTCTCCGTCAAAGGGCATGTTGTCCAGGTCCATGTGGATGTGTGAGTTGTCCTCGCTGCAGACCCAGCCGATGGGCGTGCGGTTGAATGAGGGGCGTGAGCGGATGTCAGCCTGCAGGGAGGGAAGAGGTTCCGGCTCCTCGGTGTCAGTGTTGAGTTCTGGGAGTTCAAAGGTCAGCATCTTTGGTGCCTTGTCGAAGCCGCCGTATGGGAGCGCCATCCTGGGAGAAAAGGGGAAGAAATAAAAAACTGAGGAGAGCTGGTAAAATCAGAACAAACCTCTGCAGTGAAGCGCAAAATTCAACATATGCAACATCAACAAATAGTAGTGAATTTTCCATGTTAAACATTGTGAGACACAAGTTAACCACAAAGATATACAAAATGACCATGAGGACACTCAAACCAACTGCAAAGAAATGCTAAACAACCACAGAAATCTGTGAAATGACCTCAGAGACACACATCATCCACAGAGACAAAACATAACTACACAGAGACACAAAAAGCCACAAGGAGATGTGATACAACTACAAAGAGGCACAAAACAACCACAAAGAGATGCTAATGACTATAAAAAAGACACAAAACAAGCATAAAGACCTGCAAAATGGCCACAACAAGATGTAAATGTTTCTGTGAGTTCTGGAAAATGTTACTGTGTTGGAAAAAACAACTCAAGATGAAGCAGTTTGGAGTTTACCTGTTGAAGCTCTTGTAGTGAGGCAGTTCTGCGTGCATCTGGATGGGTCCCGGCATGCTGGACTTCATGGTGGCTGTGAGCTCCTCGTTGCCCTTCATGGCCCGTTCCCATGGCGATACATAGGTGCGTATATACTCCTCCCTCCTCTTCTTCTTCTCTGCCTCCTGATTCACTTTCTCCACCACTGAGACACACAGGAACAAGGCAGAGAAAAGACAGGAGAGACTCAAAGGAAGATCTTGACATAAAGAAAGCATCTTTAATACTGACAAGGGACTGAAAATGTAAAATGTGCATCAGTGACCCTACGTTCTTCCTTTGGTGGCTCAGGCTTTGGTGGGACAGGAGGAGGGGACATCAGCAGGTTCTGGAGGTTCTGCTGGAGGACAAAAGAAGAAGTTATTGTCTGATCGGTACACACATTAAACACAACATGTGCGCACACAGTGCCTGTGTCTCCTTCACTCGTACCTTGTTCTCGTTGGTCACGATGAACTTCTCAACTCTCTGCTGCCTCTTCTTGAACATCTTGGAGCCCTTGTTGTTGAGCAGGGAGAGCTCCTCCAGCATCACGTCCTTGGGCGTCTTGATCTTGGTGCCCAGGTCGAGCTCAGAGGCCTCGGGGTCTGATTCATCGTCTGACAAGAGGAAGGGAAGAGGAGCAGGATAAAATGAAACTGAATATGAGAGGTGGATTTATGAAGAGTATAAATTTGTAAGGGTTACACGGTTTGATACTGCATCCTGTGGCAATATATCATACTATGACTGTAACACAGAGAGTTAAGACTGTTAGACTTCTGGTTGAAAAGTTGGACATAGAATGAACTTTTTGGTGTAAATGCGAGAACATTTTAAAAGAATAGTTCAACATTTTGGGAAATATCCATATTCATTTTGTGTGTTAGTTTCGGAGATTGAAACCACTTTAATTTCCATACATTATATATCTGAAGCCACCACCAGCAGCTGTTTAGCATATAACCTAGAAACCGGGTCCAACAGCTAGACTGGCTCTTTCCAAAGGTAACAAAAGAGCCTCTAACAGTCATGAATCTGAAGAATGACAAGCTGTAGTTTTACAGGGAGTTTATGGTAAGCTAAGTTTAGCTTCTGGCTGTACTTTAGCTTCATACTGAACAACTAACTGTAAGAATGGTAACAACTGCCTCATCTAACTCTTGGCAAGAAACCCAGTAAGTGTATTTCAAAGAATGTCAAGCTATTGCTTTAAAGAATACAAGCCATTAAAAGAAAACATTTAAACATTTTCCCTATTTCCTTATGAACTGCTGCATTTATTTGAATGAGAGAAATTTGGCTCATGTATCCCATGATAATTTATCACTATGCAGACTAACAATTTTTAAGCGTTTTCTTGTTATTAAAGCCTTGGCGGGGATGGTATACGCTCTCTCTGTTATCAGCTCAATCCATTTGGCAAATTAAAAGATGGGTTTACCTTCCACTATATGTCGATATTGAATGAGGGATGCATAAGACTTTAAAGGGCATATCTTCACTCTGTGGCTTCCATACTGTCCTCGTTGTGATGAATTACAGTTGAAACCTGTTGTACAGTGTTTAAGGATGAGTGTGTGTGTGTGTGTGTGTGTGAAACCAGGGGAGTTGTAGAGGTTACTAGGCCAAAGCAATATGGGAGAAAGGGGCTCTGGGGAATGCCACAGCAGGTTTTCTGGTCGCACTGTTTATGGAGGGGAATCCTTATAAGACAATGTCTCACTTGCTCCCCTCCTCTCTTTCAGTGATGTAGAGATCTGATGGATTTTACTGCTCCACAGAGCTCCTCATAAAACACTCTTCTCATCCACCACATACACTCTGATATCACTCATAACACCTGGAGTCCAGCCATAAACCAACACACACTCGCACGAACACATCTATAAAGCGGGTAGTTGGCATTGCAATGCTGCAGAGAGCTGTTAGCAGTACCTCGTAAATCAGAGCTGTGCAAGTAGGTGTGTGTTAAGTGTGTGTGTGTGTGTGTGTGTGTGAGAGAGAGAGAGTAATCGAGGCTGCTGAGCAGAGCGAAGTATCCCATGGGCATATTGATTAGAGTGTTAATTCAGAAGAATGTGAAACTGGAGCTGGCTGCTGACTGGGAGGAAATTGGACAGACTGACAGAGGCAGGGGGTGGACAGACGGACACCACAGAGATAGACAGAGGCACGGGACAAACAACATGGTGGCAGGGATGATGGATAGATGAGTGGGCATTAACTGGAGCAAAATAAGGGATAAGCAGGATAAGCTCCTGAATGACTGACTGACTGAAAACATACTGGTGGAAAGATAAAGATGTGGCTGCAGATGTGACAGCAGAAGGAGCAGCAGCAAAAACAGCAAAGGAAACAAATGCAGAAAGACATCAACAGATTGTTGAATGACAGCCATGCTAGCAGCTCTGTGAGGCTGTATGTAGACACAGCTATATATGTGCTATAATGTGCTAACGTGTTCACGATGACAATGCTAACATGCTAATGTTAAACAGGTATAAAGCTTACTGTGTTTAGTTTGGTAGAATTAGAATTTATCTTCTGGGCTATCCAGGGAGAGATAATTATGTTGACAAAATATTAAAAAGTGCATTTTGCACAATATGGGACTTATGTGATTGTGTGATTTAGAAAAATGAGCAAGAATTTGAAAAGATGGTGAAACACTGATGTGAACAGTCTTCTTTCTTGCTTCTTTTCTACAGTCAATTAGATTTCTGATGCACAGGAAGTCATTTTTTTGGGGGGGGGGTGAAGCTGATGTAGCTGCACAAAACAAAGGGCACCACAAATACTATGTAAACACTGTGTGGCATATAAATAAGTCACATCAATCAGGACTTAGATGTTGCTCAAATAACAAACTATATAACTATATTTAGCATTTGTTGAATTAATAGCAAGATCTGAACTATTTGCCACATTTTTACAAGTTGCCTTGATTCCACTTCAGTTGCCACTTACTTACTGCCTCAAACAAATGTAATGAGGGATAAATTACCGCCTGGTATTTTGTGTTGCCTCTAATGGTGACAGATTTGTGGCTGCTCTGCTATCTGATAATGACCCACATCCCTCCAGGAGATGCCACGTCCATGTTAGATATTGTGTTACTGCTTGGAGCAAGCGCGTGCGTTCTTATTTAATTGTAGTATCATAAGACCACATGCAACGATTTACACCCAGGCAGTTCGTTTTACACACACAGACTGTGCAGATAGCAGACACCACAGAGCGAAACTTACAATTAGATTTGACATTTACTGGACTGGATAAACAAATCACATGGGAGATACAAGAACAACTTTAAGGAATGTGGTGATGACTGGCAAAATGTTTCATGTTTACATGTTGGGTGTGGTGTATTTTACCATTCTGGCTGATGTTGGACAGGTCGGTGATGATCTTGTTGGCCTTCCTCTTGTTAGAAGGGGCAGTAGTTGTGAAAGGCATGGCTAAAGGACAGAACAGAGGAATGATGACTTTATCATCAGCAGTTCCTTTCACCACTTTTCAGCCAAAGAATTGCAGCTGCTTCACACAGACAGAAAAATACATCAACACAGCCTAGAAAGAGAAAAAGACACTTCCCAAAATCTTTTAACTAAGGGTCTCCTAACCAGCTTTTTCTGGATCTTTCAACTGGATCTCGTGGTCTTCATCAGTTGATTACTCAGTTTGTTACTGATAAAACTCCATCCTTGAATTAAAACTCTTTTCCAAACTATTTGCTCCAACATCAAACTTGAACTTTCAGGTTCAACAGAATTATTTTCTCCTATTTTAATTATCAGATAAAGTGTAGATTTAGGAATTTTGTCTTAGAGATTTAGTATAAATGTATATTTTAAAAGCTGTGCTATCAATAACTTTGTATTAACATTGATGAAATTACTATGTGTTATGTAAAAGGTTTTAATTGTATTGAAAACAAACACAGAAATGTATCATCCGATTTTGCAGTTCCCCATCAGCTCTACAGCTCTACAGCCCACTGTACGCCTCCTCCTCAGCACCAAACACCAGATAAAGTTAGCCAGATATTTCCCTCAGAAATTGGTGGAGACCAAAATAAAGTTCTCATAAAGCTTCATATCTCTGTTGGAGGTGTAAATAGGCAACTGTTTACTAACAAATTCACCACATGTGTTTACAGGAAATTGTCATCTCAGCAAGTGCCCCAAAAAAAACATTTTCCAATGACAGTGCCTTGGCCATAGATATTATGCAAAGGAAGAGGTCAGGTGACAAACCTCGCAAAAGGGAGGAAGTTGGCTAGATCATTGGGTCGGTTCCCATTTCAGAGAACATTGTTATAGTTATTTAATTTTTTTATCATGACCATGACAGAAAAAGTCCCCTAACCTTAACAAAGTCCTTTGAACCTTATCATGTTGTTGAAGTGTTTTGGCACAGCACAGCATTTTATGAGCTTTTATGAGCTATTCTAGGAAGCAGATACAAAAAAACTGATTTGGCCATTTAATTTTGAGGACTTGGTTGGTTTACACTTTATTACACTGCCCCCAAGTGGCCAAAAACTAAAGAAACGAGGGTTTAAAAATGGTCTCATAGTAAATCTGCAGTGGACTTTTAATGACTGATTCTGGGTAATCTTACTTAAGCTTTTGCTTACCCAGGCAGTTGCAGGCCCTAAATTCAAAGTGAGACTTTTTTTGGTGCACAAAGCAGCAATAAATACACCAGTCTGTTTCCCATTTCAGTGTGGTCCAGCGGGGACCTAAAGTGGTGTCAAATAAACTCAGTTTATAGCACTCATCCATTATTATTATGACTACATAAAGGCTTTTACTTTGTGTAATGCACTTGCTTTTAATTGTATTTTTAATTTTCTTCAACATTTGTTCTTTTTAAATATGCTCTATAAATAAATTGCCCTGACTTGTTCTTATACTGACTTCAACAATCATTAAGAATTATTTCCCATATGCTTAAATGTATTTGGTCACTCTGTGGTCCTACATGACAGATATAGCAACAAGACACTGACAGGCAGTGAAATGTGATACAACAAAAGTGTTAAACTTTTCCATAAATACTTCACAAGGAAGTCTAAATTGATTTTCAAGATATATATTTGTGTATGATGAACTTGCACATCACGTCTCAAATTCTCAGGCTCCAGTAGAACCTCCCCGGCTCCCCTAATTAAGTTAAGTACACTTTAAACATTGTGTATAGCCCCCACATACCCTTGAGGACACTAATTCCCAGTGGCAGTTCGTGTCTGTCTTGACTAACCACTCAGATGGGGGGTGGCAGCATGTAGCTGTCTATTGCACAGGTCGAAAGCAATTATGTAAGGCTGGAGGTGAGCACCAGTGTAAGAGTAAAAGCTGGAGGGCTCATCTACAGGGAGACAGTTAATGTAATTGCTTTTCATCCGCTGTAATTGAAGCTCATTTCCTAGCCGGGGATTCAGTCCTGTGTGAGCTATTTTTATGAACCCATGTTCTATAGCGCCATGGTGAGTGGGACTGTCATCAGCGTAAGACATGCATACAAGTGCACCAGCGCGCACACACACACACACACACACACACACACACATACACACACAGATTTGCACTCAAATAGCTTTTCTCTTGTGATTAATGTGAGTCAGTAGCTGTGGATTAAAAACTGGAGATTACAAGAGTTTTTGGATGTTCTGGGAAATGCAAGATGGTGGCTGTGCTGCTGATGGCGACTACAGGAGCAGCACAGGGGCCTGGGTCCTGTTACCGCCCGTCTGAGTGAAGAGGCGCTCCTGTCCCCCACGGCCAGCCTGTTTTAGCTCCAGATAAATCTCGAGGGGACAGCTGGGGAGGAAGGGCATCAGTAAGCACATTCTCAAACACACACATACATCCATACCCGCAGACTAAAAACTCCACTGCAGAGGGCCACATTCCTCACCTACCACAGCGTTAGGTAAGAGCTGGTGGTGGAAGACAACAGGCAAATATCAGCTGGTTCTCATGATTCAGATTTAGTTTAAATGATATTAATTTAACTTTTTACTAAATTCTAAACCCATAATGGAACTGTCAAATTATATATGATGTGAAGTACTTTTACTTTTAACAAAACAAAGTTGAGCATTCGCTTCTGAGTCCATTATTCTTTAATTCATCCAGTCACAGAGGCCTCCATAGGCTGCAGCCAAAAAGCGCTGACCACAGGAATCAAATGAATTTAACTGCAACCGTCTTGTACTTAAAGAGGATCCACAACTATTTGACAACATTCGCACTAGATAATCCGCGAAAACTCAAGGCATGTGTGAGAGAGACTTCTTTGGCTTTTATCGATGCCGTCACACCTTTTCACTCCTCTAATGTCTTACCTAAGACCCAGGTATCCACAGGAAGACACAGGTCCCAGAAGGTCCCAGGATAAGTGTGGGAAAAGGAAGAGGAATATAGATTCCCAGGTAGATTTGTGTGCCAGAGCTTGTATTGTACTGCCTGCCCTCCTCTTCGCCCCGGAGAGAGTGAAACCCTATCAGCAGGGCTGCTCCGGTGATATGGACCTGGGCTGGGGGGTAGGAGGGGGGATGGCTTGAATTGAGTCGGGGTAAAGAGGGAGGTGGGTGTGGTGTTTTGAGTTGAGAGGTTAGTGATATAGTGATGAGTGATAATAGGAAACTGTTGATTTTTTTTTTTTTTAATCACAAAAGGAATCAGCTATATTGGCCAAAAATGTGTGCACACATAAGTTGCTCTCAATCTATCAACATCTGTACATTTGTATCAGTAAAAAGTTTACAAAATAACACAGGAACAATTCAGTCGACTCCTCACAGGCTCTGTTAAGAAGCATGAGACAAAATCAACTCTTCAAAAACACCTGTTCCTCGGATGACCTTAACAACATGCTAGGAGGGTTTCAACCATGGTTGGTAGTTCCTTTTGCTTGTAAGGGCCAGAGGTGTTGATATCTTGACTGATGCACCAATTGGTTCATGTTCAGGCCTCACTTAAACAGGCGGCGTGGCGTAAATCTCCTCAAGAGAGATGTAACAAAGTTCAAGCACAGATCACCTTCAGTCTTCAGCCTAGACTTTGGAACAACCAGAAGAGTTATGTGTTGGTGATGTAGGGAGCATGTCAAATTTTGAAATCATGATCCTGAAAGTTAGCAGATCTTAGTGACAAGGAGCTGCATGATGATTTTAGTGAATTTCTCCAGCTTGAGAATCCCAGGATCACTTGTCCCACGCCTTCCATTCACAGGGGAACACGGGCTTTTGATAACATGACAAACAACACAAGAGAATAGAAAATTTATTTCCAGCAGTTACTATATTCCCCTGTCACTCAGTGCATGTGCCTAAGGGTGTTTATGCTTTTGTTGCTGTGTTTAGCTCCCCTTCTTGTAGTTTCTTTATACACCCTCCTCTAACTAACCTTTGGGTATGATTTGCAGCTACATGCCTCATTTGTGCCTGGCAGCAGTTATACCAGGATCATCGTGCCAGTCAATTTTTGTCAGTCCTCTGCTTCTTAGATACAACCAGCAGCTTTTGTAAGTCACTGTCGGTTTATCGACTGCACAGGTACAATTGTGGAAAAAGCTATAAATGTTCTATATTTCCCAGCTGTGTCACTTTGAGTTTTAGTCAGGCAGTAAACAGACATTTGTTCAGCCAGATGGAAAAGACTGATCGCTGGTTCATCTGGACTGTGACAATGTGAATGGGGGTCACTTGTAGTAATGAACCTACAGAGAATTATCACCTGAATCTGCAGCTCCCCTCGGCTTTCTCGACTTTACAGAGCATTATAGTGACTTTCTGCTCATAGTTGTTCATACATATTCTCACACACACCCACACATCACTGGCAGCAAGCTTATGTAGGAGCCATGACTGTCTGTATATGTTTTTCCAATCCATTAAATAGATATTTCACAGGGTAAGTGAAAACTTCGACGTGCTGGTGGCACCAGATGAAAAGCCAGAGGATCACCAAAATCAGTAGGATTCATCCTTTGGGGAACATGAATGTCCATACGGAATTTTATGGCAGGCTATTTAATAGGGATCAAGGTATTTAGACTGGACAAAAGTGGTGGATGAACTGAGTGGCATTGCCATCAGTCAGACAGCATGAATAACAATCACCCTTTTAGTATGTAGTCCTGAAATTGGACAGACCAGGTGGCATTGACATAGATGTGTAAATCGCTGGGTTATAAATCATCAGGGAATCTAACTCCCTGTCAGAAGGCTGATTGCCAAGCTGGCTGGTTTTTACAAGTTACCATCTTGTAATATTTTATTCATCCAAACACATCAGTTAATGATTAATTAGAAAACAAGAAAGAAACATTTCTTTCTAGATTAATAACTCTATGATCAATAGGTCAGTCCACATGAGGATGAGAAGGAGAATTATTTATCCATTATCTGACCTCCCCTAAACCCTGACCCTTGACCCCAAACTCGACTCTGTTGACCCAGAAACATGGTGTGAGGAAAGAGCCTCTTTGGCAGGGCTGCGTGAGGAGACAGGATGTATGAGGTAGCTCTTCCCCTCCGCTCTCAATCACATTGTAAAAAAGCCATCAGAATTAAGAGTTTAGCACCGGGCCAAATAGCTGGAGATTAACGGCTCCGAAAATAGGTGAAATGGGGTTTGTGTGTGTGTGTGTGTGTGTGTGTGTGTGTGTGTGTGTGTGTGCGCAACTGAGCGAGAAAGGAATTAAACAGCAAAGAGGAGAGAGAGCAAAAAAGGGAGAATTGTAGAACTAATTTGGTAATTTGGCCAAGAGTTAAAAGAGCCACTCCAGTCATTACTATAAGTGCAGTTACAGCTTTTATGTATTTCTAAAATCCAGTGACCTAGTTTGTAGAAAAGTGAATATGCTGCACACTGCAGGGATTTCTCTGTGTGTGTTGTACCTTGCACTAGCACAGCAGCTAAGCTGACCTGAACAGGACTAAAGTTAGCAGCTAAAGTTAGTCCCAGTCTGTCACCTGATCCCAGTCAAGGGTCATAGGTTAGATCCCCTTCTGTGGCCATGGTTGGGTTTCACAGCTCCAAGTCCACCAGGTGGCTGCCATTAAACTGCTCTGAAGTGGAGGACAACAATCCTACAAGGACATTTTAAACGGCAGTGATGAGATTTCAAATCTAAGATAGAGGGACTAGAAAAGGGATGTGTGTATTTTAAATCATTTTTTATGTCTTCAAGTTCAGATGGATCATAAGATATATTGTAGTAAGGATCTATGATATTGTATTTAACACGTGCAAAGATAAGATATAAAATGGAAAACCATACTTTTTTCCATGTTATGTTGAATGTTTCTCACAATCTAGCCACGTAAAACCTGCCATGAGAAAAGGGAGGAGACCATAAACTGTGTGGTGGTGCAACATGTCTGGATGACAAATCCCACAGTGCCTCCTTGTGGTGAAAGTTTAGTGGTGAAAGCACTTCCTTGATGTCTAAACTAATGCTTTTGAAGACTGCGTTTGATCCCCAAAACTGCCTAAATCCCGAGAGAATAATTAAGCTCCTACAATAGCCTGAAAGAGAGAAAAGGGTAAAAACCATAGGGAGGAGGACACACTGAGGCCCACAGTGGGAGCGGGTGGTGACGTGTGTGACACAGGAAGAAACAGAGTGACAGCTGATGTGAGTCAGGTCTATTTTTATTCAGTCTCTCAGTCTCTGTGGAAAAGAATCACAGCGAAACAGACATGTTATACCTCTCCGGTTTCATATCAACAGAGCAGAAATCATGTCTACTGTAAAAGGCTTCCCTTCTTCATGGCAGCTGTGCTCCTCTCACTATGAAAAACTACAGAAAACAAAGCTCACGCCGCTGCTGAGTGCACCTAAAAGACACTCAGAGTCATCAAACACAAATCCTTAGAATATATATAATAGAGGGGGAATTACAGTAGTAGTAGCTACCTCAAATTTGTTAGTAAAGCAACTTTTCTAATATGATATTGCTGAATGTATCAGGTACTATGTGTTTCAGATTGTGAAGTTATAAGTCAAATCAGCACCTTTTACACCTCATCAGACATTATGTCACTTCATCAGTGCCTCCTGTGCTTTCCTTTTCATCTTTTTCACGTCCTTGACATCTCTCTCACAACAGTCTTGACCTTTCACATCCTCTTTTCTTATTTTTCTGAGTTTAAACTTAATTCTTTATCATTCAATACAATATTTACACAACTTTATTTCAGTTTTCCCCGCCGGCATCTCTTTCTGTCCTTTCAATCTGCTGTTGATCTCCATTTATAAACTTTTCTCAGGTTTCCCCACTACATTTCCTTTGCAAAACACAGTGTTCCCTTTAACTATAACCAAATGCATTGGATAAGTGAGTAGACAAGATTAAATGTAAGTGATTAAGTGTGCTACATGGGTGGTCTATCCAAACAGATCCTGGGCTAAAACATGGCAGATAAAACTCCAAACTGCAGCCCTGAATAACAGTATTACTATACTACAAACTCATGGACTTGTTTAGAAAGTGTTGCTCTATGTTCCCATTGAGCCTTGGTTTGTTATGTCCCGACCTGAGTCTGTTCAGTGTGTAGTGGATCCAGGGCGCCAGACACAAGGCTGCAGACCCACGTTGGAAGTGCTGAACCTGGGCCTGGGGACTCTGGCAGGTTGAGTGCTGCTGGACGCCGGCCGAGAGGCACCAGCGGGGCCCAGGGGACTCAGATCTGGGGCACTCTTAAAGTGCCTGTTGGCCTGCGCACTGTTAGAGGACTGAAGGTGGGAGAAAGTAGGAGACTGGACTGGATTCAGAGCATGAGGAGAGGAGAAAGTGGGGAGCTGAGGGAGTGGAGCGGTAGGGGCAGGAGGAGGTGGGGGAGACAGAGGGGAGGTGGCCCACTGAGGCTGGTAAGCTTGTGGTTGAGGCTGACAGGGTTGGTAGGGGGTGGAGCCAACTGTGGGTGGTGGAGATGTGACATCAGACCGCCACAGTGGCTCACCGAGTGTCGTGGCTGATCGAGGTACAATAACTTTAAGGGTGGGCCCCGTGGCTGTCGGCGGGGGCGTGGAGAAGCGCCTCACCTCATATACTCGTGCTGTCTTCTGAGGACCACTTGACATTCCTCGCTGCTCCTGATAGGTGGAGGTGTCCTGGGGAGCCCCACCACCATAACTGAACAGAGACGAGCTGAGCTGGTAGGGCTGGTGGCTCATAATGTCCACAGACTTGATGCCTCCTTTCTGCCCTTTAGATTGAGCTGGCCCTGACTTTGTCACCTCAGGCTTCTTCTGGGCCTTTGGAGGGCAGGACGGGGAGAGAAGGGGATTGTAGCTGATGGGAGGAGGAGCACGGATGTTGGATGAATATTTCCAGGTGGCCGGGAGAGAAGGTGTAGGTGAGGGCTCCCTCGTCTGGGCAGGGGAGTAAGGGGCCGCAGCAGCAGAGGGAGCTCGCTCCACAATATACCGATCCATTCTGTTCTGCCTGCGGGCAAACAGCTGGCCTCCCTTCCCCGCCAGCTGTGGCACCTGAGGGGCTTGGGGTTTGGGAGCTACAGGAGGTGGTTTGGGTCCTCGCTGAGCCTGCAAAAAGTTGCAGGCCTCTGCCCCCAGCCTTAGCCAGTCCTCCTCAGGACCGGACTCGTGTCCAGTCTCCCCACTGGGTGCAGCTCCGGGTTCGGCACCTGTGGTTCTCCCAAAGTGGTCATCCATGTTCTGGACCATCGACATCAAGTCGGGGTTTGGAGAAATGTCTTTGTTCTGGACTGCACAGAACATTGGCTTCTTGTTGCTACGACGACGGGCATCGTGTAGGATGCCAGTGCGAACGGCAGGGACTGCGATGCGCTGCTCACGTGTCGCCAGTGAATCGGTGGCAGGAGCCTGGGGAGTTGATGCAGTTGCCATGGCAGCATGCGGGCCAGAAGTCACTGCACCTGTCATGTTGATGTAGGGGTGGACAGATGGAGACGGAGGAGGCTGGGTAGGGGTAGGCGCAGGGGGAGAATGGGTGGGTTGGGCAGGAAAGGAGACCTGAGTCAGATGAGGGGGATGTGGTGGGGAGATGGGAGAAGCAGAGATGCAGGTGGAGGGAGGTGGATAAGTAGGAGCAGGGTGAGAGGGATGTGGTTGTGGAGTGGGGGGAGAGAAGGGTTGAGCAGGTGATGGACAGACCAGGGTGCTTTGAGCTGCAGAGGGAGGGAAAGGGGTGGAAGGGGAAGCATACACTGCGGGCTGAGGGGAAAATGCCAGTAGATTTGTGGCAGGCTGGGAGAAAGGTGCAGAAGAGAGAGAGGAGGGAGGCGAGAGAGCTGAGGGGGGAGAGTTAACAGAGGGGGGGCTGCTGCTGTTGTTATTTCTTGGAGGGATGTACAGAGAGGTGCTAGACACAGCTCTCCTTGCATCTGGCCCTGATGGATGGCGAGTAGGTTGGATAGTCATCATGGAGACGGCTGCCACGGGTTTGGTCGCCATGGTCACAGCTGTGGGTTTAGGTTGAGGAGGGCGAAACATCACAGAGGTTACAGTTGGTCGAGAGGAGGTAGGGCCTGGGGTGAAGGGGCGAGCAGTACGGTTCAGAACACCTGCATTAGGACTGAAATTGGTATTTGGGTGATGATCTGAGTCTGTGATTGGGCTTGGACTAAGATTAGGGTTAGGAGTAGGGTTGCCATGTTGCCCATTTTGACTTGAATGGGGCATCTGAGAGGGCGGGCTCAGAACAACACTAGCCCGACTAACAGCGACCGACCCCCCATTGGCCAGAGCCACAGCTGGAGGAGACATGCCTGCAGGGTGGTTACTGATCGGCTGCTTCCTGATTCTACTCTCCAGCCTTGAGCCCTGATAGGCTGAGCTCTCCAGCCCAGGGCTTTGATTGAAAGAGGTCACAAGTTCTGGAGTCTGATAGGCTGAGCCGTCTAGCCCTAGGCTGTGATTGGTTGATGGCGTTGTTGGAGTAGTTGGCGTGGCTGACGGGCACGCAGAGCTTCTCCTGTCCAGCAGATCCAGATAACCAGTATCCCACGTAGGGTCAAACGACGCTGAGAATCCCTCTTCTTCAACTTCTGAGCCACTTAGGATGGAACTCCCTCCTTCTTCCTCTGTCTCCCCTCCGGTCTCTCCCTCTGTGTCCCCTTCTCTATCTCCCTCAGCTTTGCCGAAGCAGGTCAGTGTGTACTTTTTGGCTCTCTGCCGGCGTTTCTTGAACATAAGCACCCCTTTCGAGTTGGGGTTGGGAGCATCAGTCAGCAAAGAGGCAATAGAGCGACATTTAGTGCGAGCTTCTTTCACCTGTTTCTCCACCACACTCTCCCCACGCTGCAGCTCTGCAAGACAGGAAGAAAAAAGAGAGAGATCCCAAAATAAATGTGTTGAAAGAGAGAGGAAGCAATGGAGAGAAGCGGTAATGGGATTTTTGATGAATATACAACAAGGCACAGGCGACAAATAACAGAAACAACAGTGTGCTAGCCCTCACTGACTGTGAGCAGTGGCTGATTTATATAGTATTATCACAGTGAGGAGCTGAAATGAGGATTACCAGTGACAGACAGGAGTGCGTGTTGTGGATTTAGAACAAAGAATTCCTGCTGCTCTCCAGAGTTGAGTCACACACTCCAGGAAGGTTAGATCAGAGTGTCTCCCCTGCACAAATGCTTGTTTGTGCCTGTGTACGTGTGTGTGTGTGTGTGTGTGTGTGTGTGTGTGTGTGTGTGTGTGTGCGTGTGTCCGTGTGCGTGCATGTCCACACCAGCATATGCATATGTGTGTGTGTCTGTGCTCAGTCCAAGGCTATTTGAGCCTTTTTAGTCTTGGCTTACCTCACATAAATATCCTCACTACATAACTATAGTCTGATGCAGCCTCATCCGTATTCTGTTGAACTCTCAAGCTTACCAAGACATACTCACAATCCCAATATAAAACTTGATATTTTAGTTCAGATATTTCTGGAAAAAAAAAAAAAGACTTGTCTGTCTTTTAGACTGAAGGGTCGTGGAGATAAATGCTAACACATCTTAGTTTAGCATTTTAGCTTGATAAAATTTGCTGATTAGCCCTAAACATGAGCATCCGCTGAAGCTGCAGTTAGTCTGTAGTTTTGTAGGTATTTGGTTGTAAGTATTTGGTATAAGTAAATATAAAGTTTGACCGAATGATGACACTAGAGGAAAGGTTAAGAATTCACCAAAGTTATTACACTTAATCCTGAGGGGAGCATGAATGTCTTAACCAAATTTTGAGACAATCCTTTCAATAACTTTAGAGACATTTCACTCAAAACCACAAATGTGAACCTCATAGTGGAGCGAGACAAAAAGGCAGAGGGACATCAAAGTCATGAATATCTGTGCCAAAAGTCATACCTATCTATCCAATAGTTGTTGAACTGACCGACCAAACAACCAGCAGACCAACACTGCCATCGCTACAGTCATGCCAGTAATGATGAAAAATGTGACTTTTGTTCCATAACTTTTTTTGCATTATGTATAAATCCCATAATAAACAACATAGTTTCATCAAGTTGATAAAGCACGACAGTATGCACACATTGGCTTATATAATTTGTATTTACAGCACTCAGAAAGAGATGCACAATCACAAATAAAGTGGCTCAAATCCATTCAGTGTGACAATGACAAATAACCTTTAATGGTTCCCTTGCTAAGGCGCTGATGTAGAAATGAAGTAATTCCTCTTAATTTTAAAAAGAAAAACATTTAATTCCGAGCTTATATGCATTACTTCTGAGGTGAGTGAATCTGTGTGTAAATTAATCACATATACACAAAAGGGTTTTAATGCGTCTTACCTGCGTACACGGTGTGTGGGACTGTGTGTCCACCTGCATCTGAACCTGTAGGAGATGTGAGGTCCCTCATCTCACCAGTGTGAGTGTGTGTGTGTGTCCTTAAACTCCCTCAGACCCTCCCACACACACCCTCACAGTGTTCAGCTCTGCTCTGAGCAGTGAACCGTTTAGTCTCTGTCTTCCAGCTCTTCTCTCAGGGCACAGCCCATGTAAAGACCTTTGTCTGCGTCCAACAACCTTAACCAACACATGATGTCAACCCACTATTCCTGTCCGTCTGACAGGCATCAAACACCTGTCCGGTCTGTGGCCCAAACACACACACACACACACACACACACACACACAAGGTCGGGAAGACCCCACACTGGAGGATATTTAGACAGCAGTGTCATTGAGTGTGTGTGTGTGTGTGTGTGTGTGTGTGTGAGAGTTCATAAGGCCAATTATAGTTTATAGAGGAAAGCTTGATCATAACTCCTTAGTGATGTGCTGTTCCCTACTGCTGACACTTCACACCTAGCAACCACTGCACACACAGACATACAACTCTATAGCAGCTAATAATCCAATATCCAAAGCTAAAGGCATTAGACATGTTTGTGTGTGTGTGTGTGTGTGTGTGTGTGTGTGTGTGTGTAATGTGAGAAAGGGCAGGTCCCCGGTCACCTCAGTCGTCATTTGTCCTATAGTAAATCCCTAACCTAAGTCATTCAGGCCTTCAGCCTCTTGCACCGGAGGACAGATCTCCTCATTTACTGTAACATTTGTTCATATGAAGCTACAACTCAGCGCATAGCTATTCAGTGAGATCAGCTGTGATCATTAGTACCTTGTTGAAATGACATGTTAACAAGACAAGGCTGATAAAACTTATAGAGGCTTTCAACATTTTTGGAAGAGTTACACTAGATCAGAAGATTGATGCAACTCTCACATCCTTTCTTTAAATCTCATAGCCCATCACAATCATTCTGGTCTGCAAATAATATTTTCATCACTGATTGATCCAGTGTTCCCCAACCTTTTTTGCTTGTGACCCCTTGATATAAAACGACATCTGCCTTTGGTGAAATGTATCATTGTTAGACTGTTACATGTGAATACATATTTGAGGCCTGAAAAAATGAAACCATACCGTATTTCACGAAAGAAAAGAAAAAAAGATCTCTTATTTCCCGTCCTAGTAATCATCTCACATCTTGCAAACTTTGTTCCACCACTTTTCAGATTAGGGAATTCATATTTTAGCCTATAGAATACCAGAGTCTTTTGAAAAAGCATTTAAAAATCCTATAAACTTCTATTAAAAATCACATCATATAAAATCATACACATAAAGGGAACGACTTGACTTTAAAGTGACTGTCCAAAATTCAAAGATATTTAATTTGTAATGATATAAACGAGAGAGAAGCAGTAAATCCTCACAGTAGAGAGGCTGGAACCAACAAATATTTCACATTTTTCTTGATAGTTGATTCATCGATTACCTAAAGGTCTGTTGATCGGTTTTTGATTGATCATTTCAGCATTAGAATCAGACATTTTACTCATACTGTGCACACGTGGCAAGAAACACACACACATACCACAACTTGCACATACACAGATATTCATATAGACATACACACTCATGCACCACATATTCAGCTGTGTGGCCTGCAAGTCAGAGTTGCGTCGAGTCTGTTGATCAGAAGCTTCAGTGCCTATAAATACAGCGAGTGAGGCAAATGTTCAGAACACTGACAGAAGAGAGACTGCTGTTTGAGGGCACAGAAGAGGAGAGGGAAGGGGGCGGCGTGGAATACCTCTGTAGGTATCTGGTTTATCTCAGCCCATCACCACCACCCTGGAAGTGTAACTGGATGCTCCATTTGTAGAGAATCACCACCAGAGGGTGATCTAGCTTTTGGTTTAAGCTTCAAGACAACCCAGCTAAGTGCAGCTGATGCCTTTGGAGACACCAAGGGAATCTTTGGAATTTAAATTAAAGAGACTGAAATAGCTGAATTAAGATGAGAAACTGGAGAGGTTCTGTTGTTTGGCAGCTGTTGTGTTTCAAACTCGATAGAGGAAAAACTCAGATCCAAAATCCAAGTTTTACTTATCAACAATTATTTGTTAGAAGCTGTTTAGGTGGGAGTGATGTACACAACCATGGCCTGCGGTAAAGGATTATAATCAGTGTTATAGCATTGATTATGTATTATTCTCTAAAAATATGCATACAGAGGTATAATTACACATATAATACACATATAAGACTATGTTAACCTATAACTTTGGTGAGGCTTTGCAAAATAATGACAATTTTTTTCCAATAACCCTGTCGCTTGAATCCTCAAACAGTTTTTTTATTTTTACCATCGTTCTTTAACTTAATCCACAATTTTAGGAAGAGGAAACCCTGGAGATCCAACTGCGTAGCACACAGAGATGGTATAACTGTACTCATTTTTATTAGTAGTAGTAGTAGTAGTGGTGTGAGTACTTGTATTAGTTTACCTGTAACTGTGTACTGTCGTACTGTATGCAGAAATATACTCACTGGCTTGCCGTGCTTTGTCCATGTAGGTGGTGGAGAGCTCGTCGCTGACAGGGGTCAGCTGTGGTCCCACCATGGGCACCAGTTGTTTACTAGAGCCCAACATCAGAGCCTCTCTTGCCCGTTCAGGAGACACAAGCGGTGGGCAGGCCAGCCCGATGCAGCCCCCCGCCTCCTGGAAGCCGCTGTCCACTTCTCCCTCCGCTTCCACAAACCCGCCCTGATCAGGGGTCGGGGTGAGTGTGTGAGGGGTCAGAGTGTGTGGGGTGTGTGCTGGAGTGGTCCACTCGTTCTGGACAGGCTGGTAGATGAAATCTCTGCGAGTGACGCCAACGGGACACTGACCCTCCCACTGCCCCTGCATGGAAACCCCTACATCTGTGGCACTCTCATACCTTAGAGGAAACACAGAACAAAACAAATCCAAATGTCTAAAGAGTGGTTTTGTTGGCCTTATACAATACAACTGTGACATCTGGGGGTTGACACGCCACTTGTTTTCACAATATTTAGAAAAAGACTGGTTCCGTGTTTTTTTAAGGTATCCCATAGCCATTGTAAGGAATAAAAGACAGACTGGATGTAAAAGCAAAGAATTCTGATGTGATATCTGACATAAAACCTATAAAGAAGTGAAGCCCTCCACCTAGCCTCCGTCCAGGGCAGGACAGGAAGGTCGTAGGTTCAATCCCTGGCTATGAGTCAGCATGTCGAAGTGTCCTTGGGCAAGACACTGAACCCCAACTTGTTTCTGAAGCATAACTTCAGAGTGTGAATGTGTGTGAAAGAACAATCTCCTCCAACTTAGATTCTTCCTGAATGAATGATGTGTGAATGGGTGAATTAGGATGTAATGTAAAAGCGCATTGAGTAGTCAGAAATGACTAGAAAGGCGCTGTACAAATACAGACAATTTACCATTTTCCCATCAATAAATTCTTTAATCTATCTTTCTAAAGAGCTAAAAGACCACATTGGAGATTCCTCTGCGTATTCTAAGTTAAATGCATATCTGTTACTGCACTGGTAAAGGATAAAATGACAATCATGATGTTATTGTTTAACTACTGCAACTCCAATGAGAATTTCATGTCGCATTTACACCCAAGACTCATGGGAGTTGTGGTTGATGGATGCCAACATATAAAACAATGGTTATATTTTAATCAAAATGATTTCTTAGATTTAACTGTTCAGTAGCAGGAAGTTGGTTGCAATTTCAGGTCTTACCCGCTCATCTCTGAGGTCTCCTCCTCTTCATGGTTGTCATGGCGCGCAGGTGAGCGTGCATGAGGAGGCGTGCGGCGTTGGCGACGGTGCGTGTGTGACTGCGTGTCCGCGTCACTGTCTGTCTCTCCGTAGTAAGCCTCGCTGTCTGGAGGCGAAGTGATGCCCCTGGGTATCCCGGTGGGGGAGAAGATGGAGGAACGGTGGGAGGGCAAGGAAGCCGCGGTGGGAGACAGGACCCTCATGGGGGATTCAGAGCAACCAGAGTAAGATGAGGATTGGAATCCAGTGTGGGCCCTGGAAACATGCAGATGACAAGTTGTGAAAATGGAAAACATGCACGAGTTTGCTTGATATGTTAGAGTGTGTGTGTGTGTGTGTGTGTGTGTGTGTGTGTGTGTGTGTGTGTGTGTGTGTGTGTGTGTGTGTGAGTCCATGCTCTGACCTTATAACCCTCAGGCTGAGAGAGGCGCTCTGTGTATCTATGAGGCTCATGGCCTGAGCATGTGTGAGCTCTGCACACATATGGTCACCAATGGCAACCAGCTCATCATGCTCCTTCAGCCCAGCTCTGCATGCTTTGCTACGCCTGCGTACCTGCAGAGAGAAGAAAGGTTCATAAATTAAAACTTCAATACACTGTCTACTTTCCTACCTAATCTTCACCTTCCATTAGTTATTTAGCTTTTTAGACCACTGGTTCTCCACCTTTGTGGCTTGTGACCTCTGAAAACATCCAGTTTTTCACAATAAATAAAAGCTGAAGATTAAGGAAGTAATGCAGACATACATATAACTTTTTGTAGCATAATGTTTTTTCTTCTCTTCTATCTTATTTGTCTTGCAACCCCTTGAGTTTATCTTACTATCTCTGCATTAATCTGCACATTAATGCATGACAAATAATTATCCATTCTGCTACTATGTAAAGTGCTTATACCTTTGGTACTTTAAACCTGCAGTGTGGAACTTTAGTCCCCCCTTTTGACAGAGAGACAAACACTGCTGTCGCATGCTCATAAATTATGCCAATTTTAATATGTTTTATAATCTATGTATTTGTCCATCTATTATGAGTTTCTTTTTATCTCAAGCACCAGAAACGTTTCTTGATCGCTTCTTAGGTTTTTCCATCACTGTCCTAGTTGCTGTAGCCTACTGCGTCGCTAGTTCCTCCACCCTTCAGCTCTGGCAGACCAATGATTGCTGGTTGATGTAAAACACATGTAAAACACGCTTTAAGTATATTTTGATGCTTATACTTTTGTACTTGCATAAAAAATTGAATGCAGGACTTTTTTCTGTCAGCAGAGTATTTCTACACTGTGGTATTGCTGCTTTTACTTTAAGAAGTGGAAGTGGAAGAAGTGGCGGTCATTCTGACACTGAAGATTGTTACTGCAGTGTAGTCCCTGTTAAAATCCTACAGATTGTATATTGTTAGTCAGTGAAAGACATTCCTCAGTAAAATTGGCCTAAAACAACTGATGAACAGTGTTCAGCAACAGGCGACTCTCTACCACCAGCCATCCCTGTCCCTGTATCAGAATAACTCATGAGGTCATGCAGCTGTTGCTGGGGGTCGCTGAGAGATGATGTCATAGGATCCTTCAGGAAGTATGTCTATGGGGGGTGGGTGATATACGTGATAAATGGGAAGACGAGTATTCTTATCCACTTGATTGCAGTATCCTCTAAAAGTAGAAGCTAACGCCCTCGCCTCTGTCTGCTCACATATGCACACAAATACACGAACCTTATCACTGTAAAAAAGGTTAAAGGAGGAAAGTGTGTTCTCGCACCTACTCAGACTCTTAAGGGGAAACAGTATTTGCCTTTATCAGTATCGCTTGACCTAATAATCCCATTACAGCGTCACACAAACGCATGTGAGTACAAGCTATCTGCCTTGTGCTTTTCCACACTCAGATATACACGCACAGCACAAGTGAATATCATGAAAGAGGGGGTTTGAACAGCTGCATCACCAGTCTGGACCAGGGGGGATGTCCGTCATTCACCATATGTTCCCCCACACACCCAAAATAAGACCTCGCAGGAAAATCACCCACATTCTTAGACTGTTGAAGAGAGACAGGCGCTACTGTGATGGCAAACAGAAAAAAAACACTTACAATTAAAAATGCAATTAGGTGTGTGTGGTTATGTGTGTGTGTGTCTGTATCTTTGTGTGTGAACAAGAGGCCTTTTTCCATGCTCAGCTTCCAGCTCCTCTTAAATGAGCTATTCTGATCCTCCAGTTCGCACTCCATTCCCAACCAGGCTTATCTGAGGTATGTCCAACCAAACACACACACACACACACACACACACACCCCATACAAACAACAGGTTACACATACACACACAAATGCCAACAAGAGGAAGCACACACTGATCAAACTCTCATTACGGTGACCTTATGGACTTATGAATCCTGGATAAAGTGAACTGCTCCGCTTCCATTTTGAATCGGAGGTTATGACAGCTTATGAGCGACTGCCCAACTTTTAACGTCAGTGTGAGCGAGGTCGCATTCCTCCTCTCCAGAATAGATTTTCTTATTAGAGAAAACATTCTGGGCTGTCAACAAATATAAACGCAGACAAATAAAGCTTTTGGAGAAACCAAACTAAAAGAACATCCCTGGACTTAGAGTGGGCTTATTATGTCTAATAAATATGTGACGATGACAAATCTGGAACAAGTTCATTATCTGTGTGTGTGTAGTGTCTGTGTGTGTGTAGTGTGTGTGGCTGTGCACATGCAGAATAGTGATAAAGCAATGTAGACTGTATACTGTATGCATGTACTGTACAGTGACCTATTTAAAAGAAACCCTTCATGATCACCATTGGGATGCAGTGATGAAACCCGAGTAAAGATCAACCCCTCAGCATGTGTTCACACTGTTTTCTGACCCACAAACACAACTGACTCACAACAGGGAAATTAAAACTGGTTTCAGCCAAATGAGTATAAGAAAACTGTACTCTAAGTATATCCTACAGGTACGATTGCGTGAAGTAGAGGGCAGATTTTTTGTGGTCAATACTACTCAAGTAAGAGCTACTAGTAACCGTCACTTGAACTCGAGTTTAATGTGAAGACATCCTGATTAATATCCTCATTATAAGCGTTTCAATATGACATCCAGCTTTTTCAAAAATGCAATTACACCATGACTGGAGCGGTTTTATTTAGTTTAATTTTACGCCCCTTTAAATACCTACAAGAACAAGAGATTTAAACTCATTCATTTATTCAAATGTTATGCCGACTGTAAAGTTTCCAACCAAAGATAAATTATAAACATAGCAAACCACAAGACTGACCATCAAGGCTTCAGGCCGCACTAAACAGCTGCAGTCTCGTGTTACCACCTTGGCAGTAAGTCTTCTGTGCAACACACTGCACACACACGCACACACACACGGGGGCTCCACTCTACCTTGGCCACCTGTAGAGGTTTTTGCTGCTCTGCTCCTCCCTGCAGTCTGAAGCCCCACGGGGCACCTCCAGAGAGGGCGACCACAATCTCCTCCGCAACCATCCCTGCTCCCAGCTCACAGCCTGCTGTGTGTGTGCGAGTGTGTAAGTTGCTCTGCCCTTCTTTAGTTCCTCACACTCTGTCAGTATCAATGAGCGAGTGTGTCTCCCTCTCCTCTCCGTGATCACGGCAAGTCACTCCACCCATGAGGAGACAGGGGGAGGCTGGCTTTCATCTGCTTACACTGGAATGCTGTGTCGGAGGGTGGGCACTCAGGAGGGTGAGAAGGGGCAAAAGTGTGTGTGCGTGTGTGTGTGTTCATCCTCCTGTCTATTCAACACTTGCCATGTCACTCTCAAGCACTTTGAGCAGGAGGGGATGCTTGCTGATATACCCTCCCGAAATAACCACTACCACCACCCCCTCTTTGACCCCCAGCTTAGCCGGCCTGGCCACCAGCCATCGCTCACAGATTTGTCTTCATCTGGCCACAGCACCCCAACCATAAAGCACAGACGAGGGGTCTGAGACGTATTTTATGAATTTCAGTTGGTTTACTGTCTGTACAGTTAAACAGCTTCAGAGTAGGTGCTGGAGGGAGTTGTGCTCCAGTGACCTATATAGTTTTTATCCTTCTGCTTCACTTTAGCCTAGAAAAAAATACACACACAAAGCAATAGAAATTTAGTCCAGTAAATGAGAGGCAGGTTCTATGTTGCCAGGCCTCTGCAGTGTTGGGATGAATGAATACTGGCTCTAATGCTGCTGTGCATCGGCTTCAACATCTCTGATCTTACAGGAGAAAGGATCACTTAATTTAGGCACCCAAAATGGCTTAAATCTGATCACCTCATGAAATGAAGCCAGGTTTGTCATGAATATTCCTAAAATAATTCCAAATTGAACCTGACTGCAAAGGGATCTGGTCCCACATCTGGCAGCCGTGCATGGCATGGGTCCAGACTGGCACATATTTACTGCAGACACTTGGGCCCAATTCAAATGGCTCCTTCTTGTGACATTATATTATCATTTGATAGATGACTGGAGGGATCACCATCGCCATATTGGCTCTTAGCCTAAGGGAAACTCTACAGAGCCAAGAAAGCTGTGAATATGTCTATGGCAAACCTAGTGTGAAAACAAACATTACAGAGCCTGTGCACATAATATTCACTGAGTATGAGTGCCTACCTTCCTTTACTTTGTTCTAGTCACACATTTTTCAATTCAAAAGCTATAAACGGAATTTCCCCTCGGGGATTAATAAAGTATTTGATTGATTGATTGATTGATTGATTGATTGATTATTATTACTATTACTGTTGTTGTTATTATTATTCCTACCTCTCAGTACAGCAGAGGGAGGAGGTGAGCGAGGGGAAGTCGCTCTGCGGTGTCCGGATGTGGACGTGGCACAGCGCTGCAGCAGTTCCGCTGAATGTCCGCTTCTGATACCGAGAAGGGATTAGTGAGAAACACCCCGGGACGACATCGGCTTCACAGTTTGTCGGCCACCGGGTTTCGCAGCTTGTCCCGAGCAGAGGATAGCCTTACTACTTACACCACTTCGGAGGTAGGTTTCGATGTGGAGCCAGTTCTTGTGTGACACCCCGTCCCCGGTTTGACAGCAGAGCCTGGCTTTTTGCTACGCTAGCTAATGCTACGGTACGGCTAGCATCGCCTTGAGAAATAGCTGGCGGTTTCTAGCTTAGCTTAGCTAGTAGGCTAACAGTTGCTACCCCGGGTTGGTCACAGCTGATTCAGCCACTGCTGCTGTCATCATGATTCAAGTTGCCTGGTTGCTAACGTTAGCATGTTAGGTCAATCCCCCACGACTTGGAAGTTTGTTAGATCAAAGATGTAGTTTGGACTCGCAGCGCTTTGTCAGGTCATGTGTTAACTGTGTTTTGAGCTTTTGGTTGATATGTAGCTAGCGAGCTAATGCTAATTGTAATGCGGCACTGAGGTTGTTCCCGTTAGCACATTGCTAGGTTCGCTAGCTTTCCTCCGCTTTCCCATTATAACACTTCAGCCTTACGAAGCTGGCGTTTAACTTTACTTTCATATGTTTCCTGTTTTCATAAATTACATTTCTGAGCGAGTTTAGACTAGTTTTGTTGTGTTTGTCTGAAATTGTGCAACCTAGCTGGGGGACTAGATGTGGGTCACTCGGTAGGCCCGACATACTAAATAGCTGTACGGGCTCCAGCGATTGTATTTCTCGTTGTGGCACCTGCACTGCTGAATTATTCAAAGGCCGCGCTCGTTTAGCCTGTGTTTGTCTGATAGATGATACTCATCACTCATATAGGTTAGGCCAGTCTCCAGAAGCCAAGTTTAATAAACAACGCCACTCGTGCACTTGAGTTAGTGAGGTTAGAGTTGACATGTGATATGCAGGAGTGATCGTGCTCATAAAGTTGACTAACTGACCAAGTTACCTGTCGGTGTCCTCTCATGACTTGACTATTACGACCTGTAAACATTTAACTCATGAGGTCAGGAGACTCAGCACAGTATCAGATATTTAATCTCACCCTCATCCCTGAGAGTCACCAGTGTTGTTGTCTGTGTCTTTAAATAATCAGAATAAGTTTTGGACTAGCATAAGTGACATGTGAATGCCAGCATGGGGACTCTTTGTCTTTGTAGGCAGTTTGTAATACATATATAAAGCATTTATTGTTTCTCAGTATGTATGTGTAAACTTCATGGTCAGTGACTAAGATGCAGTCTGTGGGGTGGGGCAAGGCAAACCTAAAAAGCTAATAAAGGTGTCACTGAACCAGGAATTGTTAACGTCATAAAAAAGTTTAACTTGTGTCTGATTTTACAAAGTCGTTGAGCCAAGAGCTGTGCAGGCTGAAATAGTTTTGCATGCCGTTCCTTTTTGTGAGTTCAGGTGCAGTTGGGGTTCAATATGTCTTCTTAAGACTGCCTTCGGTTCACTTCCTCTGTTTTTAGTTGAAAATGGAAAAGACTGTCACAGCAGCCTTTATCATTTATAGCATTCCTGTCACACAGGCGTATACACCCCAGGCACCCTGGTAGTCAAACCAGGCAGTGGAATCAGGCTAAACAAGTTTAGTCTTCGATTATGGCATTGTGAAATTGTTTTCGTTTGGTTTCATCCAGATTTAGGGATGAACTGAGGATGAATGTAAACCAGCACACTCCAATGGCCTCTCCATATGGCCAGCCCCAGCCTGGCTACAGCCAACCTGGCTACGCACCCCTGGATGGGGGATACCCGGCGCCCTACGCACCCTACAATGGCCCTGCTTCAGCCTACCAGCCTGGGGCTCCACCACAAGGTAAACAGCTGCCCCCGAACAAGTTTGCAAATGAGTGAGTGAGAAACAGTGAGACGCCAAGTCAACTGTGATGTTCACAGAGCCATAACCTTGGAGTGTCCTTCTGCCTGCTTCCCGCCGTGTGATTGTTCATACGTATGTGTGAGAACAGCACTGTGCATACTAATCTCGATTGCCCTCTCATTTCTTCACGTTGCTCCATGCATTTCCCTACATCTCTCTGTATTTGCTTTCTTTCCCTCTTTTCTTGTATTTCAGGGTATTCTCCTTTCACAAGCTTTCCCTCTAAGGCTGTGGCCGCCAACCCAGTCTCTGACCTCTCCTCTCCTCTTGACTTAGGTAACTGCCTCCTCTCTTTTTCTAGCTCATTTCACACTCCACATGCTCTGCAATCATCAAATCCTCTGTGCACCTACAGGCATTATTCTGGCTGCCACATCCTTTTGTCGGCGTACAATAGAAGAAGATCTTTTGGGTGGATGTGATGCCAGGAACTGTTTAGCAAGCCAGTTACTAACCTTTTTGTTGCCAATTTTTTGCATTGCCAACCTAGAAATGTGAACTACATTCTTAAAATGTGAGATAGATGTTCCGAATCTCTGTCTCCACTGGTCTTATTTACTTTCCATTTGTTCACTTTGTATTTTTGATTTGTGTTTTTATTATTTTAATGTTCTTTAGGGAAGGTAGAGCTTGTATTTTGCTTTTTTGATATCACAGTTTCTCATGACTGCAATTTTAAAATGATAAAAACAGCTGACCTGACTAGATTTACTGATTTACCGGCAACATCTTAAAGTTGTCCAAGCCTTGATCAGACAATCGGTCCCATTAATTTAACTGACCTTCTTAGCACACACTCTTTGGCAGCCTTTTTTCAGTATGTAGTCTGGGCTCCTAACCCCAGAGGTAAAGTCAGGGAATGTAATCAGTTAGTTCTAAAAATGTGTTTGGGCACCACAGTGGCCTATAGCCATGTGTAGCTTGCTGCACTAATCTCGTCACATTAGAGAGATTGACATCTGAATGAAATTCAGGATTATTTGCTGCAGAGATGATTATGCTTTTTGCAGGTATGTGTGTAATCTTTCATCCCTGTATTTCAGGTCCAGCCAGGGGTCCTCCTGCCTCTGGAGCCCCTCCAGTCTCAGCACCTCAACCATATAATCAGTACAGTCACAGCCAAGGGGACATGCAGAATGGACCTCCACCTATGACACAGGCACCACCCAGGTAATCACATGCCAATTGATTGTTATTCCCACAAGTCTGTGTAGGCCTTTGGTTTCATAAAACATCGCCTTTTTTAGTAAAATCTACTCACAACTTTTATTATGAAATTAGTTTTTAAACGTGTATGGTATCATTTTTGCAGATGCTTAAAAATGCATTTTCCTTCTTGAGGTGTGTTCACTGGTAGCAGGTTATTGGAATTCTGCAGCTTTCACTTTATATATTCAGCTCATTCAAGCAGGTGATAGAATCCATTTAAATACACCAAATAACTGCACTGACACTACATGAAACCTCAAGACTTGATGCTCCTCCAAGAAGACTGCTATGTGGTTAGTTAGGACTGAAAGTGGACTTCAAACCAACCGAAGCAAATTAATCAAAAACTCGCTCAATGTGATGTGTGTCAAGAAGCAGAACATTATGAACTGTAATAGACAGCAGTTGCTCATAAAAAAGTAGATCTATAGTTCCAATTGCTGCTGATACTCAGTTTTCTTTTTTCTTTGTGTGCTATTATTGAACAGAAGATAAGGCCCAATACTGCAGAGACCGCAGAAAGTCCATCATGCTAGAATGATATTCTACTGCAGCAAACTCTAATGTCAGGATGAACAAATTACCAAGGCTGGCTAATATTTTTCCAAATTCATTGTTTGCGGTTTGCAGCCCTACGCTGTAGTTAAAACACAGGTAGTTCAGTAAGTGCATCATGTTAATCAGTGTGTTTACATGCATGTAAATCACCATGTTACTCAGAAAAATGCTTTTACGTGCACTGTAGTAGCCTGGTTATTGTAAATCCACGTATACATGCAGCAGGTCTGTAGTCCCACACTCTTCTCCCAACAGTATTTTGAAAGCATGGCTTTATCATTAACTGTATTTGGGAAAGAAGATGCTGCGTCAGTTAGTCCTGACTATTTTTGTTTATATGTGTCAGAGCAGACTGACTGGGCAGTTAGAAAGGACAGACAGACAGACAGAGCGGAGCCTTCCCTCACAAATGTTCAGCAGTCAAAGTTGTCTTCTTTTTTAGACTTCTTGAAGCAACTTTGTGTTTGCATCTAGATGGAGAACCCATTGCACCGTGCTGATATCTTCTTTCATTCAGCAATTCTGCTGCTTCTTTCCCCATGTGTCTCTCCAAGTCTTAATACTGCACATGCGTACATATAATGAGCCTGTCAGAAACACAGTTACTCATATACATGGTTTAGAACTCAGCATTCTCCAGGAGAAATGTAGCGAGGGAAACCAGGTTTCTCTAATCCCCTCCATCGATTACTGAAACCAGGTTTCTTGTTTACACGATGTATGAAATCAGCTTAGTGCACAAAAACCGGCTGTAATCTGGTTACTCGACTGCGTGAACAGTGAAAGATTTGTGTGTTTCCAGGCCTGCTGCGTCCCAGCTGTACAATCATGGAGCTGTGAACATGACAGGGCCGCCCCCCTCCTATCCCCAACAATACGGGCCAGCACCCACAATGCAGCAAGTCACTAACCAGATGACTGGGATGCACATCACCTCTGGACCGCCAACCCCAGCAGGGCCAGGATACGGTAAATTTTGATGAACAGTTATGTGAATGGTGAATAGCATGTGATGTGGACGTATCTTACGGATTTAATTGCACGTGTTGTAGATTCATGTATCATAGACTTAATGTCACCTGGAGTAGTTACACTGTCGCTCTCTCCTCAGCTCCACCTCACAGCTCACAGCCGCCTGTCAGTACTGCCTACTCGGCCGCACCTCCGCCCTCCTACAACCAAGCTCCTCCCCCGACGTCCTCTGCCCCATCCCAAGCACCCCCTCCCAGTGGCCCTGCAGCTTCTCAGCAATATTACGGAGGCCCACCACCTCCCTCTCAACAGCCATTCAACTCTTCTCTTCCCCCTACCTCTCAACAGCAGTTCACCTCTTCTGCACCGCCGCCTCCTTCCTCCCAGCAAACCTTTCCACCCTCCTCCTACTCAGGTCCTGTGTCTCCACCCAGCCAAGCTCCTGCTCCCCCAGTGTCCCAGCCACAACAGTCCTTCCCTCCAGCCCAGCCCCCCTTCTCCTCAGCACCTCCACCTGTCAGCCAGCCTGCCTTCGTCTCTGGCCCACCTCCCCCCACACACGGCTCCTTTCCACCTAGGGCACCCCCTCCTTCCTCTCAACCTGGGTCTTTCCCTCCTCCTGGTCCTCCTCCAACCTCACTTCCCTCTGGCCAGTACCCAGGCCCCATGCCACCCCAACAGCAGCCCCCTCCATCCCAGATATCCCCCTACCACTCAGGTCCCCCTCCTCCCGGTGCTCAGATGCCTCCCACTTCCATGGCCCAGAGCAACCACCTGCCTCCAGGACCACAGGGCCCACCAGGCCCTCTTGGACCCCTGCAACAGCCTCCATCTCAGCCTGGCATGCAGGGAGGATACCCTCCTCAGCAGAATGGTGAGCAGACGGCTACTAGATGAAAGCTCGATAGATCTCTTGTGTTTTCTCTATCACTAAGCTACTCTTTTGTTCTCCTCAGGTGCGTTTGGGCAGGTGAGAGGCCCTCAGCCTGGCTATGCAGGCCCTTATCCAGGGCAACCAAACTACGGAGCCCCTGCACCTGCACCGGCTCCTGCTCCCCCTGCACAGAAAAGACTTGACCCTGATGCCATTCCTAGCCCGGTGAGCAAACGCAATCTCACACACTAATACTATTCTAAACCAACACAGAACGTCTTTCAAAATAATGTAGTCTAGTAGAACACCACCTTTACCTATGACCTCAGTAATTAACATTATTAAATGTACACATTTCCTACAATGTCAGCAAAAACTGAACATTATGAATCTCTTACATGAAAGAATTTATGGCAGAAACACAAATTACAAATCACAAATTAACATTTAACATTAAAATGTACACGTGTACCTACCTAATAAAGTGGCCACTGAGTGTAAATGATTTTGCATGTAGCACGTAGGGCTGGGCAGTAAAATGTACTGTTATGTCATCATCACATTGAACTGGATTCCTTGTGATATTTTCCTGCTGTGATATCACGATAACCGGTTCTGTCGTCTAAATGTTTGATAAAAGTTTTAGTATTTTTATCACTTAACAGTCTCAGTTATAGGTCACTATTGCAGTGGGCTTGATCATGCTGTCAAATACATGTTCAAATATCTGTAACTGGACAAACTCTGTGCTGTCTTGTATGGTGCAGGAAGTCTTTTATGGCTTGTTAATGTTGTCTGTTGTATCTATTGTCATAATGCTGCCCTCTCGGCCTGATCTGTCTTGACAAAGAGGGAATTTAAATCTAAATCGGGCTTCCACCTGTTCAAATTTAGAGAAATACAAAAACGTAATTAACGTAAATGTGTTTACTCAGCTTGGTACATCACATTAACAACTGCATATCACAGTATATATTGACTTATTTTTTTTAAGCTCTAGCTCCACAGATGTCTAACAGTAGTATTTTCACTTTGTTTGTAACCTTCTGTAGCCTTCTTTACATTTAGAGCTGCTTAGCATGTGTGTCAAATAGGCGCCTGGTATATAAGCCTACATCTACTTGTGCTTGATTGCCATTGACTACAGCACCACTAATCTATAATCAATACTACTGATCAGTTTCTCTTTGAGTAACAACAATGCTGCCTGCTACTCAGAACAGTCTTGCTGAGTTTTGTCTTCTCACACTCCTTTTTTATATTTTCACTCTTTGTATGTATTTATTTTGTCCTGTTTTGCACAATTTGCTGGACAAACTTTGAATGTAAAGCAAGCGTCTGACATGCCGGCTGTGCAGAAATCAAGACATAGAATAGATCCAGACGCTATCCCCAGCCCAGTAAGTTTCCTGTGTGCCTGCCTTTTCCTCTGCTTCATCATGTCTTCTGCCCGCTTGCACTAATACAGCTTCCACCTCCTGTTCTTTCGTTCTAACCCTTTAAAGTCTGTGATCGTCATAATGTGAAAGATGGGCTCTTGTTGGGAAAACTAATGCTGTGTATTATATTAATGGGTCAGGTATTCCTGGTAATTACAATGTTTCTCCTTTAATTTTCGTTTCCATTAGGACTGAAAATAAACACTTATGTTGGACATCACTGATGCATTTTGGTATCTGATGTATTCCAGCAGTAATGTCTAAACAAGTACAGTCCGAACAAAACATCAGTGTAAATAAAAAGTAGTAGTTTGACATTTTGACAATTTTGTTTGGATACATTTTATAGTGACAGTGGAGAGAGATAGGAAATAGCAAATATTGGCATGCAGCAAATAGTCCGGCCAGTCGGGAATCGAACGTAGGATTCGGCGCACAGGGCGTTTGCACCCATGTGGTATGCGCCCTAAACACTCAGATTTCAAGTTGTCGCTGGATTTGCTCTCCAGATTGATACCACTTGCATGTCTGTTCGCTAAATATGAAGCTAAAGGCAGCTAAATTAGCTTAGCATATAGACTGGAAACAGCTATCCTGGCTCTGTCCAAAAGTAAGAGAATTTGCCAAGTAGCACCTCCAAAAACAACTAATTAATATGTTGTATCTCGTTTGTATTACTTGTAGAGGAATCTGTGCTGAGGATTTATTTTAAATAAAACTTTTGCAAACCGTTTCGTCAGTTTCCCCCTCCATTTATCATCATGTGCACTGGATCCCATAGCGCTGTGTTGGTTGTCTGTTTTTGTGTTTTGTCACAGCAGTCCAACTTAGTTATGATCATGCTCAGACAGCCGCCTCCTTAAATCTTCCTCTATGTGCCCTGCATGCTGGCCTGCCATGTTTTGACTTACCCACAACTCCTTTCATTAACAGCATGCCTCGATAAGTCCTGCCCTTTTTTTCAAGGAAGTGTCATTTAGTTTTGTTTTTAAGTCAGTTTATCATATTGGTGAATATACGCAAATTATTTGAGCATGAATTTGTGACATTTGTCAACTGACTTGACAATGAAACTTGTATCCACTAATATTGATGGGTTTTTATTGTGTGTTTAGTAGCAGCAGATGTGTGCGTATGGGGGTTGTGAGAAATTTGTCTCCTGCATGAGTGTTCAATGTACCTCTTTTCGCCTTTGTGGGACCCAAGGACGATGTCTCCTGTGCACTTACGTGTGTGTATTTGTGCTGTAAACTTATATAAAAGCTGTGATATTTTTGTCCCCCCCCTCCCTCTTAGATCCAGGTAATAGAGGACGACAAGGTTAAGTGCACCGAGCCATTCACCACAGGGGTCAGAGGTCAGGCCCCACCGCTGGTCACCACCAACTTCCAAGTCAAAGATCAAGGTACGCTCTACTTCCTGTAAACACATCCACATCTGGCTGCCTCCCACTTAGGAAGTGTCATTCATTCATTCATTCAGCTTCCTCACCTACATCGTCCAGATGGGTTCAGACAATTAAACTGGTGACCTTTGATTAATGTCTCCCAGGTTATCCTTCAGGTTCCTCACTTCCCCCAACTAGTTATTAGCGAAACTCATCAAAATCAAGTTTCCATTTGAGAAAAGTATGTGGACCTTGTAGAGATTGACATATTAATGGAGAATCTGTGTCTGTGTTTAGGGAATGCCAGTCCCAGGTTTGTCCGCTGTACGGCCTACAATATGCCTTGCACAGCCGATATGGCCAAGCAGTCTCAGGTGCCACTAGCCGCCGTCATCAAGCCCCTCGCCACGCTGCCGCCAGATGAGGTGAGTGCTGCCCCGTCCACTCTCCGCCTTCTCTCTTGCTCTCCTGTATTTTAGATATTGTAAGATATTTTTTGGGGAAAGTGACCACTTTTATTTATAGCATTTTTCTTCCTGGGGATAAATAAAGTGTTTCTGATAGTGGAATAAGTTGCCATTCAAAAGAGCTCTGTATGAATATTTATAGCATATTACCCTTGAGGTTGTTGGCTTTGCTTAGAACTGCAACAATTTGTCAAATTGATTAGCAGATAGAAAATTAATCTGCAACTATTTTGATAATTGATAGTGTTTTTGCCATTTGTCAAGCAGAAATGCCAAACATTTGCTGGTTTTAGCTTCTAAAATGGGATAATTTGATGCTTTTCTTAATAATGTGCAATAGCATACTAAATATCTATATTTCTATAAAGAAAGTCCACAGTCCTGTAAGTGTTTAGATAGATGCCTTAATGTGGTCCCAAAAAACAAGCTTGATTTGCTCTTCACTCACTTCATCTTTATGTTTCACAGTGCAGCTCTATCTCCCGCTCAGAGTTACGTAACAGTTGGACAGTTTTCAACCCTGACCTGATTTAAAAAGATTAGTTTTCAGGGCATTGCCTGATATGTAGTTATTGTCACAGGATACCTGCAATGTAATGTGGGATAATCTGTCTCAAAATCACAAAGGTGGGAGTGGCCTTGTTTCATGCACTCATCTCATGTGTAACCAATATCTATTTGGACTAGTTTTATTACATCACTTTTGCTGGAAAAACAACTTCATATAAAAGAGGGTGTAAATGATTACTGATAAGGGAGCGGCACACATTTGGTAGGATTTTGTCAGGATGAAGTCACACTTGTAGCTAAATTGTTTGAATCGAGTGTGTTGGCCTCACATATCAAGATTATTGGATAAGTAATTCTCTTTCTCCTTTCATCCCAACATCCCTGTCTCGTCAGACACCTCCGTTCTTGGTGGACCATGGCGAGGGTGGTCCCATCCGCTGCAACCGTTGCAAGGCCTACATGTGTCCATACATGCAGTTCATAGAGGGAGGTCGCCGCTTCCAGTGCGGGTTTTGCAGCTGCGTCACAGAGGGTGAGTTTGCGTCTGTCTTCATGTGTTAAAGCTTTTTTATTTAGTCACTGTACTGATGTTATCCATCTGCCCGTTTTCCCGCAGTGCCTCCACATTACTTCCAGCATCTGGACCACACTGGTAAGAGGGTGGACTGCTATGACAGACCGGAGCTTTCGCTGGGCAGCTACGAGTTCCTGGCTACTGTCTACTACTGTAAGGTAAGTCCTGGGATCTCTGCAGAAAATTGACTTTTTGCCCAATGGACTCATACATTTAACGACTGCTGTCATTGTTCTAAGAGCTCTGCTTTGGTATTGAAATGATCTTTCCAATTCCAACTAATAGCTTTAGGGTAGTCCACAGGGGATTTTTATCCATAAATCCTGTCAGGGATCTGCAAAAGTAATTCCCTGGAGGAGAAGCTTATATCGTGAATTTATCACTGGTCACAATTAGGCAATAATGAACAAAGCCATAAACAAACATCTGCCAAAATGATTCAGTTGAGATCAGGTCCGAAGAACTAATGTGAATGAACTACTGTCTGAGCTTGATTTGCTGACATTGGTTTGGTCAACATTTCATTTCATGGGCATCAGTTTGGATGTGATTCTGTGCCGGGCAGCTAACAATACATTTAGTTATCCTGATGGGTACTGATTCGATTTTGGTATTGAAGGGACAGCGAGCTTATAAAACTAAAATAAGAACCTGTGCAAGACTGTGCTCCCACTAAGGGTTAATTTCTATCAAATTATTTATCAGAGTAGTTAAATGTAGTGGAGCATCCTGTTTAGAAAAGAAAAGTTCTAGCACACAGTAATATGTTAGTATTATTTACACATGACTTCATACGTGGTTTTTGCTTGCGTCCAACAGAACAACAAGCTTCCTCAGCCTCCAGCCTTCATCTTCCTTATCGATGTGTCCTACAACGCTGTGAAGAGCGGTATGGTCAGCATTGTCTGCCAGGAACTCAAGACCCTCCTAGACTATTTGCCCAGGTACTCAAACACATAAACGCACAAGCGATGGACAGGAGGGAGGGAAACGCACAGGGAAAGAGTTATGGAAGAGAGGAGGAGAAAAGACAAATGGAACCAATGAAGAATAGACTGATGAAAAACTGAATAGACGAGAAGGTTAGGAAGTGAAGAAATTAATTATGCAGCAAGGAGAAAGTGAGAATTAAGAAAAATGAAGAAAAGAAGGAACAATGAGAATGAAGTGAGGAGATGGAGAGGAAGGAAGGAAGGAAACAAAGATAATCTGAAATGGGAAAATAAGGAACCTCAAGCTCATGTCAAGAAATGCCAATTTGACCATTCTCCCATTTCATCCTCTGTTTCCTCGTTCAGGGAGAACCCGGAAATGGACTCTGTAGTCAGGGTGGGCTTTGTCACCTACAACAAGGTTTTGCACTTCTACAACGTCAAGTCAAGCCTGGCCCAGCCCCAGATGTTGGTGGTGTCGGATGTATCAGACATGTTTGTACCACTGCTCGACGGCTTCCTGGTCAACGTTAACGAGAGCCGGCTAGTTATCGAGAGGTGGGAGGACTTAAAACCAGACATACAGAACTTTGCAAAGACAGGAGTTGTGTGTGTGGACAGACAGATTGATTGGATGTAATGACACACTGTTTGTGTGTTCCAGTTTGTTGGACCAGATCCCAGAGATGTTTGCTGACACCAGGGAGACAGAGACGGTCTTTGGACCCGTCATACAGGCGGGACTAGAGGCACTCAAGGTAACCACATATTTTGTTCAGGTTGGCTACATGTGGGAAGTCTTTCCACATCTTGATAGATTTATTCAAAGGAACCCTGTGGACCTTTCTTATGAACACAGTTTTCGTTTACTTCCAGAAAGACGCATTGTGTACATCCTAGAAGTCCAGCAAACATGATGAATGCATTTCCATTGTAAAACACTTTTAAAACTGACTTTTTGATACCTGCACAGTTGCATCCATTTTTTCTTGGTAGGAGTCTTGCTCTTCCCTGCCTTTGTTGCCCCAGTGCTGCATTTCTTAGCTCATTACTGCCACCTGTAGTTCAGTGAAATTGTGTGAAACCATTGGCATGATTGTCCCTGTACCTTATATTTATAGAGATGCAGTTCAGAAATATGAGAAAGATATTGTTAGGTGTAAAAAGTTTTTTTAGATGTGG
Organism: Pempheris klunzingeri; assembly: GCF_042242105.1. Classification (NCBI taxonomy): domain Eukaryota; kingdom Metazoa; phylum Chordata; class Actinopteri; order Acropomatiformes; family Pempheridae; genus Pempheris; species Pempheris klunzingeri. Next base: position 6,528,404 of record NC_092031.1, on the reverse strand, counting down.
AAACGAGCAAGAGAGGGGGGAGGCGTATGTGACAGTACGAAAAGATCAGAGCTTAACCACTTAGTTACGGGGGTGCACTCTAATTTTAAGGTTTAACACAGACCTTTTCCCACAGCATTTTCTAAAATGGTTCATTTGAGGAACTGCACCTTTTTCTTGAATTTCAGTTTGTGATACTTGCAGCTCCTGCAACATTTTGGATTGAAGGGAGCTATTGTGTGAGATTTCTTGTTGTCAATTCGCCTGAGGTGACAAATGGGACATAATTGGCGTCTTCCATGAACCGAACAGCAGTCAAAATCTTGAATTGAACCCTCGAAGCTTTGCAGTACTGGAATTAAAAATGTGTAGAAATGACTCAGTGTCGTGTATCCGGATGCATTAGGGTCAAGATCCAGAGTCATCCTGCTAAGTGTGCACTGTGTCACTGACAGTGACGATGATTTGCATGTTGCTGTGTGTCACTTTCTCAGGCCGCAGACTGTGCAGGGAAGCTGTTTGTGTTTCACACCTCTCTGCCCATCGCAGAGGCTCCTGGAAAACTAAAGAACAGAGAAGACAAGAAGCTGATTGGGACCGATAAGGAGAAGGTAAACATCGGCGTAGCAAGTCGTGCTTTATTGTATAGTATTGTTACAAGGTGATTTGAAGTATGGTTATGTGGCAGCTTAATGTTTAACTCAATTTACTTTACCACAAAGGCTCCACACTGACTCCCCTTCCTCTCCTGTCATCCTCAGTCTCTGTTTCAGCCCCAGGTGGGTTTCTACAACACCCTGGCTAAGGAGTGTGTAGCCCAGGGCTGCTGTGTGGACCTCTTCCTCTTCCCCAACCAGTATGTGGATGTTGCCACGTTAGGGGTGGTGCCCGTCTCCACTGGAGGTTCTGTCTACAAATACACATACTTCCAGGTGAGAGCAAAGCATTCTCTCAATCAGAAACTGTAAATCAGGTTTTCTCACGCATGGATTATATTTAGTCCGCCCACCCGCCCAAGGAGATTTTGTTTTGGATTTACTGTAGCACCTATAACTTTTTTTGGTCTGATGGCATTTTGCTGAAATACCAGCTGGATCGTTTGCCACTGTGTAACATATCTTCATCTTCATCATCTTCATCTTAGGCTCAGTCGGACAGGGAGCGATTCCTGAACGACCTCAGGCGAGATGTTCAGAAACTAGTTGGATTTGACGCCGTCATGAGGGTCCGAACCAGCACAGGTGAGTGTCCCTCCCTTGAAAACCAGAAGAATAGTCTTAGAGATGTGTGAATACTGACTTTCCGTTCCTTCCTCTTCTGCCTTTGTCCTCACCCTCTCCTCCTCCCCTCAGGTATCCGAGCGACAGACTTCTTCGGCTCCTTCTTCATGAGCAACACCACAGATGTGGAGCTAGCGGGCCTGGACTGTGACAAGGCCATCACTGTCGAGTTCAAACACGATGACAAGCTCAGTGAGGAGACGGGGGCGCTAATGCAGGTGTGCAAAAAAACCCTTTTAAGAAGAGAACGCAGACCTTTTGTAAAAACAAAACGTGAACACTTCCTGAGCCGGCTCATTTGTTTGTTTCTCCATAGTGCGCCGTGCTTTACACCAGCTGCAGCGGCCAAAGGCGGCTCCGTGTCCACAACATGGCGGTCAACTGCTGCTCTCAGCTGGCTGACCTCTACCGCAACTGTGAGACCGACACAATCATCAACTTCTTCTCCAAATATGGTGAGAATCAGCTCACACAGCAGAATACCCTCCTCATTGTTATTCAGTGTCAGGCTGTGTGGGCTGGAGCACGTACAGTTCAAATCTACACAGCATTATACTCTGGTAAAAGTCTGAGTAAAGTGTGAGTGGAGGAATGACTGAGTAAAAATACTCTCAAGCAAACAGCTCTTGATAGCTGCTCTTGATAGCTTGCTTGTATTTAGCTTTGTTAGTTTGAAGCAAGGAATCATTCACTCAGCAGCTGCAGGATACAGAAAGTGAAAGTAACTGTAGATGTCTCTGAATTTGACATAAAAAAATCCTTATTTTATCAAATCACGTAGAATTAAACACCTGGAATTGATATTATGAAATAAGTAGTTGATTAATTCCTCATGGCTGTCGCTATTTATGTGTATGTGTGTGTATGTGTGTTGCAGCTTTCCGTGGCATCCTGAACAACCCCACAAAGGCGGTGAGAGACACTCTGGTCAACCAATGTGCTCAGATTCTGGCCTGCTACCGAAAGAACTGTGCGAGTCCCTCATCGGCTGGTCAGGTACTGACAACCCTGAGTGTATATATACGCAGTAGTAGACACATCAAGAATACCTGGTGTTAAACAGGGATCATGTAATGTGGAGGCCATTTTGCATTTCAGTAAATGATTTCTGTGGCTGCATGTTTTTTTTAAAAGATAAGTAGATTTAAAGCACAATCCATGTACTTAGAACATAAATACCACAATATAGACAAGGTAATATGAATATTAAAGTATGTTAGTGTCTCAGATAAAGTTACGAAGCTCTGCCTTCACACATATCAAGTCATCATCAAGTGTTACTTCAAATGTTTACGTTGTGTGTGTGTGTGTGTTTCCAGCTGATCCTGCCTGAGTGCATGAAGCTGCTACCCGTCTATCTGAACTGTGTGCTGAAGAGCGACGTGCTGCTGCCGGGAGGCGACGTCTCGTTGGACGACCGGGCTTACCTGAGGCAGCTGATCAGCTGCATGGATGTGACGGAGAGCCACGTCTTCTTCTACCCCCGCCTGCTGCCACTGGTGAGACCGCACACAAACACACACACATAGCAACGAAAATGTCTCCCTTCACTTTACCTATTGGAAGGTTACGATCGCTTGATTATGGAAGTAAGCCTTGATAAAACCTCTACTTTTGAGCGTTTAGTCTTTAATATGATAACAGCCTGTTATTATTGATAATCAGAATACACCTGCATAATCATGCACTCAGAACAAAGAACCAGAAAGTCCTTTTTTTAAAAAGAAAGACAAAGACTTCCTCTATCACCACTATTTGTAACAGTTACACGTAAACGTAACTATCTGTTTGATTCTCTGGTGGAAAGCGTTGTAGAAATGGATCTGTGTTGTTTAAGGTACCAGTGAGACAATGACATATGATCCAGGAAGTCCAGTTGGAGTAACAGCGTGATGCGTTTAAAGACTTATGAGACGCCAAAGCACCTGACACAGCTGCTGCCATTTCATCTTTCTTGTCATGACCACTGCAATGTTAACAGTAGAAATACGACATTCGCGTTACAAAGTAATCCATTAGGAATGTGCCCTTTGCGTGTGTTTTATTAGCCAATGCTTCACCTTGCCAGACGACTTAATGTTGCACTGCACCAAATGTTGAGCCTTTTTTATGTTTTGTCTGAGGCCACTTTGTTGGCACACCCGCTGCGCCGACAGACCGGCTTCTTGTAGATGAATGAGTGGCCTTTTTTTTTTTCCACACAGAGCCACTATTAGTGAATACACTGGTTCTGGGCTTTCGTCTTCACAGCTCAGTAGTGATGTCTTAAGCTAAAATCTGCACACTTGAGCCATTAAAGAGGCGATGTTGGGTACATGAAAAGTGTGGTGTTTTATTTTGACAGCTCATCATCTTTATTACACACAATTAACTTTTCAACACGTACAAATTAGATCATCAGTAGATGCTAACATCTATCATTGTGTCTGTTTTCCAGATGAAGCTGGAAAGCGGGTCACTGCCGGTGGCGGTGAGGGCCTCAGAGGAGAGGCTGTCTAAAGGGGGAGTTTACCTCCTGGAGACTGGACTCCACCTCTTCCTGTGGGTGGGAGCCAGCGCTCAACAGGAGCTGCTGCTCAACATCTTCGGCACGCCGAGCTTCAGCCAGATCGACCCGAGCATGGTGAGAGGAAACGGATCTGCTTCCATTCATGTTTGTTTACCTTGGCTGGCTGACTCAGTGCCTGCAGCTTAGTCCTTGTTGTGATACACAACAGTGTTAAAACCATCTTTTTAAACAAATGTTTTTACAAAATGTAATATTTATTCAGAACTCGTCTGCAACCTAAAAATGCTTTACAGCCTGCAGTAAAAAGCTTTTTTTTTTTTAATCACCAAATAGCTGTCAGGGGGGCGGAGGCAGAACTTAGAAGTTTTTCAAAATATTAGTTGAGTGTATGTAGTCGTCCTTTCTATTCTGGTGAAGACGTCATGACACGATTCATCCGTGACTTGTGAAGTAAAACATTTTGGAAGTTTTAGCATTTTTGAAACCATGTGTAAAACCATGTCAACCCTCTGTTTCCACATACGGTTAATGAACATTAACTGGCCGTCTTTTTGCATTAGTTTTTCCATGACATTTAATGTTCATCAGCATTTTCAGATGAGTTTTTTTGGTTAATTCTTTGACGTGTACTGTCTTAGTGGTGCAAGCGAGTGACTGATAGTGTATACTGACTTTAAGTGGAATCACATAGTGGCAAAATCCTTTGTTACCCTTTTCTGCATATATTTCCTGTATCCTGACGGACAGTGTATTTGAAAATATTCATATCACCATATTGATGTCGCCCAGCCATATTTCGGCGTAACTGTCAAAGTCGTGCACCATTTCTGAATTTCTCTGCTCTGTGTTTCAGACAAGTCTGCCAGTGCTGGACAACCCTTTCTCTCAGAGACTCAGAGAGATCGTCGACTCCTTCAGAGCACAGCGATCGCGATACATGAAGGTAAACTGTCTCTTTCCCTCTCTGATGTCTTTGAGTCCGAACACTTTGTGTCCTTCTTTTGTTACTTCTGTCCTGTCTGGGGCTGAGTTCAAAAACATTTTTGATATCAGTGCTTGGTTTTCTTTTTTTTAACACCTCACTTTGAGGAATATAAACATGTTTTTTCTGGAAGTCCCTTTTGTCTGTTTTAACCAAAAATGAAAAGAAGTTAACAAATGAAATCCTGTGGGGCTTTTTTTACTGTTTGGTAAACAGTTTATTGAGAAAATAATGAATGAATGTTAATTAATAGTAAAAATAATTGTAAGTTACTGCCCTACTCAAAAGTTATTGATAATTGTAATTCACTTGTACAGACACATTTTGGCTGTAACTGAAAGTGTAACGTGGCTGTAACTAGTGCTCCTGCACTCCTCTTCCTCTTCTCCGTCTGACACTCGTCTCTCCTCTTGGTTGCAGCTGATGGTGGTGAAACAGGAAGACAGAGCCGAGCTGATATTCAGGCACTTCTTGGTCGAGGACAAGAGTGGCAGCGGGGGAGCGTCATACGTGGACTTCTTGTGTCACATGCACAAGGAGATCCGCCAGCTTCTCAGCTAGGCCTACAAATTTCCACCTTCACCCGTTTGACCCCACCACTGACCCCCAAGTCCACCCTTCCTTATGAGAGAAAGCGCTTTATCTTTTTTTTTTTTTTTTTTTTTTTTTTTTTTTTTTTTAAATCTAATAAACTAAAGCTCTCCTTGCTGTCTGTCAGCTGAGCACATGAGACCAGCTGGCAGATCTCGTTGTGTGTGTGTGTGTGTGTGGTAGTGCGAGTGCATGTGTGGGAGGTGTGTATATGTGTGTGTGTGTGTGTGTGTGTGTGAGCGAGTGTCTGATGTTAATAGAGCTTTACTCTGCCTCAAATCTACTGCTCCAACACAGCAGGAGCAAAATAACTGACGAGGAGGGGTAATGTATATACACAAGTGAACAGTTGTATGCAACAGACTGAGTGAGTGACGGAGACGGCTGGAGTTGACTATAGTCGGTGTACTGTCTGTATTACTAGCACTGAAAGGCTGTTTTGGGTGAATAAACGACCCTTGGATAGCAAGCAAACTTTTTATATGATTGAATCCCAATAGAGTGAAGGACATCTACGTACCAAGACATAAATGGAATTAAATAAATGCTGTTCTTTCTGTCTCCTGTCCTTTTAATCATGGCCTTAGTATCCCCTCCCCATGCTGCTCCAATCATCCATAAAGTAAGTGTGTGTGTGTGTGTATGTGTGTGCGCTTCCAGATGTGAGAGGATTAGTCACCCACTGCCCAATTCTTATGTCCTGGTGTGTCTACAGAAAGCATTAAAGGCATATCGTGAAATGTAAAATCTTGTTATAATGTCGACAAGGAAGCTGGAAATGAAGGTGGCTGCTGTGAGTGATAACCAGTCATTACAGTAATTGATGTAATCCAGATTTGCTTCAGTTGAGTTTTCGTTGTTGAGACAAACATCTGGCTCAGATGTTTGGTCACTGATGAGCCAGATGTGCGTTTCAAATTGCTGTCATGGTTCCGTTATGAGGGGACGCTTTCGTTAGTTCAAAGTCTATGCAGCAAAGAGAACGGCTCGACACAAAGTAAAACACAGAATAAAAGACAAAAGAAATCAGACAGGTGTGAACTTTTGATCTCAGCATCACAGCAAAGGGAAATCCTCCGCATGATTACTTTCTGTGGATGATTCTGTCTGCTGATGACGAGTAGTGCCGCAGACTTTATATTCATCAAAAGTTTTGATGTCCAAAATTGTACAAAAAAAAAGCAACTTCCAGCAGACAAATGAGCACAGACTGACAGCAAATAAATGGACATCAGTTAATGTTTGCAATTTTTGAGTTGTCTCCGCACTGATGATGTTCAGTGTGTAAATAAAATATATAATCTGTACAGAATTAATAGAAAATAACGATTTTAAAGACCTGCCTGAACAGCTGTGGTTTGTTGATTGTTGGTTTCTCTGTCAAAAATTGCCTATATATAAAATCATGGCTTTTACTGAAGAGAGGAAGACGCCTTGACTGGCTTTTTGATATGTTTGTGTATGTGTGCGAGGTGTGAGAGAGTGTGTGTGTGTGTGTGTGTGTGTGTGTGAGAATATGGGGTCGGTCCTGGTGAATTTCTCCGGAGGAACAGAGGGATCAGCCAACACACACGCACACACACACACACACAACCCATGAAATTAAATTCAGTCTTCTTCATTTATCACTTTCTGTTCCTTTTTTTAACAATGTGACTTTTGTGTTCGTTTGGTGTGTGTGTAGCCCTCTGTTCCATCTTTACGGTCACTGACTGACTGGCCCACCGTTTTGACTGTAATCTTAATTTCTGTTCCTTTTTTTTTGATTTGTTCCTTTTTTTTCTCATTGCCTCTTGGGACTGCTAATAAAATGATTGTTGAAAGTGAAATCGACATTGTGTTTCTCCCTTCTCCGGTGGTGTTAGTGTCTTCGCTGACAAAGTTTTATTACAAATGACGTGCACATACTTTATATTTCCTCAAAATACATTCTATTCATACCACTGTAGTCGTGATGCCTAGTAGACAGTTTGTCACTTCCTCTTGGTGCTTAGCCACGCAGATGGAATTGATTTTGTTATATTCATTTATTGAGGTACATTAGAATTTACTGTGCAGTCCTGCTAATTGCAGGGAGGAGAAAGTGGTGTTAAATTATTTTAATGTCATTTATAAAAGGGCACTGGCAGCCTTATTTTCAACCATAAAATGTCCCAAACAATATAAACCTTGGTCATAATTCTTTAAAAACCAACGAGCACAGTAGAAGTTTTGAGCCAAATGCTAAGTACATGCTAATATGGTCACAATGACAATGCTAACTTGACCATCTTAGTTTTAGCGTGTTGCTAACATGCTAACATTTGCTAATTGGCACTGATCATAAAGGGTGTGACTGATGGGAATGTGATGAGTTTTGCAGGTTTGTAGTCATAAACCACCAAATTTCAATCAATCCAGTAGTTGTTGAGATTATTTAAACATGTGAACCTTGCTGTGGAATGAATGGAAAAGTTGGGGATCATTAACGACACAAGAACTCATCCTCTGGGGACCATGAATGTGTACAAAATGTATTGCATCAATCCATCAATACTGGTAGTTTTGAGATTTTTCAGTTTGGACCAAAGTGAGCGTCCGATCAACCGACCAGTCAGCATCCCTGAACCCAAAACTACATGCATGGCTACTGTGATGGGAATTTGCATGTCAGAAGACAAAGAAATGTAAATTCACAGTTTGATCCACCAGGGTGTGTCCCGACCAGACCGCAGAAGAAAGAGGTGTTAAAACATTTTGTCTGTCAGGATGCATCCCGGCCAGGTATGAAACAAAAGAGGTGTTAAAGTAGCGTCTGATCAACCAGATGTGGATTCCCTTGCATATCCCAAGTCTACAGGCAGGCACCCAAACGCCTGCAGGTAAACCCCAGTTGACCCACCCCATAAATACCAAGAGACAGAGAAGATCGGGGAACTCTGTTTCAGAACTGTTAGACTGCGTGACTGTCTCTGTAACAGCTGTTCCTTTTTGCAAAAATAAATGCGCACAAGAACTCCATGCAGCAGACTTTATCTCCTAGAAATTTCCACAACACTACCACCAGAAGTCACATGTCACCTGTCCTCTGTGCTACGTTGGATGGTTGATATGAAGCTGCTCACCGTGTCCCAGTAATACTTAGCACAAGAACACAGAGGAGTCCACCCAGCCAAGCCAGAAGCCGGGGTAGACAGGCTCAGTGAAGGTGGTGTGGAAGGTGTGGAGGAGGTTCAGCGCATCACAGGAGACACTGTAGAAGGACAGTTTCCCCACTGACCAGTCCAGGAAGACTCCCACTTTACTGGATCTGTGTGGAACGGTGACAACAGTTTTCATGCCGTTGTGCCAGGTTCTGTAGCCATCACTGGTGCAGTTTAGCCCCCAGGAAGACTCGTTTTTGCCCAACCAGCTGTCATGACCTTCTCCCTTCCTGCACATCCTCCTGTAGGCTACTCCAATGAAAGCTCTCCCGCTCCATTCAGTCTCCCAGTAGCAGCGCCCAGTCAGTCCCTCCTTGCACAACACCTGAGTCCAGAAGTCAAACCTTTCAGGGTGATCAGGATATGACTTCTTGAGCCAACGCAGCGCTTTCCGGTTTCCCTCGGACAGAGAAAGGTCTGCATGTGCTGTGTTTGGGTCCAGGGTGAGTTTGATGGTATCTGACGGCACAGATCAAGAATGTCAGTCAGTGTGATGTGTTACTCAAGGTTGTCTTATGAGTTTAGTCCTGGTTACTCACACTTCTTTGGACCTGGCTGGATCCTGGATTCACCACATTGTTCCACACTAAAACATAACAGACCACAGTTTTCTGACACTTGTATCATTCATAGAGTTAGAGAAGAACTCCACTGATTTAGCATTTCATCCTGTGCTCCTATATCATTATTGGACTTAAAATGGACAGTTTATTTTTAAAAGATAATGCAGCAGAGATGTACGACTAAAATGTAGATTTAATTTGTCCAAGAAAAACTTCTTACATGATGACTTTAGACATTAGAGCCTCACTGAAGTCTGATAATGATGCATTGAATTAAAAAAAATAATTAAACTCCTGAAATAGATATTTTGATTCACCTCCCCTAGACGTGGTATTACAGAAGTGTGAACGCTTTATGCATTGAGATGGTCTGAGATGTAAACTGCTCTGCAGCATTTAATGGCCACACTTCTATATCTGGAATTTCTATGCTGCAACGTCTTGTTACTTTCGGTGATACCAGAATACCTGTGGTGAGCTAAATTCGGTCGGCTGGTGAATCATGGGGACTCTAGTCGACATCACCACTACCTGAGTTTCTGCAGACTGCATTGTGGGTCGTCTAGCAGAGCAGACAGCAGCTCCAGGCCTGAGTCTCCTGGGTGGTTGTAGCTCAAGTCGAGCTCTCTCAGACAGGATGAGTTCAAAGCAGATGCCAGGAAAGTGCAGCCTTCTTCTTTCACTCTGCACAGGGACAAACTTCAAAACAGACACAGAGGCATGTCACCCAGCTGATCTCCACAGCAATGACAGCAACAATTGAGTTTGCATATTTGGCACTGTACTGTATTCTGCTGTTAAATAATTCATCTGGCATGGGATTTCAGTCAGCGCACTCACACCAGTGTTTCCAGTTTACAGTGGAGGCTCCCCAGTCCACCAGAGAGCTTTTTGACTCCCACGTCCTGAAAGTCATTGTCTGAGAGGTCCAGTACTTTCAGCTGGCAAGAGGCTGAGCTGATTACTGAGGTCAGGGCATCAGCGCTGTGCTCTGTTAGGTCGCAGCTCCTCAGTCTAAACAAACAGAAAACAAAGAAACTGCAAAAACCACTTTCTTAGAACTCGTGAATAAAAAACATCTGTATTTGACACGGGAAAAAAGAAAGCTTTCTTGTCGTTTTCTTGTTCTTCTTTTGACCTGAGCGTCTTCAGTTTGCTGCTCTTCAGTGCACCAGAGAGCAGTTTTATTCCTGCGTCTGTCAGGTTGTTGTTACCCAGGTCCACCTCTCTGAGCTGGGATGAGTCGATGCCATTCCCCAGGATTTCACAGCAGGTCACAGTGAGATTACATGCATTTAGACTGCAGCAGAGAAGGAAGTATGAGAGAAGTTAAACAGTATAATGAGGAAATGTCCTCTTCTGTTTAGATTAGACATACTGCGCCCTGCTTGGACCCCTATGGTCCCCATAGCATCATGCAAACACAGCTGTCCAAATTTTACAACTGCAATGTGTCAAGCCACCTAAGATTATATGGGTTTTAAAAGTATTACCACTCACAGATTGGCATACAACAGGTTTTTGGAATAAGCACTTGCAGTTACCATTTTCTGGCCACTTGGGGGCAGCAGAAAGAGGATGTGAACACCACACAACACATACAGGTGACTACCTGTTAATATATCCAGCAGACACATAGAATGATTATCATTCATTTGTTTTTATGTTTCTGGTCTCTTTAATGTAAGTCACTCCAATACTCACTCTCTTTTAGCTCTGTTTTTGGTCTCCACTAACTCCTGAGGGAAATATCTGGCTCATCAGCTGCTAAATGATCCACTTTGTCTTAACTTTGTCTATCTGCTGTTTGGTGCTGGGCAGGTAATCAGTGCACTACAGATGCTAAAACCCTCCGTGATGCTGAGGGTTTGTTGTTGTGAACGACCTTGATCACATTACACATTACATTACAATTATTTGATCTATTGTCAATATAAAAATGTTAATTATATCCACTTTGAGTAGCATGTTTGTGTCTTTTTACATTGTCAAATAGAGTAATTTTGTTACCTATTATTATATATTAAGTGCACAAGCCAAATAATCCTGCTTGTGCCCTCAACAGATGGTCACTCCATTCTTGTTCCATACCCTGCAAGTGGGTGTAATCCACATCTGACCACACAGTCAGGGGTTTTTAAGTTTCTTAGATTGCTCTCTCTCCATACCAGAAACAATCTGAGCACTGAAGCTGACTATCTTTAACATCAGGAGCACAAAAAAAGCTTTGAAGCTCGTTATCTGCTTTTGGAAAAAGCACTTACTTTGCCACTTGGGCTGTTTTCACGACAGGCAGCATCCTCAGAAGACCTTCCTCTGACCGGGCGTAGTTGCTCAGTTCAAACACACTCAGCTCTTCCTCTGATGTCAGCAACACAAAGACCAGAGTTGCCCATTGAGCGGGTGAAAGTTTGGCTTTGTTAAGACTGCCTGAGCTGAGGTAGCTCTGAATCTCCTCCACGAGAGAGTGGTCATTGAGCTCATTCAGACAGTGGAAGAGATTGAGGCACCTGTCCGGGGATGGACTTGCCCTGATCCGCTCCTTTATGTGTTTGATGGTCTCTGTTCTCGTCTTTTGGTGCGTCCTGTTGCTGGTCATCAGATGCTTCAACAGACTCTGATTGGATTCCAGGGACAGGCCCAAAAGGAAGCGCAGAAAGATGTCAAAATGTCCATTTTCGCACCGCAAAGCCTTTTCTACTGCCTCTTTGTAGAAGATGAGCTCTGATGACTCTCTGAAAAGGAAACGTCTTGAAGCGGACGACTTCTTGACCAAGACGTTGATGTTGTCATTGTGAAAGGTGAGGAAGACGTACAACGCAGCAAAGAATTCCTGGACGCTCAGATGCACAAAGCAGAACATCTTCTCCTCGCACAGTGACAGCTCCTCATTGAAGATCTGTGTGTAGACTCCGGAGAACATGGACGCCTGCGTGACTTTTATCCCATTCAGGATGAGGTCGCTCTCATAGAAGATCAAGTGGCCCTTCTCGAGCTCTTTGAAGGCCAGTTTACCCAGCGAGATGAGGTTAGCTCTCAAGCAGTCAGCATTTGACTCTCTCCTACCAGGCAGCCTCTTCTTCATGTTGTCCACATACAAGGACAAGAAGTGTATGTACATTTGGGTGAGAGTCTTTGGTGTGTCTTTACTGTCCTCCGTCACCAACTTCTTCTCAAGCACACTTGCCGCCATCCAGCAGAAGACTGGTATGTGGCACATGATGTGAAGACTCCTGCAGGATTTGACATGTGAGATTGCCCTCTCTGCTAAGTTGTTGTCACTAATTTTCCTCCTGAAGTACTCCTCTTTCTGAGGGTTGTTGAACCCTCGCACCTCCGTCACTAGGTCGATGTACTCCAGAGGGATCTGACTGGAAGCTACCGGGCGAGACGTTATCCAAACTAGAGCCAAAGGAAGCAGTCTCCCCCTGATGAGGTTGGTCAGAAGCACAGCAATCGTGGTTTCCTGTGTCAAGTCAGACATTATTTCACATTTGTTAAAGTCCAAAGACAGACGACTCTCATCCAGACCATCCAGGATGAAGAGCATTTTGTTTTTACCATTGGTAAAGATTCCTGTGTTTTCTGTTTCAGGGAAAAGGACACCGAGAAGCGCCACCAGACTGAACGGCCTCTTTCTCATCAGATTCAGCTCTCGGAAAGAGAGAGGAAATACAAAATCCAGGTTGGTGTTTTCTCTCTCTTCAGCCCAGTCTAGAGTGAATTTTTTGGTGGATACGGTTTTTCCAATGCCAGCAACTCCCCTCGTGATCACAGTTCGTATGTCGTGGTCTCTTCCCCGTACTGGAGCAAAGAGGTGGCTGCAGTGGATGGATTTCTCCTGAACCACATGTGTCCTGGATGCTGTCTCAATCTGTCTCACCTCATGTTCCTTGTTGACTTCACCACTTCCTCCCTCAGTGATGTAGAGCTCTGTGTAGATCTTATTGAGAGGCACCTTGTTTGCTTCTGTCGTCATCCCCTCCAGCAAGTGACTGAACTTCCTCTTCAGAGTAGCTTTCAATTTCTGCTGACATTCTGCGATCTTATCATCTGAAGGAGAGAATGCATTTAAAGGTTACCATGGGTTTTTTTTTTCAAATCAAGGCGTCTGTCCATATGTCAAATTCCTGAAAGCAGTTAAGTAATGGGTAGTAAGAAGCGCTCACTTTGAGGCTGCAGAGTGCCACAGATGTCTGTATTGTCATGGCCCAGTGCTTCTTTTGATGAAACGATTGACCCTGCGAAAGAATAAAAAGGTCAGCACAGCCCAAACCTGAGTTTCAGTTACTCTGACATCTCATATGTCTACCTTGTCCCGTTGAGATGATATTGATGTTCAAGTTGTCAATGGTAGAATTAATGATGTAGGGAGCGACCACGTTGCCTCCACTCTGAGCGCTGTAGCTGGGATGGAGATGATGAACCGCTGCCTGAATAGAGGGAACTGACTCTGACAGAAACCAGAGAAGTTGATTTATTACAAAACTACAGTGTAGTGAATCATCACTGAAGAAAAATTACTCTTAAAACCAGATTAAGATTATATTATTAAGATACGTCTAATGTTTTTAAGGCTGTCAATTTGTTACGTCTTTTTCAGTCAAATCTTATATTTGGAACCAAACACTTCCTTTGCACCCGTTGTCTTTCTTCATTACTTGTGGTACTGGGTCCAATTCTTTGCCATATATTTTCTTTATTCTTAATTTGACATCCTTACCTTGAGGCTCCTCACCTGTTGTATCTGCAACACTCTTACTCTCCATGTTTGTTTCATCAGCTTCTACGTAGCCACAGCTGACAGCTCTTTAACACGAGACTTTATAATACTGGATCCAATGACAGTTCACGCAAACGGCATTAAAAAAAAAAAATCAGGGTTCTTTTTCAAATCCAACAGATTTAAAGCTGAAGGAAATCCTTGCCTGCTTGAGCAGCAACTGTGATTGCCATTTGATAAACATACTGACAGTAGCATTCACACAGATATAAGAAACTGTCTCTTACTTCCTTCCTGTGTGATGGTGAAAAAAACAGGAAGCTGGTGTTTTCTGATGTGTCTGCAGTCGTGTATTATTTAAAACCTCCTTGAATAAAACCACAGCTCTTGAAGCAGTTTCATTTACTACAAAATGAAGTTCTGTTTGAAAAGAACAACTGACACAACAGGATTTGAGTAGCTTTACTGGTAAAATATAGATTTAACTTGTCAATAGAATTATTTGGCAACAATCAAAAAAACAGTTTTCAGTATTTTTATCATCTATGTGAATTATTCAAACAAGAATATCAGGGTTTCACATTAGTTTATCACAACAAAGACAGTGGATTGAACATTTTTAGTAATGTGACATCTGCAAATACTTAAAACAGCCAAAACCTGACAGAAATCTCTCCTGACTGGTACAATCCTCCAATCTGTGCCCCAGAATCTCCAAACATTTAAGGTTTTAAGGAATGTTTTAATGAACTAACACTGAAATATTTTATTATCCACAACACTACATGTAATGTAGTTAGTGACCTCACCTGTGACCGCCCTTCTTTCTCTGTAGTTTTGTAGTAAAAAAGTTCCCGAAGGACAGTCGAGTCTACATCGCTCTGTTTCTCTCTGGCAGTGCAGGACTACAGTTTATACACCTGCTGTTCCATGTTTGGGCCTATTTTGGCTACAAATCAGTTAGTTATCAAGAAATAATACTGAGACATTAATCGTCTTGCCGCTTCCACATGGTATAGTGTTTTGGGTAAAAAAAAAAACAATTTAAAAATAGTTTTTAGTGAATCGTCAGTGTCTTTCAAATTTAGGTGTCACTTACTGTAAGTATCATGGTTTGATAAAATATTGAGTTTTAGGAGCCAGTTTTGCCTTATTTCTCTTTACATAGTCTGACTAAAGGCATAAGACATAAGACATAAACATAAAGGATACAAACATTAAAGGCAGAGCATTTACTGTTTCTGCCTCTCTTGACCGTCTACCAGAATACAGAGCTACTCAGCAAAAAACAACAGTGGAACAACAAAACAGTGCAAATAATGTATTCATTAGTGTGCGATCAGTCACTTAAAGGATCAGTGTAGTGAACAACTGGCTTCTTTACGGGTCCGAGTGTTTTTACAGTTCCAGTTTCTACACGCTGCACTTTTCCTGTTGAACAGATGGTGGAAGCAAAGTCCAGGTTGTGCTGTGCCGGTTTTCCTGCCTCCATCTGCAGCACATGCTTTGACAGATATAGTTTTAAGGTAGATAAAATAGATATGTAAACAATATTTGTTTGGACCAAGGTTTTTTTTTTTGGAAACCATCCCAAACAAAAAAAATCTTTAGTCCTTCCATTCACTGAACTGACCTGACACTGAAAATATTCACACTAAAAACACAGTATCTTTAAGTTCACCACTTGATTTGTGTAACTCAGACAGTTAAAGCTTCGTGTTTGCTTCAGCTCAGTATTTTAGTGCATTTTTACAGAAAATGAGGACTGTGGACACCTGACTATGTGGACACCTGACTATGCTTATCAGACAGACATGAGAAACTGTAAAGCTGTCCTCTAACCAAATCACAAAAATATATCGGTATGCTGATGACACTGATCACAGTATGCCTGTATGACTAAAATATTCAACTTGACTCTTCAATCATAATTTCGAACTCGATGGCGCTTTATATAAGTTGTAAAAATGTTGTCTTCCAACTAAATAACTGGTGTCAAAGCTTTGGTGTCCCAGGAACTTTACTGACTGACTAGACAAAGCATCATATGACAAAATTTAAACTGCAGTGGAAATTAACACGATTACTGTTAACACGATAACAGAATAGGCAATATACAGTGAGCCTATGTAGGCTATTCAAACTAATGTTAGCCTGTGTTGATCATGTTAAATAGAAAATTATAATAATAATAATAAAGATTTGCTGTTCACCTTTGTTCTTTGGGCTACATTTTATATATTCACCAATATTTAGATATTAGGAGTTCTTCTGCTCTCCTTATATCCTTGTGCAGGTCCGTCTAATAATTAACCTGAGTTAATCAAATTAATTGGGGATCCTCCACAGTTTCTGTGGTTTTAGTGTGAAATTTTGCTGCTGGGGGAAACCCAACACTAACATTGTAGGGATTGTTAATGATCTGTATGAACGGGACGATGTAGCAATGTGCTGTACATATGGGAGGACAAAGTTAAATAAAAAATAAAAGTGAACATATCTTTTAATGTAAATTTTAACTTTCAATTAAATGTTTTAATATTTCATTTTTAATTTCACTGGGCTGAGTTGACATGGTTGAAGCTGATGGATGTAGTTTTTTTCCACAAGGAGTAACCCGAGGCACCCTTGAGCAACCAGAGCATGACAGGGAGAAGTTGTTGAATTTGTATAAGTGCTCCTGAAGTGTATATATCACTAGATTTCCCTGAGTAAAAAGTAAAAGTACTTAGATCTAGAACAGGAGCTGAATGCACATCACCTCTGATTTTTGCTGTGATGTTCAAAAGCGTACCATTATTTATTTATCCTGGCCGAGCTGACTCAGCATAGTGGCATTTCATCAGCAACACCCTGCTTTTCTCTCAAACAGCTACGCACAACCATGACTGTCTACGACTGCCTTGCTGAGCAGTTGGGGGTCAGTAGCTTATAGCTCTGAGGTATCACGACGGTATCTACTGAAAGAGGAAAGAGCCTTACTCATTCACTTCCCCCAGTCAGATTATTTCTCTAAAGCAGCGGAGAGCAGGAGTGTCATGACTCAGCTCTTGGCCCCGTTCACTCTTTCAGTTGTGATGATGTAACAGATGGCATATTCACCCTCATTAGTCACAATAAAGGAAAAGTCATGCCTAAATGTATTGCAGCTACTGAAGCTCTTTTTTGTACAATTAGCCTATTCTGGATACAAACAGAGCTTCAGTTGGCCATGAGAGTCTGCCACAAACAGAAATGGGATATTTTGGCTCTGCAGATAATTCCACAGGACTGTTTTAGCTCCAAGAAAGCATTGAATTGTAGAAATTCAAGCATGAACCGTGCATGGGCGTATGGCTGCAAGCTTCAACTGGCCACATACAAAAAGACAACTGACATGAAGCTGAATGCTGCTGATACTACAGGATAACACTAGTTTTCTCTCCTTTCTGCAGCTAAATTTAGAAAGGGAAGTTTGCGAGGTGCTCTTAAGGTATAGTGAAACATGCACACAATGCACGACGCTTCCATTCAGTCACTACACTGCTAAATATGGCTGAAAAACAGCGTGGCCATAATTATTTGGTCGTCAGCTTTCCCAATTAGCGCTTTCTCTTCTTCTGAGGAGTCACATTGCAAGGTGCGAGCACATCAATGTCCTCCTGCCATTTTCGAAAGTGCTGAGTGTGTTTTTCACAGCGAGGTGGCATGGGAACACCAAGTGAGGTGAATATATATAAGTGCTATCTTCATGTACATTTTCCACCGCAAGAGGGAAGTTGGTTGGAGTCTAAAACCTAACAAACACATTATGTGCATTGTGCAGAATGGCCATCAGGCGGCCCAAGAGGAAGATGGCAATAGGTCTGGCAGTATTAATACAACAGTATGGAAAATTGCATACAGACTTTCTTTCTTTTTCCCTCACTGAGCGCCGATTTCAGCTGAAACCATCCTGCTTTCTCTTCTCTCGGCCTCCCGTGCTCTCACTCCTCTTCCCTCCTCTGCTCCTCTGTCTCTCATCAAGCGGGCAAGGCGTAGTGTGTGGTTGGTGTGAGATAACAAAGGCTGAGGAGTTCACCATTATATAACTTCTGTGGAGGCTGAGGAGGTGGAGGAAGAGGAGGAGAGGCAGCAGGGTTAGCACGTAGGAAAAGGAGGGCAGGAGAGGGCTAGTAGCCTACGTTGCAGTGCTCATTTGTCTTCCACATAACACACGCACACATACACACACATGCTGGCCTCCTTTTCCTGCTCTCCATCACGGATTCAGCAGGCTGCACTTGCAGATATGGCCTTATAATATTTGAACTTTTCAGTGTTTCAGCTTTGTGTTCCCACGCTGACAACCACACAAAAAGATTTTCAAGTGAAATAACCATTTTGCTCTCACAGTGTCTATGTGAGCCAGAGTGCTGAGCGGGCAGCGACACACACACACACACACACACACAGGGCCTCTCAAGCTCTATGGCTCCCTCCAGCCCCACCCGCCTGTCCTCCGATGGCCTCCCACTCATGCCACATTAAACATTTAGTGAGGCACTCTGGATCTGTGTGACACCATCTTTTAGCGCCGCCAAGCTAACAGCCCTCACACTGTGGAAAAACATAGGTGCATGCTCGTCGGTGGAAACCCGATACAGCTGTCACACTATTCCCTCTACCCATCCCTATCTCTCATATGCACTCGCAGACGCAAATGCAAAATCAGTGGTTCAGAAAGGCCTCCTGTGTTGAGAGCAAGACCTGCATTAATCAATATTGATTCCTGGGGAGTGTGTCGGTATGTGCATGTGCATGTGCATGTACTTATGCAATGTGTGTATGTGTTTGTGTGTGTGTGTGTGTGTGTGTGTGTGTCACAGTTTGCCTCTCTGCTGCAGTGAGGTGTGACACAGGGTGGGGTGTATCCCAACCAGTGCAGTAAAATGCTGCTGTGATGCTCCCTGCAATATTTTGAAGATGAGAGAGGAGACAGGAACTGGATGTCAAAGCTGTTTTTCAGCCAGACACATGCGCCACTGCAGGTTTGAGCACCTTTTAGGGCAAAACATCACTTATTTATGTCCTAGTGTCCAACAGAAGAGGGTTTATTTAGACTAAACAACATAATGAATTTAGCACCATCCCTCCACATTTTTTAGTGACTTCATTGAACTGGAGGCCCTGATCTCATGCTGCACGAGCCTACTCTCGCGAGGATTCCTCCCCTTTACCACACGCGCACACACACACACACACACACACACAACCATCTCTCCTCCTCCTCCTCCTCCTCCTCCTCTCCCCAGCCCCTCCCTTTCCGTCTCTGCTCGCCTCTATCCTCTTCAGCCTTGCCTGCCTGTCAGAGAGGTACTCCAGTATTGGAGGCTAGGCTACCCTCCTCCCGGACCCCGTACCAGAGCCAGCCACCGTCGTACCCCAAGGCTCGGGCTCCCCACTCACGACACCGACCATGGCCACCACCGTTACGTCCACCCGGTTCACCGACGAGTACCAGCTGTACGAGGAGCTCGGGAAGTAAGCAGCAGCCTTCACGTTACAGTGTGCATCGTGTTTGTCTTGTCGTTTCGTCCCCCACCCCCGCAACCTCGCCTCACATTATTTCTGGTTAGCCAGCTAGCAGGCGATAGCTTGCCAAAATAGCTCACAGTCTTGTCATGTTGAGCGCTTTAATAATTTGTCAGTGTCTGTTAGCCGGAGTCCGTTATTGTCATGGTGCAGTCCGGCTAAATAACCGTGGCTATCGGCTAGCTAGCTGCGGAGAGTAACGGAGAGCAGCGCAATAAGGTTCACTAGCCACCTAGCTACCATGCTGATATTGATAAACTAGCCGTGTTAGCCCACTTGCGTTGCGTCTATTAGTCGCTAACGGGGATGAAAACACCGCACAGAGGATGGTGCATGAACAGCTGTTAGCTCTTCCGTGTTTGCTAGCCGGTATTTTCTGGTCAGCGGGGCCCCGGGAGACGCCGGAGACGTAGCCCGGTGACATTTCGCCGGCCCAACGGGTCTGACAGCTCCGCGCTGGCTGCATAGACCACAGGCTGTGGTCGCTAGCTAACTAGGCCGACCACTTTTTTTTTTCTCCGGGTCCCCGAGCAGCTGCAGATGATTTGTGTAACCGTGTTGAGTAACGTTACGTATCCCTGGATCACTCAATGAGGAAGTTATTCGGTCCAGGCTGCGCTGCGTGATGTTTGCGCTGTAATGCCAGCTGGCCCGATCATCATGCTGTCAATAAATGCATCCTCCTTGTGGGTCTGAGATGGGAGGTTATCGTCAAGCAGAGGCAGCTATAGCAGCATTTTGGCGTTTACTGAGTAACAGGCAGTGACGTGTTTTCTCGGTATTTTGATGACGGCAAGAAAACCGGGCCACTACCTCCTCTGTTTCATCATCACCACCATCATCATCATCATCATCAGCAGCAGCAGCAGCAGCAGCATCTGTTGTTCTTGGCCGGCGATGGGTGTGTTTTTTTGTTTTTTTTCCTCCCTGTTGTACCCAAACCAGCGGCAGCAGGGCGACACTGCCCCTATGAAGATACTCCAGCCCCAATTTCCCGCTGCCATTTCCACTCTCTGCCTCATAATTGACTGTAATCGATGGCACTGATTGCACAGCCAGTGCACCGCTGCACATATACACACCTGTACATCCTCCACAGTGGATGTCCTGCCCCTGCATCCTCTGCAGACTGACCACTTACCTCAGTTTCTTGCACCTTAATGTGTTTTCTTATTAAAGTCAAAGTACTTCTGTCACCTGTCACCTCTCATTTACTGTTAAATAATTGAAACTAAGAGCGGAGTGGTTGGAGCAGAGTGCAGCGGAAAGTAGCACCACTCCATATATCATCAAGAGTAGTAAAAGGCAGCCTTCCCCTCTCAAGAAAACTGCATAGGGCCAGATACTGCAGCTTGTACCGGCTGTGATACAGGTACTATGAAAAGCATGCATAATTACTTGTTCTGTGGTGCTCAAAATTGAACGATCACCATTGCAGCTAGCAGGTGACGAATGTGGAGCATTCATCTAGGTCAATATGCAACTCCTCAGAGTAGGAGTTGCTTTATCCACTTCCTTTTCTGCTTGAGCAGATTTATAACTGAACGTTGTTACCTTGTGAATGTATTAAATAATGCCCATTGTTGTGAGAGATGCAACCTATTCTTTGTGCTGGCTGTTGCAAATTGAATTTCCTTTGGAGCTGTAGGTTGCATTGTATCGTGTGCCTATCAAAGATTAGCATTAGTACTTGGCCATTCATTTATAATCCATGACCTAAACTGATATCAACACTCGCGCTTCAGAGGCTTGTTGTTTTGATGCTGGTTTGCTTGATTGTTGCCCACCTTGTCAGGTTGTGCACACTGAGGCTGTGATAGTAATGTCTGTAAACTGTGTGTGTGCATGTGTGTCAAAGAGACCAAGCTTGTTAGAATATACAAAAAAACAAACCACTGCCACATGAGTTGATGCAGTTTCTAATGTCACACTCTGTGTATGTGTGAGAGCGTGCAAAATGGAACTAATTTTTGGTTGTTTATGTTCCTTTTTCTTAGGGGAGCTTTTTCAGTGGTGCGTAGGTGTGTAAAGAAGTCATCAGGACAGGAATATGCTGCAAAAATCATCAACACTAAGAAGCTATCTGCAAGAGGTATGATAACCCCATTCACACTGTCTCTGATATGTGCCTGTTTGCTTTGTTTGTGATGTATATTGTAGGGCAGAGCTTTATGATGTATAGATAATTTTTATACTGTGATAGCTGTCATTATTGATATACAGTAACGTTTCTTGAAATTCTTAAGAAAAATGGTCCATACATAAAACTACTTTATAAATACTACTTTATAAATAAAGCTACTTTATCCCATGGATGCAAAAATCGGATAAATTCATTTTGCTAGATTACTGGAAATATTTAATATATAATTAGCCCGGTGTTGTTTAGCAAAAACTCCTCTGGTTTGCGTCTTTTGTCTCACTGTATATATATCGCCTGGCCTTACAAGAAAGTATGCACATAAACAGTCCAAAATCTTCCAATAGCAGAGAAAATCTTTTATTTAACCATCATGTCTGTGGGGAGTTCTTATCAGCAACCTCTTGGTTGTTTAATGACCCTCTTTTATAAACACTGTATTGAATAACTCAATTGCTCCTCTGTGGTATCATTAGACAACCACTGTACAATGAATTGATCCAAATTTCTATGCAGCTCTCAATGGAAAGGACACACTGATGGGACTGAAATATAACAATAAGAACTGGCAGGACATGAAAGATTTCCCTTTTTGTGTTAATTGCAGCTTTGGTGTATCCACGTTGCACCGCAGTCCACTCCTGAATTTTTTTTGTTGCGTTGCTTTGCGTTACTGCGTCTCTGCATGGATCCACACCGATGTGCACATGCCTGTCATGGCGTGCCACGTTGTAATGATGACGTGAGCTCATGTCAGTGTGTCAGAACCTCCCCTGGCACCAGAATGAGATTCTTAATTGCTCTCTCCTTACTTGTATCCGACAAAATAGGACTGCACTCCTTCCTGACATTCACACACGTGTCTTCCTTTGTTCTCCTTTCCTGTACACTCTCTCATTACCAGTGCACCTCTCTTTCTCTGTTAGCCTTTCTCCCTCATTGCCTTTCTCTTGTCTTTCTGCAAAGGGGGATTGGTTTGTATTGAGGCTAATCCACTTATGCTAAATGTATCTCATCAACCACTAAGACCCCACGGATTCCATAGGCGCCTCCCTGTTTGCCCTGTTGTTGTCTGTGTGATGGCATTTGTGTGTGTTTAGAGAGACAGAGCAGGGAGTAACACTAAAAGAGCATGTCTCTGTATTGTGAGGCGTCTGTGAGTGTGTTGTAATACCGTTATTGTTCTATCCCTGCCATGAAGTGTCCACATAGGGCAGCTCCTGGTATTAATGTCCCACCCAGGAAAAGTAAGGGCTCAGCAGAAAACTGTTGGCTCTTCGCAGAGGCAGGCAGTACAATGTAGGCCTGTGTATGTGTGTTTGCCAGGGGAGAAGAAAGCTGGCCAGGAGAAGCAGAAGAGGAGGAGAGGGCGATTTTTAACAATATAGTATTGCAAAGAGATCAGTGACACTCCACACCAGGAAAGTAAGGTGAAATGAGACAGAACGAGACACGATAGAGTAAGCGAAGGAGAGAACAAGAGGATTTTGTGCTAAGAGAAGAATTGCGGTAGGCCGCCAGGCTGACGCAACACGCACCTACATAAAACACAACGTCCACACACACAGGCAGCCAGTGCGTGAGCAGGCAGCTTGCCTGGTAGGATTTGGGTGGGTTTTTTTTAGCCCGATGGGGCGAGTGTGACCTCACGCGTGGCCTGGTGGGTAAGTCTCTCAAAGCTCTGGTAAACACTGCAGTAATCTGAGGAGGGGGGAGGGGAAAATGGAGGCAGGGAGGGAAAGGAAGGAAGGAAGGAAAGAAAGAAGGAAACGAAAGGAGGGTGGAAGTGAGGGTGGATGGGATGTCAGCGATGGATGTAGGCAGTTGGCTGTGGGATAGTCCAGCCTACAGGCATTTGGGGGTGGATGCGAGTGGGTAGTAGGAACACAGTATGCACACACGCATACAAACACACACAAAACATACACCTGATTCTTACCCCAGAGAATCAAGAGTCTTTAATGGATATCTCGTTTTAGTGGTTTCAGTTTCTAAACGGGCTAGGGGCTGTTTTTTTTTAAGGTGGCAAAGAACTGAAGAACAATCAGTGTAGAGCAGATAACAAGACATAGCCCCTAAAATTTCACAAGAAATGTGACAAATTGAACTTGAAGAAAATTAGATTGAAAGGAAACAAGCTATATTAGATATGAGTTACATTGGTGAAAATTATCGACCTACAGAAGATTAAATCACTCATAATAACTTAAGAAAACAACATCATAAAATGAAACCGAGCAGTAAATCCTATTAGTTTTACATGGCAGTGTACTAAGTGTTGCAATAGCTTGAAACAATCTTTATTGTGCAGAATGAAATACTATGTCTTATTTTGTTGTTGTTGATGAGTGAGGTGAAAAGTGGATAGCTGCTGCATTGTCTGCTCCAACGCTCTGTGTGTGTGTGTGTGTGTGTGTGTGTGTGTGTGTGTGTGTGTGTGTGTGTAAATGAGAGACAGACTATCCACTTTAATGCGCTATCCTAATGCCTTTCCTTCTCAACGTTTTAATGTCCGACAGTTAAAGTCCTGGGGCTGTATGATTGTCTGAGTGAAAGTTATTTCAAATGTGTTTCCTTCCTGTTATTATTTCTTGTTCAACAATGATTTCCTCCAATGCTTGTTGGTTCCTTGCTCACCTCATGTGGCCAGTCTTTCACCAGTTATATTATTATTATTATTGCTGTTAAATCACTGGGATACAGCAGTCCCACCTGAGGGTAGCCTGGTTCCAGACTCCTGAATCATGAGCCAATCAATCAACCAATCAGATCGTGTAGGCAGGGTAAAGAATGGGGGCACCATCTTTGCACAGAGCTACCAACATCCATGAAAGCTAGTGACCGAAACATGACCACAAGAATGGTCATAAGCGTGGATGAGATTGACGGAGCTCAAATAACCACTATTAAAGAAGGACTCCTCCTGCACACATAATCAAATAGACTAGTGTTAGTATATAATATTAATACAGGTGACTTCTCCAACAAAACACATATTATGCAAAACTACTTTTCTGCTCAAATTTAGCTTGAATTATGAAGTTTGGTTATTTCATTTTTCATGTGTCAGCTGCTTCTCCAAGTATAAATAGCAGAACACTGGCTAATCATAGCCCCAGTTTGTGCCTCTTAAACACACTGTAGCTGCCGGTACTATTAGAAAACCTAATAAAAAGCCGTTGTACATGATATGAGATTTATTCCTCTGCAGTGGCCAGTAAAAGCAACACATGGACCAGCTAATAACAGTGCTTCTGTGTGTGAGTCTTGGTAGTAGAGATGCTAACCCAGCTACCATAGCTATATAGTGCTTATAGTAAGAGTCAAAGCTTCACCAGACGACCCTCTTCCTTTCCAGCAGAAAACTGGAGGATGTAACGGTAGCGTCTTGTGGCTAGTTTGTGCTAACATGATCTAACTCGTCGATATCCGTGACCCTCCTTGTCGCACATAATATAGCCATGAGGCCACGCCGCCTACAGTCGGTGCTCAGTCACTCCTCTGTTGAATTATGTAAATATGCTGTGAGGCTGACTTGCAGCAGAATTTGAGGGTTTAACAACACTTTAAATCAGCATATTTCTTGAGTCGTTGTGAGAAACGTTAAATGAACCTCTCCTAACAGCTCGCACTGTTGCGTATGTGTCAACAGAAACTGGCTAACACGAACACGCTGTCAGGCTGAACAATGAAGTGACTAAAAATTTTGATAATCGGGCAGAGCGCTTCTTGCCATTGATCGAGGGAAGCTGAGCTGACAGCTGATGGGGTGTTTTTGGTGTGTAGTGGTTACCATGGTGACAACACACTGCGTGTGCTGCAAAAATTACGATTCCACTTTTACAAGTTAAAGAGGAAGATAAATACCAATATCATTTAGACAAGCTTCTAGCTATGTTACTGCCAGACATCGGTGAGACTGTGCTTCCAATTAGTTACATTATAGACATTTTGGATGGCACTTAGTGGTGCAGAGGTATTAGACTAGCATATTAAAGGTTTACCATAACAGACTGAACTGGATCTTTAAGCCCTCAATCAGGTTTTTACACCAGTGAAAGAAGAGATGGCACCTGCACACTTGCTCCATGCCACAAAAGTTAACCCGGATTTTCATCAGGTCAGAATGTTTGAAAATCGGAAACCACACCCATATTTACATATATTACACATACCAATAGGCTGATGAGCTCTGTGATGACAGGTGTGGTTAACCATCCAAACCACCCAGTGTGAAAAAATCTATAAAATGAAAAATAAGAAATATCGGTAGCATCATGATAGCTCTCCCTACATATATCTCTGTAGAAATGAAAAAAATGTTTAATTGTATAACTACAACTTTTTCCTTATTGTGATTTGATCCAGATATCTCTTATTAAAAGGATGTTAAGACCCAGTTTTTGTAGATTTCTTTTCTCTTTTTCCTCTAACTTCAAACAGTATTTTTGAACATGGGTGATATGGGTTCAGATATATGGGAAATATCAGATAATATGTTCATATTTGTATATAAGATATGTTTTTATACTTTGAAGTATGGATTGTGTATTGCTGTTTTTCTCAGCGTATCTGTTTCTATGTACTTTATTAAATTGGTAATTGTTTTATCATCGAACCTGTCAGCTTATTGGTGTATAAATATGGGTGTGGTTTCCATTTTTCAAACGTTCTGACCTGATAAAGATTAAAACATTGTCACTATTAAACTTCTGTGGCAAGGAGCAAGTGTACCACCGTTATCCCTTCTTTCATTGACGTTGCTTTCTGATAGCCTTTCACCTACGTGATGTGCGTATAATTACCCTCTAGCTTTGTATGTGAGGCATAGAGAGGGGTGTTGGGGGTGTGTCAGGTCCTCTCATCCTCCTCAGCTGATGTAACATGGCTGTGGGTCCGCCCCATGGCAAAGCAGATGGCCAATTAGAGAGCAGCAGGAAGTGCCAGTAATTACCCTCCAGCCCTCTCTTTCCTGTCTTCTTCTACCACACACTCTCGCACCAACAAATAAGGAGATTGAATGAATTAGTGAGTGCTGCAGTGACACTGCACCAGGGTAGACAGCTACACACAAACACACACACACACACACACACACACACTCAGGGGAGCTGTGATCCTCTTCTAGCAAATGGACGTTCCATGTAATCCTCCCTCTTTCTCTCTGTCTGTCTCTCCATCCTGCGTCACTGGTGTAATTAGAAGGAGGTTCAGGTCTCTCCCTTATTCACTCGCTTTCTCTCAGATGAGGGAAATCTATACCTGCAGGGAGACGACGGGGAGGTTAGTGGAAGGTAGATGTGGAGAGTGTAGCACAGTGTTAGAGAACAGAAGACGGAGCTTCAAAACGCCATGACTGCAGCTTTAAAACTAGTCCAATTCAGCAACAAGTTAGAGAAAGTCAGGCGAATGGGAAGACATGATAGTCAGAGATGATGCAGCGGGATGCAGTGAGGGTTGCAGATAGTGCTTTTTATAATAATGTGCTCTTATATTATGCCTGTACGTACTGTAATGTATTTGTAAAAGAACAGTTGGTTAAGGTGACAGTTGATTGCTCAGTAACAGCATGTGAGTTTTATCTGAGGCTGTTGCTGCACTGGGGAAATGAATGCAAATCTTAGTGAGCCTGCTTCAGGGTGGTGTAATCGCTGTGGGGTTGAGTTTGCTTCACCACAGTGCTAACACACACATACACACATATGTACACACTGAGTCATACTTTATTTCAACTGCAGTCACCCCAAGTGACATCTGACCTCAGCTGCACGGCTCCTGAAGTGATGGGAGGGAGCAGATTAACAGTGTCATGTGGTTGACACATCAGCATCTTGTACGCATGTATACACACACTGCGACGCGATTCAATAAAATCTTCAAACCAGGATGTGCGTGCGTACATGCGTGTGTGTGTGTTGCTAGAATCCCCTCCCAGCCAGAAGTGCAAACACTCCAATGTTGTATAACTTCACACTAACCCCGTTACACACACATACGCGCCTACACGAGCAAACACGTGCACCCATTGCTACACACAGCTTCATTAATTACCACAAACAGTTTAATGGCCTTAAATAAAACCATACATGTGGTCAGTGGAGCTCTGCTGGAATGCACCTTGTGACTGATAACCTTTTGGAGGCAAATGCAGTCACTCAGCTTGAATGAGTAGTTTAAAATGGTCTGTGCTGTGACCTTAAATATTTGCCTTTTGCATACGCAAAACAAATAACCTAATACTTTTCAAATATTTACATTGACGTCCGTCTTTAATCTGCAAGTTTTTGTTTTGTTTGTCACTGATGCTCCAGTAAATCATTATCACAACAAAAGGACACTGCAGTAGTGAGTGAAATTAAGTTTAATGCCAATTAGGAAATATTCACAGCAAGGCAAAGCAATTGTCTCAGTCTCATTGTGCGTTAGACCTAGATCACCCACTACACAGTCTATGTTGTAGATGTTGTGAAATGTTTTATTTGAGATGGAAAGACATCATGCAGACCTATGCCATGCTTAGGACTGCATGATGAGTAAAGATAGTTACGACTGTGGATCGTGTGTACAAGTTCTTCTCTATTGAGTGTGTGGCTGACGACACTGCAATAAGTCAACTGATATGTCTGATGGCCTAAATGAAAACCAAGTGTTGCTGCATGAGTTTGTGTGTATTGATGCATGTGTGGCAATCAGTGGTTTATACAATATAACCATAATCTCCCTGATTCATGTCAAGTTTTTGTTGTATGTGACATGACATGGCATGACATACATTGGTGCATACTACAGGATTATATTATTGATGCTGCAGCAACATGGAATTATTTGTTGTTTCTGTGATAGCTTACTGAAGACGTTGTGTTCGTAGCCATCTGCAACATTTATTTTTACAAACACCAAAAATGAATAAATGCTAACCTCAGTTGAATTAACTTTCTAAAAGTCATATATCTCATTATCTCTTGCAAACATTTTGCTGCCCTGTGATTTAACTTGTCTAAACTGTAATGTTTCTGTCCTCAGACCATCAGAAGCTTGAAAGAGAGGCTCGTATCTGCCGTCTCCTAAAGCACCCCAACATCGGTGAGTGTCTGTGCACGTGACCAAATGTGTAATGTTTGGTTTTGTATTGTTGCTCATGCTTACAGAATATTATTCTTCGCTGGAGTGCATCAACACTGGAGCAAATATCAGGCTAATTCCATGCTGATGTTGGGTATCTGTGAAAGAGTTTCCTAAATATTGTTTAGCAAAATGAATATGTCAGGTGTGACCCACTATTAACTCGAATGGGAAAGGGGTCGTTAAAGTTGTTGTACACTGGCATATTCTGATTGTGTACAGGAGCCACAATGAACCCTTACCGTTGCATTTTGAACCCCACTTATGCCAGCCGACTGATTTATTCTGAGAGAAACAAGGGTTTCTGATATTTTTGGTAGACAGTTGCTGTGCAGATGCCTCTATAACTCGAGAACACAACAATAAACCATAAACTGTATGATGAGTTGATGTTCTACGTGCTGAGTACATGGAGGATGATCTGTGGATCCTTAAGCCAGAGGATGAATTCAAAATGCAATCGGCAGCTATAGAACAAGAGGAGGATCATGTTAAAGCTGGAAGATCACTCAGTCAATACAGAAGTTACAGAGTCACAGGGATGTCAAGAAGTGTTCAAAAACCTGAATAATATAATCATGTAAACTGAGATATAAATAACCATTCAAGTCTTACTGTCAGGTATCACAAAACAAAAAATGCTGAATAGAGGAATTTCTTAAATAGGTCTGCCTAAAATGTTGCTTTTATGATTCACCAGGCTAGTTCACACTGTGTGAATTTAAAAGACAACAGTGCGTAGACTTTTTATGTCCATTTATCATGTCATTGAGTGTCTGTAATCACTCATTTTAAATGCCAATATAGCCGATCTCACAGCACAGCTGCCATCAATTATGGACATGGTGCAGAGAGCAAAGCTTTGGCTAGCAGGCATATGGAGAATTGAGAGTGCATAGCGCTCTTGTCAGGATTGGCAGATGGAAAAAGGATCGCAAAACAGGTTGCTCAAAATTAAGGAGCACAGTCACCCGTTCTGATCAACAGTGATCATCATCACTGTGCGCAGACATGCCACCTCACCAGAAACACCTCCTGTAAATGCACAATAGGGAGCAGATTTTAGACTTTGGTTTCTTTTAGAATCTAGTTCTTTAATACCTGCAGGGGGAATAAAACTACACAAGATCATCTCTTCAATCTATTTTCAATGTGAATGGCAACCAGCACAAGCCGATATCATAATCAATGTATTAGTAGGCACGTAAACGTACTGAAATATCTTTTTAATTTAAAGACCCCAAAGAAATGTTGCTGAGTCTGTTGTACAGCAGAAGTGATCCCTGGGATCCTGGATGTTTTAACCAGTAGTTCAACACTTCTACTTTGCATTGGTATCAAGATGCTAAAAGCTCAGGGCTGCAAGCAGTGGTTAGAATTTATGTGATTGTTGCTCAAACCAATTGAACTGTTGTTGTGACAACAGAAACAAAAAGATATGTAGAGGACATCACCAGTATTGCCTTAAAGCACAAAGTCGTTAAACCCAGACAGAATGAGAGGCGACAGAAGGCTATCTCCCTCCTTCTGACAAAGTGACAACAGATCTCTGTTCTGCCTGCTAAGATGAGACAGACGCTCACAAACATGTCTGACACAGACAATGTCCTCTGCCGTCTTGACTTTTTGGTTTTATTACTTTGGACCGGTCTGTTATCACATCCCATAACAGTCCTGTAGTTGTGGAGATTTGCATTGCAGTGATGATTAAAGAATAGAATACACTGGGCTGCTCTAATGGAGATATCTAGATGAAATTGGTGTTAAAGGGCAGAGAGGGGGACTGTGACAAAAATCAATGACACCTTTCCCACTGCACTGCTTCTTGTTTCTCTTTTCCTCATGTCCTAGTTTTGTCAGCCCCTCAGGCACTCATTCGCCCCTCGCCTACTTTTCCAGTTCCTCTCCCCTCGTTGTATAGATTTCTCTCTCGTCCTTCCTCCTCTTTTTGACATTTTTTGGCATCGTCTGCATTCAAACTTTGGACAAAAGAGGGCACAAAAAAAGAGACAGATGGAGACACGAAAGCAGGAGGAGTAGGAGACAGATGGAGGAAGAGCGAGGAAGATGGGAGGAGGAGGAAAGAGCAGTCGCTCTTGTTTCTTGCTGCAGGGCCATCCTACTTCATCTTATTATACAACTGATATTCGTTTTACATAACGATAACTGTGGCTGCCTGACACTAAACCTAAGCTGCATCTCAGGCCCTTTCTCTAACGCCTGCCTCCTGCTGCCTCCTGGATCCTGCTTTGTCATTCTGCTGCTGTTTTGTTATGTTGACAGTAGGGCTGGGATGGTTACCGCATAACTGCAGTTACATGGTAATAGGAGCTCATTACAGTAATCACCACTTTATTTTTTCAATTCTCATCCAAGCACAGAGTTATCTCCATCAATAATCAGGAAACTAGATAAACTGATGACAGAAAGCATTTTTTTGGTGTTTTTGTAAACATAACATTTCCTCGTCTGGTCTCAAACCCCTGAGTTGCTGCCCACATCTGCAATTTATTTTTTCAGTTATTCACATAGATCTTGTGTTGTGTTCTTTGATCGCTTTTTCCCAGGTTGCCAATCAGAGCTTTGCACATGAAAGAGCTGGAAAATGGTGACAGAAAAACATCCCCAAAAACAGAGCTACAGGTTGTTTAAGTGGACGTACAAAAACTAACATTGAACATAAGTATACAACAAAAATCTGCTTATTTCTTTGATCAATTTGACAAAAGTCAACCGTTCAGCAACTGATACATCAGTTTCAAATTATATCAGCATGACAGATATATCAGTAACTACTGATGAGCCCCTATTGAAGGACTTTTAGTAGCCTAATCTTTAAGGCAAATACCCTACACCCAAAAGCCCTGATTCAATTCTAGCAGGAAGCTTTTGCATGTCTTACCTGTCTCCATCTCCCCCTCTTCCTGTTTATCTCCGTACTGTCGACTATCAAATAAAGGCAAAAATGCCCCTAAAATTAATCTATATAGCTAAATACCCTTACATTGAATGGTGTACTATTTTTGTCAAAAGATACTTTACCAAACAAGAAAGAACCATAATAAACTCAATGTGATTAAGGTGAGCATATGACAAGCTGTTACTACAGTTTAAAGAGCGTAAAACCTTCAACACTTCTGAAAGGAGAATCAGAAGCTACAGTCACAGCAGATATCCACAGGTGTGTGGTAATGTGCCATATGAAGAGTTGTTATTATAAAGATACATTTTAA
Source organism: Pempheris klunzingeri (assembly GCF_042242105.1). Taxonomy (NCBI): domain Eukaryota; kingdom Metazoa; phylum Chordata; class Actinopteri; order Acropomatiformes; family Pempheridae; genus Pempheris; species Pempheris klunzingeri. The sequence continues at coordinate 6,496,547 of NC_092031.1, read as the reverse complement.
ACTACCAGGAATTTTCCCCAAACAAAATGCATTCCTGACACTGACTTTTAGTTTGAATAATAGTGTTTGGGGTTTCATTAAATGGAGGTTAATTGCCTCACCACTGGATGTGCTGTCATCACTGCGGTGAGAAAAAGCTCAATATGTCACAGCCGTAGCTGACGTTCATTTCTCCTGCTTCTGCATTTTTATTTCTATTTTTTCTATAATTTTCTCTCAACCTCTTTTAACAGTCAGACACAACAGGAATTCTTTCTTTCTTTTACTTGTCTTAATATCTCTGTCTCACTGCCCACCCTTTCTCTTGCAGTGAGACTCCATGACAGCATTTCAGAGGAAGGCTTTCATTACCTCGTCTTTGACCTGTGAGTATATTCCTTACACACACACGCACACCCTGACATTTTATCCATGCGTGTGGCTGCGGTTCGTTTGTGTATGCCGCCAACTTCTCTCTTTCTCTTTCTCTTTCCTCTTCTTCCTCCTCATCTTTCTTTCATTTTTTCTTGCTCTCTCCCTCCCAGGGTGACAGGAGGGGAGCTGTTTGAAGACATTGTAGCCAGGGAGTACTACAGTGAGGCAGATGCCAGGTAAGCGCCTCACACGGAGCTGCCCTGACCATACGAACACACACTCTGCAGCAAACATACAGCACAATCCTATTAAATTCATGAACACTCACTCTCATTTTCTGAGTGTGAGCACACAGTGGGGGATATAATTGGGTTGCTTGTATTCCTGTCAGCAAACGCATTCCCCTGTCAACAAGTGCATCAATGTACTTGTCTCTCTTCTCTCTTTGGCCACATGCACCACTCTCCACGCTCCCTCTACATTGAGGTAGTACTGAAACCATCAACAGTACAATAATCCCCACTGGCTTTTATAGTCGAATTCTTTAAGTCATCTGTTAGGCAAAAAAAGCCAAGAATTTGCTGGTTCTAGTTTCTCAGATGTGAAGATTTTATATATATGTGTATAAATTACGATGAACTGCTTATCCTCTGGGTTTGAGCTGTTGATTGGTCGAAAGAAGACATTTGAAGACATCAGCTTGGCTTCTGTGAAATGACATTGGGTATTTTACACAATTGTATGACATTTTATTGGCATTGTGACATTTGAGCTGTCTCTCCTTCCTCGCTACTTCCTCCTTCTCAGAGCCGCTGCTTTTTTTTTTTTTTTTTTTTTTTTCTCCCTGTGGCTGTATGGTGTGCAGCTTATGATGTCTGTTGTACAATTGGATTAGAGGTCTTTGCCTGTGGGGGCTTTGGAAACACACCAATTTGTGCACACAGACACAAAACGAGCCTCTGCCTTGCTCTCTCTAGCTGGGGCCGACCTTTGACCCATTAACCTTTCCGTTACACGTTACATGAACATGAGCCTCAAATAGTGGGCTCGTGGAGCCTGACACCACAGTGCGTAGGACAGTAATAAGGCGGTCGTGTACTGGCTTGTCGGAAAATTTTACAAGACCCATCGAGAGCCAACTGACTCGGCAGGCTAGTGTGAAAACATGTTCACCAGCCAGAATAGAGAAATAATGGTATTAGTAGCAGCTGAATTGACGCCCCCATTATTAAAATTGCCACTGGGATAGAGATTTATTGACTGTGTGGTGTAAGGCCTCCCACACAAGTTGCTTAGTATTGATTGTTTAAATTACAGTACCTTCATTATGTCTTTGAAAAATGATAGTGATTGTATAGTAAACGTTTGTTGTGCAGTTTAGCATAATAAAGTGTGTTCAACCTTTAATCGCTTAGCATGTAATAAAGGTGCTTTTCTTCCTCTGTATGTGCCTCTAGGCATGACTTTCATTATCTATTCAATCTTCTAGTAAATTGTTTGCTCTTTAAAATGTCATTGTCACATTGATGTCTTCGTAATGCTTGGATCAACAATCCAAAAACCCAAAGATATTTAATTTACAATGTTCAGCCAATCCTTAAATTTAAGAAGCTATGAAAAGGTCCTGTTTAATATTTTTGGCTTAAAGGAATAAGCCAGTTGCTACTTTATTCTCTTTCAATCAACTAATTGTTTCAGCTTTGCATACTACATCTTAAAAGGTTTTTTATTTTTTACACTGTTATTTGTATACATACAAGCTTTTTGAAGTTCATCATTCAGTCACTCAGCAATAGACAGCATTTGTTAGATCCGGCATTTCAATTGCACAGTGGTTGTAGTTTTATGTTATTAATCGTATAATGACTGAAGAATTATGTCAAATTTGTTTTCCTATTAAAATGCATCAGTTTTATAAGCAGATCATAATCCATCAGGATTTAAGAGTATATGTGTGTGTGTGTGTGTGTGTGTGTACGCGCATGCTTTTTTGGTAATGAAGAGCAGTGACTGACACAGCTCTCTCTGTTTGTCCCCTTTTCTCTCTCCGTAGTCATTGCATTAGTCAGATCTTGGAGAGTGTCAATCATATCCACCAGCATGATATTGTGCACAGAGACCTCAAGGTGAGTGGCTGCCCGTTGCCGTGACAACCACACACTCACACACCTCTGCTCGTGGCCATGGCAACACACAGATGGCTCTTGGTTTCTTTCTCTCTCTCTCTTTCTCTCTCTCTCTCTCTCCTCTGCAATTCTGCTTTTATTTCTTTTTATTTTCCCCTGCGTCCCTCTTCCACTGTTTTTACCCTCTATCTGTCCTCAGATCTGTCAGCTTGTCTGTCCATGAGCAGAACTCTCTGTGTGTGTGTGCGTGTGTGTGTGTGTACGCATGCTTGTGTGAGTTCATGTTGAGCACAGAGATGGTGAGTCATGGTCACGTGGAGGGGACTGTCTCTCACCTATGGCAAGGAAAAGACAAGGACTCAAACAGCACATCACTCATGAACACACACACACACACACACTTTGTACTGTTGTGAAGGGGGTCTATTATGAGAGATGAGGTGAAGGCATAGATAAACCTCGGGAGTTGCCACGACAACCCACATGACATCATGCTACCCAAGGAGCCGCGGGGGGAGGGGCTTGACCTGTCACAAATTGCTGATAGGCTCAAATACAAAGAGTAGAGGAAGAGATCTTCTCTGCTACGTCCAGTTTTCTACTTAACCCAGTTTAAGATGATGATGATAATCCTGGTAGGAAGACCAATAATATATACTGAATTGTGCATTTTCAAGCCGGCAAGGTGCAGAAAAAACAACCTCAGGGGATGTCTCAGACATGTGTGGGCGGCTTTTGTGTGTATGTGTGTGTGCATGCTCTGTGTCGGAGAATAACGCTATTACCCCGAGCGCTGCCTGTCTGATTTGTTGGCCTTTTATCCTGAGTGGGCTTTTACTGCGGCCATTTATGTCCTACTGCCCAAACAACGGCCATTTAGAACGCTGCCACACACGCTGCCTCTCGCTAAGTACACTTTCCATTTAGCATGCAGTCTGCAGTGCTGCCTAAATGACTCCCGAGTGGTTTCCATGGCTACGAACACATGCCCATATAAGGCTTTGTGGAGATTCTCAACCACCCATCCTCTCTCTACATCCTCCGTCTTTCCATTGCTTTCTCGCACCTATTCCCCACCCCCACACGAGCTGTGTCGAATACATCACATATAAATATTTCGTAAGGAAGAGCTTTACTGAAGAGTGCCTGTCACTATCTGTCTCTCACTGTCTTGATCTCCTGTCCTACATTCTGCTTCACCGTGTGTGTGTGTGTGTGTGTGTGTGTGTGTGTGTGTGTGTGTGTGTGTGTGTGTGTGTGTGTCTGTGTGTGTGTGTGTTTCTCTCTCAGCCTGAGAACCTGTTGTTGGCCAGTAAGATGAAGGGAGCTGCAGTGAAGCTGGCAGACTTTGGCCTTGCTATTGAAGTGCAGGGAGACCAGCAGGCTTGGTTTGGTAAGAAAACACAAACAGTGACACACACATATCAAATGTGTTGGAGCATTACTTGATCTGTTATTCTATCTGGGTGTTTAACACTTGATAGTTTCTATGCTTATACATAGGAATCACTGCCAAACAAGCCCTCATTCATACAGTAGGTCTGTATAGATACACATTTGGAGATCCAGCTTGGAAGCCAAAGAATATTTGTGCAAGCGTTGCTTAAGAGGCTCCCAGACACTGTCCAGTTCATGCTTAGGCCATTGTGTCTTGGCTAACAGCCGAGCTGCCAGCATTTGGCTGACTCTCCATTGGGATGAGATGATTAACGGGTATTTGCTTGTGACTCTACACTGTCATAATCTGGTATTGCATTGGAGTCCACAGGTCACTATCTTCTGACCCATTCACATAACTGCACAGAAATAGCCTTTGACAGAATTTTGATAAAAGGCATCAGTTAATGACATCTGGTTTGTCTGTTGAGCAGGGTTTGCAGGCACCCCCGGCTATCTGTCCCCTGAAGTCCTGAGGAAGGACCCCTATGGCAAGCCTGTGGACATATGGGCTTGTGGTGAGTCTGGAGATGCACCTTTGGGCGATAAACCTGTTGCAATCAGCTTGTTACTCTGCAGTAGTGGGAAACATCGCAGTCTGGCCATGTTTGTCTTTAGTCTAATTAACCAATTTGACAGACTTATGCAATTTTGATGTGCATTCTTTTCTGAACGGGTAAATATTTAAAATATATAACTGAGACAGGGTAGTTTTTGAAAGCCTCCAAACTATTGCAGTGAAAAGAAGATTTTAGCCTTAGGTTAAGTGTGTCTCTTAGAAAGAAAGGAGCAGAGAGAACCATTGTTCTCCTAGACAGACATCACAACAGAAATACTTCATTTGGCTGCATCTGTATGGAATTGTTTCATTTTCTGGTATTGAATTGGCTATTTTCTCATTGTAATATGAAGTATATTGAGTTTACTTGTAATAGAATGTACTATATGCATAAGATTGCTTTGCCTAATTTGAATGAAAGATGATGCAAGTATTGTAACATGATTGTAACATGATCTCTTTCTCAAACTCTTTTTTTTTCCCCCCCAATGTGTTTTCTGTCAGGTGTTATTCTCTATATCTTGTTAGTGGGATACCCTCCATTCTGGGATGAAGATCAACATAAACTCTATCAGCAGATCAAAGCTGGAGCATACGATGTGAGTGTGTGTGTGTGTGTTTGTGTATATTTGTGAAGGGTGCAGTGCAGGGGTTTGCTAAGCAGTTTTTGAATGTTTAATAGTGTCCAATTGAGAGCTGGTCCAAAGCTATTGATCCTATCAGGGCCTCCCTGACGCATTGCAGAGGGGTCTGTGTGTCTGTGTGTGAGAGAGGGAGACTGTGGAAACTGCAATGTGACTTGATTATCCAGAGACTGAAAAAGGAGGATACCCCTCGCCTCTCTCAGAGAGTGGGGAAGTGTCAGGCTGCTTGTTTTCTAGGGAATCTTAATAAAAATGGTTTAAAGACCTGGAACAGAAACATGTGTTCTGCAAAAAATCTGCAGTTTTGTTCTCATATCAGCCTAATTTTGACAAATTAACTCAAGACCTGGTGCCCAGATGGTGTGGATTACCCAGAAACACGTGGATGCAGACTCCACACCATCCCTTCAGGAACCATGTATTGTTTCCAATCCAGTTTCCTTCCCAACTGTCATTCCATTCTCCACTTTTCTCAGTTCCCGTCCCCAGAGTGGGACACAGTGACTCCAGAGGCAAAGAACCTGATCAACCAGATGTTGACCATTAACCCAGCCAAGAGAATCACCGCCGAACAGGCCCTCAAACACCCATGGGTCTGCGTAAGTATTCAGTCACTCACCTGACCCACCTAAGAGAATAATTGGAATTACACAGGATGGCACAGATAAGTGTGCATAAGTAGATCTGGACACTGTCCACAGGTTTACTGTACTAGAGCCTTTGAATAACTATAATTCTGTGCGAATAGATTTACTCAAACACTGAAAGTTTTTAATGTGTTTTATTTCTTATTTTGTCCTCCTGCAGCACCGCTCTACAGTGGCATCCATGATGCACAGACAGGAGACTGTCGAGTGTCTCCGCAAGTTCAACGCTCGCCGAAAACTCAAGGTAGTCATCCTTCATGTTGATTTGCCACCTTTATGTTATCATAGGACTGTCAAGAACTAAATGCTGGTGTGTGGAATTCTTTGTCAATTATTTTCTTTTTTAAACTAAATTGTTCTCACTTAGGCTGTTTTATTTAGGTAAAGTTCTTAAATGGCCACTGCTTCTTTGGTCAAATGAAAACGGATGTTTTGTAGAAATATATAAATACTCCTCAAAGATAGATAGATATATAAAAAATATTTCTTTGGTACAGATGCAGAAACCTGGTTATCATATCGGCATTTTGAACTATACCCAGCTCTGGTTGCTGTAGTTTGCATTCACAGCTGCACATGCAAACTAATGGATCAAGTAGCAGTTGTTCTTTTTGTCACATCATTTCAATTCATTTGCATAGAAGAATATGCTATTAGACTTGTAAATGTGAAGACGGTGCACATCCACAGTAATACAATACAACACAACACAACTTTTTAAATAATTAGATGCTGTTTGGCAGAGAACAAACAAACAGCCAGCACTGACTGGTTTTAGCTGTTGTAAAGAACCACACTGTGATGGAGCTGTTTTAAAAAGTAGTTTGATAAAAATGTTATTGTCCCACTAGAAATGACCATGTAGCAGTTAGTCCAGAAGAAAAACTCAGTCTGTTAAATAAAACAAAACTCCTTGCGCTCATTATACCTCCCTCACTTCTCTCTCCTCCTTCCTTTCCTCCTCCAGGGAGCCATTCTCACCACCATGCTGGTGTCCAGAAACTTCTCAGGTGGGTGTGCCCTTCGCCCTCAGCCTCCCACGCAGCACATGCAGAGGGAGAGGAGGAAGGAGAATGGATAGAGTCCTCTGCACCTCTTTTAACCCCCCTCCCCAACCACACACGCACACGCACACACACACACTCACCCACTCATTCTCAAAATAACAATATGTTTTCGTGTGTGCACAGGAGTTTTCTTGCTTGCAACATCCAAACTGATTTGAAACATGAAGTTCCTTTTGAGTCACGGTAGAACTAATTGTATTGTTAATGATGGATTATTATGAGTGCATTGCATCCTGATATATGAGCAGGCTAAAATGTGATATTCTGCCATTTACCAGATTATATGTGGGCGCAAGTTACGTCCTTGTCTGTGCTAATGTATCTCTCCCTGTGTGTGTGTGTGTGTGTGTGTGTGTGTGTGTGTGTGTGTGTGTGTGTGTGTGTGTTCATGTGGGTGTGTGTCCCTCTTTTCTGCTGCCTATGGAGCGTTTGCATGTTTGAAAGAGGGAAGCCTAGAATTTTATGAGCTTTCTATGTTGGGGGCAAGTGTGGTGTTATAAAAATAGGTGACTGCTAAGATTTTGTGTTTTTATCGCAGTCCGCTGAGAGTGACTTGTTTTCGCTGAAGCCTTGTTCTCAGCCTCTTAAGTAATTGGTCAGTCGATGGCTAATGATTTCAACCCTGGGCCTAGGAAACCACTGGGATGCACGTCTTTGCTTCAGCTCATTTCTATCAAACCTTGTGATGCGTCTGAGCTGTGGCCAGCACACCCTGTGGCTTTCTAGGCCCATGATTGAACAGCGTAAGATAGACCTGCCTAATTTGCACAGCCCCTCCCAACTGTAGCATTTCTGTCCAATAGTGGGCCGGCAGCATACCAACTCTGCTGCTGCCGCCTCCTCCACGGCCTCACTGGCTCAGGAAGGTACGTCCCAGTGACACGCCCATCCTCTCCACACACAGTGACTTCTTTGGTTCATAGTACTGGGTGGGACCCCATTACCACCCTCAAACTCTTGCATGCAGCCTCTGCCAGCATCTTCATCAACATTCACATACACGCATGCATGCATACTCACTCACTCAGATTTTGTTCGTTTAGGGTCTTATAGATATCTGTTTTCTTTGCTGTAGTGCAAAGATATCATATTTTATGCACATAGTCATGGACATCAGCATTACTTACTAGTAATCGACTCAGTTCAACCTGCACTCCAAAGTGCTTTTTACATTTACACCTCACCACCACTCAGCCTCGACCTTGTAACCTCCATTTCATCCCCTAAATTAGTTATGTCGTCACTTCGAGCAAGCTCCATCCTTACTTTCTGCTTTCCCCATACGCCCCTGTGTCCCCTTGCTCCACCCTGTGAGGGCACAGGGCAGACATGGGCAGGGGATGAGGAGCGGCATGTATCCTGGGGCCGGGAACTGACACTGCAGGGGGCCGGCAAGAGCTGGGTTGGCGTGCTGCCATCGTCCGACCTGGGTATGGTGGGAGGAGAGGGGAAAGGCGGATGCAGAGGAGCTGGGGGAGAGCTTTAGACTGAGATGGATGGGAGTGCTGCCTTTAGTGCTGCTACTGGAGCCAACTGTTGAAACATCATTGTTGTGCAGCCTTCCTGATGAATCCCGGGAGGTTAAAGGCATCCCATGTCTCATCTCCCCCTCCTGAGGTCTGTTTTAGTACTTTAAAAAACGTGTCCGCACCTCCTCAAAGGAATGTCACAAGCCACCGTGGCAGCAAACCTCTTGCCACGTTTGTCAAATACCTACTGACATTTTCCATCACCATGGACAAAGGGATGGCTGTGGTTGTTTTGAAAGTACTAAAATCAGACTCGGCTCTCATCCTGCTGGGTGGGGGTGGGTGCTGAAGGTCGGCGATTCCGATGGTGGCTCCATGGATGAAGTAGATTAGAAACAGACACTGTAGAGCAGACTGGATTTTCTGTCACCTTTTCAGATGTGAGAATCTTCTTTGCTCTACAGTGTGCACAAATCTCTCCGTAGGTAACTAGGATCTGTTTGTAGGAAGGATAAAGGTAAAATGTAAAAGGGGAGGTGACCTCAGTGGAGAAATCTATGGTGAGGCAGGTGTTACTCCTGGAATGTGTGCGACTGGTGCGTTTCGGGGTGTTTGTGGTGGTTTGATTGTCAGATAGAGCCCTCCGAATGCGGGCTTCCTCACTGAGACTGGACCAAGTTGCCTGTTTGTAAGTTTCCATGAATATCATGTGTGACATCATCACTCCAGACAAGACTCCTCAGCTCTCCTTCTCTTCAATCGTCCAGCATTTTTTTTTTTTTTTTTCGGCTTATGTTCCCTCTGATGATGTCACCCATCCCTTCAAAATTCTGGCACTTTTTTATTCTATAACTGCTTCCTTGCACATCTCTATAGAGTATGGCTTGGCAGTTTGCTCATGATGTTCCTTTTTTAATGACATGGTAGCAAAATGTGACAGAAGTGTGCATTTGAACTATTTCTGTATGTTTCTAGAAAGGTGTTTGCCTTGCTGCCTTTCGCATGTGGGTTTCCTGTGTGGTTATATCCTGTAAAATGTTCTCAGGAGATGCAACTTCAGATGCTTTCTAATCCGTCCTTCCCTGTTCATCATCGAGCTGGTGTGTTGCTTGAGTGGTGCAGCCTTCCCGCTGTGGGTCATCTTGACTTTACTCATCCTGTCATGTTGAATTGGTGATCATTCACTGGAGGAGAGGGAGGGAAGGACGGATTTAGAGAGCATATGAACATGCTAGTCCCATCCTGTCACAATTAGCACCCGGATGGCTGTTTGGTAGAAGATCTAGTCAAATAAAGAGAAGATCTTTGTGCTCTAAATAATCAGCTCCCCTTTCCCTGGTTATGGAATATATATATATAGTATTATATATATATATATATATATATATATATAAATTTTTTCCTTTGGATGCTGCATGGCCAGGTCAAGATAGAAGCTGCATATCCACGCAACAGCCTAGATTAAAAGGAGCATGAGTCGTCACTTGATATTGTTTGCCGCTGTAAATGCTGTACCCCTTATCTCCACTCTCTTGTATTGAAATACTAAGCCGTCTCTTTCAGCCCTCCCCCCTCTCCCCCTCTATCCCTCTCCCATTTCTTATTGGAAGGTAAGGAATACAAGACAAGATTTTTGGAACCAGTGTGTCTCCGTAGAAAATGATAGAAAAGGAAGCAGCGGACAGTTGAGAGGTTTAAACTGAGAGGAAAAGTGACTGGGGCCCTTAAAGGAAATCAATGATTTACATTAACCCAGCTCATCACCGTCAGTCCCGGCGGCAGTTTGAGTCTGACCATCACTCTCTTTTTAGATCTGCTGGGGTCTCCCAGACAGGAAATGGATTGAGGAAGTTTACTTTGCTCTCAGGTTTCTCTTTTATCCCCAGATGGCAATGAATGGATTCTGATGTTGAATGGTTTTTGCAGAGTGTAGCAACTTGTACAGCCAAGGAGAAAAAAAATACTCAATCAATCCATTAGATGTATGTTATTCTCTAGCAACATCTAGACTTTACTTTGTCATAAAGGCTCAGGTATTGGGGACATTCATAGACACGACAAAGTGTAGATCCAGCTTTTTGCTCAAGTTGCAGATTTTTTTTTTTTTTTTACAAAAGCTGAAAAAGGAGCTGTATGGATAAGCATGTATGCTGTCATCAACAGTAAAACGCTACCTGTTTCTCTTTCTATCCACTATTTTTTTGCAGCATGCAAAAGTTTACTCAACAAGAAGTCTGATTCTGCTAAGGTAAGGTTGTCTCGTCACCCCTCTGCCCTCTTTTGTTCTACTACGTTCTGTCCCGACTCTCCTATTATGAGCTGACCCGCTTTTTTTCACTTTGTTCTTTTTTCGTACCTCACTGTCTCTCTCTCTCTCTCTCACGCTCACTTGTATAATGTTGAGCAATATCTTTTTCAAAGGGTAAAAGAGATTTTTCAGGGCTCTAATTTCCTGTTCATTTCTAAAAGTGATTCAAGGCGATGCTATACCTTTAGAGTTTCTTAAGCTTCTGTGACCTGTTTTTAGATCCCAGGATTCTTTTAGTCCTCATCCACAAGATTGAGAAGCTCTGTTTAACTACTTTTTCCCCAGTTCCAGTCACATTCTTTTGTAAAACTGCCATCAGTTCTGTGTCTAAGTTGGTTTAATTCTTTCACCTTTTGTCGGTCTCAGTCAGAGGTCTGCTGCTCTCTTCTCCAGGCAGTCTCTGTTATTCTCTGCTGCTATTAAGCATCTCTCCCCTCTCCTCCTCCTGCCTCCTGCCCACCTCTCTTTCTCCTCTGCCCCAGGGGTCTCTCTATGCAGTTAAGTGGCGGAGGCATAGAGAGTTAGTGAGGCAGTAAAAAGGATGATCTAGAGGCCATTCTGTGGCACTCACCCTCTCATTTACCCTGTTAGCTCTCAACAGCCTGGGAGCCTCGACCAACATTAGCCCCACTCCCTTAAAGGCGTCTAATTCTAATGCATCTGTGTGTATGTGTGCGTAACGTATGTGTTCACTCTGAGTGTCTGCGTTCTCGTCCCAGCCTTCTACCAACAACAGTAAGAACAGTATAGTGAGCGCCATCAATGCCCTGAAAGACACCAACATGGCAACCAACGCCCAGATGGTACAGTAGGCCGCCACAGTGTCGGTTCCCGCCTCTTAACCTCCACCCTCCCAGTAGTTGCATAGTAGCCCGTTGTGCCTCGTCTTCCATCGTCATAATCGCTGCTTGTCATCCTTCATCTACCATCCAGGAGGTGTTGCACCATAACACTCCCTGTCCCGGCAATACCCATCCTCCGGCCATTTTACCCCTAAGGTGCATCTGTGTTCCTGAACTGTAAATCAAACAGATGAGACACTTTGGAAATCATTAAAAAACACTCAGAACTTTTAATCTCAGGCTTCACATTTGCACCTTTTTTGGATTCTTAGGTAGCATGAACTTGCCTTCAAGATTATGTGCCTCTAAAGTGGCAGCACAGAGAACTGTAGCGTCCTGGTTTTAGCCCGTTATGGCTGCTGATACCTGAGTAGAATTTAGTCTTACCATGTAATGGCCTCTATGTTATTTGCTTTTCTCCCATGCTTAACCAGCTATCCTTTAACTTCCTCACTAAAGTTAGCACTACTTTGCAACCATCTATCCTAGCATCCTTTGCCATCCAAATATTTTCTCTCATCCTTCTCTCTCCAACCTGTTTCATCTCGTCGTCATTAACATACCCACTGACATCCTTTCCATACTGCCACACTTTTCTCACTGTGCTCTTATCCGATAATGGCATGGTTTGATTTTAAGACGCTTTTAGCATGCATAACATATTAAATCTTGTACTGGTATGGTTACAGACTGTAATACACTGCCTGGTCTGTTAAGGTTGTGCTTCTCAACTGGTGATGCAGGACCTCAAAGTAGGCCATGGGCAGGCCTGGGCGTTAACGCTGAAGTCAGTGTCAGAATATTAATAAGATTGTCTTCACAAAACATTTTGTTTGTCAAATTAATTAAAAGTTACACATAAATTATGTTCAGTGCAAAGAACTGTTCCACTTATGTGTATTACACTAGATAAAGCAAGGGCTGAAATAATTAATTGATTAGTCGATCACCAAAAAGCAGACACTTTTGTGATTATCGATTAACCGTTTAAGTTAAAGAGTTATTGAGGAAAATGCTGTTGGTTCACTGGTTGCTCTTTCTCTTATGTGAGGATTTGCTGCTTTATTTTCAGTTTTTATTTAATTTGAAACTGAATATCTTCGGGCTCAGGACTGTTAGTTGAATAAAACAAGATATTTGAAGATGTCATCATGGACTCAAACTGGGATAGTGAGAAATGGACATTTTTCAGTTTTCTTGACAGTTTGTAGACCAAAAAATAGATCCCTTTTCACTGTGATTACATTAATTTAGCTTAAATAATTTTGGAAAATAACATCATAATAATATCATCACTATATCACAAACAATCAACACAAAATTAGTCTGCAACAATCTTGATAATCAAATAATTGTATTTATATTTTGAGCAAGAATTCCTTAATGCATAAAACAGTGAGTGGTTCTAAGTTCTCCAATGTGAATTGTAGCTGGTTTTCTTTGTCTTCAGTGGTAGTAAACTTGAACTTGGGTTGTAGACTGTTGGTCAGATTAAACAACCAAATTGTAAATGTCAGCTAAAGCTCTGGAAAACTGCGATAATAATTTTTCACTATTTCTGACATTTTATTGACTAAACAACTAAATAATTGCCACAGATCATAATCGTTAGTTGCCGCCTTAAATGTTAAAATTGAACCAAGTCCCAGCCCTAGCCATGGATGCTCTTGACCGTTTAGAGGACAGTCCGACTACTAGGAAGGGGGCGTTGTGTTAGGTTATGACCCCATGGCAAAGGTAAAGTATGAGCCCCAGTTTAAAGCCAGTTGAGAGGCACTGGTTTGGGATTTTGATGTGATGCACTGACTGTTGTGTTCTGCATCGCAGGAATCTCAGAGCACAGTGGTGCACAACCCTCCTGATGGAGTCAAGGTGAGATGTGTGTTATGTCGGTGTGAAAGAGCATCACCCACTCCCAGCCGGCTGTGTTCATTTCAGTCTCTTTCTGTTTGTCTCTCTCCACTTCAGGGATCAACAGAGAGCAACGCCACCAACGACGAGGAGGAAATGAAAGGTAGGAAAGGTACTCAAGTGTTTTATTCCCTTTTTCTTGTTCTTATCCGCTCTCTCTTTCTCTGTCTCCCATCTAGTGAAGTGTGTGTATTTGACTGTAGTGACTGGCAGGTGTGCTGAGATACAACACGTGTCTCTCACACTCTTGACTGTATGCCTGTCGTGTGTGTGTGTATGTATTTACTGTGTGTCTGGCTGCGTTTTGTGTGTGTGTTCTAGCGGACAGTTCGGCGCAGAGCAGCGCCACAGAGGAGATGCCCCCACTTCTGCCCTCACCTCAAAGCTCACCTGCCAGTAAGTTTATCCATGGCAACCAGAAGCTATACGGTCGCCACTGGCAAGGACCTAACACCCCCACCCACCCACCCACCCACCCCACTCCCACTCCCACCCTGGCTTTTTGTAGTCACTGGCAATGACGTCTTTACATCTTTGAGCTCCCTCACTCTGATCCACCAAGCTTTTTCTGAGGGTTCCCACTGGTTTTGGAATTTGTGTGTGACTTTTGTTGTTTTTTATTTTTTGCTTTTAAATTTTATGAAATCAATTCAGGGAAATCCAGAAAATTCCTACAGATCATCCACAGAATGTGGTACTGATCTGATTTATTTACAGGATACTTCTGGTTTATTGCAACTTGGATCTTTGTAGTTTTTAGACAGCATTTGAATAGGTAATAATAACTTGTTTGTGGTCAACAAATTCATTGCTGAGATCTGGGAGCGCAGGGATCTCTGAAAACAAGTCAGACGTGACAAGAAACACAAGCGGTTGGGCAGATTTTAAACAAACCCCCAGGGCCCCGTTCTTCATCTACCAGTAACCGAGTGTGTCTGATTTTATTGTTGATGATTTGGCACAAATCTGGATTTTGTAGTTCTTCAAAGCTGGCTTACATTTTTTCTGGAGAGGTTGTCTGGGCGATAAGCTATGAGCTGGTGAAACTCCATGTTTTACCAAACTTCATACAACTGACCCCCTTTTCTTGATGACTTTCAATCGGAACATGTTGGCAATTGATAAACAGTTATGAAGAGTTGCTGTAGTTATTGCAAATTTTCCATTTAAAAAAAACATCAATCCTTGGCAAAAGAGACATAAACTCAACTATAACGTTATTCTTAAAAGACTGATGGAACCAGAACACATGACATTTAACCTAAATATTCAGCATGGGAATTAATTTTAGCCTGACGGCATCATGTTAGCAAGTACATGATCAAGTAAACCAAGATCAATCAGACCTGTTTGGTGGAGAAACAAAGGTTAACAGTAAAATGATTTCCCAAATGTTCACTATAAACATCCATCACAGTTTATAGACTGATTTTCTAGTTCAGATTTTATTTACTAGACTTACTGCAGCTGTGCCCTCATGCAGGTTTTTCTTGGCAGCATTTTCGGTGCATTCACCGTTTTAACCTCCTAAATAAAGTGGCTTTGATAATCTTGCTAAACTGTTAGCTTGTTAACATTAAGGATGCACTAATCCAAATGTTCTCTCCTAATACCTCAACTCAAAAGTATTATACTGTAAAATGAGGCCAGACTGCTGTGGTACTAAAATCTGAATCAGCAGCCTGTTTTTTATGACTGTTACTGATAGTGGAAGCACAGAATTGTATGTCAGTACATATGAAACAGCCTCCTCAATAATATCACAGTATCTCCCGTGATACCGTCTTGATCAATACATACCTACTTTAAATTGATATGATTGTCTGAATACTAATAAGCTCCAAGTTGTATTAAAGAAAAATGTTTCTTCAACAGGATGCATTAGCAGAACACATTTTACAGTTGTTTGAGACACTGATTGCAAATGGTTATTTCCTGCTGTCTGTACACTGTATGCTCGCCTCTTAAGAGCAAGACTGTAAGTGCCTCACTACCTGGATTTAACTTCAGTGTGCTCAGAACAAACTTTAAAAAAAAAAAAAGCAACAGGGACTAATTTTTTTTTAGGTCACAGAAGCATCGTGACCTAATTATAGAAAGTCATAAAAACAAAAGTTGTGGAATTTTTCATCAGGGCCACTGTGGGAACCCTGAAATGTGTGTGTGTGTGTGTGTGTGTGCGTGTGTGTGTGTGTGTGTGCGTGCGAGTGTGTGTTTCTCAGTGATCACTGCATCTATCCCCTTGTCCTCCTAATGCGACAGCTCCAGCTGGAGGAGGTTTTGCTTACCTTGCAGCTGGGTGTCCTAAAGCGGCCTCCCAGTCAGACAGGCCGTGCTGCCTGTCTGACTTTACTGGAACCATGCACAGCATAGAGCATCAGGTTTCTCTTTGTCCTCACATTTTCTCCTCCATTCTCCTCTACTCTACTCTACTCTCATGCTTTATTCTCTACTATGTTCTTTAATCTTCTCTCTAATTTATTCTCCATTTCTCTCTAATACACCATCCTTCGCTACGTCGTTATCTCGCCTCTTTCCTCTCACAAATCTTTCCCCCTCTGTACTCTAATCTCTCCTCGTCTCTTGACCTCTTGTCCTCGTCTCCTGCTCTTGTCAGACACACCCGCACTACACGACAGTCTGGTCTCCTTTTCTCTCTACTCCTCCCCCGTGTCCTTCGCCCACTCCCGGCTTCCTTCCTGAACATGCTAAGTTTCATAACATGAGCTAATAACAAACGATGGCTTCGATCGTCTCTTCGCTGGGTGCTGCAGCTCATCAGACGACTCTCTGTTAATTTATGTGAGCATCTAGAGGAGAGTAGATGTGAACAGAGCAGGCGGTTAAATGACTTCCACATCACGTAGCATCACGATCAGAGCTGTACTGATCCCGCTTGCAGCTACCATCCTGTCCTCGTGTTTACCCATCTGCATGTTTGTCATAAACCCGCACTATCTCTGACTGTTGTTTATTTCTCACAAATTTTACTCAGTACTAACTCACATCAGCTTCATCTCTCGTTCATTTTTGTCACTTTAGTTTTTGTACTTGTTTTACTGCATGAGCTGTGTGTGCATGTTGTACGTATGTATGTATGTGTATATGTGTGGGTGTGTGTGTGTGTGTGTGTGTGTGTGTGGATAATCACATGTGCGTTTCTGTCATCCATCCATGTGTTTGTGTTTGTTGACCATCCGTTATGTGTTTCAGTTCCACCGCATGACGTAAAGCGCATGGCATGGAACAGCACAGGCAACAGCTCCTGCCCTGACTCTGAGCTCTCACAGTCCTCCATGCCTGCCGCTCCACTAGGGAGCAACACTGTCGCTGCTATAAACAACACTAAGCAGAGTAAGAACACTGTCTTGACTAACTGACCTCAGCTTTTCTTGCCGTCTACTCACCGTAGCTGTTTCACACCAAAACTTTGCATGTGTGAAATGGCAGTTTTCTCAGGAGTAAAAATAGAAGCCTGCAGATAATGTTCATCATACCAAGTCAGGTGTTAGTTCCTCAGCATCTCAGACAGTTTTACTTCTTTCCAGTTCACTTTCTGCTGTTTTAAGACTTGAAATGTGGCTCATAACTCCACATGTACCTGACCAATGATTTTTGGTTTGGCACATATTTAGGTCTTAAAACAGTTAATTAACATTGACTGCAAGTTGAGACAAATTGGAATATTTTAATCAAAATAAGATTTGATGGACCTTGGTGACCATAAGAACTACATAGAGTAACACCAGTCGTATTCTTTCACACCAAGTTATTACCCTTCTAAGGACCAAAACCAACAATGTTTTAGCCGGTCTCTCAATACTCTCTGACACAAGCCCATTTACTGAAGATGTAAGTCTTTAAAAATGGATCACAGATGTATCAGGCCAACATATAAGATATTTAAAGACATAATATATTTAAAGGCCAAGTAATGTCTTCAAACAGCTAAGCTCAGTAGTTTTCAGCAAATGTTACTGAAACACGAGTAAACGGGACATTTCTTGGGGACTATTTTCAGCTGGAGATTGATACACGTTTGGTGCTCTAAGGCAGCAGGATTAGTATATGAGGGATTGAGTCAAAATAATCTTAGGTGCCTATGTTCATTTGTAATGAAGAAGCACCCAAGTGCAACAGTGTGGTTCGCTGGAATGTGTTTAGTGTTTTCAGGAGCTCGTCAACAGTGGAGCTCAGCTGAGGAAGATGTATCAGACTGCACAGACAGTGTGTGTTAGCAGGATCAGTTTATTGTTGGTTTTGGTCTTTTCATGGGATTTGTTGATGAGAAGAAGTGTTGAAACAGTAAATTTAAGGGTGATTTTTAATAAATAGGGTTTTGTTTGATGGGAGACGAGAAAGTAGGACAAAGATTTTCTCTTCTTGAAATGATGAAAATCCTGTTAGTTTTATTTATATATTAGTAAACCTGGTCAAAGGCAGCAGTAAATATATCACAAGAGACATCAGGCCATTTAAGCTTTGTGTTGTTTTTAAATTACTGTCTTCTTTTGTTTTAACTGTTGCAAACTCAAGTTTATGGTTGAGTTTTTTTTCTTAATTCTTTTAAATCTTAACTCAAAGCTTACTGATTATCTTTTTCTGGAGCTTTCAATCCAAGCCTCTTGGTCTTCCGCAGTGGATAGAGTTGACTCAGTGAACTCAGCTTGCACAGTTGTAAGTGGACCTTGGGTTAAGCTTTTGCTGTCAAGCCAAGCTTATGTTGTTTACAAGCAGAGTTTTGTTGTTTTTGCTGTGGAGGCAGCGTGTGCTCACACAGCAGAGAGCAGTGTTTAGACAGTTTTTGTGCCGCACAGAAGGTGAGAAGCGGAGCGACAGACAGCGATGAGGTCGAGCCTCAGTTAGGAAGCTGCTTCAGATGGAGTGATGAGGTCAAAGAGGAGTGTGGAGCTGTAGCCACAGAGGAAGAGAGCCTGAAGGAAGGCAGGAGCTGCAGTGATGATAGAAAATGTCATCAAACAAAACCACCACATAGTTAATTGTTGTCTCGCCTCCTAACTGGCTCCTCACCATTTACCATCTGCCCGTCTCTCCCTCTCCTGCTCTGTCTGTAGCTCGTAAACAGGAGATCATCAAGATAACGGAGCAGCTGATTGAAGCGATCAACAATGGAGATTTCGATGCCTACACGTGAGTACAACCACGTGTGTAGACTAAAGAAAAGCAGTGGATGAAGCAGGGAAGTAAAACTTATGTAATGTCCGAACAGCATTCTTTAGAGTTGTCTTTATTTTTCACTCTTTGTTTTCTGAAGACCGTTTCTCTGCTAATGTCTCCGTCTTCTCACCCACTCTCACTTCCTCACTCGTCTGCTTTTCTTTCTCGCTGCTCTTTCTCAGGAGGATTTGTGATCCTGGACTCACCTCTTTTGAACCCGAGGCCTTGGGGAACCTGGTGGAGGGCATGGACTTTCACAAGTTCTACTTTGAAAACTGTGAGTCACCTCTTGTACACACACACACACACACACACAATCCATCTATTTTAATCTGCCTTGAATACCAGCCAGGTGAAGGTATCTTCGGCTCAGATAGGATGAAGATCACTGGAAAGTGTTTTCAATGGAAATGTCAAGTAATTATGTCATTTTTGTTCTTTGTAACTTCTTTGACAGCATCTGACATCTCCCAAAGTGATAAAGTCCACCTAAACTGATGAACCTGCCAGATACCTTGTTTATAAACCATGTCGCCTATAAACTGTCATAATTCTGAAAAACGGCCCTCACAAGTTCACAGGGCCATGATGACTTCTTCAGACTGCTTATTTTATCTGAACATTTGAAATGATGTAAAAACGATCTTTCCTTGAAAATAACTTGTGTGACTAATTGATTATCAAAATTGTTGCAGATTAATTTGTTTTAGCTTGTTTTAGATCTACAAGCTACTGAAATTTGACAAATTTAGTTGTTGGTTTTCTACTTATTCTACTGTTTTCCTTCAAAGCAGTTGATCTGTGTTTCAAATTAAAATTTGCAGCTTCAGTTTTTATGCCCATCTGGTTTCTTGGGGGTTTAAAATCACTCTTTTGTAGCAATAGTAATAATAATGTTTGTTTTTAAGTAATTTTCCCATAACCCAAGGACAGAGAAGAGGCATACAACTACTGCTCAGTACCCGATAGGTGGATGGATTCGGGGGTTTTAAGGATAACAGGGTCTGTCTCTGTTTATTTAATCCAGTGCTCAGCAAGAACAGCAAGCCTGTGCACACCACCCTGCTCAACCCACACGTGCACCTGATCGGCGAAGACGCCGCGTGCATCGCCTACATCCGGCTCACACAGTTTGTGGACTCCACGGGCCGCCCTCGCTCCAGCCAATCAGAGGAGACCAGGGTGTGGCATCGTCGCGATGGCAAGTGGCTCAATGTTCACTTCCACTGCTCAGGAGCACCTGCTGCACCACTACAGTGATCAGGTACACACACACACACACACACACACACACACACACACACACACACAAATAGTGAAAAAAAATTCATAATCAGAAAAAACTTTTAAACTTTAAAGTTTGTCGATTTAGAAAAAAAAAAAAAGAAATATTCAGATTCTTTTTGTTTCTGTAACTGGCCAAATTTGAAATTTGGGTTTTCCTCCTGTAATTGGAAATATTAGTAACAAAAACAAACCTGTAAGAGAATCAGAAAACACTGATGACTTTTTTTAGATCTTTTTGGATTGTGTCTTGAAGGACACATTCTGCTTAATTGCAACTTGGGTGTCATTTTCATAGTTTTAGCGATTAGTTCTGGGAACGTGTCCATATAACTTCAACAAAGTCCAACTGGGCAAGAAATATGAGCGATCGGACAGGTAATAATCCCTTGTTTCACAGAAAAACGGTATGCACATGAGATATGTAAGACAAGTATGCCGACTCTGTTTAGGTAATAATATTAGTGTTTTTCTTCATTTTCTCCTCTAAATAAGTTTGACTAACTTAAAGGTTTGTCTAAAACCTGTCTGAGAGCTTCCTGGTGGCCTTGAACATCCTTGTATGAAGTCCAGCTGGTGACCTCTGCCACCCCCCCGCTCTCTCCTCGTTTCCTGTCAGCTTTCCCCTGAACACTACTTATAAAGGCAAAAAATGCCCCCAAAACTACTGCTAAAAAAACCTCTCTGGTCATCTGACTGCTCGTGTTTCTTGCCCTGTCTGACGTCTTTTTGGCAATGTCCTGCATCTGTCCCACATCTCATCTGAATATAAAGTTACTATTACTGATGGAAACATCGGCCAAAAGTACAAAAATAAGTTCATTAATAAACTGGAATTTCTCTTGAAACTGTGTTGGATTAATTTCAGACAGTTTATAAACAGTAGCCACTAATGAAGCGTCTTTTAAAGACAAAAACTGATTGTTACTCCTCTCCCTCCCTCCCCCAGTGGTCCTGAGCCTCCAGTCTACTGGAGTGTGTGTTTTGGGGGGCAGTTTTTTTCAGCGAGCGTGTTTAAGAGGCACGTCCTCTGCGTGGATTGGCTAGTGCCAGGAGCCCGGCCGGGCGAGATCGCATCCCTCTCCACGATACCAACCAATCCTGTCCCCCCTTTGACCTGCTGGGGGCCGGCTGAACACAAG
Source organism: Pempheris klunzingeri (assembly GCF_042242105.1). Classification (NCBI taxonomy): domain Eukaryota; kingdom Metazoa; phylum Chordata; class Actinopteri; order Acropomatiformes; family Pempheridae; genus Pempheris; species Pempheris klunzingeri. The sequence goes on along the minus strand of NC_092031.1, from coordinate 6,475,579 downwards.
ACACCGCCCCCATGGGATGATGCATGCATCTGGCGCCTGATTGGAGGGCGCGTCTTTGCCCTCTATCCCTCCCCTGGCAGCCATCTTTTTTCTGCCCGCGCGACATGAGACGTCCTGCGTGAGGAGAGGATTTACAGTTGAACTTGTGACAGTTTATGAGTATGAGTTATGAATATGCTGTGTAAATTATGACTAGATGTACCAGAAACCACCAAAACCCAACCAAGCATTTATATTCACTATCTAATAAGGGAGGAACAGAAGGGAGTGTGAAGTTAGCAGCTGAGATTTTGGACACATTTTTTGGCATCCTAGGGATTACCGGGTAGAAAGTGTTGTGCTCGTTACCCGGACGTTGATGTAAAGATGTAGGGAGATTTTCCCCGACTGAAAAATTGAAGGGAAAAAAAATCAAGTCGTCTCAGTCAGAGAACTTGATGACAAGAGAAACTTGATATCAAAAACATGAAGCACCAAAGTGTAGAACTTTAGGCTGTGTTTACGTGTTTTCGTTTGTGTGCTTGTTTTCCGACCGAACGGAAAATTGTGTTGTTGTGGGATTTTTGAGGGGGGGGTGGGCGTCTGATTTTGAGGTTACGTGTTTTGTTGTGTTTTTAGCGTCCTGTTCCCTTTGCGTTCCTGTGAATAACCGGAGCCTTTTTCTTTTTTTTTTTCTTTTTTTTTGTCTGATTGATCCATTATTCGAGGCTCCTTTTTTTTTTTTAAAGCAGCTGAGTTTTTAAAAAGAGGGATTTTATTGTGCAAGTTTAAAGCTAACCTGCGCGTTCCGTCGTCTGTATGCAGTGGAGGAGAGAGTGGGCCAGGAAAGGCGTCTGCGTTTTGCATGTTTGCCTGCCGCCTCTCCCTCATTCGTCCCTCCCCCCTCTCTCTCTTTCTCTCCCCTTTTCTCTCTCTTAAATCATTCCCTCTTTTAACTTCCCCCCCCTACTCCTTTTCTCTGCTTTCTGCAAGGGCCTGGTTTGTTTATAATCACTGTGTAAATACAGTGTATGTATAGATATATGTAGAAAAGTGTAATATATGTACATGTATCTAAGAGACACTCATCCTGTGCATCTGGTCGTGGGAACCCCCCGATGACCTCTGTGACCCCGACGTAGTTTAGGAGCAATGTTTTCATCACCAATGGCAATTTGCTTTAATTCTCCTCTTTAAAGTTCTTCCCTAAAATATCGGTAGCTCTTGCTCATTAACGGCAAACATGAATACACACACACACTCGTGGGCTACCAGCTTTGGTCCCATGGCCGCAAGACTGTTTTTGGAGACGTGGAAGAAAAGAAATCACAGGTTGAAAATAGTTTGAACCCGCTGCCCAACAAGACTCTGAGTTTTTAAACATGAAGACCTTCATCCTAGTGTCCTTAACTCCTGATCCCACAATGCTGTGAGCCCTCTCTTCATATCATATGTACACACACACACGCCTGGTGGTGTGTTTAGGCTTTGTAACATATCTGCACCACTGCTGTGTGACCACGGTGCCACCCTTGCTGTGCTGCTTAATTGTCTCCATCCATCCACGACAGTTGTATCTTAAACACCCCCACCCACTCTCCTCCCCCTCTCCCCCGTGTACCAATGAGTCCCCGCTCTTGAGATGTTTATTTGTACCTCTCTCTGTTGTTTCTCTGTTCCCGTGTTACTGTTTGTTTTTTTTTCTTGTCGTCGCTGTTGCTGTTAACTTGTCGTTTGGTAATTTGCCGATCTGCCAAGCTGGAGTTCTGCACTCTCCCTCGCACACAGTAGGAAAAAAAAAAAACAGGGAAAAGAGGGAGGAAGCAAAGACAACACAAAATTACAGATTGAGCGATCATAGATTGATCGGACTTAAATTATTTATTAATGTAATCTACCCTTGGTGGTTTTAAATTGTGCCTGCTCAGTTGAGAGGAGTTTTTGAAAGCCAGAGAGAGAAAGAGTTGGTGTGGGTGTGCAGGTTATTGTGACCTACACTGTTGAACCAGAGCGGGAGACCTAGTTATATGCATGTTTCAGTTACGCATTTCTACCATGTACCTACCTGAATAAGGATGGAGCTAGTGTTAATATATGATATTTGCATCTTTTGAAATAAGAATTTCCTCCATCCAGAATGTTGAATAGGTGACATGAAAAATATAAAAAAAAAAAAAGCAAAATTTTTAAAAAAAGGATTCAGGAGCCGTAGCTTGGTATGAGGCCCTCGATGTTAGCGTTTTCCCTGCGTTGTAATGATATACTATTGGGCTGCGCTTTCTCCCCCAGCCTTCACATGGATGCTGGAGTTTTTTTGCATGATCATGATGTACAATGAAATACAACCATGAATTGACGACTATCAAGTGTTTGTCTGAGTGTTAGTTGGTCTTCATCATAGCTTTGTTATTCTTCGAACTTGGATCTTGAAAGTATTTAATAAAAATACTATTTCAGCACCGGTTTGTCTCACTAGACTCCTTTTATTTCCTTGAGGTTTGTCATCATCTCGTCATGTCTCATTTTAATTTTTGTCTTCATACGGAAACATTTTTGTCCCCACTCCAAAAAAATATCCAATTGGAAAGGCATCTATTCCCTGGAAATGTCCATCCCTCCTCAGACCCAACGACCTGCCAAAACAGTTGTGTGTTTACCCTAGCTGCTTTTCAGCACCATGGTTTCTCACACTATTTGTCTGTCACACTTTGTCCAGACAAAATATATGGTCAAATCGACAGCCTGACAGACATCTTTTTGGCTGTGCATGTTTGACATTTTCAGCATGGATTTTGAGAAGGTTTCATCAGCAGAGTCTCGGCCTGAAATCACCAAATTTGGAGCTAATAGAGATGCAACACACGTTTCTGATTATGTAACACTGCTACATTGATTAGTCATGCTGAATATCTGCTCATGTAGTCTCTTTTTTAGGAAAGGAAGCTAGATTGTGTGAGGTGACATTTAGCATTAAGGGCCTGTTAGAGGTTTTGTCTTGAGCTGCGTAAAATAAACCGGCGCTGGATCGTTACACAATAAACCTAGACCATGTGTCTGTGGTTGGCTGGATGCTCCGAACACCACCCGGCATTGCAGCTGGCGTAATATTTGCCCTCCATACTTGTCTGTCATCACATAAAGTCAGATTAAGCCCTGCATAACACTGCATATCCTCCAGGCCATTAACATACACAGGGGATAAAACAATCATTGCTGTCCGTTCAGCAGCTCGTGCGTCGTCCCGTCTCACCACTTCAGCCTTTGTACCGTCTTCCAGTGCTCTTATTTTAGCTGTATGGAGCTCTGTGAAGTGTTGAGTAATGCAGCAGCCTTATTTAAAAAGGTTTTGTGGTGTTATTTATGATGGTCCCAGTTATTTTAAGGTGTGTGTGTGTGTGTGTGTGTGTGTGTGTGTGTGTGTGTGTGTGTGTGTGTGTGTGTGTGTGTGTGTGTGTGTGTGTGTGTGTGTGTGTGTGTGTGTGTGTGTGTGTGTGTGTGTGTGTGTGTGTGTGTGTGTGTGTGTGTGTGTGTGTGTGTGTCCCTGGGATGTAGGACAGCTCCCCCTGGTTCCTCTGCTTTCTGTGTGATTAATGAGGAGAGCTCAGCAGTTGGTTAACTTCAACACACGCACTTACTTTCTCAAAGACACAAGAAGGGAGAAACTCTTGAGGGAATGTTTCTTGTTGGCTCTCTCTGACCTCCGACTCCCAGTGTCAATAAAATTAGGAGAAAAGCTGACCCAGAACGAGCCTCCTGAATCTCAATTACTTCTGACCTTGTTGAGGTCTGAGAGAACAGGTTCCTTTTTTTTTTTTTTTTTTTTTTTCATCTCAGATATTAGTTGAATGTTTCCAATGACTTAGGAGCGAAACAGATAGCTTTTGTTCTCCACTGTGGTCCTAAAAAACTAAATATGAAGCTGCAAACAGAGAAACAGCAAGCCTGGCTCTGTATAAAGCCAAAAAGTGTAAAAACATGAAGTTGATGTGTATGTGACGATGTGCAGACTACTCCTTGGCCCCGTGCAGTGACCTCCTGGAGACGGAGCACCTTAACTAGTGATGCTGATAGATGGATTTCTCTCACCTGAAGGTCTCCGGTCTTAATGCTAAGCTAAGCTAACTGTCGCCTGGCTGTAGCTTCATATTTACCACATCAACACAAGCAGTGGTATCGATCTAAAGCTGGATTTATACTTCTGTGTTTAGGGGCGGTGGTTACACAGCAGTAGTTTTCTATTCAATAACAAGATACGATGTAAAAGCTTGGATTACATGGATGTGACTCCAGTTCTGTAAATCTGCAGCTCACTGTCGTCGCTCTGTATCTGAAATGATATAAACAGTCATCATTCATTTAAAGGCTTAATGTGGTGACAATTCTGGTCTTAAGTTGAGGATCATGACATTGATTTACAGCATCAGGACCACTTGGGGGATCACTGACGTCTTCAGTTTCATAAATATACACCAAACTGGGTGGAAAATAGCTCTGCTGGATCTCAGCTTCACTGTCTGTAAAGGACCCCAGAGATCTCACAGTGATGGTGTGTGAAAGTGTCACAGAGAGGGTACAGTGAAACGTAAACCTTTATTGTAGTGGGTTCTTTGTATTCCATAAATATGGATTATATATGGTACCTTTATTGGTGGTAAAATGTAACCCAATAGTCAAATCCATTAAGTAGAACTATTGTCCATCATCTCTCCAACGGCTCATTTCTTCTTACCCTCCAGAGTACAATCTTCCCACAGTGATTGATGACTGATGACCATAATAACCCTGTAAATCTTTCGGGGTTAAATGTCTCTTGCCACTTGCCTTTTTTCACCTCCATCCCATCATCAGTGAGAGCGAGGGAGCGATGTGCTGCATCTGGGTCCAGCACAGTGAAGAATCCACTTCATCCTCCGATCAGGCGGCTCCTCCTTCTCTCCATTTTCCTCCAAAAGTTCTCATCTCACAGTCCCCTCGGGCTCAGAGAGGGTGCTGCACTAAGGCTTTGTGACGTTCTGCTCGTACATGGACATAGTCGTTGGTGTGTGACAGCTGCTCCGGCTCTCAAGAGGCTTAATGAAGCCCTCAGCTCCCCTCTCAGTTCTCCTCTGCTTCTCCTTAATCACCCAAATGAGCTCTGATTGGCTCCTTTCAATCAGCGGACACCTGCACACTGTCCGATGTGTCCTCATGGGCGTCCCTCCTGCTGAGCTCCACCAGATGTTTGACCTCCTGGGCCTTTAGCAACTTTTCCTGGATCACTGGTCTGATTTGGAGCTCCGAAAAGAGTCCTCATCTCGTCACACTCTACCTCCAGTAGTGGAGTCTCATGCACAGCTGTCAAACACACACTTAGTTCGTCCTGAAGAACACACTGTGCTTCTTGCACATCCTGTTGTCCAGTTTGATCTCTCTCAACGCTGTCAGGTACTTGAGACCGAATTCCGCAGCCTTCAGTTCAGACCAAGAAAAGATGACACAGGCTTTGTCTCCCTATGAAGCCGATTCATCAATGCTTCTTTCTCTTTAAAATGATCAGAGGCTTCTCTGATTGTCGTGTTGATCTTAAACTCTGGTCTCCTCGTGAACGTCTCCTTGCAGGGTGGCCTTGCAAAAAGCGGGCTCAGAGAAGACATCCAGGCAGACTGAGCTCTGAAACTGTTCTTCACATAACAGACGGCTGCAGGAAGCCATGCCTGCAACATTACGTAAACCACAATGTAACTTCCTGGAAAATATATCGGCTTTTGTTTTTCATCTCTCAGACCAATATGCGGGCTTATGTTCTCTTTCCACTAATACTGTAACACACTGAATAAGCCAGATTATTTTAGAGTACCTCTATTTTGTCATTGGACCCCAGACTCCAGAGTTAAAGTGTACAGACAGACGTATTATCTATCCTCATAGAGAAGAACCACATACAGTTTTTACAGCTCACACAGATGGCTTCCATCTACTGAAATGAGGGTGTGAAAACAGCCCGAACACGTGCTCTGTAGATGACGTGGGAATTGTGTCTCTATATTTCATCTAGTTAACATCTTGCTCCTTTTGTGATGCTCCTGTCGCCCCTTATGCTGCAGATCCAGTCAGACAGATGCTTCTTAATGCACAAGTATGTTGTAAGTACTCATCTTAAGGCTGCCTTGTGTTGTTTTCATTTATTCTTGTGATATTCTCATACATTATTTTTTTGCTATTTATATTTTTGATTATTGTCCACACCAGAGCAAATGCCAGAGCTATCAGTTACTTTGGAGCTTTGTATTTTAGATACAATAAATATTATTAGTAACTTTGGAGATTAAACTAAATTGAGCCCCAATTTAACCATTAAAGTGCTGCTTAAACATTAATGCATCAATAATGATAATCATATAATATAGATAATAACACTGATAGTAGTACTCATTCGTACTTTTACTTCTTGGTTCTTGAAGTACATTTTGCTGAAGTCAAATTTTGAGAACTTGAGTATTTCTGCATTGTGGTGTTAGTACTTTTACCTCATTAAAGGATCGTAGTATTTCTTCCAGGAAGAAAGCAACTTGAGGTCTGACTTGAGTCTGAGTGTGAATAAAATACAAAACTATACAAAAACTTTTTGCAGTTTCATGATTCAAAACATTAATAAAGTGGAGGAAAAGATAATAAAGAAACGAGGCTCTTTAAGAACAGTCAGGCCTGATAGATGATTCACATTTTTGCAGTTTAACACAATGAACACGACTCTATTCATCAACTTAAATTATACTTTTTTTTTTTTTGCTGTTAGTCAAACTTGTGTTATCCACTCATGGGGCAAGAGCTTTTTCCATATATTGGCAATACCTTTACTTTCCAACATCTATACTTTTTATCCCAATTACTGCAGCCCATCTTACAGACATTTTCAAAAGCTATGTCCCAAAAGCTGACTCATTTATGCTCATTATAAATCACTTTCGCTACAGTTTTCAATAAGAACTACCCAATCCACTGCGGCAAGGGTTTCCTCTGATCCCCCTTTTTTCCAGAGGGGAGCCCATCCAAACAAAAGAGGAGATTACCATGGCTCATGAGTGACTGAGAGCAGCAGCTAAGCAGATTTACTTTTCATTTACTTGGAGGCAATAAGTCCTTTGTAAGCAATCTTTTTATTTTTGTTTTTTTCTAATCCATGTGTTTGGTGTATGGTTTCTGCAGGGCTTTAAGAACGGGTTTATTTGATCAAATACATACCTTTCTTTTATTATGAGAAACAACATGGAGGATTCATGTGTGTTAATGCTGCTTTTCTCCAACTGATCTTCATGCTGGAATTGTGCAAAATGTTTATACAAAGTACCTTTGCATATCTGCCCTTATTTGGTAGCTTTAACATTAACACTGAGAAACTGAGTTAATGAAAGCCCAATATTAGTGAATAAGAGAGAAGAGAGGCCACACCGACACCGAAGGCTTGTTCTCACCAGGTAAATGTTTTAATACTCAACCATGATTCAGCACATTACACTGAGGATCAGCTGACGGGTCTGACACAGGTAAAGTAGGCCTTAAACACTTCACACTGCTCCCTCACCAGCCAGCCGTAGACATACAGTATTTACATTAACCTACAGGATCTGCATGGTAAAACATCAATTCTCAGGAAGGAGGAGACTAGTGGTAGGATTGAGTTTATGTACAGGATTATAACAACAGGCATCGGACAGGTCCGTGTTGGAGAAAACAGCAGTTGCAGGTTACAGGATGCTTCACGACACAATGGTTCACGGTACATCAAAGCACAAGTCTGAACACTTATAGCAACAGTATAAAAAGAACCATCAGGGCCAAGTTATCCAACGATCGGTGGCCCTGTGAAAATAGAGCAACGTCGCCATCTTCTGGGTGGATCACACACCTGCTCAGAGTACAACAGAACAGACAACATTTAACTTCAAGAGTTCGGCTATCTAATTCAGTCAAGAATGAATGCAGTACACGAACTATCTAAACTCAGAAATTGCGGCTATCTACCCATCTATCTATCTAGAGCCATCCGCTGGAATCAGTACAAAATTGTATTTTACGACCCGACAGTCGGCTTCCAATGGCTTTGAAAGGAGAGAATTATCCTGTACAGTTTCAAGGACCACACCAGTGTTAGTGGCAAGTTTTAGCTTGCAAACACGACAAATTATGTACACTTGATATAACTGCTGATGAAACCATACTGCAGTGTTTCAGTTTCTTTGTGTACGTTCTTCCAGGCGCCGTCTGTTTCCACAGTTTTCCCTTTGGAATAGAAATCAATTAGCTCTTAGACTCTTACAACCTGCTTGAGGTGTGTAATCCATCATGTTTTCTCCGTTATTGTTGTCAGGTAATGCAGTTTAATTGATCTGAAAAGGCTGTGCATCTGACTCTGACAAAAAAATATATGCAGATTTAACATTTATTGTGATGGATTCCACAAGGCTGCTATTTGATTTCCATACTGGGAAATCAATGGAAAGCAACAGCTTACTGGAAAACAGGGAGATAATTTTTTTTTTAATTACGACACAACGCTCAAGTGCAAGAAGGCCAAGAAGGGACGTTACATGATTTGTTTGACTCTCTACAGCCTGTTTGTTTGAATTTAATTAATAATATCTAAGTATGTAAGATATCTAAGTAATGACATTATCAAGAGTTGCTTTATCGCTCAGTTGTAAGGCATTCACAACTTTTGAGTTGCCAAGTTGTGAAAAATCTCTCTGATTGTTGAGTCATTAATATTCATTAATATGGGTGATAAATGCCCCGTTTTCTAATATCAAGCCTGCCGTTATACATGTTAGTATGCTATTAATAATAAGGGTCACAAGTTCTGTTCTGCAAACAGCAAAAGTTAGTAAATCATCAGTAATTAAAAACCTGGCAACCCAAAAGTTATTCTTATTTATTTCTACATATAACTGTTTATAAATGGGCACCTTAATAGTTGTGCAACAGTTTCCTTCCCCTTTTATTATTTAGATTTTTCCGATTGCTCTCTTTATTGATTCATCCCCCTTTTTTTAGCATGTGTTTGGACCTCGGGAACGACACTTTCCTGTGTGCACTTGCATGAAAAAACATGTAAGATGTAATTACAAAGTTTGGGTTTCAAAGTAATCAGCAGTCGTGTAAAGTATACATCACTGGTGATGGAAATAAATACACTAAAACATGAATAATCACTGGTATGGTCCTAAGTTAAATAGCTTAGTCATGGGTCTAAACAGCACTTTAAGCAGTAAAGGTATAAGACAACAGCCTGAAGCCCTGTTTGAAAAAGCAACATCACCCACATCTGATTTTTTATCAAAACTTAACTTCACCTAATGCAGGAGTTTGGGGTTTATGTGTATTAATAATCTCAGAGGGACAATGATGATATACAGTCAGCCGTTATTCTAGATGGTCTGGTGGTTAGTTTGTTGATTTTGCTCAGCTCACACAAAAGACACACATAAATAGGTGAATTTTAGCATAGATTCTTGTGTGACCGTCTTGGAAATATCCCCCCAATACTTTTATGCTAACACTATTGTCCTTAAAATGCATGCCATGCTGATTTTTTGATTTTCCGTATCAGTGAAAGGCCCTGATCAGCATGCCAGGCTCGCCCTAAACGCTGCCGAGCCGTCAGTCTTCGTTCTGCCTCTCAGTTACAGGCTGTAACTCACATGTAAAGCACCACAAATCACCCACACACGCTGTCATCCTGGCAGCTCAGGACGGTCGGCCCACACTGCTGTACTCATCCGACGTTTAGCAACCGCACACACTTCACAACACTGAGTTCAGGATTTGGACTAAGCACAGAGACGGCCGGTTGTACTGACTTAAGTTAGAAGCATCTTTCTTTTCTTTTACTGTTAAAGTTTACTTTTGTCTTCTTTTAACTCTCCTTCCTCCTCCTCAGGCGGTCACATGGCACAGATGGTAAGCCAATGGCACGGCCTCAATCAGACCAGAATTTGTGTGTTTGTGTCGGGATCTCCTACATGGTGTGTATGTGTGCTTTTAGTGTGTGTGCTAACATGCTCATTGGTGTGCGAGTGATGAGTGTGTGTTTGTTTAATATCATTGATTTCATTTGTTTGTTGTTGATCGTGTGTGTGTTTGAGCTTGCCGTGCACGTGGAAGTATTCCTCCTTGCCCTCGCGGTGTGTGTGTTCCTCATGTGTGTGTGTTAGGTCATTGTCAACGTGTGTCAGATCTTCTTGTGTGTCGGTGACCTCCTCGATCCAGCTCCTGAAGCGGCTGACTCGAGTGTAGAGCGCGGGAGAGGAGGGGTCGGCGCAGCCGTAACCACCGGCGACAACCCCGGTGAGGACCCATCGACCCATCTCCCCCTGACACACCAGCCCGCCTCCAGAGTTGCCCTGACAACTGTCGCCATGGAGGAGCCTGGTGTCTGGAGGACTGCCAGCACACAGGGTGCCGTGGCTGGAGAAGCTGTCGCCATAGCGCTTCTTGCATTGCCATGACGACATCAGAGGGACCCAGGATGCAAGAACTGAGTCTAGGAGAGAGGATGGACGAGAGAGAAGGAGTCAGAAATGCTCAAACTATTAGATGATTAATTAATAAGTCAATCAACATAAAGTAAAGTAATCAACAACAATTCTACTTCTGACTAATCGTTTAAGTAATTTATCAAGCACAGCAGTGGTTTGAGCTAAATGCTAATGTTGGCATGTTAACATGCTGAGGCATAATGTTCAATATGTTCACCACCTTAGCTTAGCACGTCAGCATGCTGTTAGCATGAGTTACTCATTGTTGTAACATGTAGATAAGCAGACAAAACCTGCCAGAAGTTCAAATTTGAACCTTTCGATTCAATATTTAGGTCTAAACATTTATTTTCAGGTGATTTAATAAATATGAACATAAGTGTCCCAGATTACGCTGATTTATTCTCATTTTTTGTTGCTGCATCGATCATCAACATCTGAGATGGCAGAGTGATGGAAATATCTAATATATATACTGTCTGAATATTGTTTGGCATTAATAAAGACACATTCAGTACTCCAGAGAGAAAAACACATACCTGGTCCTGTCCAGCCAGCGGTAACCATGACAACGCAAGAAGATGGAGAAGTTCCTCCCGATGCTGTGTCTGCGGCAGGAAGGCACGCTGCGTTGGTGTTGGGGTCAAAGGTCAGACAGTGACCCTTCGTGCTGGGTAGCTTCAACAAAGCCAGATCGTGACCTCCACTCTGACCCTTGAACTTCCTGTGAACCACCACCTGCTCCGGGGTGAGAGTCTGCTCTGACGCCCCGACACGCACCACGTACCTGGACAGGTCGCTGCCGAACCTGGAGGAGAGAGGAGAGAGAGGGTGTGATGGAGGAGCGGAGAAACTTAACTTTAGTGGATTTGACTGCCTCATAGCTCAGCGGCGGATGTACCTGCTGACACAGTATGCAGACGTCAGGGCCCAGCAGGGGCTGATCAGAGTGCCGCTGCACAGAGGGCCGCCTTCTTCTTCTTCTTGAGACTGAAGCCACACTGACACCTGCCACGGCCATGTGGTCCTGACAGAGAACGGGAAAACATCTCAGTCAAAACTCCTACTTTCTCCTTCTGATGGCTGTGTTCTTTTTTTATCTTCTTCTACTGCTTTTGCTGACAAAACATTTCTTTTGTGAAAATCTAGTTTTAAGACCTCTATCATTACAAAACTAACTGTCACACAGAACCTGTGGCTGTGCACCTGAGTACTGGCTGGTTTTTAAGCTGCAGAGTGTTCTGTACCTAAAAGGAACTAGAGGCAACAGGGCACAGTTGGGGGTCAGTATGGGCCCAGCAGCAGATATTTGGCCCTGGAGCCCCCCAACAGCTTAATCTAGTAATGATTAAAATAGATGAATAGAATTTAATTGAAAAATCTGGTGCAACAGGTTATTTTTTTATTTGTTCCACAAGCAATAAAAACATGTAATTCCAATGTACCATAAACTCATTATAGTCTTTTATTGTGGACACTTTATTGCAGTGTATAAATGCCACTGATAAGGTTTCATTGTCAGTTGCACCACGTCACAAGTCTCTTATTTGGACGTATTGTGCCGCCAAGCTAGGTCCTACCTGAGCATGTTTTCCTCTCCTTGGTTCCTCCACTTGCTCTCTTCCTCCACCAGCTTTCTCAGCCCACAGCTCAGCTCATGGGGCTTGGTCTGTACCGGTGTCTCCTGCGGCGTGACGTCACACCTGACCCCTGTGTCCTCCCTGCGTCTGCAGCCCTGGATGCTCTGGCCCAGAGAGGGACACTCTCCCAGGAACTCCTCCTTCCCCGTGCACCTCACCTGGTCCAGGTGGATGGGCCCTTTCCCCTGGCCGAAGCCTCCAGCTGCCACCGCTCCACCACTGAGGAGGGAAAAAATGTGAATTTCAGATGATATATTGAAAAAACAAAACATACCTCTCTGTCTCTTTCATGCACGCATATAATTATGAACCTGTGTCCTAGCTGTCTGCACACCACGGCTGCATTCAGGTCGTTCCAGCCTGAGTCACAAATACTTCCCCATTCACCATGGAGATACACCTCCACCCGACCCTCCTTTCTGTTGCGGCCACCCACAAGTCGCACCAGGGGACCTGACAGGACGAAAGACACGCACCTCTCGTTAATATTCATGCGTGTGCATCTACATACTCCAGTCTGCTGCTGTCACTGAGAGCGAGTTAGATGCACACTGACTGTGTTAAATGTCATCTGCAGCCTGGTGCCTCTTTATTCAGCCTCTATTCTCATTCTAATGAACTGTGTGTCTACAGGAGGCGCTGCTCTGCTGTTCTCTCTGCTGTCAACATGTGGCATTTAAACTGACACACCGATGTCTTTACACTGCGGCACGATAGATAGATAGATAGATAGATAGATAGATAGATAGATAGATAGATAGATAGATAGATAGATAGATTCTTCATTCCTTTATTCTTAGTGCAATTAAAACTAACAAAACCTCTCAGGCTGTGGTTGTTCTGTGCAGCTCCTCTCATCTCTTACCTGTGGAAGGCGCAATAACCGGCACTTCATTGGTGTCTTGGCTGGATCGGCCCCTGCAGCGAACACCAACATCCTCACTGTGGGAGCAGTCAGTGCGGCCCCAGATGCCGTGTCGACAGTCCAGCAGGGAGGTCTCAGATCCCTCACAGTGGACCTCGTCCAGGAGGATCAGACCGACGCCCTCGCCAAATGTCCCGTCTGACACGACCTCAGCGTGACCCCTAAAGGTGGAGAAGAGGGTCAGGTCTTTACCCTGGTTGTGACCAGGATATGAAGGTGAGGTTCAAATAACACATGAGACATGTTTAGACTCTATGGGTGCAGTGCTCCCAGCTTTTTCTGACCTGTAGCCCAACTGTCTGCAGACCACCTCTGCATGCTGCTGGGCCCAGTTGTCATCACACACTGTCCCCCAGTCACCGTTGTGTAAAACTTCAACCCGACCCTCCCAGGGACTGTCTCCGCCAACCAGACGCACCACGCCATCTGAAACAGTTATGAAGACCTTCGTGATCACAAATGCAATTAAAAGCAGATACACTTGATTCAACTCCAAAGAAAATTATTTATTCAACCGTACAACAAGATTAAATATTGTAGATGCTGCATTTGCCATTACATTATTGAGTAATGTTTAGATTAATTATTAATCTGAGATTAGTTGGATGAATAGCAGCTGCTATTTCATGCCGGTAGATATGTTACTTCTCTGTTCCCATTAATCATGTTTCTCTTGTCACAAAGAGGATGATGCTGCTTCATGCAGTAATGATTTATTGATGTTCGGGGGATATAAATAGCAGCCTATCAGTGAGTATAGTAACTTGTGTGTGTGTGTGTGTGTGTGCTGTACATGTACCTGTATAAGGGCTGCAGGAGACACCAGCATCCTCCATGTGGTCACAGTTGTGCTGTTCCCAGTCGCCATGGGGACACTGATCCAAGAAGAGCTCATTTCCTGTGCACTTCACAGCATCCAGCAGGATCGGGCCTGAACCCTGACCAAAGTGCGCCCACGACCAGGCCTTCGCCACACCCCTACAACACACACACAATTTGTCTTAACATTGTGTGTATTTCTACCTTCTTTCACAGGGACATACTCTGGATACCTTCAGGCAAATATGTGGCTTGACTTGTATTTGGTCTTTGATACTTATTCTATACATAAGAGGAATTCCCCATGATGCCACAAAGTCAGGGGATCACAAAAGTATTTGGGATTCATGATGTGAGAACCAGGAAGGTCTCATGGCAATGCTTTGAACAGCTGGGCGTTACCATCCGTAGAGCCACATATGGCTAAAACCTATCAACCTTTTGAGGTGCATATTGACCTGTACCAATACCCCTGGGGTACCTGTAGTGCTGCCCAGTCCTAACCAAAAAAAAGGAAGCAAAACTAAGAAGCAGCAAAAGGAAAACTCTGCAAATGGAACAAATATCTAAAATAAATCAAATCATCCAAATAAATAATGAATAGCTTCTACAAGGATGTTGCTGTATTCATGTGATGATTATTTATTGATGCTGAAACGCTACAAAAAGCACTTTTCTGTGTATCTGTAGACCTGTGTATTCCTGCTCTTGTACAGTTGAACTTCATGTTTGAAAACAAAAGCATAGGGAAGCAAAGAAAATATAGCAATTTATAGTGACCCCTTCATGTTATTATGATTATTAATATAGAGTTTTAAATACAAAACACAGGAAACAGAGGAGGGAAAAAATCAAAAATCATATTTGCTGCAATTTAATGATACAGTGAAAATGAAAAAGTACAAGTCCCATCTTAGAATCCTGTGTTAATTGTTCAGTTATACCATTAAAGTGTGACTCATCTTGAACTCAGATGACAAATAATGTGATTTGAGACAGTTAGCTATCCATCATATAACTGTTAGCCTGTGTAGAAGCTAGTAGAAGCAGCAGTTTGGGTGTCAAATGGAAAAAAAGCATATAAAAAAATATGTAACCATGAAAATGACATGCATACACGAATTAGAAAAGAAACTATCCAGGTGGGAAAAAGCAAATCATTTTTGTTTTTAAGTGTCAAAACACATCGGTGCCTGTGTGAGAACATGTACATCTATTATTTAGAAGCACAAACACAGATGGTGAGATGTCCCACAGCGTTTGAGGAGATGAAATGCAGCCTGATGTTGAACATGGGAGTGTTTCACAGTTTGACACACGAAGTTGTCAGGAATGTTACGCCTCCTCTGCTGGGGATAAACTCTGTGAGTAAGGAGGGAACACCTGCGCCGATTTAAACACAATCTACCTACAAAGAGGTGTTTTTGTAGGGACTTCTTTGGGTTTTGATTAAATAAGAAAACCTTGATTCTAACGACACCCATGTGCTCTGTCGCAAAAACACTGATTTGATAGTAGATGCAGCCTTCTACAGCTCATTTGGGGGATATTACACATGCACAGGAAAACAGTGCATAATTCAATACAACAGCTGAGCAAGCAAGACATTAGTCAGTAACCATACTGACATCTGATTCCTGTGGTTTATTTATAATCCCTATTAAAAAATAAGTGAAATGAAATTATATATTTGTGATTTATATCTTGAGTGGGAACCATTGATGATATACATGATGCCAGACTTATCCTTTAATGCCCTTCACAGCTTCAAGTGTGACTTAATGTTTACGCCATGTAGTTAAGAGTTACTAGGGAGGGATGATGATGGCTTATGAAAGGGCCTAAATGTCACTACATGTATGTTAACTTTGCGTGGTGAGAGGGTGTAAAAAGCCCCTGACGCACATACCCAAAACCCAGCTGTCTGCACACCACCTCAGCATCTCTGTCGTCCCACTGGTCGTCGCAGATTGAGCCCCACCTTCCTGCATGAAAAACCTCCACACGACCTTCAAAGTCTTCCTCGCCTCCGACCAATCGCAGAGGAGGGCCACTGCCTGAGATAGGAAGTAGAAATATACCTCAGGTCAAACAGCGTCCTTCGTGTCTGCCTGTCGCCTTCGAGTTCTTTTTTTTATTAGCGGAACTGTAATCAAGTTCAGTGTAAAAGAAAAATGAGTCATGCTCCGTGTATCTCTCTCATCTCTCAGGTGTGTGGGAGAAATATTCAGGTCTGGTTGCTGTAAGAGTGTGGAAGTCAGACTGACCTTCTGGCGGCGCACAAATCGCTGCTGCCTCGTTTCCATGGCTACAGTCACCGGTGACGAACGTCCTGCTCCGGCACTTGCTCAGACTGTTCTCATCACCACGGCAACCCAGGCGCTCATAGTGGAAGAGGCCGGAGCCCGAGCCGAACTGCGAGTGCTGCAGCGCCGTGCCGATGTCACTGTTAGAAAGTAGAAATTCACCAGTGAGAACAAGCTGTGAAACATCTGCACTAAAAGAGAGCTTGTGTTTTGTTCTGTTACCCCAGGCCCAGCTGCCTGCAGATCACACTGGCGTCTCTGTCTGTCCAGTGAGAGTCACACACCGCCCCCCACTGGCCGTTCAGGTAGACCTCAACACGCCCACTCCCAGAGGACGAGCTGCCGACCAGACGTGCCGCACCTACAAAGCCACAGACAAGCCGTGAACGCCACATATAAGCTAGTCTAATTTGTTATGTTGAACATGTTAGTAAGTGATTGTCTATTTACACAAATGGCAGGCACGGACAAACAGGTGACCTGAGGAATCTAAGTCCAGTTTTCACTCTTCTTTTAGCTCTGTTTTTGGTCTCCACCAACGCCTGAGGGAAATATCTGACTCTTCAGCTGCTAAATGCTCCAGTGCTTTCACCAGCTAGTCGCTAACTTTGTCTGTATGCCATTTAGTGCTGAGCAGGAAGAGTACTGAAGGCTTTTAGGGATTTTATACTGGAAACAAGGTTGATGAGAGTGCAGTTTGTGGGCCAGAAAAACAAAAACCATGATTCAAAATACACTAAAACATTCAATCAGGTAACTGCAGACTTGGGTGATAATTCTCTGTGAGTGCATCACTAAGAACACCTCTTAACATTACACACACTTAATGAATAATAAAAAACACATTTTAGAGGCCAATAGAAGTAAAACTATTCAGTATCTCACAATAAAAATGCAAGGACAAAAACTAGAAGAAAAATAAAAAACTGATTTTCATTATTCTTATCACAACCTTTCAGATTAATTGTCAAGACCTCTTGGATGGGAACTGCTGCACTGAACAGTTAATTAAGTGATTGAAGAAAATATCACACCACATTAATTAATAACAATAACTTCAGCCCCAGTTGTTCCTGTGTTGTGCTGTTATGACTAATTTCCCACATTGGAAATTGTTGATAGAAATTAAATTGATTAAAACAGGCTGGAGGAGCATTTTTCTGTAATTCAATTTATGCCTTTTATGTGTGTTTTTATCTCATTGTAAGCTTGTCTGGAAAGAATTAAAAACAAAGTTTATTATTATGATAATAAATGGTCTCAGATGAGTCACGCCCTAGTAATCCCTGGTCGTACCCTGGTGGCAGTCGCAGTAAGCCCATCCAATGGCTCCAGAGTTTTGCCTGAAGAAGCACCAGGGGTTGGATTCCCGGTCTGGGTTCCTGCAGTAGCTGTGGTCGCCCAGCCCTCGGCCCGGGTACTGCATGACATAGTCTGGAAACTCGGTCCACTTCAGACAGGGGGCGCCAGAGTCCGTCTGAGACACGGTGCCGTTGTAGTATCCCAACTCTGTGAATCCCTCAGAGCAGGACAGAGGCACTGCACACAGAGAAGAAGGGAGGGAGTGGAGAGAGCGAGTAAACGCTTAGTAAGATGGGAGAATAAGATGTTTTGGATGAAAGGAGGAGGATTTAGGTCAGAGAGGACAATGTGAATAAAAGGGACTGAAACGGGAAAAGTTTGGATGAAAAAGGAAAGATGAGTGGAATTGCTCTCATTCAAGTCACATTATCCCCATGTCTGTATTTTATGTGAACATAAAGGCTTACACGGATGATTCTCATACGCTGTCCGCTGCCACAGCAGGATCCTGCCTAATGCATTTACCCCCGCTGATCCATGTTGAACTGGTGAAATTTCCATAACCTTAGACTGCCCTTACTGAACATGGTGGTGACCAGATACCTCAAGTAATCTTCTCTGAGAAGAGGGAATGTGTGAGTGAAGCTTAGACAGACTGAGAGGACTGAGAAACTGCTGACATCAAAGTGTAGTGAAATTAGGCCACAAAATATAGAGCATCTTACATATTGTAGCCTATTAAAAACATCCATCACGCATTAAAAGAAAGTGAAAAAAAGTGGTACATTAGACTGGATTTGGCAGATAAGACAGAGAAGCTCTGTATCTTTGTTTATAGGACATTTCTATTATATAAATTTCATCAATTTATTGGTTCATTTATATATTTTACTGTTTATTCACATGACTATTAATTTCAGAATGTTTAATTTGTTTATTTAATGTTGAACCCTTTGGAGTTTCCATAACTCTAACTTCTAATCAAGAGATCACAAAAAATGTCACTAATTTATTTGTTTATTCTTGTAATCAGTATTCATTTATTTATATTTGTCTATTTTTATTTTCTTCTTTCCTTTCTTTCCTTTCTCAACTGATCTGAAAGTATGAAAAATCCCCCAAAACAGAGAAAAAAAAAACAACAGCGAACTTAATCTTTACTTGAAATGGAGTGTTTCCCCCCTGTGGTGTTTCTGAGGCCAAGCGGCTACTAAACTATGATTAATGGCGGAGGTGCTTCAGTAACCAGCAACAGTCTTATCTCCTCGACACACACAGCTTGGCTGTCCTGGAACATTATCTAGGAAGTGCAACACTCATGCTTGCACCTTGCACATTAACACACATACACACTCTCAGATTTGCTGCATATTGGCCAAGACACAAACACACACTGCAGTACAGTCAGATTCAGAAACACATACACAGAGGCGCACGCACACACACGCACACACACACACACACGGTCCAATTTGGAGGAAGATAAGAGGAAGAGCAGAAGGGGGAAGCAGGGAATCAATCAGGCAGAAATGTACTGAACTAAAGCAGAAATGTATCCTCAAACAATAAATAATACAGAACACACTTAGATATTGGACCCAAAAACAGCCATCACAGTATCTGAGCCCACAAAAAGCCCCTGACTTCAGACAAAAATGTGTGTCTGTCCCTTTAAGAAACATGACACAGGAAGAAACTGAAAGCAAAGTTCTTTTCCTGGGAAACAACCGCGCCCTCTTGTCGTCTTATTTCTCCTCCACAGACCTGCTCCAGCAAACGTAAGTAACCATTACTGAGCCAAACCCTGGTTTTAACACATAAGAGGTGGAATCTATGTCGTATGTAAGTTGTAGTTTCATCCCACTCTCTGCAGAAAATACTGCTTTCTCAAGCACAGCAAAAACAAATGCATCTCTGTCTAGTCGAAGACATGATCTTACCGCATGATCCCTTTAGAAAACTTTCACATCACATGGTCGTCATCAGTAGTCTGCAGGCTGCCCAGTTGTCAGAAATGTCTGTTTATCTCTCTGAATTCACAGGACTTCCCTCCACGTTGGTTAAAAAGTTGAGATTTAAAGCAAATTTTGATGTTGGAAACAGCAGTTGACAAAAAGAAGCAGCACAAGGTCTATGAAAGAGTGTTTCAGGAGCTTTAACACTGTTTTTGTGGACATTATGCATGATATTGTGGTGATTTTTAGTTTTCAACTGTTTTCTCTGGCGCAAGAATGAACTTTGAACTTGAAGCTGACAGATAACAAGTCCTTAAAGAGACAGCAAAACAAAAAACACACAGTTACTCAGACCCTTAATGTAACTGTCTGTTTGTCTGTTTGTTTGCTTTCTTTTGTTTTGTTGTCAGAAATGGCCACCAGCAACAGTCTCTTATCTGAGGAGCAGTTTCTTTGTCCCATCTGCCTGGATGTGTTCGTTCGGCCAGTGTCCACTCCATGTGGACACAACTTCTGCATGTCCTGTATCACGACCTACTGGACGGACATACCAGTCTGCCTGTGTCCGGTCTGTAAGGAAACTTTTGAAAGAAGACCGGACCTCAAGGTCAACACTTTCATTTCAGAGCTTGCATCGCAGTTCATGTCACTTCAAGTGGCAGACGCTCACATCTGGAGCTCAGACCAGCAGCAGGCTCGCGGAGGAGGCGCTGCGGTGCTGTGTGATGTTTGTACATCTGACTCCCAGCAAGAGGCAGTCAAATCTTGTCTGGAGTGTCTGACCTCTTACTGCGACGTTCATCTAGAGCCACATCATAGAGCCGCCAGTCTGAAGAGACACACACTGGTTGACCCCTTGCCGAACTTGGAGAACAGGATCTGCAGGCAGCACACCAGATTCCTGTCGCAGTACTGTAGAAATGACGAGCTTTTGCTGTGTGACATCTGCGCCGCTTCGCACCACGCGAACCACGACGTCTTTCCTGCGCAGCGAGTGTACAAAGAGATGAAAGCTCTGCTGGGGGACAGGGAGGCCAAAGTGCAGTGGATGATCCATGAAAGGCTGCAGAAAGTCCGAGCTGTGAAGGAGTCGGTGAAACAAAGCCAGACAAAAACCAAAGACGCGATAGAGAACAGCGTACGGGACATGACCACACTAGTCTCTGAGATTCAGAAGAGCCAGACGGAGTTTGTGAATATGATGGAGAAGAAGCAAAAAGAAGCAGAGGAACAAGCAGATAAGTTCATTAGCGGTATGGAGCAGGAGATCAATGAGCTGCAAAGGACAACGGTGAGGCTGAGGGAGCTAAAGCAGATTGAAGACCAGCTTGGTTTCCTAAAGAGTTGCCCAACTTCACCCCTCCTTCCACACACGATGGACTTGTCTACATTCACTTTTAACAGACATGAGGAGATTCGTCACATGCAGAAATCTTTGAGTGAGTCAGTGTCCCAACTACGAATACTGCTGAACAGAATGAACACACAGATAAAAGAAATCGCTGACAGCACGTACGTGTCAAACGATACTATGCTCAGGTATATGCGGCAGTATCCCGTGGACGTTGTACTCGATCCCAACACGGCTCACCCTCTGCTCATTTTATCCGATGACAGGAAACAGGTGAGATACAGCAGTTCGGGTGTGTGGAGACACCAGATCGTGAGCCCAAACATGTTTTCGGAACATCTCGCAGTTCTGGGACAGACAGGCTTCTCATCGTATAAGTTTTACTTTGAGGTGTTCGTGGGTGCAAAGACTGAATGGTGTCTGGGCGTGGCCACGGCGTCGGTCCAGAGGAGGGGGGCGCTTGTTCGGAGTCCTGGCTGTGGACTCTGGGCCATCTGGTTCCTAGAGGATAAGTTCGAAACCTTCAGCTCTCCAAACGTGCCGGTGTACTTGGGGAAAGTGGAGCGTGTCGGCGTGTTTGTGGATTATGACAAAGGGCACGTTTATTTCTATGACCTACAGGCCGCAACGCTTATTTACTCATTTACTCAGTGTGTCTTCACTGAACAACTGTATCCGTACTTTAATCCCTGTGATAATGAATATGGCTCAAACTTGGATCCAATGATAATAGTTCCGGTCCATCTTACGGAGTGGACGGAGGATTCAGAATCCCAGTGAATTGTGGGTTGTGAAACTAAAATGCAACTGATGTGTTTGGTTGCAAACAACCCTCCTATTTGATAAAGACTGTTTGGTAAAGCAGCTTTTTACAATTTTTACAAATTGATACAATGAGGTGGTGTGGAAGTGCTTAGTAATGGTTATTTTAAAGAGAAAAAATATGAACTCATCAAAGAGTAGGATGTTTTATGACAAATTTCAAGAGCATGCTGGTGGACAATTAAGTATTGAAAGTCTTGATGATAACAAATGTGTGCTAATACATTATCAAAATACACCAATATGCATTTGCACACTTGCCTTCACAAATGAGAAAGTCTAAATCAACACAACTGTCAAAAGAAAAATCACTTAACTGTCTACCGTCCACCATTACACACTGTGACCTGAGCATCACTGTGAAGTGTGTAAAATGTTAGAAAGTAGCTAAAAATGCCTTTAAAAAATCCCAGAGAAAAAAGTAGTATAATTAATACACTTGTTTTAATTCTATAGTTATATTTATTCTGCTATTATTTCAATTATGACGTCCAAAATACATTGTTTAATCCAAAGAAAAGCAGCAACTTCTCATGTTTAAGGAACTGGAACAAGCATTTGTCTGCCTGAAAAATGAATGAACGACAAATCAATTAAAAGACATAAACTATCAAAATAGTGGCTGATTCATTTTCTGTTGATTGACTTTGTTATAATAGTTTCAGTTCTAACCAGCTCTGGTGTTGCTTTGTGACAACTTGACTTCCAAATATGTTGCTTTGATGCAACAACTAAATATCGACCTCACACTCGACTATCCAGGTTTTGTTATTTCACAAAGTGCTGTTTCACTCTTCAGACAGTGTCTCAGCTCCCACGTTCAGGCGCTTACGGCTGTGACGTCGGTGACGTTGTGTTTGTGAGGGTCCGGAGTTTGGAAGTCAATGCAGCAGCTCATAGCTGCCTGTGTTGGTGATATATTACTAAAGCACTAATGTTACTAAGACAACATTTAAATCATGTCAATTCTATGTTTTTTGTTGATTTTGTTTTTATTGTGTGTTTTTTATTGTCTTTTATCGATGATGATTAACTACATATGGATAAATAAATAAAAATATTTCAAAGCTGTATATGCTCTGTAATGGCAATAAAACTTTTATAGCCAGCTTGATGAAATTTTAATAAAGGAAAAAAGCATTACGTAACTAAATCGGGCAACGTTTTCACTGTGTATCTCCGTTATATCCCTCATTTCCATCATCGGTGAAGGCAGAGCAACTGAAAGTGAACATTTCTCTTTATATTTTGGCTTTTTTTTTTATCACTCTGCATGTCCATTCTTCACCTTTAAATTCAGCTTTTATCACCACTTTTAAATCTTACTTCCTGCTTCCTCCCTCGTGCTGTATGTCTCACTCAAGTTGTTTTATTCATCTAAACACACACAGCGTTCACACACAAACACACACACACACACACAAAACACTCGCCGCTAACACCCTCCTCATTGCCACGACAACGGTACTCTGCCCATCGCCATGGGAACACTCAGTCTCCCCGCTCCCATAATCCATTTCCCAGCCACAATGAGTATTTGACACGGTTTGCACTCTGAGGCTTGCTGTATGGGGGGTGGGTGTGCAGCATCTTCACAAAACACACACATTATAACAAATATGGGATATGGGGGAAATTGCCTCAATGTTTAAGCTGATTTTGATGCAATTTTGTGCAACAAAAGAGAACAGGAAGAAAACGATGCAACAGACCACTATATTGTGCAACATTTGCTCAATTCTTGTTATGAAAATCTTGTTTTCTGGGTTCTTGTCATATTTAGAAAGCCTTGAGGGGGTTTCCACATGATCTAGCTGTTTTTGCGGATAGATCAGAGGTGTTTTTGTAATTGCATGTCATTTTTACTTGTCTGTCAATGTGTGCACGGCTGTAAAACCACAGATATTTCATCACTGGAAATGAGCCTGAGAAGGAGGTTTGCCTCGCCCCACCCCCCATCATGGCCTCCAGTCCTCTCAGGGGTGTAGAGAAAGGAGTGAAAAGAGGGAAATTAAATGCAGAGGGCTGCAGGTCGGAGGGAAGAGGAGAGGTAAGACTGAGTGTGGGAGCGGGGCTGAGGCGGCTGGATGAAAAGAGAGGCGTCAACACAGGGGTTTCATGAGTGTCTGAGTCAGAATGTGGGTTATATTGGAGGGAAAATACAGACGGAGCACAGGGGAAGAGATGGTGTAGGAGGAGGAGAGGCGGGATGGAAGGAGGCTTGATTCACAGCTAAGTGTACAGACAGGATGAGTATCACCTCCCACTTACCTGAGTTCTGCACCTCGTTTAAGTAACTGTCCTCCGCCACCACCTGCAGACAGGAAAGAGAGAGGAAATTCAGTGTTTTACTCATTATTCAAGGCAGAAAAACATGATGTTATTGAAATAAGAGCACACTGTCAACATGACAGACTGTCAGTCTTTTGCCTGTTAATTAGCAGAATATCTCAGAAACTCGTCAGCAAATTTTACTGAAATTTGGCGGAAAATTGAGGACAAAATGATTAAAGCCGAGCCGTGAAGACATTTACATATGTAAAGAGAAAAAGTTTCAATTTTATTGACATTTCATGATGCCTAAATAAATGTATGAGGATTGTGAATAAATTACAGTGATGACAAACGCTCCAACACAACAAACACCACTTCTACAAATGACTCGTTTGACCGTTCTCTGATCTGCCACCTCTATGGTAAAGGATTGACTAGATTTACACGACTAAAGGGTAACGGAAAGATCGTTTTCTTTGGAATGGTAGCACTGTCACAACATCCCACAGCGTCCTGTGTTGTGAGAACAACCAGTGTTGTCATTTATCTGGCGAGGACAGTCTCCTTGAGAACACTGTGTCACTGCAAACATGCACGTATCAACTCAGAGTGACTCCTATGACTCTGATGGTTCTCTGCACTTAGGCACTGAATTTAAATGGCCGGTTAAATAAATGAATCTGGCTCATTCTTGCAAACTCATTATGCATTAAGGTTTTATCTAAAGATCATGCAGATTCAGATTGACATGTACAGTAAAAATTTCATAACAGTTTCTATTATAGGATTCAGCCTCAGCCTTGGTGAGGGTTTATGCTTTCTGAGTGGTTTCCACATATTCTTCACTATGACATATTTTCAGGTCAAAGCCAGGAATCAGGGAACAAAGACAAGCCTGTGATGTCGTCAGGCATTCAAGAAAGGGTATATTTATTGACGGCAAGAGTCACCAGTCAGAGGTAGAGCACCTAACTGGTATAAGCCACCCAGGTGTGACAGCGTAGTGTAAAATATGTGTGTCTAAAAACACACACAAGCACAGAAATAGTACTTGACAGCATAACATGAAGTCTGACAGAAGAGTGTTTGTTTCATTTTCAGAAATCAGGTCACGCCTCTACACAGAGGGGCACCTTGGAGAAGAGGAAACACACATGTTCATAACACACACACATGCCCACTGTGCTGCCACTGTGGAAAAACAGTATTGAGGGCAGTGAAATACAACACATTTCACCTTCACACAGGTGAGTTCTGCTCTCTAGCTGTCTCTCTCTGACAACCCCCCCCCCCCACACACACACACACACACACACACACACAAACAGACACACATATGAAACACATGCAAACATCCCCCAAAAGACTTTGCTCAGCCTAATGATATTAAATCAGTAACAGGTGACCTGTGGTAGTGAACATGGGTGCTGAAATCTCTATTCATATCAATCACACGGCTCGATTACGACGGTAATCAGTTATAGCGCTCTCACAGCTGCGTCCTGTGCATTGCCATGCAAACACAAATACACACATACACACATACACACACTGAATAGAGCAGGACAAGAGTCCACTAATGCTCAGGGTGAAAATCCATCAGCACAGGATGGACAAGGCTCTGAGGCGTTTTTAGTCCAAGCATTTAGTCCCAAATGATAAAAATTTTGTTCATCTGACTGGTTGTTGCTGGAAAAGTTTTTGACAATCTTTGTCTTCAGCTGATGCAGCGCTTCTAAAAACTCAATTTGTGACAGTTAAAGTGCTTTAAGTTGAGGTTTACTTCGCAACCTACAAAACACCTTTTGTGTTTAAGCGCCTGGTGACACAAAAAAGCGATTCATTCACGTGTCATCACAAAATTGGAAGCGCTAAAAGCTTTGTGACCACTTGCTCTCTATGACGATTAGAGTAGTTTAAACACTAAATTAGAGCAAATTTGTACCAAAGACTTCTGTCTCATGACAGACTGCAAACTAACTCTTTTGTGGAACAGTTTATTCTCCAGTGGAGCCAGGTGACATAAAATTGGTTGATGCAGTGCAGCAAGTATGATGGTAAGACAGCAACATACAATTATTTTCATTAACAATTAGTTTTGTATTTAAAGAAAAATGTCCATTATATTTTCTAAACCTGATTTATTCAAACTGCTTGTTTTGTCCAACTTACAGTACAAAACCCAAAAGTGATTAAAAAATAAAATACTTTGTGCCAAGAACATGGACACAGCTGTCGTTCAGGACTGGTTGGCTCAGAGTTTTGGCCCCAGAGGCCCGTTCTTCAGCAGTACCCCCCACATGTTTCCTTGGGTCAGAAGCCTTCTCCAAGTCCAAAAACATGCAGACTAGATGGACAAACTCCTGTGACCCCTCCAACAACCCTGTGTGGGTAAAGAGCTGTCCACTGTTTCACAGCCAGGACAGAATCTGCATTGCTAAATCTGAGGTTCGACAATCGGCTCGATCTTCCTTTCCAGCACCATAGAGTAAACTTTCCCAGGGAGGCTGAGTGTGATACCACGATAATTGTAGCCCACCCTCTGGTTCCCTTTTCTGAAAATGGGGACCACCATCCCGGTCGGGAGCCTGACACCAAAGAGCTCCTTAATGACCTCAGAGACTTCTGCCACAGGCATGAATAAGGCTTCCTCTGAGTCTTCAGACTCTGCCTTCATCACAGAGGGCTTCTTCACCTCCAGCAGTGTGAACTGGTCGGGATGAGAGTCAGCACCTCTAAGGATGAAGCCAGACAGCCAGAAAGCCAGAAAACAATGGATTGCTCCCCCCAGGTTGGGAGTGAGTTGCTGCCCCAAGCGAGGGAATTCAAGTGCCTCTGGGTCTTGTTCACGAGTGAGAGTAAAATGGAGCAGAATATGGACAGATGGATTGGTGCGCCATTGGCAGTAATGCTGTATCAGACTGTTGTGGTGAAGAGGGAGCTGAGCCAGAGGGCAAAGCTCTCAATTTATCAGTTTGGGCGGTGACCGAAAGAACAAGATCATGGATACAGGCAGCCAAAATGAGTATCCTCTGATGGGCATCTGGGCTCAGCCTTAGAGAGACGATGAGGAACTCAGGCAGCCAGGTGAGGTGGTTCGGGCATCTGGTTAGGATGCCTCCCACGTGGCCCCACTTGGAGGTTTTCAGGGCATGTCAAACTGGAAGGAGACCCCTGGGCAGACCCAGAAGTCACTGGAGGGAGGACATATCTCATCTGGCCTAGGAATGCCCACCCCAGGAGTTCCAGGAGGACATCTCAAGTGTCCTGCTTTACCTCCTGCCACCCGACCCCACCCCAAATAAGCAGAAGAAAATGGATAAATAGATGCGTTCAGTTTGTGACACGGGAAGAGGCAATATACAAACTTGCTATTGTATATAAGTGTAATTTCTAGGAGACCGGGTTGGTTGATTTGCGTCTGGACAAATGTATACAGCAGAAACAGTAGATGCTGGTGGACTGCCTTTTCCACGTACAGAGGAGGTCGGATGGGTGGATGTATGGTCCAACAATGCTGTTTGTTTCCTGTCTCCTACAGACGGTCAACGTTTGTTTTCCTTGCACAGGGCACCCAGGACCCTCGCACAGCAGATCCAGTCATGTTGGGAACTTAATCCTTTAGCCAAAACGTACATGGAGCTACTCAAGACTTCTGATCTCTGAAAATAAAGTAAAGAGTAAAGTTACAGCGAACTGTTGGCCATAGCTTAATGCCCACAGCTTTGTTCCTCTCCGTTTGAACATCTTTGAGGTTTTGTTCTGAAACAGTAAAGCCTGCTCCTGCGTTCCGGCTTCTCCCGCTGAAAAGATTTCTCTAATGAAGTTGAGATGAAAAAGCCAAAAAAAGCTGAAACTCATCTGCAGTGTGCTATTTGAGCTACATGCACGGCTGCTTCCACTGTTAGTGGGTCTAATTAAATCCTGCACATCACTGTGCTCCACTAATGACTTCTACACCGGCTACACAGCTCATATGCTGCACATTAGCACAACACACACTTACTGCAGTACAGCATAATAAGAGAAATGGCTAAATGAATTAATCTAATGATTAATGAATTGATTCAGCATGACTTGATTGCTTTGCACATGCAGAACCAGCATAACAAATAAGAATTTATAACCAATTTCGTCTTAAAAATGACTGACCCTGACTTCCAGCCGAGTCTCTGGCCCACACCTGACAACAACACCTGCTTCACCTGCTAGTTCTGCTTGTTCCTGAGCTGACTGAATTGGTGTGACAAGCTTCAACAGCCCGTGCAGGGTTCATTCCCACCGCACCGTGGGGGCACAGGAGCCACCAGCGGGTCCTCTCATGATATCCCGCCGTGGGGGCTGAAGGAGGACGAGGAGGAGGAGGAGGAGGAGGAAGAGGAGGAGGGTAGAAGGGTTGTGATTGAAACCATGCATGCGGGTGCGTGTGAGGTGCGTGCGCGGGACAACACAGTGGCCGCTTAATTGAACAATGAAGGCACCATTAATTGGCTAAAAGACAGATTAGAAGGTGTCTGATGCGCTTTGAACGCCTCGACCTGCACCTGCTTTGTTGGAAACGAATAAATCATTTGTGGGTTTATTGTGAAGCATGAAAACACGCACCAGACAGCCCTCAAAGCTTGGTTACAGTATTCCAGAAATATCTATTCCAATCAATGTTATTATCAACATAATTATGACCTAATTAAGGTGTCTTTTTTTTTTTTTTGTCAAATGCAGCTCAGGTCATCAAAGCGTGACTGTCACGGGGCAAGAAAAAAAAGGGGGGTAATCAGGCCACATTGCAAAAAAATCAACCCCATCATCATGATTATCAGAGAATACATACCTCTGCGAGCAAAGGCAGCCAGAGGCAGGCGGTTCCGATCAAGAACAACATTTCCCGGCTGGTTAGAGCCATCCTTCCCGCCCGGTGTGTCCGTGTCATAGCCAGAAAAGCCGCCGCTCCACTCCCATCTCTGTGCCCAACCTGTCCGCGAGGTGAACCGATATCCTCCGCTCGTCCCGCGGCTGGAAGAAACGTGGTGTGTGATGATGATGATGATGATGTACGTGGGAGGTTTTACGCACAGAGGACAGGGTGCGGCACTATAAACGCTTCACGAGATTGAAAACACACACACACACACACACACACACACCGATTCGGTACTGGATGAAATAGTGTTGAGCTCTGCAAAAAGCTGATGCCATAAACCTCGAGCTGTCTCCCCCTCTCTCTCTCTCTCTCTCTCTCTCTCTCTCACACACACACACACACACACACACACACTTTCTCTAGGCTGTACCTTTCAGCTACTTGATTGATCATTGATTAAGTGTTGAATTCGACTTTGTTTTCTGCAGGTTAATCAATTTGGTTCATGTAGTAAATTTAAATTTGGGCAGTGCAGACATTAAAAAAAAAGGCCTCCTCAGTTGATGAATGAGTGCTACTAAATGCACCTGCTCACAAAGTCAAACATGCAGACTGAACAGTATTGTGTTTGTCTTCACTTGCTAGTATTCAATAATCTGTTTTGTAGCTATTGGACAAATAAAACACCACTGTGATGCTCTGCGTGTTGCCCACATGGTGAAGATGACGAACAGTTTTTCCAAGATTTAAGAGGTTGCATCTCTTTCAAGGTGTCTAACTTCTCTCAGAGAAACACACCTGGGAGTATCTAACGCATTCATGTTCGAGCAATTACAGAACACAGCAGCTCAGCAGCAAGAAACCACAGGCAGAACACTGATTTAGCCAGAAATACACAACACTGTGTTGTAGAAAATATGAAAAAAGCATGAATAACAGTAGAGTACAATAGTGGAACATTTTTGCATGGTGAGAAGGCGTTTGGCAGCAAACAGACAGACCGACGATATTGCAGCCACAGATAATCACATTCATGTGTGAAGATTCTGCAGACAGCATCATACAAAACAAGTCTAAAATGTCACATTTCAAAATTAAATCCATTATTCCTTTATATTTACTATCCTAGCTGGCATTAAATCATAGTGTAAGGAAAACGGAGCTGCGCTGACCTCAGTGGGTTGAAAGCTATAAATCTCTTGATCATCAGTTGGGTGTGCTCAGGAATGGTCTGCTGAAATTGTGACCACAACCAGCTGTAATGGACTGCAGTACAACAATAGCAGGGAAACCTGAAATTCTAATATTTAGACCAGGTGAAGATACCCTTTAAATTTTGTGATTTTACAACCTCACAGCCAAGACTTAAGACTTTGCAAACTGCTGCAGATGGATTTATGTCTAATGTCTGATAAAAAACATGAAGAAAGGAGTTCAGACACACATCAAATACCAGTGGTCACTTGGTAGTGGTTTGATTTGGAAAATATAACAACCTATAAATGTATTGTTCACTAAAATAAGTTGCAAGAATCCAAACTACTCATCAGGGAAAAGTTGCCTGTGTTCAATAACTGAAAACTATTCCTGATTTGTCTATTTCTTCTTACATCATTGCCTGTTTGTAATACTGCTAAAACATAATCAGCTTTGTGAGGAAGCATCCAAACCAGAAACTGGCTGTGAAATTAAATCCGTACAGCAAAGATTTTGGCTGATGGTGAAAAATAAACACACATTTCGATTATAGTTGTTGGCAAAAATTGCCTGAATGCTTTGCCTCAAAATATTGCATCTGATGCTGATCCAAGAAGAAGCAATTCAGATCAGCACAGATAAAAGCAGAGCCAGCTGCCAGGACGTTTTGTCTTCTCTCAGCAGTTGGATTGTGCTGCTGGAGAGAAGTGGTCAGCTCAGCTATTTCCAGCTTGTGCGTGCGTGCTTAAACATACCAGATCGCCAAAAAATGCAGTGACATGAAGGATCACTGTGGCTGAAGCAAAATTATTCAGAAACAAGAGAAAACAGTTGGATTAGTGCTATAACTAAGTATTCTTATATATTTGTTATATTGCTTATTTTCTCAAACAATGAGTCTACAAAATATGATAAATTGTGAAAGAGTTTGACCATACCCCAAAGTCTTCAAAATGCTTTTTGTGTATGACCAACAGTCTAAAACCAAAAGATATTCTTTTTCCCATCACATGAGACAAAGTAAAAGCAACAAAGCTCCATATCTAAAAGGCTGGAACTGGATATGTAATGATGTTTGGCATCTATACATAAACAAAACACTTTCCAGTCTACAGCCATGTTAGCAGCTCTGTGATTCTGTACAATGCACACCAGTGCTTTGAGCTAAATGTTAGTGTTGGATACAAAGAACACAAGGCAAGCAAAGGCCATGACCGATGCCTGCTGACCTCTGGTGTGGAAGAAACCAGAGCAGGTGGAGCATTCACCTCTACTTTTAGCACTGGGGCAGTGTGACAAAGTGGGTGAGCGCTCATTTCTCCTCACCACTTGTCCCTGGACATGTTCATGGTACATTCTACTTTCTGTTTTCCCCATGTGTGTTTTTCTTTAATTTAACCAGGCCAGTGTAGCATTAAGGCACATACTATCCCAGGTTTGTTTGTGTCATTAGGTTACAGTTTACATCTAGTGCATGAAGGATTTAAGTAAAGCACACAGTCATTTAGTTCAGTTATCCTTTATTAAGTTGCAGGTAAAATGTGGTTCAATTGTTCACTCCTTTGTTTATACTTACCTTTGTTTGTTCTGGCTCACCATGCAGGAGTAGTGTTTGGAGAGGAGGCCGGCCCAGCACTTCCCCAATTTATGGTGTTGGTGATGTCATTGGGTCAGACCAAGTGGAGGGGTTTTTTTTTCCTTTTGACAAATGTTTGTTGGTATTAAAATGCATAGATTGTTGTTTTTGCTTGTTTAGCTTGTGGGGAAATGGGTAAGAAATGTCTAGAGGTTTGTAGTGTGTGCTGTGATTTTTATTTGCAGATTTGTTGCACTCACGGTACAGACTATGTCACCGTGTTACCAAATGGTTGAGCTGAAGTGAGTCAAGGTGGGAATTGAATGCCCTATATAAACAGTAGGTACTTGGATGCCTGGGAAAGGATGGACTGACAGAGAGACAGAGACGTGAGGGCTGTGCTGCCACAGTATTATAGTTCTTTTTTTTGAGTAGCTACAGTTTAGTTTTGAAATTATGTTTCTTTGTAAATAAGTTTTGTTTTGTAATTTAAATTTAACTTCATGGAGCACTGTAAAATCAAATCACCTCTTTTGCACTCAAGAAGTCTGCTGAGTCTGCCTGCCTACCACCTTTTTGGCCGGACTACTCTACAGGCAGAAATAGGACATGTGAGGATGTCCACAGTAAAACATTGCAATGGACCATAATATTATTGTTGGGGTGACAAATGGAAGTGTGCAGGAAAACATAATGGTGACTAACAATGGGAAAAGAGGGAGCCAGAGGCTCACCTTTAAGTCGCTTCCTTTCCAGTGGGGTAGTTCTACGCTTTGGCTAAAGCTCCACTGGGAAAGTTGGTCTTGAACCAAAACCTCTGGACAGCAGCTGGACCGACTAGAAAAGCTTAAGCTTAAGATCAGTGATCGACTTTTTATGTGTCATAAGATCTGCGACCGCATGTCTTGGACATTTGGGTGAGGACTGGGTGAGAATTTTTGACCTGATGATGATACAAGAAAAGAAAAGGCTGCGGATCACCAAAGTTATTAGGATACATCATCTTGGAACCATGAAGTTTTTTCACTGCGTAAATCAAAACTTTGTCCAGCTGGTGATAAATGTCACCATGGTTATCTTTAATCATCAATTGATCAGTTTTCAAAATAGTTGCAGATGAATATTCTGTTATTGACTCATCGATTCATTTGCTAATCATTTCAGCTCCAAACTTTTGTGAGACTTGAGTTCAGAGTCTCCTCTCGTTGTCACTCTCACACCATCCATCATCCCTCATGTTTGCTGTATCAGCACTGTGTTTTGATGCAACATCAGCCGAGTCTCTTCTCATTCACACACAACAGAAAACATCTGAGCAGGAGACAGCTGTCAGTCATTCTTTCCAACCTTTATGTTCAGATCTATTTCCTCCTCTCAGATTAATTTTCCTCTTGGATCCCAGTCAAAACACATTTTTTTTCGTCTTGTTTTTGTTTGTGCTACCGTCTATGCTCAGTATATCAGTTGAATGAGACGTCTCTGTTTCATAAAATCTAAGCGCCAAACTAGACTAAAGTGCAATTTTCTATCCCTGTGCCTCTGTGATCCCCTGAAGCTGTGCGAGAGAGATTAGCTAAATTCATCTACTTCACAGAGTTTTGTTTTACCCACGAGCCCCAGGGTGAGAGATTACTTGTGAAATTAAACTTTTTTTTCTTCTTTTTCTAAAGTTTCAGAGTTTCCCCGGTCAATGATGCCTTTGATGTTGGTGTTCAGTGATAACAGTTTGCTATCTTTAACCTAAATCCAATTTCTCTTATCATCGTCATCGTTCTCTCTCTGTTTATCTCTGCGTCTCTCTGCCCCCATTTCTCTCATTCCTAATTTTCACTTTATTGCATTCGGTGTGTAAACAGCATGGATGGACCGGTGCAATATAAAAGTAATAAATGCTACACACACACACACACACACATGCACATACAGTATAGAGCGTGTGTGCTTATTTGCTTCTGCCAGTGTCTTTGTCTCGCTCTCTTTTTTTTTTTTCTTCCCCCCACACACAAGCCCATATGTGATCCTGGATGAGAGTTGGCATCACGCTGATTTTTGCAAACGGCTGGTTGTCATGGCAACGCAGCGGCTCCTCTCAATGTGAGCACATCTCCCATCCCTGACTGTTAGCGTACATGTCCAGAACAAAAGGCAGCAGGAAAAACAAAACAGGGGAGGAAGACGATCGGTCACAAAAATTCACGACAAATTAAAACTGCTGCGGGCTCCCGGCTCTCTTGTGTGTCAGGATGGATTTCTGCAACACATAAGAGCTTTGAAGATTACACACACACACATACAGAGGTTTTGTCATATGTGTGTGTGTGTTGAAGTTCTACCCAGAAGCACTTCCTCAAATCCCATTACATCCCCATCCCCAGCTCCTCCCCACCCCCTCCTGAACATCGGAAGGATCCAATCCCCACAGCTAAGACAGTTGGTATGGAAACGGATCAGTAAAAACCCAAATTTTTCTTTTAACAACTCATTACTGGCTGCTGCCGCCCATAAATGTCAATGCTTCAACGCTATGGCAGCGGGGAACACATTTACCAACCCGGATCGCTGCAGGGATGAGGAGGAATGTGTGAATGGGTTAGTGAGCACAGTGGTAATCATCCTGTTTGCTTGCATGCTCGCCTGTAATATTTCAATTTCCTCCCTTGGTTTATCTGACTTCCTCTAACTTGCAAACCCATTATTGTGCTGCTTGCTGCTGTAAGATGCCTTTGCTGCCACAGAGAAAAACACGATTGGATTCTTTATTTTGCATTTGAACCGTACTTCTACTCTTTGTCTGAAGGTGAAAGGGGCTAAAGGAGTGCACAGGGTCCCACTCCGTTGTTTGGCATTTCACACCCCATGAAATCCAAAATGAAAAGGCAATACAGCATCAATAAAAGCAAAAATGCCACGGGTGTATGTGCAGATAAAGGAAAACACAAGCAGAGTGTTGATTCTGCAGGAAAAAGATCACAGCTTTTTTATCACTCAGAAAAGCCAAATCCCCACAGAGAGCTTGTGCTTCCTGCTCTGGTTTCTCTCTCATCTCGCTGACAGCCGCAAAACAGAGACAGAGAAATCAGGAGGACGGTGGAGGACGGATGGGAAGAGAGGCAACACACTGAGGGCGGAGCACAAAAAAGGGGAGAGTACATATGAGATGAAAGGGCTGGAGCTAAGAGGCCTTAAAGGAAAAGCTTGTGATGTTACAGCAGCTAATCCTCAACCTGGCTGAAAAATTTGGCTCAGGGTCGGAGAGATGTAACAGCTACCAGAGCTGACGACTGCTCCGGCCTCACAGCGACAATCAGTCTGTGAAAAGCTGATCTGACTCAGCTTCCTTCTTAGTGACACTTAGTAATCAGGGACTTTTACTCATGAGCGGTAATGATGATTGATGAATTAACTGTCAACATCCACTACTGCAAATGTACATTTTAAAGGAAGACATTAGCTCACAAACTGAACATTTTTTCACAGAATAAGACATAAAAACTGTCCCTCTTCACCTTTCTTTATCGTTATTGTCTTGAGGCTTTTTAAACTTCTTTTAAAAATGTCTCTGCTGAACTATTAGCAAGCTTGCCAGCAGCTCTGTGTACAAAGGCACAGCAGTGCTTTGAGCTAAATGCTAACATCAACCTGCCAACATGCTCATCATGACAATAGTGTTTATCATGTTCACCATCTCAGTGTACTGTGTTAGCATGCTGACACTTGTCCATTAGCACTAAAACGTAAGTATTGGATGCATTTAAATTTTGAGCTAATGTTGGCACACGATGAAAAGTTAAGGGAGCGCCACAGTTCTTAATTCACCCTGAGAGGAGCATGAGTGCCAGTTTCATGTCAGTCCATCCAATGGTTGTCAAGATATTTCACTAAAAACCATAAATGTCAAACTCATGGTGGAGCCAAAGGAGAAATAAAATCGAAATGTCACGTCTGTTCATCTGGACAAGTGTTGGTTTAACAGCTTGTTATCCACAGAGCCACAGGCCCTCTGCTGTAAATGAATTTATTAAGTAGTAGTGTAGTAAATTAGGTGGAGGCCACAAATCTTAGGTTCAAGCTGAGTAATCACTGAGTCATTGCTATGGTTCAGAAACACTGTTAAGTCCTTCAAAATCCATTCAAATCAAAGGACACTACATTGCATGTATTGTAATTTAGAAGGACGGCCCTTGAAGGTCCTTGGGTCTTCAGGTATTTGAGTCTCTGTGGTGTTTCAAATAGCAATATTTATATCTTGTGATCTTTTTCACTGTATGCTTTATGGCCAAAAATGATTGGACGCATATACTTGTGTCTGTGCACATACTACTATGGACTTCTGGTGTGTTTCTATGGTTGCTCCAGGCCCCATAGTCAATGCTCCCAACTTTGGGGCAACATTTCGTGTAGACCCCCTCTGAGCATGATAGCAGGTGTTCCCAATTTGGCTCAGAACAACTTTAGTTGCACAGAGCCCTGACCTCAACCTCAACCGTCGTCTTTGAGATAAACTGAAACAAAGTCTTTATGGAAGACTGGGGGTGTCACAGCAGCAGATTAATGCAGATAAATGTCTTTGAAAGAGATGTTCAACAGTCACATATTGGTGTCACGTTCAGATGTCCACATACTTTTGACCACAAAAAGGAAACAAAGAGAGATATAAAAAAAACTACCTCATGCACAGCGATGTTTGGCAGCTAACAGAAACAAGTTTTGCATCAATTTAAGGCACAAAGGAATCGATGGAAGAAGAAAAGAGGGTGAAGAGGTTGATGCTGTACTCATCACCATCCTCGGGGGTCCAAAGCAGCACATCATTTATCATCAGCTGACAGGATGTTTCTCACATCCACCGTGGAGAATGTTTTCATCTGTCTGCGTCTGATAACAAAACTGAAATCTGACTGTGCAGCAGATCAAGTGCTGCATCTCATCCGTGCTGTGGCTCAACACATGTTAATCTGTTTGATTTGACTTTTGATCTTTTTCGTTTCTTTTCATAAAAATCATTTTTGAACCATGTTAATTTCATGCTTATTTCTTTTAATGTGTTCAAATGAATAATTCAGGGTAAATCAGTGTGTGTTTGTTTGACATGTCCTCTTTGTTTGAATAAAAAGCAGATTTTCATGTCGGGTCTGCTGGGCTGAACAGGGAATTATGAGACTACACTGCCACCAACTGATGGATCATCATAGAGGTGCAGTTTATAAATCCTTTTTATTTAAATGGTGATCTTGTCCTGTACCATGCATCTGAGGCAAAAGGCAAATGGTTTATTCAGACTGGGTGATTCTGAAATGTGGATTTCATCGGAAAGAGTCCCACTGATGACAAATTCATGAAAGCAGCTCATCCTCCATCGCTGGATGCCGCTCCCTCTGTGCCTGCCAGCCGAGGTCCTGACACCTCGACCACTCACAGTAAAGACCTGCCGTCTCTGAGAGATGACTCTGCTGTTGATGCCCTGCAGCCTCTCAGTCTGAGTCAACCATGGGGGCCTTCAGGGGAGACAGGAAGCAAGAATGACACAGGAAATGACATGTTTCTCCTGTCTGGAAGGAGTTTTGTGTTGGAGTGTCTTTCAGTTTGCTGCTCTGTGACGTCCCACTGCAGCAGCCACGTTGGGTGACCTACAGAAGAGAGGAGGCAAACACCACCCCGCTCACTCTCCGTGGCTCTGAACAGTGACGACCTGCTGTCTCTGAGACTCAGCTTCACTGAGACGCTGCCTGTTTAAGTGTCACCAGCTCCAGAAAACAAGCCCCAAAGGCTCAAAACAAAAGTATGTGTGCACGTGAGGTGTTATTTATGGCATCTGGAAACATTTTTGTATAAAAATGTTTAAATTCAAACATTAACACAGTTTGTCATTTGTCTCCCAGAGTTATTCCTAATTATTATACAGAGTTTATCACTGTTGTATCATTTTCAATGTTTAACACGCTCGGACAGGACCCTTCTGTCCTAATCACTGGTTCATAGAGCGTTCAGAACGTATATGTCGATAGAAGCTCTTTGCTAATTTTTGTGGCAGCCACTGTGAGGCCTTTTACATAACACCTACCCAGAGGCAAGTTTTGGGTTCCATCACTTCATCATTGTCACTTATCAGTCTTTTTAGCGTTCATCACGTTATCATCCGGAACTCTCATACAATGGCATCCTGTTTTGGATAAGTCAGTTCAGGGTTAATTCACAGCCAGTACACTGTTAAAGCATAGGTTTGTGGCAAACCCCCCCTTTTCCTCTGTCACAGGACAGTCCAGGAGGTCATAGGGCAAGTGAGTCAGCCACACTACTGCTTCGACGGGCTACATATGGTACATTTCCACATGTAAGTTGGCTATGATGATTAATCAGCACAATAAAATAAGACAACACTGTGCTTATGTTAAGAGACAAAAGAGGAAACTTTTGAAAGGAATTATTAATATTAATTATTAATAGACTAATAAACCTAATAATGCACCAACTGTCTCACCTGCTTTGACATCCACAATGTTGTTTAAGATGTTCTGTGTGGTCACAATGATTTAGGAATATGCAACATGTGAACACACCTTTGAACAAATGAGGGTCTTAAAGCGGATTTTGATGCAGATGCCCTCTTGGTGAAAGGGACTCAAAGTCAGGTAACAAAGACCCTTATCATGTGAGTAGGTATCATGTTCCCAAATACATTTCTAATTAAATTACATCCATGTAAGAAGACATCCTATATAAGAACATGAGATTAAAATGACAAGGATTATTGAAATCATTTCTAAATAATTTCCAGTGCTGGAATACTAACACGTGTTGTTTCAGATCTACTTTGTGGTAACACAATCATTGAAGAATATACAACATGTAAACACAACATTGAAGGTCAATCAATCCCTGCAAATCCTCCACAGACTAAAGTCTGTATGGTCTGGAAGAGGGAGAGACTTCTTTTATTTTATGTGGACATGATGAGAATGTTTCGAGTGCCCGTAGGGGACCGCAGGTCTGTGTATCAAGCAGGAAAATGTCCATTCATAGTTCTTCCACCAGACATAGAATTTGTTGGAAAAGCTTCAAACTGAGGAGAAAGTAAAGTTTCAGGTTAGTTTGTGTCTGAGAGTCAGAGAGAAGCTGCAGGACCTTTTTATACAGGACCTGTAGAGCTGATTACAGAACTGATTTAGTGCAATGTTATCAATACCAATACATCCAGGGTAGCAATTTAATTCTTATATAGGATGTCTTCTTACATGGATGGAATTTAATTCCATTTTCCTGCTTGATACAGGAATTAAGCAATTTCCCCCTGGGGATTATTAAAGTAATTCTGATTCTGATTCTGATTCTTATGTGTGAGTTGTTGTGGCCGAGTGGTAAAGGCCATGGACTCGAAATCCTTTGGGGTCTCCCCGCGCAGCTTTGACTCCTGCCGGCAACGAGTTCATGTTAATATACTTAATACTATACATGGTACATTTCCACATGTAAGTTGGCTATGATGATTAATCAGCACAATAAAATAAGACAACACTGTGCTTATGTTAAGAGACAAAAGAGGGAACTTTTGAAAGGAATTATTAATATTAATTATTAATAGACTAATAAACCTAATAATGCACCAACTGTCTCACCTGCTTCGACATCCACAATGTTGTTTAAGATGTTCTGTGTGGTCACAATGATTTAGGAATATGCAACATGTGAACACACCTTTGAACAAATGAGGGTCTTAAAGCGGATTTTGATGCAGATGCCCTCTTGGTGAAAGGGACTCAAAGTCAGGTAGCAAAGGCCCTTATCATGTCAGTAGGTATCATGTTCCCAAATACATTTCTAATTAAATTACATCCATGTAAGAAGACATCCTATATAAGAAAATGAGATTAAAATGACAAAGATTATTGAAACCTAACCCCACCACCCACCCGAGACCTCCGCCCACAGAGCAGAAAGCCAAAGAAAGAGACTTGGCCTCCAAAGCAGCTTTCCTCCAGCTGGAAGGAAGCAGTCTGAGCCTGGGCTCTGCCTGACTAGACTTCACCTGCTGGTGCTGGAGTGCCCAGAAACCAGTGCTGAGGATCAGGCAGCACACTGGGCCTCTGTGCAGGAACAGCTGATCTGATCAGCCCAGAGCAGAAACTCAGACCGGCTCAGCTCAGAGCCTTAGAGCCGTCCAGCTTTCTCCTCTGTGGGAGGAGATCCCATGCTGGAAGCTCACCGTGGGTCCTATCTACAAACTTCTGTCCCCACACTGGACGTGTCATAAGTGAGGTCATAAGTGAGGTCACAGTTCTGTCGACACACAGCATTCCGTCAGATACAGTATGATGTCACATTCCGGATTTTACTGTAAATTCCAAATGAACCTTCTGGAAGCCCCAGAGCAACACTGAGCTGCATGGCTCAGATGAACATCCATACCTCACACTCTCTGTGCAGTGTCAGCTGTGTTTCTGTGCTGGAATACTAACACGTGTTGTTTCAGATCTACTTTGTGGTAACACAATCATTGAAGAATATACAACATGTAAACACAACATTGAAGGTCAATCAATCCCTGCAAATCCTCCACAGACTAAAGTCTGTATGGTCTGGAAGAGGGAGAGACTTCTTTTATTTTATGTGGACATGATGAGAATGTTTCGAGTGCCCGTAGGGGACCGCAGGCCTGTGTATCAAGCAGGAAAATGTCCATTCATAGTTCTTCCACCAGACATAGAATTTGTTGGAAAAGCTTCAAACTGAGGAGAAAGTAAAGTTTCAGGTTAGTTTGTGTCTGAGAGTCAGAGAGAAGCTGCAGGACCTTTTTATACAGGACCTGTAGAGCTGATTACAGAACTGATTTAGTGCAATGTTATCAATACAAATACATCCAGGGTAGCTCCTGTTCCTCACTTCTTATGTGTGAGTTGTTGTGGCCAAGTGGTAAAGGCCATGGACTCGAAATCCTTTGGGGTCTCCCCACGCAGCTTTGACTCCTGCCGGCAACCAGCTCATGTTAATATACTTAATACTATAAATGGTACATTTCCACATGTAAGTTGGCTATGATGATTAATCAGCACAATAAAATTTTGATACAGATGCCCTCTTGGAGAAAGGGACTCAACGTCAGGTAACAAAGGCCCTTATCATGATCCTGATCTACAGCAATGCATCATGGTCCAGAAAGTCATCATATGTTTGCTGCCCTGTAAAAATCACATACGTCTAAAAAGTCAATTCTTCTATGAGCTCAGAAAAACAGTTATTTTGTTTTAGAAGTAGGAGAATTTTCTGAACCCCTAAAAGATCGTTTAATCCTTCAGTATATCAGAAAAATTCAATATCACCAAATTTGAAGATGGTTTTCACCACCACAGGAGGGGTATTAAAAATTGTAATTTGAAACAAAAGTAGTTAAATAAAAAGTGCAATATTCATTATACAATGAAAATAATCAAAGTACAAGTATGTTAAATTTGTATTTAAGTACACAGCTTGAGTAAATGTATATAGAGTTATATTCCACCAATGATTAAACTTCAAATTCATTGTGTAAAATTGTAAATTGTTTTTGACTTAAATCTGTCTGTAAAATCACAGTTCGATACAATGATTTTACACACACAGCATACTGTTATATCACAGTAACCTGATGAGCATTTATGGTAAAAGATACAGTACAATGCAGTAATTCAACACCAACATGGTATTTAGTGTTTTACTGTAACATCACACTTTGATTCAGTAATTGTTCAACAATTTACTGCTACATCACAGTAATGTGATGGGTATTTTACTGTAAAATCATCATTGGGTGTTCAGACTAATACTTCTTTGCTTACAGAAGGACTTTGAATGCAGGACTTTTAAGTATTTTCACTTTGTGGTATTACTTAAGAGGAAGAGTATTCCCACAACATCATCCTATTAATGTTAGAATAATCCTATATATATATTATAATTATTCTGTCAGTAATTCAGTGAGTGTGTGTTTAGTCACTGCAGCGCCCCCGTGTGGTCACCGGCCCAGAGCGCTGCGGTGTCTCAGGGAGGAACCAAACGCAGGAGCAGGTGAGGAGGACTCATCATTATAGTGCATCCAAGGAGCTGATGGTCAAACTGACTGAGAGGAGCAGCTCTGCACCGGAAACTACGAGATTTAGTCTTCAAAATAAAAGCACAAATTTAAACTTGCTGGTAAAATACTGCATTTAAATTTTGATGCAAAATGTATTTCTTAAAGAAAGATTGAAGGAAATTGAAAGCATGTCTTGTTCTCTTAAACTCAAGACTGGTCATTATTTGTGCATTATGTATTGTCGCACCTATTTTGTGCTTTATACATATATAAAATATCATAAAATATCTATTTAAATGGGAGAAGAAGTGTGTCCTATTTGTCCAGTGTAGTAATCGTTGCTGATATATTATTATAGATTATTATATTATAGATTTTGAGCCACTGCGTAACATTGGATGGAAGCTACTACTAATAAAATATTTATGTAAAATAAATAAATTACACACTAGCTATGAATGTAAAAGTGTTACATTACATCAATTGAGCATATTTTTTCAATCATAATTTTCATTAACATTGAGAAGTCAACATGAACGTTCTGAAAAACACAATTCATTCACATTGAAAAACATGTATTTATTAATTGCGGCAGCTTAAGTTATGAATAAGAATATTAATTTAGACATATCTAAATCATCAAAATAACATTTTAACAATTGGAATTGTGCTTCATGTTTACCATTCTAACCCTTTAATCATACTGTATGTGACTACAGTCTTTATGGTTCAAACTGCTGATTTTATGTCTGCGGTCATTTTTAAATTCATCCCATTTGTTTCATTTACAAGTTTTCACAAGGTTGATGCTGCTTTTTTAGAAGCATACAACATTTTTGAAATGCTGCTTTTATTTCGAAATTATGAACCGGAAACATGCCCTCCACGCAGCAGAGAGCCAGTCTGTCTGTCTGTCAGTCAGTCAGTCAGTCATTCAGTCGGTCTGTCTGTCCGGGGGTGAGAGCTCACCGGTGCCGGCTGCAGGCGTGCAGACATCGGCGGGGAGGAGGCGGACTGCTGCGTCCATCAGCGCTTTATTAAACAGCGTCTTTGTCATGTCCAAGAACCGGATCCACGTTCACGCTGCGTGACTGAGTTTGACCCGTGGAGATGTTGACAGACATGATTGTGGAGGAAGAATTTGAGATCAAGGAAGAGGAACCGTGGTACGACAAGCAAGACCTTGAACATGGTACAGTTACCTTTTCAGTCTTTGTGTCTGAGGCCTTGAAGATAAAGAACCATATTGATCCTTTATTAGTTAAATAACCAAACAGGGACATTACAGCTGCAGCACAGGGACTAACAGGACATTCAATTCATGCCTCGCACTGTAGCTCACTATTAAACCCTGCAGGCGCACAGAAGGTTAAATCCATAGGAGTTTCTATGTGGGTTTGTGAACCTGTAATATTTATTATTTTTAATCAGGGTGTTTTATGTATTTGGTCCACAAGCTGTTGTGGTGGACATGAAGCACCTTGACAGGCTGCAGGAAAAGGCAGCAGTCAGCAGGATGTGCACATATGCGGCAAAGTGAAAAAACAGAAAAGGTCTGATTGTGAAGAAGAAGTGGCTTTGACTCCACTCACCTCTTTTGTCTTTGTTGCATGATTTCACACTAAAGCTTATTCATCTGTGTGCAATATCTGCTGCCAACATTTTCAAGCCATTTGTGTCATTTTTATCATATAGGATGTCTTTTTTATATATTTTGATGAAGGAAAGGCAGCCAATGAGTGGCTTGTTAATTGTCTGAGTCGTGTAAATTAATAGATACCTAAGAAATAACAAGCATGCTTTGAATACTCTGTTCATAAAGGTGGATAATCCCTGTTGGCACAAATTTTAAAAAGTGGGTTACTGGACTCCTGCCAACAGCGACAAAAGCTCCCAAAGCTGCTTGTAAAGTCCTCCTGTGTCCATCAGTGAGACTAAACTATGAGCGCTGAAGCACTTGTGGTCCCTCTCTCCGTCTCCCCTGCAGACCTGCAGCTGGCCGCCGAGCTCGGGAAGACTCTCCTGGAGCGAAACAGGGAGCTGGAGCAGGGCCTGCAGCAGATGTACTCCACCAACCAGGAACAACTGCAGGAGATTGAGGTAAAGACACGTCTGTCCACCGTTCCATCAGCCGACTTTGTAGCTTTCATCCTAAAATTTGCTGTTAAAGAGCTGCAAAAAAGCTGTAAATGAGAGGGATATCCTGGGAAAAGTGGTCTAATTGTCCTGCTGTTGTTCACAAAGTGCTGATTTCCTTCCTTCCTCTCCTTCTTTCTTAAATGCAGACATAAATTGCACCGTGAGATTTTTATTTTGCTTTGCAAAGTCCTCAAATTAGCCTAAAAGGAAAAATAAAATGCTGCTGTTCAGTTTCCACTGGAGATGAAGAGACATTGCTCTATTTACACCTAAATGGTGTCTTCTTACTGTCCAGCCAAACAAAATCACACATGCAGAAGTTTACAAGCATCAGTGATTTTCAGTGTTTTTTTGTGGCTCTGATTTTGGTTTTCAGGCAACTTGCTGCTTGTTACCTGTGGACAGGACTCAGGGCTACATTCTACATGTTCTGGTTTAAAAAAAACATCATTGAGCTGTTTACACTTTTAGAAAATTCCCCTAAAAAAAGAAACTAAAGTTGATTGTGAATTTAGTAAAGATGGAAATAAAACATTATTCGCTGAGTTATGCATTGATAAACTTACTTTAAAAAGTATCAGGTCTCCAACAAGGAAATTCTAGGTGTTATTGTTATTGGGTTGCAATAATTTACTGTCTGTGGCTGTTTTTCGTGTATTAACATGGCTGTGGAAAGTTTGATAACAGATCGAATCATAGTTTATTATATGTTGGGTTATATGAATGTATATAAATGAAGAAAATAACGTGGATGTGTTGTTCCTTCTTGTGTCAGACGACTTCTCTCTTTTCTTGTGTGCAGATTTAGAAAGATGCATGCGTTGACTTTTTAACCAAATCATCAGTAAAACATCTTATTTCAAAGTAGAGTTACACAAACTCTGCGTTTAGCTTTAGGTTTTGCATGTCTTCCAGTTTTCAGGACTATTTTTATTTGGTTGTAATAAGTAGAAGTCAGTCTGGCACTAAATCCTTCCCCTCTTGTCACTGACAGTTTTAATCCCATAAGACGTCCTCTGGAGACTTGTGACGTCACATGTCTGATTCCAGCTCATGACCTGTGTTGCAATTAATTACCTGCTTCACTGTCACTCTTTACTGGAAAGAAAAGGCCTGTAAAAAAGCAGGAATGCCATGAAGATAACCTGTAAAAATAGAGCTAGCCTGTTAAACCTTGACACGCGTGTCTGTGTAGTCTCACACTGAGCTGCTGACGGC
This sequence comes from Pempheris klunzingeri, assembly GCF_042242105.1. NCBI lineage: Eukaryota > Metazoa > Chordata > Actinopteri > Acropomatiformes > Pempheridae > Pempheris > Pempheris klunzingeri. Next base: position 6,430,656 of record NC_092031.1, on the reverse strand, counting down.
TGCTCTGTTGTCACTGTGAAGTTAATGTTCAGTGTTTTTTTTTTTTTTTTTTTTCTGTCTGTTGATGTTCAGCAGGCAGATTAGATGACGAAAGGTTCAACGTGTCCTGGCTGCAACGGCTGATAAGATAACTCAGCTTAAAGAAATTGTTCCTTAAAGGACCCACTGATGGAGACTTAGCAAAATCAGCAACTAAAACATCTCATTCATAGTAATAATAATAGTGATATTAATCCAGGCTTGGCTCCCTTATGAGCACCATTAGAAATAAATCACTATCTGCTGCCAGGCTGACCTACTTATTTTTGACATTTTCTGTTTTGTAGTAAAAATGTGATTTAAGATACAAACTCTCTTTGTTCTGGTGAAATTAGCCCCTCATACAACATCTTTTATTACCTATCTTTTATTTTTGAATCCTTTCTGTGGTGTTTTAATGTTTCTGTTTTTTTGTCTTTTTATGATGCAGGTTTTGTTGCATCTCTCTGTGTGAAATTAATTACTTTTATTGTCTCTCATCTCTACTCTTCCTCTGTCTCTCCTCTAGTACCTGACGAAGCAGGTGGACCTCCTCAGGCAGGTCAACGACCAGCATGCTAAAGTGTACGAGCAGCTGGACGTGTCGGCCCGAGAGCTGGAGCAGAGCAACCGCAAACTGGTCCTGGACAACAGGACGGCCCAGCAGAAGATCCAGGGGTAAGATGGGAGACTATCTGCTCCAGAAAAGTGTTTATGAGCGGTTTTGTCCAGTTTCTGGACTAAATCGTCCCTCATCAGTGAGCTAACAGAGCTGTGTTTTCTCTCTGCAGGCTGACGGAAACGGTGGAGCTGCTGCAGACGCAGGTGGAGGAGCTGCAGCATCAGGTGGAAGACCTGAAGCTGAGTACTTGTCAGCCTCAGAGGCGTCCATGCAGAGAGAAGTGGCCGCCTCGCAGCACTCAGAGCGTGTCCTGCCTGACAGAGCTGCAAAACACACTCAGGTGAGGCCTCTCGAATACTGTGTGGGTATTTTATTGGACCTGGAAAGAACAGTTTAATTCAACCGCTTTTCCTTAAGGGTCCCCGCCATCTGGCGAGAAGCAGGGTACTGGTCGCCAGGCAAACACAGGGCTGACACATAGAGACAAATGACCGTTCACACCTACGGTCAATTTAGAGTCACCAATTAACTTAACCTGTAACAAACGCGAGCACAGAGAGAACGTGCAAACTCCTTCTCAGTGTAGGATACAACCTGGAAGTCTCTCTGGAAACAAACATTCCCTGGTTTTAGATTGTTGAGTGTAAACATTTGCTGCTTTTCTCAGTGTCTCTGAGAGCTGTGAGCAAAAAAGGGATGAAAGAACATTTGTTTTTGTTGTCTTATTTCTTAACCTGGTAAAAAAAAAAAAAAAAAAAATCTTAATTCCATTGTCATTCAGCAGCTCTTTGTAAGCTTCAAGAAGGGGAGCGGCAAATCCTCCACTGAGTCCTCCTGGCTTTAGCTCCCCCCTATGGGTGCTAATCCTACTCGCTGGCAGCCGTCCACGTCCACCTCACTGCAGTCTTACCCTGAATGTTTCATGCTGTGGTCACTTCCTGTAGGCCTGGACCGCCCTGTAGTGTGACAGGTTCATTCAGTGCCTGTGTTTAGTCTGTGTGTAATCCAGTTAGGACTGTTAGGACCCTCAAAACATCCAGGTCAGAGGGATGTTTGGCTCACTGATAAACATGACAGAGAGCTGACCTCTGTGTGCAGTTTGCTAGGTGAAGTTGGAGGGAAAGAGGTCAAAGTCTGAGCTCAATATCTCTCTGCAATTGATTCCTCAGCTGATTTCTAATCTACTGATATGCTCTTGATTCCTCGCCGAGCGTGCTTTCCTTCCCCTTCTTCCCTTCTGCTGTTTCTTATTCAACATCAAACATAAGTTTTTATGGGGTTTTTTTGTTTTCAACTGTATATTGGTATGTTTTATTCAAGCAAAATCATTGTATATACACACAATATACTTGTGAAAAGTAAAAAAAAAGTAAAAACATAGATATCTGAGACAAATGGATACAGTAGAGTAAGAGAAATATAGGCAAAAAATTAAATAAACTACAATTGGCTTTTGATTACTTTAAATTCCCAACACTATTTGTCAGACATTTACCAAAATTAGGAAGTTTTCTATAGATTTAAACATGACAGTATGTATTACTAAGTCACTAAATCAGGTGGCTTCATCATCACCAAAATTTTATTTGTCCTTTATCTTGATTTATTGGTTTATGTTTATGAGTACTATGAACCTGCTCATTGAACTCTCAGAAAGAAAGAGAATAATAATAAAAATGTTGGACTGTGCCTTTAGAAGACTGATATAGCCTACTTGACAACAAATTTCATCAACATTTATCATATCGAAAATTAAGAAAATGCATGTGTGTTTGAAGAAATGCATATGGTTGAAACGGTCTTGGTGTCTCGGTGCAGGTACGAGTATGACCCAGAGGAACCGTCAGATGACCTCAAGTCTTCCGACATGTCGTGGCATGAGGAGGAGCAGGCGTCACTACGACAATCCCTCCGCACCCTCCAGACTCAGTTTGCCAGTGAACGCGCCCGGAGGGAGGACTCAGAGCGAGAGGCCGAGCTGCTCGCCGGAGAAAATGCTGCGCTGGAGCAGCAGCTGGCAGGGATGGCGGGGTATCAGGTACGTCTGACGGACGTCTCTCACCTCTGCGTCTGTTTTCACAGCACACATGCACAAGCTTTTGGCCGTGCTAGCGGTAAGGCTCCAAGGATAGAAATGTAGGTCCACCACATTGGTCCAGACTGAAATGGGTCAACAACTAATTGCTGTAAAATTGTGTACAGTCATTCATGGTCCCTAGAGGATAAATCCTACCGCCATAAAGGATCCCCTGACTTTTCCTCTAGCACCACCATCAGTGTTTGACATCAGTGTTTTTATTTTATTTCTAATCAACTATGGGAGGGATTGCAATGAAGTTTCGTGTAGACATTCATGTTCCCCTTAAGATGAATTGTAATACCTTTTACAGTCTTGGGACCATCTCTGGGTCAAAATTTAAATGTGTCCAATACTTTGGTAACTCCAGCTGTGGCTCAGAGGTAGAGCGGATCAGAAGATCCAGGTTCAATCCCTGCCTCCTCCAGTCGGCATGTTGAGGAGTCATTGGGCAAGTGTGAATGTGTGTGGGTTAGTTTCCACCTGAGGGTTGGCCGCCTCCCATCACTCTATAAATGGTGTGTGAGAGTACTATCAAGCACTTTGAGGGGTAGAAAAGACTGGAAAGGCTATACAAGTACAGACCATTTACCATTTTCATAGTTTTAGCTATGATTCCAATCAATAGTAATGACGCTCGTGTTTGTTGCCCTAGACTACATTATTTGTTGTTGCATGTTCAGATCTCAGCGATTACTTTGAACACCTTTCATGGCCAAAACTGCAAAAATAAGACCAAATATGCAAAAAAATTGGAATTATCCTTTAAATTCATATGTTTCTCTAAAGAATAAAGAAATTATTTAGCTCCACTTTGTCCATTAAAACCATTAAAATGAAAAATGCTTGGTTTGAGGTTTCCACTGAACATCTGCAATGTGGTTCTGTGTAAAGCTTCAATCTAAAAATACACCAACATTCAACTTGTCTTCTTCTACGAAGCAAGAAAAACACAACGTTCCTGTCACATGCATCAATGACTTTTTCCTGGTCTGAAACATGTTGGCTCAGTTTGTGTTGCTCCCCTCTGACATGACCTTTTCTCTGAATCTTTTTATTTTTTCTCTCTGCATCAGGCCAGAGTGACTGAGCTGGAGCGTGAGGCCGAGGAGCTCCGTCAGCTCTGGCAATCAGAGTCCTCGAAGAGATGCAGGCCGGACATCATCCACAGCCTGCCGCACAACTCGATGTTCCTCAACCCGGAGGAGGAGAGTGAAGGGGATGCAGCTGTGGCTAAAACCCCCTGGGTCCTGAAGCGCTGGAACAGTGAGCGGCTGATGAAGGTGATGCAGACGCCTGACTCTCCCGACAAGATCTACGACCACGAGTGCTCCTGCGTGCGCAGAGCAGAGGTGGTGAAGTATCGCGGGATCTCGCTGCTCAACGAGGTCGACGCCCAGTACAGTGCCTTGCAGGTGAAGTACGACGAGCTGCTGCGGCGCTGCCACCTGGGGATGCAGGAGGAGGAGCAGGACGGGCAGATCCACAAGTCGGTCCAGACTGCATCCCTCGCCGCCGCTGATCCCGCACTGACAGACATGGAGGACTTTCACCAGCCAGAGTACAAGGAACTCTTCAGGGAAATTTTCTCCCGTATTCAGAAAACCAAAGAAGACCTGATTAAAAACAGAGGGAGATATTCAGCGGGTGAAGTGCTGCCTGTTTTGCATTAGTTTCCTCCAAAAAAAAAAGAAAGAAAAAAAATCTGCTGCAAGATTAATGATTGTCTTCCAGGTACAAGAGCAACTCTTTGGAAAGACTTTTAGCGCAGCACATGAAGGGAACTGACACTTTACACTTACACTGTTTGTTATTTGCCCAGAAATGGTGCCCAACACGCAAAAGGGTGAAGAGATGAGAGTGATGCAGGAACAAGAGGGCCGAACACCACCAGCTCATGTCTCAGATGGGGCTCATTTTGCACAGAAACACCAGTGCCTATCGATGCCGTCTCTACTGTACAATCACTCTACCTCACTTTGCACAGCCCTCCTCACAAACAGGCTCCTGAGCAAATCATTTCTGGGTCTATTTTTCACAAGCTGCATCTGTAACACTTTATTTTAAGGGGCCCGTAGTTTCCTGTAATGTCCTAGAAAAAAATATTACTGTTAACTATAATACTATTAAACTTAGATTTTAAATAAATCGCTGGTTTGAGCTAAAAGTATTTTAGTCAGTGCACAGCGGCTTAGCTCCACATGCAGAAAAAAAAAAGAAAATGCGAAAGAGTCACATAAGACTGAGGAAACCAGCAAATATTCACATTTGAGAAGCTGAAACCAGTGATTTTCTTTCTTTTTTTTAAACATTTTGGCTTAAAAAATGTCTTAATCAATAATCTAAATTGTTGCTGATTAATTTTGTGTTGATCAGTTAATCAACTGATTAACCAATTATTTCAGCCCTAACTGCTAGTGTAACCTGAAAAGTATTTTAGTGGGTAAAAAATATTTGTCTAAATATAAAATGATATGGCAATTCAACATGTGTAGAATTAAGTTTATTTTACTCACTCCGAGCAGCTCCTTTCACATTGTCGTATTGTTTTCACATTTTCATTTCATTCATTTATACAAATATTGATTAACTTGCATGTATTTTCCCTGTAATTTCTCCCAAATTACTCGGCTCTTTCCAGGAAACGTCATAGGAAATTACGGATCCATAAACGTAAATGTTATCACTGTATCTGCTGTTTGTTTTGTTTACTGAGCTCCTATGATCTAATGTGAACTTTATAATTTATTTTTTCTTTTCAGCTACTGGTCATAGTTTTGCCTGCATCATTAAAGGCGACAACCAGCATAGCATCTGATGTTATATCAGTGAAGGAGTTTATATGATTAGAAGTAAAAGCTGGTGATTAAAGGTGCTAAAATATACTAGTACTACTTTTTTGTAATTGTAACATTTATTTCTCAGAAATGATACTTGATTATTGTATGATAGATTAGATGACTGTGAGTGAATGTTATATTAAAGGGAAGTTCTGACGTTCACCAAAAGAGTAAATCTGTCGTGATGGCATTAACGGACTCCTGATATATTAGCCATGTATGATTAGAAGCTTTTCTCAGCAGCACTTGTGTTGCTTTTGCTGCCTGATGTTCGTGTGTGTCCTCGTAAAGCTTAAGACTGTGCACATAGTTTGTAAAATCACATTGAGATGCACTTTAGGATTGCACTCGCATCGTCCATGCTCTTCTGACACTTTACATTTCTGTCATGTGTAGTTAAAAACAAGTGTGATGTGCTACCAGACCTGAATAATCTGCAGTATGTATGTATGTACGATGTGTTTTTGCCTGTTTCGTGATTGGACCTCATAGTTTTTGTTATTACTCTGAGCCATAAAACATGAAGCAAGCTGAGTCGGCTGGTTTGTGTCTTTGTTGCTGGATCATCTTGTTGTAAAACAAGATTAAACGCTATTTATAGAGAACATGTCAGAGTTAAACTTGATCATAAATCACTGATACACTTTGAGAGTTATATAATAGGTTTAATTCAATCTGGTGTGATAAAAGTGCTCTGATGTCAGCCATGAACACATCAGCCTGAAACTAAAACTGACTGACGAAGAATCAGTTAAAATCAGAATGAAAACACGGCATGTAAACCTTTAGGAATAAATTAATTTGAGGATAAGTAAATATTTGACATCAGTCAGTGTGTGACATGATATATTATTTTAACAGGTCATTAGAGGTTTGTCCTGAAATCGACACCTTTCCTTTGGAGGTTTGATTACAGCCTGATTATCACATAAATCTGATCTAAACCAGATCACATCAGAATTTAACTGATTTTCTTGGAATCATATCCCGAAAAGAACTAAACTATGATAAGAAATTCAAAGGTCTGATTGATGTAAATTAAAGTTTCTATAGTTAGTTGTTATTGTGTCAAACAGTCCAATCCACGTGGAGCAAAACTACTGTCGCAGTGGTGAAATAACTTCTTATGAGAAACACATTGTGCAAGCAAATATCTTTTATATCCTGTACTGAGCTCTACAGATAAAATCTGCCATGCAATCACTAATAACGAAGCCGGTAAAGATGGAGCCAATTTCAACCACTTTATCTATTGGGTATCTTGAGAATTTGTCCTGAGGGATCAAAAGGTTTTATTTTCATTTTTAATATTACATTTGTTAATTTTGTAGACTCAATCTGAGCATGCAAAGTAACTGGTAATCTAAGTTAACTGTAAAATAACTTGATGTTTGCCTCTGAACTGTAGTGGAATAAAAGTTCAAAGTGGTGGAAAATGGAAATACTCGTTACAAGGACCTCAAAATTGTACCAAGTAAAATTGTCACAAGTATAAAACTTGAATGAAAGGAGCAGAGTATAATAATGACAAAAGAACAAAAGCAAATAGTCATTACAGGCTTTATTGAGTAAAGTAACAAACCAATGAAAAAAAAAATACACCACCACTGTAATTTGATGATGTATCACTAGATTTAGCCTGAAATGCAGAAATCTTGGTTCACATTTCTCCTTCTGAAGGCTTAAATGTCCTTAAGTGCCTCAGTGAGACTCAACGTGTTGCTGTTCCTGTTATTCTGCGTATGAATGAGTGGGAGTTTGTCCTGAATGCCTCATCAGGCAGAAACTCTTTAGATGGAGGCTCAAGATAGCAGCACATGATGATACACCAGTGTATCCATAGCAACAACTCCCCCATGATGGTGGTCCACAGTGTTTGTATCGCACCGCCACATCCGCTCCTCCCTGTTTGAGCGACGGATTAAATCCCAACAGATTTATGATCAAAATATGACAAAACTTTTATATTCAAAATTGCATCTTTATTGGCCGTCAAAATCAGTCTCTCTCAAAAAGGAAAACCATCTGAAACTCTGTACATTCAGCCAGAAACAAGCCATTCGATCCTTTTGATAGGTCAGTACAGAAGTTGACTGAATAATGCAGAAATGTGGGGGATTTAGATGTTTGGATTTAGCCATTTCCAGGTCCATGATTGCCAGAAGTATTAAGTGATTTCAGTTGTACAACATGAGCAAAGTGACATTCAGGACTTTTTGCATCATTTTGTTGTCACGCTTTGTGTCAGTTATGACTCATGAGTTCGGCGATACTTCTTTAAGTGCCTTTAAATGTTTTAATAATGCAATTTTAATCATCCAACCTTAAAGCTCGGTGGAATAAATATTTAGCCATGTGAGAAGAATAAATCAGGTTTGCTTCTTTTCTTTTTCTTTTTTAAATCCACAAGGCCTTAAACAATGTTTGCTTTGTTGGTGCGATAATGTAAAACGTGTTTTCTCTGGCAAAAAGTACAAATCAGGAGTAAAATGAAAGCACTTTGAGCCGTGGTTACTTTCAATAGTAAACACCATCCTGATCTGTAAATGTTTAAGTCAAAAATTATTCAAACATGAAATCATAAATCCAAAAACTCTACTGATAAACCGTATATATATATATCTTGCTATTTCATCTTTTTATATTCATATTTTTCCTCAGATACTCCAGCTCTTGGTGTGAGTATGTGAGGAGTTTCTATCCTCCGCGCTGCATCAGGGTGCTCATGTTAATGTCAGAAATGCTTCAGCTGAAACGAGAAAAGCTTCACTTTCTGAGCAGAGCAGACGGCTGACATCTTTGTTCTCCAATCGTTCATCCGCAGAGCTGGGCGAGCTGCGATTGGCTCTCATCTGTCTGACTGCCCTCCCACTGGACACCTGGGAGAGGATTTGATAGGCTGATGGTGACCGCAGGGGGTAGGCTCACAGTGTCAGGACTGTATCGTCCCCTTGAGGTACCACATCCCTCCGTGGCTGCTGCAGCACTCCTGGAACGACAGAGGATGGGTTAGACTAGAGATTTTTAAAAAAGCTCCTTAAAAAAGGTGCATGTTCAGTCCCATCATCCATCTCACATTGAGCAGTCGGTCAATGTCCGCCTTAGAGACCTCTTCGACCTCCTGCGCCAGTCTGGCCTGTATCATGTTCCTCCTGACGCGGTAGTTCTTCGTGAACAGGTCATAGAGCAGCCGGCGGTGCTTCAGGAAAAAAACAAAACAAAAAAAAAAAACACACAAGAACACCAAAGGATGAATTAAAAGGAGTAGTCTGACATTTTGGGAAACATGCTTATTTGCTTTCTCGCCGACATTTTGAGGAGATCGATGCAACTTTGCAAATTTGAAGCAGGTTGGCTTAGAGTCTAGAAAGAGTGGAAAAGAGCTACTCTGGCTGTGTCCAACAACAAAATCTGACTACTAGCACCTCAAGATCACCGATTAACCACTTATCTTTTTTTTTTCCCCCCCAAAGTGAAAGACCTAGTAGTGCAAGCTAACTCGTATTAATTCCTGGAAGTCAGTCACCCCCCAAAAGAATAGTCTGCCCACATAAAACTACAAGTTTTTGTTTTTCATATTTAATGTACAGCTGTAATAGTGCTATTGACCTCAATCACATGTTCTGTCTGAGTCGTCTCGGGAAAATTTCACAAAAGCAAGTCTAGTGCAGACATCTGCAGTTAAAACGCTCTAAATACCACAAAGCATCAACTGTCTTTGCCTCCCATTTCTCACAAAGAGACAAAACACACTTTGCAGCTTTTCTACTTAACTGTAGTTGTGGTTGACAAGCAAAACCATGTCCTACTTTTAAGCCAATCACGGCCCACTGCAGTGTCAGAAATTCAGGTGAACTCCAGTTATCGCTGAAGGCTTTGACTTGTGGTTTGTAGTGCGTTTCAGCTGCAAAAGTCTGCATGTAGAGCAAGACAGGAAGAACGTTACATGTCATTATGTGATGGGTGTTTACCTTGTCAAATTCCTCTCCAGTCTCCCACAAACCAAACACCTTCTGTTCATCGGGGGCTGCTGTGGTCTGCGCAGGAAACTAAAGTTAGAAGAAAACAGTGATGTTAGAAAAACCTTGGAGTTTAAATCCCTAAAAATCCACCTAGTCTGAGCAGGAAATTAAGCCAAGTCATTTTCTTTCCTGTCTCAAAATGCACCACACTTCAAGACTCTAGAGAGACTAGAAGTTTGTGTTTCAACTGGCATAAGTGTTTATAACAAAAGGCTTACATGTTCGTCAAAACCTTTATTCAAGAGTGTAAGTGCTGTTTCATGCAACAGTCAACAAATATCAGCAACGTCTAATTGCTTTCCTTTCTCTCAAACACCTAATTTGGTCTCTTGCCCAAATGCCAAGCAAGAAGAGAGCACTGCTGTAACCAGAAGGACTGAGGCTGAGCGCTCCACACCAAGATTATCCTCCAGACACAACCCACCGACTCAAAACTGGTCTATCAACTGTCAGACAATGTTTACAGAGACGTAGAGGGCGATTCACCTGCCAGTGTTTGCAAGCAGCAAACCGGCTTAATCCCTCGCTGGGCAGTAATGAGCTTGGCTTTGGGGCTAATAATCTGTTGCATAACAAAGATGGCGTCCAGCCATTCCCTCCCCTCCAGCGTTCAAAATCCTCAAACGTCAAGGGCAGACAGACAGGATAAGAGCTAAGCCAGGACAGGGCTGGGCCGGTCCTGGCAGGAGCCCTGGATGCTTAAGTGGCACAGACTCCCTGCCCTGTGAGTAAACACACCACGCAAAAAAACCCACCAATGATTACAGACTACATCTTATCTACATTAAGCCCACAAACAGCAACCTCAGCCAACGCAGAGGACGGACCAACGCACTGCAAGCACACACAGGTATCAGGTGGCGGCTGGAACTTGAGTGGAACCTGAGAACCAGGTTTGCGTTGCTTCAGTGCACAACTGCTTTACAGGTAACAAAGAGCTCACAAGCAAAACGACCGTTAATGTCGTTATTCGGAGAAAACTGATAGGTGCATTCAAGCTGCCAGCAGAAAACCCCCTTGTCCAGCACCCAGAGGCAGCTTTAACCAGACGGCCAGCAGCTTTTAGTCAAAGACACAAGGAACATCAGTGCTACAAAACCAGATGTGCTGGCGAAACAAGGGACCACTCAGTTCTGCTTCTTCCTCAGGTGTGTCCCTTAGTCTGAGCAGATTTAAACAGTGACCTAATAAATTAAAGTCAGTTACTAATGTTTGGTACTGGGGGACATGCTTCACAACTCATAGTTCAACAAGAGTGAAAGTCTCTCAAATTATTAGATATCAGCGCCTCAAAAATGATCAGTAATATCAGCATGTGTTCAAATCAGTAATTGTGCCGTCAAAGAACACAGCTTTCTTCATAGCTATTCATTTAACTTAACTTATATTTATAAATTAATATATATTTAATCAATAAATAAATACTAGCTTTTATAAAAAATGACTACAATGATTAATCGATTGTCAAAATAGCTAGTTAATAATAGTTAAATATCTGTTGATCAACTAACTGTAGCTGTAACAGATAATGTTATTCACATTATCCAAACCACGCAGACAACATAGCATTTACTGTGCAGTATTGTGTCAACTAGTGCTCCAAACTAATCAATGGGTCTACATATTATTTGCTGGGAGCTCAAGTGGACGTTTTATCTGACCAACAATCAAAAAAATTGTTATTCTGCCTGAAAGTAGTATTAACTGTTGTGTTTTGCCTCCTGATAATTCTTCAAACTGGACTCCTGGGTTCATATTTCCTCATCTTCTCACCGATACCTTTTGTGACACGCCCACTTCCCTCAAAGCGTTTTACAGGAATGTGATTAGACACACATGAGACAAAGATGGAGAGAAGGAAGGAAAACGGGAACATCCGACCGCAGTTTTACATCCAAAACCTCGTAAATCCTGAGCTGTGACAGCAGAGGATCACATCCTCCCTGAATACTCACAGGCACCATTATCTGTTTGCACTGGCTGAGCAGTATGGCGTCCTGTAGCATGTGGTCCGAGATGGAGTGGTAGACGCTCCGTCCCACCGGCATGGAAGCCAGGTGGAGGTTAAGCAGCCTCTTAAACTCATTCAGCGTCAGTACAAAATGCTTCCTGAAAGTCTTAATCACAAACTCCTGTAGCTCCGGGGACGCCGAGCTGGTGGGACTCCCTCCGTTGCCATTAGTGTGATCAAAGCCGGGGGAGGTGGCACTGGGGTACCCATTGATGGAACCGTTGGGGATGGAGGAGGAGGATGGGGGAGAGGTGGTGTCCATAGGTTCATCCTCCTTGTCGCTGAGGGGTTCCTGTTTGACATGGACGCTGCTTCCTGCCCGTTTGGCGTCCAGGTCCTTCTGTAGGGATGACCGTTTTTCTTGAGCACGCTCATGAGCCATCTTCAGACGCTGCTCACCGCTGACATGGACAGGGTCTGGAAAACAACACACAGACATCCGCTCATGTAAGATCAACTATACTTAATTACTTAATACTTAATATGCAATGTATTGAAAGGCGGCCGTTACAAACACATCTCTGTACACACCAGGCTTAGGGGAATTCTTTGGCATGAAATCTTCTTTAGAGAAGTTGAAGACCTTTTCCAACCTTAAAAGGAAAGACGAGAGATGATTACAAATTAAAGAGCTCACTGACTCTACAGTTGACACAAAAACCCTGATAAGGAGGTCCAGATTAATTAGTTTAAAAATAAAAACTATTCCTCCCGATGCTCTGAGTGTAACCTACTTGCTCTGGATGCCAAGCCACAGCATGTGTTGCCTGTGGGCAACATCTGGGTGTTTTTTAATGAAGTCTACATCAGTAGGCAACAGGAACTCCCAGCCCCGGTTGACTCGAGGAGCTGCCACATGCTCCAGGAACTCCTTCACATCCTCTGGAGGAAGCTGACAGAGATGCAAGGAAGAAGTTGTTAGTTCTGTTTACCTGAATGAAAGGGAAAAACTGTAGCCTCGAGGTGAACGGAGCGAGTAACAAGCGAGCGTTCAAAGGCGCTCCCGCTTCAATGAAGCTGCTCATCATCTAAACAGCGATAAAAGACTGTGGTGGCACAGAGCGCGTCCCAGGTGGAGGAGTTTGTTTTGGTTGCACTCGCACAAATAACTCCCTCCGGCTGTAGCTCTGAACAGGAATGTGGTTTTACAATCTCGACAATTAATGCAAATGAATCTAATCCCCACGTTATTTGAGGAAACTTGCAGAGAAAGAAAATTAATTCTGCAAAGAATTGTCTATCGTCAGTCTCCAAGTCAAAAAGCTGAAAGTATATCAAACTTTTTTGTTAATAGGTTGACTCTCCCGAGACACTAATTTACTATGAATGCAGCCTCAGCGCTGCCTGATAGACAGAAATGTCAACTTGGCACCATTTCCATCCTCAGTCTGACATGGTCTTTACTCTTTACTGATTTCCATGGGGGAAGGGAATTCAATTTTCCTTAACCAATCACTAGAGACCCACGTGTTCGCCTGAATCTTAGTCATTTTAAGTAATTCTGCCAGGATTCTAAGAGTGGAGCGGAATGAAGTAAAAGAAACTACGAAGTCTGGTGATATTGAAAATGATATTGCTGTCTATGTAAAATAAATCTGTTAATCAAGGGGGTAAATCAAATCAAAGAATATTATTCGGCAGCACAAACATGTTGCTATTACTCCTCCTTGGTTCTGCTGCACAACTTGAGAACAGCTCGACAGAGATACTCAGACTATCTCGTCTGGACCAGATAGTCTGGACCCAGACAAGTCTCAGCCGGGCAGGGCTCAAAGTTTTTCACTGCTAATTTGCAATTTTCAAACATTCCCAAGATGGTAAAATTGCACAAAATAGTTCCAATGAAAAAAAAACCAAGCAGAAACTAGCAGAAACAGTCAGTCAGTTTACAGCTGTGTGATCCTTACTTTGATGATGGCTGCAATCTCCTTCCTCATGACAGAGCGCTCCAGAGTGAACCTCCACATCTACAAAAAGGATCAACAGAATCACAAAGACACAAAATGCATTATCAGGAACTACTCTTCATGGTTTCATGTGGTTAATTAAAGAAAGGGGTACATAGAGAGTAGCTCACCACAAAGTCTCTGCCACGACAGAGCACCTCAGCAGGGACACCACTGTGAGGACTGCAGGTGTTTTTAGGATACAAAACATCACTGGGAAAAGAAAAATGCAGAAACATCACTAAGCTGCCACACCAGTGAGTTTAACATGAAAAATAAATATCTTATATAGAGCACACATGCTTTTGTAATCTACAGAGCTCTAGTGTCTAAGTAACTTTAAAAACTCATATTAAAACACCTATAATCTGTGTAATACTTTCTGTTAACCTGCACTGAAGCTGTTCAGTCTCACCTCTTGACGACCCAGTTCCCCTGAACCAGCAGCGCCACCTGTTGGATGCAGCGCAGTGCTGAGGTCGAGTCTGTGCCGGAGGCGAGCAGGCCCATCAGGTTAGCAAACGGCATCACCTTGACTAAACACGAGAGGACACACAGTGAAGGGAATATGGAATATTTCTGTCAGAGGAAAGACGACCGAAGCGAATGCTGGTGACGTGATATAAAATAGGATGCAGTTCAGAATTATGAGAAATGTACTGAAAGCAAATGACAAAAGGTTGTTGTAAAGAATACAAGCATAAACCAAAAGGCAGATCTGAGTGAAAACTGAAAACCAGACTTTTGGCAACAAAAAGCAGCAAAACTCTGCACTTGTGTTTGGAGGCATTCAGTTATTCTGTACATTTCACGTACAGCATGTCAGGCATCCATACTAATGCTTTAATGCCCCCATCTGGCACCAAGAAAAAGTGCATGGGAAATGTTTATTGACTTGTATACGATACGAAGAACGCATGCGTGACTTATGATCAATTTCTAGAAAAGTCCTACTACTGACATATGTGATCAGTCATGTCTAAATATGGTGGCCTACCATTCTTCATCAGGGTCTTGACTTGGTCTCCCAGTGGCAGCGTGCGGAGCTGAGCCATGGAGAGCACATTACTGGGACCAACAGGCTTCACACTGACAAACGGAAAAATGTCATTAATGACGCATCTCTGGAAATGTCACCCTGTTCAAATCTCAGAAAACAAAAATGTGAGGAACACCTACACTTTTTCCTCTGCGAGAGGAGGCATCAGCATGGCCAGGTATTCCCTACAAGAACAAAAGAAGTCAGTCGATGAGAGAGAGGTGAGCATTTTCAGATCAAACAGGTAGTTTGTTAATTTATCTAACATCTCAGTATCGGCCTTTAAAATGATTATGGACTATCGGGGAAGAAAGCACTGGCTTTGTGTTACCAAATATAAAAACAATAATAAGGCACAGAAGGGATAATCTAGCCTCCCAGTTCATGTCAAGCAAATGAAAAGTATTTTATCTGTTCATACTCACTTAGGAGTTTTGACCAGCTCCGAGTTCTCTGAGGCATCCACTGACTGGCAGAACAGGTACTGCCTTTCATGCTCTGAGCGCCCATCCTGGAATTAAATAAAGGCAACATGAAGACAAAACTGACGGTACAATTGCTTCAGGATGAAGCAGCTACAACACAATACAACTTACCCAGCAGCATAATTAGATCTAGACGTGTGACATCATCAAATACAGGAAAATATGAGCTCCATCATGTTTGCCCACTGACCCAAAACTAATAGTTAAAGCACATATTCCAATGGCTTTAAAACAGGAATGAGGTGCCCTACTGAGGAGTGCCCCCCTACCTTGGCACCATGATAGTGCAGGTGAACCCAAGGTTCCTCTGCCTGCTTCTTCTGGAGGAACTCGTAGGACTGGATCCTCCTCTGACGGGCCTGCTCCGACTCGGGACGAGCAAACCTCACCTGGAGCAGAGCGCAAACTTTAGAAATGGTGGGTTTACATGGGCGCACAGAGTCAGCATGTGTGTGTTAGTGAGTGTCTTCACCGTAATAGCCTTCGCTTCTTCCTCAGCTTCATCCTGGGATGAATCTCCACCTGCAGACATAAGACCCAGAGTCACACAGTGGCCCTGATCAAACTTTTCAATTTCAAATCTCATAGATTTCATTTCAAAATCAAAAACATGAAAAGCAGACAAACCTTCATTGGCCGCCTCCCTCTCTCTGGTTTTGTTGTCAGCTTTGTCCAGATAAGAGAAGCTGGGTCTCATCTGGAGGATTCCCGTCAGAGGTGTGACGTGAAGTTCGCCTATTGACATAAACAATAACACAAAAAAGAAACCAAAATCTTACTTTTGAACAGTGATTTTGCAGCAGTGGCTGATTGCAGACTCGTGTTTGCATTTAATGATGTTGATCACACCGACATATTTGGCTGTTGTCAGCGTAAACACACAGTAAACTTCTGGGGTGTAACACAGATAAGAACTGATAAAATATTCACATGGACTCTGACAACATATGAGTGACTTTGCATGTTTACAAGCAGCAGAAAAAGGGGTAGACAAACCAAAACACAAACATGGTGCTGAAGTGGACAACGAATCAGACCAGACCTTTGCGAAACACAGCAGCAGCATATCTGGAGGTGTTGGTGGTGGCCTGGATGGAGGAAAAGGTCTGTTTGTCCATCATTTTCCTGGAGAAGAAAAATAAGAGATGGATGCTTAGCTTAACATAAAGACTAGAGGCAATGGGAGTCCTCTTTGAAATTTGGCTGTAAAACTCTGGAGGTGTGTAATAACTCGCTCACACTGGCCAATGGACAGTAACAGACAACATGTTACTGGCAGTGTGAGTGCAGATGTGGTTTAATAGTCAACATACGCCGAGTAGGTGTTGGTTTCGTCATAAGACGTGCCGTCCACATTCAGAGCGATCTGCTCTCCTTTGCTGCGACAGTAGTTCGGACTCATTGTGTTGATGGCCATTTCCAGCTCCACCTGGATGGTGGGTGGCAACAAAAACAGCATTACAAATATTGTTTACAGCTTTTTGAGCGTAAAATTAAAGCACTTTTCATACATTTTAAATTTCTAGACTCTCAAAGCCGTCATCATCACATCTAAATTGATACTATCAGTGAAATTACAAAAAATAAAGTTCCTCAATACCAAAATCATTGTGTATCATCAAACAACACACAACTATGAGAACAGGATCATTTCATTTCAAATATTAAATTAAGATTTATGGTTTACATGAGCGATTATGTAGATGAAACACCTGTTTGTTGGAATTCAAGAATTTTCCAAACTTGAAAAACAGTTCAAATTAAGCATTTTCCAGACATTAAAGACTTTGTGCAAAGCCTGTAAACTGGTAGATGATAAGAGACTTTTTTTTACCCTTTGCTGCTTGGGTTTAATCTTAGCCGCCAAGTGGTTGACATCATCATAGGTCATGGTGGATGGTCGGACAGGGTACTGTGTCAAAAACAACAAGTTGATTAGTGAGCGACTCGGGACACTCAGACACACAGAATCAGCATTAAGTACAACAAAAGATAAGATTACCTGGAAAAGATACAGCTTATCTGC
Source organism: Pempheris klunzingeri (assembly GCF_042242105.1). NCBI lineage: Eukaryota > Metazoa > Chordata > Actinopteri > Acropomatiformes > Pempheridae > Pempheris > Pempheris klunzingeri. The sequence goes on along the minus strand of NC_092031.1, from coordinate 6,413,570 downwards.
AAGGCTTCTGGCGAGGTACACATCAATCTAAAAGAAAGAGAAACACTGATCAAAGCTATTCTCCGACTATAAAGCTATACAGACCTGGTAGAACTGGTGGATCAGACTTTTCTACAAAGCCTTTGCATAAGTGTAAACATTTGACTTTGGAACCTTTTGATCGAGAAGTTTGATTGTTTCTGATGCCGCTTATGTGTGATTTTGGTGTTACTGATATTACTTTTAAAGTAAATAAAAGTTAACATAAAATTCTGTGTTTTTCCTATTGGTTACATTAATGTACACAGTGTGCAGCACCATGGCAATCTGTGGACTCACACTACCTTATGTAAATACTATCCCAGTACTATGTGGTACCGATTTTAAATTAGGCTAAACGAGAGCACTGGTATGATGGGGAACCAGTATTAGCAGACACCCTGAGTTGAGCATACTAAACTGTGTCAAATGTCCTGCGAGCCCTTGTCTAATAAAGAACACGGCAGCTAATGTTAATAGATCAGCTTAACATGAACCGACAGAGGAAAACAAATTTAAGGGATAATGAAGATGTTATTCTGCATTTGTGTAACGAATGCTTCAGTCACTCTCTCTAAGTTGTGTGATTTCCCAATCTGTCTGGACATTCAACATCAAGATCATTACTGGAGATGTAAATTAGCTTAATTTCATAAAACAGCTGGGTAGTGTAGTTTTAACAAACGTTACTAAAACAGTAAAAAGATAGTTGGCTCATATTTATCTGTTAAACTGTGTGGCTTAGAGATTTGTTTTTAATAGTTGTGGACAACAACAGTGGTCTACGGCACAGAGGAATATCAGGCTTGTTAGCAGGATTAATTAATTGTGAATCAGGACATCCCCAGCCTCATGCTTAAACCTCAGTTTATGGACAAACCTCTTCTATAATGGGGTCATCATCATCCCCGCTGGCCATATTGATGTGAACAGGGAGGAGATGAAGCAGGAGAGGAGCGCCAGCAGATCTCAGAGATCCAACCTGGAAGCAAAGAACAAACTGAGTAACAGGAACAACTTCACACCTCTGTCACTGTTACCAGGTGAAAAAGTTACACCCAGACTGTTTCAGCTGGTGCAGCAGCAAGGCTGTGATTAAGCATATGAAAGTTACATCAGGATTTCATACATTTAGCTTGTTTGTGTCTTCATGAAATGTGTAGCAGAAGGTCCATATTCTGCATGGCTCAGAAGAGAAAACCATGAAAGGTCAGTCCACAATCAGACCATGATGCATAAATACAGTCTGACAAGTGATGCTATCACTCTGCTAGGTAAACCTCGCATGATGCAAGACAATGCAATCCACATTAAATGACTTCTCTTCGTGCAAACACGTTGAGGCTAACGTTGTATGTAGTTAACACATCCAGCAAAGATTTCATATTGTTATAATACTCATTAGAGGAAAATACTCTGAGAAGAAGTCCTATTACTGGCTAGGTTTGCTTCATTAGCATGCTAGCAGCAAACCTTTCAACCACTTGTCACAGGCCTGAACTACACTACGTGTTAATTTCTCAACCTGACACATAAATATTCACCTGTAAAAGAAATCAGGCCAAGGAACAACAAACGCAAAGCTTCTCTTTCCTGTACACAAATGTGCGAGCAACGAAACTAGCTAGCAAGCAGGTAGCCGGCGTAAGAGTAGCCCAACTAGCTAACGCCAACTTTAGCCTAGCATTAGCATGCTAGCCTGGCGTGCTAACGTACACATGCCAGTCAAAATAAGACACAGTCAGCCACCGGCGCTGGGTTAACACACCGATTTAGCCTGAACAGCATCCACGCTACATTCAGCTCTCACCTGCACACTTCACCGCACAGTTTTAGCTATCTCATCCGTGTCTGAGGAGTCCAGAAAATGTGGTGCGTAGAGGTTTAGGAGAAGTGACTAACACAGCTGAAGTGTGTCGGTAACCATGTTGACTCTGCTCCACACAGACACGTGGGGAGGAGCCCGTGCCCATAATGCACAGCGAGTCCACGGTACGGTCGACTTCTCACGTTGTTTATTTTCACTAATCTGAGTATCATCAGCCGTCACACATGACTTTAATATGTTTAAATGTAGTGAATAAACTGATGGACACGGTGCACAAAAGGTTACTGGCAGCGGTGGGATTCGAACCCACGCCCCCGAAGAGACTGGAGCCTTAATCCAGCGCCTTAGACCGCTCGGCCACGCTACCACGTTGCACATGTAGGAAAACCACGTGATCATATTCAATTACATATTGTTAATTATTCACAACTATTACTAATTATAATTATTTACGTTTTATTATACGCAGTGGTGGAATTCAGCTAAATACATTTATCCAAGCACTGTGTTCAAATCAAATTAAAGTTACTGCAAACGTGTGATGATCTTATTGGCCTAGATGTACTGCTACCCAACTATAAAGTAGGTAAAATTAGCACAATTCTAAACATTTACAGTAGTAAAATGCAACATACACATTAATGCAGCAGTAACATTAATCCTAAAAACACCAGATGAGTAAAACACAGCAAAGGACTAACTTTGTGCAAAATTGCTTTTGTTACTAATACTTTTAATTAAGTGATGTTTTTCTCCCCTTGCAGTGTAGAATTGGTACTTTTACTTCAGTAAAAGAATTTGAATACTTCTCCCATCACTGATACAATTACATTTCTGTCATATAATCAATAAAATTTAAATAAAGAATATAGAAGTATATTTGCTGCATTTCTGTAAAGTACAACATTCTTTCTCTTGTATTGTTTTATAAAGGGATGGGATACCTCATATTTAAGTTACGTCTCACACTGGAGGATGAATCGGCTCAGTGACAGCCCTTCAATGACAGAATCTTGTCTACTGGGGAGTAAAATCAGGCAGAACAAGTGTTTACCCATAAAAAGCAAACTTTATTTGACAGTTTTTTTTACTCCAAGCATTCTTTTACATACATTTTTCCAACAAATGTGTTCTCAGATTTAGGTCTGAGTAAGTAAACCATTTTCTTTGTTCGGATTCTTCAGAACTTCTCTTTCAGGAACCGACAGGAAAATAAAGAAAAGCAGAACCTCAAAAATAGGAGAAGAAGAACAGAAGCTTGGCCATTAAGCCTGATCCTAGAAGGCTGCGCGTGCGCGCACACACACACACACACACACACACACAGAGCATCATTGGCAAAATATTCTGTAATAAAAATGTAAATGTAAACAGGCCTGGCTATCAGTCAGACACATTAACTCCCGTGGCTTTTTTGTGGTAAAAATATGAATCCTGAATTACTCCTCCATTAGCGCCCAGGCTTCTTCAGCTTTCATGTAGTACTGGTTAGCCAGTCGACCTTTCATGGCCTCCATGGCAGCTTCTGCTGCCTCTGTAAACAGATCACCTGCAGGGAGGGATTGTGGGAGAGGTTAGGAGTTTTCTTGATGTAACTACCTCACACTAATGTCAGTTCATTCATATTCATCATGTGCAATTTTTTTTTACAATTCATGGGTATATCTGCATATCTGGAGGATTTATATAGATGGCTATAAAGATGGCTCTGAAAAGTTCGAAGGATTACAAGTTTCAGCTAAGAGGATCAAAATTATCCAAACATCCATAAAAGTCTCTCACACCACTTTGTGTATCAGTGTGTCCCCAAAAATCGTCACTTTACCAATAAAGTTTCACTATTTGTGACTTTTTGGAGTCTCATTTGTAGTGAGTGTTCAATACTCACAGACTCAGAGATTTCAGTGGAATATTCCTTAATATTATGAGGGCATATTCAGGTGTATTTAGCACAGTGAGGCCTGTTAAGTTGGCATGGAGTCACACCTGCTCTCTGTGGGTCTGCGGTGAGACTGAAGCCTCCCTCTTGGTACATCTCTGCCTCTCTGGCCAGCAGCAGGTAGCGAGGCTCGTCCTGCGTCCCATCAAACTCTCCCCCCTCGTCATAGTCGGTCATGTTCAACGCACTGTCATACCAGTGAATCGCCTCCTCCCAGTCCTGCTTTCTAAACAATTGAAACATCAATCCGATCAGTATAAATGAAGTTCCTTTAATAAAAATCCCTCTAGAGGGCAGTATTATCATGATGGTTGGACCAGGATTCATGTTTTTTTTATCCACAGACTCAAAATACAAGTCCAACTTTTCACAGTTTAAAAGTCAAACAGGTTAGACTGCTTTAAAATGACCTTCACTGACCTGTCAGCTGACAGGTTGATCCCAGTATCAAAGGCTTTGGCCACTGTGATCATAGAAGGTCTGTCCCCAGCTTCAGAAGCCAGCAGTAGATACTTGAAACCTTTCATCCTGTTTCCTGCATTATCCTGCCAACAACACGGAAACGGTTAGAGAACAACGGTGCACTCTGTCCACAAATAAAGAGAGAAAATAAACTGCATGGTACCTCCAGCATCACGTCTGGCAGTATGTGATGAGGCAGCTGCAGACAGCACTGTCCTAAGGCTACGATGGCCTCCAGCTCTCCACACAGTGCAGCTCTCTCCAGGTGAAACATGGCCGCGTCCTGATCCCACTGCTCGTTCTTCTCACAGAAACGACCCGCTTCATTGTAACGCACCATCGCCAGGTGGACCTGAGCAGCAGGAGGGAGATCCAGAATATGTTCAAACGGATGAAACTAACAGTGCAGCAACAGGTGGATCTCGCATGAGTCTCAGCAGCCAGAGTTAATTTGAAATTGTAGAGCGATTGACAGATCTTCTTGCTCTCTTAAGGCTGGGATACATATGATTGTTGAGCTGGTTATGACTCTCACTAATTAGGATTATTACGTTAGTTTAACAAGCAAGTAAATGGTAAAATTGTAATCCACCAACATACCAGTACAGACTCATGCAAGACGCAACATAACCTGCTTTTAATTGATTTGATTTGGTACAGGAACATGTATAGTGTGTCCCAGTGCGGTTCTACATACTCTTTCTAACCAGGTTTTGAGCTTGTACTGCATGTTCACACTGTAAAATTGACAAAATACGGTATACTGAAAAACGTTGATGTTTGAGTGCACACAGAAAAATGGAGAGGCTGCAAAAAAGTTAAATGAAATATGCAGTTAGTATGTAGGACAAGCATTTAGTATGTGCTCCTCTCTGATAGTCAGACAAACAAATTCTGTGTGTGGAAAGTGGAAATAGTCGTTATATTTGGGTAAAAATTAATAATCTTAGCAGCATTATTTGGCTGGTAAGTACGTGTGTGCAATCGACCACATACTGTATATCACTTTTATTGACATCAGATCAACCAATGTGATGTTTTACCTTTCCGAGGATCGACTGGCCAATCTTCTTCTGCAGCAGCGTGTTGAGTCGCTCGACCTCGGTGGCCACGCAGGAAGGTCGGTGGATGTGAGCGCGAGACGAATGGTAGAAGCTCCACTTCTCCTCCGTCAGCTGAGCAGACAAGCACAGTTCAGATACAAAAAAGGAGAGAGAATGAAGAGGAGAAAGTTACTTAACCGCTCTTCCCCGCAATAAACAGAAAAACAAACTATATGATGATGGTAAATCAATGCAAGTTGGTGAGGTGTACCCCTCCAGAGATGTTTTATTATAGCTTTAATTTTAACTGATAAATGACTCAGATCAGGCTTGACGTCTGAGCTGGAGGAGTACATCTCTGTTGTTGCCCAGTCAATGCAAAATTATGTAAATGATGTAAAAACCATGGGAACACAAACACACACACACAGAAATGTTTTGTGGCGAGAATCATTAGCAAGATGGAGGAGTTGGTGACACAGAGGCAGATGGTGTTTTGATTCCAAATTTCAGCTTTAAATTTGTTTGAATTTTGCATTTTCAGACTGTTTTCATCCACTCGATTGAAGGTAAAGGAGAGGACATGGAAACAGTGTCGGCTTGTATAATCAGTTGCCCAAATTGCAATTTCAGAATCATGCTTGATAAAGCGTTACAGCAATAAAGACGGCATGGCACTGTGCAGGGAGATGCCGGGCGCACGAGCCTCCATGCACATAATCACCCATTCTTTGTCAGGAGTGTATGAGTGTAAGTTTGCAGAGACTCTTGGAGGAGCTACCATCTTCCTCTAGTGAGGGAACACAAAGAGCAGGAGGAGGTAAAATAGAGGAGAGGTGAGGAACGGCTTTCATTGATACAGAAAGGATGAGAGAGAAAGGGCAAAAGACAAGGTGAAGAAAGTTAAAGGAGGTTATTGGATCATGATGATGATGATTAATGTCAGTGAGGATGACGTTTGCACACTGTTGTCTTTATTTTTGTTTACCCGTCTGACACTGTCCTCATCCGACTCTGAGTAATGTCTTTGGTAGCGATGATGGGCCTACGTGGTGATACAACATGCATTAGAAAACCTACTGTCAGAGAATCTCACAGTGGAGCTTAATGTGGAGAGGAGGAAATGTTAAAACAGTAGCAAGAGAAGTCTTACATGTCAGGGTTTAATATTGATTATAAATGATGTGTTAATGTTTGTTTAAGATAATATGCCAGAATATATGTCTGCAAATAATGTAAAAAAAAAACCTCTGTGCTATATCTATATCTATAATATATTTTGCTACTATTACTTGGCACTGTTTATCTTTAGGTTAAGTGTGTGTAATTCAAGAATTACTGGCTTCTTTTGTATCTCTTGTATCTCTCTAAAGTTGATTTGATTAGATTTTTTTTTGTTTCTTTGATTGATTTTTTTTTTTTTTTTTTGGCTGCTTAAAAGATTAAAAAAGTCCTGGACACTGTCTGGCCAAAATGAAATAAAGCAAAAGTGAAATTGAAATCTTTACCCCGTCCACGTGGTCATTTTGGTCGCCTTCACTCCTCCTCTCACTCGGGTAGCCGCTGTCCCCGCTGCTGTCATATTCCTAGAGACATCAATCAATCAGAAATCAATCAATCATGAGGCGAGCCAAATCTAAACAGAGCGTTTTGACACATATTTAGTGAAAGATGAAGCAGGAGAGAGAGAGAGAGAGGACTGTAGTCATAGTCTGAGGGTCTCTAGGCAAACCAGGGGCACATATTTATGTTGAAAAGACACTAAAAAGTGCATTTAGCATAATATGGGACCTTTAAAGTCAGATTTCTGAGATTATAGTCACAACTAATTTACATTTTTTACATGTGTCCTTAATCCTCTTTCATAGATCTTATCTTATCTTATCTTACTCTATGTTAAAGGAGAAAAAAAAACTTTGGACTTGGATTCAAACACTGAGCTCTTGGACCTGAGATGTACTTTTTCCGATTCACATTCACTGAATTATTGCTCACCTTGTGTTCACCTGTGTTGTTATTGCTCAGTCTTTCATGTTCATACACTGAAGATATGCCTACAAAATGTAGAGATAATACAAAACTAAACAATGAGGTCAGCATGCTTAACTACATCAAAACATACATGTTATACATGTGTCGTATGCAATAATGTGTTCATGCACATACCGAAAGGGGACTTTCCGAAAGATCCAGGTGCAGCTAGCGGGGAGCAGGGCAGGATGAGAGGGGAGCAGGGAACCGAGTCTGCGTCGCTCATGCTGTCGTCAGCAGAGGACGTCTCAGACAGGCGGGATAACAGCGGAGGTGCCCGGTTTCCTGACATGGTGCTAACACGAGGAGAACCACAGGGCTCCTCACAGCCCCTCAGCACCGTCTCTGCAGACTTCTGAAATAAAACAGGATGAATCTCTCTTTAGGAGATAGCAGCAGAGGGTGGCAGAACAAGAAGAATACAGTGAAGATAATCCTGTAACTGAGTTTATGAGAGAGATTATGTGCAGGAGAGCATAAAATCATAATGCAGCACACTCTTCACACTTGCAGAACGGAGCCCTTCTTCTTTCTTTCTGCATAAATGTTTTCTGATCTAGAACAAAAAATTTTCTTACAGAAAATAAAATCCCAAAACGGGACATTCAGGTCACATTCAGGCCTAAATATTGCGTGAACACTGTAAAATGCAATACAAGTCTTATTCTTAGAGACATTTTTTTCATTTTAATCTATTTTTTATTTCTAATTCATGAACTTTTAAATATATTTTTATGCTGACCCGCTGCTGATTTCTGGCTCTGTCCGACACTTCGTGCATTATTATTAATTAAAAGTTAAAATTACGAGCAGTTTGTTGGTGCAGTCCAGCTGGGACTTCTCTGCAGGGGAAAGGTCAAAAGGCGTCAGGCCCATACTCTTGCAGATCTTATTACACAGGTGGGAGTGGAAGAAAAGTGCCATGCCTCGCACACCTACAACACAGGTACGATCAAGATGGAGCTTCTTTAATCATTTCTAACTGAACTTCACACAAATATGTAGCAGCAGACTGTCGATATCAAAGGGAACTGTACCTAGATTTCCATCTCCAAAGTCAGTCCCTTGTTCTGTGTGGATCTGAGGGTCAGTGTAGAGATCTCCGACTCCTTGGATGTCCACCACGATCAGCTGGTGGCCTGATCGCTCAAAACTGAAGTGACTAAAGGCCTGATGGACACAATAGGAATGAATTTGAAGATTATGTGGCGATTATTTATGTATTAATATCAAAAGGAGACGTCACATACCTGTGGAGTGAGCCGGATGTTGTCGTCCCTCACAAAGCCGGAGTTGGAGTTGTATTTGATGTACTTGCCCTCGATGTAATGTTCCAGATGGAAGAGAGGTTTACCTGGTCTGTCTGTCATCTCCACCACACACATCTGCATGATGTCCACCTGTGGGTTAGAGAGGGTTATGTATTTACAGTTCTTCAGTTCTTCAACATTAGAGGACTGTGCAGCGATGCCCTCTGAGTGCTTTTGAGCGATTATCGCAGATTTTGTCATTATGGTCCTGTGCCATTAACCAGACAGCACATCAGTGGACTGCAGATGCTTCTCCTGTACCTGTTTGGGAGGTCGGTGGCGGTTGTACTCTTCTCCCCAGAGTTTGGCCTCCATTTGCAGCCTGACATCCTCAAAGTAAACACTTCTGTCCACCGTCTCCATGTAACTCTTGGCCACATAATTAGACGCTGACTTCCATTTGCTGCTGTGTGAGAAATTTGACAACTTCTTCCTGCAGGAAAAAGAAATATGAGTTCTAACAATGAAGAACATTTTAATAATGTTTGCATGTATGCCACAGTCCACCCTCAGCTAGAAAACTTTATCAAAAGCCATAATTAAAGCCATTTTTGATCATAGCATCCACTGGAACTGATGTTCGATGAGCCCAAAGGATCTAGTGTGTTTATATCCAGCAGGAAAAACAGACCACATTTCAGATTTCAATGCTTTTTTTAGGACCGAACTTGTCTGGGGGATTTATTTTCATGCTCTGGGTTTTGTCAGAGTGGATTTTTTTCTGTGGGACACTGCAAACAACAAACAGTTGAAGTGGGGACGTTGATGGATGTCTGTCTTTTACATTTCCCACAAAACAGAGGATTAAGCGTGAACAATCAGACAATTATCCCTTTCCTCTTTCATTCTGCAATGTCATGCAGAAGCCAAAGCACAGCAGAGCAGTCACAACACCATGCGCTTAAATTCTATCTCACCAAAAGCATTAATACTTATAGGTTACGATCTAGGACAGCCACACGCATCTGTTTTGTTTACACTGAGACCACAAAGGCCACAGTTACTAGAGCACAGGGGCAATAACCGCTGGATGAGAACTGATGAATGTACAGAAATATTTCAACTTACGTCCTGAAGCACTCCCTCATGGCCCCCTTCCCAAACGGCTGTGAGAATCCAGGCAAGGAAAGAAATTAGAAAGGAGACAAGAAACTGCAAGACTCTGTAGTAAATATGGGTGTTTTTTCATTTTGGCAAAACAATGGGTTTTTTACAAAGCAGGAATACCTGGGCAGCCATCTTGATGTGGACCTGGTCTTGAGCCCACTCTCCTGTGATGGCGTTGTACCTGTGAAGTGAAAATATGCCAGATGCTATTTAAATCCACATCAAATCACATTCACCTAATCGTATCTCATATATTATTGTAATCTTTCTCTCTAGGAAAATTGCAGATAAAGAAAGATAAATCTCTTTTCAAGAAGCACAGCTGTGAGACCATGCACTTGGGAAGTGACCCTGCTAATCTGTAGCTTCTTGGTTTTTGTTTTCCACCTGTTACTTTATAAATCACTCACTCTGGGCTGGCTGCCAGGACTCTTGTCTCTTATGAGTCTACTTCCTTCACTAAAAGAGCCATTACATCTTCCAGTCTTGATCATGATGGCCAAGTTACTCTTTGCCCTCTGTGAGGGAGTTTGTCTGCCAGCAGCTGATTAATAATTCTTATGATGGAGGCATATGAAGCATCTAGTTTCCCCTCTAAAGAAAAACAACAAGGAGAGAAGAATGAAACAAAAAGGCTGCATTGTATTTTAGGACTTGAGGTTATTTGGATTTAGAGTTATGGGAGTGAATGCATCCGGAGAAGAACTCACAGAGTCAATATGGTGATATGAATGCATGTGTACACACTACATGTCTGGGTCAGTGTGTCTGTTTGGCTTGGTAGGGTGTGTGTCCTGAGTTAATGAATACTGCTTCAACTGTAGTTGCGGCTGCAAGACTTTCACAGCTGAAACCTGACAGCCTTCAAGGAAGAAACTTTCCACTCAAAAAACAGAGCTCTACTCCAAGTCCAAAATCTAATCGTCACTCAACAAACCGTTTACAGCCTGGGAACACAGCGTACCGTGGTGTTCATTCCATCAAGTTCATACTACAGGGAGGTTTAACAGGAGTGAGGTTACATGTGGGTAAAATTAGCACATGAAAAGAGAGCACAAGGGCAAATCCCAGCTCCTGACAATCCTTTCTGTCTATGCACTCCAGTCCCGGCGCTGTTTGTTATGTAACACACACACACACACCATTAGACAAAGGAACTCATTTTCCTCCTGTTTTTGCCCACACCCATTCAGCTGTAGATCGCTGCCTTACTATAAACGCCTGAGAACTCTGCAAGATGTTGGTCATTATATCTGGGTGCACAATCAGTGTCCCACCACATGAGATAAAAAAGAATGGCCGGACAAAAGGGCGTCAGTGCTTAATGTGCCCAGTAAAGGGGCAGTAATGTTTGAGATTAGCACCACTGACCGAGATATGAGCCAACTGTGAAACATGCTGCCACTTCAATGGTATTTCAAAACCATATCTTGGCTAATGTGTGTCGACTACTGCTAAAATATGTTGCATTTGAATACCTAAAAGGGTAGTATTATAAACAACTTTATACCAACAATAGATCTGATGACTCTGTATACTGTGAAAGCAGTTGCTTGTAGTGATAAAACTGCAGAGAATTATCACCAACTCTTGAGTTCATCTTGAATTTTAGCACTGGAGCGCTTTAGTGGCTTTCAGCTGATAGTTTTGGTTTGCCAGCCTAAAACTCAACTGTGTTGTTTTTGGCTGCAGCAGGCAGCTTCTCTGATAAATGCACTGAATGCTACCTGCCCTGCACCAAACGCCTGGTAGGTAAAGTCAGTGACAAGCTGATGAACGCATTTGAAAGCATTTAGCAGCTGAAGAGCCGGATATTTTTCTCAGATGTTGGTGGAGACCAAAAACTGAGTTAACAGGAAGTGCCAAACAATGTTATAACATATGAGACACCACCTTTGCAACACTACTTGGAAATGCCAAAACCATTAAATCTTGCTAGAGAGTTGATTTATAGTAATCACATGCAATTATAATTGGCACGTAATCACCCTGTAGGATATTGTTTCATGTGCTTTTCCTGCTGTGATCAGTCAGAATGTCTGCCATGAAATAGGTCTGTTACCACTGTTGGTTTACAGCCATGCAGAGTTATTCATACCTGTAACGAATGCAGGGTTCGGTCTTGATTTCCTCCAGATGAAACTGTGCCCAGGGGTCAGGCATGGCTTTGGCCTTTTCGATCGCATGTTTCCAAGTCTCCTGTTGCAGTGAATAAACACGACTTATTAGCTGGGAGAAGTCGTTTTAATGTTTTAAAGTAGAGTCTCACAAACAGGTTCACTAGAAAGTGGGGAAGCCGCTCAGTGCAGAATTTAATTTGTAGAGGCAAAATCCAAGCTTTTTTGTGCTCTTTCTCCACAGCACATTCACTTTCTCCCTCTAAGTACCTGTATTGTGCTCGCTAATTTAGCAAATTAAATTTCACAGTTTCTGCATTAAACAGCTTCCCCTTGTTCTTTAAAGTATTAGCATTTAAATAGGGAAGCCTACAATGGAGATCATATATCAACATAACACAGGGACACACCAATTAAACCACAGCCTGCTCTAAGCATGACTATTTAGTTCTTTTCTTCTGAGGGAACAGCATGCAAATCAGGAAGGAAGGAAGGGAGGAAGGAAACGCACAAATGTCTTAAACCAGAAAGAAAGCCCACAATCATTAAACAGACATGGACATTGAATTATTCCACAATAACTTACATAATTTACTGCTACCTCAGAATGAACTTGATCATAAATAAAACTAAAAATAATTTTCTCAGTAGGAACTATGAATCAAGTGTCACTAGTAGTGTCACATGTGTCACTGCTCCAGTAACACAAACGCTGACCCATCCAGTTCTGCACAGCAGCACGTCTCCCTCGTACACCACTGGTCACCGCAGGCATTCTAGATATGTTTATATTTAGAGCGAAGGTTTTACTTGGAGAAAGACACGACGGGTCATGTTTTTAACTGATAGAGTGTCATGTCTGCTTGTGAGGAGGAGCAGATGACGCCTTTTACGTCAGACCTTGTTCACCTGCGGGAACGTGCAACTTATCCAGGCTATCAGATACACGACAGCCTGGTCACAAGACTTTAGGATCACATGGTAAAGACTTTTGTGGTACATAAGTGATCAGCCATGCCCAAAATACTACATTTAACTACATCTATCATAAAAAAATAGCTTTTTGAAACCGAAACAACAGTGAAAATGACAAAATAATTTGCACAAATGCTCCAGAAAAAAAGTGTAGTTTTGTAAAATAACAATATAACATGTACTTGTTAGTGTATATTAATCAAATAAAGTGCAGGAATGAAGGAAGGGAGGATGCACTGATTACGATAAACATACCATCAGTTATGAAGAGAGTCGTGGGAGAGAAGGGGAGGAAAAAATATATTCCAAATCAGTGAAGGAAAAGGGCAGTAAATTACAGAATAGAATGGGGAGAGGGAAGGCGTAGATGGTCACTGATGAAAAGGGGGAGAGGGAAGATATAACTTGATCTGTAACATACCCGTGCGCTCTCAGACAAAACCTTGTACGACCGAGGTTCTGTCTCTGTTTCTGTTTCATTCTATGTAGAAAGGTGAAGAAAATGGACGGCTTTTCATCAACAAACAGGAAGAGAAAAACCTGACAGACACAACATCCTCAAAATATTTCAAATATCACAATCTGCCTTGATGCTTTAAATAACAACACTACACAAAAACTAAAAAGGTCATTCATCCCCGCTGTTGGCTGGTGCACAGTGGCTCAGATAAGGACCACTCTTCACTTGGAGAGCAGCGTGTTTACATGCAATGTGATAACATGAGGTGAAAACCTCTCTCTGGTACTTCCTGTCCTTTACAGAGAGTACAGTTAAGAGGTGGCTGACCAGCTTTCTGTCTCAGCAAACAGATATATAAGCAGGCATGCACAGATGGTCTCTCCTTATAAGGCAAAAAGTTGTTCTCATAGAAAACTGCAAGAGGGGGAGTGTTTCTGATGATGCATGAGCATAACACACTAAATACAAAGTGTGTATTTTGTGCGTGTGTTTAGCATGATTGAACAATCCTCCAGCACTGCATTTCAACATTTACTGATACTTTCATTTCTGGCAACAGCTTACCTTGAACGCAAAGTTGCTCTTAGGAAGAGAGTTGGACAGCTGCCGGCTGTAAACCAGATTCTTCAGGTAGTGACAGATTTCTTTGGCGGAGTCGTCCAGGATGGGGCAGATGATGTGGTCTTCGTCGTCGTCGTCATCACTGAGGGAAGAGGTCCGCTGACTGGGAGCACTGTGTTGGACAGGTGTCCTCTTGGCGCTGCACTCCTCCTCCTCCATGCTGAACATCAGGTCATCCTCCATGATGTCTGTTGTCTGTTGTTGCTGTGTGTTGATAAGGGGGGAGACAGGAGGGTGAGTGGACTGAGAGAGTCATCAGGTGCAGTGAGTGGAAAGAAGAGCCACATAAAGACAAGTGGGAGTTAATCCGTGGCAGCCATGTTTGTACATGTTCAAAACAACCCTGCATCATGGCTGCACAACTGCACATCTTATTCCACATGTAAGCGGTGTATCTGATCTTAGAGAAGGTTGCACCATGACAACTGCATTATATACATACATTTAAACTCAAACCATATGTAATTTTATATACAATGTGGATTTAAGCAATAAATTGTGAGCATTAGCATTGCAAATACAGTTTAGTTCATTCTATCTATATTGTTCAGGAACTGTAAGCACCAGTCAGTTCCACTGTCCTCAAAGCCAACCGTGTTTGCAGAGCAGCTACAGTTAGCTGGTGAAGAGGGATGCAGATCTAAGAAAGATGCATGAAGTTCATGCACTCCTGCAGGTTCAACCGTGGATGTAGTATATTATGTTACAACATGCTGCAATAATTCCCAAACAGCTTAACCAACTTAAGGTTGGTTTATTGTGACCTGCATGTGTTAAATAAACAACCAACCTTTATAACCGAGGCGCAGACACACCTTTATTCACTTTAACTTGACAGAACCCTCGGTCCTCTTCCGTCTCACAGTTTCAGTCAGAAGTAAAACTAATTGAATTGCAGGCAACTGCGGCTGAACTCTCCTCCCAGACCGGACTGGGTCGGTCCTGCTTCTCCAATGTATCCTGAAGGTCCGGGGACGTGGCTGGCAGACGGTGCAGCTTTACCGTCCACCACAGCGACGTGAGCCATCTGCACGTATCACACTGTTCTCTGGCCACGCCCCTTCCCCCCGCTACCTTCAGGATTATCGGAATTTATGGAAGTGTTAAAAAAAAACAACTTCCAACGAAGAATCCAAGTTATGTCGATTGAGTTATGTCGATTGAGACTAATGCTCAACTGTACTCGTTTTTATCATTTTACATTAATGATATCACAGTAAATATGTCTGACCTGTAGTTATTTCAAAGAAATGCGCGAAATTGGTAGCTACGACTACGGGGGAGCAGTGAAGGCAGCGCCGTGTAAAATATAGCTAGCTGTCAAGTTGAGTGCAGATACCCGAGAAGTCAACCTCATGGGGGAAGAGCCTCGTCAGGGATTTCCAACCAAACATACGTTATGTAATAGGTACAGTGCAACAGGTGACATGATACACGGCATAATGCCAACACGCAGTTAAGCTACTTGGTCTATTCGCAGCAGAAGTTTAGCTTAGTTGGTAACGCTAGCTAGCTTATGAGCTAATGGCAACTTAACGAGAAAACATGAACTGAGCTCCCAACGTTGTAATTAACTAATGTTTTGTTACCGTGAGTGTCTGTTGAAGTAGTTTTCACCCTTTCAGCTTGTGACTTATATCCCACGGTCCAGTACAGTTTATATTTAGTTGGTTTAAGCTATATTTATTATCAAATTTACTAAACGTTTTCCTTCCAGGCTGCCGTAGAATAATTCGTCTTGTAGCATGCAGCTAGCAAACAGCTAACTGTAGCTTGTTTTAGCTGCAGTTTGTCAATAAAGCTGTTAAATGCAGCAATTGGAAATAAACTATACATCGCAATAAATACTTGTAGTCAGTGAAATTAGATCTATTACACGAATGAAGGCAGGTGGTAGCGTGGCCGAGTGGTCTAAGGCGCTGGATTTAGGCTCCAGTCATTTCGATGGCGTGGGTTCGAATCCCACCGCTGCCAAATTCTTTTTGTATTACCTGAAGCACAACCCATTTACTTTATGTATAAAATGCACATACACAAAAGCTGGCATACAACCCGAATTAGAAAGATTTATTAGATAGAAGAACCGCACACAGGCTTTTCCTCTCCTCATTTTCTGCCTGAAGCCACCACATAGCAGGGACTGATACAGCAGTGCCATCATGTGGCTGTAGTTGCTGCATTGTAAAGCCCCTTCTCAGTAATAACACATTCTCATGAGTAAATAAGCAAGAATTAAAGATGACACAGTGATCAACAGATGCATGTGTTGCTAAATTGTAAATAGTCCACAAACATATGAAGCGTTAGTGTTTTGCACCTTTTAAAAACAGTAACACAGATTGAAGAGGTATGCTTCACATAAGGTTTAACATTTAACAAAATGTGAGAGGGCTGCCCTGGTGGCTATGGGATTTGGGCGTTACCGTACCTTTTGTTGGATGTAATTCCTTGCGGTTTTTCTAATAAAATAAACCCCACAAAATATTTTTAAAAATTAAACAAAAATTGACAAGCAATATTGGCTCATTAAATTTAATTTTATAATTCTAATAAGAATTACAAAAAACTGAACTGAGGGACAAAAGATGTCCACAATTCAAATTATTCCTTTTGCATGACATTACATTTAGATTAGTCTGTGTAAACTTTTATTCAAGTGATAAGATGACAAATCTCGGGAAGTGTCAGACTTCACCGGGCCTTGAGTTTTTCCTTTAAAAACTGAAAAGCCACAAATTGCATTTTCTGGATGGCCAGCTGGGTATCTTCTGGGGATATCCCGAGATGCCACACAGCCCGTACTGAATTTCCAAAGTGGGGGTACATGAGAACTTGTATCCCCTGTCCCAGTTCAGCCTCCTCTCCCTCGCCAACCTGACTCATGCGGGCACAGAACTCAGAAGGACTTAAACTGGGCTCCTGCAGACGGAAACGCAGGATGTTTGTCTCCACAGCAGCCATGTCTACGGCGAACAGAGGAGGGTCACAGTCGAGCAGAGCTGGGAGAGGGGAGGAGATAAACAAGTTATGAGCAGGACTACAGTGGCAGCCAGTTAATGATTTAACTTTCATGAAGAGAAATACTGCACCTTGAGCGAAGGTTTTTGCATTGCGGTGATCCTCCTTAAGTCTTCCTACCATCTCCAGTAGAGACAGTTTTCCAGCTGCTGCTAATACTCCAGCCTGCCGCATCCCTCCACCCAGGGCTTTACGGCACCGTATTGCCCGGGATATGAAGTCTTGTGGTCCAGCCAGCATGGTTCCCACGGGGGCACCCAAACCCTGGTACACACCATGATGGGAGTTTGACTTTGAGGAGTTCTGTTGTTAGTCTACATATTTCTTTGTTGGGTGTTATTCCAAAATACACAAAAGTATTCTCTGATCCATTCTGTGTTTGTGTTTTGCAGTCCCACCTTGGAGAGGCACACACTGACAGAGTGTGTGTGCTGCAGTATGGTGGATGGAGGCACCCCCTGGGCCACAGCAGCGTTCAACACCCTGGCTCCATCCATGTGAACGGACAGACCATATCTATCTGCTAACGCACGAACCTTGGAGACAGAAACACTGCTGGATTCACCATTGTGTTGTAGCAAGGCAAGTATCTTAGCATTTTTCACTTGTTGATATATAAACAACCACAAGATGTGGTGTTTCTGACAGACACACACACCTCCTGCAGGAAGGTTAGCGGTAGCACACGTCCTCCCTGTATGTTGTGTGTGTTCTCCACACATATGAGGCGCGAACGGGGGTAGTGGGGGTCGGGGTAACCGTGGCGGATCTTCGACTCCAGCTGCTCCAGGTCAAACGATCCATCGGGGAGGTTGGTCACTGTGGTGGCGTGGACACCAGCCAGCTGTGTCAACACCCAAATACACACTGAATCCACTGCAGATGATAAGGAAGGAGGTGCTCACCACAGCTTCTCCAGTACACTCACCTGTGCGCTCCCTCCTTGCTCATAGATGTGCAGATGGGACAGATCGCCCACAATCATCTCGTCGCCCCGCTCCCTGCAGTGCACCATCACTGCACAGTGAAATGCATGCACGTTTATGACCTCATAAAAATGGATTCAGATTCTGCCAATGAAGGCACAGCTCACCTGCGATGAGGTTACTCATGGTTCCACTGGGAACGAACAGCGCCGCCTCCATCTGAAACATATCAGCTGCTATTTTCTGCAACTCTGAAGAGATTCAGTCAAAAATTTAAATTGAAATTAATTGAAAAAATATTTAGGTCACATTTGACAAATTAAGATGCTACCGTGAGTGCATTCATATTGAACTAAATTCCTCTTTCCTTCCTTCCTTCCTTCCTATAAAGACCCATCCCTCTGTGCTTCTTCTCTATGCTGATAGAGGGTCGAAGGACGGAGGGTGTCTTACAGATTGTAAAGCACCTTGTTTTGGACTATTGGACAATTAGGATGGCTTTTAGGCTGCTGAATTGCTTACATACTATTGAGACTATGCTTCAGTTATTGTTTCACTCATTAAAATAATGGTTGCATCTCAGAGGCTGCTTGTCAGTTGGTGTGGACACAAATATAGTCACTAATGTAAAATGTAATTAAGAAACAAGTAATACTTAGTGGGTATGGACCATTTAGCACATTTTAAACTATATGCAGATACACAGTCAGAACCAGATAAAACTTGAACTGAATAAAAACTAGAGTAAAAACATACATGTAGCAAAATCAGCATTATATGATAATGATCGGTCAATTGTAATGTAAATACTCTAGCACTTGATTCAGACTTGTTTTATCACTAGTTTGAACTGTGCATAAATTAGTTTAAGTATAATTTTAGCTTTGTCCAACTCTTCGGCTCTGACCGTTCACTGTCGGGTCTTCTCCCATCACGTCGTCTCCGACCTCGGCCTCCGCCATGGCCTGCCGCATCGCCGGCCCGGGCTTGGTCACCGTGTCGCTGCGGAGATCCACCACCCGGACGTGGGCCGCTCCGCCCGACCCGGCGTGTCTGGGCTTCCCGGTGTTGTAGTAGCCTCGCACGGAGCTCCATCTCAGCGCGGCGCCCGCTGCACTTCGCACACGGAGCGGTTTGCTTGGAGAGACACTGTGGTTGATAAAATGAAACAAAACTCTGCTGGAGAATGACATGATGCAGCTCATTTGATCATGGTCAGCGCTGGTGTGTTTGTTTTGAACTTTGGATCGTTCACTTGAAATCGATAATCATTGACTGCAAGGAAAGCTAATCGATGACCTATCCGCCCATCGACATGCACAGAGCAGTGTAAACCCCAAGGTGGCGCCTTTATCCCAACAAAGCTAATTATTAACATGAACACCACCAAGCATCAACATACTCAAATATAAATGTAGCCTAAATGGTAAAATGATCAAGAGAATTATTATCTGCTCATTTACATACTAATTTACAGATTAGATATAAGAGATTATCAGGGAGATTACAGTCTAATGCAGTTCATTACAACACACCTGAATTTGTTCATGTTGTATGTAAGAACCATCAACCATCAAATGCTTTGCTTTTAACCATAACAATTAACAACAAACTCATAATGATGAATTAATCAAGTGTGTTGCCAAGTAGGTTTTCACATACACTGAATATGCCTTTGGTATTTTAGTCCATAACAATAAACATAGTAAGACAAAAGGGGAAAAAAGTCAATCAACATGAATAAAAAATAGAAACATTTACCAAAAATAAAACAACATATATATATATATTAAAAGAATCTGTAATATATTTAAAAATGTGTAAAACATCTCTTTTTGAGCTGACGAGGATTGAATGTGAAAAAGTTCACAACAGTTATGAAGACTATGTACAATAAACATGCATAATCCAGAACAATAATGTAAAACTTTCAGCCATATATCATATATATAGTGGCAGATTGATTTTCCTACAACTAATTGATTAATTTTATTTGAAGCATTGATGCTGGACTACTTGCACAGAAAACGACTTCTGTGAAAACATGAACAATCTTTTCCCGTTTTAAATACTGATACTTTACAGCAGCCCTCTGCTTTTTCTGCTTTCCCCTCAAACTCTTCCCAGACTTTCTCCTCTGCTTCTCCACAATTATCTTCAGTCAGAATACGTCACATTATATCTAGATTATGATTTAAATGTAACTCTCACCATGCCCTGCATTAACCCGCCCCAGTGAGTGAGGCGTGTATGACCGTAAATGTCTCCGTGTGTGTGCATCTGTGTGTGTCTGTCTCCTCCTGTGCCAGTGTGTGTACGGTGTGTTTACACTATGCTGTGGTCACGAATGCTCTGAAATAACTGTGACACCCGTAGATTCTTCAGGGGTCACAAACCTGTTTTTGGCTTGACCTTTATCCCTGCACTCAGCTGTAAAGCTAATTCAACCAGGCTGTCGCCATTTATCTTTCTATAGAGAGCGAGAAAGGAGGTAAAAGCAACCCCCCCCCCCCCACACACACACACACACACACACACACACACACATGTATACACACATACGGACTATGGACAAACTGAACTGGTTATATCCAGCCACATCCTCTATTTTTATCAGCAATAAAGCCCCACTTCCCTCATGTCTCTGGGACTAAGTCAATATTTGGAGGTGAAGCCTTGTGGGAATTTATCTACCGAGGACTGAGATTAGGTCACAAGGGAGGTGTGCTCATTATAAAACAACTCCCCCCTCCCTCTGACACTTTTTCTTTCTGACCCACAAATGGCACAACTACATTCACATTCCTCCCTCCCTCTCCTCACACACATTTACCACTCGCATGCATACTCATGCTGTCTTGTCTGATTTTAATCACTCGCTAAAAGTCCCGTTGTGTGTTATCAGGACCGCAACATACTGTAGTTAAAGTTGATATTGCTAGTAACAGAGCAAGGTTTTATGAGCCATAACAAGTCGTCATTAAAAGTCATTAGCAAACATCAGCATCGTAAAAAAGGCCACAGTCGGTCTCGAGAGCCCCACAAGAGCCGTGAACGGAGACAGATAAAGATGCATCTGGAGGCGAGACAGAGCAGCGATGGATAGCTGTGATAAGATGGAGAAAGTGGGAGACGTCCTGAGCAGGAGTTTTTCCGGGATCACTGCTGGCACTGCGTTCTGTAACCTCACACTTTTGTCTGTGTGTGTGTGTGTGTGTGTGTGTGTGTGTGTGTGTGTGTGTGTGCGTGTGTTTTGTTTCTCTCAAATGCCTTCCAGCATTCCTTGCCTGTGCATGGAGGAGAGAGTGGTGTTTTGGAGAAAATATTGAATTAGAGAAAAAGAGGCAGAGAGGGAGAAATGAAGGAGAGGGAGAAATATTGACTCCTTCTGGGAAGGAGCGAGACGGCAACGCCTTTCCAATAACCATAAACCCACTGGGCTGAAAATAGACGGGCCGAATGAATAAACGAATGTGTTCATCCCACATGAGCTCTTCTCTTTCACAGACGGAGGGGAATGGAGGTGACCCCCCCTCCTCCCTCCCGGCTCTCTCTCTCTCTCTCTCTCTCTCTCTCTCTCTCCTCTTTCACTGAGGCCATCATTTCTTCACCATGACGAGAGATATTAACCGGAACAAAACAGGTGTTTATGGGAAGCCTTCCCTCAAATGAGGTTTTTCATACACACAGAAAGACACACACACTCACACACTCATACACTTACACACACACACTTCCCTGTGCAGTGTAAAGGTGTCGACATCAGTGCCTGCGAAACAAGACTAACATCTGTTTCACATTTCACACTACCCCCCCTTTCATATGTCATGGGCCATGTGGACATGCTTTACTTCACACACACACACACACACGCACAGACACAGACACAGATACATTGCTCTCAAGACGTAGGGGAGGCTCAGGGGTGTAAATTCCTTCTTTTTGTTTTTTCCCAAAATTCTTTAATGGGTAAGTTCAACCAAATTTAAACAAACAAACAGAATTTCCAACCTCTTCCTAGTGGTATGTATCCATGCAGACATACTATGTGGCCAAAAGTATGTGGACCACTGCACATTAAACCCATATGTGACTGCTGATCATCTCATTCCTAAACTGTGGGTGTTATTATGCTGCTGTAACAGCCTCCTTCTCTTCTGGGAAGGCTTCGAGTGCGGGCGCTGATGTTGGGCGATAAGATCTGGCCGGTCTTGGATGGGGTTGAGGTCAGGACTTGGTGCAGCTCTGTCAAGTTCTCCCACACCAATCTCAGAAAACCATTTCTTCATGGACCTCATTTTGCACAATGTGGGCATTGTGTGGAAACAGGAAAGTGCCTTCCCCAAACTGTTGCCACGACGTTGGAGGCACGCTGTTGTCTAAAGTATCACTGTGTGCTGTAGCGTTAAAACCCCCATCATTGGACAGGTTGAACAGCGTCCACATACTTTTGGCCACATGGTTTAGTTTTGTTGTAATTCTATGGGAGCAAATGGAATATTATTTGTGGTCCTCCGAGTACTGAAAAATGAAAAAAGGGTCACATGTTTCCACAGGACCTCCTGTGAATCGATTTCACTGGAACAGCTCTCTACTTTAAGTGCTCTAACAAAATGTAATTATTAACTTTTAATGTAGCCAAACAATCAGCGGCTTATATCTCAAAACCTCTGCACATAAATGATCTACATGTCTCAGAGGTAAATTAAGAAATAGCTTACTATTTTTGGGTGAAGTGTCCCTTTAAGCATTGTGGTGAAGATAGTTGTTGTGTGACAGTGAGGCAAGGTTAACCAGACCATCAAGATTATCCTCCGTAGTAATCAACAGCAGCCACTATCGTGTGTACTCATTCATCTCATCCTTCATTCATCCACTCACCACTCACCGACACCGACTCCTCTCAGTCAGTCATTTCTCATTTTGTTCATTCAGCTGTAATTATAGACCATGACCAGCCTGTACAATTTCACTTCCAAGAACAGTGGCATCTTTTTTTTTTTACCTCCTTCCTGCTCCATTCATTTACCAGACCTTCAATTCACCCCTCACAGCGATCTTGTCACCCTCTTTTCACTCCTCCTCATCCTCTTCATCCTCCTTTCCCACATTGCCCGCTCCTCTGTTCCTCCCTCTCTCTCTCTCTCCCTCTCTCTCTCTTTCTCTCTCTCTGGGAAGTCATGTGACTTCTCTGAAGCTGAGCCCTATAAACCAGCAGTACTTGGGGGGCTCAGTGTCTATACCGCTTTCTGATTGGCTCTTGCATTCAGATGCTGTTCACTGCTGGGCACACACACACACACACACACACACACACACACACAGTGGACCCCCTGTTTTCCTCTTTCAGGAACAAATGTAATCCATCACATTAAAAAAACAGAATGATGGGTGTATGTGTGTGCGTGTGCGTTTATGTGCGTCTAAATCCCACCATTTGCAGGAAAAGGAGTATCTGAATGGAGGAATGATTAGTCTTTAATGACAGGACTGTTCTCTCAAGGTGAAATCACTCAGATATGCGCACACATACACTCCAAGCCTAAGAGGTGGCATTTGTTTTACACTGTGGGTTGCGTGCTGTGGCAGGTCAATAGCTGAATGAACTCAGTGCAGAGGACTCAGCTTTGAGACTTGTTTAATCCAATTGGATCCTAGTTGAGACGAAACAGAGCAGCCTGTCAGGTATTGGCAGAAAAGCGCTGCTGTTCATATTCAAAATGTCCAGTTCGGATTGAAGGCTTCTGTCGTTTCTAATTTGCAGCGGAAACCTTGTAAAATCTAGTCTATAATTTGACACAAAACCCAGAAAGCTGTTTTGGTTTTAGGTCATGAGAAAACCCCTTTTTCCCCAGATTTTCATCTGACTCTGATACTCCAGCTGGTACTGTACTTCAGGGAGACAAAGATATGGTTAATGATTTTATCCAATGTGGAAACCACAGTGGAAGCGTATTGATAAAGAAACGCCAAGGGCAGTGGTGCTTCTTTGATGTTAGTCGACTCTTTATTATCTAACTGCCAAAGGCTGACACCCTCCCACACACATTTCCTACTGTTGTCAGTTCAGATGCTCAGTAATAATGGTGACTCAGACAGGCTTTGTGTGTGTGTGTGTGCTGGCAAGTGGAAGCAACTACTGCAAATAAATTTACTTATTAAAAAGCAGTATATACATGCAGTTATTTTCAATTCTTTATTCTCATACTCCATTATTTCAGATGGAAATGTACTTTTTAGCTAAAATAGCAGCGTGGCGAGATGGCGATGCTAGTTTGCAGGAGGGTCCACCATTTTGTTTCAGACTGAAATATCTCATCACCTATTACAACACATTGTTTGGAAATGATGTGCATAGATTCATTGTTCCCAGAGGATTAATCCTACTGACTTTGGTGATCCCCTGATTTCCTCCACCGCCACCAGCAGGTCAACATTTTCATTTTTCCTGTGGAACTTTCTCTACATTTACAAGATGGATCGGCACAATTTTTCTACAGACATTCGTGTTCCTCAGAGGATTAATCCATTTGACTTTGATAATTGCCTGATTTTTCCACTAGTGGCAGCAGCAAGTTGATGTCTTTGGTTAAGAGTGAAATATTTGGACAGCTCTTGCATAACGATGCCATTTTGTGGTGTGTGTGAAATGACCACGTAGTGCACCATATTTATAATCTGCCATTTTATTTCAGTGTCCAAATACTGGAGTGAGTGTGAAGTCTGTGATAATGTTCGTCTTCTACGCTTCTTTGGCTTTGCCATACTCATAGTTGCTTTGGCCTACTCCATCGCTACAGTTTCCCCCCCTTCAGCTTCAGTAAATCAGTCAATGCTGGTTGATGTAAAACACATCTCAACAGATGCACCACAGACTTGACTTATACTGTGATATACAGAGATTTACCTGGTGGTTATAGGATGAATAAGCACTGTGTGAACTCATAAAATATCACTAATAAATATAGATGTATATTAAGGTAAATTTACTAATTACAGGTTTATCCCTATAGGGATCCATTCTGTAATGTTTTCAGACACTTTTTCAGAAAAGCAGTTATTGCTGTTACTTAACAGGTTGCCCAAAAGGATTACATTACAATCAGTGTAGCCCATTCCTGCTTGTTGGCTGAAACGATCTACTGAACTAATTCAAAAGCATTTTATACCTTTCAAACCTGAAATTTGTAAAACTACAGCCCAGGTTTTAAAATACCACAGTTATCCTTTAATTTCTTCCTCGCTCATTGCATGCTACCTTTCCTTCTTACCTCATTTGTTTTACTGCTTTCCTTCATTTCTTTCCTACTATCTTTCTTTCATTCTACTACTTTCTTTTTCTTTCTTTCATCAGCTGATCTTAAAGAATGAATGAAAGTCCCCGAAATTGGAGATGCAAAGTTTTCATTTGACACCAAAACTCTTTACTTAAATACTTTTGTTACTTGAGTACATTTTACTACTATAAATGGCATCATTAAATACGTATTATATGACTATTACTGCAGTTAAATTGTGAATGTAGTAGCGCTGCTGCATTTTCTTAAACTATCTGTGTATTTCTTCCATCGTGTAGGTAACTCAAGGGCGTTGCCATTAATTCACGACAAACTCTTACTCACCACATATGTATGTGCATATGCCAGTGCTCATACATACGTGTGCACGTGTGCTACAGTCTCAAGTTCAAATTTGATGCCGTCCTGTTTACTGGCTGATGGGACACGGCGACACCTGAGAGTGTTGGAGGGCTTGGTCTGAGTCCATGCTGTTACAGTAAGCCATTTGGCATCCAGGCGTTTCTGCCGCTACACTCGCACAGCTGTGAATGGAGAGCAAAAGCAGCCAAAAGAATCCACCTCCTTGATAAAACAACGATGGTGTCTACGACAACATGCCTCACAGTCTTCTTTTACAACCTGCTTTGTACCTTTCAGGTCATCCAAGGTAGTTTTCTTTGTTCTTACAGCCAGTAACAGCACGGGCACACCCATCCGTTAGGCTGTCCAGGTGTTACGGGAAAACCATTTCAGTGATGATTGAAGTGAAAATAAAGTTAGTCACAATGACTTGCAAATGCTGTAGGGGGGATGGTGGTGTAGTCAGCTTAAAAAAATATTGTGGTTTGGATGTGTGTGTGTCTGCATGTGTCAATGAGCTGGTCAGTGAGTGCAGGTTGAGTCTGTGTGTGTCCTTATAGGCTTACACACATTCAAACACACATGTGCATATGTTTTTTTTTAAGTGCAGTTGACTATCTGTATGCTTCCCATATGGTTTTTATTGATCTGTGTCCCTATTATACCCCTCCTGCTCCCGCTCATTCTCTCTGTCTCTCTCTGCGCACTGATGGTGAAGGAATGATGGAATGCTGGAGGGTAAATCTCTGGTTTCCTGGAAGCTGGTCTGACTTTATCAGAAGCGGCTGTGACAATACTTGAGCTGATGGGCCAACCAAACGTCTTTCCTATAAGCGCCGATCAGCCAACAAAAAGCCTTCCTGGAAGAAATAATCAGCAAACCGGAGGCCCTTCCTGGAAGACCACTGTGGATTGCTCTTGCAGGGCATATTTCTAACCCTTTAATATTCTTTCCACCTTCTATGCTTGACACCGTTGACATTGGCATGGGCTCAAAAATGAATCACATGAAAAAAGTAACTGTTAATAAGACTGAGATTTTAATCGGACTGCAAGAATGTTATCAGCCAAACCGGCTCACTTTTAAAACACTCTCCCAGTCGTCAAACACATTTCCTCGTGTTGCATTAAAACACGATGTCGAAGCTCTGAGGGGCAGTGCCCAAACTCTGGTGTGAATGTTTTGATTGTTTGGGGGGGAAAAAAAGCTCCAAACCAAGCTCAGTTGTTTGAGAGCCGGGTGTTGTGCTTGGCCTGGGACACTGTTGACAACTGTTGAGCTGGACACAGCAAGTCATTACCCGAAAAAATGAATCATGGTGGAAAGACTTTCTGTGAGTGTGTGAGATTCACGAGAGGAGCGAAGGATACAGGCAAAATATTCCAGTCCCACTAACCAGGCAACTATGGGGAACATAAAATGAGTCATAGTGAGCTGAGCTGGCTTATTTAGACAATGTGTGTGTGTGTGTGTGTGTGTTTGTGTGTAAAACTGGATTATTCTGGTTGGATTTAGGGAAGAAGGCTCACTCATTTCTGCCTGTCTCTGAAATCATTATAATTGCCCACTCAGGCATCCTCTAATAAACAAAGTCAGAGTCACCCACCTACATTCACACACACAAAAGGGAACAAACAACTTTTGACACACATTTTTTCCTGTAAGAGTCATAGCAAAATAAGGAACCGTGGTAGAGTTTTTGAATCATTGTAATTACCTGTACCGAGGTAAGCTGTAAAAACAGTTGTTAAACACTGTCCTCTCATTCCCAGTGACTTCTACAGAGGTGTGTGGCTGGCTCATATCCAGATATACAGTGTGTGTGTGTGTGTGTGTGTGTGTGTGTGGTGTAATTATATAAGTATGATAATACTGACAAAATTGTAAACAATCCAGTTTCACATCACACTTCAGAGATTTCTAATCTGAATTTCATGCTCTTTTAGCATAATTTTCTCTTTGTGTTCTGTTCTCCTCAGGTGGGAGGAGTCCCCACGTCTCTCTCTCACACACACACACACACACACACAAAGACACCTCATTCGCTCTCTCATACATACACTATCACCAGTCAAGCCGTAAAAAGTCAACTCAATTAAAGTGCCTCATTTCCTGGAAGCCAGCCTCAGACAGAACAGTAGGTATGCAGGGAATGGGAGTGTGTGTGTGTGTGTGTGTGTGAGAGAGTGTGTGTGTGACAGAGAGAGAGAGAGAGAGAGAGAGAGAGGAACCTCCTGCTTAATTTTACCAACAGCAATCTAACTAGACCGACCTCTTACGGATGCACACACATACACACACATACACTCTGCATCGGCTGCCCACTAAAACCACAGGCCGTCATAAATCTCCTCCACGTGGAACCTTTCACCTTTTTGACCTCACACACACATTTATATGTACATCCACACACACACATATACTCTCTCTCTCTCTCTATCTGGAGGACGCCATCCTCTCTCAGCCCCTCAGGCAGGATGTATAAACCCTGCTGCATTCCTTTCCACTTAGGTCCAGCCCAAAGTGAGCTTTCTACACAGTAACTGCTGTGTCAAAGTGTGTGTGTGTGTGTGTGTGTGTGTGCGTGTGAGGTGTTAACATAACTGAGTGCTTCTGGGAATCCCTTTGTTACTGTGTGTTGTGTACATCTGTGGGGCATGTCTGACAAAATCTTGCTGCCGCCCTTTCCTATATGTTCTCTGATGCCTAAGGAATTTACCCACAATGCTCCAGCAGAGAAAACAAGAAGTGATGATTGCAATAATTTTAACCCTATAGTGAACGCATGTCATCCTCGCCGACAGCATAAACACTGCTTTGTTTAACTAGGAAAGCCCATTTGTCAGTTAATAACCTTTTTGCGAGGCCAGGCATTGCTGGAACACAGACTGCCTTTACAATACATTACGGTAACTTAGAGCTTATCCAGTCAATATTGACTCAGTGGAGTAAGAGAGAGAAAAGAGAAGAGAAGGAGGCAAATAAAGTGAACACACAGAGAAAATGCATTTACTTTTGTAAAAATAGTGCTCTTTAATATAAATTATTGAAATATTTTAGAAATATAAATATGTGCAACGTTCCTTTTCATTTATTTTTTGTAATGCTTTGTCATTTCAGATATTACAGCTTGTATTTTGCCAGACTTGTGGCCAGCCTTTTGCAAGAGAGTCTTTATAAAAGACAAATGATTCACATACACGTGTGGTCCACGGGTGCAACACGTGTAAAAACTTGGAGTTGATGTGAGAAAAATAAGACTGAGATTTGACAAAAAAAATGCATGTCACTATGGTATATTTCAGTGCTCTTGTCTCAAGTGGCCACATGAGTTCACAAAACTTCATGATGTGAAAAGGCTACCACTCCAATATGGATCACAGGTAAGTACGAGCACTGGTCAAACACAGACAAAAACATTTTTGATCAAATCCTAGTCTTTGTACGTTGTTTTACAAAAGGCTTTTTTTTTTTTAAGAATCACTGTAAGGAAGTCTTGTGTTCCCTTGACATTCAGACAGACAAACTGTCCGCTGCAGCTCCAGAGGTAACGATGGAGAGTAGAGGGGACGAGAAACCTTTCTAAAGTTACAGGGATTAAACCGTCCACACAACAGCTCATTTCCTCTCCTTTCTCCTTCATGAATGGTGATTTAAGAAAACCAGGAGGGCGCGCACACACAAACACACACTAAGACAAAAGGAAATAAGTCTGAGATGATAATGTAAAGAAGAAATCACTGTCAGATGGTCTTAAAAACATAATTAAGACTAAAAAGGCCAAAACTTTCTTTTTTTACATGGGTTTTTTGGCAAACTTGGCTTAATATTTACAGGAGCAGCATCCTGTTGAGCTCGATCATTTCCTCCAAGTCTGGGACATCAATCACGTCAATGTTTTTGTTTAGCTGTATACCAGTATGTCTCCTCCCCCTTCTCCCCCTTCTCCCCCTCCCCTAGCCCCCTCCCCAGTCTTCAGTTTCCTTTTCCTAATCCCATTTCCCGCTCTTCTCTCTCCTTCGCCCCGTCCTTCTTCTCACCCTCCCCCAATCTCTGGGATGATGATCATCATCATCGTCGTCACTCCCCAAGGAGCTTTACAGTGTCGCTGACATTTTTCCAGCCAGTCTGGATAAAAATAAGTTCTGCTGTTTTGTTTGGTCCTGTGCCAAGGCTTTTGTCTCAGTAACAAGCTTTTGTCTCGGCAACAGAAGTCTGTTTTCTGTCACTGTCAAAGCGCACATGCAAAACACCGAAAACACAAAAGGGGGCAGGGAATGGGTAGTGGAGGAGAACCAAGAAACAAACAGAAGAAGAAAATGCTTTGTAATGCTTTCTTTTACCCTCTTGTTCCCACGCTAACAAAACAGACATTTGGGCCTCTACCTGTGTGTGTGTGTGTGTGTGTGTGTGTGTGTGTGTGTGAGTGTGAGTGTGAGTGTGTGTGAGTGTGAGTGTGCAGAGCTAGCGTGCATTGCATGACCACTTTACTCCCCTCTATGAGGCAACATTTGCGGGAAGCAGCAATGGAAAAGTGTGCATCGCCACAACACACAAACACACACACTCAAACAAATACTGTAGGTTTTCTGCTTTGGGCCCCACATAAGGACTTTGCCTTTTTTCTGCAACTCCTCCTTCATTCACCCCCTCTAAGCCGCACTGTTCTTTGTCTTCTTTCTTTCTGTCCAGTGATCCAGAGTGTTGTAAATGTCAAGCTGACTGAGGAGAGGACAGGTTTCTTCTTAAGCACTTTAAACTCAAAGGGAGCACTGGTGATGTATTAATCAAGTCGCAGCTGTCATCGTTAATATCTACCAATCAGATCAGGTTAATCTTCTACGAGGCTCTGCTCTGCGTCTGAGTCAGTCATAGGAAACATCGACCTCTGACCTCTGGCTTCACCTGCCACTCACTCTAGTGGTCAGTTCTTGCAAGGCAGAATGGACGAGGTAATCGTTGGTTACCCAAATCACACTCCTCTTCCCAGACCCCGGGTCAGTGGGAGACTCTAGGTAGATGGAGTCCGTCAGTGTTGAAAGAGATCTGGGATCAGCTGATTCTGGTCACAATGAAAAACTGACTTCACATCAGCATCTAAGGCTAACTCTGGTCAGTATCTCATGGCGCGCATATTCGTGTGCGCGCTGAGATCTGGTCTGTGCCGTCCTCCAGGCACCTGGTCCATGAAGGGGAACCGCTGGGGTTCCCGTCAGTCATATAGGAGCATCGTACTCTTCCAAGAAGTCTCTAAGTGTGTGAGGAAGCTGCTCTGTTCTCTCAGGCCCCCCCAGGTCTCGGTTGTTCAGGGTCCGTCTGCACATGTGCTGCAGGGACGAGAGAGATGTTGAGAGGGGCCGGCGCAGTTCCAAGGGAATCCTCTCTCCGCCGGTGTGGATCAGATAAACGCTTTGCCCCTTCATATCTGCCTGTCCTGAAGCGCTCCCACCTGCTCCCTCTCTGCTCCTTCCAGCATCTGGCCCTTTCCCCATGTAGTACGCGATGAGTTTCAGCACGCAATCAAACTGTGGGGGCTCTTGGGTGTTTTGGGGGTCTGGCTGTAAGAAGAAGCCGCCTCCCTCACTGTGGATGCGTAGGTTCTTGGTTCCTCGAGCCGTCTGGACAGAGAGGGTGAAGAAGTGGTGGTGGTCCGAGGAGTCGCGGATCAGGAAGGTGCCTGGCGGCTCGGAGCGCAGCCTGGAGCTGGCCTCCCGGCCCCCCACGGCCCCCCAGTAAAACCCACTTTCCTGTAGCTTACGCAATGCAAGCATCACCTGAAACAGGTAGAAAAGCCGCCATCATTATGGGTTATCAGGGTGGATGTTTAATACACACTGTAATAATACACAGAGCCGTTCCTGTAAAAACCCAGGTGAGACTGACCTGCTGGTAGTGTGCATGCGAGCTGAAGGGCTTGAAGTGATGCGGGGTAAAGTTCGACCCCTGAACCCTTCCCTCTGGAGGGGTCACACCGCTCATGGCGAGGGGGTTGCGTCCGCTGAAGGCTACCATGGCGCCATGGCCCCCTGCCTCTGCCTGCTGGTCGAGAGGCAGGGGGCCCAAAGCAGGAGCGTCGGGGTGGACAGGTGGAAAGGAGTTTGGGGCAGAGGGAGAGGAAATAGAGGGGGACTGTGGCGAGGGTGGCGGGGTCACACACCGGGTCCAGGGCCCCGGGGCAGAGGAGTCTGATGCATCCAGAGAGGGGCTTGGTGAGGGCACCTAAACACAGCTAGAGAGAGGGAGCACAGATTAGACATATCCATCTATATATAGACTGGAGCAGGCTGCAGTGAGGCAGCAGTCTGCTTTGAATCGTAGTCATTCATAAACATGGACATAAATAAATGACCACTTTGCCTCACAGGAGCTCTCGGTTTACCCCCATAAAATGCAGTTATGGAGACTGTGACAAATGCATAAGGCAGCGAGCAGGCAGGTTATATTTAGTTTAAATGAATCCTCGCGTACTCTGGCTGAGCCTGCTGCTGCTGCACCGAGCAGCCAGACAGCAACTGGATCCTGATTGCTTTCAATTGTCTTCGATCGCGCGTACCGCAACAAGGGATTTCAGAAACGGGGTCACTGTGAAAGAGTCCGGCGCGCTTTTCTCTCTCCCTCTTTCACTAAATAACTCCTTATTCCCTGCTCGGCCGCGCCACAGAGGCCCCATTCTCCGGTTTCACTGTGACTAAAAGGGTGTCCCGTCTGGTCTGGTCTGCTCTGATCCCCTGAAGGCTCGGGGAGTTACAGTGCGGGACACTGAGGGACCGAGGCGCCATGGCGGCTTCAGACCAGCTGGTGTGGAAGTCCACTATTTACAATATTGCGAAACAACCCCCCCAAAAAATGACACTTGCATCCCCTCGGCTGCACTGCACCATGAGCCAGCTAAACACCAGCTGCTGCCCCATAATATGCACCAAAACCTCCCTCTTTTCCTGTCATTTGCTCCACTTTAAACCACGCGCACCGACCCGCTCCAGACGTCTTTCCAGTCTTAACTTACCTTGCGGATTTGTGCAGCCCCGCACCGCAGCCGCTCGTCGCCAAAGGAAAAGATATGCAAACTACCCGAGAGTAGTGCTAGATGAATTATTAACTCAGGCATTAAAATCCGAAGAAAAGTATCCAGAGAGCGTGTGTGTTTCTTTCCTGAGCGGAGGAATGTGCCGGAGAGATCCTGTCCGTGCGCGGACGAAGGTTACTGGAGGTTGATTCCAGTGAGTAAAGCCGATGTTCGTAAGGCTCCGCCTCCTCCGTTCAGACCTTCTTCCAGTAAACACACGCACGCTGCTCGAGCACGCACGCACGCACGCAGAGCACGCACGTGCTCGCGCGCCCTCTTGGCAGATTTCCAATAAATAATCAGCGTGACCTTTGCCGGGCTGTTTCCTGGTACTGGTGGGTTTCCTTCTGGACGAGGTGAAGAAGTTAAAAGCCCCACATGTGCAACAATGTGAAATTATAAAAAGGTAAATTATCATATGAGTGTTTCAGTCTGTGAGGCCTGATATATCACACACATGTAATAAACACCATACTATTATTCCACATGCACCACATTATTAATACATACAAATATTCACGGGTAGAATTTTTGATAATCTGAATAAGTTGCTCCCTTATTTAACTAAAACTAGAAATACCACAATGCAAACATACTCAGTTACAAGTCAAATCGCTGCATCCAGAAGCTATACTGAAGTGCAGAAGTGATATCAGGAAAAATGCACATTTTTACGCTTTATGTGTTAATGTGTGGTTCTAATACACATCAATGCAAAGGCAACTCACCAAGGAGCACCTCATGATCCTCACTGTTAAACTTGTTTTTGGCATTGTGTGTACTTTGCATAGCTGTTTATTGATGCTTTATACGTGCATTTATGTCTCCTGCATTGTACAGCAACTACAACAATGCATTATAAATAAAGTTGAGTCTTATCTTCATCTTATGAGTGTTATATAGATACATAATTCAATTATTAGTACAGACACTTTCATGTGTAATGCAAATTTGTCAAAATGCAGTTTTATGTTGGATTGCACCATGTTCTATAAGTTGATCTTGTTTTTTGTATGTCAGATAAATATAGTGCAGTAAAACATTCAGTATTTGCCTCTGAGGTTTAGTGTAGTAGAAGAACAAAGTAGAATAAAAAGTACTTTTAAATTGTTCTAAAGCACAGTACTTGAATATTTTCCACCACTGCAATAATACACTCTGTTGTATTGCATATGACGTCCTGTTTTTAGCTTTTTAATGTCATATTCTTTAATTAGTTATTTCAGGATTTGAGGATCAATTGATCAATAAAGGTTTACCTTAAGATAGTCATAACCATTTCCAGGCAGGAGTAAAACCCTTTTGTTTTTTTGACTCCCTTTCACAGCTTGACAGATGATTAACTTTTGAGTTACTATAAGCCGGTTAATGTTTAAAGATAAGGTCCCTTGGGCCCTCGTGCTGTGTCAGGAAGCATCTGACTTACTGTAAGTGCTCTTGAGCAACAACCAGCTAAGCTGCGTGACTGCCAAGCCTGACCTTAAATATTCCTTTACAAACTAAAGTTTGCATTCAAAGACTCAATTAAAAGGGCATGTCAGCAAAATGCACTAAAGGTATCAGAATGGCAGTGCTATATTATCATATACTGTATTGTTTAATTATTATAACTGATACATGTATGTGTATGCAGCATTTTGTGAAGTATTTATGATTACTGGGTTGAGGTTATTGTCAAGTACTTCACATACTGTTGATTTGTTTAATATACTGCACACAACACAATGCATTTTATATTTCCATCACATGCTTTTAAAATCTTAATCTGTTATTTCAGCAGTAAAGTAAATGTATTAGATTAGAAGTATAAAGTAGTAGAAAATGTAAATACTAAAGTACAAATACCTCAGATTATTTTTGGTTTCACTGCTGATGAGCAAAAACAAGAAAACATCCCTGCTCTATCAGAGAGGAAGAAACCATAAAAGTAAACAAAGACAACTTACTCTTAGTTCCTGTAGTTCCTGTAGTTCCATAAATAGAATAACTATAAAACTATAACATTAATACCACTACTCAATTCTCATCCTGCCTATAGTGTCATTACAGATGACTAATGAGCATCAACTGGGTGCAGCACATATAAAGTCCTCTCATGTTCAGGAGGACTGACAGTTCACGCTCATGTGCTGAGGTCACACCTTCAACAGGTAACATATGACAAGTACATACAAACACAAAGACACACACTTATAGGTTCATTTCAGGGTAAATGTTACTAATAAGACATTAACCCAAAACTGAAGTTAAAGGTAGTTTGCAGGTTGACCACTAGAGGTCATTTAAAACATACACAGATACAGACAACCTATTATATATTATCTGATTATTTATCTGTTGTTGCAGGTAAAATAAAAGTAATAATTAATATGTTGCTCGGTGCAGTCCTATCTATCATTTTCCATCACCGGTGGTAGATTGTAACTAAGTACATTTACTCAAATACTGCATTTAAGTATAAATTTGAGGTACTTGTACTTGAGTCTTTTCTTTTCCTGCCACTTTATTCTCTTTACTCCACTGCATTTATCTGACAGCTTTAGCTTCTTCACAAATTAAGATTTGTGCATACGAAATGTGTGAAAATATGGCTGAAATGATGAGTCGAATCATTTACTGTAGCTGGTTGACAGAAGATTAATTGGCAACCATTGATTGGTAATCATTTAAGTCATTTTTCATGCTAAAATATTTCATTATTTCCAGCTTCTCACGTGTAAAGATTTTCTATTATTCTAATTATTTCATTTGTAACAATTATGAGACTTGGACCATCGTGAACGTGTCACTTTGGGCTCTGGGAAATTATGACTGCATTTTTCAGTATTTCCAAAATTTTTACAAACCAAACAATCAATTAATTATTGGAAAAAACAATCAGCAGATTAAAATATAGGCTGATATATAATATAAATGATTAATGGAAATAATAATTATTTGCATACAAAACAACTTGAAAATTAGCTTCACCTCAACAGTAAAAACCTGTTTTTACATGAATGATGAGTAATAACAATCTAATGATATAATACATAATAGTATAACATACACACCTTGAGTACATTTCATACTTACAATACTTTGCAGTGCAGGACTTTCCCTTGTAGCAGAGTATTTCTCCAGTGTGGACTTTAAATGATCTGGATATTATATTTTCCCTCTGCTGTCTTCATCACAGTGAGGACCGTGTTTCTGTCAACTCGGTGTTGTGTCGATAAAGTTTATTCAAAGCCTCTCTGCTGCAGCAATGGCGGCTCCCATGTCCTGGAGGAGGCTGGTGTACTCCGTGTACACACCGGCCATCGCCGGGGTTTTTACCCGCATATCCGACCGACTGTTCCGGACACGGGACAGAAGAAGAGGGTAAGACACAAAGTTCATCCCTGGAGACCCAGACACGAGGATTAAATGACATTTCCCCGCTTTTATCGTGAAGTTGAAGATGCTTTGCTAATGTCACAGCTAATGCGCCCCATTGGTTATGGAGTTATGCCCTTCTGCTGGTCTTGTTTCATTTCCTCGTCATTTTATCGCATTATGGCGCAGATTTGTTGCTTATTTTTGAGTTAAACTAGCGTGTTTCTGTCACACCAAACAGTAGCTAACCTTCAGGGAAACTTTCCATAACTGGAGGCCTGTACATGCTGTTCCTCTTCACGGTTTGTTATGTAACATTTGCCAAAAGCTGAAACCTGAAGCCTTCCTGTGCCATCATGTGACACTCTGAGCTCACAGGTGATCATCGCACCTGAGGCCAAACCAGAGAGCTAGTGTGGGCCTGTTCAGGTTAGCGGGTGGAGAGTGGTGACAAGAAACGGAGGAAAGCACAGCTGTAAGCACAAACATTCATGATGGCTTTGCTCCATTCAAGTGGAGGCGACAGGCTCACTGACACCGTTCAATCACCAAGAAGAGTTTAGATAACGCTGGAGAGTCTGAGGCTGTTTGTGGTTTATCTTCGGCTCCAGATTAAAATCTAGAAACACTGTGCAGTTCATGTCTTATCTCTCTCGTGCTCTCTCAATCTCCTTGCACCATCTCCTTTCAGCATTTGCCTCCTGTTTCTGGCAAAATGTGTGTTATTTGTTAAAACTGTCGACATGTATTTGGTTTAGCACGTTGCAGTAGATGCAGCTGTTATCCTTCTAGTTGTAATTAAGAGACATTTTAATTATGCAGCTTTTTTTTTTTTTGTGGCAGTTCTGTGTTTCCAACTTTGTGGTGAGAGTTTGTGCACAAAAGCAGATCCATAGAAAAATGTGTCTGAGTTTTCTGTGGGACTTTTAACAGCCCTGCATGGAGCTGTATGACCCAACGTCAGGGCCCGACCTCGCTCAGGCTGAATGGGAGAAGATCCCTGCAGCAAGGCGCCAAAATCTTGTGGAAAGCTTTCAAAGAGCAGATGAAGTTGTTGCAGCAGATTAACAGCAGTGGTTTGAGTTGGATGTTCAGCAGCGTGTGATATTCAGATGTACTTTTGACCATGTGGTGTACACGCTTGTCTCATTTCTCGTCAGTATATTTAAATATGTTTGTAGAATTCAGATATGATCACGCTGGTATTGAATTATTGCTCGGATGTGCATTTTACGAGCTATTAACGAAGATAAAGACGAGCTTTTCCAGTTTGCTTAATCAATCTGGAGCTGGATGCAATGAGATAAAACAAGTTGCCAGTCTGGGAATTTCGAATTCTGAGAAGGAGAGTCGGACAGAGCATTTTTTTCAAATGCTTCAAATCTGGGGGGATGTGGTGCAGACACAGAGCACACAGCTCCTCTATTCATCGCAGTAACCAGTTAGAGCCTCCACTTATTAACTTAGCTTCTAACCTCATTAAATCTAAGGACGTCAACTCCATGACTCATGAAGTTGCTGTTCTTTGTAATGCTACACTGCTAAAACAACAACTTTATCTATACGCTGTCTACAGAGACCGTATGTATTTGGCTTTATTCTGTTGTAGTTTCACTGCGGTAATAATTGATTTTTTTGTTGCTGCTGTCAGTCATGAAATGAAGAACTGGAACAGTTGTCACATCATTTGAAATCTTATCTCCTCTCACACTCTATCTTTTACCGCTTACGGAAAATCATAAATGCTTTGGGGTCAGCTGAGAGGTCCATCACATTACATAAGACTATTTCCAAGCAAGATGTTCTCCTTTTATGTAACGTGTGCATGTAATCTGCACGGCTGTAAATGACGGAGATAATTCAGCAGATGTTTTTAATGGATATGAGGAAGCCTCTTTCATGATATGATTTTTTTCATGGCTCTTTAATTAATATGTGTTTATGATGGGACTCAAAAGCCAAACAACGGGGAAATCCCCTCTCTGTGTTTGCTCCAAGTCAGCACAGTGGCTTTGGAAAGAAGCCCTGAGCTGTGTTTTCTGTTTTTGATGTGACTTTTGTTTCCTCGGACCTCTTGTAGATGGTTTTTGTGGGTCAGATCTGAACCAAAACCTAAACTGTGTGTGTGCGTGCGTGTGTGTGCGTGCGTGCGTGCGTGCGTGCGTGCGTGTGTGTGTGTGTGGTGGTAGTGAACATAAAGGAATTCAGTAGAATGACTTGTGACAATCGGAGAGCCACAGACATGTCTGAGGTTAACACTCCACCCTGTCTTTATTTAATGTGGTTGCATTCTCAGACCATATTGTGAGATTATGTGGCAGAAACAAAGGAGCTGTTGTGTTGGGGTGAATTTTAGGACACTGACAAAGTAAAACCAGACTCTGGACATGCTGTTACACCTTTTCATCTCCTAAAAGATTACATGAAATGATGAATCAATTAGTGAAGTGACAGAAACGTATTTGTTTTAGTTGTTTTTAAGCACACATGCAAAACGTTTGCTCGCTCCATGTTAGAAAACTGAATATTTTTTAATTTTGGACTATTGGGCATACAAAACAAGACATTTGTGGGAAATCAGAACCCTACATTTTTCACTATTTTCTAATATTTAATTGACAAAACGATTAGAAAATAGTGAAAATAATCATTACTTGCAGCTCTAGTCCGAAGACACTTAAAGATGCATAGTGTTGTGGTGTGTTCATGTGCAGACGGGAAGTTCTGACACTTGAGAGTCTGCTGGCGGCTACAAGACCACACAAAAACACGATACCCAAGAAACTATTGTTTAGCTGTGATATATGGCACAACTCACTGGTTTTGTCTGACATCATCTCAGCAGTTTTTCACTGTAGAGGCCTGCAGTTTCTCATGAATTCATGTTTTAAACATTCTTCTTTTTACCAATTTCCATCCACACTTTAAATAAGAGGAAATAAACAGAAATAGTGAAAACTTCTGTTTGGAAGGGAACAAACCTATTTGATTTAATACATTTTCTGTAAGCCAGGTAAAGTAACTTAAAT
Organism: Pempheris klunzingeri; assembly: GCF_042242105.1. Classification (NCBI taxonomy): domain Eukaryota; kingdom Metazoa; phylum Chordata; class Actinopteri; order Acropomatiformes; family Pempheridae; genus Pempheris; species Pempheris klunzingeri. The sequence goes on along the minus strand of NC_092031.1, from coordinate 6,374,622 downwards.
AACTCAAATCCAAGGACAGTAGTGAGGAGAAACAATAAAAAAAATTCGATATCACTATATTTATAAGAACATCTTTACTCTGTTGCTATAACCATCACGGTGTGGCTGATGTGTGGAAAATTTAGGGTAAAATAATCAGAATGATGAAGTTTAAAGTTCTTTATTCACCTTGGAAACAACAGCGTCACCACAAGCTGCTGAGGAAGATGGTGTCACGTTTGAAAGCTCCAAAACAGCTACTATAAGTACTTTTGTGGTGAGAGTGTTGTCAACCAATCAAAATGTTATGAATAATAATAATAACGACAAAACTCCTCACACATGTAAAACAAACACTAAAGAATCGTTTTTTTAATATTTCAAATACCTAATCAGGAACACAGATGGCTGTAAAACGAGTCCAGGAGATCATGATCGTGGAACATTTCCACTGAAATTGTCCAGTAATCGCTAGTGACACAATATCTTGTAATGTAAGAAAATGTACTGATGTACTGTGAAATGAGTGGAAGTTGTTGCTAAACGTCCTTTATTATCCCCAGGTCCTCCGTGCTGCTGCTGGCTCCCCTCCTGGCTGAAGCCGAGCCGGCCCCCCGTCGCATCTCCAGGCCCACGGGGTCGGCCGGTGCTCAGGGCACAGACGGCCTCTGCGCCCACTTCCGATGGATGGCAGAGCACGTTCCCGCCTTCCGGGTGCCGGGCACCCACATCCACATCCTCACCTCACCGGACCAGTTCTACCAGGCCATGAAGGTCGGTGTCTCCGTGGAGATGAACGCTTAGGTTCAGCTGCAAAGGAATGACAGAACAAAGGTTATCTGCCAATGTTGACTTTTTGCAGATGTCAACATTGGCATACCATCTGTATTCTGGTAGATGGAAATCAAATGAGGCAGAGAAAGTGTTTGAGGGCGTATATTTGCCCAGCAGGCTCTGATTGTTGGCAGCTGACAGGAGTTAATTACTCAGGTCCAATGTGACTTGTCTCCTCTACATATTTACATTACAACACAAATCTTCTATAATCTTTTTAAGCATAACAAAGGAATTAAAATGATCAGAATAATGTCACCCTGCACATTTCATTCATTCAGTAAAGAGAGAAGCAAATCCACGGTTTGAAACAAAACTGCAGCAGAGTTGCACACTGGGGGGGGTTATTTTTTGGTTCTTTACGTTGTCCCACACCTGCTGTGTGTCACCACATCGGAATCTTTTTCTGTTTCCTCTAACTTTAACTTCTGCCTATTCAGCTGCTCCAGGAACAAAGAAACAGGAATCTGCTGCAGTATACAGCCACGCAACAGCTTCCCCCGTACTATAACCACCGTTTATCTTTAGACATCCATCCATCCATTGTCTATACTGCTTACCCTTAAGGGTCACCGTGGGGCTGGAGCAGCTGGCTTTGGGTGAGAGGCGGGGTACGGTGATATTATTGATCAAAGGTTGAAAGTCACTGCGACCTCACATTTTTGACCACACATTTTTGACCATAACTTAAGAGTTTATTCACTAATTATGACAGAATCGTCTGATAGGTTGAAGAGATGACACTTTATGCCTGAAAGGTCAAAGGTCAACTCCACTGTGACATCACAACGTGCTGCAAAAACACCTCTGTGGTTGTTATTCAACGCTGAAACATGCAGGAACTTTGTGACCATATTTCACATTTGGTCGGGTGCTAAATCGGTGACACTAATCTTGGGTCTGGTACAACAGCAAAGCGGTAATTCTTGTTTTGTGGTTGTGGATAAAAGCATGTGACAGGGTGTGTTGTTAAGCAATGACAGGTAATTCAAAGGACACACATTTGTTTTCTTTTGTTACTGACTTCCCCGTAACACTGAGAGCTGGGTTTGCTCTGTCTGAACGGCTTTGTCTTGTTTTATTTATTGACCGAAACGTGCACACCAACTATTCTTTCCTGCTCGTCAGCCTTTGTCACCGGTGTGTTTGGTGTTTGTAACTGTGAGCCTGCCAGCATCTTTATAGATGCCACATTCACATGAATATTTTTCTCCTATGACAGTTGATAAACCTCCACAGAAAAACTCAATGCAGCATGATTTAAAAAAAAAAAGAAACGCAAACGGACGTCTGATTTTGTTGCTGCAAAGATTTTGAGATTTCCATTAATGTGAAGGATCCCTTAAAGATTCACCCAAATGATTTTTCACATTTTCACTTACCCCCAGTAATAAGCAGATAGTTTTGGTCGCCTTTGTGGTGAATCAAAGTGGTTTGTGGTGCTGACGGGAATGAATTATGTATGACATAGTGGATTCACAGGCCAGTTAAATACTTTAATGAACTATTTTGATCATTTCTCTGTAGTTTTTTTTTTTTTTTATGCTTAGTTACTTCTCAAACAAGGAAAACGGAAGCTTTACAACAACTACTACTTAACTTACTTACGTACTAATTGTTTCTTTAGAGTTTATTTCAAGTGAAAATACAAGACTTTACCCTATTTCCAGCTTCTCAGTTGTGAGGGTAAGCAGAATATGTTTGTGTTTAGGTCAAAACAAGAAATCTGAAGACGTCGCTTTATATGTCACTATATAGACCAAACTTGATTATTAATCAGTAATGAAATAATAATTACATCTCTACTGAAACGAGATCCAGGTTACATTGGAACTACTTGCCATTGAAGAAATAGTGCTCACGAAAACTGTCGACAGTGTTCTGGGAATCATCCAAAGTAACCAGGACTTTGTTTCTGCCATTTTTCAATCCTGTGAGCACCACAAACTAAATTTATTTCACCTCCATTGTTTTGGCTGTAGGCAGAAATCTCACAGGAATAAAACCCAGGAAAAATAGAACAAAAAACCCTCATCTTAAATAATCAGTCGTTTCTCTTTACCCTTGAATGCCAAAAATACATTTCTTAGTTTTTGGAAAGTTGACATTTTGGTGATTTGAGCGTGTGCTTTTTTTTATTAGCAAAGAAAAGTATTTTGTTATTTGCTCGTCTGATCCAGGAATCTGGTTAGTGTGCGGACCGGGTGTGTGTGCATGTGACTGGCAGGAAATGTACCCTCCGTCCTCAGTTCATCGTTTATTAGTATCAGACATTTGTGACCAGATTCCTAACGCCCACACACACATGAATTCACTGATGTGTTTGTTTATTTCTGTTTTTCTTTCTTTCTTTCTTTTTTTTTTTTTACTTTCAGGCTCGTATCAAGACTGCGAAGAGGCGGGTGGTGATGGCCTCGTTGTATCTGGGAACAGGTCAGCTGGAGCAGGAGCTGGTAAGAAGAAGAAGTGGTGTGTGTGTGTGTGCGTGTGTGCGTGTGTGTGAGTGAAGCAGATTCTCCAAAACATTGGAGAATTTACGTCTTTTGGGCAGGTGAGAACAAAGCCATCCAAACACGTGCCAAATAACTGGTCATAGATGCCAGAAAATGTGAGTCAGAGTCCTTTTCCAAGAGAACCGCAGTGTGGTTTGTTCAGAATGAAAATGTTCTCCAGGCCAACTACAAGGAATGACCCCAAAATGCAAGGGTTTATGGGAATAAGGAGACCAGAGTTGGCATGTGATAGCCTGCTGGTCTTCATGCTTGGAAAGCCTAGCATAACAACATTAACCCAGAACAAACCACAGTCTGGACTGATGCTCACATTCAGCTGTTTTTCATGTTTTTTTGTAGCTGCTACGAGCAGCACGGAGGCCGAATTACAGAGAAAAAGGCAGGGACAAGTCAAAAATGCTTAATTACAGTCAGAATCTGAATTAGCTGTGATTGCTGCCAAACTCTGTAGCTCACAGGATGATGGATTACTAGAAATGTTGAGTCAATAGAGTACAATGAGTTCATGGGACTTTTATTTTCAAGCCCAGGTTTGCTTGTAATTCGACACAATGAACTAAACTCAATTCAGTGCAAAAATGTGAGCTCGGTCTGTGGTTTAGACGGAAGAATGCAAGCTGCAGGTGTGATCCCACCCTGAAGCCTGGATACACGAACACAACCCCGATGCCGCGATGAGCACAAAAGGCACTCGACTGATACTGATGGTCACACCTGTGCAGTGTATTCACTAAATCGCTGGTGCAGGTTATGAGAATAATAAAAAGCTTTAAAGTGAGGCATGTTTATCTTCAGCACACACTAGTGCTTTATGTTAGTGAGCCAGTTTTACACATCAGACTCTCTTACAGGTGTTTGGAGTGCTGCTGCATGTGTGAAAAAGCTCTTTCTGAAGAAATCTGATGACTTGCCTCAAGTGTTGTGTCGGTGTCGGGTGGGGCTGAAGACTTGGAAGTTTGAAAATAGAAAAGAAACGAGTTTACCAGACATCTGTAGTCGCTCTTCATCTCCGTATGAGGCTAGGCGCCTCGAGGCTACATTAGCCTGAGCTCAGTCTGAGGTGTCTTCATTATGTAGTCAAGCAGAACAAGTTTGAGAACAAAACTATTGACACTGCACTCAAAAGTGTTTTATTGCAAGTATAATAAATTAGTCATTAAAATGAATTCATGCAAATCTAAAGGTTTTGCTTGTGAAATGTACTGGACTTTGTCATCTCCATGGACTTCAAAGCTTCTTCCGTCATTTACTAACAGTGGATGTTAAGATGAGATGAGATGTCTTACAGCAAAACTGATCACAAATGTAATTAATTTGCAATAAAACATTTTCAATTGCAGTGTCGTAGTAGTTTTGCTCTCAAATCTATTTTTTTTTATGGCAGTTTGGGAACTTATTCTGTTGACTGCACAATAAAGGCTCATATCATCTCTACATTAACATAACAAACCCTGATCTCCTGCCAAACTCTCTGTGGTAAAGTTGCATTGTGGGTAATGTAGATGCCAGGTTTTGACAAGATGGAGGAATGTGTGGAATGAAAAAGATTTCTGGTCTCAGTGTTATAGAGGTGCACTGGTACATTTAGAGGATAAAAACAAATGGACATATAACTTTTCAAAACTTAAAACTGTCTGTGGGGTTTCTCGAGGTTTGCAAGAGTTGGGGAAAATTTCACATAACATAATAACTCGATGCTGCGTCTTTGCTTTGAAGGATAAACACATTTTCCAGTGTCGCCCAGAGCTCCAGCTCATGATCACATCTCTCTCCACAGCAGAGCTGGAGGCGTAGGTGGTGCAGACGTCCCCAAAGACCTCTTCTGGAAAGGAGAAATGTTTTACTGGCATGTAAACAGGCTCTCTGGAGTGACGTAAAATGAGCGCATTTTGGCAACAGATGCACAAATTGGCCAAAAAAAATCAGGTGTGGAACAAAGGCCAAGCTCAACAAAAATACAGTACGGCTGCTACCAGCATCGCTCTCTGAAGAGCTGCCATTTCCTCTTTGTGCAGTTAGTCACTCTTTTCCCATGCTCAGTTAACAGATAATAAAGCGCTGCCAGTGTTGGATAAATGTCTGCTGCCAAGTAAACAATAATCATTAATCTACTGGTGTGTTTTGCTGCTCCATCTTGGAACGCTCACAAATACGCATGCAGACGGACAAAGTTTAAAAAACAAACAAACAAAACAAAGATATTGAGATCAGTTTTGTGCTGGTTCACTTTTTGTGTGGTCTGCTGAAAACTTTTAGACTTTTAGACTGGCCTTCAGACCAAAGCCAGCTTTGATTTAACATTTAGACCAGTCAGATGCACCTTGTTTTAAGCCTAAAAACACAGCTACACCCATCCTAGACTTTCAAAGAGCAAGAGTAACAAGAAAATACGTGAAAATGTGATCAGGCATCAGAAACTCCTTTTTATTACCGGATTTTCAAAGTAAAATGTCCTTGGGTGAAAAGCCTGAAGGTGTAGCCTGGTTCTTGATCAGATTTATTCTGAAAATTAGTAGGGATGCAACAAATTATTGTTGTCATAATAGATTCATCTATTATTATAGTTATTTTCTTGATCAATAGTTTGTTTACTGAATAACGAAATACTGACAAATGCCCAATGTGATGTCCGAAATTATACAGATATTCAGTCAACGATGATAGTAATAGTGAGAAAAAGCGGTAAATCCTCACATTTGAGGAGCTGAAAACAGTAAATGTTAAACTATGCATTACCCTTTTAACCATATATATTTTTTGTTAAGGTGGACTGTATGGAGGAAGCTCTACAACGCGCACAGGACAACAGTCATGCTCCTGACCTGAAAGTCTCCATACTTCTGGACTACACACGCGGCTCACGAGGTCATTTTCCATTTTCCATGAGCTCTTTGTTCCCAGTTGGCACAGAGCGCCGTGCTCATCGTCCTGATCGTGTCTGGTGGTTGTGTTTTACGCACAGGACAGATCAACTCGAGGACCATGCTGCTGCCGTTGTTGCAGCGCTTCACCTCTCAGATGCGGGTGTCTCTGTACCACACTCCGGACCTGAGGGGGCTGCTGCGGCTGCTGGTCCCTCAGCGCTTCAACGAGACCATCGGAGTCCAGCACATCAAAGTCTACCTGTTCGACGACAGCATCATCATCAGCGGGTACGCTGGCTCTTACACTGAGAGCTTACTCGGGCTGTTCCCCTTCGTCTCAGTGTGATCGTTCTCACACCGAGTTTGTTTGTGGTCAAACTGAAGTTCAAACTTCCTCCCTCCTCTGCTTTCACCCTTGTTTAATCTTGTTTTGGTGCATAGGATGTTTGCTTAATGCTCTGCTAATCAGTGCAGGTGTTTACCACCAGTGCTGGGAAACGTTCTCAGTGTGTGGTTTCCACTCCGTTTCAATCCAGCACACAAACTGTCACACAGCGCTTACACTGACCTGAATGTACGGCTTGTGGGGAAGATAAACAAAGTACCACGTGTACAAAACAATAGATACTAGTAAACACATATACCATATTGGCCCTGAATATAAGACAACCCCCCCCACCGTTTTTGGAAGTAGGAGATTCACACACACACACAAATAGATAGATAGATATTCCTTTATTTATCCCACAATGGGGAAATTTCGAGTCATCAGCAGTTCTGATTCAACAGGATACAGTTCACACATACAAAGAAAGGGAATAATAAAAAAATATAAAATATATGTATGTTTGCATGTACAGTATATACAAAAAAATAATGTATGGTGAAAGAATGAGGTGATAGAAAGGCTATTGCACATGGGGGAAAATCTGGTACTGTTGCACCATTCAGAAAGAACATCTAATGTTGTCAACACGTTAATTGTCTAATAATCAAATATAACACCAACCACATTTCAAACATAATTTTTCCTATATTTTGGGCCAACATGATATTTAACAGGTCTTGTTCTGTCTGCCAACACTCAAAAGATGAAATTGGCAGGTGGGAGACACTTTTACAGGCAGAGGTTTCACATGAGCCATTTTGCCCTTTAATGACTTATACTCAACAAAATGTGTTAACAGCATCTGCACTTCCTGCTGCTGTTTTGACAGTCAGCAGTCAGGGATTCACGGTCAGACCTGCTGCCTGTGCTCCATTTCAGCTGGTTTCAGTGTGTGCAAGCAGGTATTTGCAAGACTGATTGGAGCGTGACCACCTGTACAAGCAGCAAGGAAGCAAAAAATACAAACACACCTCTTCCAGTACCTTTTAAAAACAATAATAAATATATTCTGTGTTTTATTATTCAGTGGTTATACATCAGTTATTGCAAGTAAACACGAGCATGATTATTTTCCCTGAAGGAGCGCAGAAGGTAGGGATGGGATTTGAACACCGGCTATTGGAATTAGCCCTACACTTCAGAAAAATGTTAATTTAATTGGGGTAAATGCATCCTTTGAAATGTCCCTTTATCCTCTTTCCAAACCACTCCTCTGCTCTTCCTCTGTTCTCTGGCTCCTTAAAAACGCTCTCTTTCTCACGTTCTTCAGGGCCAACCTGAGCGACTCGTACTTCACCAACAGACAGGACCGCTACGTGCTGCTGGAGAACTGCAGGGAGGTCGCCGACTTCTTCTCCGACCTGGTGGAAGCCGTTGGGGACGTTTCCCTGCAGCTGCAGCCCGACGACTCGGTCACCATGCTGGAGGGCATGGTGCACCCGTACAAAGGTAGAAACCAAACGTGTGTGTGTGTGCGCACAGACGCATGTTTACCCTCCAACATGTTTTGACACCCTTTGACACTTTGTGCTCAGTTACGGTGGCACCGGCCCAGTTCTCAGCAAGAGGAGCCGATGGATTTCGCTAATGGAGCTTGAAAGCTTAGACAGGCGAATAGATGACGGTCAGTGTGTGAGTGTGTGTGTTTGAGTACAGTGAGAAAGATGGAGAGAGCTCTTGCGGTTGGCTAACCATGCAGCCGGATGTGAAATTGTCAGGATTTTCTACACACACACACACACACAAGCACACACACACACACACACACACACAAGCACACACAAGCACACACACACACACACACACACACACACACTGTGTCCGTAACTGGAGTACAGACTGCCAGGATGTTAGTTTGAGTGGTGAATGACATCATGTCTGTAGGACTGGACCGCCGTGGTAACGAACACCAGGAATAGAGTTGTGATGTCACGGTGTTGCTGGAAGATGATATGAAATGGGAACTGACACACACACACACACACACACACACACACACACACACACACCGTCGCTTAGTGAGAATCACAGAAGTGTTATTTTTGTACGCCAGGACACCCTGTCGTTTATTATCAGATGAGTCAAAGGCAAACACCCAAAGTACAGGTTTCTATCCCGATAATCAGACTGAAATGCTGTTTTGTTTCATTTCATTCCCTGACGTTGTTTATTTAATTCCTTGTTGTGAGGGGGGTTGTTTTGTTTCATTTTGTCCTAACCAATCAGTAGAGTGACTGCCGTTGTCATTTTCATGTGCAAAGTTATGCAAATTAATTAACCCGGAAACTTTGTAGTGAGTGGGTTAGGGTTGGCCGAAAAACTGATAAATGTACTACTTGCTTGCTATGACAGGAGTGAGACGTGGAGGAGGCTTCCAGTGTGTCTACACGGGGTGACGGCTTTGCTTTCTGTCTGAATGCTCCATAAAACTGATGATTAAACCGTTCTGAAGTGTTCCAGTATATCATTTTAATGCCCATTTGCCAATCAGAACAAAGCTTTTTTCCAAGTACCAAATTTTTTTCTTTTCCATCAACTTCCTCCTCTCTGCTTCATGTCTGTAAGTGGCTGTAAAGTCTCTCTCACACACACACACACACACACACACACACACAGGCACTCAGAGCCCAGAGCACCGTGACCCAGCGATCAGTTTGACCCGTCTCCCATCCGGCACCCACTCAGTTTTATCTGTGTCATTACTCACACTTCGTATCTCCATGGCAACCAGGCAACAGGCAGGACTTCTCGGTGGTGGCGAGGAATCGGATCATGGAGGTCGTGAACGCAGCCCACTTGAGGCAGCGGCTGCTGAACCGGTCGGAGGACTCTGAGGACGAGGGGATGAGCGAGGGGGAGGAGGACACCTGGGTGTTTCCTCTGGTCCAGATGAAGCCTCTGGGGATCCAGGTGGACGAGCAGGTCACACAGGTGAGGCTCCACACCTCTGACCGTGCAACCACAGCGGCCTTCTCTCATCGGTCACATTTGAACCCAAAACTCCACCGTGTTCTTGTATATTTTCTTTTTTTTTCATCTACTTGTGTCGTCAGCGCTGTGCTGATGTTGACCTTTTGCTTGCTTTCCTCATAAATCTCATTAGACAGAGGCTCTCTGTAATGACCATGGGACATTTTAACTAATAAAATAATTCATGACTGATAAACCACCATGTCACTAATGAACCCCAAATAAATATTTGAACATTTTTTCAGGGTTTATTAGTCACAAATTCTGGGAATGAATGCAATAAAGTGACCGTCAGAGCAATATACTGTAATTCAGTACAACAACAGGCCAACAGTGCACACTGTGGTCTCAAAAACTACCATAAAAAGTTGAATCAGCACCATCTCAGCATGCATTTAACATTTCAGGGTTCACAAAGGGAGAACTTGTTTGCAGGGCTGTTGTGGTTATTTACATTACACTTTTTTTGTGTCCACCTTTGGTTACTTTGATCTAATTGTGGCTCAGCCCTTGTGCTGGTTTACCTCTTGGAATAGACATATAACACTTTTTGGTTTTGACATATTTTCACAGAAATACTTGACTTTTTTAAAAAGAGCAGTTTAAACTCATTTCCGCCCAGATTTTGTGTCTCCGTTTACCCATAAGTTGTCGTTTCCCCCCTGAAAGAAGAGGCTGACCACTGTAGTTTACAGTAAAGAAGATTTTCTGGCATCAGCCTCAAAGACTTTTCCAGTGACAGAATAAAAGAAAAAGAAGAGAAAAAACAGAAATAATGAGCTAGGGCTGGACAATAAAGAAAATATATTGAATTTCCCACAATCTCTGACAGACTTATTTAATTATTTACTTACTTTTTAATAAATGTGTCTGAATCTCAAATGATTAAACAAAGAATAGCAGCCAGTAAAACAGAAGTTCAGTCTGTAAATCAGATCAAACCCCAGCCAAGAAGTCTAGAATTTAAACTGGTCATACAGTAATTCATTAAGACAATCAGACATGAGCAAACATCAGGAAGGAAATACAGAGCCCTGCAGTATTAAACGGCATGTTGTCATATTCTTACATTTACTGTTATCAAGGTAAATGTGACCAATCATCCTGATAGCATTCAGCTTGTATTGCTCAGCTCTATAATGAGTCTCACGTATACAGCAGTAATAAAACACTAATAACCTGCTCAGTTAATATCATAGCAACCACTTTTATTTTTCACAATGTCAGAAGTAAAGAGACGCGTCTTTCTTCACTTTCCGTTTTCCCTCAAACCTCCAGCGCCTGCTGACAGACGCCGGGCCGGACTCCACTGTGTTTCTAACATCGGGTTACTTCAACCTGACCCGGGCGTACATGCGGCTGGTGCTCGGGGCCGGCGCCAGCTACCGCATCCTCACCGCCTCCCCCGAGGTCAATGGCTTCTTTGGAGCCAAGGGCGTCGCCGGAGCAATCCCCGCAGCCTACATCCACATCGCCAGACAGTTTTACAACCAGGTTTGCCGGCTGGGCCAGGAGGACAGAGTGCACCTGCACGAATACCACAGATCACAGTGGACCTTCCACGCCAAAGGTGGGATGAAAAGAAGCTCACGTACCTTCCTGTATCAACACTCACCATTACTTTGTCAACTAAAGGGATACTTCACTGATTTTCAACCAGCTTTATATCGTTATAATGTGGGTAGTAGTAAAGCTGATGCGTTTCACCGGCTCCAAGGCTTTTTGAACCACAGATTTCTTTATGCCCTTCATAAGAGAACAATTTTAATAGTTTAATTTTGGAATCAGACATTCAGGCTACTTATATGAGTCAGTATCCAGTGCTGAGGAATTGCAAGAGGTGGAATAGGCCGCCACAGCCGTGAGTCAAGCTCTAGGCGCTGTAGGTTTTCTATGTATGGTATACCACAACCCTTTTTCTCTGTTTTCTTTGGTCATGTAGCAAAAATTTCAAAAATATTTGCACCTTTCTACAGCGTGGACAGTAGTTTTCTGAAAAGCCCACCTCTCCAGCGATGAAGTACTCCTTTAATAGTTTAGTGTATGAAATGTCTAAAAATTCGTCCCATCTGTGGAGTATTTTACGAGCAACAGTCGGTAGCACACGTCCACAGATTTGTCCAAGAAGAGCGTGTCATTGTATTTCCTTCAACAGAAAGCGAATTTTTGTGGACTAATTATTCGAGTAATAGTTTCACATCAACATGACTTACAACAGGCTACCATCTGAGCTTGGGCTCACCGGCCAGACTAGTTTTGTTTGGCTCAGTGAAGATAATTAAACACATTATTCTCACTCGCTCTTTACCCTGCTGCGCTCTTCTTCTTGTGGTATTTAGCGTGAGAGAGGAAGGCTCGCACAGTCATCCTGTCATAGCCTCAGGACAAGGATGTACACTCACTCTCTCTCATACTTTGGGGTTTTGGATCGACGCTGGGGATTTCTGCATGTGCTTCCTTTTAGTTGTGGTGTGGGCCGACAGAAATCCCTGCTGGAAACGGCTCTCTGAAGCATTACCTCGTCACTGGCTCACTCTGCCTTTTTCCCCTCTCCTACAGGTCTGTGGTATTACCTCCAGGGGCAGGATCGGCCTTGCCTCACTCTAATTGGCTCCCCTAATTTCGGTTACCGCTCAGTTCACCGTGACCTGGAGGCTCAAATCGCCATAGTAACGGAGAACAAGGAACTACAGAGCCAGCTGCAGGAGGTCTGCTTTTTTTTCCCCCCTTAACCGCAGCCAGAAGTGATGATGAATGAGTGTGTAACTCTTGTAACTGAATACACACCTGTGTTTTGAACCCAGGAGCAGGAGACGTTGTACCTGCGGTCCACTGAGGTGTCCAGCTCTACGTTTGAGCAGCCGGACCGCCACGTCAAGCTGTGGGTGAAACTAGTCACTCCCCTCATCAAGAACTTCTTCTGAGCCGCCGCCAGGTGCTAACACACAGACATGTGCACAAACTTTCTCTTTAGTGCAGGAAAAAAGGTCAGATTGGGATAGAAACACGATCAGTCTGACGATCAAGGCCGCACTAACAAAGTGTGATGTGAAAGAAGTCACTAACACAAGCATCACTCAACTCTGCTCTATGAAGCATTTTAATGTCTTTCAGCTCATTATTTTGGTTTTTACACATGCAGCAGCTTTACTGTTTTAGTTCTGTCTCATCAAAAAGAAAAGCTCTAAAACCCCCCAGAGCTCTGCCTGCTCAGCACCAAACAGCACACACACACACAAACACACACACAAACACACCCACACACACACGCACACCCACACACACACAAACACACACACAAACACACCCACACACACCCACACACACACACACACACACACACACACACACGGTGAACATCGCAGAGCATTTCGCACCTAAACATTTGATCATTCGGTGGGCAGAGACATGACTTCATGAGGATGATTATGGTGCCCTGAGTCTGCTGGATGTTCGCACAGACACCTGTTTAATACACATTAATAGATAATCACATAATAATGATAGGTAATAATATAATTGTTGCATTTGCAGATTGTTCTGCTGTCCCCAAGTGACCAAAAAAATTCAGTTATTGCTGCTTTGAACAAACGTCAGGTTCATCCAAACATAAGACAAAGTAGGCAAACTGTTTACAGACTGACTTTCTGCTTTCAGCACTCAACAGTTTCTGTGGATTATTGACATTTCAGGTGTAACACACTGTGTTTTTTCTCCAGATGGAGAGGTTTGGATAAGCAGGCTAACCTGTTAGCATGTTTACAGCCTGAAAGATTCGCTGGCTGCTTCTGTTTTTGAGTTGTGGCGCGGTTGCTGTGTCATCATTACTACAGTGTTATTACAGAGGCGGATTTACTTGGTCAGCCTGTTTTGTCTGCTGTTAGTTTTGACTCTCCGACTTTCTCTCTAACTTATAACTCACACCGTTATGTCCAACAGGCAGAAAAATATTGAATGTTAGAGTTGTAGGTTTTAAAACATCAGGACCAAACAAAAGCAACATCTCAGACTGGTGTATTACCAACTTTATGTCCTATTCGCTCAAGGTCAAATATATCTCACATTTGAGAAGCCGGTGACAGTAAAGGTCGAACATGTTTGGTTGACAAATGATTTAAAAAGTACAAATATGTGCTGAACTGTTTGTAATAGTTATCAGAGCCAGTACAAATGAAGGCTAAACTACAGAAGTAAGTGATAAACAAGAGTTTTCCTTTTTTATCCCCCTTTTTTTTTTTTTTTTAAATAGTATTGCTGTGATTTTTGTCTACTAGACAAAACACAGCTCTGAACATACTGTACAGAAACACACACACACACACACACACACACAGTTAAACAGGCTGTGGCTTCTTAGAAATGCCTGCAGTCATTGTGGCGAGTCTCAAATCGCAGGTCCCGTCCTCGTCTTCCCAGCAGCTCAAATCACTAAAGTGAGAGCAGGGACGGCGTGTCGGCTGATTCACTCGTGTCAAGAAGTGAGTCAGCGCGACGTTGTGGCGATGATTTGACAGTGTGGTCGGTGTTACTGCGGGTCCTGTCGGGACTTGGCGAGGTGGCGTCAGAGAGCTCACCAGCCCTGAAACAGAGTGTGGGTATTACAGTGTCAGTTTTGAGGAGTTTTTGTGTAAATAAAAGATGTTTGAAGGGAGGAGACAGTGACAGAAACATCTCCCAGAGAGGAGCTCAAGCCAAAAGGAAACTTGTTCAGATCCCAGCAGGAGATAGAGGGGAAAGACACTCTGTTTTTTGTTTTTTTTGTTGTTTCTCAGAACAGGAAGTGTCACAGGCTGGATAGTGACGGTAAATGGGTGGTGTCTTATCGCTACCTGGACAGCATCAAGGAAAGAAACAATCTTGAGTGATCTGCTGCCAGAAGGAAACGACTGAATAGATCATCTTTCAGTGCTCGCGTATTATTCACAAGTATGCACGTAGCACATGTGACAAACACCCCTCAGACAATGATGCGAGCCGGAACGCATTTAGGCCCTTTGTTGAAAAACACTGAAAAGATTTCTGGAAATCCTCGCGTTACCCGCACGCTGACACAGAACGCCTCGGCCCAGCGAGACTCCTCAGAGACCTCGGGCTAAAAGTCCTGTTGAATGTACCGATTCAAAGACTGTGAGCTGGAAGTACAAACAGCTGTCAAATATGAATCATTATCCACTAACCTACTTTAATAGACTGCAGCTACAAACTAACTACTTTCTTTTAACTCCTTTATGTGATTTCTGAATATTGTCTGGTTATTGTGGATCTACTGTTTAAAAATTCTCTGTCTTCATAGTTTTGACTGAAAGAAATGACGTAAAACGAAGCTGTGAAGTTTCTGGGTCACAGATCAATAAAATATTTTGAATTTTGACTTATTTCACCTGTAATTTACAGTTGTGTTCATTTAAGCTGGCAGACGACATCACGAGGGGGATCTGACCGTTTCTGTAACTTTCTGAAACCAACAATTCGTCATTTACACATTCATATTCACCCCCTTCTCTCTCTAGCTCTCTTTTATCGTTCTTAAATCAACTATTTGTGTCTCTTTTCACGTGAGAGGCTCCAGGAGGGAAAATGTGCGCCGCTGAAATCCTGTTTAGACATTTTCACGTCTCCTCCTTCTCTACAGCGGCCGGCGTTCCTCTCCCCCTTCAAGTGTGACCCAAACCCTGAACAATTATAAACACATCTGATCTCTTCGTACTGATCGACTGTCACTGCATTTTTCTTCTTTTACATTTTTGGCTCATTGATTCCATGTGGACGATGTTAAACATGTCCACGATGTTAATTTTGAGGAAAAAGTTTGTAAGGTGAAACTTTGGCTCACAATTTTCTTATTATCGTTATTGTCAACAAATTCTGATTAAACATAAGTGAATTACATTTGATAAATACATTCATACACGCACATAAAACGGCTTTAATTAAATAAAATAAACCAAGGTAAAGGTTATAAAATTAGCCAGTTTACAAACAAAACATCAAACTCATGTTGTTCTGTCATAATAAACTATATAAACTCTATCAGTCAAAACAGCCTTAAGTCTGTTACTAAACACTCACCAGTGAAAATCATCCCAAACTAAAGAACTGATTTTGCTGAAGGACTACACAGCCCAGCTGTCTTAGGAAATGATTCTGTTTGTATTTATTTTTATGTTTCCCATGTTTATTCAAGGGACTTATTGGCAGTAATTAAAATGCAGAATAATGTCCGCCTCTTGTTGTAGTACATGCTGTATGGATGGAAGGTATTCGTATACATATATAAAATAGATTTACTGCAGCAGGAATCAGGAGCGGCTCTGTTCCTGTCCAGGCTTTTACTCAACTAGATTGACACTAAATCAGCTAAATACACACTTACTTCAGCCCAGTTAAGGGACAGTTAATAGGAAAAAATTCTGTTAGATTTGAGATATTTTAATCCCCTTTTAGTCGGTCCCATGTTTAATACAGGAACATTGTCGGATCACGTTATTCTACTCTTTTGTCAGCTCAGAAACATTCATGGAAAGAAACATTAACCACTGGTGTTGTTATAGTGTTGTGTGTGGAGCAGCGTGTTCGCTCTCACTCATGTTTTTCACCCGTCTTTGTGATCTGTGGTCTTTACTGCTTATCACCCCCCTCTTTTGTTTTTCCTGACAGAGGAAAAAACAAAACGCGTCCCTCCAACAAAAGCTTTGCCGGTTAAAAGGATCAAACTGTCCTTATCAGCAGCGCAGGCCGTCTATTGTTACACGGCAGTGACAACAGGTTGGAGCCCGTCCAAACGCTCCTCAGCAGCGTGTTGAGTGAGGGTCAGCGGGGTCAAAGCACAGCTCATGTCCACACAGCATCACCAGGAGCCCTGGTCCCACCACGGGCCGATGGGACGGAGCAGCCTGCCCTCTAGTGGTCAAACTGGGATTTCCCACTGTGGATTCACACTTTGAACTCACCCCTGTGACCCATGTCCGTGTGCCACAGTCACACCCGTATTTATCCCTTTATCAAAGCCAAACATAAAGGAAACATCCTCCACTTTTACCTGCAAACTTTAGAATAAAACCTTAATTGAATTTGTTTGGATTTAAAATTGCTTTTAAATGTGACACAGGCCCAGAGAGCTTTTAATTTAATTAGTAAAATTAGTAATATTAGATCCTAAACATCGAGGTGAATAATGGATCAGGTGAAGCATATCTATAATTCAGAAAAGGGAGGTTTCAGCCTGTTATTGGCACTTGATTTGAACCTTTAATAGGATGTAACGCCACTTTAGGGTCGTAAACAACAGGGCTGCCAGCTGCAGTCGCTACACTTTGGTAATTATAGATTGTAACATTTCTCTGCTGTACCTCATCTACCAGCAGCAGAATTTCTTTCCTCCTCCAGTTTGTTTTTCTTTTTGTTTCCAATTCAGCCTTTAGAGGCCTAAATACTTCAAGATTTCTTCGTTTAAAAAAAAAAAAAAAAAAATCTCTGATCTTTGAAAACCCCAGAACATTATTTAACTGTTGGTTTGAAAGTGATTAAAGATTCCCTGCCTGTTAGATTTGGAGGCGTCATAATGAAAGGGATTTTATATTTGCTGCCCACTCTCTCTCTAAACCAATCCAGGAAGTGTAATTATGATATATAATCATATAATTACAGTTAAACAGAATGGCTCAATGGCTCAAAACCACTGTGTTACTCAAACATACATTTTGATCCTAGTCGGGTCTTTTCATCTTATTTTTTAAATCCAAAGATGGTAGCAGGAAGTAACATTTTCATACATAATATGAAAGTAATCTATAATCCTTTATTGGAGACACGCCTCAGGAAACAGGTTAGAAAGTATTTTTTAATCCAGGTTCAGGATTCTGCGAATATTTTTGTATAACTGTGTTAAGCGATGTGACACGACGCTCTGGAGCATCAGCATAACACGGAGCATTTCTCTCTGTCTGTGTTGTTGTTTGTGGCAGGCTGATTTGGATTTTGACGGTGGAGGTCGCTCTGCTCCTGCAGACGGGACGGTCGGACACACTCGAGTATCATCGGCATGCTGGGAGTCTTCAGCGTCACCTCGGCGTTGACCCTCATCACTGTGTCCCAGGAAGTGACACACACACACCCACACACACACACACGAAGAAGCAGATGTATGTGTTGCATTTATTTTGTTTTTTTTAAACTCCTGTGGTTTACCTGCGTATCTGTCAGGTTGTTTATATATTGACACATGATGTCATCACACTGTGGATTTCTGGTTTTCTAGTGTTACTAACTACAAGCGTGCAAACAAAAACCTGCATCTTCTGCTGTTCAAACATTTCTACATGTGCATGTTGCACGAATAAGATAGCAATACGACTCCACCAGTGACTGTCCCTCAAGTAAAGACTGTGATGGTAACCAGACGGGCGTGGTGAAGAATTACAATCCCTCAAGGAGCCTTAATAACTGTTTTTAGGAGCTCTTACAGCAAGTTTACAGCTCTGCCTACAGCAGTAATCAAAGCTAACTGTACAGTGTTTGTGTTATTATCTTTGTAAATTAAAGAACGATGTGCCGAGTTTGTAAAACTTTAAACGTGTGAAACTATTTGTTTGGCGCAAGTGGCTGATTTTTAGAGTATTCATGGTAAATTGATAAGACCTTTATTTTAAAGGTAAAAAGTCAGACACAGCTAGTGACTAGCTTGTGAGTGAACAGTTAAAGAGACTGAGCTTTTCCTCATGGGGCTCATTAAAGCAGAGAGAATATTGGGCTTAGATCCACCTGGTTGACACGAACACGACTCCAAATGAGCGACAATGTTGCTCCAGAACTGCTGGATGAGTTCACAATAACAACTTTTCAAGGGTTTTTTACACCAGTGTTCAGGTTGTTTTCGCTGCCCCCAACTGGCCAAGATCTTGAATCTTACATGGTGAAGTTTACGGAGAAAAACTGCAGAAAAACAGTTTGATCAGCACCTGATGCCACCTCACTCTGCTTTTAACCCCTGCTGTGCCACGATTGCTGCGTGTCCAGACGACGCCGTTATACACATACCAAGAATATGACAGAATAGTCTGTTGGTTCCCTGGTTTCTATCCAAGGAGCCATGACCGTCCACGCTAGCCCAAACCGCTTTATGGAATCTCTAGGTCACCATCCACACTTCTACCAGGAGACGGTCTGTCCTTCGATGTCTGGAGCACAGCACAGTTATCGCCTGCAACCTTGGAGCACCTCTTTTTATCTGGAGGCCTCCAGCCAGTCGATCAGACAGTGAACCCAGGGACAAAGACACAGACGAGGCTTTTCTGACTTAAGGTTTCACAGTTAAATTGGAACCCTTGACCCAAACGTGACCTGGAGAAACTCCTGTGTGTGGAGGCTAAAGAAAAAAAAATTCCCTCACTAGACGAACATTTAAACTCCACCTGAATCCAGATTTGTTTTGCAGACGGGTCTGGTGCACATCTGCAACATTTCCAGGCCATACTCTGATATGTCAAAGTTAGTTACAGGAATAAGCAAACAGGAGTATTTTCCAGCTTTGGTTTCCTGAGAAAAGTCAAATGAAAAGCAAACCAGAGTTGAATGTTGGTTTGCAAAGTTTTAATGAGGCAAAACGTAAAACAATAAATTACAAGAAATCTGGATAAATAAATATTCAGCCATTTATGCATTACCTTCATATAACAGTGCTTTGACAGAAGACCGACAGCAGTAAGAAAACAGGCTTAGAAAAAAGCATTTTTATGGCAAATGAGCCTAAACGATGAAGTCCAGCGTGTTCCAAAGTGTTTCAGCAGAGGACAAAGAAAACAGACGTCAACCCATCAAAATGGAGACTGTTGTAAACTTACTTAAAGTGTTTGAAGCTCTCCTGAAGTTGATCTGAGTCACGTTAATGTACGATGTGATTTGTTCATCAGCTGCCCCCCATGTCGTCGTAACTCCTTCGTTTTTATGTACGGCGTCTGCCACAAAGGCGTCTTTGTTCACGTTACACGCCAACAACAGTTTCACTCTGACTGGAAACATCTCCGCTCTCTTCGACATGTTTTTTCCCTTCAGTTGAAATGTTTGAGTTTCTGTGGAGACACATCCACAACAGACCGAGCAGTCTGTGAGGCGAGTCGGACACGTTTTAACAGTCAGTTAAAGTTAAAGAGCTGAGGTCCTAACGAGATGGCACGGCATCGATACAGCACCGCAGGAGTGGAGCGTTCAGGAGGAGGTGATTGAGGATAAAAAGGCCAAACCTGTAAGGAACAGAGGCGACGAACGAAGCTTCTTTAAAAGCTGAATCCTCTGCGGCAGGTCTAGGTGTCTCTGCTGGAGCGTCAGGTCCACATCAGGTCCACATCAGGTCCACATCAGGTCCACATCAGGTCCACATCAGGTCTGCTGCGCTGTCGAGTCAAACCTAGTTTCAGTGTTCAATCTCTACAGCCCTTTCAGAGACGAGACCTTCTTCTTCCGGGTGGCCAGCATCTCGTAGAAGGGGTCTTTGCTGATGGCAGCTCTGCAGGTGGGAGACGAAGGAGGGTTACACACATCATCATCATCATCATCATGGTTGTCGTAGTAATGGAGTAGTAAATGTGGCTCACTTGATGCTGTTGATCCACTCGTCCTTCTCCTCTGCGGTCGGGGCGGAGATCCTGTAAAAAGTGTGGTTGCCCTCGACGACGCGGCCGTCTGCCTCCGTCTTGCAGGCCTTGATCACCTGATCTTTGTGGTCCGGGATGAAGAGCTCGAAGCAGTTCTGGGAGAGAGAAGTTGTTTTATTATGGCAACCACAGGATATCACACAACTGGGTTCAAGATAAATTTTACAGCATATCGGCATCCAACAGGAGATCAAGGTGACGCATTTTAAATATCACCAATTCACTACTTAAGGTCATAGTGACTTCTTTGCACCGTCTTGTTTTATGGCAGGTTTGGATATATTTATTAAAATCTGCCATTTCTGTCCCTTTTTTTCTGACATGACACTGAGATAAAGACCTGTTACTGAGAGAAAAACTGCAGAAATGGTCAATGATGTGACAGAAGAAGAAAGAGTTTACTGGTTTCTTGGAGTCCTCGACTTCTCTGATACTCAGATTTTCCAGCGGAATAATTCCTCTGGGTTCCTTATCCTATAAAGTACAAGAGAACTGTAAGTATTGACTCAAGCCTACATACAGTATTTAGCAGATATCTCTTTTCTTACGCTGCAATAAAGCCAAACAGGAAGTGCTTACAGTGGTGTATTCAAAGTAGTAGAGGCAGTTGTCTGTGAGAATAAACCAGCGTCTCTTCCAGGTCTTAACTCTTCCCCCTGAGGAGAGATTACAGGTGAGCTACGACCTCAGTGCGGACAGAAGGCTGGACTTCATGTGGCGACAGCAACACTCAGAAGCACACTGACGAATCAGCGGGTTAAATCGAGCCGACTGATCGCAAAGATGAAAGCTGAGGTTACAGCGTCTGCAGCAGTTAGAAACAGATGTGAAACAGCTTCATTTTTTCACACCGGGGCTCGGCAGCATACGGCACAGTGCGGGGGGGCATTAGATTCAAATTACATGTATTTATTCTGAATGAAATGTGTTGTGCAAAGGTGAAAGCACACAACTCAAAGCCAGTGGGAGTAGAGAGGTACAGGGGAGGGAGGGGGCAGCACAGAAGCAAAGCAGTGCGTTAAAACTGGGGGGAGTTTAAGGGTACATACCTCCTGGAGTCAAAACCCATGAAACACAAACAAACAAGAAGAGTATCATCAAAACAGAATTTTGACTACTTTACTTTAAGATGCTGTTACTCATGGTGTCCACTAGAGGGCCCTCCAGCTCTCAGTGATCATCTACAGGAGACTGATCCAGACTCAGTGAGGTTAATTAAAAGTGACTGAACCATTTCTCGCCATATGGACGCACATACCGAGCTTCAGCAGCCATCCCTCTCTGTCGGGGTTGAAGAAGGTGTGTGTGAGGTCGTTCCCATCATCCTCTGGGATCTTAAAGGGTTCGTTCTTGATGCTCTCATACAGGTTCTACAGACGGGGCGAGATGAGGGTGATGAAATATAATATTACAAGGACATGGGCATAGAAAAACTGACTAAAGACTGAAGAGCAAAGATTGTTTTTGCATCCCAAGAGCCTCTTTGTGGGCATTTTTTCTATGAAATGTTTGGCTACAACATCTCTTAAAGCTTTTATTAAACACTTTTATTTCTTAAAATAATTAAACAATTATTCTGTCTTTTCTCTACTGGGGGGGTCAAGACTTGTTGTTGTTGTCCAAAGGATCCCAAGCAGCCAGTTTTACATTCATGTGAGGTTTGTCTGGTTTAGTATCATTGGATTGTTGCACTGGAATAAAACTTCCAAAATATAAATTATCTGATGATTAATTATCTGATAGTTTGGAGACACAAATCTAATTATTTATTTATGCTAAGTGTCGCTGATGGAGATTATTTATCTCTAAGAGGCAGCTCTGCACTTAAGGGATTGCTTTTTCAATTTTGTTGTACTTCTACAATGACAATAAATATTTTATTATTCTATTATTATTATCCAAGGTCATTTTTTTAGTGACTTGGCACAATGAATGGGGGTAAATACCACCGTTGTGTTTTTGTAGCACAATAGAAAACACTGATAGTGGTCACGCCTGTCCTGGTCAAATTAATCACTAGAAGCACATTTTTCTCCTTTTTATTTTTCATTCAATTCAATTCAATTTATTTTGTATAGCCCAATATCACAACAGAGTTGTCTCACAGTGCTTTACAAAGTTCATCCAGATTACCTAATCTAATTCAGTGGTTTTCAAACATTTCAAGGGGACACTTTTTTTCACTAAACTTTGGTTTATAGATACTCATGAATACTGTATTGAATATACTGAATGAAAATGTATATAGAAGTTATATTGTGTCTCACAGGAGATCCCACAACAACATGTGTCGCCCTTTTAACTGTGAGTTAAAAAAAACTCAGTAACTCAGGCGAGCGCAGAAGGAAACTGCTGCTAGTTTTTGTTTCTACTTTAGTTAGCCTTAGTATTTAGGTGTTTAGTAGGTTTTGAAATACTTTTTACTTTTTTGATAAAACATTTTTAAAACATTTAAAGTTTGTTCTAAACTACTTTAATTGGGCATTTAAGGGACAAAACTCCCAGGCAAACACACAGTTTGAGAGCCACTGATCTATAATTGGCACTTGTATAATTATTACATGAATTGAAAGTAGTAGTAGTGGACAGCATCGCGGGCGGCTTCAACCACAGGTGCTTTTGCATATTCTTTTTCTGTCTCCATCACCAGCAGCTGTGACTGTGACACAAGGTCATTTTCGTTTTTGGAAGTTTGTTATGAGCTACAGTGGCGCCACTGTGATATATCAAAGAGTGAGTTTTGATTTGAGCTATTTATGTTGCTTAAATTAAATCTGCGAGTTATTTTAGGAAAATAAACGTCTCTCACCCTGAGTAGGTCCTCCGGCAGGTCTCCTCCATCATTGATGCCTCTGTTCATGGCTGTGAATCTCTGGACGGTGGGTTTGTCCTTCACATTAGGGTTGTGTAGACTGGTGTTCAACATGATCACAGCGAATGACAACACGTAACAGGTATCTGAAAAACAGACGTGTATTTTTTACAATTGTTTCCTCTGACTTGCGTGACAACAGTAATGTTTTTCAAGACAGAAATGTGTAACAACTATGCAGTAAAACTATGATTACAGCATTACACAAGATGATTTTTGTGTGATGTGTTTTTGTGAATCAGTGTGAACAGAATATGTGCCGTGAAAAGGTCTTCTTACAAAATAATTGTTTTCCTCAAATAAATTCAGTATTTTTACTTTTTGTGTCTTTAGGTTCCAAACACTGGGACTGTAAACTTGTCATTATTCTCCCTGTTCTGAACACACACATGTATGTACCTGTGCTCTGAAACACGCCAGAGTTACAGCGACAGTATCTCTGGGCGAACGCCTCCATCATGCGGTCGATCTTCTGAGCCTCCCCCGGCAGCCTGAAGCTCCACAGGAACTGCCTGAGAGCCTGAACCAGGTTCAGGTCTGTGAACTCATGTAACTCCAGGAAGGCGTGCAGAACTTCGATGTTGAAGTCATCTCTGCACGATGCACACCATCCCACACACACACACACACACACACACAGGGAGGGGGGGCACACAGAAGGAGAACAGGATGAATAACAGAACGCAGCCGTTTGGTTGTCAGCTAAAGGTTGGATGAGATGTGACTAACCAGATAATAACAGATTAATGGATGATCTTATACAGCTGCTAATGCACCATAAGCTCATATAAAATAGTAAAGTACAGTATTATTGATTAGGCCTGAAATGCCCTCAATGCTGCTCGTGTATAAATGTGTACAGCTCTGGATTTTTTTTAAAGGATGGGTTCTCTGGATCTGTTATCAGTGCTTCTGATGAGGAACAACTGTGCTCTTCCTGCTATGACAAGTCAAACCGTCTGCTTCACAAAATGTCTGCTAGCTGGAAGGTCGGTAGTATCACTTCCTGCTTGAGAAATCAGGTCAGGAGAATCAGTGACGTCTGTTAAAGGTTCAGTGTGCAGGATTCAGGGGGACCCATTAGCAAAAATGAAATATAGCTATATTTATAACTGTGTTTTCAACGGTGTATAATCACTGTTAGCTTATAATGAGCCCTGTATATCTACACAGTGAGTGGGTTCCATGGATGTATAAAGAAAACTGGATACAGCGTTGGGGGCGGGGTCCCGTTACCTCCCATCAAAGCTGCTCAGTGGCGTATGAAGTCAAAAAAGCCCTCTGCTATAGTCAGTGGGAATAAAATGATTTAACTGTGTGACTCTTCTAGACTTGGATCAAATTCTGATGGAGAAACGAGTAATTTTGCTGGTGACTCTCACAATGTAAGTCTATTTGGGCCCAATAGCATCATGTGACGGACACCATTGTTGGAATAAAAGCCTGGTGACTGTTGTTTTGCTGGTGATCAGAAATTGTTTTTATGATCTGTTTGTTGTGAAGTTGGTGCCTTTTGTGACGTGGCTTCAGAATATAAATAAAGGTTATTATTATGACTAACCTCTCCCCGAGGTAGTCGCCGATAGCTGTCTTATTAAGCCCCTCCCCCTTGTAGAGAAACTGGCCGATGTCTTCACTGGTGTTTTTCAGGAGGGAGCTGTCAATCAAGAAGCGAATCCCCTGTGGGAGGAGCACAGAATAATGTGAACCAGGTAAAAAAAACTTTTTTTGTCCAGTGAGCTACAAACACCAACTGACCAGATGTATCACTTGTTTTATTTTTTTAAAAAGTCAAAGACACGGTGTCACTGTGTTTCACCAAAGTCTTGACATTAATCTGAAGTTACAACCACCATCAATTAATCCTTTTCATTTAGTTTTTTCCTTTTTTTCCAGGAGTTTTGGGCCATTTGTCAGACGACATTTAAAGATTTTCTGAGATTTTATAGATGTAAACAATGAATTGAGAAAATAATCGACATATTAATCAACAATGAAAATAATTGTTTGTTGCAGTCGTTCACTTATCTGTTACACGAAGGCAGGAAGGCGTGTGTTGATTTGTTCTCACCTTCTTGGGGTCCATGTTGAACTTCTTTCGGCCAATGGCCATCTGTTTATTCCTCTGCATGCTTTTCCTAAAATGGATTAAACAGAAGAGAACTTAAAAAACCAGCTCTGTGAACACAGTGCCAGTCATTAAATAACAGCAACACTATTGAACAACATCAAGTTTGTCAGATTTGTGCATTACTTATTAATCAAGCAAGATATTCACTAGTTTTTCAGCTTCTCAAATGTGAGGATTTGCTGCTTTTCTCCGTTTGACATGATGGCAAAGTGAATATTTTTGAGTTCACTGTGGCCCTTGGGGACGTGTACCCCACAGCCTCCTTCAGATGAGGAAGGAATAGTTAAGTAAGTGGACCACATGTTTAGAATAACACTAAACTGTATATCTTCAGGTTTTAAACTGTTGGCCGGACAAAATACATTGGAGAAAGACTTCATTCTCAGGCTCTGGTAACATGTGATGAGTGTTTTTTCCTTATTTTCTGACATTTTAGAGACCGACTGATCATTAGAAAAACTATTCTACAGATAAATCGATGATGTAAACAGCTGTGGGCTCTGCTCTGAGTATCATTTTGTCACTGAATGTATTTCCACTAAAACAAATGCTAAGTGGACCACAGCTGCCTACGCACAAGCACAGAAATGGTTGATGAGAGATACTTTACCTCTCTTCAGTCAGGCCCAGGTTTTCAATCTCATTGGTCACCTCTGCTATCTCATCCTTCAGCCTCTGAGAGCAGACGGGGAGCGAGGAGGAGAGTGATGAAACAGAGAAGGAAACAGCAGACATGTGATAATTGTGTGACGTCTGGTCTGACCCTTCACGTAAACCTCAGGAGATGCTTTGATCTCCCCGACAGCACAACGCATCACACGTGGTCTTCTGCTCCGGCTCCGTCTCACTGACCAGCACATCCAAACAAACACTTCTATCTGAAGAGATGACCCAGAAAAAAAACCCTTAAAGTGCAGACGGGATTCACTCTCTCTCAGGCCGACTCAATCTTTCTCTCGGCAGGAGTTTTGCACAACAGCCGCCCTCCTCAGAAAATCCTCTCTGGGAGCTGTGGCACCTGTTCTGGGGTCAGAGCTGACCACCCTTCCTTTGAATCACTCTCCCCACTCCTCCTCTCCCCTGTGCTGACCCAGATTTTCACCCCCCTCCTCCCTCCGGACTGTTTGAGAGTCACACTGGTGGGGAGACGGGAATATGCAGGATCAAAGACTTTGACTGGCTTAGTGGAGCTGCTCCGCAGAGCGCAGAGGTTATGGGAGGAAAGAACAGGGGAGAGAAACAGATGGAGAAACACTGAGCACAGCAGAAAAGAAGGAACCAAGATAATAATAGAAGAGCAAGAGGAGCAGAGGAGGCTCAGATCAGAGCTTTAATCATCTACAACTCTCAGTGAGTGTGTGTGAAAGCCTGGTAAACAAGGTAAATATCTTCACTCGTCTGGGTCCCTACATGTGCGTTGCCGTGGTTACACCCCCTTAAAGAAAAACGGCGTCCTCTGTCACCATTACATGAATACTTCATGGCTCATTACCCATCAGCCCCCCAGAGCAAGACGGGGCGGAGCTTAGGAGAGAAGAGGCGAACGAGAGTCGACCTCAGTAATAAACTCCATCAATCTATTCACATAGCGTCGCTGCCCGCAGGGTGTGTTTGTGTGTGTGTGTGTGTGTGTCTGTTTTGGATGTCCACCTTGCTGACTGGGGATTAGGGATGAGGTTTCATAGCATTTTATCAAATCTTTTTGGGTAGTTTGTTTGTTGAGGAATATATACGCTGTTTTTATTTCACTCAGTATCATATCTAATCCACAGAGGCTCTGTGTCCTGACTCATTTTTCATTTTACTTTGAGGGAAAATGGTGTTTGCTCCTCACTGCGCTACAGCTGCAGAAATAAAAACAATACGGTGGACATGGCTGTGCAATATGACCAAAACCTCATATCATGATATAATTAATTTCATATCCAAATAAATATCATGATACAGCACATTATTTGTACATTCAGTGAATAATAGAAGTATGAGCTCCTCATTTTGTCTTTCTCCTGCTGGATTTGCCGCTCTGTGTCACATTCACATGTTTGTTTGTGTTGCCTTTGTGTGGGTTTCCTGCCTGCATCTGTGCCGTGCATAACAACACAAAGCTGCAGTCGGTATAAAAAGTATTGAAGTAAAGTGTGTTTTTCTGTCCTCACATGATATATCGTCATATCGCACAGGCCAATAGTGGTAAAAACATTACACCTACTTTATCATTCAGCAATTATTGACTTAATAAAATGTTTCCTGAGGGTGAATTCCTTGTTGCGCTACAGTTCAGTGCCATAAAGAGGCAAAGGAGGAGGAGGATCTAAGAGATATTGTGAATGAAAGACTTGATAAGGGATTCCTTTGCTGTGAAGCTTGATGAAACTGGATGCTTTACCAACTTGGAATCAGCTCCAAAATGGAGACGGCTATAGGATCCGATCCCTACTGAGGACCACTTCTAAAAAACATATCTGATAAAATATCAAATGGTTTCACACTAAAATGATGCAGGTTTTTAAAGGCTGACCTCAGGAATTGGAGTCTTGAGAAAACCTTGTGAAACGGCATTCAGAGCATCATTACAAACTAAAACTTTGCAGTGAATCAATGAAAACACTTTTCAGATAAGCAGAAGTTTGAAGGACAGGTTCACATTCATTCAAATCTGTCTTACAACAATACTCATACACCCATATGTGCTCTGACACTGTACTGGCCATGAAGAAATACTTTTCACACATGTGGACATTTCTGTTTACAGGCAGAGTTAGAGAAAAGAATTCCTGAATCACCCAACACACCTTTCCAGTGGAGGGCAAACTCAGTGATAGTTTACTGAGGCTGTTTGCATGTCACTGGTCATACTGGAAATTAGTCAATCAATTGATTAGCTGATTGACAGAAACACAGTCAAGATAAGTATCGAGCCAACAATTTTATAATTGAATATCTTCCAGATAGTTGGGCAAAATAATCTGTATTATCACATAAGACAAAGAAAAGCAGCTGAAATTAGGGAATTTTGCTTGAAAAAATTACTTAAATAATTATCAACAAACCTAAACGTTACTCAAATGCTACAAACCAGGACAAAAAACATAAAACAGCATAAAAGCACTGATCTCACAGTCTGATATAGAGAAGCCCACCTACGTTTGGGTGGCTGCTCATGGGGTCGTTCTGTTATTGTTTTGGACTTTTACTTAACTTTTAACATGTATTTCTTTCTTTTTCAGCTTCCCCCCATTTTACAAAACACATTTAGCCAAATAAAGAGCTGACACAGACAGTCCCGCTAATTTATTTAAGGTTGTTGGGGCGAACTGAGGCGGGGGGTGAACCAGCCCCTCCAGGCAAAGAGAGAAAGAGAGAGAGAGAGAGAGAGACACACACACACACACACACACACACACACACACACACACACACACACACACACATATAGATATATATATGAGGTCCAACACACATGCACCCCACACAAAGAGGATCATCTGTCATGAATGCATACAGTAACGCTCCGGTGGTCAAACGCCTACACCCCCACCCTCCCCACATACACACACACACACACACACACACACACACACACACACACACACACACACACACACACACACACACACACACACACACACACACACACACACACACACACACACACACACACACACCTCCCTAGGCACACTGGTCTAGACATGGAGGTACAAATCTACTGAAGGACACAGAGAGAAGAAAGGACCTGAACAATGTGACGTTCAGACAAACAGGGAAAAAATGGAAAACAACAATTCGCTGTACAAGTTTGTTCATTCCCGTGATTCCCTGAAATAATTCAAATGGTTTAAAGGAAACAGTCGCAACTCTTAACAGTACCCACACACATTCATGCACACATGAATATTGAAACAGGTTTTAAAAGCTCTTTTCGTAAAGTGCTGTGAAGGTGAATCCACTGTCATCGTCCTGTCCCAAGTTAATATGAGGAGATCTTCGAAATGAGTCAAATTCACTCTTTTTGTTACTTTCCTCTCACTGTGTGACAGAGAAAACTCTCCAGGGGGATTTTCACATACTAATAAAATAAAAGACACTATCTTTGGTATATTCTATTGAATTTGTCCAAGTCTGAAGCCTCATATTAATTTCAGACAAACTTTTAAATACATTTTCCCCCAAATGAGGACTTTGAATCACTTACATTGTAAAAAATGAGAACCTATCATTTAAAAAATATGAAATGTTAAAATGACAGAGACTTGTTACTGTCCAGACAGTCACAGGGTTTACAGCAGGGACAAAACTGCAGAAAACAGAAACATGTTCAAAGGGGCCAAGATGGTTTACTCCAGATGACCTTTAGCAAACTGATTAAAGAAAGAACACGTGGGCCCAAAGTGTGAGTGTGTGTTATTACTTGTATGTCATGCAGTAACTCCTGTTTTCTGCGGCGGATGCTTTCCAGCTCCTGTCTCTCCTCTGGACTGAGGTCATCGGGCACTGAGGAGAAAAGTAAAAGTGGCACTCAAACACAAAGATCAAACACCATCTCCATAAACACACACACACACAATACTGTATACACACACAAATGTACGAAGGAGGAAGAGAGACCTGAGAGTCCCACTGCTCTGGATCGCTATGGCAACACAATCTTTGATCCATCAAATTACCCCCCCCTCAGCATCCAAACCCCAAAGTGGAGGATGGAATCAACTGCCTTTGTCTTATGCAGACGTATACACACACACACACACACACACACACATGAACAAGCTGTAACATGATGACTTCTGGTCATGACATCACTGTCAGCAATTCAGTAAGCAGAAGGAGATAATAACAATAAATATTTTCTCTGTTTTAGTTGCATTTTACAACTTTAAAAACATTTAAAGTCATTTAAACTCTTACAAATTAATGTGCAAAACCCAAATGTGAATAACTGTGGTTCATAAATCAAACATGTTTTCACAGTTTCTCAGCTACAGTTTCGGAGCACATCAGTGGAAATGTCTCGTTATCTGATAGCAGTGTTATATTTATGATATGAAACCTGTAGGTGTAGGAGACAGACAGGACACACAGGAGACGGACAGACTGAACTCTCTCAACTAGGACTGAACAATACAGTTACAGTACATTGTTTCTGCACTGACCTCAGTATTCACACATGTCCACTGCAGGGGACGCCACATACTGAGGAAGATTATATACAAACTGTACAAACTGCACTAGAGCAAAGCGAGCAAATGAGAGTTTGCTCTCCCATACAATATTGATATTAACATCATAACAGTAGTCCATCTAGTGAATACCAGAACTTGGTCTGATTTATGCCGTTTAGAGCAGATATTACAAACAATATCAATGTAAAACGACCGTAGTTTTAAAACAGACAGGTACTCTCTCTTTCCAGCTGCACTAACAGAAATTAAACTCTGCATGTGTATCTGCTGAATAGAACTGAATTGATTAGTCGTCATCTATCAAATTAACCAGCTGCTATTTTGATAACCGATCAATCATTTTGAGCCATTTTTTAAGAATGAAAGTCCAAATTCTCTGACAGTAAACTGAATAAAGACATCATCTTGGGCTTTCAGAAACACTGACATTTTTCACCATTTTCTGACATTTTGTGGACCAAACAACTCACTGATTAATCAAGAAAATGATCAACAGATTAATCGATAATAAAAAATAATTGCTGTCCTTTTTTTTTTACTGTAGACTGTAAAAAAATAGTGCAAAGTTGATATCTTACTGAGTGTATGAAGCTCAAATGTCCGTGCTGCCTTACAGTTAATACTCAGAATTAAGTGTGGCCAAATGTGTGCTCTGATAAAACAAACAGACACACACCACGTCTGCAGTGGAGCGATAAGCTGAGGAGGGAAACGATGAACCGTCAGTCACCAACTTCTGGTTTTTCTCTACAAAACTTTACTGGGAGGAAAAAAAATGGAAAGAGCATTAAGAAAGTGAATGCAGCAGGTTTAGTGATGATGCCGGTGTGCATGTTTCACGTGTAAAGGCTTTCAGACATCACACCTACAACCATGTCTCCTCTCTGCAGACTGGCTCATATGGACGCTCCTGCCATGGCAGCTTTCTGAGGAACATAAAGTGCTCCATTCAGTGACAAAGGTGAAGAAAAGGCACAATTTATGCCGAGTAACTAGGAGCAACAGAGGAAGTATCAAGCTGTGCTGCTGCTGTTTGTCTGCCTCATTAGAGGAGTCACGCTGAGGGATTCAAACAAACTGTTCATTTCACTTTGAGTCATGACGAAGTTACTCTGTATACTTCTGCAGCAACATCAATTTATAACATTTTGTCATGATTACAGTAATTACAATGATAGATGAGACTCATTTAACTCTCAAATGAATGTCAATTAAATAATACTGGACGAATACCACTTTTAATTTCTAACCATTAAAAACATGACTGTATGATTATTGAAGTATTTGGCCATAATACATGACAGCCCACCGTGAAGTTTAACCCCCCCCAAAAAATAATCTTAACTTAATGTCCATATACATGCAAAGCTTTCAAACACATCTGAGTCTCTCACAGCAGATAAAGTTACAGCTACAATCTACATGTAAATATACATAATATAGAGAGGTCTCAACGAACTCCTATTTTCATTATTGAGCAACCTGCAGATTAATTTATCGATTCATCAATTCACTGTTTGTTCAATAAAATGTCAGAGAATAGAGCCAACATAAGTTGACAAAACATTTGTTGTATACGACTGAGAAAACCCAGAAGTTTCTCGTCATAGAAGAACAGAAAAGTCCAGCACATATTCACATTTGAGAAGTTGGCACTGTTGAATTCTTGCTTAAATGGTGACTCAAACTATTAACTATCTTAACTGTCACTAATTAATAATATGTTGATCAACTACTATAAATAATTAACTAATTCCTTACGCTCTACAGATGTTAGATCTTAGATAAAGTCTAAGGTTGAGTGACAGGTGCCACAGCCTCAGATACTGATATCATTTACACACTGCAAACACACACGCATACAGAAAG
Organism: Pempheris klunzingeri; assembly: GCF_042242105.1. Lineage (NCBI taxonomy): Eukaryota > Metazoa > Chordata > Actinopteri > Acropomatiformes > Pempheridae > Pempheris > Pempheris klunzingeri. The sequence continues at coordinate 6,342,373 of NC_092031.1, read as the reverse complement.
GTTTAAGTAGGCCGGAGCAGCTCTTTTTATAAACCTGAGGACAAGAATAACGCACCATTGTGAGCAGGGAGGCAGCGAAACTGGCATTCACTGTCACTTCCTCTCTGGTTTCAGTACGAGAGGAAATAAAAGCATTTATGAAACAGTCACACCATCCTGCTCCCAAGCAAACAAACACAAACACACACACACATCCTGGGAGTCAATAACAACATGTGTTTTCAGGCTCCTCAATCAGCTGCTCTGCATAGCCTCGAGGTCACCGAGCGTGCGTTTGTGTTGGCGAGTAACGGGACACCTTGTCATGGCAATGCTGCTGACGACCAGCTGCTACAGACAACCAACATATCCAGGCCTGAGGTTCACTTTACTGTCCCTTTACTTCCACTCTCCAGTTTGTAGGCTATACAACACATTACATCCTCTGAGGAGACAATGGCACATGCAAAAAGAAAAAAAAAACAAACTAAAACCGTATGTGTGCTCTGACTGGGTTTCCATCTTTCCGAGGAAGAAGTGACGACGCACATTCAGGCGAAACAGCTCTAATACAGAAGTTATGATGACGCTGAACACATTTGTGTCATAACCCTGAGGTTCATACCAGAGGAAGCTTCTGTGGCTTCACTACCTCCAATCCTCCCAGTGCAGCCAATAAACACCCACTTCTTCTGTATGCAGTGGTTTTATTCAGTTATTTTTATAGCTCCAGCTCCAGAGTCCACAGGTCTAACTTGGTCATCAGTTCCAGCACAAAACGGCCTGTTTCCTGCGGTCCAGTCTGCAACAGCACAGCAATAATCCAGTCCCTGCCCGAGCCCTGCAATCCCAATCCTGTGGTCCTTCAGTCCAGCCTCCCTGCTTCTTAATCCTCAGGCACTCATTCCCGCAGAGGGGAGGGAGGGAGAGAGAGAGAGAGAGAGAAAGAGAGAGGAGGGGAGCGGGCCTGCAGCTAAATGAGGATGAGGATGGGGAATGTGTGTGTGTCTGTGTGTGTGAGGGGAAAACCCTTGAACTCTCATCTCCCCCCTCCCTCTGTCTATCTCGACTCCTCCCTCCCTCCGTCAGTGATGAGGAGCATCAAACAGGCTCCCCCACATGGACGCCGGAGTCCGTTAGAGAGAGAGAGTGAGACAGTTTGCACACCCCTCTCCAAAAACAGTGTACGGTAAAGTGAAGAGGAGGGCACAGACGTGAGGTTGACTCACCTCTTCTGAACACCAACGTCAACCAAAATGCAACAACTAACGTACTAAACAACAGCTCCCTGTTCTGGTTAATCTTCCCTCTCCTCACATCACATGTGTTTGCTCATAGAAAACACACACATATACCAATTATTTCCCCCACAGGGTGGCAGTTGACCCAGGACCCAAGGCAAAGCAGCTCGATTGTGACTAGAAAATCTATCTGTGTTTTCACTGCTCACAAGGCGATAATTGTTCCTTTCAATGTTCCCTTGCCTGAAGAATAAAGCTCAACACAGTGATATAACCCTGCGGTTATGGTAAACTCCCTGGTGACTGGTCGCATTCATGCAGCCTTAAGGCTCCAGAGTCCGAGAAGGAGGCAGAAACCAATCCAACAGCAGGGGAAAGAACGAGGGAGAACAAACTGTGCTCAGATACAGAAAAGAAAAACATCCTTAAGTGACAGAGAGAGGAAATGGGCTGCCCTCTCAGGGTGGAAACATCGTTTAAAGTGAAAAATCTGTCAGGTGGGAAAAAGCTATGAAAATGGTGCTTAAATAAGGTAGCACTCACGCTGTCAAGTGGGGAAAGAAAAGCTATGAAAAGCTTTTGTGCTACTGCCAATTCTGATATTTCCTACTTTAAACTAATTTATGTTATTTGCTGTTTATTTTGATTTCCAGAATAAAGCACCTCACTGTAAAGCACATCCTGTTAGAGAGGCTCAAATTGTCAGAGGAAACACTGGTGCACAAGACGATTTCTAATCCAAGTTAATTGTTATGTTCATAAAGCAGATTCTCCCTCTCTTTGCTCTTTTTGCAGCGTTTTCACTGATGGTACTGAACACAGTCAGCAGAGAAATGAATGCAAGAAAGTCATGTAAAAAAAAGTAGTTTTGAGGGCGACGCCTCTACTTCCAACCAATAAAAGGGTGCTTTGATTGTATTTATAGACCCTTGAACTAGATATAAAGTGCTGCACAATAAGCACAGCCCCCCATGAGGTCTGGCTTCATCCCAGATTAATAATAATGGATCCCTTGTGCCTGTCAATAAAGACCACCAAAGAGCATTAACTAATCAGTCAGATGGGGACTTGTTGCTTTCGCGCTGTTCACAGGAAATGAAATGCCTTCACACACTAAACCACTAGTTATTTACAAAATATGTAAATTTTCGTGGTCATTTCAGTTACCTAGCGTTAGGTGAAGTTACCTTAGCTGCTAGTTAGCTATAGCTAACCTGGTTAGCCTCCAAGTTTAGCCCTGCTGTAAGTCTGTAAAGTCATTAAACCGGGTCACACAAACTCACCGACTCCGTCTTCCGACTTTAAAACCATGTTGGCGGTGTTGGTCGATGCTGGCTCAGACAACAGCGAAGTATGAGTCACTTTAGAGTAACTTTGATGCTGGAAATAAAGTGTGTTTTCTCCGTCTGTCACCGTCAGACTGTCAGTTACTGACAACTGTCCTCAGAGACAGCCGGTGGTGGTGCGGGGCGACGGGGGCGTGGCTTCAGCAGCAGCAGCCAATCAGAGAGCAGCTCAGTGCAAACAGTCTATCTGTCTGTCCGTCTATCTATTTAACTATCTGTCTATCTATCTATCTATCTATCTATCTATCTATCTATCTATCTATCTGTCTGTCTGTCTGTCTATCTATCTATCTATCTATCTATCTATCTGTCTGTCTGTCTGTCTGTCTGTCTGTCTGTCTGTCTATCTATCTATCTATCTATCTGTCTGTCTGTCTATCTATCTATCTATCTATCTGTCTGTCTGTCTGTCTATCTATCTATCATCTATCTGTCTGTCTGTCTATCTATCTATCTATCTATCTATCTGTCTGTCTGTCTGTCTATCTGTCTGTCTGTCTGTCTGTCTATCTATCTATCTATCTGTCTATCTATCTATCTGTCTGTCTGTCTGTCTATCTGTCTGTCTGTCTGTCTGTCTGTCTGTTTATCTATCTATTTCGTCATAATTGTGGTAAACTAAGTCTGAAATGTGACTTTCATTATAAAAGCATAAATGTGAATCCTGTCCAATCTTCACATTAACATCTAGCTCAGTGCTGTTTGAATGTCACATGTGTTGTACAGATGAAGTGTATATTCATCCAAACCTGAGCCACAGTTCGACAGCGTGGCTCTGCTGTGTGATTATAATAATGTTTGTTAACACTGACACAGGGACGTGTCATTCTGATGCCACTGACATAAATATTTACTTTTGATAGATAAACTGCAGCTTTTGTGCAACTTACAGGCTGTGGTGCTGTTTGTACAAACTGTTTTGAGAAATGTACTTATTGTTTTGCACATTTTAAGGATAATTCGAGAAACACAGCAAAGCCATTGAGGAAAAACTGTAAGATTCCACCATTTTGATGTCGTGTTTCCTAAATGTGATGTGAGACCAGACATCTTTCTTGTTATTTTGACTCAGTATTTCATTATTTTTGTCGCTCTCTTGCAGAAACACTTTTCATGAGTGTGTAGAAAGAGGAGACATGAAAAAAGTGAATCTTAAATCACATCTTAAATATCTGTGTTTTAGATGTGTGAACAATGTGTCTGCATGTGTGCGGCTGCATGCTCACAAAATCAGTTTTAATGACTTTTGGCTCGGTGATGTGTGTAAACTGTCCACTCCACCCTGTGCGTGTGTGTGTGTGTGTGTGTGAGTACAAAGTGATGAAATGGTTTGACAATGTGACACAATCTTCTCTTCATTTGAGCAGGAACAGGATACACCACTCGACGAGCAATTAAAAAAACCAACAGCACAATCATATTTAAAGCTGCTGAAGACGAGTGTGAGGAGTGAGGAAGCAGGTTTCATATCAGCGATGGGTGGCCAGTGTGTGAGGGAGAGAGGATGTAGGGAAGGATAGAGGAAAGGATTGCAGCTGTGCGCTTGAATCGGTGCTTTATTCAGAGTTTGGACACACCGAAAACAGGATATGCTGAGGAAGGGAAGGGAGGAACTGCTGCAAGTGAGCAGATTAAAGGGTCAGTGCACCCAAACACAACAGACATATTTTGCCCCCTTTAATGGCGACTATTTGTTTGGTGGACTGTAGTTCAGATGAGATGTGCTGAGAGTGAGGAGAGTGGTTCATCCACAGTAACAGGGGCACTGTTTATGGAAAGCGAAGCTGATTTTTATTTTTTAAATGTCACAAATTTCCACAAATAATAAAAACTCATTCACCTCCATTTTATTGAGGTCACGGCTAAACTCGACTGTCGGGGCTCTTGTGTACAGGTGCGTAGGAGGAAAAATACATGAGCAAGAGAAGAGAGAAAACACCCGCACAGTTTCCTTTTCCTTGAAATAAACTTTCCAGTGTCAGACCTTCATCAGGTGACGCTTGAGGCAATTGAGGACTCAGATAGGACTCAGGATAGAAGTTACATCTCAAAACCTGGATAAAATAAACTATATGTACGACAAGAGATGAGTGAGAAAAGGAACCAACTCTTATATATACTTGTATAGAAAGATAAATAAAGAGCTTTGAGAGAATCATCTGCTTCAAAGCTGAAGGGTTTGTCTGTGAAATTAGTCAGAGTTGCAGACGCCTTGAGGCTCAAAGGCACAGATATGATAAAGAAAGCAGAGGAAATTACAAGAAAGTACAGGGGGAAGTCCAACTATACTTCAAAAAGAAAGGTCATATAATCTGTGCGGCAAATGGAGATAACCTGTGTGAGTATCGTGCCGCTTTCATTGTGTAAGAGCGGCTTTTCAGGGAGCACGCTGATGCAGTATGAAAGCACCTGCACAGAGGGAGAGCAGTGGGCAGCGATGGAGATTATGTCACTCCAGCTCCCACTGGAGAAGAGGATCCTGGACCGGGAGGATGATGGGTGTGCGTCATGTTCTCAAATCAAGCCCACTATCTCACGCAAACACACACACACACACACACACACACACACACACACACACGGTTTGCCTGACTCGTGTGTCCACAAACACAGAAATGTCAAAAAACACAGCATGGCGAGCAAACATACACACACACACACACACACACATTTCTTTCACACACACAACTTCACAGTCACCACGGCAACTGAACACTAATAGCACTTTGTGCCAGTCAAGAGTCACATAAACAACATTTATGACAAATGATTCATAAAAACATGTTTTAAAAGAGAAAAATGTAAGAGAAACCTTGTTTACGAGCTCTAAATTAAGGTTTTTTTACTTATCAAGGTAAACAATTATTACTCTCAAGGTTACAGATACTCCAAAGAGATATACCACAGAAAAGAGGAGTTTATTTCCTAAAAGCACTTACCTGTGGCTGCAGTGGGTGCTCCAGGTCGTACTGACGGACAGAGAAATGCCTGAAAACTGGACGCACACAGCTCACTCACAGTCCCCATCACAGCACAGTGTACTCAGGAGTTTATGGCAAAACAGCTATCGAGACTCAAGGTGTCCTCTCAGCATCTCTTTTCTTTACTCTCCCTCAAGTCGCCATCACTCTTAACCAAGAGGAGAGTGGATCAGCAGCAGCTCCATCTCCAGCCTCAGTGAGAAGCTCCTTGAAAAAGCCGAGCTTTGGTGTTTGGTCCCTCCCGGCTGCCACCAGACTCTGACAGACTCTCCTCAGAAAAACACTCCCTGCTCTCTCTCTCTCTCTCTCTCTCTCTCTCTCTCTCTCTCTCTCTCTCTCTCTCTCTCTCTCTCTCTCTCTCTCTCTCTCTCTCTCCGCCCTCCTCCCTCCTCACACACTTGACCTCACTTCTCAGTTCAGCCTCAAACTCCCCACACAACGCAAACACACATACACACACAAACTTCATAATACACGTCAGTAATTGAAAAAAACACTCTTTACATAAAAAGGCTACCGTATGGAGACACACACACTCACTCGCACGCACCCACTGCTGTGTCACTTTGAACAGTTGTGAAAGTATTCTTGGAAGTGGTGACACATGCACACACACATGCACATAAGCCTCGTAGCCTCCTGTTTCACACCCACACACACATACACACATCAGAGTCCAGTTCACATTAGTCAGTCAGTGAAGATGTATTAATATCTTTAACATGACTACAAGTAGCGATACTGCAGTGCAATGAATCTGCAAAGTAACTTGTAACCTGTAAATGTTATTCTACAAGGTACATTAAAGTAGCCCTAAATAGGAATATTCACGCAAAGAACATCGAAATTGTACTGCAGTACAACACTGGAGTAAATCTGCATGTGATCCAACACAACAGCACCAACTCTCTCGTCTCAAAAACTTGCAAAAAAAAGTTCAGCACAGAAGAACAAACTGTTTAGACTGAATTTAGAGAAAGAAGCAACCACTAATCATTTAACATCAGTGGCAATGAATTCGCAGTCCCTTTATAAACTTTGCTCTCGTTTCTGTGGAGGTTTAATGCACTCACTGTGCTGCAAGACAAAAGCGGTAGCATGCAGTACGACGAGCAAATATGGCAGAAGTAACAGTACTAGTAGTCGTATAAGAGTATTAGACACAATTATAAAGGTCTAAACGATAGCAGGAAATCAAAGCCTTTTTTGTAGTATAGTAAATAAATAAAATGCACAGAAGAAAACAGTGTGAGAGTAGAGTCTAATTCAGTCTGGCAGGTAATTCCTGGCGCTCAGACAAAAAACTACGACAGCTCAGTATGGATCACCTTGAGAAGAGCTGTTTCTGTATTTACGTTGGCACTGAAACCTGATTAAAAAGCATCATTTAGCTGATTGAGTATAATATCAGTAAGTGAGGACTTTCAATGATAGTAGTAGAATCACCAGGCCTGTGTTACAGAATGACAGCTGACCGTAACAACATGATAAAAATGGCAGCAGTTGTTGCAGCAGTTGTAGGAGGAAGCTGCTGTTCTACATAGACCTTCATATATAACTATTATAGCTATTTATACGCTGCATCTACCATAAAGGAGCAGGGCTGCTATCTCTGACCTTCCAGGCGGCCTTTCAGTTTAATTTTCCCCATTTGATATACAATTTACCTCCTTATTCTTTTTTTTTCTCGTTTTCCCATCAGTGTCACTCCATTTCTCCTTTTCACTCATTAAATCTATTTGTGTCTTTGATCCTCTCCCCTCTCTCTGTAGAGCTGACCTCTTTCCTTTGCACTCGACCTCATCCGCTAGCTCAAACTTCATCACCTTTGACAGCATTTTGCAGCTTTGTTGGATTCAAATGCACAAAATACATACAGGCCTGCACACGTAGCTCTAAAAACAAGATGTCACAGGTGGCAGGTGGCGAACATACTAAGAGTAGGTGGTGCGACGTAAGCAGCACCAGTGAACTTTTATGTGATTTGCATATGAAATCAAGAAAAAGGGGAAAGAGAGAGTCTGCAGCGCCAGGCTTCAGCAGGCACTGACGCTGATGAATTACACACAAATGGACCTTTCTATATTTCCTGCTGCTTGTCATTTAAAGCATGAAATGTACAACCCAAAATCAGCTGCTTCAAGGTACAAATATCAGTAGGGAGAAGTATTAACACCAAAATGTGCTCAAGAGGAAAAATATCGAGAGGACAATGCTATATCTATCATATTATTAGAATTTTATTGATTCATTAACACATAAGCAGCCTTTTAATGTTGCATATACTGTTGTATTTTGTAAATTAATCATATATTTACTTCTACAAAGTATCTAACAACTATAACTCAATTTAGTGAAGAAAAAAGTATAATATTTCTCTCTGAACTGCAGTGTAAAGTATCATAAAATGGAAATACTCAGGTAAAGGTAAAGACTTGACATGAGTAAATGTACTTACACCAGTGAATATAACAGCGTTAACAGTCAAAGCTTCCTGTTTTATTCACATGTAGGGTGACTGATTGGCCAGATATATAAAATTGTCGTATAAAACGTTTGAGTCTCAGTGATCAGCCTCATCTGATGAGCTGTTATCTCTCTCTGTCTCAATATGAGTGCCCCAAAAAAACAAGTGTGAAAAAGGAGGAAACAATATGCAAATCTGAGTCTACTTTTAGGTGCTTGCATTATTTTCACCTCCTGATGAAAAAGATAAAATAAAGTACCTCCGTTTTCACCCTACTCTCGCTTCCTCTCTCAGCGCAGCCATCCCTGACTCCTGGCTTAAATGCATCAGGTTGCCGTGACAACCGAAAAAGCCCAGCATGTAAGAGTACAAGAAATCACCATCTTCCCTCATATTTAGGAAACAGCATCATCTGCCTTCTTCCTCTTAATGATTTCTTTTTTATTTGCTTCTTTCTGACATTTTTCCTCTTTTTTTTATAAAACTAGTTGAAGTATTCTGTGTACGACACATAGCTCTAGTGGCAATGCTTTGAAATGTCTTTATTTAGATATTTGATTTATTTGTAAGGGACCATGTACAATATCAAACACAGATGTGACCATCGGATATATTAGGCAAAATAAAATACATAAAAATAATACATCCATGATGAACATACATTTTGGTCACCAAGGTAACTAACAATTTCTGTTAAAGATGATTAACCAGCCATGATTGAAAAAGCATTTTTGTAATCTTCAAAGACCCTTCAAACCACCTGAATGTAAAAATGAAAATAAAAAGTGGCTAATTTGGGCTGTTTATCTGGTGTGACTACGGCTCTGAACACTCCCAAGTCAGAGAAACTGTTCCCAAAATGAACTAAAGATTTAGTCCTAATCATAAACTGAATAAATGATAAGACACTTCAGCCAGTTGTAATGAATTGACACTAACTGACTCTGAGGATGCCGTGATTGATAAATCTCACAGCAAATCATCCTGTAGTTTTTGAAACATTTCATTTCACTCAAAAACACATATGTTCAAGCTCCTGTGTCACCGATTCATATGTTTCTGTCCTTCTCATCACTCCAGTATTGGTCCAATATTTCTGAACCATCATCAAGAGCACTTCAGGAGCCCCTCGTCCATCTGCCTCAGCAGCACTCTGTGTGCTAATAACAGACCTGCCGAAGATTAAAGCAGACGTTGTGGCCCTTTTAAACTCTGATACGACTGATACTTCTACGTCAGAAGACATCCTCCCCTCCACACCATGAAGCTTGGATCACAGACACTTTACATTTCAGGAAATTAGAAAACATTAAATACACATTACGTGTGTTGATGATCAAAATTTTCTAAATATGGCAACCCCTCTTTGACCATATAGAGACTCAGTGTTTCATTTTAATTCTGTTTTGTGTGTGTGTGTGTGTTTTGTCTTCCTGCCTACATATTTGTTTTGTTTATAACTGCTGTCTTTTTGAAACAATGTGAGAGAATATTGTTTATAATAAAACACGTAAAAAACACCAATAAAATAAGTTTGGGGAAAAAATCCCACTAATGTCAATGTCAGTTTTAGCTTCGCTAAAATGAATGTGATAACAGTGGAGGAAGCTGTCTGCCATGGAGTCTGGAGGGAGGAATTCAGGGTTAAAAGACAAGATTAAAACCACTGTGGAAAGTGTTGAACATGATCTGAATTTGATGAAGTTTAAGGTAACACATTCACCTGATTTCCAGACCTCTGAGCTGCTGCTCATACCACACATTTTGTCAGTGACTCAAATGATTTGAATTCAAAATGAAATGAAATGAGACACAGATTTCAGACACAGATTATTATTTCCCAGAGCCACTGAGACTGTGCATGTGGGCTGCAGAGCCTTTCACCTCAGTTAAACTGCAGCATGAAGCAGAGGAAAAGGGCAGCGCTTTTTGTTGAGCTGCATTCAAGTTCATCTTCCCAAGAGGCCACTGGACTCAATTACATGGTCTAAAATGGTTTGAAAAGCATCATTCAAAGCATGTTTCTAGTCTGAATCAATGAGGCATTAACACTGCTAGATTCGTGACAACTTGGATTAACGTCAGGATATAGTTGAGATAATTCTCCTTGAGATGTGTGAGCTCTTACAGACTCTTTTAAAATGGACAAACACTTGAAGAAAAGATGAGGGGAGCACATTTCAAATGAGACGACCTGAGAGCCATCGGCAGGTGAAATGCCTCAGACAATTCAACGAAAGAGGCAAAGCAATCATCGCTGAATAGTTCTCTGAAAATTCTTAAGTGTTTTCTACACCACTTCAGTCATGTCTCACCTTTCATAGACAGGATGGGAAAAGACTGGAGGTGAAGGGATTTGTGAAGGAAGAAAGATGGACACTCATGGTGCAGAGAGACATGGTTTGGGAATAATTCAGCTCCTTGGAAGAAACTCTTAGTGTGACTGTGAAATAAATGAAAAAATACTCCCTTGTTGTTGAATCATTTACTGCAGGTCAAAGAGCAAAGTGATCAAATACCTAAAGTGCCTTTATTGTGTAAATACTGAAGGTGACGTGAGTGTAATGAAGCAACCGTGATGTGTGATTGTACACAACACTCAGACTCACGAGTTGATAATGAAAGTTATCTGGTAAACTCAAACTGTCTTATTCTGTGTCTGACAACTGCTTCTGTCACGATTCACATTTATAGCATCTCACAAGAATGACTGTGCTCCTGATTTAATCCCTTGAGAGCAAATATGTGGGCGTTCACATGATAATATGGATGACCTCTATGTTGTATAATATTTTCACAACCTCATTAGTCATGCAGTGGAGGACTGTTTGGTTGTTCTTTCTGTGTTTCCAGCTGTTTCTCAGGCTGGTTTTTCACTGTCTTTGGGCAGGCAGGTTTTATTCCTCTTGTATTTCATTTATTCTATTCTCCTTTACATGTTACTTGTTGATGTATATGTATTTCAATGGAAAACACAGTGAGTTCACTTCTAATACAATGAGAAATACCTTGCCGATAGTCATGACATTCATTATACAGTATATTATATCATACTGTAATATACTACAATATCTTTGATATTCTGTCTGATATTCTTTTGTTGCACCATACTATAAATTTTGTTAAACTAGATAACTACATTTTGCCTTTTTGCTATATTTTATATCCCATACAATATTAAACTATATTATGTTAATATATTTATTACATTATATACTATATTATACTTCTGTTATACTATTTGTGTAGACAAACACCAAGTATCATAACTTATCATACTCTATATTATTCTTATGTATGGCGTTTACATATACAGTAGACTTGCTGACTACTAACCACTTCACTGTCAGTGTTTATTCCGTCTTAAGTGGAGCTCGAAGAGGCTGCTGTGTCCTCTGGTGGCCTCTGGGTGGCATCACAACTACAAGATGTCGGTGTTAATGTGGAAACGTGTGAATTATTTAAACCAGGACAGTGCAGCCTTGATGCAGCCCTCATAATAGATTATTTTAGTGTGAAATCATGTGATTGTACTTACAGAGAATTGGTGACATTAGAAAATAAGAGAGTCGGGCCACAATGTTAAACCTCTACTGCATGAATTATGCATTTTTTAGGGAAATATTTCAAGATCGGGTCTTTCTGATAATGTATTAATCGAAAAATGTATCCTCTCTCACTGTGAACTGTCCTCCAGTGGTGGAGGAAGTATTCAAATGTTTTACTTAAGTAAAAATAGCAATACCACACTGTAAAATACCACACTGTTACAAGTAAAAGTACAAGTATTAGCAACAAAAAGTACCTAAAAGTATATAAAAGGAAATACTCCAGTAAAATTCAAATACATCAACATTTTACTACATTTAAAGTGTAGTTCTTAAGTTATTGACCTATTGTGAGTGGCATTATTAACAAGTAGCCCCATGTCATATCTCATGTCCGTTTATATGTCAAGTAACTATCAGTTATGTTTCTCTATGAAATGTGGGGACATGCTTTTATTTTTCCCACTAAGTTATCTTGATTTCAAGGTATTAAATAGTCAGATTTATCTTCCCCTATTGCAGAACTGCTTCCTGCAAAGTTTCCACCCAAAAATGCATCGTGCTGCTCAGTTCAGCATGTATCTCATCATTTGATTCATCAGTTATAACAATGAGTAAGAAGTAGAATATTTAGAACTGGGAGGTCACAGGACTTTCTGCTTCGTCAGATCAACAATATGAACTATTAGCTAAATTCATAATTAGTTTGTTTGCATTAGTTTGTGCTTCAGTATTAAATCTCTCCTCTGTGTCTTGGGTAACCAGGATTGCAAAGCGGAGGTTGCAGCAACAGTTCACATCCCTCATGTACTCAGGGGTTACTCAATTGGCTTCAGACACAAAAGGAGAAGTCAGAAGCAACTGTAGATTTAAGAGAAGTGACAAGTGTACAGCCACGCACAGCCTGCATCAGACCATTTCACCTATATGTTCATATAATTGACTTTATACTGACCTGACCGCTGAGTGTCCCGATAAAAAGAAATCCCTTCTGACACCGGATGATTATCACAATCCTGTTTGACATTATTCAGGAGAGAATGAACAGAGATGACAAAACCGCCCGGTCTGGGCTCTGCATGCACATTTCTCAAATATTTTCCTAGTTGAGTCGATTACCACATCTATTTAAGCGCATTCGTCTGCCCTTCTCCCTGTAGAGCCTCTCCACTCCGCTCTCTAATCCAAAGTTCATCTTCACACGCTGACAACCTCAGCAGGAAATTAACAGCAGCTAAATGAAGGCCAAGTTTGACTGCTTAACGTACCAATATCACAAATGTTTGGAGGTTAAATGTACAATTCAATGTAATTGGTAAAGTTAAGATTATTTTTGTGGCAGGAAAAGTTTGATTCACTTAACCCACGGTGACACAGGTGTCACAGACTCAGTGTCAATTTGTGTTCCCGGGACACCATTTCCAAAATGTCAGTCTGCCTGATACACCTTTACTTAAATGTTGAGATACTTTGTGGAATAAGTCAAAACTTTGTGGATCTCCCCTCTTGTGTGGCTAGGTCAAACTGGCCCATGATAGCCTGCATCCCTTCACCAAAACCCAAAGCATATCGGCACAACCCCCCCGGGCCAAATGACTCAGAGGCAGCGTTTATTCTTTCAAACGTGTGGTTTTTATTTGATAATACTGAATATTTTGTCCTTCGCCTGGACTTACACAAAGCATCAAACACATGCACAGTCCTCTATTCACACAAGGTACCCATTTCTCATTTCTCTACACCTCTCCAAAAAGGCTTAATCTCTCTCACTCTCACGTTACTCCAGCGCAAGAGGACCTTCTCAACTCGACACTACAGCTAAAGACATCGTAGACAAAGACAGCGAAAACACACAAAAATCATGACAGGTATAATAATAACACTGAAAAAATACAAAGTAATGGAAAATGGAAAGAGTTTACTTTTAAATTATGCCTCTAATACTCCATCATATATATATTTTTTGTTAATGTAGCTTGAGGTGTATAAAACAGCACTGTAAACCTTGATTGAGTAACTTGCTTTCTATGACAGCGATAAAGCTTTCATTAATAACTGGAAGGAGCAGGAAAGACGAGTCAAAGCTAAGCATGTAAAGACCTTATTACTCATGAAAGGAACCTTCTGCGAGAATATATTGGCAAATCATGAAACTGCTGTTGGCATTTACAATCAACAGATAACACAAAGACACTGAAATAACATCCCACAAGCTCTTTTTTTTCCCTTTCACACATAAAATCTGCAAAAAGATCCCTTATATCCAAAACCTCTCACACGCCACTTTTTTTTTCTCTTTCATTGCAAGTACTATTTCATCTCTTATGACAAAGATAGCAGGAATAAGCTTGTGTTTGTGAATATGGATCACCAAAAGCACTCAAAATAGGCAAAATCTGCACCTGAGGTGGATCTGTCGGTCTGGGCAAACGATAATAACTGTCACATCAGAGTGTTCAGGCTCTTGTCTTTACTGGAACTCATCCTCAAAAAGTGCAAATCTAGTTCTAATGCAGTAAATAATAATCATCAAGTAACAACAAAAGTATATGCATAGGTACTGTACAGCTACATAGTGGGGATAACAAGGGGAAAAGAGATGAGGAAGAGTGAGAAATTTGGGATACTTCTAATTGGACGGTGCGGCAGTGACGAGGTTTTGTTTTAAATTTAGAGCTTTCATCTTTACACAGCATAGACTGGTCCAGTGAGGCCTGTTACGGTCACAGGCTTCAGCTAAAAATCACTACAAGAGAAAGATTTTCACCTAATGAAACCAAAAAGAGATCAGCTATGCACGATGACTCATGTTCCCTTTTAAAGAAAACAGTTAAGCAAGTTGTAGGTGTCCGACGTCACCAGAGGCCAAACAGCTCCCAGCAGAGAGGATGAGAGAAGCAGTAACTAATAGTGTTCAGAGAGAGACGGACAATCATTTAAAAAAAGGCAACTTGGAATTTGGCTTTGGAATAAAATGGAGAATGAGGTAATAAAAGTAGAAACACGATGGGTAACGAAGATCCATAGATCAGGGGTTGATTGGTGGAGTCGGAGAGCAGAGCTGTTAAAGAGCTTTGCGGGGCAGGAAGTGCTCTGTCTCACCGAGAATTTATATCCTCCTGACGCCAGCCTCAGGAGGAAGTTACATCATCACTTGACCAGTCTATGTCTCATGATGCCATTTTATTTGTTTTTACAGACGCTGTGTCTGAGAACAACCTCTGTGCCTCATCTGAGTCGGTTAACGTTGAGCAATGCTGAGGCTGAAAGCGGCCACATGTTGCTCTCTCTAACTGAAAAGCTTACGGTCAACAAACACAAAGAGAGGCTAAAGATTGTTTTCAGAGCAGCAGGTAATATCAGTCACATTAGCTTTGCCTTTTATTAATCAAAAATCACTTTGTTTTTATCTTATATTTCAATGGAATTGTTTACACTTATTTCGCCAGGCTGTGCAGTGGGCACTCAGGCTCTCCTCGCGACTAAGGGTCCTCGTTGTCCAGGAACTCCTTCTTGGGCGGTGCGACGCCGCGGTACCAGGAGCAGGAGCCATCCCCCCTCTTGACGCAGGCGTAGTGGTTGGCCTGGCGCCCATGCACCTGCTTCTCAATCATTAGGTCTGTCCACAGACACTCCTCAGGAGCGGAGATCTCGCAGGGCAAAGAGGGACAGCGCACAATCTGCAGAGCCACACAAAAAAAACTGTATAATATATAAAACTATATATATAAAACTGTATAATCTGGTCAGTAAAGCTATTGTATCTTATCTCATCTGATGGTACCTTGCTTTGAAGTTGAAGTCCTCAAGATTTTCATAAAATCAAACATTATTTTTGATTTTATTTATGGTTCAGTAATTATTTCTCTATATAGTTGTGTTCATTAATAGTCCACCATTCCCACACTGGATTCAGGTTGGTTTCCACCAGCGAATCACAGAAAACGATGCAACATGTGTTCCAGTGTGATTTGACGTAATTAATTTCAGTGTTCACACTGTTTACAACAGGTCAGAGATGTATTTTACCGTTAATGTTGAACAACCTGCTGCTGCTTCACATTAAATATGCACTCAACTGGCGAAATACAGCAAGGCTTTTATTGTGAAGCAGCCAGAGGAAATGCAATATATTTTTTAACCGTTGTTAATGCTGACAGCAATCATTTATCAAAAATGTGTTGGAGATGTTGGATGAGCAACTCCTCAAACCATGTCATCAACTTTACTGTGTCCTGCTATTGTGGGGAAAGCTACTTACATACGGGCAAAATGCAGTTTATCCAATGACATTTTTCTCATTGCATGAGTGAACTTTGTAAAGCACTGTGAGACAACTCTGTTGTGATATTGGGCTATACAAATAAATTGAATTGAATTCAAATGAGTTTGTTTGGCTGCATTGTAAACAGATATCAGTTACTCTACTGTTGTATTACTGACAAGGTAGCTGCTCAAGCTGTCTGCTGTAGCATTAAACCACACTTAGAGTGAGGATTATAACTTTAAAAAAGAAAAAATACAAACATGAATCTACAGCCAGGAGACAATTAGCTTAGCTTAGCATCAAGACTAGAAATGGGGAGCCCACTAGCCTAACTCAGTCTGCCTAGTAGCACCCCTAAAGCTCATTAATAAACACATTATATTGCAACTGATTACTTTGTATAAAAACCAGTGTAAAAAGAACAATCAATGATAGAAAACAGGACAAAAAACTGTAAAAAAAAAAAGTATATCTAAATAACTGAATCCATTTATTTTTTTTCCTGACTCAATGCTCTGATGTTTGTTGTTGTGGCTCGTCTCGTTCGGTCTGTTATGTCTGGTTTTGTGCTCCAGGAGGGGAGATAAACCTCACATAGACAGACAGTCCTGCACTAACTTACCTTGCATTCACAGCCCATCTGGTAGCGCTGGCTAAGACCCTTCTTCTGGGTGTTGCTCAAGGAGTCCCAGGGCATGATGTAATCACACAGGGTCACATGCATGCGCCCGCCGGCCTCTGCCTTGCCTGTAAAAGAACGAGACGGTGATAAATGCTTCACAATGACAAACATGAAGGAAAATTCAGACATAACAAGATCACACATGAGGGAAAACAACTCCACTCCTCATGCGTCAATATAAATGGCATTATTGGACAAACGGTCACGACCTATGAGCTTCAGATAAAAATGATAAAACCTATTACTTTTCAGGCATCAAAACAGCCCACCTGTCCTTGTGAAAAAGGTTTATTTTTTAAGGCTCAAGTGGCACCAGTCAAAATATTTCAAAAACTGGAACTGGTGTGGCTGCCTCCTATTCACTTCACCACTATCTGTGTGCAGAGCAACTCTCAACATGTTGAAGTCTTCACAGTATGTTGCAGACAGGGCTGACTCATCTTTCACTGCATTTCTGCCAAATGTTAACTCTTCGAACTGGACAAAGGATGAATCACTTTAAAAGATGCCCCAGTCTGCAGAAAGTTAACTTTCTTTCCCGCTGCTCAAGTCCTACATCTTGAAAAAAAAGAAAAGGTCTGAGAGAGGAAACGCTGGCTTCAGCAGTTCCTCCTCTTACAACTCTATGTAATTAGGGCCGAGTGTTTGTGGGTGCATCTCTGTCTGCAATGGGGAAACCAGAGCACGCATGACATCATGATCCTCTGTGTCTCCTCTACTCGCTGTACTATGACTCATTCTGCTGCTGACCGCCTGTGCTGCTTTCAATAACAATAACAGCCGGATTTAGCAAACAGACTTTAAAAGAATAGCTTAACATTTTGGGAAATGTGTGTATTAACTCTCCGATGGATGACAACTGGATGAGAGGATTGACGCCATTCACATATCTGTTAAATATGAAGCTACAGCCAGCAGCTGGTTAGCTTAGAAATGATAAAGACCGGAGACAGGGGGATAAAGAGCTAGCCTGGCTCTGTCTACAAGTAAAAAAAATCTACCTTCCAGCACGAGTAAAGCTCTTTAATTAACGTTTCATGTAATCTGAACAAACCTGAAGTGTACAAATGAATATTCAAGTTTTAGAGGGGTTGAGGGGGCGGTTATGTGCTGGGCTGTAGCTCCATCTTTAACAAACAGATATGAGGCCTAATTAATGTAGCTTAAGTCCAATAGTCACTCTCCTTTTAGCTCTGTTTTTGGTCTCTACCAATTCCTGAGGGAGATATCCGGCTCTTTAGCTGCTAAATGCTCCACTATGTTCACCAGCTAGTCGCTGACTGTGTCTTTCTGCTCTTTAGTCCCGGGGCAGGTGGTGCACAGTGGGTTTTAGGCATATTTGTTGATGTGGCCGAAAACAACATGACGACAATGAGCCGTCGCTGCCGCATCATCACTATGGGCGACCCTTTACAGGTAGTCACTTGGTCCGTTGTTGAAGTGAAAACATTGATCAAAGCAGCTTTTTAAAGGTTATTGGTCGAGAAAAATGACAAATGGCTTATCCATCTAATCACACTGAAGTGAAGAAAGGCTATGCAGATTAAAGATTAAATCTGTGAAAGTAAATTTGAAGGTCATAGACAGTCAAGCGCAATACAATGTTCCCTTCAGGCTGTTATCTTGTTATCTTTGCATTTCATGGTCTTCTCATCTCAAGCAGAGAGAACAAGATATACAGTTACGTACATTTACAACAATCAGGAGCTCAAGCTGTGGCACGACAGACAAAGTCACTCCCAGTCTCCACAGGGTTTAGTCAGCAGCGTGTCATTACCCATAATAACAAACAGTCACTCCTCCTCCACAAAATGGCCCGTTTCTTTCTCCAATGTCACGTTTGTCTGCCCAGCTGTTTACACCTGTGGGCCGATATCTGATTAACTGTCTGTCTGTGAATTCCCGTTGCTCTCCTTTCGTTTTTTTTCACCCCATTCTTTCACTTTTTGTTGCATGTTGAATCTTAGTTTGCCCCCCAAAAAATGTAATCAAAGATGTCAGTAGCAGTGTGTTGGATAAAACACAGCAGGTTTTTATAAAGTGTTAATAAAGCACTGGTTGGTGGACTTTAGAACTCTGAAGAGAGCCAAGCTAGCCGTTTCCCCCTATTTCCAGTCATTATGCTAAGCTAAGCTAATCGCCTCTGGCTCTAACTTCTTATTTAATGCACAGACTTGAATGTGGTATCAATCTTCTCAAATTCAATCTTTACAAATCAGCATATTTCCCAAAATGTTAAACTATTCCTTTAAGTGTTAGCATGGGCCACAAATGGCTTGCTGCAAACACATTTTCGGATTTATCTTCGAGCTAATGGACAAGTTGAGCTATGGGACAGTCACTCCAGAGAGTTGGTGCATTGCTTTCATTACAGAAAAAAAACAGATATATAGTCTCATATGTGACACACACCTGAGATCAAATACTCTTTCTTGCCGTTGGCATCCAGGGTAACACCACAGACAGCGGACACAGGGGCAGTGAAGACATCCTCGATGTCCTGGTTAGGCCCCTTAAACATCTGAGACAAAACCACAGCGAAGGGGTCAAAGGTCAGAATGAGGGAGGCAAAGCCTGAACATCAAACTCTCACTCTCATTAAAATACTGCCAGGCGTATTCTATCAAAGTAAAGTTTCAAATCAGTGTAGTCTTACCTTGATCTGTTTGACTTCATACTGGATCCTCTTGATGGGGTTCCCATAGATATCATTCCCAGAATCCACCTCTTTCTCTCCCACCACCTTTGCTCGAATCACTGTTGGGGAAACAGAGAAACGTGGCATCAGATCACATGGCGTTACACAATCCCACCGTCAAAACACAGAAGAAAGACAGTAGACAAACCCTTTTCCAAAAGAGGGCTAACCAGATATCCAAAGTAGCTGTTCTTTGAAAAACACCAAAATCACAGACCAAGGAAGACGTGAAAGAGAATCTCGCTAAAACTCGATCATTGTAGATATAGTGCTTTTCAGATTTATGTTTTTACAGTTTCACAATTACTTCAAGTAAAACCCTTGAAGGCCATCTTCTGTATTCAACCTTTATTGGAAGAGTGTTTATCACACTACATATCTGTGCACCTACAGGCAAAGTGTGGGAATGAGAGCAAATTTTGGTATAACAACATATAAACTGATGATCAATGCAAAGATCAGTTTGTTACTTTTTAACCACAGTTAACTTGGACTCATTCATTTCAACAACTGAATTCCAAAAATATAAAATGAAGACGAAAATGATGAGCGCTGCAACTAACCGTATTTTCCACATTAGTCAATTAAGTTTTTGGACTACAGATGATAGTGGAAAATCACAATTTCACAAATCCTAAAAAGGTTCAAGTGTCTTGTTGTGTCCGACCAGCTGCTGCAAACAGTCCGATATTCAGTTTGCAGCAACTTGAAACAGAGAAGCAACTAATTCTCACATTGGAGACGCTGACACCAGGGGATATTTGGCATTGTTTCCACTCTGAAGATATAATCATGTCACGGCGTGATTTTAAGTCATTAATATTGAGACACTGAGACACCCAAGCCTCGGGTTCTTGTTCACCACATCCAAGGCTGACAAAAGGGGCAGATGGACAGCAGCCAAAACAACCTCCACAGCTGCCTGAAGTCTCGTGTGCGCATACCACACTGAGGCACAGCACCGACAATAAAATGAGCTGGAGTAGCTTCGGCATCAACGGTAGCCCAGTCAATGAAACCCCAGCTAAGGGTTTCAACTGGATCCAGAACTGCATGAGGGCCAGACACATAAACGAAAGTTGGCCTGGAGCACGAACCTTCCTGCCTCCAGACATGACCAGGAAACTGTCAAAGGACCAGGATAAAGGAAGAATACAACTTGAAAGCTGATATACAGAGAGAGTGGGCCAGAGGCATGTTTCTCACTCTGTGTGTGTGTGTGTGTGTGTGTTAATGGCCTAACTGACTACATCAAGCTTCAGCTATGCTTAGGGCATTTATTCAGAATGGAAAATATGAGCAATAGAGAAAAGAAAAAAAAAAAAAACATAAAATAAGCAGGAACAGAGGACACGTACACAAAGATAAACACACACACACACAGTTGACTCCAGTTGCTCTTACACCCTTGGGTTCAGTTTATGGCTTGGAGCAGACACAAATATGGGGGTTCACGGCTCCCAGTGTTAATAACATCTCTCGTTCTTCTGCTCCTTCCCTTTCCCCTTTTTCACTCTCAACATGTGAGCAACATGTGCTTTTCTACACATGTAACCAAGACAGCACTTAGCCCTGCGAATATCAATCATGTTCATTATAGATTAGAATCGTTTAGTCTGTAAAATGTCAGAAAAGTGAAAAGATGGTCATCACGTTTTCCCAAGAGCTGAAGGGGACACAAAATATTTCACAATGACACGTAACAGACATAAATATTATCTCCTCAGATCAGAGAATTACGACTGGTTGATGTCTGGTATTTGATTAATAACTTGAATAATTAATTGAATCTAATTTATTGAATCTTAAAGCCGTATTGAAACTAAATCCCTCATTGAATCGTTTCAAGTTTAGCTTTCTACAATGTTAAAGTTGCTCAAATAAATATTTTCATATTGACGATGGATCAAACTGACCAGGTGTATGGTGAAAGGGGTCGCTGGTGATGACAAACCAACATGGAATAAACCAACTCTGCAGTTCCTCTCAGCTTTCAGACACAGCAGGCAGCTTTTTTCAGTAAAAAAAAACTCTGATAAACTGTATGTGCAACACTTTCACTCTCCTTTTTCATTCTTTACACAGCTACAGCCGCAGCCACTCAGAACAGCCGCTCCCAACCGAAGGCCTCCCAGCTGCCAGTCAGTGGGAGAAAGTTCCCAGTCAATTTGGGAATTTTGAAAGTGTCCAGCAGTGAGCGGCCAGGCGAAGATCCACCATGGACCTGCCAGAGCCCTGTTGTGGCCCAGCTGGCAATAATAAGTGGCTGCATCTGCATTTCTGTCATTTTTCATGTGAACACCTGAATGCAACACTATGAAATCTTCCAGGAGAGCCTGTCTGGAGATGTGCACCACTATCTCCATTTTTAAACAGTATCTCCTTCTTAATAACGGCCGTCTTCTCAACCCACCTTCGAGTCTGTCCATTCAGAACAACTACAAACACTTTGTTGAATGAAACCGTTCTCTTCACACATTGATCAGGCGGCCATACAAAGATGACTCCAAACAAATGCTAATTAGCTTCAAGTTTGCTGGCAGCTATTTGCTAAAATGTTAAACAGTGATAATAATGTCAGTGTTGCCTTTAAAGCTTGATGTGTCACTGCTGACAAGTGGCCAAAAAAAAAATGCAGGTTTGAGTAATAAAAGTTAGAAATAACTGTTTAAGAACTAAAAGCTAAAAGCTGCCAGACAGACAGATTGTGCATATGTTGTGAATAAAAGAGAAGACGGAGGTAAAGCATTTGATAAGACATTTGTTGATTCAAAGATTAACAAGTCCGGTTTGGTTTTTACAACTTGGAGCAGGATACAAAATGGAAGCAGCTATACGCATGGATATTTGGCTTTATTCTAAGTCATTCATCAGTGCTTCAGAGAAAACCAGTGCCTCACAAGCAAACGTCTTCATTTCAGCTCCACTCTGATGTTTATGCAAATATGCAGCAGCAGCAGCCAGAGTACACACATAAACACACACATGCAGCAGTATACCTGGCTGGCACTCTCCTGCATTCCTTCCAGTTTTTCCGCTCTCATTTCCTGACCTCACTCTGAGCCACAAACTAATGAGCAAAGAATCAGCAGCAGGACACAATGCTGAGAGTAAATCACCCTGTTATTCACAATGGATTGCTATTATGGGAGCTTATCTGTCTTCACCTTGGCGTTGCAGACATGTTTACTTCTCAGTTTCCCCCCTGCAATAAAGCCAGAGTGGATGATCCTGTGCAGTCTAAACAGCGTCCCACGGAGGCTGCAGACTGCACAGCATGATGCTAAAACAGCACGACTACCAGGGGCCTGCGGGCGGCCGAGTTTCACCGCAGATTGATCCTAAAGTCATCCGATCACCAGCAGTCAATCAGCAGCCAGAAGCACCCCCCCAATAAACCACCAGCTGACCCACATTTATACTGCTCCCCCACCCTCCCGACCAGGACGACGTCTAATGACTTATACATGCATATCAGTTGCACTACGCAATGTTTTCCATGCAAACCCCATATGAACACACCACATCCTCAGTGCCCCCCCACTTCAATCCACCGCATGACTACCCGTTTCTTTTTTCATACTCCAGTGACCACCAAATCATCCCTGACTTTCTTGGCGTGGTTTGTGCAGCTCCAGACGTATGTGGGCCCTCTCTTTAACCTGTCATTTGAACACAGACGAACCGCCCACAAACACTATTCGCCTGGCCTCCTGACCCTCTGAACATCTGGATGTGGACCTGTGCAGCAAAGAACAAAGCTCTGGCTTCTTTTGGGATGTCTTCGAGATGTGGTTACTTAGAGTGAACAAAGTGGGAGGAGCTCAAGAGTCAGATTAATACATCACCAAGATAATATTATCGACCAGTATTTTGACTTTTTGTGCTCATTTATTCCTCATTTTATTAAGTCTCTGAGTATAATATATTGTTATTTGTGTTTTAAAATCACTATGATTTATAATATCATAGGATTGCAGCAAACACTTTTTTCATTATTGGTTAATCAGATGATTTTGTTGTTTGTTTGTTTTTTTTTAAATCAAATCAAGTTTCTTTATAAAGCACATTTAAACACAACCAGGTTTGACCAAGTGTGAAATGACATCAGTAGCATAAAAGGCACAAATGGTGGCACTAAAAGCACAACAGCAAGAAATAGCGTTGCTCCAAAATAAGTAAAGGCTGGCTGTCTGTCTTTTAGTGCTGAGCAGGTAGAGTACAGTTGAGTTTTTTCACTGAAACCAGCTGCCTGCTGCTGCAGGAAACAACACTGATTGAGAGCGGTGAGACTGAACCAAAATGTGGGCCAGAAAACCAAAACAATGGGTAGGAAAACGCTTTAAGGATCCACAGATCTGAATGATGCAACCATTGGGTGATAATTCTCTGTGGGCTCAACGCTCAGAGCAACTCCTTTCACATTACTCATAACCATTTGAGCCATTGTTTATATAAAAACATCACTTAGTGGAGCTTTAATTTCTGGCTCCTTCAAGTATCCTCCAAAACAGCCTGGTTCATTTTCAAGAGACTAACTTGAGGTTTTGCATCGACAGATTAAACTTCGTTTTCACAGTTTTTCTAATGATGCCCGCTTCATGTAGAAAATGTGTCTGTAGTTCTATAAATGGAGATGTGTACGTTCAGCGTGCATGTGCTGTTGCATGTCCACTCCTGCAGACAGCAGGGTGACTCTGGTCTTCCACGACGCCCAGCGGCTCCGGGACAGTCTGACTGGGCAGGGCCGCTGGGGAAGTTCCCCTTTGTGGGCAACAGATTTATATGACAGTAGGATGTTTGTCCCTGCACATGCACATTTATGTGTGTGTGTGTGGTAGGTGCATGACACTGCTCGATCTTTATGGCTTGCGGTCTGACCTGGAGCATGAAAAACAGAAGGTGACACACGCATAACAAACACACACATGCTGCTGATCCCTGCGAGTGTAGCATGTGTGAGCAGGCAGCACTGGGATCCCATTTCATAAAAACAAAAAAAACAAAACAAATATCAATTGTCAGAACACATAACTCTCGACAATGTCACTTTGTTGTTGCCTACATGCACATTCTGGGCTACGAAACAACCAACTCTATTCTGATTCTCTGCTTGTTGCGAGCCTGAAGAACCCAGTTCGACCCCGATTCTGCTCCCTCTACAGTCCAGCCTTCACATCTGCCTGTGCAGCTTCTTATTTAGGTCTTTCTCACAGCAGATTGGGGTTTTCAGATCCGCCAAAGCCGCAGTTTCATCCTCAAGTCCCCCCTGAAACAATGACATCCACCACTGTTGCAGTTTAGTGGCCTGCACGGTCGTTAACGTGTGCCCCCCCCACTCTGCTGACAAAAGCCATCTTGACTCACACACCCTTTAAAAACATCGTGCCACCAAACACACCTCTGCTGTTAGACATCCTGTCTCTAAAGCCTGCCAGCTCAGCCAGAAATTGAGTCACACTTTAAAATAGAGCTGTCATTTTGCAATAAGAAATTACACAGATACACATCTTATCCGCCAACGCACACACACACCCGTGCATGTGGAAGTGTGTGCATGAAGGAGCCAAAAGAAGGAAGAGCAGATGGAGCCAAAGTAGTGTGGTCTTAAAGTTTCTCATTCTCAAGCATACTGTGCATACTTTAACTTTGACCGTGACTTTTATTGCTTTTTCCCCTAAAAACACACCCTGAACTGACAGCCAGATGTCATCGGCAGCCAGAGTGTGTGAGTGTGAGAGAGAGCGTCCACCGTGCATGGCGGCAGGCCCACAGTTGTCTATTTGGGCTACGAATGTGTGTGTGTGTGTGTGTCCCTGCGTTACACCGGAGCAAAGTTGGGAAAACCCCAGCAGCATTCCTGTAATTCCTTCCCGCACCACCCCTCACAGGAAGAAACAGGGCAGGAATGGAAATAAAAAAATAAAAAAAAGAGGAGGAAAGCTCGTGGTGTGACATATTCTGTGGTTGAGATTCAACACCCCCCTCCGCCCCTTCCCTGACATTTCTCCTCACATTCTCCATCCCTTGTCCTCCTCTCCGCTCTTTCCCTCCTTGTCTCTTTCCCTCTCTTGTGCCACGTTGCCCTGCAAAAGCCAGGCGACGCCGCTTCGCCCCGGAGCTGCTGCGGGTGAAGCCTGGTAAACACACACTCTGCTCCAGACCTGAGACATTATGTACAGCGGTGGCCTTCTGCTTCCTGTATCTTACACCCTGAGATACAACAGTGTGATCCTCCTATTGTGGCTTTTAGAGGAATTTACTGAGATATTACAATTACATAATTATCTTCAAGTTCATTAAGGTCATCAGTGAGTACCACAGGTGCTTTTTAACTCCTTATTGTGATGTTAAAATTGATCTTATGGTGACTTTACTTCAAAGTGAGTGTGTGTTTGTGTTAGTAGGTGTGTGTGTCCCCTCAGAGCCTCCATGACACCTAAACATCAGATTATTCTTAATTCCCATGTTTAATTTGGAGTTTTCTTGCCTTGTCACCCGGACATGACTAAATATGCCAACAGGATCTGCGTGTGTCTGTGAGTGTCTGTGCAGGCAATGCAATGCAAAGAGTCGGGCCATGGCCTTGAGGAGCAACACCCTTCACCTCCACGCTTCCCAGCGGTTTCCAGCAGCCTCTCTTGCGCCCATTCAGCGCGCGCCTGGTGCAGGAGCCTGGTGCAACGCGGGCTGGGTAAACAACAACAACAACAACAACAACCACAACAACCACAGCAGTCTCCGGTGCCCTCACTCACCTACATCGGCGTTGCAGAACGCCTGTTGCGGGTGCACCGGAGCGCAGCTGCACGCTTCCGCGAGCTCCTCCGCCCGCCACAGCACCAGCAGCGCGAGCGTGCAGAGGATGCCGTTAACGGAAAACGGCATTTTCATGACCACAGATGCGGTGTTGTTGTTTTTCAGCCTCTTCGTTGCGCTGCGCAGATGCGTTGCAGTGTGGATCCAGCGGCAGGCAGCAGCGTCGCTTCCTCCGCGTTTTTCCTGCTTCCTTCGGACCGACGGAGTCCGGGTGGCGTCAACAACAGCGGGCGGTCTGCGCGCTCCGCTCCGGGACGAAGGTGAGGCTTCACTGCGTGCTCGGCGGCCTCCGGAGGTGTCCGCGCTGGTGTCTGCAGCAGTCTGTCTTTGACGACTGTTTTCGTTTTTGAGATCAAGGCGGTTTTATAAAGCTGCCCGAGCGACTCCTCCCCCCGGTGGTAACAGCTGACCCTGCAGGGGGCGCTGCGTCCTCAGTCCGGGGCCACCGGAGCTGCTGCTGCCGCCTCAGCCCTGCTGGGGCCTGCTGGTTTTATCTGGGGTGTACACATCTACAGGGGGGGTCTTCAAGTCTCTGACAGTGTCACCTAAACCTGGAAATAATCAGAAAGTTTGAGGATTCAGAGACAGGTTATGACATGTAAAATGAAGATTAAATATTAAATATAAAAGTGTCATCTGGGCAATGCCTCAAATTTTCTTACATGTTATTGCTAGAAAGATGATATTATCTAGGGTGTACAGATTTACATATTTACAAAAACTAAATGGAATTACTCTCATAAAGAATCTACAAGTAGGCCTATGCTGGATTTATATTGAGTAACTGTACTAACCCACTGATCTTTATATATTTATGTTTATAGTGGGGTCCAAAAGTCTGAGATCACGTTGAAAATCTCTGATAATGTCACCTAAATGTGGAAAAAACATGTTATTTGTATTATTTGGTGTTTGTAGTTAATGAGAACAGGCAAATGCTGAGCAACATGAAGTGCATTATTGACCAATAGTGACCACACCTTGAGAAATAAAGTTGAACACAATGGATACTCTAGTAAGGAAGCTACAAGTGGGCCTATGTTAGATTTGTACCCTCGTAGTCTGATATCACACTGAAAATCACTAATGATTAGATGAAAGTTTAAGGATTCAGAAATATATATATAAAAAAAAAATACATTTCTGAATCCAATTTCCAGATTTAGGTGAAAATATTAGAGATATTTTCAGTTTCTCTGCAGTGATTTTTTGACCCCCTTGTTTTATTTTGTTAGTACATTTACTCTTGAGTATTAAAATTTTATTGAGCTTGCTGTTTTTCCTCGTTCTGTCTGCGACGGCGGTTTGTACATTTACTTACATACAATTTTGTGGTAGTTGCACTTTTCTATTGAATGCTAATTCATACTTAATGTGCTCTTTTCTGCACTGCATTCGTCGGAGTTGGAGTTACTTGTTACTTTAGAGTCTTTTTGGCTCATGACCTCTTACAAAAGAGCTGCGTCTGTGAGGTATCAAAGACAGATTTGACCCTGTTAAACTCCTCAGGTTTAATGTAAATTATTATCTGAGGCCCAAAGAGGTAAAATTATCCAATATTTCATGAAAAGATTATAGTTTTTTGTTCCCTCTTTAGTCAGATCACAACCCTTTAGATTTATCTGATGACCCTTTGAAGGGTCCTGACCCTTAGTTTGGGAACTACTGTTTCAAGTATTCAAAATTAATTTATAAGAACAGATCACTCACAGAGGCAATTTCCAGCAGAATTAGTATTTTAACTTTTGATCATTTCAGTACATTTTGCCGATAATGCTTCTGTACTACTTTACACTGGAATTTAAATGCCCCTTTATTTAAAATAGAGTATTTTTACATTGTGGAATTGAGAATTTTACTTTTTCACTTACTTTTAGTAAACTTACTTAAACTTTTAGTACTCCCTCCACCAGTGACTCAGTTTCTCCTCACGTTAATTGAGGTCTCATCAAACCTAAAACCTTCATCCAGGTTATATTTCATCACAAACATTACATAAAAAAAACAACACCAGAAGGGAAGTTTTTTTTTTTTTTGTTTAATATGTGTGTGGTTTTATTCTGGCTATACTGAAGATTGTGGCACAAGTCTTGAGTTTACCCAGTGTAGTGATCCGACTGGCAAACCTTTCAGATAAATCATGCTAACAACCAGTCATACGTCTTCCTCCTCTCTGGCAGAAGAGGGCAGTGTCCTCCATGTTTACCACACCACCTCTACACCACAATGAATGACTGTTCCAGGGTTAACCCATGCATAGAAGTACTTTTCTGGTTTCACAGTAATGAGCAGTATTCGTTAAAAAAAAAAAAAAAGAAATCCAGCAGTGCTGTTGCTGCTGCCACTTTGTAGAAGGCACAGATTGTAAGGAAGCTCTGCAGACACGGTCGAAGAGCATTTTCAAAAAAAAGCTAAAGAAAACAACTACTGACGAGTCGTACCATGAAGGACAAACTAACAGAGATTTAATCTGGCACAGTAACACGCTGTTCCTGAGATGAGATCATTTGGTTTCTCAGCAGGAGTAAACAGTGCCCCTTGTATCTGCTTAATATGAGAAGACAGGAATAATTTGAATCAAAGACACAGAATCAGATAAAAAATAAAAGTGACATGATTGATCAAAAATCCCACAGCGAGTTCCCAACGATGAGCAATAATTTGAAGAGGATGAAGACAAACGGGCAGTTCATCGTGACACCTAGTCAGAAAATTGATACAAATTTCATAATAAACACACGTGCATTAGGCGTTATGTGTCGAACAGATAATCAGCCCTCTCCACCTCAGAGGCCTTTGTTGAAGTAGACATGTTGTACGGCGTCGCCATATTGGGACACGATGGAGTCTCTCAGCTCGGGCTCCAGCTTCGACACGGCCATGGAGCTGTTACAGACGAACAGAGACGGATTAGGAGGAAGGGGGCGTGTGGGCCGAAAGGAAAGAGAAAGAAAAGAGGGGAAACATGGTCAGAATGCACTTTGTTTGATTAAACAAGCTAGTGCTGCTTTGTTTGCGTATGCAGAATGCTTCAGACTAAACAAAGTGCTGGAAACATTAATAATGAGCTGGAGAGAGCTCAGATTTGTCAGTAAAAAATGAACTAAATCTACTTGTATAATTAGGAAAGCAAGATATTGATTATTTACAACATAGTGCAAGAACATTTTCTACAACCCTACATATTTAGTAAAGTGTCAGCCTTCGAGTTGCTGGGTGATGTAGGAACCAGGTTTTGATAAGGAAAAAAAATGTGTGGAATAAGAAAAGACAATATATCTGGTTCTGCTTTTTCCTGATTTTGTTAATGCAGATGATATTTGCAGCCAGGGGGCGACAGCCAGCGTTACTAATTACACGAGTGTTCATCATCCTGAGATGTGGGGGATAAAGGAATATTTCGAATTTTTTTTACATAATTTAAATAATGTAATTAATACATTTTTTATCCAGGGACTTTACTTATTTATTACTATTTACTTATTTATTCTTTTTTAGAACATGTCACTATTTTTGGTTCCTAAACTTAAGCAAACTGCAACTGAAAACTGTAGAAAAAAACACAACCCCTCCCTCCAAAAACCTGAATATAAGTCGAAAAAATAGAAAAAAGTCAATGCTGACATTTGGTTTCACAGGGGATTAGAACCTCGGTCTTGTGAGTAAAAGTCTTCCCCCCCTGTTTTTAAACTGTCTATTATTACAATGCTATAGGAGTGCAATATGGAGTCAATGGTGTGTTCTTTAGTCTCTGAGGTACATGTGTGAGCAGGTGAAAGTACAGAAAGAGGTTTGTTACCATCTCTGAGGGAACAGGGAGCAGGCAGCAGGCACCATGAAGATCAAACTTTAAACAGACAAAAACAAAAGAATGAAGGTTATTTTTTTCCAAACACTCCTGAGCACAAAAGTCAGTAGATGAGTCGCTATCTACTTACAACACTCCCACCATCATCACTTGAATTGGTCCGTGGAGATACGTGATTCTCTGTGATAAGACAGACAAAGCTTGATTCACTCCATTCATGCTGGGGACTTTAGCAGCAGGACTGTAATGAAGGTAAAAGGTCTGACCTGCATGAACTTGTATTTTTCAATCCTCTGCATGATGATTGGGAGGATGACTGGCAGGAGGAAATTAAAAAATATAAATCAAGAGAGGGAGAGGATGACTTGAAGAAGCTAATATAATACTCATGAGATGAAACTTCTTTGCGTACTCATTCCTGGTGCAGCCATAGTGATCCGAGAGATGACCACCTGAGTGATGCCTTTTGCTGCTGCTTTCTACAGGAGACATTAAACAAGATTTACAGTTTATGAGTAGGAAAGGAAAACTACAGTACATTTTTTAAATAAATAACAGCAGTCCATGGTGCTGACCTTAGAGTGTCCTAGTTTGTTGCCGTTTTCATCTGTGACAGTGATGCCATTCAGAATTTCCCTGACAAAGTGAAACAGGGAAACAGAATCTAAATCATTGTGGTTTTCTCATCATGCAGCCCCACATGTAGCGAAGCATGCCAGTTGTAAACAATCTGTTACATGTAAAAAGCACACAGACCTTAAAAGACAACTCCTGTATTTTTAAATCTGGGCCCTATTTTTATATATTTTGTGTTTGAAATGGCTAGTAGGAGGGAAAAAAACTTGAAATTAGTCCTCTAGATCGTCTCCACTAGCAGCTGAGAACTGGTGACTAGTGGACCAGAGCCTGTCGGTGTTTAGTATCTGATAACATCACACAAATAATTCTTACAGAGACAGACCAGAAAGATCCTTTTTTATCTTACTGTAAAATATCACTTTTATCGCTCAGTTCAAAGCCACCGGACTCTACTGACAAAAACACTAATTTTACAGAGCAGTTCCTGTTGTACTGCTGTCTTCAGATAAGATAGTTTGTTTTGTGTTATTGTGTGACTTTGGTGTTTTAAAGGGTTAGCTCGGATCCAACACAATATTTGTGTAACGTACAAAAACACATACACACTAACTGATTGAGGCAGTAGTAGAACAGCCACTCCCATGTTCTGTGACATAATAGTGCTTTCCGTAATGTTGTTCAACACTTGGACAAAAACAATGACAAACCAACAGAGAAGACTAGATTAAAGTACATTAGTAAAACCTTCACAAGGCCAATTACAGGAGGCGTTACAACATTTAAAACAAGTCTAAAGGTGCTTTCAGACAGTGAGCGGTGCCGCTGACTTTACTATATCCAAGTCCCTTGAAAGATTCATTTAAGTCTGCGACCAACTCGCCACATAATCTCTGCCTCCACATACATTTTTTAGAAGTTCAAACAGTAAGGCAGCAGGACTCACTG
The DNA here is from genome assembly GCF_042242105.1 of Pempheris klunzingeri. Taxonomy (NCBI): domain Eukaryota; kingdom Metazoa; phylum Chordata; class Actinopteri; order Acropomatiformes; family Pempheridae; genus Pempheris; species Pempheris klunzingeri. The sequence goes on along the minus strand of NC_092031.1, from coordinate 6,311,013 downwards.
TTGCCTCATCATGGGAATGTTAACACAGTTGGCTGCCGCTACCGCGGCAAAAGGTACCCAACGAGCCACGAGGGGAGGAGCTTTCTGTTGGACAAAGTAAATACAAATACACAAACAAAAAGAAAAAACATCAGGTGTTAAAGACACAATGTCTGATCCAAAGTTGAATGAGTCAATAGCCAACCTCATGTAGGTACAGTAAACAGTCAGTAATCAGTGCTGCGTGAATAATCGTGTGTGTGTGAGTGTGTGTACCTTTGTGTAGAGGTTGAGTCCAACTGCTGTTGCTAACGCTGTGCTGGTCGCTGTAACATAGGCGACTCCAATCTGCCTGAAAAAGACAATAAAAGCCTTTTTCAGACATGGAACGCGTAACATCGATGGCTTCATCTATCGTTAACGTGGCGGCTTTCTGTCATTCAGATCATCAATGTTCCTCACAGCCTCATTTTTTCTCTCACAGTTTGCACTAGAGATGGATTTTTAAACTTATTTTACACTAAATAATAATGCTCTATCCTTTGTCCATACCACTAGGGGGAAAATAACGTTTCTAAACTTATATAAGAAGAATCTCCTCAGTAACTTTACTTTCTTTGTGTAAAAGAGATGATAATCTCGAGCACTCTGCACAACAGGTTGACTCATTCAGACGTGATGCCAACAGGTTAAATTTCCACCAGCTTTATGTAAGGAGGTCTAAATGTGGTGGTTAAAGTTCCTTTAAACAAAAATCTTAAAATACATTAAATTCTTACTTGGGAGTGATGGGGGAGGCGGCGTTACGGTTCGTGTAGTTGACCAAAGCGTTGAAGGACTGATTGACCCACTGCCAGAACACCACAGCAGGAACTGTCCTAGAAACAGACCACCATGAAACATCTAAAGCTCCCTCTGTGAGACCGGAGCATGTGGTATAATGCAGCGCGTCCTATTCGCTCTCTGGTACCTGTAGAACTGCAGCATGAAGCCGGTGATGGCCATGCCTCCGGGGACCTGGAAGGACATGCGGCCGATGAGGTTCATGCGGTCTCCCGTGTCTGGGTGGAAGGCCGAGTCGTACAGCTTCTTAGCATAGTGGAGCTGCTCCTCTGTGGTGCCGGGAGGGACGGATCCCGCCCTGAGGAGCACCAAAAACACACACTGAGCTTTCTCACAGAGTGGGCATTTTCATACCATCAAACACATGCAGACAAAGTCTTGCCTAAACAATTTTTTTTTGTTTTAGTTTGCTGCATTTTCTTTTAGTTGAGACATACAGATGACAGAGATACAATGCAGTCCCCAGAGTAGGAAATCCACCAAAAAATAGATTTATAAACTGTGTGCTCAACATGCTTTGGTCTGATATACAACACTTAAATATTTATGAAGTCGGACAACATTTCTGTGTTTTTGCACTAATTACAGTTTCAAAAAATATGCATAAATTAAGATATTGACATTAATTACTGCCATAGCCTGATGAAACTCATTTAGGTTGTATTTTCTCTCAGATTGAATTCTGCAGTGCCAGGAGATGGTTACAGTCTCAGTTCATCTCTCTTAGAGTCCGCCCTCTTACCTGCAGCTTTCTACTAAAGCTTTGGCTTCATCCAAGCGTGAGTCAGGTAAGAGCGCCGTTCGGCAGTCTGTGATGTTGAAGAAGTGTTTCAGTCGTCCCATAAACGTCGACTGATCCCATTGCGGCGCTTCAATGTCGAACGAGCTCAAAGCCATTGTGGTTGTTAAACCTCTGTTCAGTCTAAAGGAGGTTACTCAGCAGCTGCAGAGGAAACCTGGAGAAAAACAGGGAATAACAATATAGTTAGTTAAATGTACTGGTAGAGAGAAATACAAGAAACAGACCCAGGTGTAAGTAAAACATGTGTTAATGGTTAATGAATCATTTACATGCATCTCTCCTGTCAGTTTATCACAACCTGGTTCATGTTTGCTGTTGAACCAGCCAGGCCTGGTTTGAGCCGATGTAACATTAACAGATTTTAGCTCAGTGGGTCTGAGGGCCAAAAAGCTTTACCTTTAAACTCTCTTTCCCACGTGTGTGTATCTGTGTGTTTCAGTCATTTCTGTAGGAAAGATGTCAAATATTATCTGATCCTTCAAACTGGAGATTTGATGCTTTTGTTTGTCATGTGTGACAGTAAACTGAAGATTGTTTGCTTTTAAACTGATGGTCGAACACAAGAATCTATTTTTAAGATGCAACCGTATGTTGTGGAAAATTATTCTTAAAAAGCATATTTCACTATTTTCTGACATTTTATTGACAAATAAAGAAATAATATGAATGTCAGCCCTAAAGGTAAGTTATTCAAAGTAGCTGGCACCACAGGACCTGACAGCACATGCCACATAGAGCTGCAACTATAAGTCGACTCATTGATTGAAAAAGACATTTAAATGGCAATGAGCCTACTTTGATAATGGATTAATTGTTTCATTCATCATTCAAGCAAAAATACCAAACATTTGGTGGTTTCAGCCTCTCAAATATGAGGATTTGCTGCTTTAGAACAGTACAGCTGCAACGATTCATCGACTTATCGATTAGTTGTCAACTATTAAATGAATCCCCAACTATTCTTATAATTGAAAAAAAAATTTGATTCCAGTTACTTAAATATGAGTATTTTTAGTTTCTTTATTCCTCTATGACAGTAAACTGAATTGTGGACAAAACAAGACATTTTCTCATATTCTATAGACCAAACAACCAATCGATTAATCGGAAAAATAATGACAACAAAAATGATTGTTAGTTGCAGTCATACTCTGAAGACATTGTCTTTGGCTCAGGGAGAACTTTCTTTTGACATATTCATGGATAAACTATGAATCAAGGGTGTTAGCTGCAGCCCTGAAGTGCTCACGTTGGTATTGACCTTGGCATGTCTGGTGGAGATGAGTTCACTCAGCCCTGTGAGGGTGGTTATACTCGGCTCTAGCTCCCTCCCTCGCTCTTAGACTTGCTGTTTGCCAACATGTGCCCTTGGGTTTGAACTCAACACAACCCTAAACAAACACAAACTCTTGTTCCTCACTAAAAAGTCTCATGGGCCAAACTTCCAGGAGAAATCATTGACCACATCCTTGTAAAATGGTTCCACAGGTTGTCATTTTGGGTTTCTGCAGCTGCAGCACTTTTCATCCTATCACACAACCCGAGGAAAAAGAACCTGCTGACTGCAGCTCAAACTATCCAAACTACCCCACAGAGCATCTTCATCATCAAGTTACTAATTATTTGCTGGAGGTATTCAGAGAAAGCTCACATTATCAGAAAACTGTCCTATGTGGTTTAAGCTTTTGTAAACACAGTAAAGGGCATATGAGGAGAGGCGTATATCAGTGCTCTTTGAGGGAAGTCTGGCTGGAACTGGATAGTTTTTGGAGCTGTTTGTTTAGGATGTAGGGTGAAGGCTGGCAGGACATTAGAACAGAAGAGTCAACGTGGCCCTAAATACCACGACTTGTCAATAACAATGTATAAATAAACACTGGAAGTCATGGCTTCAGCTGTGCCGGTCCCTGCAGGGAAACTGGGTCTTGAGGCAGTAATGGAGGGATAAACTTTATCTAATAACGGGACAAACAGAGATGAGTACAGATAAGTCATATTACGGCTGCAAGTAACCTATTATTTTCATGATTAGTTCACCTGTCAAAACATTTTTGAATCAAGACTGCAGCTGCAAAATTGCTTGTTTTGTTCAACCAACATTCTAAGAGGAAAATATATTAAGATTACAAAGAAATAACATGGAAAAGATAAAATAAATCTAGAAAAATATAGCGAAAAATTATCAAATGTTAAGTATCTTCACTATGTATTTGACGGTTTGCAGATGCTTTGTTGTTCACAGATCTGCAACTTAAACTGCATACAGAAACAGATGTAGCATAGGCTGTATGAAACAGTGATGTACTACTAAATTGATGCAGGAATTAGGAGGGCAGATCTGAAATGAGTAGTCGATTAATCCATAGAAAATTAATCTGTAACTCTGTTGATAATCAATAAATCTATGATCTAAGCACAAACTTCCAGCTCCAAATATGTACATATTTGCTGGATTTATTCATCTACTGTGATAGTAAAGTGAATACCTGAATGAATAATACTTCATTCAGGTATTCAGAGATGCAATGATTAATTGATTAGTTGATCACCAGAAAATAAAGGAATTATCAATTAATTGTTATTTTTCAAGCAACTCTGGCCACAATTCTCTGGTTCTCGTCTCTTAAACGTACGTGAGGAATTTCTGTTTTTATTGGGCACACACACACACACATACACACACACACACACACACATATATATAAACAGTATTGAATATCTTTACATATTTAATGGACCAAACGATTAATTGACAAACTGATCGATAATGAAAATAATCGCTACTTGTTGCCTGACTATGAGGGTTTTGGCCTGTTGGTTGGACAAAACAAGCAATTTGAATATGTCAACAAGCTTTTGAGGAATTGCAAATATCTGTGACATGTTCGACAGAATCAATCGACTGATTGATCATTAGGATAGTAGTCATTTGCAGCCCTGCATGCAGGAGAAGGTAGAATCTAGACATTGACTTTGCAAAGACATGAACAGGGCTGAGGCTATGCTGCATGAAAATAGTTAAGCTGACACAAAGTGGTGGTGCTAGCAGGAGATCCCTCAGTTCCCAAGAGCCTTGACAAACTGGATCTGCAGGCCAGAGCACAGCCAACATCTGGATAATTACCATCTAACCGGTTAACACGGCACTCTGAGCGTTTTTCAAGCCTGTGCGTGCACAAAACGTGTAAAACTAAAGATACAGTTCCTCTATTAGGGACATAAAGTCCCTCTGTGTACAGAGCGGAGTCTTGTGATCAGTCCACCGACCACTGCTGCGAAAAGACTTCAGACATGTCAGTGGTGGAGCTCAGACTGATGCAACTCACTACTCAGGTTACCAGCTGGGTCTGCAGCCAAAAAGCAAAACAAACAGCGAGCACAAGCATCGCCACATGGGTCACAAACTATAAACGCTAAAACTTAAAGCATACACACCTTTGGGAGAGATTCCTCAAACGCACCGCAGAGCAACCTGTCAGGTAATCAACTGAGCTCGTGTGGCATAGTAAAGACACGTGGCATGCAGTCCTCCAATCACGAGCTGGGGCAGCTCCCTACCGTGAGATCCAAACCTGCTGCTTTATCATGTATTTCTGTCAGAGAAGAAGATGTTGGCTGAGCTTCACTAATGCTAAAGCTTGCGGCTACTGTATAATATGCTAACTAGCTAATTAGCACTTTGTTGATAACGTGGCGGCTTTGTTCTGCGTGTTGTGTGGAAATAAAACACATGTGCAAGCCGTAACTTGTTGTACCGTCTATGGTGAACAACCGTCCACAAAATGAAACACGTGGAACTAAACTTGTCCTACACTTTAGCTGCTAACTAGCTAGCTAGACCCGTCCTGCTTACTTGGGGTTGTGCTCAAGTTTTGTACGTAACTGTGCGTCTGACGTCACCCGCCTTAGTAACCGTCGGCGGCGTCTCCAGGAGAGAAGGCAACAAGATGGTGAGTTTAATTTATCCTAATAATTAGCTATTATCTCATAACATCGAGTTCAAAATGCGCAAATATTCGCATTAAGTATCGCTCGCTTGGACACATTTGCGCTCTGATGGCCGTCCACCGTCCGCAGCTTGCCGAGAAAACATTCACACGGCAAAAGCTGCCTTGTTGCTCCTCGTTCAGATATCAGGGGAGATTAGCTTAGCACGTTAGCCACCTTTAGCTCACATTAGCGTGCCGTTAACTCGCCACGCATTGAAACAACAAGCCCGCAAGGCTCGAGAAAACCAAAGATGATGTGACTATAAACTCACAGGGCTTCTTGTTGTCCTCATATATCGTTACCGTGAGGAGGGAGGTCGCTCATCATCAAATAAATGCACTTGCACGGCCTGTAAGAGAGGAGGAGGAGGAGGAGGAAGTGCATTTGTACAACAGTGCTCCCCCTGTCCCCCCGGCACAGAAACCTCACATGGCAGTTTTCACTTGATTGTTGCAGGGATTGCTGTCTATCCTGCGTAAGCTAAAGAGCACACCAGACCAGGAGGTTAGGATACTGCTGCTGGGTCTGGACAACGGCGGGAAGACCACCCTGCTCAAACAGCTGGCATCTGAGGACATCAGCCACATCACCCCCACACAGGTATGGGGGAGAGTTTCATACAAAACACCACCTGTTAGTGGAGCAAACACACAGTAAAGGACAAGGATGAGTGGCCTTTTAGCAGATGTGTGAGTTCGTGGGAGCAGGATATCTGACCCACTGGAGGTTTTTTGTTTTCTCCAGGGATTCAACATTAAGAGCGTCCAGTCTCAGGGTTTTAAACTGAATGTTTGGGACATCGGAGGCCAGAGGAAGATCAGGCCATACTGGAGAAACTACTTTGAAAACACAGATGTGCTGGTGAGTGGACACAGCAAAGAAGCATTGTTTTGCTTTCTTTTAAATCAAAGCTTGTATCACGGTTTTAATCTGTTCATCCTTTGTGATTATCAAATATGCATTCAAGATCTGCTGCACGTGTTAACAAGGAAACACCTCTGTTTTATTTCAGATTTATGTCATTGACAGTGCTGACAGAAAGAGATTTGAGGAAACGGGGCAGGTATGTACTATATGTATTGCTTTGTCTCAGTGTGCACTATGCGTCTACAACAGCATAGACCCTAGGGATGCCTATTATTGTCTACATTAATCAATTATCATCAACATTATCATGTTGTCTTTACCCAGAGCTCAAGGTAATTCATTTATTTGTCAAACCAGCCCAAAAACATTAAATTTACTGTCACAGAAGACAAAGAAAATCATTAAACATTCTTTTTTTTTTTAAATCACAGCGGTCAAATTTTAGACTTGCAGTTGTGTGATTGAAGACTATGTTAATGGTGATGTTTTAAACCTTTTTAATACTTCACAGAGATCAAGTCTTTTCATTGAGGCCTAGTAATTAAAATTTCAAGGTGTGTGACTATGCTTAGTGCTGTTTTGTGTTTTGTTTTTTTTTGTCAATAAATCATTCCGCAGGTCAACCTGTCTTCACAACTTAATTTGACTTAACTGTCACCTGACTGTCTGTCACTGAAATCTCTTCTTCTTCTCTGACAGTATCTGTGAGTGTTAATGTATAATTGACAATGCTCTGTGTGTGTTTTTGCAGGAGCTGGCTGAGTTGTTGGATGAGGAGAAGTTGAGCGGCGTTCCTGTGCTGATCTTTGCAAACAAGCAGGACCTGCTGACAGCTGCCCCGGCCTCCGAGATCGCAGAGGGTCTCAATCTGCACACCATCCGGGATCGCATGTGGCAGATCCAGTCCTGCTCCGCCCTCACCGGTGAGGGGATCCAGGTGAGCTTGCGAGCTGAGCTTTTCTTTTTTTTCCTCCATAATTGCGTGCCAGTACTTCTTCTCACCATGCTGCCGTCTCTCTTAAATTCACTTTCAGGAGGGCATGAATTGGGTCTGCAAGAGCGTCAACTCCAAGAAAAAATAGCTTCGCTTCTAGCTTCTTCTTCTACTCAGGAGGAACAGCAGCAGCAGCAGCACACACACATACACTGACACACATTGCACCCTCCTGAGCCTTAGTACGATGGGATATACCTGTGAATGTAAACACACTACTAATCCAACATGGACGTGGAGTTTTTAACCCCTTGCATACCTGTATCGCTGATGTTTACTAATCTCAACACATCTCCCCACGTTGGCCTCTGCAAAGAGGAGGGAGGTTTGACTTCAAAGGGAACCCCATGCCGTGGAGCCGCCCCCCTCCGTCCAGACCACCCACGTCACCATCCCTGTCCCAGCCAGCTTCCTCAGCCTGTCACGACCTCAAACATTCCCAGCAAACGGCTGAAACTCCAGCATGTTCTTTAAACTCTGTCACATACATCTTTTTCTTCATCTTATTCTTACAGGTTCATATGTGCTTTTTTTTTTTTTTTTTTTTTAAATCATTCCACGACGGCTGTAAGCGCTTTCCCTGCTATGGCTCTGTTTTGAAGTGAGGTATATTTTTGTAATTGTTTTATTTATGGTGAAGTAGAGTGTAGAGTGCTTTCAAACAACGACTGGTTTGGTTTGGTTTGGTTTGGTGTGTGTGTGTGCGTGCGTGCGCGATTTCAAGGATGTTGGAGAAACGATCCAACTCTCCCCACTAAAGAAAAATAATGTACATGTTAATATGTATAAAAAAAAAAAGATGGAATTAAATGGTAAAGAGGAACCTCACTTTTGGATCCACTGTAAATAGCTCGGCCCTGTGTTCGTATGTTACGTTATGCACACGTTATAGAGTGTAAGCCACCCTGCTGTAGTCTATAATGTTTGCATATCTAATATATGCTGGCAGATTTATATCAGAGGTTTACGTACTGTACGTCTCAATGCATTTCTCTGTGCTCTTTGGATTAGTGAGGGAATTCACTGTTTTGGCATTTCCTTTTGATATTCTTGAATGTAATCTGTCCAGAATTGAAGGTACTATATGTGAATAAAAATTTAAGAAAAAAAAAGCTTCAGATTCATTGAATTATTAAGATTGAATTAAGTCACTTCTTGCGCTAACTCAGATCTCAAAGATGTTTTTTTTTTTTTTTTTTGTGTAAGTCTTTGCCAGGCTCTGGTGGTCAACACCCCCGTAGCAGGTGGAGTCAGCTGCTCATGACGGCAGCTGAGCCTGTGTGGAGAGGCCCCTGTAGGAGACAGCAGCTCTATTGAACTCAGTATTAAACTGTGCGGGGGTGGATAATGCATCACGATACCCTACTTTTACAATTCGAGTAACATTTTGGGCTCTTTTGAAGAGAGACAATTAATTACATGTGAGGCTTATTTCACTAGCAGCTGAAGAAGATTTATTAACAAATGCACAACAGGCTGTGGCTCAGAATGTCCTTGGTCAAGACACTGAACCCCAAATTGCTCCTGAAGCACAGACAGACATAAGCATAGATGTAGTGTGTGAATGTGTGTGAGGGTTTAGTTTCCTGATGGCAGGGTTGGCAACTTCCCATCAGTGTATGACTAGTGTGTGAATGTAATGTAAAAGCACTTTGAGAGGTCGAAAAGACTAAAAAGGTGCCATAAAAGTACAGAACATTTACCATTTACAATATAGATACATAGTCTTTGATGGTTAGACCCCATCAAAATGAAATATATGTATATATAGAGGGTAAGGATGTATGAAATGATCCCAGCTGAGAGGGGGATCGGGGGGAATGAAATGGATGCCGCATTAATTAATCAAGCTGTGAAACAGAATAGAATTATGGAGTTAGCTTTTAGTAAAGCTGAAACATGCATGTTTTGCTCTCGCCTTCCTAATCTTCGTGTTACCAGGAGCTGGCGTTAGTGAGTAAAAAACAATGGCGGGCAGCGAGGCGGATTCAGTGGGTGGTGACAGTCAGTCAGCTGAAGGGCCGGAGCAGTTCACATGATCAACAGATCCTGTCTGACACCATAAATAGAGTCGAATCTAAGCAGCATGTTTTCACACGTTTACTGAAAGATCTATGTTTACGAATTACAGCTCACAAATGATCTTAAAGGGTTGTGAGATGATGTCCAGTGTAGTAAATTAGACAAAACTAAAAATGACTACCCATATTCTGCTATTTTTTTGGACGAGCAGCCTGTGACAAGAGGACGCAGGTAGAAAAGCCACTTACCTACAAAACTGAAAAGTTTGAGTTAACTGACAATAAATGGACAAGGTATTTGTCACCTTTACAGATGCACTTTAACATTTAACAGCCTCAGAAAAGTCAAATGAATGATAGCATGATCCGAATGTTAACTTTCAGTCAGAGCTCATACCTGCAGTAAATGGAATATATTTTTCCTCAAGCTGTAACAGAATAAAAGCAGAATAAATACTTTGGTTTGTTCAAACAGGCAGGAGTGTCAGGCAGGTGGTCTCCACCTGGTCGGGTAAGTCCCTCCTGGCCCGGGGCTGAGCAGGAGAGGCTGTGCAGCTCACATCTTCTACTCCAGTCGATCTGACAGTTATCTGCACAAACCTCCAGGGCAGAGAGGAAGGGCTGCAGGTACGCATGAGACCACCTGCACACCTGAGAGGTGTTAGAAGCATGTGAGGGGTGAAGACGTCTGTCTGAAACAGGGCTGTACTCCACCTCCACCCTAACTTAACTACAGTCACTCAAGCGCTCTACTTCAATACACTTTTACATACTTGTGCTTGAGTATTTCCAATTTATGTTACTTAATATCCACGACGTTTCAGAGTGTTATACTGCAGTCCACCAGGTTTTATTTGACAGCAATAGTTACTTTGATTTCACATAGAAAACATGAAATCAACTTAATAAACGTGTCACATTATTATAGATTAAAAGCACTGTATACCAGACAGTCCCAGAAATCCTGACAAAATATTATTTTTTCTCTTGTTACACAAGATAATTAAAAATATGTGCTAAAATATTATCCTGCACACATAAGATTGAAGCTGCATGATGAAACACTCTAAATAACAATGTTTGTGTACTTTAACTCAAGTAGAATTTAACGCAGGATTTTATTTGTAGTTTTACATTGTCGTATTGCTACTTTTATTTGACTAAAAGATCTGAGTCCTTCTGTAGCTACATAACCTTTCTTTTCTATACACGGTCAACTGGATTAGCAGGACTTCTTTTGATCTAAGCTCCCTGAAAGCTTCCTTTCTCCCCTCCCTGTGTCCGGTATGTGTTTGAGAAAGCTGTCAAGTTGTCTTCATTGCCTACAGGTTCATTTCTGAACCCCAAACTACATTCAGGTCATAGATAATTGCCCAGAGGAAATCATTTGGAGGTGTTACTCGTCTGACTGTGTGTTCCTGCTGTAGGAACAGTATGCTGTGTGTTTTACTTTGCGTAACTTTGTACGTGACTGATTCAGAGGGCCTCTGAGACTTGCAAACAGTCTGCTCTTCTTCTCTGACAAAGATTCTCATTGTCCGGTCTTCCTCTCCTCTCACACAGAGTATTGTTCCTCATTTCTGGCTCTTAAATTCTCACAAAGCCCCGTGGAAAAGTGTGATACATCCCCGGAGTCACATTTAGAAACATTGAGGCATTTTGGGAAATATGCTTATTTGCTTTCTGGCAGAGAGTTCAGTGAGAAGATCAACACAATCATGTCTGTAGGCTACACTAAATATACGAGGCTACAGCTAGCATGTTAGCTTAGCATTAAGACTGGAAACAGGACCAAACAGCTGGCCTGGTTCTCTCCAACAGTAAAACAAATCTGCTCACCACCTTTAAACCTGACTTGGCTTGGACCAAGAACAGTACAAACACCAGAGTGGCATCAATCTTCTCATCTTGCTATTCTATTTCAAAATATTTTATATTGCTGTACTGTACTATATACAATATACATTGTTATACGGCATATATTATATATAATATGCTATACTATATTCTATGCCATACATGTGTATTATACTGAATAGTTCGAAGATGTTCAAGTTCACCCAAAGTAGTGAGGTAAGAAGTTTGGAAGGGGCCACCCCCCCACTTTATTCTCCTGGCCCACATTCATACTTGTGTTTGGGCGTCCTGTTATAATATGTTTAAATGCCATAATGTTGAAAAAACATCCCTTAACAACGACCATCACATCCTCAATAAAAACAAAATATTATTTAAGGAGGAGGCGTGTTAATCCTTTTCTTGGATGTCCCTCTCCATGCCAGAATAGTGAGGAATATTGAATAAATCTGCTAAAGTTCACCTATTTTGTTCGATTGCACCATACGCACTGATTTAGTCACGGCTGGTGTGATCCCATCACGAGTGTCTCTAGCTTCTCTTACTCTCTATAGTTATCTGTATTTATTCCTGTTCATGTGATGCTGCAACAAACAAATGTTCCTGCCGAGGATCAATAAAGATGAGTCTTGACTCCTACCAGCACCTCTACACTTGCTCTGTAACTCGACTGAATTTCGTACAACAATTTTGAACTATACTCATTGTGCCACCAAGTGGTGGCAGGAAGCGATATGTTCTATTATCTAAGTATCCATCCCAGAAAGTTAGCCTTTGCAAGTGGGGGATTTATGGCTGACGGAGGACAGAATGTGGGAACCACTCAGTTAAACGTAATGTGACATGGGTGTTATCATGGTTTTTCCAAATCCACTGCCTTATTTTCCAAGTCCACTTCTGATTTTCGAACTCCACCTCCGGGTTTTCCAAATCCACTTCCGTTTTTCCGAAATCCACTTCTGGTTTTCCAAATCCACCTCCGGGTTTTCTAAATCCACTTCAGTTTTTCCCAAGTCCACGTCCAGTTTTCCAAGTCCACTTCCGGGTTTCCCAAATCCACTTTCAGTTTTCCAAAGCCACTTTCAGTTTTCAAAGTCCACTTCCTGTTTCCCAAGTCCAATTCCGGGTTTACTTCTGGGTTTCCCATGTTCACTTCCAGTTTTCCCAAATCCACGTCCAGTTTTCCTAGTCCACTTCTGGGTTTACTTCCAACACTTAAAACATTTTACATGTTCAAGTAGGGTGTATGTTGTCAAATCGTGCATAGATTTGAAAATTAAAAACTATAAACTCACATAAAAGTCTTAAAACTACATCCTGTAAGATAACAATTGTCGTTTTCAAAATTAAAACTGTTTTATGCTTTGTCCGCCATTTGTACTATTGCTGCGTGCTGGTACGAAAAGCATTCTGGGATACGTACCTGTCCACACAAGTCACCACCCGATGCATCCTCAATAAAATGGGCAGAGCAAGAACACATCCGAGCATTTGAGCATTTGATGCGGACTTTGAATTGGAACAGTACTTGGGCTGCGAATGATGACGTTTCACAAGAACACAAGTACGGACAAAAACGCAGATTGAGAAACGCCCCTGGTTTATTTCCTGGTTTACTGGTTTACTTCCTGGTTTCCTGGTGTACTTCCTCATTACTTCCTGGTTTCCTGGTCTACTTCCTGGTTTACTTCCTCACTCCTGACAGTATGTTGACACACTGACAGTATGTTGAGTTGAATGTACAGGCAAGGCTTCATTTTCATTCTGTCAGCAAGTCAGAGGAAACCCTAGTGATGGCCAAATGAAGCTTTCTGAAGCATTGAAGCTTGTATCGAAAAAGGGTTCATTACTCGAAGCTTTTCAACACAGTGCTCTTTAGTGGCATCTGGTGGCTAAAAGTATGAAAAGCAGCTTGAATCTACAACTTGAAATGAACTGCTTCATTATGGTTGTCCACTTTACAGAGTTGAGTTGACAGCTTCTGTCTAATATCATGTAACAATTCTGTCTGATCGATCATCTATCGTTGTGGTGCTTTGAACATGTAAAATAATGTTATGTTTTTTTCATTAATAAATAATTTTTATGAATGAACTTTCCTTGTTTAAACATGTGCCATGGTGTGGTCTCCCTTTGCTTGTGACTTCTTGACGTTTGTAAACATAATAGATAAAAAACATTATATATCATAATGTACAACACATCTTATCTTATAATAGCTTGGGAGTGGATCCTCCGTCTGGGGAATTAAAGGATCCGCCATGTATCTTTGGACTTCCACTGTGGCATCTGTGGTGGCATTCCTCACCTGCCTCTCCACCACATGGTTGTCCACCAGATCCCACAGACCATCACCTAAAAAGAATGAACAAATTAAATTGCTGCACCCTTATTAAAATAAGAAAAAACTCTCTGCTCTTCGGAAAGTTCGTGTAAAATGGAGAAAGCTCCCCCAGACACTCTTTAACTGAGTGGTACTCCTCGGCAGTGATGGGTGCGAGATCCGTCCTCACTGAGACCAGGGCAGCACCAACTGGCTCTCTCTCCTCATACAAGCGCTGCAGCACGGTGTATGTGCTGTTCCACCTGGTGTCCACCTCCTGCAGGAGCTTTAGATGTGGCCTACCCATCTGCTGCTGCATTTGGCAGAGCTTCTCTTTTGTGCCGGACCGGAAATAGCCTACTGATCTCCTCCAGCCCGGGCGTGTGATCAATGGATTTCCTGACAATCAGGTTCAGAGCATGTGCGATGCACTTTGTGTGGCACATATTCAATGTTTTTGAACATGAAATCATGTTTGCCGCTGCATCAGTGACGAGGCATCTGATCTTGTTTTGGATGCCCCACTCCTCCATCAGAGCCCTCTTCACCTCAGCGATACTTTCTGCTGTGTGGGACTTGGGAAAATGTCCCACTCCCAGCAACACCGTGGACAGTGTATCCTGTTCATTAACAAAATGACAGGTCTATATATATATATATATATATATATAGCCAGGCTAGCAGTTTCCCTCTATTCCCAGCCTTAATGCTAAGCTAAGCTAACAGTCTGCTGTGGCCTTTCATTTATGGTACATATATTAACATCTATATATTTATCTATAAACGCGACAGTGGCATCAGTCATCTCATCTAACTCTCCATCAGACTTCAAGTTACTATTATTACATATTTCCCAAAATAACAAACTGTTCCTATAGTGAAGTAGAACTTTGAGGGTCATCAAAAAGCGTGTAGTGTGTATAGTAAAAATCAAAGAGTCAATTTTCCTTTTAGTAGTCTTCTTGTTGTTTTAATTACTTGTGTTTTTGAAACCTCTGAAGGAGAGAATAAAGTTCTGTGGTTGTTTTATTGGTGAATAAAAGCTTTTTCCCCTCACAGTTTGAGGGTAATTTAAATGAGTAGACTGTGTGTGTGTGTCAGAGATAGATATCAGAGACGTAGGCGACTGAATTACTGCCTTCCTCTCTTATGGATCAGACAGCTGTTCAGCAGCTGTGTGCGCAAGTGTGAGAAAATGTGTGTGTCAGGAGATGGAGAGAGAGATGGAGAGTGAGTGTTTGTTAGTGTGTGTGTGTGTGTGTGTCAGAGAGTGAAACATAGAAAAGCAGCCCTGTAATTTATGCCGCACCTCCGACCCCACAGTTCTTGGCTGCGTGCGTCTCTACTGAGGTTTGCTGAGGTGAGAAAAAAAAAGGCAGCACATCAGACCTCTGCCTCCACCAGCTCGATGGAGGTAAGAGGTGGAAGTGAAGCGAGCGAAGAGCAGGAGGAAGTAATGTGAAAAAAATGTTTTTATGTATACGTTAACCACAGGTTGGTGTACAACGGAAAGTAATGGCGTTCTGAAACTCAAGCTGATGCATTTCAATGAACACAAAATGATGAAAAGACTTGACTGAAAGGTTATTCGTGACTCTGGAAACAGTTGTCCATTTAGCAGCTGTCTTGGAGCTTTCAGCTGGATCACATTGTCAGGAGATGAAATAGTAGATTTTCAGAAGCACATAAAGACCTTCGCATTTTTGCGATGAAAGTTAATTATTGACCTTGAAAAATAGTTCAAGTATCAAGTCAGTAACAATTTAGGCTAGGTTAGCTGGGTTAGCTTAGCTTAGCATAAAGCCTGGTAAAGAAAGCGAATAAGCGTATTTCCCAAAAATGTCAAATGTGAAATAGATACACCCAGTTAGCTTAGCTTAGCATAAAGACTGGAAGCAGAGGGGCACAGCTAGCATGGCTCTTTCTGAAGGTTATAAATTAACATGTCCCGTCTTGTTTCTTCCTTCTTGTTTCTGTAAAAACCACACCTCATAGTTTTACCGATGGTTATGTGCTGGAGGTGGTGTTTGCTAGCTTATTTCCAAGCTAGTTGTTTTCCCCTGATTCCAGTCTTTGTGCTAAGCTAAACTTAGCAGCTGCTGGCTCCAGCTTCATATTTACCAAACTGATACAAGAGTTACGTCAATCGAACAAGTGCATTTTACCACAAAATGTCAACCTTTAAGTAGCTGTTCTGGAGCTTTTGATTGTATCACATGATCTTTCTTGATGAAATACCTTCTTTTTGTTGAAATATTCCAAGTCTTTTTCTCTACTAAAATAGTTATTTTCTTTCTTAAATTTCCATTTCCTGTCCACTCACTCAAACACATGTGCTCTCACAGTGCTGGTTATGGTAAAACACTAATGCGGCAGTTTAATCAGACTGAGGGGAACAAACACTCGCACATAAACTCTGACTGACTACTCATCTCAGGACTCGATCTCTCCATCCTGTTTTCTCTCTGCGGGCCTCCACCCACACACACACCCATGAGCCCGGTTTGTGCGGGGTGGACACAGAGATGATTAAAGTTTTGTTTAAGTGGGTTTGTCCTCCTGATAATGTCTCTTTTAAGATAAAAAACTGACAGTGCAAACAGACACATGCATGTTTAAAAGGGAACGGCAGAGATTGCACGATGTTGTGGGAGAACATTGGGCTTCTTTTCTAGAAGTCATATGATGAGTAAGCACTCACTGTAGGAACTGAAAAAAAGAGCATGGAACAAATGGTGAATTGCACAGCTGTGAGAAATATTAAATAAGGCTGCTGGTATCCTATATTTTCCTACCAATGTTTACCAATTAAAAGCCTAAAATTAACAATTAAAGTAAAACATATTAAATCCTGATAGAACTTATTCTCCTGAACCATAAAGCTTCATTGTTGTTCCTCAAGACTAGACGTCTGTATCAGTTAATGCCTCGACAACAAATCAACGCATTAATTTAATTTAAGCTTATTTACATTCAACAGTGGACTTTGGTTGACATGCTCGTTTGGTTTCCAGTTGTGATTACAAGTTGGCATGAACACTATTTACATGTAGGAAACTCATAATTACAGTAACTCTGATATGACATGTATGCAGCATTACTGCCTTGCACTCTGCCCTGAAAAGGGAAGCGATAATACATTTCTTAAGCAGGTATTGAATAAATATTGATCAGAGTGAGCTAGTATAATGTTTATCATGCTACCTTTTGCTAACTGTTGCTGAACAAAGTAGAGTTGAGGCCATTTGGTTATAAAATAAAGAGCTTAAAAGTGATCATTAGTGCTATAATTTCATAGCAAATCAACCAATAGTTGTTGAGATAGTTTAGTCTGGATCAAAGTGGTGGACTGACCGACACATAACTACCAATGGCTAAAAATGATTATAAACACATCAGTGAACCATACTGCTGTACTGGGTGACATCACCATGAGCACTGCAGTTTCTTTTCAATCAGTCCTCAACACAAACACACACGTGTACTAGTGCTGTAAATAATAAGTGTAGTAATCCACTGCTGAAAATTAGAACGTATTCTGGTTTTAGTCTTTTTTTGGGACTTACTGACACTGAGAAAAATATAGAATATCACCATCTTAATCCTTTAAATGACCGAGACAAAAGCGGCATCTGCACATACAGAGTTGACAGCAGAGACTGGTGTAAGTTTGTTCGTTTATTTGGAACCCTCCTCCAAATCACGTCTGTAATTTTTCCATTTCACAAAATATTTACAAAAAAAGATACTTTTATGTCACTTTTTTCTCTTTATGCTGACAGTTGTAACAGCTCCTTTTTAGGATGATGACAATTGCTTACATCTCGCAGTCTAGTCTTGTTCTTTTAGAAAAAGTTCATGAAAAAAATTCCTCCCACCCTTCTGTTCTTACGTACACTCATTTTAAAACTGCATACATTTTTCCCCCCATTGTTCTTCTTTTGAGTGCTTTAAAAAAACTCTCCCTTGCATGCTTTCAGCTGCAAACAGGAAGCCAAGAGCTCGTGTGCTTATTGAGAGGAAGTGACATCTTTGCCCTGCAGGAAGTACAATTACAGCATCATCAGATCCTCCAGATGCTTGATTGGTTTGGTCTGTCCAGCCTCGTCTTTTTCTCTAAAATCAAAGAGTCTCTCTAGACAAGCATGAAACCTACAGATGTACCAAATAACACAAAGTCATAGTAATTACTAAATGGAAACAGTCTTTGTCAGAAGATTTTCTGTCCTGTGGGAAGCCTGGTAGCAGGAAGGGAGTGCTAGGAATAAGGGCCAAATTTCCAAAACTCTGAGGACCAGAGTCATCCGGCTCCTCAGATGCAGCTCTAGTGTCCCTCTGCGGGTCCACATCTGTAGTCCAGGCATAACAAGGCGTCCACAAGTGCATTGTGGGTGTTCCATGGAAGAGCATTTTGTGTTCAAGCCGTACGATCCATCCCTGAACTCAGCAAAGAAAGGAAGAGGTGCCATGACGATTAAAAAAAAAAAAAAAAAAAAAATCAAGAGACATGAAGGAACCACAGCCCCTCTTTTAAAAGATCTATCAAACAAAGCGAGTTGGGCAGAGAAAAATATGATGCTAATAACATAAGGCAATTGACCTCAGTACACCTGGAGGGGCGATTATATCAGACAAACATGAGGCGCTAAACTGGAAAGGTCAACACTGCGTGGTATTATCTCTTTTCCCTTTAGCGTCAGTTAGAAGCCATGAGGTGGCAAGATTTTCTAATAAAAGTTCATCTTCTATCAATCAGTCTCCTGCTCTATAAATAAAAAGATGCATGACATACTGTCCTCTGAAGCCTCTCCTGTGTCTTCTTTCTGTGTGAAATGCTGAGCTAAGTTGTGCCAGAGTGAGCGGCCGGCTGTTTATGCATTTTGCGTATAATACACTACATGAAACACTGACTGAAAATAAAGAAAACAAGGAAATAAAAACACAAAGAGATCAACCCTGCCCCCGAATGTGTGAGCATGTTATAGATCTGTGTGTGTGTGTGCATGTGTGTGTGTTTGTGGATACAAATCTTAACATTTTAATGTGTGTATAGTATAACTGCATTGTGTTTTATCCAGTTAATAAGTCGGTAAAGGTGTGCTATTTTGGTGCCTGTCTCTATATCCAAGTGTGTGTCTGTGTGTGTGTATGTGTCTCTACTCTGTTAACTGGTGACGTAGTGCTTTGTAGAGGGCTGCCCATACAGCCCGTAAAAATCTGCATGTCTGTGTGTCTGTGAGGCGTCTATCCAGTCCCTCACTGCCAAGCCCTGCATGGACGGACCTCCAGAGGCCAGACCAGGAGGAGGGGGGTAGTCTTGGGCGCTGACCCAGGGGAAAGAGCCAGAGCGGGAGTACGGGGGATGGCTGCGGTGGCCTGACACAGAGGGCACTCCGGAGCAGTAGCAGTTATCCATCGTACACACCAGGATCTTACGGCCTCCATATTGAGGCAGCACGGCCTGCTGGGAGGAGTGCGAGGAGCTGCTTCCTCCTGGGGGAAAGTGCGAGGAGCCGAACACGGAGCCTGAATGGTGGTTGGTCAGAGAGCCGCTTCCGCTTCCTGTCCCGCTGCTCTCGCTAATGTGAGGCGGGCCGCAGGGGCCGAGAGGCTGCTGATTGGTGGACTGGCCTTCTCCAGAGGCAGAGCCGGAGCACAGGTAGGGCTGTTTGGCTAACGACGAAGAAGATGAGGAAGAGGAGGAGGAGTCCTTGAAACTCGGCGCGGCGTTTTTTCCGACGTTCCCGTTTCCCTCCGGGAAGGCAGTGGAATGTTTCCGCTTCTCTGCTCCAGAGCCGGAGCTCTGACCGCTGGGGTACGCAGGAACAGACTGCAGGAAGGTCGAGGGAGGTGTGAGGGGAGCTGAGAGGAAAGAGAAAAGGTGTGAAATGAGAGGAGATAGGTGGTAATTAAGATAAAAACACACTCATGACGATAATTAAAACCTGATAAACATGTTTGAGATCCTACCTTCCAGCGTTCTCTTCAAGCTCTTCTCTCTTTTTGAGATTTCAGAGAGGAATAGTTTAGAGTTAAGATTCCCCACTTTATAAGGAGGGAGACTGCTGCCCACACATGCCTGAGACCTGCAACAAGTGCCAAGAAACATGCAAAGTTCAAGATGAGATGCCAGCTTGGAAACATCACCTGTGTATTGGAGACCCACAGGCAGAAAAGCAAAATGTTGATTTAAAAAAACACAAGAAACTGCTTTTCTCACCTGTCTGTGAGGATTTTAACAGGCTTGGTGTTTTTCATGAAGCTCAGTTCCTCCGCCTTACTGAAGGCCGTGTGGATGGAGCTCAGCAGCTTCTGGGCCTCGTGACGCTGCTCCCCGAGAGCCAAAACCTGGGCAGCGTTCTCCTGGCAGAACCGAGCCTGAGCCCGGTCCAGAGCCTCCAGTGTCCGACCGAGATCCTCCTCCAGGAGCTGGTGCATCCGCTGGTACTGCAGACGAACCTCCTCTTTCAGCTCACACACCCTGTCCTGTGGGGAAACAAATGTAGACACGCAACCATCAATCCTCTAAAAATTTTCCTTTGCATTATGCAACGCCGTGTAGACTCTCCGTGCAGAAAATGTGCGTAGCTGCGTTTACGCCCACAGAGCAGAGTGCAAAAACATACCTCCACCACACACTTGTCAGAGTCGAGTTTGCAGAGCTGCTCTTCGATCTCCTGCACCCGTTCCTCCACCCGCTCCTGCTGCCTTAACAGGTTTTGCTGTGAGGTGAGAAAGAGAGACGGATAAGAAAGACAGAAAGTCTTGAGCTTTGGGAAGTTATGGCCTCAGCTAGCCACTAGCATCCCCTCCCCGTGCCTGAGATATTAGAATCTCAGGAGCCGGCTAATTTAGTCTCCATCCAACACACAATCCCTGTGGGGGAGGAGGGAGGGCGCGCTGTCATAGCAACCAACAGCTATTTTGTGTTTGCATTAGTGAGTGAGGACTAATGTTGGGGGAGCTGGGGGCAGCGAGCAGAGATAAATAAATGGGCATACAGAGGCAGAAAAAGCTCCAGCAGCTCTCTACTCTCTCCTCAGTGAACCTCCGCTCCCTTTGCACGTTTTAAACGATGCACTCGTATTCACACACAAGAGGCTGCGTTGTGAGCTGTGCCAATGTTGTGGCACCAACACTTGTTATTTCTAGGACGATGACATGTGAACAACAGCAGACACCTGCTCCGACCGAACTGAGTTGTCAATCCGGCTCAGATTAAGGGCAAAATAAATTAAAAGCATAATTAATGGCTCCCTATGACACCGACAATCCTTTCTGTCGCTCCCTGCATTGTATAAATCTGATAGTAGGAATGTCATTGACACAGATTTACTAATCCTTCATGTTATTAATATTTAATGTGAGATATGAATAATCCTCAATCAACATTTAATGAAAGAGACGCATGCTGTTAACATAGTACAAAGCAAAATAATGTGGTAGCGGAAAGATGATCCAGACTCATGAACCAGTCTTCAGTCAAGCTTCTGTGAGGCCGAGCAGCAGCAGTGGACTAAATGCTAATATCAGCAAGCTAACGTAAACACAATGACAATGCTAATGTGCTTATGCTAGGCAGGTATAGTGTTTACCGTGTCGACTGTCATGTAAGAAAAATGATTCAGAGGCTGAAACCAGAAAATGTTTGGCATTTTTGCTTCAGAAAATATTAAATTTTAATATTTAATGTCAAAATATTAAATACTAAGAAATTGTTAGTCGATTATCTAATTATTTGCTTGTTATTTATTATAGGGTTGTTTTTTTATTTTTAGGTCAACTAAGATTAAATCAATAATGATTTTTAAAGCTCTAAATCAAAGTACTGGACTGTAAGTTTTCCATCTGATGACGGATCCAGACGGAAAGTTAAAGGCTCACCAAGTTAATAAAATGAATCCTGAAGGAAACATGAATCTGTAGCACATTTCATGACGACCATCCAACTGTTGTTGAGCTATTTCAGTCTGGATTGAATGTGTCATTAATCCCACAAGTCCATAATCTGTTGTTTTCTCATGTTGAGGATCTGTTCACATACCACCATCATCATCATCATCATCATCGTCATCATCATCACCCACTCACTCACTATCCGATCACTCCAGCCAGACAGCAGCTGATTTTATCATCAGAGATCAGCTGCTGCAGAGCTGAATAGCAGTGAAAACCTGCATACTCTTGGGCCTCAGTGGCACATGGTGGAGAACCACTGCCCTAGATATCCCTCTCTCTCTCCCTCTCTCTCTCCCACACACACACACACACACACACACACACACACAGTTGGCATGGTTAGATCCAGGACTGTGACCTGGTTGTGCTGATTGATTGAGTTAGGCTCTGAGCAGAAGCCAGGGGAAAAACAGGGTTAGAAGGAGCCGGAGGTTCCCAGAGGGGGGCGGCAACTGAATGTATGGGATACCTTTGGGGGAGGGAGGGAGGAGGGGGGAGGTGTAAAGAGGGTAGGGCGATCTTTAGCTGTCATTTCACCACAGTGTCGTCTCCGTCAGAGCCACCAGAGCAGGAGAGCAGAGCCGGAGGGAAGGTCGGCCCTTGCCTGGAGTGGCTGGTGGGTGAGGTGAATGTGGTGAGGGTGGGGCGACAGACATGGAAAGGGGATGGGGTGGGGTCGCTGTAGGGAGTGTTGTGTGTGCGTGTGTGTGGAGAGGAGGTTCACTCTGCATTCCTCGATTGTTTTCAACATCTGTAATCACCACCAACATGTAAAAACAACGTTGATGGATTAAAGTCGATTTGACTAAAACGTCACAATCTAATTAAAGTATTTTTCTGATATCTACATACACGGTTTCCATCAGGGAACCATTTAGCTAAGATGTTGTGTGATCAGAGGGTGGCTTAAACAATAGCTACACTCATTAAACATATGGTATTTGCTGCTCTTTTATATTTATTAAAATGTACTTATTTCTAAAGATGTTAGTGGAGGTTATACCTGACTGATACTTTGTTTTTGTGGGTGAAAATGATACAATTAAATCGATCAGCGGAAAAGTAATGTGCAACTATTCTGATGCCTAATTACAAGCTAAAGTCAGTTTTTCGTTAAAAATGCCAAATATTCCCGTCCAGCTTCAAAACTGTTGGGATTTGCTGCGATTTGAGAAAATAATCATCCTATCTATCTATCTATCTATCTATCTATCTATCTATCTATCTATCTATCTATCTATCTATCTATCACCATTACACCAGACAACACTCATGTTTTTCATCATAAATGCCAAATATCTGTTGATTCCAGCTTCTCAAATGCCAACATTTGATGCTTTTCTTTGTCTTTTATGATAGGAACCTGAGCGTCTTTGTAGTTTTGCAGTGTTAGTTTGTCAAAACAGAACATTTACAGACGTCACCATGGACATTGGGACATTACGATGGCCATTTTTCAATTATGATCCATTGAGAGCTAATCAGATGAACCAATAACGAAAACAATCGTTAGTTGCTGCCCTACTTTGGTTTATAATTATGCCATTCCCTTCGGCCTCAGCTGTACTTTGGAGCTAATTTTTAGTGGTAATTAGCAAATGCTAACATGCCAAAGCACTGCACTACAAGATGGTTAGCATAGCAAACATACCTGTTACGGACATGCTAGCATGTGATAGTCATTATGTTAACCTGCAGCCCTACCATGTGATGGTGATAGTGTGTCTAAATGGCATTATGTGCAGACATACATCTGTGATCTAATATTAGCTGATATATCGACCACAATTATCATCCTCTAACTCATGTTGCTAATATATAGTTTTGCCCACAGGAGTTTATTTGATAATATACTTTATTTAACTTAACATATTAACAATTTTTAATTTTGTGAGCAATGCCAAAAAGGGTTATTGGCAAATATTACATCATATTTTTTAAGTTGAATATATAATATATATATAATATACCCATCTGTTTGTGGGTCAAATCCAGAATTAATGGGGGTCTACTTATCGCACCGTTTGATAATAGATAATGTAGTAAAAGCTGTAAATGTGAAGGATTTTGGTAATGCAGCTTTTAAATTCAGACCAGCTCCCACCCAATGACCCTTCCTACGCCCCTGGTGACCGATTAACTATACATAAAGCTGAGTCATAGCATTACCGACAGGAAAAACGCCCAAGCGTGACACAGTTGACACCTAAACAGGGTGTAGGGTGAACCATATGAGTCAGTCAGCAGCAAAGGCTTCATGGTTCTCTCTCTGACTAAACTGCTCTGTCACACACCCCTTTAAAACAGAAAAAAACGTGAAGGAAAACCAATCCGACCTCTGCTCGGACCAACAACAGTGAGCACCAAACCCCAAGGAGGGGAAGAGGTTAATAAAAACCCCAAGTAGACCGCAGAATCAAGTGACAAATCACTTTAATCCCCCTTCCTCTTGTCTCCACTCCCACACCCCCCCTCACAACTGGCGATCCCTGAGCTAGGATGCACCTGTGCTGGGGAGATAAGGCCCTCTGAGGGCCCCTCATTGTTCCACCCTCGACTGCATTGTTTGTCATTCCAACAGATGAGAACGGAGGCTGGAATGGATCGCAACTGAAAAATGCACAAGACTCTCACACAGGCAACAAAACACTCAAATGCAATTGTTCCTTAAAATGGGAAATTCTGTTTTTGATTGAGTAAAGTGACTGAGAGCAGATCATGACAGCTTTGTGCCCAAAAATCTCCACTTAATGTCTTTAATTCTGTAAAGAAAAAAAAGACATTAAAATACGCCTTTTGTTCTGGTGATGTTTGCTTGGCGACTACAAAGTGGATGAAAACTGAACTCACTGGTTTGTGTGATGCTGTTATGAAGCTGCATAAAGCTACATTTTAGTACTTGGGTGTGCACTTATTGATTACTGATGCATTGACAAATTCTGACAAGTAGGACCATAAACAAACGACTATTTAAAACCAATGATTAATCTACTGATTAGAGCCCAAGATGAAGTCTTAAAATATCGTGTTTTGTTTGACCAAAAGGCCAAATCCCAAAGATAGTTAGTTCACTGTGATAGAAGATATTATCATAGAAGCTGAAACCGGAAAATGTTCGCAGATTAATCTTTTGTAAATTGGCTTATTAATTAAGCTACTAATCGCATCAGCTCTACTTGCAAGATGTCTGACACCCACTTCCATGACGGGACAGTGATGAAGTCAAACTACCAGTTGTGACATTATAATTCTCCTTACTCTGATGTCGTTGCGTCGCAGCTCCACGTCAGTGACCGCGTGGCCGTGGCTGGGGTGGCAGCGGGCAAAGCAGCAGTACTGACACACCGCTGTCTGCTCGGCCTCGCAGTGGTACAGCCTGTACTCGTCATGCTGCAGGCAGGTCCAGGCCTTCACCGCCTCGGCCTCCACCAACAGGTGCCCGAGGGCTGAGCACGGCTGCTGCAGGTGTGTCTGGACGTGGGACTGGCAGCACGGGGCGTTGCAGCGCAGGCACACCTTCACTGCGGGGAGTGGCGGGCCTCGACGGCACAGGATGCACTGCAGCGTCGGCGTGGTGGCCTTCTCCACGCTCAGGGCGTTGTACTTCTCGACTATGTTGGACAGTTTGTGGTTCTTCTCCAGGCTGGGCTTCTGCGTGTAAGCATGATTGCACTCAGGGCAGCGGGCCAGCGAGGAGTCTTTGGCCCAAGCCTCGCTGATGCAGCCCCGGCAGAAGTTGTGCTTGCAGGGCAGCTGGATGGGATCTGAGAACACGTGCAGGCAGATGGGGCAGATGAGCTCCTCCTCAAAACAGTTCCTCCACGTCTCAGCCATGTCAGAGGCCATCATGGTGCGGGCAGGCATACACTAACTGTTTTCCACTTCTACCAGAAATCTGGGCCTCTCCGTCCTCGCAGGAAACCTGACACTCTCAAAATGAGTCTTGAGAAAAATATGTTAAAAAAACAGACCCGATGGCGTCCTGAAAGATCAGCCTGTACGTTTCAACCCTTGTGATCAAATTAGACGAGTCTCCCTGACAGACGAGTATTGCTTATTGCTGCAGCATGAAGGCAAATTCCAGAAAATTGACCAGAGAAGGCTTCAGGCAAGGATGACAACACCTTGGTGATTTCAACACACACAGCAGGGGCTGACGTTATACAGATTACAGTAAACGGAGCTTTCCTTTCCTCTAAATCACACACAAACACACAGTGGGCCTACTTTTACAGCTTCTGAGTGTTTATAGGCCTACAGGAAGCTAAAAGCCTGTCAGCTACAGGTAAACCATGACATGCAAACAAGGCACAGAGAACTAAATATCTACACAATTACTTAAATGACCATGAGGTGACTCAATCTCAGTATAGCACATGAAAAGACACTTGATCCTTTTCTGCTGCCTGCTCGGGGCCTTACTTTAGGAGCTTCCTTCACTTCACCGTCGGATTATGATTGACTGTGGACCAATTCAGACCAACAACCGAAGCATGAAAAGCACGAGAAAGGACTGCTCCAGTCCACACCCTGATTACTATTCACACACAGAGAGCTTTTTAAAAACCTGGATCTGTTTTTATCAGGACCTCAAGGACGCTTGATTCCCTCAATAATCACTACGCAGCGCAACGCTTTTGTCCGCTGAATCATAAATAAGTATCATAGGAGCCTCCACCTGCAATTTAATTATACACACAACCAGAGACGGCTTGGCAGTAGACAAGAAATACTGTTTAGCAGGTCAGATCAATACCAAAGGTACCTCCAGCCCTTCAGTTTGACATAAAAGCGACATTTCTATTTGATGAATAACGCCTGCTATGTGGCACAGCTCGCATATCTGTACACAAGGCCTCGGCTTTTCTACCAGTTTTCTGTCGACAACAAAGGCCTTATAATCTCATTAAACAGAAAATCATACCCGGGCCATCATTTCGAGCCTGTTTACTGCATAGTTAATCGTTTTAATAGTCGAGTCCAGCTCCTGCGCACAAAACAAAGGGTTTTAGGATCCGCAGGAATGTTGGCTGCTGCTGCTGCTGCGGAGCCTTTTGGTTTCCCCCCTCCGACACATCTATCAAATATCTCCTGACCCAAAGATTGGTATTATTTATATCCAGCTCTGGCCTCTTTTTACTCTGGTCTCACCTATCGACGCCTCAGCCTGGCCAACAACATATTTTTCTACTTCCTTATCTCGATTAAATCGTCTAAATTACCTCAGACGTCACCTCATTTTCTACCATAGCACAGGTATACAGATAAATACTACACTGGCACCATTTTCCCACAAGGACGGTCGTTGCTAATACAACATATAGTCATTATTTTAAAAAAAGAGCCATATTTATCTAGCTAACTATTAGAAATATAAAAATATACCCTGCTAATCTTAAAGGGGACGTCGCTTTTCTGTCCTTGTTAGGGGTAGCTGTCATCAGCCATCTTGCAAATCCTCATTTTAAAAAAAAAAAAGAGGAGATATCCGCCGTGGAAAGGCTGTTTCAGCAAAGCTGCTTTTCGATAGCTGACCTACACGGGAACATCAACGCAAAGTCCCGACATTTTAAGAGAAAAACACGCCTTTTTTGTCCTTGTTGTAGGTCCAAGCGGAGCAGCCCTGACGGGGTTGTTTTGTCGTGGTTTTATCTGCTCGGTGTGTCCGGTGAGGGTCGGCTCCGTGGGGTATAGAAATCCAACACGGTTGTGAATAATAATCGGTGTTTTCTCCCCCCCTTTCTTTCTCTGTCTCTATCGGTCAGGCTTTACAGAGAGGAGGAATGCAGGCGAGCAGGACTGGTCTCCAAAACCAGCGTCAACACTTCCGCTACAGCAACACGCTTCCGGCGGCGCTTTTCAAAATAAAACCCCATTTGTGGCTGTGAAACACTGAGTTAAAGGGAAGATTTCTAAACTGGCATTTACAACACTAAAACATCCCCAGTCTATCTACAAATCATATATTTTATATTTTAAACACATGCCATCCACATCTTTTATACAGCCTCTGTACATAGACTGTATAAAAGATGTGGATGTAGCTTCCAGGTCTGTAAAGTGAAATCAGTGTGGAAGTGCCTTAAGCTTGCATTCTTCCCAAGCCCCCAAGAGGTCACCAGTCTTTGATGCCAATTTTACAAGAAGCCAAACTGCGTAATTACAACAATAGCGTCTGTCATGTGATGCCATTAGGCCCTAAAAGATTTTTTTCCCATTGACTTACATTGTGACTTAGGAGGGCGAGCAGGAAGTTAGCAGACCCGAGATGCTGGTGCCCATGCTCCATTTCTGCAATGAAGACTTGCAGAAAAAGAAAGACTCAACATTAACGAAAAACAGAGTCAGATTCCTTGTATGTGTGCTCATGTTGGCCAACAAAGCTGCTTCTGATAGAACACAAAGTTGTAGCCGTGACGGTAGCAAAGCAGCATAGAAGAAATAGGTTCACATTCTCCCTTTATGCTCCTGAGTTGAGCAAAAAAGCGTTTTTGTAGAACGTTACATTGCCACAGTGAAGTTGACCTTTGACCGTTTGGAGTTAAAATGTCATTGGGCATTTGTGTGAAATATTGTCATAAATAGTGAATTTATTCCTTTATGGCCAAAAATGTGTTATGGGGTCACAGTGACCTTTGACCACCAAAATCTAATCAGTTCATTTATGAGTCCAAGAGCGGCAAACTTAAAGAACAAGGCCTCCTGAGATATCACATACATGAGAATGGGATGGATGGACAGACAGGTGAAAGGACAGACAGCCTGAAGACATAATGGCTCCACCCATTGCTGCTGTCGGCGCAGAGGCATATTAAAACACGTAAAGTCATTCGGCAGCATCAACCTGGTTTATGAGAACAATGCAGGGTTTAGAAATCTGTCATTAATGGGTTCAGTGATTGTGGTAATTGTGTTCAGTAAAGGACGATTCAAAAAGACACATTTATTAAGGCTGGATCTCAGGACATGACGAGACTCCAACAAACCTAAACTTGGTTTCATTCAGAATAAAACTTAACCAGACGTCACAGCACAGCAGCAATGAGGCGTTGATAGAATTTTAAGGTAATTTTAGAGGCTGTAGTTGTATTGTGTTATCATCTCCACCAGTCGTTAAGCCTGGAGGGGATCATTTGTTTGGCTGTGTGTGTGTGTATCTGTCTGACCGTGGCTAATCTTGAAAACTACTGTATCCATCAGCCTAACATTTTGGTGCTCATTTATGCCTGTATGCTGAACGACCTTTCACAGGTTTGTTGATTCACAAATTTGAAAAACCTCTTTTATTGCCTATTTTATATCGTCACTGACTGCTGACTCATGTTAACTGGCCTGTGGGGGCCACAAGTCATCAACTACTGCTGCAGTTTGACATCACAGCAAAAGGCATTTGGCTGGACGAAAACCAAGCCTCACCCAGGCTGTTACAGGCCACATTGTGGCCTTTGTCGTGGTTCAAAAACTGACATCCATAGACCAGTTTGGTCTAGTTTGAACCAGAGCATCTGCAGATTAATTCCTGTGGAAATGTTCGGATCCACTAAAGTTATGTACGTGGTGGAGATCTGCACTCTACTGAGAGCACTTTTCTAGTGTTGGAAGTTATTTCTAATATTAGATTTAATCTAATAACATCTAATAACAACCTTTTTAGGATGGAATATATTCATATGCATAAGTAGGAGTCTTTAAAGCTACACTTGTTAAATTTGAGCCACTTGGGGGCAGAATCACATCTCTGACATTACCACCTTTGTTGCTATGCTAACATGTTAGCCACATACCCTGTAGAGAACAGTCCTTTGTCATCATTTATAGGCTCTCTAACTTTAGCTTTCCAGCAAACCCTGAAATGTGTTTTAACTGGTTTATGTTCTACTTTTTTCACCAGCTGGTTGCTAATTTTGTTTGCCAGTGTCTGGTGCTAAGCAGGTGGTGAGCAGAGGGTTTACTGAAGCATGATGAGGTTAGAAAACTGATGATTTCGGTGACAATTCTCTGTGAGTTTGAGCAACCTCGGAACAGCGACTTATTTATAACTCTTAAGTAACTGAGCAAAACTCTCACATGTAAAACCAATGACTGCATCAATGCTACAATCTCGTGCTTTATTTTGAAGGAGAATCACAGAGCTTCCTGTATGATTCAGGGTGTCTCTGGCTGACCTGACGCAGTTTCTCGGCAACATCAGCCTCCCCCTCCTCCCTCACTGCCCTCCCCTCCCCCCCTCCTTCCTTCCGGATCAATGCTACGGCCGTCACGTGACCTGTCACACAACTGATGTGTATCACGTTTTAACAGGGAGGAGCAGGGGGACGAACTGGGGAGGAAGAGCAGGAAATCATACTTAAAGGGCTTACTGCATTTGTTAATGGCCTGGACGCTCATGATGTTCCACTGGGGAAATACTGCATATCAGTGTGTGAGTGTGTGTGTTTCAGCTTGCCAGTATTTCAGGAAAATATAACTGTAATATTCCCTCGGAGAAAAAAGGTGCATTCCACATTACTTAAACCAAAACTAGCAGGGTCTCTTAAAGGTCGCAATACGTTTTTGGAAAGTCTGAAGAAGATGAAATATCACACACATAAAACAATTTCATACTCGCAGTGGTGGAGGAAGTATTCGGGTCCATTAGTATGTGTTATCAGAAAAATGCACTTAAAGTATGAAAAGTAAAAGTACTCAGTGAAATGTATTTATTACATCTGATGTTTCTGGATTAATATCACTGCATTTTACTGCTATGGATGTTTAAGGTTGAGCTAATTTTAACTACTTGATACACTGTTGGATAGTTTAATCTACACCATGATCTATGAGTTCATCATATGTTTGTAGCATTGCTGTCCTGTGTTATCTCTAAAAACCTTTAATGAAGAAATTTAAATAACTTAATTATTTAAATGCCCATTAAATCAACAGAAACTAAATTCACTCCCAGAGACCTAAAAATCAAGTGTCTCTTAACTTAATGAAATAAATAAGGACACCAGTCAGTCAGTTAATCTTTTAGTTAAAGAGATGATGCGTGAGTTTTCATGTGTCCTTTCAAATCTGAGTAAATGCAATTCAGTTTCAGTTTGTGTGCGTGTGTAGGCGAGGTACAAAACAGAAAAAGGTAAAAAACATCCATGTCCCCAGTTGTCTGCCTACCACATGGATGGATAAAGAGAACTCGATATGGCATTGGAGGCGGGGCTCCGTGACTTTCCGGCCTTAAAGTTCCCAGATCTTATACACTGCTGGACCCATGGAGCATGCAAAACAGTGTCTAGAGATAAAATACTTTCAGTGTGATTTTCTGGGAGTAATTCCAAACATTAGCAATAACATCCATTAACTCTAGACTCACACAAAAATGACCTGAAAAGAATCAAGAGTAATCTACTTTCAAAGTAATCTCAGAGGCTGATCCCTTCAGCAGGGACATGTACCTCACCACCGGTGTGAATTCGTTGCCACTTATTAAACTGGACATCAGACTGATGTGGACTCGTTAGCAGAGCTGATAAGTGTGAACTTTACACTATTTCACTGTGATACTTTGATCACAACATTAATTCTATCTTAACAGTTTTGTTAAGTTTTAGTGCTGCAGAGAAGTAATGTGTGCTATTATTATTAAGAATAAACAAAAGGAGGAAGATTGCGCAGCAGCGGCATGTGTCAAACAGATCTGTGCGCAAAGACGTGCAGTGAACTACACACGTGTCCACTGTGTGAAGGACAGTATTGTCTTGGAAAGTTACATTAAACACAACAGAAAGCCCTGCAGTGACACAGGGCATCAAAAAATTGAGTTCAACTCTTGTTGATCCTTTCCACGGAAATCTTTAGTAAAAGGCGAAAGATTTGTACGATTTGATGTAAAAATACAAAAACCTATTTTTGTTCATAAAATAAGAAAGGAAAATTGATAATAATGACCTGTATTACTCAAAAACTCAAATGCTCAAATACTTGGAATATTCAATCATAAAATGAATTGATTTCAAAAGATACAGCAAAGAGACACTCACCCAGCATGAAATCACATAGAAAATGAATGTGGGTCATTTTGGACACATGTTGTGTATTAGGAGGGGTGTGCATATGTTGTGCATCAAAAGGTTAATGTGGTAAGTCGGCCAGAAAACAAGTGGCAGCCAAAACAGTGGAGGAGGGGGGATTGGCCAAAAACGCTGACCCCGGGGTCAAGGAAATGGCCGTTTTGGGAGCGGACGCAAAACTGCCTCTTTTTTGCCTCATCCACCTCCAGACCTGCTGGGAAACAGTTACTGATCACTTTTAATGTGGTAAGTCGGCCAGAAAACAAGTGGCAGCCAAAACAGTGGAGGAGGGGGGATTGGCCAAAAACGCTGACCCCGGGGTCAAGGAAATGGCCGTTTTGGGAGCGGACGCAAAACTGCCTCTTTTTTGCCTCATCCACCTCCAGACCTGCTGGGAAACAGTTACTGATCACTTTTAATGTGGTAAGTCGGCCAGAAAACAAGTGGCAGCCAAAACAGTGGAGGAGGGGGGATTGGCCAAAAACGCTGACCCCGGGGTCAAGGAAATGGCCGTTTTGGGAGCGGACGCAAAACTGCCTCTTTTTTGCCTCATCCACCTCCAGACCTGCTGGGAAACAGTTACTGATCACTTTTAATGTGGTAAGTCGGCCAGAAAACAAGTGGCAGCCAAAACAGTGGAGGAGGGGGGATTGGCCAAAAACGCTGACCCCGGGGTCAAGGAAATGGCCGTTTTGGGAGCGGACGCAAAACTGCCTCTTTTTTGCCTCATCCACCTCCAGACCTGCTGGGAAACAGTTACTGATCACTTTTAATGTGGTAAGTCGGCCAGAAAACAAGTGGCAGCCAAAACAGTGGAGGAGGGGGGATTGGCCAAAAACGCTGACCCCGGGGTCAAGGAAATGGCCGTTTTGGGAGCGGACGCAAAACTGCCTCTTTTTTGCCTCATCCACCTCCAGACCTGCTGGGAAACAGTTACTGATCACTTTTAATGTGGTAAGTCGGCCAGAAAACAAGTGGCAGCCAAAACAGTGGAGGAGGGGGGATTGGCCAAAAACGCTGACCCCGGGGTCAAGGAAATGGCCGTTTTGGGAGCGGACGCAAAACTGCCTCTTTTTCGCCTCATCCACCTCCAGACCTGCTGGGAAACAGTTACTGATCACTTTTAATGTGGTAAGTCGGCCAGAAAACAAGTGGCAGCCAAAACAGTGGAGGAGGGGGGATTGGCCAAAAACGCTGACCCCGGGGTCAAGGAAATGGCCGTTTTGGGAGCGGACGCAAAACTGCCTCTTTTTTGCCTCATCCACCTCCAGACCTGCTGGGAAACAGTTACTGATCACTTTTAATGTGGTAAGTCGGCCAGAAAACAAGTGGCAGCCAAAACAGTGGAGGAGGGGGGATTGGCCAAAAACGCTGACCCCGGGGTCAAGGAAATGGCCGTTTTGGGAGCGGACGCAAAACTGCCTCTTTTTTGCCTCATCCACCTCCAGACCTGCTGGGAAACAGTTACTGATCACTTTTAATGTGGTAAGTCGGCCAGAAAACAAGTGGCAGCCAAAACAGTGGAGGAGGGGGGATTGGCCAAAAACGCTGACCCCGGGGTCAAGGAAATGGCCGTTTTGGGAGCGGACGCAAAACTGCCTCTTTTTCGCCTCATCCACCTCCAGACCTGCTGGGAAACAGTTACTGATCACTTTTAATGTGGTAAGTCGGCCAGAAAACAAGTGGCAGCCAAAACAGTGGAGGAGGGGGGATTGGCCAAAAACGCTGACCCCGGGGTCAAGGAAATGGCCGTTTTGGGAGCGGACGCAAAACTGCCTCTTTTTCGCCTCATCCACCTCCAGACCTGCTGGGAAACAGTTACTGATCACTTTTAATGTGGTAAGTCGGCCAGAAAACAAGTGGCAGCCAAAACAGTGGAGGAGGGGGGATTGGCCAAAAACGCTGACCCCCGGGGTCAAGGAAATGGCCGTTTTGGGAGCGGACGCAAAACTGCCTCTTTTTCGCCTCATCCACCTCCAGACCTGCTGGGAAACAGTTACTGATCACTTTTAATGTGGTAAGTCGGCCAGAAAACAAGTGGCAGCCAAAACAGTGGAGGAGGGGGGATTGGCCAAAAACGCTGACCCCGGGGTCAAGGAAATGGCCGTTTTGGGAGCGGACGCAAAACTGCCTCTTTTTTGCCTCATCCACCTCCAGACCTGCTGGGAAACAGTTACTGATCACTTTTAATGTGGTAAGTCGGCCAGAAAACAAGTGGCAGCCAAAACAGTGGAGGAGGGGGGATTGGCCAAAAACGCTGACCCCGGGGTCAAGGAAATGGCCGTTTTGGGAGCGGACGCAAAACTGCCTCTTTTTTGCCTCATCCACCTCCAGACCTGCTGGGAAACAGTTACTGATCACTTTTAATGTGGTAAGTCGGCCAGAAAACAAGTGGCAGCCAAAACAGTGGAGGAGGGGGGATTGGCCAAAAACGCTGACCCCGGGGTCAAGGAAATGGCCGTTTTGGGAGCGGACGCAAAACTGCCTCTTTTTTGCGTCATCCACCTCCAGACCTGCTGGGAAACAGTTACTGATCACTTTTAATGTGGTAAGTCGGCCAGAAAACAAGTGGCAGCCAAAACAGTGGAGGAGGGGGGATTGGCCAAAAACGCTGACCCCGGGGTCAAGGAAATGGCCGTTTTGGGAGCGGACGCAAAACTGCCTCTTTTTTGCCTCATCCACCTCCAGACCTGCTGGGAAACAGTTACTGATCACTTTTAATGTGGTAAGTCGGCCAGAAAACAAGTGGCAGCCAAAACAGTGGAGGAGGGGGGATTGGCCAAAAACGCTGACCCCGGGGTCAAGGAAATGGCCGTTTTGGGAGCGGACGCAAAACTGCCTCTTTTTTGCCTCATCCACCTCCAGACCTGCTGGGAAACAGTTACTGATCACTTTTAATGTGGTAAGTCGGCCAGAAAACAAGTGGCAGCCAAAACAGTGGAGGAGGGGGGATTGGCCAAAAACGCTGACCCCGGGGTCAAGGAAATGGCCGTTTTGGGAGCGGACGCAAAACTGCCTCTTTTTTGCCTCATCCACCTCCAGACCTGCTGGGAAACAGTTACTGATCACTTTTAATGTGGTAAGTCGGCCAGAAAACAAGTGGCAGCCAAAACAGTGGAGGAGGGGGGATTGGCCAAAAACGCTGACCCCGGGGTCAAGGAAATGGCCGTTTTGGGAGCGGACGCAAAACTGCCTCTTTTTTGCCTCATCCACCTCCAGACCTGCTGGGAAACAGTTACTGATCACTTTTAATGTGGTAAGTCGGCCAGAAAACAAGTGGCAGCCAAAACAGTGGAGGAGGGGGGATTGGCCAAAAACGCTGACCCCGGGGTCAAGGAAATGGCCGTTTTGGGAGCGGACGCAAAACTGCCTCTTTTTCGCCTCATCCACCTCCAGACCTGCTGGGAAACAGTTACTGATCACTTTTAATGTGGTAAGTCGGCCAGAAAACAAGTGGCAGCCAAAACAGTGGAGGAGGGGGGATTGGCCAAAAACGCTGACCCCGGGGTCAAGGAAATGGCCGTTTTGGGAGCGGACGCAAAACTGCCTCTTTTTTGCCTCATCCACCTCCAGACCTGCTGGGAAACAGTTACTGATCACTTTTAATGTGGTAAGTCGGCCAGAAAACAAGTGGCAGCCAAAACAGTGGAGGAGGGGGGATTGGCCAAAAACGCTGACCCCGGGGTCAAGGAAATGGCCGTTTTGGGAGCGGACGCAAAACTGCCTCTTTTTTGCCTCATCCACCTCCAGACCTGCTGGGAAACAGTTACTGATCACTTTTAATGTGGTAAGTCGGCCAGAAAACAAGTGGCAGCCAAAACAGTGGAGGAGGGGGGATTGGCCAAAAACGCTGACCCCGGGGTCAAGGAAATGGCCGTTTTGGGAGCGGACGCAAAACTGCCTCTTTTTTGCCTCATCCACCTCCAGACCTGCTGGGAAACAGTTACTGATCACTTTTAATGTGGTAAGTCGGCCTGAAAACAAGTGGCAGCCCAAACAGTGGAGGAGGGGGGATTGGCCAAAAACGCTGACCCCGGGGTCAAGGAAATGGCCGTTTTGGGAGCGGACGCAAAACTGCCTCTTTTTTGCCTCATCCACCTCCAGACCTGCTGGGAAACAGTTACTGATCACTTTTAATGTGGTAAGTCGGCCAGAAAACAAGTGGCAGCCAAAACAGTGGAGGAGGGGGGATTGGCCAAAAACGCTGACCCCGGGGTCAAGGAAATGGCCGTTTTGGGAGCGGACGCAAAACTGCCTCTTTTTCGCCTCATCCACCTCCAGACCTGCTGGGAAACAGTTACTGATCACTTTTAATGTGGTAAGTCGGCCAGAAAACAAGTGGCAGCCAAAACAGTGGAGGAGGGGGGATTGGCCAAAAACGCTGACCCCGGGGTCAAGGAAATGGCCGTTTTGGGAGCGGACGCAAAACTGCCTCTTTTTCGCCTCATCCACCTCCAGACCTGCTGGGAAACAGTTACTGATCACTTTTAATGTGGTAAGTCGGCCAGAAAACAAGTGGCAGCCAAAACAGTGGAGGAGGGGGGATTGGCCAAAAACGCTGACCCCGGGGTCAAGGAAATGGCCGTTTTGGGAGCGGACGCAAAACTGCCTCTTTTTTGCCTCATCCACCTCCAGACCTGCTGGGAAACAGTTACTGATCACTTTTAATGTGGTAAGTCGGCCAGAAAACAAGTGGCAGCCAAAACAGTGGAGGAGGGGGGATTGGCCAAAAACGCTGACCCCGGGGTCAAGGAAATGGCCGTTTTGGGAGCGGACGCAAAACTGCCTCTTTTTTGCCTCATCCACCTCCAGACCTGCTGGGAAACAGTTACTGATCACTTTTAATGTGGTAAGTCGGCCAGAAAACAAGTGGCAGCCAAAACAGTGGAGGAGGGGGGATTGGCCAAAAACGCTGACCCCGGGGTCAAGGAAATGGCCGTTTTGGGAGCGGACGCAAAACTGCCTCTTTTTCGCCTCATCCACCTCCAGACCTGCTGGGAAACAGTTACTGATCACTTTTAATGTGGTAAGTCGGCCAGAAAACAAGTGGCAGCCAAAACAGTGGAGGAGGGGGGATTGGCCAAAAACGCTGACCCCGGGGTCAAGGAAATGGCCGTTTTGGGAGCGGACGCAAAACTGCCTCTTTTTCGCCTCATCCACCTCCAGACCTGCTGGGAAACAGTTACTGATCACTTTTAATGTGGTAAGTCGGCCAGAAAACAAGTGGCAGCCAAAACAGTGGAGGAGGGGGGATTGGCCAAAAACGCTGACCCCCGGGGTCAAGGAAATGGCCGTTTTGGGAGCGGACGCAAAACTGCCTCTTTTTCGCCTCATCCACCTCCAGACCTGCTGGGAAACAGTTACTGATCACTTTTAATGTGGTAAGTCGGCCAGAAAACAAGTGGCAGCCAAAACAGTGGAGGAGGGGGGATTGGCCAAAAACGCTGACCCCGGGGGCCAAGGAAATGGCCGTTTTGGGAGCGGACGCAAAACTGCCTCTTTTTTGCCTCATCCACCTCCAGACCTGCTGGGAAACAGTTACTGATCACTTTTAATGTGGTAAGTCGGCCAGAAAACAAGTGGCAGCCAAAACAGTGGAGGAGGGGGGATTGGCCAAAAACGCTGACCCCGGGGTCAAGGAAATGGCCGTTTTGGGAGCGGACGCAAAACTGTCTCTTTTTTGCCTCATCCACCTCCAGACCTGCTGGGAAATAGTTACTGATCACTTTTAATGTGGTAAGTCGGCCAGAAAACAAGTGGCAGCCAAAACAGTGGAGGAGGGGGGATTGGCCAAAAACGCTGACCCCGGGGTAAAGGAAATGGCCGTTTTGGGAGCGGACGCAAAACTGCCTCTTTTTTGCCTCATCCACCTCCAGACCTGCTGGGAAACAGTTACTGATCACTTTTAATGTGGTAAGTCGGCCAGAAAACAAGTGGCAGCCAAAACAGTGGAGGAGGGGGGATTGGCCAAAAACGCTGACCCCGGGGTCAAGGAAATGGCCGTTTTGGGAGCGGACGCAAAACTGCCTCTTTTTTGCCTCATCCACCTCCAGACCTGCTGGGAAACAGTTACTGATCACTTTTAATGTGGTAAGTCGGCCAGAAAACAAGTGGCAGCCAAAACAGTGGAGGAGGGGGATTGGCCAAAAACGCTGACCCCGGGGTCAAGGAAATGGCCGTTTTGGGAGCGGACGCAAAACTGCCTCTTTTTTGCCTCATCCACCTCCAGACCTGCTGGGAAACAGTTACTGATCACTTTTAATGTGGTAAGTCGGCCAGAAAACAAGTGGCAGCCAAAACAGTGGAGGAGGGGGGATTGGCCAAAAACGCTGACCCCGGGGTCAAGGAAATGGCCGTTTTGGGAGCGGACGCAAAACTGCCTCTTTTTTGCCTCATCCACCTCCAGACCTGCTGGGAAACAGTTACTGATCACTTTTAATGTGGTAAGTCGGCCTGAAAACAAGTGGCAGCCAAAACAGTGGAGGAGGGGGGATTGGCCAAAAACGCTGACCCCGGGGTCAAGGAAATGGCCGTTTTGGGAGCGGACGCAAAACTGCCTCTTTTTTGCCTCATCCACCTCCAGACCTGCTGGGAAACAGTTACTGATCACTTTTAATGTGGTAAGTCGGCCAGAAAACAAGTGGCAGCCAAAACAGTGGAGGAGGGGGGATTGGCCAAAAACGCTGACCCCGGGGTCAAGGAAATGGCCGTTTTGGGAGCGGACGCAAAACTGCCTCTTTTTTGCCTCATCCACCTCCAGACCTGCTGGGAAACAGTTACTGATCACTTTTAATGTGGTAAGTCGGCCTGAAAACAAGTGGCAGCCAAAACAGTGGAGGAGGGGGGATTGGCCAAAAACGCTGACCCCGGGGTCAAGGAAATGGCCGTTTTGGGAGCGGACGCAAAACTGCCTCTTTTTTGCCTCATCCACCTCCAGACCTGCTGGGAAACAGTTACTGATCACTTTTAATGTGGTAAGTCGGCCAGAAAACAAGTGGCAGCCAAAACAGTGGAGGAGGGGGGATTGGCCAAAAACGCTGACCCCGGGGTCAAGGAAATGGCCGTTTTGGGAGCGGACGCAAAACTGCCTCTTTTTCGCCTCATCCACCTCCAGACCTGCTGGGAAACAGTTACTGATCACTTTTAATGTGGTAAGTCGGCCAGAAAACAAGTGGCAGCCAAAACAGTGGAGGAGGGGGGATTGGCCAAAAACGCTGACCCCGGGGTCAAGGAAATGGCCGTTTTGGGAGCGGACGCAAAACTGCCTCTTTTTCGCCTCATCCACCTCCAGACCTGCTGGGAAACAGTTACTGATCACTTTTAATGTGGTAAGTCGGCCAGAAAACAAGTGGCAGCCAAAACAGTGGAGGAGGGGGGATTGGCCAAAAACGCTGACCCCGGGGTCAAGGAAATGGCCGTTTTGGGAGCGGACGCAAAACTGCCTCTTTTTTGCCTCATCCACCTCCAGACCTGCTGGGAAACAGTTACTGATCACTTTTAATGTGGTAAGTCGGCCTGAAAACAAGTGGCAGCCAAAACAGTGGAGGAGGGGGGATTGGCCAAAAACGCTGACCCCGGGGTCAAGGAAATGGCCGTTTTGGGAGCGGACGCAAAACTGCCTCTTTTTTGCCTCATCCACCTCCAGACCTGCTGGGAAACAGTTACTGATCACTTTTAATGTGGTAAGTCGGCCAGAAAACAAGTGGCAGCCAAAACAGTGGAGGAGGGGGGATTGGCCAAAAACGCTGACCCCGGGGTCAAGGAAATGGCCGTTTTGGGAGCGGACGCAAAACTGC
The DNA here is from genome assembly GCF_042242105.1 of Pempheris klunzingeri. Lineage (NCBI taxonomy): Eukaryota > Metazoa > Chordata > Actinopteri > Acropomatiformes > Pempheridae > Pempheris > Pempheris klunzingeri. Next base: position 6,271,530 of record NC_092031.1, on the reverse strand, counting down.
CTCTTTTTCGCCTCATCCACCTCCAGACCTGCTGGGAAACAGTTACTGATCACTTTTAATGTGGTAAGTCGGCCAGAAAACAAGTGGCAGCCAAAACAGTGGAGGAGGGGGGATTGGCCAAAAACGCTGACCCCGGGTCAAGGAAATGGCCGTTTTGGGAGCGGACGCAAAACTGCCTCTTTTTCGCCTCATCCACCTCCAGACCTGCTGGGAAACAGTTACTGATCACTTTTAATGTGGTAAGTCGGCCAGAAAACAAGTGGCAGCCAAAACAGTGGAGGAGGGGGGATTGGCCAAAAACGCTGACCCCGGGGTCAAGGAAATGGCCGTTTTGGGAGCGGACGCAAAACTGCCTCTTTTTTGCCTCATCCACCTCCAGACCTGCTGGGAAACAGTTACTGATCACCTTTTAATGTGGTAAGTCGGCCAGAAAACAAGTGGCAGCCAAAACAGTGGAGGAGGGGGGATTGGCCAAAAACGCTGACCCCGTCAAGGAAATGGCCGTTTTGGGAGCGGACGCAAAACTGCCTCTTTTTTGCCTCATCCACCTCCAGACCTGCTGGGAAACAGTTACTGATCACTTTTAATGTGGTAAGTCGGCCAGAAAACAAGTGGCAGCCAAAACAGTGGAGGAGGGGGGATTGGCCAAAAACGCTGACCCCGGGGTCAAGGAAATGGCCGTTTTGGAGCGGACGCAAAACTGCCTCTTTTTCGCCTCATCCACCTCCAGACCTGCTGGGAAACAGTTACTGATCACTTTTAATGTGGTAAGTCGGCCAGAAACAAGTGGCAGCCAAAACAGTGGAGGAGGGGGGATTGGCCAAAAACGCTGACCCCGGGGTCAAGGAAATGGCCGTTTTGGGAGCGGACGCAAAACTGCCTCTTTTTCGCCTCATCCACCTCCAGACCTGCTGGAAACAGTTACTGATCACTTTTAATGTGGTAAGTCGGCCAGAAAACAAGTGGCAGCCAAAACAGTGGAGGAGGGGGGATTGGCCAAAAACGCTGACCCCGGGGTCAAGGAAATGGCCGTTTTGGGAGCGGACGCAAAACTGCCTCTTTTTCGCCTCATCCACCTCCAGACCTGCTGGGAAACAGTTACTGATCACTTTTAATGTGGTAAGTCGGCCAGAAAACAAGTGGCAGCCAAAACAGTGGAGGAGGGGGGATTGGCCAAAAACGCTGACCCCGGGGTCAAGGAAATGGCCGTTTTGGGAGCGGACGCAAAACTGCCTCTTTTTTGCCTCATCCACCTCCAGACCTGCTGGGAAACAGTTACTGATCACTTTTAATGTGGTAAGTCGGCCAGAAAACAAGTGGCAGCCAAAACAGTGGAGGAGGGGGATTGGCCAAAAACGCTGACCCCGGGGTCAAGGAAATGGCCGTTTTGGGAGCGGACGCAAAACTGCCTCTTTTTGCCTCATCCACCTCCAGACCTGCTGGGAAACAGTTACTGATCACTTTTAATGTGGTAAGTCGGCCAGAAAACAAGTGGCAGCCAAAACAGTGGAGGAGGGGGGATTGGCCAAAAACGCTGACCCCGGGTCAAGGAAATGGCCGTTTTGGGAGCGGACGCAAAACTGCCTCTTTTTTGCCTCATCCACCTCCAGACCTGCTGGGAAACAGTTACTGATCACTTTTAATGTGGTAAGTCGGCCAGAAAACAAGTGGCAGCCAAAACAGTGGAGGAGGGGGGATTGGCCAAAAACGCTGACCCCGGGGTCAAGGAAATGGCCGTTTTGGGAGCGGACGCAAAACTGCCTCTTTTTTGCCTCATCCACCTCCAGACCTGCTGGGAAACAGTTACTGATCACTTTTATGTGGTAAGTCGGCCAGAAAACAAGTGGCAGCCAAAACAGTGGAGGAGGGGGGATTGGCCAAAAACGCTGACCCCGGGGTCAAGGAAATGGCCGTTTTGGGAGCGGACGCAAAACTGCCTCTTTTTTGCCTCATCCACCTCCAGACCTGCTGGGAAACAGTTACTGATCACTTTTAATGTGGTAAGTCGGCCAGAAAACAAGTGGCAGCCAAAACAGTGGAGGAGGGGGGATTGGCCAAAAACGCTGACCCCGGGGGTCAAGGAAATGGCCGTTTTGGGAGCGGACGCAAAACTGCCTCTTTTTTCGCCTCATCCACCTCCAGACCTGCTGGGAAACAGTTACTGATCACTTTTAATGTGGTAAGTCGGCCAGAAAACAAGTGGCAGCCAAAACAGTGGAGGAGGGGGGATTGGCCAAAAACGCTGACCCCGGGGTCAAGGAAATGGCCGTTTTGGGAGCGGACGCAAAACTGCCTCTTTTTTGCCTCATCCACCTCCAGACCTGCTGGGAAACAGTTACTGATCACTTTTAATGTGGTAAGTCGGCCAGAAAACAAGTGCAGCCAAAACAGTGGAGGAGGGGGGATTGGCCAAAAACGCTGACCCCGGGGTCAAGGAAATGGCCGTTTTGGGAGCGGACGCAAAACTGCCTCTTTTTTGCCTCATCCACCTCCAGACCTGCTGGGAAACAGTTACTGATCACTTTTAATGTGGTAAGTCGGCCAGAAAACAAGTGGCAGCCAAAACAGTGGAGGAGGGGGGATTGGCCAAAAACGCTGACCCCGGGGTCAAGGAAATGGCCGTTTTGGGAGCGGACGCAAAACTGCCTCTTTTTTGCCTCATCCACCTCCAGACCTGCTGGGAAACAGTTACTGATCACTTTTAATGTGGTAAGTCGGCCAGAAACAAGTGGCAGCCAAAACAGTGGAGGAGGGGGGATTGGCCAAAAACGCTGACCCCGGGGTCAAGGAAATGGCCGTTTTGGGAGCGGACGCAAAACTGCCTCTTTTTTGCCTCATCCACCTCCAGACCTGCTGGGAAACAGTTACG